>NC_135232.1:735738645-737164270 GCF_051348905.1 Ranitomeya variabilis
CAGAGAGGCCTCCCGAAGACGCTACTTGGGCAGTTGCTCAGAAAAGGTGAGAGCAAAGCCCAATGTAGTGACCACCTGCTGGTGGTCAAGTACAAGGACAAGAAGGATGTCCTTCTCTTGACCACCATACACGGTGATGGCAGTGCCCTCAGCAGTGTACGGGGTACCTCTACACAGGTCAGCAAACCAGATTGTGTACTGGGGTACAACAAAAACATGGGGGGGCGTTGATCTCTCCAATCAACTCCTCCAACCGTACAGTGCTTTGAGAAAGGCCAAGGTGTGGTACAAAAAGCTGTCCGTGTACATTGTACAAATGGCAATGCTCAACGCTTTCCTGCTATCACGATGTGCACGACACACTGATTCGTCGTACCTTCAGTTCCAGGAGGTAGTAGTAGTTAAGGCCCTGATGTTTGGCAAGAGGGAAGGAGCGGGTCCCAGTACTTCCAGAACTGAGGGTGCTCGTATCGTACCAGGTCAGCATTTTCCGCGGGTGGTCCGGCCAACTGATAGAAAAGGTAAGCCGCATCTATCAATGTGACACCTGCCCCGACAAACCTGGCCTGTGTATGAAGGATTGCTTTAAATTGTACCACACCTCCATGCACTACTAATTTACTTAACAGGAACCAGTAGATTAGTTCCAAAGAGGGGGCACATCTAAGTAAGTTCCTTGGGGGTCTAGGTTCCAAAATGATGTCACTTGTGGTATTTTTTTACTGTTTAGGCACATCAGGGGCTCTGCAAATGGAACATGACGCCCTCAGACCAGTCCATCAAAGTCTGCATTCCAAATCGTCACTGCTTCCCTTCTGAGTCCCGAAGTGCCCAAACAGTTTTTTCCCACATATGGGGTACCAGCGTACTCAGGACAAATTGGACAACAACTCTTGGAGTCCAATTTCTCCTGTTACCCTTGGGAAAATAAAAAATTGGGGACTGAAAGATCATTTTTGTGGGAAAAAAATAGAATTTTTTTATTTTCACGCCGGCGTCATAAACTTTAGTGAAGCACTTCGGGGTTCAAAATTCTCACCACACACCTAGATAAGTTCCTTAGGGGGTCATGTTTCCAAAATGGGGTCACTTGTGGGGAGTTTCTACTGTTTAGGCACATCAGGGGCTAACCAAATGGAACATGATGCCCGCAGACCTGTCCCGGGAAGCCTATGTGGGCAAGAGCTAATAACCCGGGCCCCTGCAATTTCCCTCAGACTAGGGAAATCCTGACGGACCCTCTCCTAGAGTTTACACTGATGGTGTGCATGTCTAGGCCTCCACCCTCACCCTATCTCCTGTTTCAACCCTAGGCTGAAACCACCACCCAGTGAAGAGATAATACGCCAATACCCACAGTTAGCACAGACAAGGATAACTGAAAATATGAACCAAGCCGCAGTCACTCGGGAATACCCAATACGTGCACAGGGCAAAACAAATACAAATATAGGAAGGAGTAAATAAGACAAAGGGAAATACACCACCAGATACTATACTCCAACTCCTAGCTCACCACTCCAGGCCGAGATAACCAAGCACTAGACAGAAGCTATAATCGGCGACGCCCAATGTTCAGAAGAACTATTTAAAGGCAGTGGGCTTGGCCCTGCTTCCAATCCGAGCACCAGCTTAATTAACCCCGGACCAGCTAGATAAAATCTAGTCGACGCCACTGAGCGCATAGTGGACAAAAGCGGAATTACCGCTGTCTGTCGAACGCCCTAGAATGAACAGCGTCCGATATGACAAGACCATTCCATCAAAGTCTGCATTCCAAAACGTCACTACTTCCCTTCTGAGCCCCGAAGTGTTCCCAAACAGTAGTTTTCTCCCACATATGGGGTACCAGCGTACTCAGGACAAATTGGACAACAACTTTTGTGGTCCAATTTCTCCTGTTACCCTTGGGAAAATAATAAATTGGGGACTGAAAGAACATTTTTGTGGGAAAAAAAAGGAATTTTTTATTTTCACGCCGGGTGTCATAAACTTTAGTGAAGCACTTGGGGGTTCAAAATTCTCACCACACACCTAGATAAGTTCCTTAGGGGGTCTAGTTTCCAAAATGGGGTCACTTGTGGTGGGTTTCCACTGTTTAGGCACATCAGAGGCTCGCCAAACGCGACATGGCGTCCGATCTCAATTCCAGCCAATTTTAGCTTGAAAATGTCAAATGGCGCTCCTTTCCTTCTGAGCCCTGCCATGCGCCAAAACAGTGGTTCCCCCCCACATATTGGGTATCAGCGTACTCAGGACAAATTGGACAACAACTTTTGGGGTCCAATTTTTCCTGTTACCCTTGGGAAAATAAAAAATTGGGGACTAAACGATCATGTTTGAGTTAAAAATAGGATTTTTTATTTTCACGCCCGGTGTTATAAACTTCCATGTTGCTTTTGCTGCTGTGAAACACCTGAAGGGTTAGTAAACTTCTTGAATGTGGTTTTGAGCACCATGAGAGGTGCAGTTTTCAGAATGGTGTCACTTTTGGGCATTTTCTGCCATATAGACCCCTCAAAGTGACTTCAAATGTGAGGTGGTCCCTAAAAAAAATGGTTTTGTAAATTTTGTATTAAAACTGAGAAAATGCTGGTCAAATTTTAACCCTTATAACTTCCTAGCAAAAAAAAAATGTTGTTTCCAAAAGTGTGCTGATGTAAAGCAGACATGTGGGAAATGTTATTTACTAACTATTTTGTGTCACATAGCTCTCTGGTTTAAGAGAATAAAAATTATAAATTTGAAAATTGTGAAATTTTCAAAATTTTTGCCAAATTTCCATTTTTTCACAAATAAACGCAAGTTATATTGAAGAAGTTTTACCACTGTCATGAAGTACAATATGTCACAAGAAAATACTCTCAGAATCGCCAAGATCCGTTGTAGCGTTTCGGAGTTATAACCTCATAAAGAGACAGTGGTCAAAATTGTAAAAATTTGCCCAGTCATTAATGTGCAAACCACCCTTGGGGGTAAAGGGGTTAAAGGTGGCCTAATACTCTGACAACATTGTTCCCAGCAGTGAACTGGGATTCAGAAATGCTTCCAGGGGTCTTCCCCATGCTGTTCCCATGCCATTTCACTGCTGTTTCCATCATTTTCGGCAATTTTTAGACTGACCTCCAGACTTCCGGGTGGGGGGCTGCCGGAAAAATGCTCGAGTTTCCCATTGACTTCTTTTATACTCGTTACTCGGGTAGAGAACCCTAGCATTATGATTTGCTCAACTTGAGTAACGATACCCCGAGCATTTTAGCGCTCGCTCATCACTAGTGACAACAGTTGGCAGTCTATTACAAATTTAAAAACAAGTACGATCTTCCAACTTTGATTAAAAAAAATCATGGGACCGTTCCACATTTCCACACAAATTAACCATGTGTCCCTCTGTTTAAAACTGCCTGAAAATTCCCCCTGTATTCTGTATATCTTTATCCAAACCATTCAATGAGAACCCTTTCCCAGGAAGATGTCACTTACTCCACCGGAAAAAGTCCAAGGTGAAGAAGAATATTTTGTTGATAAAATTCTGGACTCTAGAAGATAAAGAGGAAGCTTGAAGTATTTGGATATGGACCTTAAGAAAATTCATTGGAGCCAGAGTTCATCGTTCATGACCATAGACTTACTAGAGTCTTCCATTAGAGGCTTCTGCATAAACTGGTTCGTGAGATGTCTAGAAGTCAACCTGGATGAATGGGACTACATTCAGGACTCAAATCCAATAAATCCTGTCCACCAGGCTGCAGCTTTTTCTTCCACCTTGTGTTTTCCTGATTGGCTCATCCTGTGATTCCTGATTGGACACAATATTTAAACTCGGCCTTCTACTTCCTGTAGTATGAGATTATTGATCTCCAAGTCTCTAGTCTAGCTCTCTCACCTGCTGATTCTTATTACCAAACTATTGTTTCTATATACCGATTAGAGATGAGCAAATCTTTTCAAGGTTTGGCTCGGTTCCGATTGTCAAACATCCCAACCCAATGTTGGCCGAACATGTTTGCCAAATGGTTGATGAACAAACCCGAACCGTATTGATTTCAATCGGAGGCAAAACCTAACTCATAGACAAAATGTTTAGGGGGCCAAAAAGCTGCCAAAGCACCAAAAATGAAGGGCATACACCAGGAAAAGTGGCATCAATTGACCTATCAATTGCACTATAAATAAATAATTTAAAAAAAATTGACATGAGTTCCCCAGTATTTTTGATAAGAAGCCAAGCAAAATTGACAGCTACAGCCTGCAACCCACAGCTTTCACCTTCTGAAAGGCTGGTTATCAACAATAGAAGGGTCCCCACACCTTATTTTTTAATTATTTAGATAAATAATTTTAAAAAAAGTGTGGGTCCCCCTCATTTTTGACAAGCTGACAGCAGGGGGCTGGTGTTCTCAGGCTGGTAAGGGGCCATGTATATAGCCCCACTAGCTGTCAGCATTAGCAAAGCTGGTTATCAAAAATAGAGAGGTCCCCACACTGTTATTTTTAAATAAATAATTGTCATGCTGCTGCGATGCAGTATAGCACAACCTCTACCAGAGGGAGCTTGAGAGGGAAGTGAGACTGCGTATACAGAGAAGCAACACAGAGCAGCAGCACAGACACCACCAAGTGGCGAGAGAGTGGTCAGACAAGCCGAGTCAAAAAACAGAGGCAGAAGTACTAAAGGGATCAGAAGTACACGTGGTCAGGAACAAGCCAGGAGGTTCAGCGACGGTCAGGAGTGAATACGACAAAGTTAGAAGGCAGAAGCAAGTCCGAATACAAGCCAATTCAGAAACCAGAGAATCAAACTGACAAACAGGGATACGCAAGGAAAAGGGAAGACAGAGGGAGTCAACAGACATGGAGCAAGTCAGGGATCACAGCAGGACAAATCAAGGGCTACCAGAGTCAGGTTCACACGCCGAAGGCAGAACTATAGTTGACACCACCAGCAGGATGCATAGGAGCTAAATAGCAAACCTGAACCCAGAATTAGGCAGAGCAAAGTTAACCCTTGACATGATCCACCCGGAAAAAGGGCAGACAGGATTAAACCCTGGAACGGATCATGACAATAATTTAAAAGAATAACATGGGTTCTGCCACATTTTTGACAACCAGCCAAGCTAAAGCTGAGAGCTGAGGACTGGTATTCTCAGTCTGGTAAGGGGCCATGGCCCTCCACCTAAAAATAGCAGCCTGCAGCTGCCCAGAAAAGGTGCATCTATAAGAACGCCAATTCTGGCACTTTTCCCGGCCTCCCACTTGCCCTGTAGTGGCGGCAAGTGGGGTTCATATTTGTGGGATTTATGTCACCTTTGTATTGTTCTTTGACACCAAGTCCGTCTATAAGATGCCCATCCATTACTAATCCTACATCTATATTGTAAATTAACACACAGGCAGAATAAAGTCCTTTAATTGAAAGAATGACACAGACTCCTTTAATAAATGTAAATTAAACCATAATCACATCATCACCCATTCTACTGAAGCCATGGTCTCCTGTAAAAAAACAAAAATAAAAAACAAAAAAACAACCATATCCTTTATCTGTCCATCCAATTGTCCCATGTCGTAGTCCATGTCTGGGGGAAAACAGTTTTCAACCTGGACAATACCAAGATGCAACTGCCCAGGCTGAGAACCACTGAGGAATGAGTTGCTGCGAACGCAGCATCATTGATTAGCGATGACGTCATCGAGTTTTCTGATGGTTACTAAGGCTGCGTTCCCTGTGGCGTCAGTGGAATGGATGATGATGTAAGTATGGTTTAATTTATATTCATTAAAGGAGTCTGTGTCATTCTTTCAATTAAAGGGAACCTGTCACCCCCAAAATCTGGAATGCTGTAAATAAGCCCCCGATGTATCCTGAAAGATGAGAAAAAGAGGTTATATTATACTCACCTGGGCGGGCGGTCCGATCCGATGGGATTCCAGAATGCTGTAGATAAGCCCCTGATGCTGGGCTTAGTTCACCCTCGATTTTGGGGGTGACAGGTTCCCTTTAAGGGAATTTATTCTGGCTGTGTGTTTATCTAGAATATAGCTGTAAGATTAATAAATAATAGGTATCTTAATAAATAATAGGCATGGGGACCCCTCTATTCTTGATAATCAGCCTTGCTGAAGCTGACAGCTGAGGGTTGCAGCCCACAGCTCTCAGTTTTGCCTGGCTGGTTATTATGAATATAGGGGGGAAACTTACATCATATTTTTAGGGGGTACCCCATTTTAATAACCAGGAAAGGCTAAGTATACAGCTGTGAGCTGATATTAATGGCCTGTGAACCTTTATGAATATTTTCTCTTTCCAAGAATTTTAACATCAGCACCCAGTCATCGGCTTTCCCTCTGCTGATTATGAAAATTACAGGGGACCTCCACGTGAAATCCCAAGACCTTTCTGATGGCACCACGAGCGTGAGAACATTCTAATACTTATGGTGATCTAAGTCAGGTCATAGGAGTTCACCGCGAGACACTAAGCAGAGGTAGCACACGCTGCTCAGTGTCTCTGCTGGATGAAAGATTGTGTTGTTACATAATGCAAATGGATTATTATCTTCTCGGTGGACACTTAAGGAATATTGTGGGTTTTTTTATTTTAATTCTATTACAGGAGACATTGACTTCTGATGGCTATACAATAACATGAGTATGTTTTTATTTACATTCATTAAAGGAGTCGTTGTCATTCTTTCAATTAAAGGACTTGGGAGTGTGTGTATTTATGTAATATGACTAATGGGTTACTAATGGGGGCGTCTTATAGATGCCTTTCCATTACTAACCTCTAGGCTTGATGTCACCTGACAATACAAAGGCGACATCAACCCCACAAATATGAACCTCACTTGGGGGAAAGTGGGAAGAGACGGACAAAATGCCAGTATTTGCGCATCTACTAGATGCGGTATTTCTGGGCGGCTGGGGGTTGCTATTTTTAGGCTGGGGGGCTATATTCATCTACATGGTCGTCAAAACTACAGGGAATCCCACGTAATTTTTTAAATATTTATTTATAGCGCAGTAGGCGTCTGATGAATACTCTCATCAGCCGCCGCCAGCTCTAACTGTTAACAGTTGAATACAACTCTCAATATTGCCTCTGCTTGCGATGATTGCAGCAGAAGCAGGGGACAGTGATGTGAGCTTTCTTCTTCAGCACCGGGGAATAGTACCGCTGATTCCCAGGTGCCAATGCCTGTCACACTGATGACACAGGGATTTCACCCGCGTGTCATCAGTGTGCACTTGTGCACGAAGTTTTGAAGCCCATGCCGCTACTGGAAGCACTGATGTCCGCAAAAGCCCTTAGTAAACTCAATCATTTACTGAACTTTGGCCGACTTTTCTGGATTTTTAGGATTAAAGCTCAGTAATCTGAACACAAATCAGAATGTGCAACATTCGTGCCTAGGGTTGAGCGAAACGGGTCTTCATTTTCAAAAGTCGCCGACTTTTGGCAAAGTCGGGTTTCATGAAACCCGATCCGACTCCTGTGCGGGGTCGGCCATGCGGTACGCGACTTTCGCGCGAAAAGCGCCATTTCTCAGCCAATGAAGGTGAACGCAGAATATGGGCAGCGTGATGACATAGGTCCTGGTCCCCACCATCTTAGAGAAGGGCATTGCAGTGATTGGCTTGCTGTCTGCGGCGTCACAGGGGCTATAAAGGGGCGTTCCCGCCGACCGCCATCTCACTGCTGCTGATCTGAGCTTAGGGAGAGGTTGCTGCAGCTTCATCACAAGCAGGGAGAGCGTTAGGCAGGGTCCATTAACCACCAAACCGCTTGTGCTGTAGCGATTTCCACTGTCCAACACCACCTTCGGTGTGCAGGGACAGTGGAAGCTACATTTTTTTTTTCTCTCAGCGCTGTAGCTCATTGGGCTGCCCTAGAAGGCTCCCTGATAGCTGCATTGCTGTGTGTACGCCACTGTGCAAACCAACTGCTTTTTTCAAAGCACAAATCCTCTTGTTCCTTCCTTTCTGCACAGCTATCTTTTTTGTTTGTCCACACTTTTATTTAATTTGTGCATCAGTCCACTCCTTATTGCTGCCTGCCATACCTGGCTGAGATTACTGCAGGGAGATAGTAATTATAGGACAGTCCCTGCTTTTTTTTTTTTTTTTTTTGTGGGAGATTAAGATTGGCATTTCTGCTAGAGTGCCATCCCTGTGTGTGCCATCTCTCACTCAGTGGGCCATAGAAAGCCTATTTATTTTTTTGCTTGATTTGGGTTCTAAAATCTACCTTTAAAAAAATCACTACATCAATCAGTGGGAGAAAAATATTGGCCTCAGTCAGGGCTTGTGTGCCACTCCTGACTCCTGTGTGTGCCATCTCTCACTCAGTGGGCCATAGAAAGCCTTTTTTTATTATTATTATTATTATTTGGTTTCTAAATTGTCCCTGAAAAAATCATTTTATCTTATTTGGTTTCTAAAGTCTCCCTGAAAAAAAAAAAATAAATAAAAAAACAGTGGGAGATTAATATTGCCCTTTCTGCTTGTGTGCCAGTCTTGACTCCTGGGTGTGCCATCTCTCTCTCTCAAATTGTGGGCCATAGAAAGCCTATTTATTTTTTTGCTTGATTTGGGTTCTAAAATCTACCTTTAAAAAAATCACTACATCAATCAGTGGGAGAAAAATATTGGCCTCAGTCAGGGCTTGTGTGCCACTCCTGACTCCTGTGTGTGCCATCTCTCACTCAGTGGGCCATAGAAAGCCTATTTATTTTTTTGCTTGATTTGGGTTCTAAAATCTACCTTTTAAAAAATCACTACATCAATCAGTGGGAGAAAAATATTGGCCTCAGTCAGGGCTTGTGTGCCACTCCTGACTCCTGTGTGTGCCATCTCTCACTCAGTGGGCCATAGAAAGCCTTTTTTTTTATTATTATTATTTGGTTTCTAAATTGTCCCTGAAAAAATCATTTTATCTTATTTGGTTTCTAAAGTCTCTCTGAAAAAAAAAAAAAAAAAAAACAGTGGGAGATTAATATTGCCCTTTCTGCTTGTGTGCCAGTCTTGACTCCTGGGTGTGCCATCTCTCTCTCAAATTGTGGGCCATAGAAAGCCTATTTATTTTTTTGCTTGATTTGGGTTCTAAAATCTACCTTTAAAAAAATCACTACATCAATCAGTGGGAGAAAAATATTGGCCTCACTCAGGGCTTGTGTGCCACTCCTGACTCCTGTGTGTGCCATCTCTCACTCAGTGGGCCATAGAAAGCCTATTTATTTTTTTGCTTGATTTGGGTTCTAAAATCTACCTTTAAAAAAATCACTACATCAATCAGTGGGAGAAAAATATTGGCCTCAGTCAGGGCTTGTGTGCCACTCCTGACTCCTGTGTGTGCCATCTCTCACTCAGTGGGCCATAGAAAGCCTTTTTTTTTAATTATTATTATTTGGTTTCTAAATTGTCCATGAAAAAAATCATTTTATCTTATTTGGTTTCTAAAGTCTCCCTGAAAAAAAATAAAAAAATAAAAAAACAGTGGGAGATTAATATTGACATTTGTGCTTGAGTGACAGTCCTGCGTGTGTGGCATCTCTGTGATTTGGTGCCACAGAAGACAGAGTGTGTAACATTGTGCCTGATTTTCCTTGTGGTCTCACCAACCTGTTAAGGGATATTGAAATCATACTGAAGTTATAGCTCACCGTGTAAGTTGTTTGACAGCAACAAATAAAGTTACTTTGGTTAAGTTTTTAAAACAATGAGGAAGTCTGGTGCAAGAGGTCGTGGCCGTGGGCGTTCATTGTCAGCTGGTAATGATGGTAGTGGTAGTGGAGCATCAGGTGGTCGTGGGGATAAAAATATTCCACCTAAGTCTGGAGCTGTGGAGCCAGTTTCATCATCTGGCTACACAAGGCCTCGAACGCTCTCTTTTCTGGGAGTAGGAAAACCGCTTTTAAAGCCGGAGCAGCAACAGCAAGTTTTGGCTTACATTGCAGACTCAGCCTCTAGCTCTTTTGCCTCCTCTTCTGAAACTGGTAAATGTAAAAGCAGCGCGTCGCTTGTGGATGTTCACGGTCAGGGACAAGTCGCTTCCTTGTCCTCTTCAGCAAAAACTACAACAAGAGAGAAGGATGCAGCAGGCGACACAACGGGTTACTCCATGGAGCTCTTTACACATACCGTCCCTGGCTTAGAAAGTGAAACACTTAACAGGCCATGCCCATTACAAGTAGATTCTGACATGGAGTGCACTGATGCACAGCCACAGCCAGAGTACTATGCTGCTCCTTTGACTCAGACCACAACATTGCCCTCTCAGGGTACTGATCCACAATCAGACCCTGTTGAGACTATGTTGCCCCGCCACGAATGCTATACCACCGACCGACACAGTGACACAGACGAAGTTGCACACGAGCTTGAAGAGGAGGTAATAGATGACCCAGTTGTTGACCCCGATTGGCATCCATTGGGGGAACAGGGTGCAGGCGGCAGTAGTTCAGAAGCGGAGGTGGAGGAGGGGCCGCAGCAGGCATCAACATCGCAACAGGTTCCATCTGCCGGGCCCGTATCTGGCCCAAAACGTGTGTCAAAGCCAAAACCTGTTGGAGGACAGCGTGGCCATCCGGTTAAAGCTCAGTCTGCAATCCCTGAAAAGGGATCCGATGCTAGGAAGAGTGCAGTCTGGCATTTTTTTAAACAACATCCAATTGATCAGCGCAAAGTCATCTGTCAAAAATGTTCAACTAGCTTAAGCAGAGGTCAGAATCTGAAAAGTCTCAATACTAGTTGCATGCATAGACACTTAACCACCATGCATTTTCAAGCCTGGACTAACTACCAAACGTCCCTTAAGGTTGTAGCACCCTCGGCCAATGAAGCTAGTCAGCAACGCAACATCCCTTCCGGCACTGTAAGGCCCCCATTTTCCGCACCACCGGCAGTATCTGTGCAGGTTTCTTTGCCAGCCAAAAGCAGTCAGGGTCAGGGAATCACCAGTTTTGTAGGAGGAAATATTGCATCTAGGGCACCGGCAGAAACAATACCGTCTCCAACCGTCTCTCAGTCTGCCATGTCCACCGGCACACCCGAAAGTTCCACGATCTCCAGCTCTCCAGTCCAGCTCACACTACATGAGACTCTGGTTAGAAAAAGGAAGTACTTATCCTCGCATCCGCGTACACAGGGTTTTAACGCCCACATAGCTAGACTAATCTCGTTAGAGATGATGCCCTACCGGTTAGTTGAAAGCGAAGCTTTCAAAGCCCTGATGGAGTACGCTGAACCACGATACGAGCTACCCAGTCGACACTTTTTTTCCAGAAAAGCCATCCCAGCCCTGCACCAGCATGTTAAACAGCGCATCGTCCATGCACTCAGGCAATCTGTGAGTACAAAGGTGCACCTGACTACAGATGCATGGACCAGTAGGCATGGCCAGGGACGTTATGTGTCCATCACGGCACACTGGGTGAATGTGGTGGATGCAGGGTCCACAGGGGACATCAATTTCAGGACAGTTGTGCCTAGCCCACGGTCTAGGAAACAGTTGGCTGTAGGCGTTCGCACCCCCTCCTCCTCCTCCTCCTCGTCCTCCTGCAGAAGCTACAGCTCTTCCACAGACCGCAGTCGGCCAACCACTCCATCGGCAGATGACACTGTTGCACACCAGTTGTCCCATTATGGGCCAGCTACTGGCAAGCGTCAGCAGGCTGTATTGGCTATGAAGTGTTTGGGCGACAACAGACACACTGTGGAAGTTCTGTCCGAGTTCTTGCAACAAGAAACGCAGTCGTGGCTGGGCACAGTAGATCTTGAGGCAGGCAAGGTAGTGAGTGATAACGGAAGGAATTTCATGGCTGCCATCTTCCTTTCCCAACTGAAACACATTCCTTGCCTGGCTCACACCTTAAACCTGGTGGTGCAGTGCTTATTGAAAACTTATCCTGGGTTCTCCGACCTGCTCCTCAAAGTGCGTGGACTTTGCTCACATATCCGACGTTCGCCTGTACACTCCAGCCGTATGCAGACCTATCAGCGGTCTTTGAACCTTCCCCAGCATCGCCTAATCATAGATGTTGCAACAAGGTGGAACTCAACACTGCACATGCTTCAGAGACTGTGCCAACAGAGGCGGCCTGTTATGTTTTTGTGGGAGGATACACATACACGGGCAGGCAGTAGGATGGCAGACATGGAGTTGTCAGGTGTGCAGTGGTCGAAGATACAAGACATGTGTCAAGTCCTTCAGTGTTTTGAGGAATGCACACGGCTGGTTAGTGCAGACAACGCCATAATAAGCATGAGCATCCCCCTAATGTGTCTGCTGATGCAAAGTTTGACGCACATAAAGGATCAGGCGTCTGCACCAGAGGAAGAGGAAAGCCTTGATGACAGTCAGCCATTGTCTGGTCAGGGCAGTGTACAGGACGAGGTAGCGGGCGAAGAGGAGGTGGAGGACGAGGAGGATGATGGGGATGAGTATATTTTTAATGAGGAAGCTTTCCCGGGGGCACTGCAAATTGGTTGCGTGGCAAGGCCGGGTTCTGGTTTTTTGAGGGACACAAGTGACGTAGATTTGCCTGAAACTGCCCCTCAACCAATCACAACCGGAGATTTGACAACTGGAACTTTGGCCCACATGGCGGATTATGCCTTACGTATCCTAAAAAGGGACACACGCATTACGAAAATGATGAACGATGACGATTACTGGTTGGCCTGCCTCCTTGATCCACGCTATAAAGGCAAATTGCAAAATATTATGCCACATGAGAACTTGGAACTAATATTAGCAACCAAACAATCAACTCTTGTTGACCGTTTGCTTCAGGCATTCCCAGCACACAGCGCACGTGATCGTTCTCACACGAGCTCCAGGGGGCAGCAGACTAGGAGTGTTAGGGGTGCACACATCAGAAGTGGCGTTGGACAGAGGGGTTTTCTGACCAGGTTGTGGAGTGATTTTGCTATGACCGCAGACAGGACAGGTACTGCTGCATCAATTGAAAGTGACAGGAGACAACATTTGTCCAGTATGGTTACTAACTATTTTTCATCCCTTATCGATGTTCTCCCTCAACCGTCATTCCCATTTGATTACTGGGCATCAAAATTAGACACCTGGCCAGAATTGGCAGAATATGCATTGCAGGAGCTTGCTTGCCCGGCAGCAAGTGTCCTATCAGAAAGAGTATTCAGTGCTGCAGGTTCAATATTAACCGAAAAAAGGACTCGTCTGGCTACCCAAAATGTTGATGATCTAACATTCATTAAAATGAACCACAACTGGATTTCGAAAACTTTTGCCCCACCTTGCCCGGCCGACACCTAGCTTTCCTATGAAAAGCTCTTGCCTGTGGACTACTGTGAAATACTTTTCTAATGTCTAATTTGCTGCAGCTGATTGTCCAGCATACGACATGTTTACACCTCCCTAAATGGCCAAACTCCCCACATGGGGCCGTGGTATCGCGACTTGGCGCAAGCACCCGTGAGACTGCTGTTTGTCTGAAGAGGTGGGTGTGCTCGCTTTTGGTCGACGGCATTGCTACTGGGTCCCTCATAGTACAATAAAGTGTCTCTGGCGGTGGTGGTGGGCACCCAACGTCAGACACACTGTTGTAACATGAGGGGCCCTGGGCCTGTACCGCCGGCCACAAGAGAGTTCACCCACCCCCAGGTCAAACATTGCTCTACCACTTCCACAGTTATCTCTCACACTTCCACCAATGTTTAGTCTATGCGCTGACATCCTTCCATACCTGCCACTGACAATACCATTGTGTTGACATGTATGATGGTACTTAACATAGTCAGGGGCAGTGTCCTCTTTTTACCACAGTAAATACTTTGCGCTAAATTAGTCGGTCTGAAACAACGCAGAGGATCCCACCCCTGAACCTAATGATTGCACCCTTTAGTGTTTTTGTTTTGTTTTAATGCGAGACATTCACATTTATTTGTTGGTTTGGACTACTAACTGGCAGACACTCATTACAATCTGCCTCCGTTGACCAGACCACTGCTGCCCGTGTCCCCCTGGAACCAATTATAAAGTGCCTACAGCCAGCCCATTTTATTATGTTAGGCCTTCGAAGCCTGTCTGCGGTCCCTCCTTCCACTAGGCCTCCACTGACCAGACCACTGCTGCCCGTGTACCCCTGGAACCTATGTTACAGTGCCTACAGCCAGCCCATTTTATTATGTTAGGCCTTCAAAGCCTGTCTGCGGTCCCTCCTTCCACTAGGCCTCCACTGACCTGACCACTGCTGCCCGTGTACCCCTGGAACCAATTATAAAGTGCCTACAGCCAGCCCATTTTATTATGTTAGGCCTTGGAAGCCTGTCTGCGGTCCCTCCTTCCACTAGGCCTCCACTGACCAGACCACTGCTGCCCGTGTACCCCTGGAACCAATTATAAAGTGCCTACAGCCAGCCCATTTTATTATGTTAGGCCTTCGAAGCCTGTCTGCGGTCCCTCCTTCCACTAGGCCTCCACTGACCAGACCACTGCTGCCCGTGTACCCCTGGAACCTATGTTACAGTGCCTACAGCCAGCCCATTTTATTATGTTAGGCCTTCAAAGCCTGTCTGCGGTCCCTCCTTCCACTAGGCCTCCACTGACCTGACCACTGCTGCCCGTGTACCCCTGGAACCAATTATAAAGTGCCTACAGCCAGCCCATTTTATTATGTTAGGCCTTGGAAGCCTGTCTGCGGTCCCTCCTTCCACTAGGCCTCCACTGACCAGACCACTGCTGCCCATGTACCCCTGGAACCTATGTTACAGTGCCTACAGCCAGCCCATTTTATTATGTTAGGCCTTGGAAGCCTGTCTGCGGTCCCTCCTTCCACTAGGCCTCCACTGACCAGACCACTGCTGCCCGTGTACCCCTGGAACCTATGTTACAGTGCATAGAGCCAATTTTTTTATTTTATTTAATATTAATAAAGCCATGATGGACTACGCTGTACCACGCTATGAGCTACCCAGTTGACAATTCTTTTGCGAGAAAAGCCATCCCACCCCTCCACCAGCATGTTAAAGACCACATTGTCCTTTCATTCTGTCAATCTGTGAGTCCAAAGGTACACCTGACAACAGACACATGGAGCGGTAGGCATGGCCACGGAAGGTTACGTGTCCTTTGTGGCGCAATGGGTTAATGTATTGGATGCATGGTCCACACAGGGGACAGCCTGGTAAGTCTGTCTGCAGTCCCTAATTCAAGTTGTCCTCAACTGAATAAAGCTGAGCTTCTACCTTCTGGCTCTGATTAACTGCTGTTTTTTAAAAAATTGGTGTTTCCGGCCTACTAACGGTGTCTGCCCCTGCCTGGTGTTGTCCTCAACTGAATAAAGCTGAGCTTCTACCTTCTGGCTCTCTTTAAGTGCTGTTTTTTAAAAAATTGGTGGTTCCGGCCTACTAATGGTGTCTGCCCCTGCCTGGTGTTGTCCTCAACTGAATAAAGCTGAGCTTCTACCTTCTGGCTCTGATTAACTGCTGTTTTTTAAAAAATTGGTGTTTCCGGCCTACTAACGGTGTCTGCCCCTGCCTGGTGTTGTCCTCAACTGAATAAAGCTGAGCTTCTACCTTCTGGCTCTCTTTAAGTGCTGTGTTTTTAAAAATTAGTGGTTATGGGCCTACTAACGGTGTCTGCTCCTGCCTGGTGTTGTCCTCAACTGAATAAAGCTGAGCTTCTATCTTCTGGCTCTCTTTAAGTGCTGTTTTTTAAAAAATTGGTGGTTCCGGCCTACTAACGGTGTCTGCCCCTGCCTGGTGTTGTCCTCAACTGAATAAAGCTGAGCTTCTACCTTCTGGCTTTCGGCCTATACTATCAGATATTAAACTGCATTTGGCCTACTTGTGTGGTTGGGCCCTTGAAACAGTGTCTGCTGCTCTTGGGTTTGCTACTCCACTGAACAAAGCAATGCCGCCTGTTTAGTCCTGTTACCAATTTTGAACTGCATTTAGCCTACTTTATTCTTTGCCCCTATATCTGTTTCCTCCTCATCCTGCCCATTGCCCAGCCACTGCTAGATGAGTCTGCTGGCACATTGACCTAGACCACTACATTCCCCTTGCACTCTACACAGCCAGAATCTGACCCTGCTGAAAGTAAGGTTCCCCTTCCCGCATGTTATACCACCTTACACAGGGACAAAGAGGAAGGTGCAGATGAAAGTGCAGGTTCCTTCATCAGGTGGGGGGGCATACTCGTTGGCGACATCACTGGCACAGGGCCCCTCAGAGTATGCAAAAGTGTCGCTGCTGGTGGGAGGCGCCCCCGCCATGCAAACACACCACCGTACTTTGAGGGGCCCTGTGCCAGTGCCAATGCGAACGAGTGGGCCCCCCCTGCTTGCTCAGGATCACAGCGCTTGCAACTTTGAAATACTTACCTCTCCCTGCTCCACCGCCGTGACGTAGTCCACGTTTCCTGGGCCCACTAAAGCCTTGAACCAGCCCTACCCCCACAACTTTTGCCAAATGACCCCCAATTTCCTATGCCCAACTATTATTATAAAGTTAATTAAGATTGACAAGCTTCAGAAACAAGAATGGATGTTTTTGGCATTAAAATGGGCACTGTAGGTGTTTTCCTGGCCTCCACTCACTGCCGACTATGCTTCCCCATTGACTTGCATTGGGTTTCGTGTTTCGGTCGATCCCCGACTTTTAGCGATAATCGGCCGACTGCACTTGACTCGACTCTGGACAAAGTCGGGTTTCACAAAACCCGACTTGATCTTAAAAAAATGAAAGTCGCTCAACCCTATTCGTGCCTAATTTGAGATTGGCGAACATCTTCCGAACAAGTTCACTCATCTCTAGTACAGACCTCTGTCTTTCTTTGACTACACTACCTGCCTCTGCTCCTACTAGTGGTAGCAATATTTAAGATACCAATCAAGGCCAGATCATAACAGGTGGAGTTTCAAAGTGGTTGGTCTTGCTGTGCAGCACAGACAGGAGGTATTGAGGCTGCGAAGAACAGCAGAGATATATATTATGGAAAGCATCTGTAGCAATTTTAAATTTTAGAGCTGGATATGCTGGATATGGCAACCTGAGCGGTGTAGATTAGAAGAGCTGGATAAATTAGACAGACCTTTGGAGATGGATTGACAGAACTTGTAAAACAAGATGGCACCTTGACCATGAAACAGAAGAGCTGATCATTCAGGCATTTACATTAGCACAGCAGATGCGAGTGCTCACAGGCATTTTGGAATAACAGAGCTGGGTTTGTTCAAAGACTCATTTGACACTTTTGCAACAGAGCTGAGTTTGTAACGAGCCACAGTGAATGAGTAAATACAATGAAAAACAATGTAATGGAAAACAGTAAAAGTGTTGTGGTGAGCGTGCCTTACTCCCTGAATGCTCAGGCAGTGTGCAGGCACCTGTGTCAGCTTAAAAAAGGCTCTTGAGGGTTTCTTGCTGGTTTACCTCAGTAACCCAATGCATAGATCACAGAAGAAACTGGCCACTAGCGAAGAGGGATGCAGAACCTGGTGCTAGATCTGGGACAAGAGAGTAAACACCATAAGAACACACTGTATCTTCAACTGCTTAAGCCTAGACATCCAGTAAACTCACTTGAATTTCGAATTATTTGTCTTACATACAGTGCCTTGCGAAAGTATTCGGCTCCCTGGGACTTTTCAACCTTTTCCCACATATCATGCTTCAAACATAAAGATACGAAATGTAAATTTTGGTGAAGAATCAACAAGTGGAACACAATTGTGAAGTTGAATGAAATTTATTGGTTATTTCAAATTTTTGTGGAAATTCAAAAACTGAAAAGTGGGGCGTGCAATATTATTTGTCCCCTTTACTTTTAGTGCAGCAAACTCACTCCAGAAGTTCATTGTGGATCTCTGAATGATCCAATGTTGTCCTAAATGCCTACCGATGATAAATATAGTCCACCTGTGTGTAATCAAGTCTCCATATAAATGCACCTGCTCTGTGATAGTCTCAGGGTTCAGTTTGAAGCACAGAGAGCATCACTAAGACCAAGGAACACAACAGGCAGGTCCGTGATACTGTTGTGGAGAAGTTTAAAGCCAGATTTGGATACAAAATGATTCCAAAACTTTAAACATCCCAAGGAGCACTGTGCAAGCGATCATATTGAAATGGAAGGAGTATCATACCACTTCAAATCTACGAAGACCCGGCCATCCCTCTAAATTTTTATCTCAAACAAGGAGAACACTGATCAGAGATGCAGCCAAGAGGCCCATGATGACTCTGGATGAACTGCAGAGATCTACAGCTGAGGTGGGACAGTCTGTCTATAGGACAACAATCAGTCGTACACTACACAAATCTGGCCTTTATGGAAGAGTGGCAAGAAGAAAGCCATTTCTCAAAGATATCCATAAAAATTGTTGTTTAAAGTTTGCAACAAGCCACCTGGGAGACAGACCAAACATACGGAAGAAGGTGCTCTGGTGAGATGAAACCAAAATCGAACTTTTTGGCAACAATGCCAAATGATATGTTTGGCGTAAAGGCAACACAGCTCATCACCCAGAACACACCATCCCCACTGTCAAACATGGTGGTGGCAGCATCATGGTTTGGGCCTGCTTTTCTTCAGCAGTGACAGGGAAGATGGTAAAATTGATGGGAAGATGGATGGAGCCAAATACAGGACCATTCTTGAAGAAAACCTGTTTGAGTCTGCAAAAGACCTGAGACAAGGATGGAGATTTGTCTTGCTACAAGACAATGATCCCAAACATAAAGCAAAATCTACAATGGAATGGTTCACAAATAAACATATCCAGGTGTTAGAATGGCCAAGTCAAAGTCCAGACCTCAATCCAATCGAGACTCTGTGGAAAGAGCTGAAAACTGCTGTTCACAAACGATCTCTATCAGACCTCACTAAGCTCGAGCTGTTTGCCAAGGAAGAATGGGCAAGAATTTCAGTCTCTCGGTGTACAAAACTGATAGAGACATACCCCAAGCGACTTGCAGCTGTAATCGCAGCAAAAGGTGGCACAACAAAGTATTAAGTTAAAGGGGCCGAACAATATTTCACACCCCACTTTTCAATTTTTTATTTTCCATAAAAATTGAAAATAACCAATACATTTTGTTCAACTTCACAATTGTGTTCCACTTGTTGTTGAATCTTCACTAAAAATTTATATTTGGTATCTTTGTTTAAAGCATGATATGTGGGAAAAGGTTGAAAAGTTCCAGGGAGCCGAATACTTTCACAATGCACTGTATTAGGTGGTCAATTTCTGGTTTTACTCTTTAGGGATATGTTGTGAATTAGACTTTTTTGGCTCCCTCTTGTGGTCACTAGTGGTATGACTCTGAGATTGTCTTTCCCTAGTTTGGCACCCACCTGGGTCGTTAGTCCAGGGGTGTTGCTATATTAACTTCCTGAATTCTTAGTCTGGTGCCTGGCATCGTTGTAATCAGTCCTTTCTGTTTGCTCCTGTCTGCTGGTCCTGGTTCATGCAAAATTAAGCTAAGTCCTGCTTCCTTGTTTTTTGGTTATTTGTATTGCTCTTATTTTTTGTCCAGCTTGTACTAAATGTGATTCCTGATTTTGCTGGAAGCTCTAGGGGGCTGGTATTCTCCCCCCGGCCGTTAGACGGTTCGGGGGTTCTTGAATATCCAGCGTGGATATTTTTGATAGGGTTTTTGCTGACCGTATAAGTCATCTTACTATATTCTGCTATTAGTCAGTGGGCCTCTCTTTGCTAAATACCTAGTTCATTCTTACGTTTGTCTTTTCTTCTTACCTCACCGTTATTATTTGTTGGGGGCTTGTATCCAACTTTTGGGGTCTTTTCTCTGGAGGCAAGAAAGGTCTATCTTTTCCCTTCTAGGGTTAGTTAGTTCTCCGGCTGGCGCGAGACGTCTAGAACCAACATAGGCACGTTCCCCGGCTGCTGCTATTTGTGGTGCTAGGATTAGCTATACGGTCAGCCCAGTTACCACTGCCCTCTGAGCTGGTTTTTTGTGTTTGCAGACTTGATATTTATTGCAGAGACCCTCTGCCATTGGGGTCATAACAGTATGCCAGGCCATAGTTGAATGTTTAATGCATTGCAGAAGTGGGATAATAAGAAAGGAAATTCTGAGTTTTTTTTTTTTTTTTCCTCTCTTTCTTCCTCCCCTTTACCTCTGAGTGGCTTAAGCTTGCTGCAGACATGAATGTCCAGACTCTGATTACAAGTGTGGATCAGCTTGCTGCTCGTGTGCAGGGCATACAAGATTTTGTTACCAGTAGTCCTATGTCTGAACCTAAAATACCTATTCCTGAACTGTTCTCTGGAGATCGATTTAAGTTTAGGAATTTCAGGAATAATTGTAAATTGTTTCTTTCTCTGAGACCCCGTTCGTCTGGAGACTCAGCTCAGCAAGTTAAAATTGTTATCTCTTTCTTGCGGGGCGACCCTCAGGATTGGGCTTTCTCGCTAGCGCCAGGAGATCCGGCATTGGCGAATATTGATGCGTTTTTTCTGGCGCTCGGATTGCTTTACGAGGAACCCAATCTTGAAATTCAGGCAGAAAAAGCTTTGCTGGCTATTTCTCAGGGCCAGGATGAAGCTGAAGTGTATTGCCAAAAATTTCGGAAATGGTCCGTGCTTACTCAGTGGAATGAGTGTGCTCTGGCCGCAAATTTCAGAAATGGCCTTTCTGAAGCCATTAAGAATGTGATGGTGGGTTTCTCCATTCCTACAAGTCTGAATGATTCCATGGCGCTGGCTATTCAAATTGACCGGCGTTTGCGGGAGCGCAAAACTGCTAATCCTCTGGTGGTGTTGTCTGAACAAACACCTGATTTAATGCAATGTGATAGAATTCAGACTAGAAATGAACGGAAAAATCATAGACGGCAGAATGGGTTGTGTTTTTACTGTGGTGATTCTACACATGTTATATCAGCATGCTCTAAACGCCTTACAAGGGTTGTTAGCCCTGTCGCCATTGGTAATTTGCAACCTAAATTTATTTTGTCTGTGACTTTAACTTGCTCATTGTCTTCCTACCCTGTTATGGCGTTTGTGGATTCAGGTGCTGCCCTGAGTCTTATGGACTTGTCGTTTGCCAAGCGCTGTGGTTTTGTTCTTGAGCCATTGGTAAATCCTATCCCTCTTAGAGGTATTGATGCTACGCCATTGGCGGAAAATAAACCGCAGTTTTGGACACAGGTAACCATGTGCATGACTCCTGAACATCGGGAGGTGATTCATTTTCTTGTTCTGCATAAAATGCATGATTTGGTCGTTTTGGGTCTGCCATGGTTACAGACCCATAATCCAGTCTTGGATTGGAAGGCAATGTCTGTGTCAAGTTGGGGCTGTCAGGGAATTCATGGTGATTCCCCACCGGTGTCTATTGCTTCCTCTACTCCTTCGGAAGTTCCTGTGTATTTGTCTGATTATCAGGATGTATTCAGCGAGTCCAGGTCCAGTGCTCTTCCTCCTCATAGGGACTGTGACTGCGCTATAGATTTGATTCCGGGTAGTAAATTTCCTAAGGGAAGATTATTTAATCTGTCTGTACCTGAGCATACCGCAATGCGTTCGTATATCAAGGAATCTCTGGAGAAGGGGCATATCCGTCCATCCTCTTCTCCTCTTGGTGCGGGATTCTTTTTTGTGGCCAAGAAGGACGGATCTTTGAGACCTTGTATTGACTATCGGCTTCTGAATAAAATCACTGTTAAATTTCAGCATCCTTTGCCTCTGTTGTCGGACTTGTTTGCCCGGATTAAAGGTGCCAAGTGGTTCACCAAGATAGATCTTCGTGGTGCGTACAACCTTGTGCGCATTAAGCAAGGAGATGAATGGAAAACTGCATTTAATACGCCCGAAGGTCATTTTGAGTACTTGGTGATGCCTTTTGGGCTTTCTAATGCTCCTTCAGTGTTTCAGTCCTTTATGCATGATATTTTCCGGAAGTATCTGGATAAATTTATGATTGTTTATCTGGATGATATTCTGTTTTTTTCTGATGATTGGGACTCGCATGTAGAGCAGGTCAGGATGGTGTTTCAGGTTTTGCGTGAGAATGCTTTGTTTGTTAAGGGCTCTAAGTGTCTCTTTGGAGTACAGAAGGTTCCCTTTTTGGGTTTTATTTTCTCCCCTTCTGCGGTGGAGATGGACCCAGTCAAGGTCCGAGCTATTCATGATTGGACTCAACCCACGTCAGTTAAGAGTCTTCAGAAGTTCTTGGGCTTTGCTGACTTCTACCGTCGTTTTATCGCTAATTTTTCTAGCGTTGTTAAACCTTTGACGGATATGACCAAGAAAGGTTCTGATGTTGCTAACTGGGCTCCTGCAGCCGTAGAGGCTTTCCAAGAGTTGAAGCGCCGGTTTACTTCAGCGCCTGTTTTGTGCCAGCCTGATGTTTCACTTCCCTTTCAGGTTGAAGTGGATGCTTCTGAGATTGGGGCAGGGGCCGTTTTGTCGCAGAGAGGCCCTGGTTGCTCTGTAATGAGACCATGTGCTTTTTTCTCTAGGAAGTTTTCGCCTGCTGAGCGGAATTATGATGTTGGCAATCGGGAGTTGCTGGCCATGAAGTGGGCATTTGAGGAGTGGCGTCATTGGCTCGAGGGTGCTAAGCATCGTGTGGTGGTCTTGACTGATCACAAGAATCTGATGTATCTCGAGTCTGCTAAACGCCTGAATCCTAGACAGGCCCGTTGGTCATTGTTTTTCTCCCGTTTTGACTTTGTGGTCTCGTATTTACCAGGTTCAAAGAATGTGAAGGCTGATGCTCTTTCAAGGAGCTTTGTGCCTGACTCTCCTGGAGTCACAGAACCAGTTGGTATTCTTAAAGAGGGAGTAATCTTGTCAGCCATTTCTCCGGATTTGCGACGTGTGTTGCAGAGATTTCAGGCTGGTAGACCTGACTCTTGTCCACCTGACAGACTGTTTGTTCCTGTTAAATGGACCAGCAGAGTCATTTCCGAGGTTCATTCCTCGGTGTTGGCAGGGCATCCGGGAATTTTTGGCACCAGAGATTTGATGGCTAGGTCCTTTTGGTGGCCTTCCTTGTCGCGGGATGTGCGGTCATTTGTGCAGTCCTGTGGGACTTGTGCTCGAGCCAAGCCTTGCTGTTCTCGTGCCAGCGGGTTGCTCTTGCCCTTGCCTGTCCCGAAGAGGCCTTGGACACACATTTCCATGGATTTCATTTCAGATCTTCCGGTGTCTCAGGGCATGTCTGTCATCTGGGTGGTATGTGACCGCTTTTCCAAGATGGTCCATTTGGTATCTTTGCCTAAGCTGCCTTCCTCTTCCGATCTGGTTCCTTTGTTCTTTCAGAATGTGGTTCGTTTACACGGCATTCCTGAGAATATTGTGTCTGACAGAGGATCCCAGTTTGTTTCCAGGTTCTGGCGATCCTTTTGTGCTAAGATGGGCATTGATTTGTCGTTTTCGTCTGCCTTTCATCCTCAGACTAATGGACAAACGGAGAGAACTAATCAAACTTTGGAGGCTTATTTGAGGTGTTTTGTTTCTGCGGATCAGGATGATTGGGTGACCTTCTTGCCGTTGGCTGAGTTTGCCCTTAATAATCGGGCTAGTTCCGCTACTTTGGTCTCGCCATTTTTCTGCAACTCTGGTTTCCATCCTCCTTTTTCCTCGGGACATGTGGAGCCTTCTGACTGTCCTGGGGTAGATTCTGTGGTGGATAGGTTGCAGCAGATTTGGAATCATGTGGTGGACAACTTGAAGTTGTCACAGGAGAAGGCTCAGCGTTTTGCCAACCGACGCCGCGGTGTGGGTCCCCGACTTCGTGTTGGGGATTTGGTATGGCTGTCTTCTCGATTTGTTCCTATGAAGGTCTCCTCTCCTAAATTCAAGCCTCGCTTCATCGGTCCGTACAAGATATTGGAAATCCTTAATCCTGTGTCCTTTCGCTTGGATCTTCCGGTGTCGTTTGCCATTCACAACGTGTTCCATAGGTCTTTGTTGCGGCGGTACGTTGTACCTGTGGTTCCTTCTGTTGAGCCTCCTGCTCCGGTGTTGGTTGAGGGCGAGTTGGAGTACGTGGTGGAGAAAATCTTGGATTCTCGTCTCTCCAGACGGAGGCTTCAGTATCTGGTCAAGTGGAAGGGCTATGGTCAGGAGGATAATTCCTGGGTGGTTGCCTCTGATGTGCATGCGGCCGATTTAGTTCGTGCCTTTCACGCTGCTCATCCTGATCGCCCTGGTGGTCTTGGTGAGGGTTCGGTGACCCCTCCTTAAAGGGGGGGTACTGTTGTGAATTAGACTTTTTTGGCTCCCTCTTGTGGTCACTAGTGGTATGACTCTGAGATTGTCTTTCCCTAGTTTGGCACCCACCTGGGTCGTTAGTCCAGGGGTGTTGCTATATTAACTTCCTGAATTCTTAGTCTGGTGCCTGGCATCGTTGTAATCAGTCCTTTCTGTTTGCTCCTGTCTGCTGGTCCTGGTTCATGCAAAATTAAGCTAAGTCCTGCTTCCTTGTTTTTTGGTTATTTGTATTGCTCTTATTTTTTGTCCAGCTTGTACTAAATGTGATTCCTGATTTTGCTGGAAGCTCTAGGGGGCTGGTATTCTCCCCCCGGCCGTTAGACGGTTCGGGGGTTCTTGAATATCCAGCGTGAATATTTTTGATAGGGTTTTTGCTGACCGTATAAGTCATCTTACTATATTCTGCTATTAGTCAGTGGGCCTCTCTTTGCTAAATACCTAGTTCATTCTTACGTTTGTCTTTTCTTCTTACCTCACCGTTATTATTTGTTGGGGGCTTGTATCCAACTTTTGGGGTCTTTTCTCTGGAGGCAAGAAAGGTCTATCTTTTCCCTTCTAGGGTTAGTTAGTTCTCCGGCTGGCGCGAAACGTCTAGAACCAACGTAGGCACGTTCCCCGGCTGCTGCTATTTGTGGTGCTAGGATTAGCTATACGGTCAGCCCAGTTACCACTGCCCTATGAGCTGGTTTTTTGTGTTTGCAGACTTGATATTTATTGCAGAGACCCTCTGCCATTGGGGTCATAACAGGGAAACAGTAAAATGAATGACTCCCAAGAGAAATGGGTCACGTTTAGTGTTGAGCGATACCGTCCGATACTTGAAAGTATCGGTATCGGAAAGTATCGGCCGATACCGGCAAAGTATCGGATCCAATCCGATACCGATACCCGATACCAATACAAGTCAATGGGACTCATGTATCGGACGGTATCCCTGATGGTTCCCAGGGTCTAAAGGAGAGGAAACTCTCCTTCAGGCCCTGGGAACCATATTAATGTGTAAAAGAAAGAATTAAAATAAAAAATATTGCTATACTCACCTCTCCGACGCAGCCTGCACCTTACCGAGGGAAGCGGCAGCGTTCTTTGTTTAAAATTCGCGCTTTTCTTTCCTTTACGTGAAGTCCCGGCTTGTGATTGGTCGCGTGCCGCCCATGTGGCCGGGACGCAACCAATCACAGCAAGCCGTGACGTAATTTCAGGTCCTTCAGGATTTTAAAATTACGTTCCGGCGTTGTGATTGGTTGCGTCGCAGTCACATGGGCGACGCAACCAATCACAGCAAGCCGTGACGTAATTTCAGGTCCTTCAGGATTTTAAAATTACATCCCGGCTTTGTGATTGGTTGCGTCGCGGTCAACCAATCACAAGCCGGGAGGCTGGACACGCGCGCATTTTAAAATGCGCGCTTGTCCAGCCTCCCGGCTTGTGATTGGTTGATCGCGACGCAACCAATCACAAGCCGGGACGTCACGGGAGGCTGGACACGCGCGCATTTTAAAATGCGCGCGTGTCCAGCCTCCCGTGACGTCACGGCTTGTGATTGGTTGCGTCGCCTATGTGACTGCGACGCAACCAATCACAAAGCCGGGACGTAATTTTAAAATCCTTAAGGACCTGAAATTACGTCACGGCTTGCTGTGATTGGTTGCGTCGCCCATGTGACTGCGACGCAACCAATCACAAAGCTGGGACTTCACGTAAGGAAAGAAAAGCGCGAATTTTAAACAAAGAACGCTGCCGCTTCCCTCGGTAAGGTGCAGGCTGCGTCGGAGAGGTGAGTATAGCAATATTTTTTATTTTAATTCTCTCTTTTACACATTTTTACATTAATGTTGTTTCGATACCGATACCCGATACCACAAAAGTATCGGATCTCGGTATCGGAATTCCGATACAGCAAATATCGGCCGATACCCGATACTTGCGGTATCGGAATGCTCAACACTAGTCACGTTGTGCAGAGCCTGCTGGATTAATATATCTCTGTGTGGAAGCAAGACCAAACAATGTCACGTGTGTAATAAGGGTTTTCTGAATTTTCTCCTGTTGATTTTATGTTAGTAATAAGCCAGGATGAAGTTATTTTAATCCTGTAAGTGAAGTGACAATAAATCAAGTTGTGCTCTGGGAGATAAGCTTTGAGGCTAAAAACCTCATGAACACCCAACTGAGGATGTTCAATGGGTACTATGATGGAAGGTCTGAATTTACTCATGAGGTTTGCAATATGGGTCCATAGCAGAGAGCCTACTGTCATATAGGCTTGTGGGATGTAATGTGCTGCTAGGTACACGCACAATATAGTTGCATAATATAGCGTGCACATTCTTTGGGATGGTGCCATCTGGAGATAAGACTTCCTGAAGAATAGGTCCAAGCACTGCATATAGATATTTAGACCACAGAACTTAGATTAGACCACATTATTGTATTTCCACTGAAATGAAGACTAACATTGATCTCAAACAAACAACGACTGATAATTCCTTTGAAATTAGGCTGGACCATTTGACACTGATCAGACCTTCCTTGAGAATTTCCATAGATATGAAGTCTTATGGACTTTAGTCAATCAAATACTGTACTTTGATGGTTTATTTTAAGTCAATGGTTTCCAAGCAATAGATACAGAGGTGAACCATTTGACACTGATCAGACCTTGCTCATGAATTTCCACGGATTTGAAGACTCATGGACTCCAGTCGACCATTTATAGTCAATTGGTTACTCTAGGTAAAAAGTAAGATCCTTTAACCATGATTTGACCCTACTCATGTCAACCAAAAATCTTACTGTACATTATGGCTCATTTGAAGTAAATGGGTTCAAAAGACTTGACACACGAGGCTGTAGAACTTTAATCTGCCTCTACCAATGTGTTTCCATGAGTATGAAGACCCAATGACTCCATTCACCCAGAGGATGTACACTAGTGGGTTTCCAATACTGGGCTACTTTACCAACCTAAACAAATCTATAGAAGAGGATTGAAGACTCCTGTGGTGTCATTTCTACGTTCACCGCTGTCTCTTGGACTTCCATTGAAATACTTTAAGACAATTTTACTAATTGCTGTACAGTTGCAGGGAAAAGGTGAATATTTTGATCAGTGGATAGTAGACCCTTTCTCAAAACCCCAGAACACATCATAGTGAATAGTATTTCAATTTAAAAGTTTAAAAGTATAGTCAGCAGAGAGGAGGAAATGAAATCAACTTGCAAAACTCTGGTATAGTTATCCATTGTCGCTGGTGAGGAGCTCCACTTAATGCCTTCTACCTACCAGAAACCCCAAAATTGCTTGTGATTTACAAGCCAAGCATAGCATAGTTATTGTGACATGATGCACACATGATGGGGAATCTTGTAAATTGAGTCATTCATCTCTTAACTCAACAGTTTAAAAAACAAATGCTTAGAAATTGTGAAAATTTCTGAAAGGCTGGAAAGAAATATATCTTGGTACCATGTTAGCCAGTAGATAAAAAATGACAGGCTGGAGTCACACATACTGTAACTTACAAAAAATCGGTCTGTTTTTTATGGGCGAGAATCGCACAAATGTTCCTTGAACAGTGATCCGTATGTGTCATGTCGGACGCTGTTCATACCAGGCGTTCGACAGACAGCGGTAATTCCGCTTTTGTCCACTATGTGCTCAGTGGCGTCGACTTGATTTTATCTAGCTGGTCCAGGGTTAATTTAGCTGGTGCTCGGATTGGAAGCTGGGCTACGCCCACTGCCTTTAAATAGTTCTTCTGAACATTGGGCGTCGCCGATTATAGCTTCTGTCTAGTGCTTGGTTATCTCGGTCTGGAGTGGTGAGCTAGGAGTTGGTGTATCGTATCTGGTGGTGTATTTCCCTTTGTCTTATTTACTCCTTCCTATATTTGTATTTATTTTGCCCTGCGCATTTATAGTGTATTCCTGAGTGACTGCGGCGTGGTGTATATTTTCCGTTATCCTTGTCTGTGCTAAATGTGGGTATTGGTGTATTATCTTTTCACTGGGTGGTGTGCGGTGGTTTCAGCCTAGGGTTGAAACAGGAGAGAGGGTGAGGGTCGAGGCCTAGACATGCACACCATCAGTGTAAACTCTAGGTAGAGGGTCAGTCAGGATTTCCCTATTCTGAGGGAAATTGCAGGGGCCCGGGTTATTAGCTCTTGCCCACCTAGTCTTCCCGTGACAGTATGTCATTCATCCATATGCAATGCGAGGAAGCGATTTTCTCACATCTAAACATCAGTGTGATATCCGTGTGGCATCCGTATGGAGAGATCTTCTCGCCAGCTTGCAAAATGGACATATAATGGATCCATGGCCTCAAATATTCGTGAAAACATATATACAGTATATATATATATATATATATATATATATATATATATATATATATATATGTCAGTGAGACACATATATATATCTTTATATTTCATACAGAGCTAGATAGCAGAATAGCCGATAATTCAATTGTCGGGTTCTGTAAAATTATTACAGAACCCGACAGGAGATGACACATGGTTTGCATAAAGTAAACCATTGCATATCTGTTATATTTTTATATGTCCCTCACTAATAATGTGTCTGTACAATTTTGGACCTGTAGGTGTTAAATTAAGGGATTAGTTCAGGGAAAAAACTGTTGTGGGCCCCTGCTCATTTTTCTCCGCCAGAGAGGGAAAGGCAGTGACTGAGGGCAGATGTTAATAGCCTAGAGAGGGACCATGGTTATTGGTCCCCCCTGGCTCTGCTCCCAGCCACCCCAGAAAAGGCGCATCTGTAAGATTCCAGTCTCTCTCTCTTCCCACCCCACTGCCCTGTAGTGGTGGCATATGGGGTAATAAGGGGTTAATGTCACCTTGCTATTGTAAGTTGACATTAAGCCTGGTCAATAATGGAGAAGTGTCAATAAGACACCTATCCATTACTAATCCCATAGTTTGTAAAGGGTTAAATAAACACATACACATGCAGAATAAATTATTTTAATGAAAGAATTAAACACACAGGTTTACCATATTTATTACACTTTCAATCCAAGCGAAGCCCTTATTCTTCTGTAAAAATAAAAACAAAATAAAAAAGCAACAATATCCCATACCTGTTCGCTGTACAGTCAAGTCCCACTCTGCAATCCATCTCAAGGGGTTAAAAAGTTTACAACCGGGAGCAGTGCTAATGCTACCGCCACGATTGTAAACCACAGAGGAATGAATGAAAAGCTACCTGCACAGCCTCCCCGCCTGACCGGACATGAACTCATTAACGTGGGAAAGTTTTTGAACATTTTCCCACGCTGTCAAGTTTACCTCAGGTCAGGCTGTGAGTCTGCACATGCTCTGTGACGTCAGCGGTGGGGAAATATTCAGAAACCTGTCCCATGTTAATGAGTTCATGTCCGGTGAGGAGGACCTTAACCCCATAGAGAATATATGGGGTATTGTCAAGAGGAAGGTGAGACACCTGACCCATCAATGCAGATGAGCTGAAGGCTGCTATCAAAGCAACCTGGGTTTTCATAACACCTCAGCAGTGCAACAGACTGATTGTCTTCATGTCACGCCGCATTGATGCATTAATTGATGCCAAAGGAGCCCCGACCAAGTATTGAGTACATTTACTGAATATACATTTCAGTAGGCCAACATTTTGGATTTTAAAATCATTTTTTCAAGCTGGTGTTATAAAGTATTCTAATTTACTGAGATAATGACTTTTAGGTTTTCATTGGCTGTAAGCCATAAAACATTAACAGAAATAAACACTTGAAATACATCACTCTGTTTCTAATGACTCTATATAATATCTGAGTTTCACTTTTTGTATTGAAGAACTGAAATACAGTAACTTTTTGATGATTTTCTAATTTTGTGAGATGCACCAGTATATGGTGGAGCTTGTGCAATTTTCATGTTAGACAATTTTTTTTTCATAACGAAGCCTCATATCTAACACATATTCACAACAGTCGAAATGGTAAAAAAAAAAACAGCTATGTAATTTGCTTTTCTTTTTTTTTTTAAATTTTGGCTTACTTTCCATCCAAAATATCCCCACTAAGATAAAGTTTCCCAAAGGCGCAGAGTAATATTGTGAAATAATAAAAACAACCTTCTGCTTTGTCAATATTAGGCAGCGCTGGTTTACATCAATTGTGCCTACAGTGCCAGGGTTTAAGAGGGAGTGGGTCATGGGGGTCCAATTGATCAGATTGTCTTAAAGGGTACTTTGCATAGAGGGAATTATGTGAAAGTGCTTCATGTACAGGAAAAAAACCCATAAAGACAGAGCTGCTTATCGTCCTTTGAATAAAGAATGCTTTTTTATGTGATTTGGTTGCATTTTTGATTTTGTTATAGTAAAAAGAACTTGTGTTACATATTTTAACAGATCTGGAATTCATCTCAACCATATGCACATGAAGAGCCTTGGATGTCACATTCTCCTGAGTTGTGCATTATATGTGGTACAGGGAATAATAGAATAATAAACAAACAAATTCTAATAACATTGTAGCTAAAACCTGCAGTAATCCCCAGTCTACTGAACCGCCACATGACCAGCTCTACCCTCTCCTAGTGTGTCCTCACTCATCCCCTGTAGACTGTGAGCCCTCGTGGGCAGGGTCCTCCCTCCTCCTGTACTTTTTTGTGCCTTGTTTTACTCATGTTTATTGTACTTGTCTATATTTGCCCCGTTCACATGTAAGGCTATGTTCACATTTGCGTTGTTGGGCGCAGCGTCGTCGACGCAACGCATAACGCATACACAACGCAACGTTTTGTGATGCATGCGTTCGACGTTAACATGAAATTTGCCGCAGAAAAAGCTGCATCATGTAGCGCGGCTGCGCCCTGACTGTTGCGCCAAAATGACGCATGCGTCACAAAATGCTTGACAACGTATACTGGCGCATGTCCATGCGCCCCCCATGTTAAAGATAGGGGCGCATGACGCTTGCATCGGTATCCATCGACGACGCTGCGCCCAACAACGCAAATGTGAACGTTACCTAAAGCACCATGGAATAAATGGCGCTATAAAAATGTATAATAATAATAATAGCTAAATATAATAGAAAAAACATGCAGAGCAAAAAGACAATGCAAAAGTGTCCACTGTTCTAAGAGTTGTTCTAATAAGGAATCCAGCTGTTGTAGGGACTGTAACAGGCAATGATTTATGGGAAAAGCTATGTAAATTAGCTAGTTTCCAGGCAGAAAGCTTTCTAGTGTTTGCAACCTATAGATGGCACCAGAGACGATTTCCTTCCTTTTGGTGGAACATATGTAGCAAATACCAGTGACACCTAAATTGGCTTTTTTAGGGTTCATGTAGTCGCCTCCAAGTTTAAGCTAATCATATTGATAAACCCTTCTGAAAATGTCATTACATAGGCAGAAAATTCACTGACATCCCTGATAAAGTGCAGCCCTGGATAGTCTATGGGAAGGTAGCCTGTTACTTAGAAAAATCTTCCTAGGAAATCCCTTGCATTCAGGTTGCTTAATCTTCTTGGCTGATCTCTAATTTCCCTCTTTTATTTCCAAGACCTACTGCCTCAATTATGCTCCTCATGGAGCTGCAGTTTTTGAGCTTAGTGGACCTTTCCTGTAACACTGCTCTCTCCATCCCTCATCTTAATGCTTCAACTTCATACACTGCTCAAAAAAATAAAGGGAACACTAAAATCCTACATCCTAGATATCACTGAATGAAATATTCCAGTTGGAAGTCTTTATTCATTATATAGTGGAATGCGTTGAGAAGAATAAAACATAAAAAATCATGAATGCAAATCAAAATTAATACCCATGGAGGTCTGAATTTGGAATAATGTTCAAAATCAAAGTGGAAAATCAAATTACAGGCTTATCCAACTTCAGTGGAAATGCCTCAAGACAAGGAAATGATGCTTAGTAGTATGTGTGGTGTTGTGATTCGGTTCGTGGGCTCCCCCGGTGGTCTCTTGTGGTACTGGTGTCCTGCAAGCTTTGCCTTCTCAGTTCACCTGTTCCTATCAGGATGTGGGAGTAGCCTATTTAACCTTGCTCCTCAGTCATTCTAATGCTGGCCATCAATGTATCCAGAGTTATTCTGTTGCATGTTCCTGCTCCCAGTTTTCTGCTCAGCTAAGTTGGACACTTTAGTCCTTAAGTCTATTTTTGTATGTTTTGTCCAGTTTGCACTTATGTGAATCTCTGCAGCTGGAAGCTCTTGTTGGGCTGAAATTACCACTCCGGTGTCATGAGTTGTCACATGAGTTAAGGTAATTTCAGGATGGTGTTTTGAAGGGTTTTGCAGCTGACCACGAAGTCCTCTGTTGTATCTTTCTGCTATTTAGTTAGCGGGTCTCTCTGTGCTAAATCTGCTTTCATACTACGTGTGTCTTTTCATCTGCTCTCACCGTTATTATATGTGGGGGGCTGCTATCTCCTGTGGGGACATTCTCTGGAGGCAAGCCAGGACTGTGTTTTCTTCTACCAGGGGTAGTTAGTTCTCCGGCTGGCGCGCGGCATCTAGAGACAACGCAGGAATGCCCCCTGGCTTCTTCTAGTGTGGTGTGTAGGTTTAGCATCGCGGTCAGCTCTAGTTTCCATCACCCGAGAGCTTGTCCGTTTATTCTATGCTTCTGATGTTTCCTTGCCATTGGAAACCATAACAGTATGGCCAGCCAAAATGTTTAATCTATAGGCTGAAGCAGGAGAGAAAAGGAACTGTGTGAAACCTTTTTTTTTTTTTTTTTTCCTTCCTCTGAAGTTGCACTCCAGCTCTAATTGCAGTCTCCTGTTTTCCTCTCCTCTTAACCCCTGAATGGCTCAGACTTTATCTGTTGAAATATGGATCCCCAGAGTCTGGCTACCAATTTGAATAATCTTGCCTCTAAAGTTCAGAATATACAAGATTTTTTGTTACATGCTCCTCGGTCTGAACCTAAATTTCCTATACCGGAGTTTTTTTCTGGAGATCGATCTTGTTTTCTAAATTTTAAATACAATTGTAAATTGTTTCTTTCGCTGAGATCTCATTCTGCTGGAGATCCTGCCCAGCAAGTAAAAATTGTTATTTCTTTACTGCGGGGTGACCCCCAAAATTGGGCATTTTCATTGGCACCAGGGGATCCTGCGTTGCTCAATGTGGATGCGTTTTTTCTGGCTTTGGGGTTGCTTTATGAGGAACCAAATTTGGAGATTCAGGCTGAGAAAGCCCTAATAGCCCTCTCTCAGGGGCAAGATGAAGCCGAAATATATTGCCAAAAATTTCGAAAATGGTCTGTGCTTACCCAGTGGAATGAGTGCGCTCTGGCGGCAATTTTCAGAGAAGGTCTCTCTGATGCTGTAAAAGACGTCATGGTGGGGTTTCCTGCGCCTACTGGTCTGAATGAGTCCATGACAATGGCAATTCAGATTGATCGGCGTTTACGGGAACACAAACCTGTGCACCAGTTGGCGGTGTCTTCTGAAGAGGCACCACAGAGTATGCAATGTGATAGCTTTCTGTCCAGAAGCGAACGACAGATTTATAGGCGCAAAAATCATTTGTGCTTCTATTGTGGAAATTCTACTCATGTTATATCAGCATGCTCTAAACGAACAAAGAAAGTTGATAAATCCTCTGCTATTGGCACTTTGCAGTCCAAGTTTATTTTGTCTGTAACTCTAATTTGTTCGTTATCTTCTATTGTTGCGGATGCGTATGTGGATTCTGGCGCCGCTTTGAGTCTTATGGATTGGTCCTTTGCCAGGCGCTGTGGGTTTGATCTAGAGCCTCTGGAAGTTCCTATACCTTTAAAGGGTATTGATTCTACACCATTGGCTAGTAATAAACCACAATACTGGACACAAGTGACTATGCGTATGACTCCAGACCATCAAGAGGTGATTCGCTTCCTTGTACTGTATAATCTACATGATGTGTTGGTGCTGGGATTGCCATGGTTGCAAACTCATAACCCAGTCCTTGACTGGAAAACAATGTCTGTACTAAGCTGGGGATGTCAGGGAAATCATGGGGACACATCTTTGGTCTCCATTGCTTCATCTATTCCCTCTGAAATTCCTGAGTTTTTGTCTGATTATCGTGAGGTTTTTGAGGAATCTACTCTTAATTCTCTTCCTCCTCACAGAGATTGCGATTGCGCCATAGATTTGATCCCTGGCAGTAAATTTCCTAAGGGTCGTCTATTCAATCTGTCTGTACCTGAACATGCTGCCATGCGAGAGTATATTAGGGAGTCCTTGGAAAAGGGACATATTCGTCCTTCTTCGTCTCCTCTTGGAGCGGGGTTCTTTTTCGTAGCTAAAAGCGATGGTTCTTTGAGACCTTGTATTGATTATAGACTCTTGAATAAGATCACAGTCAAGTATCAGTATCCTTTGCCATTGCTGACAGATTTATTTGCTCGCATTGAGGGGGCGAAGTGGTTCTCTAAGATTGATCTTCGCGGTGCGTATAATTTGGTGCGAATTAAGCAGGGGGATGAGTGGAAAACCGCATTTAATACGCCCGAGGGCCATTTTGAGTATTTGGTGATGCCTTTTGGTCTGTCAAATGCCCCTTCGGTCTTTCAGTCTTTTATGCACAATATTTTCCGTGAATATCTGGATAAATTTATGATTGTGTATTTGGACGATATCTTGATTTTTTCGGATGACTGGGAATCTCATGTTCAACAAGTTAGGAGGGTTTTTCAGGTTTTGCGGACCAATTCTCTGTTTGTTAAAGGTTCAAAGTGTGTTTTTGGGGTTCAGAAGATTTCTTTTTTGGGGTACATTTTTTCCCCCTCTTCTATTGAGATGGATCCTGTGAAGGTTCGGGCTATTTGTGACTGGACGCAACCGACTTCTCTTAAGGGCCTTCAGAAATTTTTGGGCTTTGCTAACTTTTATCGTCGATTCATAACTGGTTTTTCTAGCGTTGTCAGGCCTTTGACTGATTTGACTAAAAAGGGTGCTGATGTTGCAGATTGGTCTCCTGCTGCTGTGGAGGCCTTTCGGGAGCTTAAGCGCCGTTTTTCTTCTGCTCCGGTGTTGTGCCAGCCTGATGTTTCTCTTCCTTTTCAGGTGGAAGTTGATGCTTCCGAGATCGGAGCGGGGGCGGTTTTGTCGCAGAAAAGTTCAGATTGTTCAGTGATGAGACCTTGTGCGTTCTTTTCTCGAAAATTTTCGCCCGCCGAGCGAAATTATGACGTCGGTAATCGGGAGCTTTTGGCGATGAAGTGGGCATTCGAGGAGTGGCGTCATTGGCTTGAGGGTGCTAAACATCAGGTGGTGGTCTTGACTGATCACAAAAATTTGATTTATCTTGAGTCGGCCAGACGTCTGAATCCTAGACAGGCGCGCTGGTCGTTGTTTTTCTCCCGGTTTAATTTTGTGGTTTCGTATCTGCCAGGTACTAAGAATGTGAAGGCGGATGCCCTTTCTAGGAGTTTTGAACCTGATTCCCCTGGTGATTCTAAACCTACGGGAATACTTAAGGATGGGGTGATATTGTCTGCTGTCTTCCCAGACCTGCGACGTGCTTTACAAGAGTTTCAGGCGGATCGGCCTGATCGTTGTCCGCCTGGTAGATTGTTTGTGCCGGATGAGTGGACCAATAGAGTCATCTCGGAGGTTCATTCTTCTGCGTTGGCAGGTCATCCGGGAATTTTTGGTACCAGAGATTTGGTGGCTAGGTCCTTCTGGTGGCCTTCCCTGTCTCGGGACGTGCGTACTTTTGTGCAGTCTTGCGATGTTTGTGCTCGGGCCAAGCCTTGTTGTTCTCGGGCTAGTGGGTTGTTGTTGCCCTTGCCTGTTCCTAAGAGGCCTTGGACACACATCTCTATGGATTTTATTTCTGATCTCCCTGTTTCTCAGAAGATGTCCGTCATTTGGGTGGTGTGTGACCGCTTTTCTAAGATGGTTCATTTGGTGCCCTTGCCCAAGCTGCCTTCCTCATCTGAATTGGTGCCCCTGTTTTTTCAGAATGTGGTTCGGCTGCATGGTATTCCGGAGAATATCGTTTCCGACAGGGGATCCCAGTTTGTGTTCAGATTTTGGCGGGCGTTTTGTGCCAGGATGGGCATTGATTTGTCTTTTTCGTCTGCATTTCATCCCCAGACAAATGGCCAGACGGAACGTACTAATCAGACCTTGGAGACCTATTTGAGGTGTTTCGTGTCTGCTGATCAGGATGACTGGGTCTCCTTTTTGCCGTTGGCTGAGTTTGCCCTTAATAATCGGGCCAGTTCTGCCACTTTGGTCTCCCCTTTCTTTTGCAATTCAGGGTTCCATCCTCGTTTTTCATCTGGTCAGGTGGAGTCTTCGGATTGTCCTGGAGTGGATACCATGGTGGATAGGTTGCATCGTATTTGGGGGCAGGTGGTGGACAATTTGGAGTTGTCCCAGGAGAGGACTCAACGTTTTGCTAATCGCCATCGTCGTGTTGGTCCTCGTCTTCGTGTTGGGGACTTGGTGTGGTTGTCCTCCCGTTTTGTCCCTATGAGGGTCTCTTCTCCTAAGTTTAAGCCTCGGTTCATCGGTCCTTATAAGATTTTGGAAATTCTTAACCCTGTGTCTTTTCGTTTGGACCTCCCAGCATCCTTTGCTATCCATAATGTCTTCCATCGGTCATTATTGCGGAGGTATGAGGTACCACTTGTGCCTTCTGTTGAGCCTCCTGCTCCTGTGCTGGTTGAGGGTGAATTGGAGTACGTGGTGGAGAAAATCTTGGACTCCCGTGTTTCCAGACGGAGACTTCAATATCTGGTGAAATGGAAGGGCTACGGTCAAGAGGATAATTCTTGGGTTACAGCTTCTGATGTTCATGCTTCTGATTTGGTCCGTGCCTTTCATAGGGCTCATCCAGATCGCCCTGGTGGTTCTTGTGAGGGTTCGGTGCCCCCTCCTTAAGGGGGGGGGTACTGTTGTGATTCGGTTCGTGGGCTCCCCCGGTGGACTCTTGTGGTACTGGTGTCCTGCAAGCTTTGCCTTCTCAGTTCACCTGTTCCTATCAGGATGTGGGAGTAGCCTATTTAACCTTGCTCCTCAGTCATTCTAATGCTGGCCATCAATGTATCCAGAGTGATTCTGTTGCATGTTCCTGCTCCCAGTTTTCTGCTCAGCTAAGTTGGACACTTTAGTCCTTAAGTCTATTTTTGTATGTTTTGTCCAGTTTGCACTTATGTGAATCTCTGCAGCTGGAAGCTCTTGTTGGGCTGAAATTACCACTCCGGTGTCATGAGTTGTCACATGAGTTAAGGTAATTTCAGGATGGTGTTTTGAAGGGTTTTGCAGCTGACCGCGAAGTCCTCTGTTGTATCTTTCTGCTATTTAGTTAGCGGGTCTCTCTGTGCTAAATCTGCTTTCATACTACGTGTGTCTTTTCATCTGCTCTCACCGTTATTATATGTGGGGGGCTGCTATCTCCTGTGGGGACATTCTCTGGAGGCAAGCCAGGACTGTGTTTTATTCTACCAGGGGTAGTTAGTTCTCCGGCTGGCGCGCGGCATCTAGAGACAACGCAGGAATGCCCCCTGGCTACTTCTAGTGTGGTGTGTAGGTTTAGCATCGCGGTCAGCTCTAGTTTCCATCACCCGAGAGCTTGTCCGTTTATTCTATGCTTCTGATGTTTCCTTGCCATTGGAAACCATAACAGTGTGGCCACCAAGTGCCTGTATGACCTCCGTACAATGCCTGGGCATGCTCCTGATGAGGCGGTGGATGGTCTCCTGAGGGATCTCCTCCCAGACCTGGACTAAAGCATCCGCCAACTTCTGGACAGTATGTGGTGCAACGTGACGTTGGTGGATGGTGCGAGACATGATGTCCCAGATGTGTTCAATCGGATTCAGGTCTGGGGAACGGGCGGGCCAGTCCATAGCTTCAATGCCTTCATCTTGCAGGAACTGCTGACACACTCCAGCCACATGAGGTCTGGCATTGTCCTGCATTAGGAGGAACCCAGTGCCAACCGCACCATCATATGGTTTCACAAGGGGTCTGAGGATCTCATCTCGGTACCTAATGGCAGTCAGGCTACATCTGGCGAGCACATGGAGGGCTGTGCAGCCCTTCAAAGAAATGCCACCCCACACCATTACTGACCCATTGCCAAACTGGTTATACTGAAGGATGTTGCAGGCAACAGATTGCTCTTCACGGCGTCTCCAGCCTCTGTCACATCTGCTACATGTGCTCAGTGTGAACCTGCTTTCATCTGTGAAGAGCACAGGACGCCAGTGGCGAATTTGCCAATCCTGGTGTTCTGTGGCAAATGCCAAGTGTCCTGCACGGTGTTGGGCTGTGAGCACATCCCCGATCTGTGGACATTGGGCACTCAGACCATCCTCATGGAGTCAGTTTCTAACCATTTGTGCAGACACATGCACATTTTTGGCCTGCTGGAGGTTATTTTGCAGGGCTCTGGCAGTGCTCCTCCTCTTCCTCCTTGCTCAAAGGCTGAGGTAGCGGTCCTGCTGCTGGATTGTTGCCCTCCTACGGCCCCCTACACATCTCCTGGTGTACTGGCCTATCTCCTGGTAGTGCCTCCAGCCTCTGGACACTACGCTGACAGACATAGCAAACCTTCTTGCCACAGCTCACATTGATGTGCCATCCTGGATGAGCTGCACTACCTGAGCCACTTGTGTGGGTTGTAGAGTCCGTCTTATGCTACCACAAGTGTGAAAACACAACCAACATTCAAAAGTGACCTAAACATCAGCCAGAAAGCATTGGTACTGAGATGTGGTCAGTGGATCCCACCCGCAGAACCTCTCCTTTACTGAGTGTGTCTAGATTATTGCCAATAATTTCCATCTGTTGTCTATTCCATTTGCAAAACAGCATGTGAAATTGATTGTCAAATAGTGTTGCTTCCTAAGTGGACAGTTTGATTTCACAGAAGATTGATTTACTTGGAGTTATATTCTGTTGTTTAAGTGTTCCCTTTATTTTTTTGGGCAGTGTATTATAATAGATTAAAGGAGGTCTGACTCTAAACAGCTAATTAGCTATATGAGAAGATGGTGGCATTTTGTTGACGGCTTCATCCCCTTCATTGTCTCCTTCTCTGCATAGCCCAGCTTCATATTATTTAGGAACAGACAATACTGCATATTACAACTCATTCCCATTGCTTTGAAACTGTAGCAAGTTGCACTTCTTGATAAAACTGCTGGTAAAAGAATGCATCTGTAAAGCTTTGTACTCATGCTCAGAAGGCTGTCAATCACTAATGAGGGCCGCCCACTGGACTACTGAACAAAGTGAAAAGGGATTTCAAGCACTGAGTTTGGAGTAGGGTGGTTTTGCTACGTAATGGACAGACTTCACTATATGAACATGCATACATAACTAGAAGTCAATACTTGATTAGGACACTGGGCTCCTAAACACAATGAACAGGGATTTCACTCTTTAAGTCTCATGAGTGCTGCTGTGTAGTAATAGACAGACTTCAGTGTATGAACATCATGCATGCAGACATAGCAGTCAATCATTGACTAGGACCGCCCACTGGACTTCTAGGCACTGATTAAGTAGAATCTTTTTTCCACCAACCTATGTATCAATTTGTCGAGCTTAGCCTACGTTCACATTTGCGTTGTGCGCTGCAGCGTCGGGCGCTGCAGCGTCGCCGCATGCGTCATGCGCCACTATATTTAACATGGGGGCGCATGGACATGTGTTGCGTTGCGTTTTGGGACGCATGCGTCCTTTTTGGCGCACGCATCAGGGCGCAGAGGACGCATCAAGTTGCATTTTTTTGCGTCCAAAATCATGCAAAAAAAGGACGCATGCATCACAAAACAATGTGTTTTGCATGCGTTTTGCATGCGTTGTGCGTTGCGTCGCCGATGCGTCGCTGACGCAACACACAACAACGCAAATGTGAACGTAGCCTTATCCTGCACTAACATATGCTGCCCACAGACTAAAGTGCGTGCTCAACATAACAGGTCCCCTTTAAGACCCAGACTAGGCAGCAGAGTAGCAGAATATTCACACCCACATGTTAATCATCCGGGTTGACAAGTTTTATTGCATTTTGTGTTTTTAGGTATTTTCCCTCCCAGTTGTTCGTCTCGTCAATGTATAAGGACCTGGGTAGAATAATAGAATTTGCATTTTTTTTCTGGACTCTTTTTTTAGTCTCGTGCTTCTCATGAATTACTGTATGTTTTTCATCTCACCTGTTAATGTATCTATTGACTATGACACAATAAATAATTGTTACATTCCCTTATGACTATCATACTCTCACCTGGAAAATCTGGGGTGTTCTTATTACATTGCCAGACAGTATGACATTATTACAGCACAATAACATTTATCTGGTGTTTTACGCCTTTTTTCTGCTGCACAATGCCAGATTCTTTGTTCCCAGCATGTTGTGCTTCACAACAAATGCTTGTGGCGGTTTTCATGGCACGTGGGAGTTTTGTGGTTTATTAAAGCACTTATTTTGCACTGAAATACCTGCAGACTGACTTTATGGACAAAGTGAGGACGAGCGTCTTCCCTTTATTGTTATTTATTCTTTTTTCACTACCGATGATGAACAAAGTTCACGGCGATGCTTTCGCTTTGTGTTCTGCAGCCATAGATATTGTAAGAAACTTAAAAGGTGGATTATGCTCTGGAAGTGGCTGAAGTGTTTTAAATGGATCCCGAAGGACGGAATAAAGAAAAATAATTCAGGAAAGAACGGTTTACTGCAGATTAACAAATACAGAGGTTCAGTAATAACAGGAACGCTTAAAAAACTGCTGAGAGATGATGAGATTACACTTACATAGATTTCTTCTATTACTGTCTTCATATATTACATTACTGATCCTGAGTTACCTCCTGTAGATCTTTTATTATAAAAATGAAAAACATAACAATAATAATAACAGAAACAAAACAGAAATATCAGCCAGAAAATAATCAGTATAATGAACACTGGTCCAGGCGCTCATTCTTTCCTCTCACACATATTATACATATACATAGAATAATACTAATATTAAGTTCTTACACCTTCTGGTCCGGTCACCAAACAAAATAATAAACAAATAAAATAAACAACAGCAAACAAAAACTATATACATAAACTTTTTTTTTTCAATTTTAAATAAAATAACCACAAATTATACAAATATATACAATACTAAGCTAACCACCACCCCACACTCAAGCCCACCATTCCCAACTCCTGCACTGACCTGAGAGCTAGTCCTGCATCTCATGCCTCAGTCCATGTCCAACGTCCATAGGCCAGATTAGGCAGTGCCAGTTTTTCCACCAAACAACCCACTGTTCTATAGTCCCACAAGATAAACCCACCTCCCCCCTTTTCCCACCACCCAACCTAAGGGTACTGTCACACAGTGCCATTTTGATCGCTACGACGGCACGATCCGTGACGTCGCAGCGATCGTATGATTATCGCTCCAGCGTCGTAGACTGCGGTCACACGTTGCAATCACGGCGCTGGAGCGATGCCGAAGTCCCCGGGTAACCAGGGTAAACATCGGGTTACTAAGCGCAGGGCCGCACTTAGTAACCCGATGTTTACCCTGGTTACCCGGGGACTTCGGCATCGCTCCAGCGCCGTGATTGCAACGTGTGACCGCAGTATTCGACATTTTTTAGCCCCCCCAATTTTTTATTTTCTCAAGGGTAACAGGAGAAATTAGACCCCCAAAGTTGTTGTGCAATTTTTTCTGAGTATGCTTATGCCCCATATGTTTGGGTAAACCACTGCTTGGGCGCACATCGGGGCTCGGAAGAGATGGAGCACCATTTGAGTTTTTGAATGCAATATTGGCTGGAATCAATGGTGGCGTCATGTCACATTTGGAGACCCCCCAGATGTGTCTAAACAGTGGAAACCCTTCAATTCAAACTCCAACACTAACCCCAACACACCCCTAACCCTAATCCCAACCCTAACCATAACCCTACTCACAACCCTAACCCCAACACATCCCTAACCACAACCCTAACCCCAACACACCCTTAACCCTAATCCCGACACTAACCCTAACCACAACCCTAACCCCAACACACCCCTAACCCTAATCCCAACCCTAACCATAACCCTAACCAAAAGCCTAACCCTAACCCCAACACACCCCTAACCCTAATCTTAACCCTAATTCCAACCCTAACCCTAATTCCAACTCCAACCCTAATCCCAACCCTAACACTAAGGCTATGTGCCCACGTTGCGGATTCGTGTGCAGATTTTTACTCACCAGGTAAAATGCACTGAGTTTTAGCTGCGGATTTACCACGGATTTACAGCGGATTTCCAGTGTTTTTTGTGCGGATTACACCTGCGGATTCCTATTGAGGAACAGGTGTAAAATCTGCAGAATCTGCACAAAGAATTGACATGCTGTGGAAAATACAACACAGGGTTTCCGCTCGGTATTTTCCGCACCATAGGCACAGCGGATTTGGTTTTCCATAGGTTTACATGGTACTGTAAACGTGATGGAAAACTACTACAAATCTGCAGCAGCCAAATCTGCACTGTGTGTACATAGCTTAATTCTAACCCTAACCCTAATTCCAACCCTAACTCTAACCCTAACCCTAATTCTTCTTACTCCAACCCTAATTCTAACCCCAACCCTATTGGAAAAATAAAAATAAATATATTTTCTTTATTTCATTATCTTCCCTACCTATGGGGGTGATAAAGGGGGGTTATTTACTTTTTTTTTATTTTGATCACTGTGATAGGGTCTATCACAGTGATCACAATCTACCTCGAATGAATGAACGAATCTGCCGGCCGGGAGATTCGGTGGGTGCACTGCGCATGCACTCGCCATTTTGGAAGATGGCAGCACCCATGGGAGAAGATGGACGGACACCGGGATTCGGGAGGTACGGGGGGTGAGATCGGACCTCGGTGGGAGCGGAGGACAGGACGGAGGGGAGAGGAGGGCAGCGGAGGACATGACAGAGGGGAGGAAAGACTAATGGCTGTGGCAGATCACCCAGTCGGGGGCGGGGGCACATCGCGGTCTCCAGCTATGGCCTATGATATTGCTGCATGAGCCATGGCTGGATTGTAATATTTCACCAAGTTTAATTGGTGAAATATTACGATTGCTCTGATTGACTGTTTCACTTTCAACAGCCAATCAGAGCCATCGTAGCCACAGGGGGGCAAAGCCACCCCCCGGGCTTAAGTACAACTCCTCCTGTTCCTGCAGGTCGGGTGAAATTTCAGTTAACCCTTTCACCCGACCTGCAAGAACGCAATCCCACCATGACACATGTGCTGCGTCACAGGTCGGATTGGCACAGGTTTTCATGATGCAGCATATGCGTCATAGGTCAGGAAGGTATTAATGACAGAGATGTCCATTCCCACATGTTTTTTCTCCAGACTCTGGGCCAGTCCCTCCCTCCAAGGACCTTACATTCCCAGAAGAAGGGGACACGGCACCCCCTGTAAGCCCCACGGAAGCCGAAACCTCACCCTCAGCTTCCTCCTAAGAGGAAGGGATGTTCTCAAGGGCTTGGAACCAGTTACAAAGATCAACCAGAATGGAGTCAGTTTTTCCTTCCTTAGGTACCTTGGTCAGAGTGGGAGAAGATGTTTTATCTCCCTTCTTTCGCTTGTTTTTGGTGCCGAGCTTACACTTGTCCTCTAGACACTGCCTGTTATGCTCATCCATATTTTCATAATGGGAGGATTCGGAGGCAGTGTTGCTTTCCTATCTGTGGATCCTCCAGACCTCCTTATGCAACTCATCATCCCTCGGTGCTTCAGCAGCAAGACTGGTGTCCAGGACAGGGGTCGCCCCAGTAGCCCAGGGCATGCCCAGCTCCCTATCCTGTCTGAGCTTGTCTAGACGCCTCAGCTGTGCAGGCATCTTTTTACTGCTTTCCCTCCTTGGACCCTCACCCCTCACCCAGCAGAATCAGCCTTACGGCTGTCTCCCGCCAGTGTCACGACTGCATTAGCAAAGGAGCGAGCACAATGGCTGAATAGGTGATCTAACTCACCACATAGGTGGCACCTAATGCCCACATAAGATGCAGCAAGATGGCCGATATCCCCACACAATGCACATTTCCACACAGTGCAGTTTGCACTGAAGTGTGTGGGGTTGCCGCACCTGTGACAGAGCTTCGGTTGCCCCTGGTAGAAGACCAAGATACGATCCCCAAACAGGAAGGCAGATGATGGAATGTGGGCAACTGTACCACCTGAGCGCTTAAGTTTTACCATAAATATCCAGGCCCCTGTCCAGATACCAAACTTGTCACGGTTTTTCTTTGGCATCTCCACCATCTCTCCATATCGACCAGGCCATGTCATGATGTCATAACAAGAAAGCGACTCGTTACAAGTCATCACGGTCACTTTCTTGACTTGGTTTTGGCGAGACACCGCCTGAATGGCAAAACCTCACCAGCTGGGCTCATTTTTTGCCAACTCATAATTCGACCAGAAGAGCTCAAGCTCTTCTGGCCGAACATAGCTGACATAAAACTCAGGCGTGGAATAGGGATGTATCAAGGTGTAGATGCCAATCGACCTGAAGCCCATCTTCAGCAGGAGCCCACAACCTTAGACCTTGGAGGATACGCATTACTGCCCCCCCACCCAAGACGGACCACATTCCTACGCACACTACCCGGCTGTTGGGAGGGACCACACTGTATCCCCCCATTTTGCTCTCAGAAGGCCCTTAGGCCAAGCCTCTCTATCCAGAAGGATAGATCAACCTCTCGACTCGACCCTCTACAATTAGTGAATTCTCCCCCTTCTTTAGAGCCTCCAGGAGATGTCGCTGCAACATGCGGTCCCCAGAACCCGTAGACGAGGAGGACGCACTATTTCCCCTGGAGCTGACAGTGGCATAACTACTGACGGGTTCTGCCACCACCAGGGGGGCAACCGGACCAGTGACCACATCTACACCAACAGTATCACTATTACCCATAACCCCCTCACCCTCCACCAAACCAGCAACCACACCACTAGACAAAGAATTCTTCTCATCCATACCCCCCACCACATTCACTCCTGCTGGACCAGTGACAACAGGGGGTGACATTTTGACCTCTGCATCATCAAGCACAAGGGGCTCAGTCTCCGCCACAGAACTGGAGGCGACCTCACCCCTTGTCTTACGTGTGCCCTCTGCATCATCATTTGGTAATTTCTGTTGCTTTACTCATGATACCAGATGCCGCTGACCTTTTGCCACTGTGAGGCACCGCTGATCCTTTATATCAGCATCTTGTTGAGCAGTGGCGCCAACACAGAATAGGACTTTGGTGAAAGGACCGGAACTCCCAGCCTTGGCAACCCCCTCACACTTCCGCTGCTACTCAACTAAGTGATCAGCGGCAACAGCATTCAGGGGCGCCGACGCTACTGGAGCTGCCCATGACACTGGGCCACTCTCCCCTCCACTGAGGAGTGTACCACAGTATCGTGGCCTGAACATACACCCACCACCGGGCCACCATTACTGTCCAGCCTCTCGGCTGACGCACGTCCCCACTACTACAAGCAGAGACGGAGCTCACTACATTGCTTTGTAATCTCCCCGCGCCTTTGCACCGCATCCACAGCAGAACCCAGACTGGGCTAGGTAACGGGGCTTATACTGCCAGCTGACCCTGCAGCAGACTCAGGGAGCACAGGGACGGGAGCATACACGTAGCTTACTGCTTCTTGCAGCTTTGGCTTGGTAGTCTCCTTTACCTTTTTCGTCTGGTCCCCAGTTGCCTCCTTCAAGAAATCGTCACCAAGATGGAAGATCTGAAGGCACACTGGGGACTCCAGGAGCTTTATCTCCACTAGAGTTGAGCGACTTTTACTTTTTTCGGATCGAGTCGGGTTTCGCGAAACCCGACTTTGTCAAAAGTCGGGTCAGGTGAAATCAGCCGATTATTGCGAAAAGTCGGGGGCCAACTGAAACAAGAAACCCAATGCAAGTCAATGGGGAATCAAAGTCGGGAGTGAGTGGAGGACAGGAAAACACCTACAGTGCCAATTGTAATGCCAAAAACATCAATTCTTATTACTTAAGCTTGTCAATCTTAATTTACTTTATAATAATAGTTACGCATTGAAAACTGGGAGTCATTTGGCTAAAGTTGTGGGGGGTAGGGCTGGCTCAAGATTTTCGTGGGCCCAGGAAACGCGGAATATGTCACGGCGGTGGAGCAGGGAGTGGTAAGTATTTCAACTTTGCAAGTGCTGTGATCCTGAGCAAGCAGGGGGGGCCCACTCGTTGGCACTGGCACAGGGCCCCTCATAGTACGGCGGTGTGTTTGACGGCGGGTGGCGCCTCCCACTGGCAGAGACACTTTGCATACTATGAGGGGTCCTGTGCCAGTGACGTCGCCAACGAGTTTGCCCTCCCACCTGATGAAGGAACCTGCACTTTCATCTGCACCTTCCTCTTTGTCCCCGTGTAAGGTGGTATAGTATGCAGGAAGGGGAACCTGACTTTCAGCAGGGTCAGATTCTGGCTGTGTAGAGTGCAAGGGGAATGTAGTGGTCTGGGTCAATGTACCAGCAGACTCATCTAGCAGTGGCTGGGCAATGGGCAGGATGAGTTTAATAATTATAGGGGATAACTCAGGAGACTCTTTGCGTGGAACAAGACAACTACAGGACACAGTTTTATAAGTGGTAAAGTCTATATTATCACACGGTGATTCAAACAGGTGCAGAGAGAAACTCAAGTCCACAACACTTGGTGCAAATATCAAATGCATCTCAGCAGTCTATAGGAAACTTCAGATGAAAATACAATCATGCAGAAAGTCTATGAAGCACAATTATTCTTGAGGATACTTGACACGAATAAGTCCTTGCTTAGTCCAAAACACAGATAGATATGCTTATAAGGCAGTTCAAATAATATCTTAGCTCAACCAGGGAGGTTTGGGTAATAGTCTAAGGTTCTTGCAGAGCAGAAACAGCTTATATGTCCAGCAAATGCAGATGGAAGCAAACACGAGCAGCAGATGAAGGAGGATTACTGGAACTGGTGTATGCAGCAGGAACTCAGAGCAGGTTCACAGGAGCAGGTATATAGCCAGGGAGTCACCAGAGGTCAGGAGCTGGATGCAAGGCAGAATGCTCTAGCACAGACTGAAGGCTGGGGTGGAGTTTTATAGCAGGAAGACACAGTGCACATGAGACCAAAGACGCCATCTTGGAAAAGGGCAGTAATGCACAAAAAGGTAATAAAAAATATTCAGAGTCCTGACATTACTCCCTCCTTAGAAGCGGCCTCAGGATGATCCTGGACCTGGTTTCTCAGGGAATCTCTGATGAAAACGAGAAATCTTCTGTTGGGCATTGATGTTTTCCACAGGTTCCGAAGAGTCTTCCTCAGGGGGATATCCCTGCCATCTTATCAGATATTGGAGCCGATTCCTGCGAATCCTGGAATCAACACTTTCCTCCACCACAAATTGTTCATGCCCATCAATCACCACAGGCTGCGGAGGTGGCACAACACATCCCTGGAAGGTATTAGGAGATCCAGGCTTTAGTAAAGATACATGAAAAACTGGGTGTACCTTCATAGTCCTAGGCAGCTTCAGCCGGCAGGCCACAGAGCTCACAATACCGTTGATCTTGAAAGGGCCAATGAATTTCTGACCAAGTTTTTGTGAAGGAACGTTTAACTTCAGATTCTTAGTTGCTAACCACACGGAATCTCCTACCTTGAACATGGGTGCAGGTTTACGGAATCTATCAGCCGATCTCTTATAACATTCTTGAGCTGTGGTCAGGGATTCCTTCAGAACCTCCAGATTTTGCCTCATCGCAGTTAGCCTTTCCTACACTGCTGGAACTGGAGGATTAATTGGAGACCTAGGTAAGATATATGGATGATAACCCAGATTGGCAAAAAAAGGTGTAAATTTAGTGGAGGCGCTCGGAGAATTGTTATATGAAAATTTGGCTAACGGCAGCAACTCCAACCAATCATCCTGGAGATGGCTGACATAGCATACTAGATATTGTTCCAGCATCTGGTTGGTATGCTCAGTCTGACCATTTGTCTGGGGATGGTAAGCGGAAGAGAGACAGACATTAATATTGAGTGCAGAGCAAAACCCCTTCCAGAATCTTGAAGTGAACTGCACTCCACAGTCAGAGATGATCTCATCCGGAACCCCATGCAACTGAAAGACATTCTGTATAACCAAGTTCACTGTACCTTTAGTTGAGGGGAGGCCGGTGCACAGAACAAAATGAGCAGCTTTAGTCAGGCGATCAACTACCACCATGATTGTATTCATGCCCCCTGATGTAGGCAGCTCCACAATAAAGTCCATTGATACAGACCCCCAAGGGCGGGACGGAACAGGTATTGTTTGTAGAAGACCCGTAGGTGCCACATGAGGAGTCTTGTAATGAGCACATACCTCGCAAGAGAGCACATAGTCCTTGGTATCGTTCAGGCAATTTGGCCACCAGAAGAATCGGCTCAGGAACTCTTGTGTCTTCTGTACCCCCCTGTGACCAGCCAACTTGGAGTCATGTACCAACTTGAGGATCTGCAGACGGACGACCTCAGGGACATAGATACATCGATCTCTGAACCACATGCCACCCTTAAAGACAAGATTAATATCCACAGGTGGGTTGGCCAGAAATACATCACCGTCATAGGCCTCTCTGCACTCCTTCCACAAGTCCTGATCGTGGATAACTCCAATGAAATTGGCATCAGATAGAATGGTCTTGGACGGGGCTCCAGGTACAGAATCCGCAGCATGGATTCGGGATAAAGCATCAGCCTTCCCATTACGAGAACCTGGACGGTGCGAGATAACAAAGTTAAATTTATTTAACAATAAGTTCCAACGAGCCTGACGAGGAGAAAGACATCTAACAGATCTAAGGAACTCTAAATTGCAATGGTCAGTTAGCACTATGATCTGTTGTGCAGCTCCTTGCAGATGATGCCTCCACTCTTTGAAAGCCGCAATAATAGCCAGCAATTCCTTGTCTCCCACGTCGTAATTCTTCTCTGCTGAGGTTAGTCTACGGGAAAAAAAAGCACAAGGATGTAGCAGACCCTTCTCTCCAGTTCTTTGGGAGAGAATAGCCCCCAAAGCATTATCAGAAGCGTCCACCTCCACAATGAAAGAAAGTGTTAGATCTGGGTGTATCAACAGCGGTGCTGATGTGAAACAGATCTTAAGCCAACCAAAAGCTTCTTGAGCCTGTGATTACCACTTAAAGGGCTTTTCCTTCTTTGTCAAGGAAGTAATGGGACAGACAATATCCGAAAAATTTCGAATGAAGCGTATGTAGAAATTTGCAAAATTAATAATACGTTAGACCTCCTTAACGTTCTTGGGTACCGGCCAGTCAAGGATAGCCTGAATCTTACCAGATTCCATGTTCAGCCCCTGGGGAGAGATGATATAACCTAAGAACTGTATCTCAGAATGATGGAACTCGCATTTCTCCGGCTTAATATACAGATGGTTCTCTTTCAGACGTCTTAGAACAGTTTTGACATGTTCTTCATGCTCCTGTAGAGAGTCAGAAAAGATTAGTATATCGTCCAAATAGATCACTACAAACTGGTCCATCAAATCTCTGAAAATATCATTAGCAAGGTGTTGAAACGTTGCAGGGGCGTTACAAAGCCCGAAGGGCATCACAAGAGATTCAAAGTGTCCATACCGGCATCTGAATGCTGTCTTCCACTCATCCCCTGGACGAATACACACCAAATTATAAGCCCCACGAAGATCCAGTTTAGAGAACACCTTAGCATGTAGGACTCTTTCCAGTAATTTGGGAATCAGAGGCAAAGGGTAACGGTTTCGTACGGTTACCTTATTGAGTTCCCGATAGTCAACACAGGGTCTCAGGGTCCCATCCTTCTTCTTTACAAAAATGATAGGTGCCCCTGCTGGTGAGGAAGAAGGACGTATGAAGCCTTTGGCCAGATTTTCATCAATATACTCCTTTAAGGCTTGAAGCTCAGGTGCCGCCAAAGGGTGTACGTTACCAAAAGGAATAGCTGCCCCAGGAAGCAACTCAATGGGACAGTCATAATGCCTGTGTGGAGGAAGCTGATCTGCATTATTCATGTCACAGATGTCAGAGAACTCTTTATATGCTGTAGATAAAGAAAATACCTGTACATGTGGTTCCGTAGCCGTGGACTCAGGGACAGCTTCTGTTAACGCTGAGTTGCTCCTTGTTGGAAAGATAATCTCCTTGGTCTCCCAGTTGATAATTGGGTTCTGAGAACGCAACCAAGGAATGCCTAAAATCACAGGAAAATGAGGAGAAGAAATTAGCAAGAAAGAAAGTTGCTCCTGATGATTAGGCTCCAAAAAAATTTCAAGGGGTACGGTCTCCTGATCCACAGGCCTAGAGATTAAAGGTTACACATCCAGTGTTTCCCTGGTAATTGGAGAGGCTCTTTGCTGAATTTCAATACCATGTTCCTTGGCATATGCGATATCCATGAAATTGCCACCTGCACCAGAGTCAATCATAGCTGCACTGGAAATCCACTGTCCTGAACACAGGATCTTAATAGGGAGAGAACAGTGAGAGTTCTTTTCCTTAAGCTCCTTTGGGGGTGAAGTCATAGAAAGTGAATGGAATACAGCGTTTAAAGGCAGGTTACATTCAGAGATGTCAGATTCATCATCACAGTTGTCATACTCCCCTACTGCTGCTAGCACCTTCTTAGGCCGTCTAGGACACTTAGGACAATTGATCAAGAAGTGGTCAGACAGGCCGCAGCAGAAACATAGACTTTCACGAAGGCGATGCTCCCGGCGCTCATTGATCTCGCGCCTCTGAACGGAATCAATTTGCATGGGCACCTCCTCCACCTCCCGAGATGTTTTACCTGCAGGCTCTTTGGAAGGAAGGGAAAAGTTAGAAATACGGTTATATGCAGCAAACTTCTCCTGCCTACGCTCAGTAAGGCGAATGTCAATGCGCTCACAATGCTGTATAAATGTCTCTAGCTCTTGTGGTGACTCAGAGCGAGCTAGTTCATCTTTTACAATACTAGACAGACCCCTTTTAAAAATAGGCAATTGTGCATAAGTGTCCCAATTGGTATCTACCGCTAATCTCCTGAATTCATTAGCATACTCAATAACAGAACGTTTTGCCTGGCGTAAAGACAATAAAGCAGATTCAGCAGTTGCACGGCGATTAGGATCATCAAACGTTAATGCCATAGCGGCCAAGAAATCATCCAAGTTATTTACATGTGGGTCACGAGACTCAATCATCGGATTCGCCCAGGCGAGTGCTTGTGCGGTCTGCAGCATTATTACACACAATACTTTGGATCTATCATTAGGAAAACGGTCAGCATGCACATCAAAATATAGCATACATTGATTCACAAAGCCACGAAATTTGTCGCGATCACTATTAAATCTGAATGGGGGCAACTTAGGTCGGCTAGCTGGTGGCGGTTGCCAGAGGGAAAAGTCGCTTGTGCAGCTATTTGCGTGCTTATGTCCTGAAAAACCCGTCCATACTGGGACTCTATGCCAGCAAGTTTGTTTTCCTGGGCTGCCATGCGGGTGCTTAATTCCTGCAAAGTCTGTCCAAACACTTGTTGATTGAGTTCAAAGCTTCTAAACTTCTTTTGCAGACCTTCCACATCTTTCTGCAGTGATCTAATTATGGAAAACACCTGCTCTACTCTGCTTTCTGCAGTCATTGTTCCAGCAGTCTCCTTTTTTTTTAGGCTAGAGTATCCTGTAATAATTATAGGGGATAACTCAGGAGACTCTTTGCGTGGAACAAGACAACTACAGGACACAGTTTTATAAGTGGTAATGTCTATATTATCACACAGTGATTCAAACAGGTGCAGAGAAAAACTCAAGTCCACAACACTTGGTGCAAATATCAAATGCAGCTCAGCAGTCTATAGGAAACTTCAGAGGAAAATGCAATCATGCAGAAAGTCTATGAAGCACAATTATTCTTGAGGATACTTGACACGAATAAGTCCTTGCTTAGTCCAAAACACAGATAGATATGCTTATAAGGCAGTTCAAATAATATCTTAGCTCAACCAGGGAGGTTTGGGTAATACTCTCAGGTTCTTGCAGAGCAGAAATAGCTTACATGTCCAGCAAATGCAGATGGAAGCAAACACGAGCCGCAGATGAAGGAGGATTACTGGAACTGGTGTATGCAGCAGGAACTCAGAGCAGAGTAGCAGGATAACCCCACAGGTTCACAGGAGCAGGTATATAGCCAGGGAGTCACCAGAGGTAAGGAGCTGGATGCAAGGCAGAATACTCTAGCACAGACTGAAGGCTGGGGTGGAGTTTTATAGCAGGAAGACACAGTGCACATGAGACCAAAGATGCCATCTTGGAAAAGGGCAGTAATGCACAGAAAGGTAATAAAAAATGTTCAGAGTCCAGACAATGAGGAGGAAACACAGATATAGGCCCAAATAATAAAGTAGGCTAAATGCAGTTCAAAATTGGTAACAGGACTAAACAGGCGGCATTGCTTTGTTCAGTGGAGGAAAACTGTAATGAGTGGCAGACACAGTTAGTAGGCCCAAATAATAAAGTAGGCTAAATGCAGTTCAAATGTGGTAACAGGACTAAACAGGCAGCATTGCTTTGTTCAGTGGAGGAAAACTGTAATGAGTGGCAGACACAGTTAGTAGGCCCAAATAATAAAGTGGGCTAAATGTCTGCCAAAAAATTGTTCATAAATAAACAGGTGGCATAGCTAGGTACAGGGGTGGGCTCCTCTGCTGAGTAGTAGACAGTGGTAGTAGGCGCAAAGTATTAACTGGTCTAAATGGAGGCCTGGGCCCCTGTATATTTTAACTATCATCTATCATTTCAACAAATTTGTATTGGCAGTGCCATTGAAGGATTTAACAGCACAGACTACACAGTGGTGGAGCAGGGAGAGGTAAGTATTGCAAGTGGTAGATCACTGTTCGAGCTGGGGGGAACACTCTCTCGTGGGCGGCGATACTGGCACAGGGCCCCTCATATTATGACGGTGTGTCTGACGTTGGTTGTGCACCACCACCGCCAGAGACACTTCATTGTACTATGAGGGACCCTGTGCCAGTGCCGTCGCCCAAGAGTGGGCCCACCCACCTGTCCAGGCAAATGGCACTCGCACTGGTGCTTGCGCCAGGTGGCGACCACAGCCCTGTGGGGGGAGTCAGCCCATTTAGGGAGGTATAAAAATGGCCTATTGTAGACATTCAGCAGCTGCAAATGGAGGAATTGGAGAAGTCAGTAAGAGGAGGCCAAAAGCAAGACATTTTTCAGGCAAGCTACGTGTCAGCAGGGGAAAGTGGGGCAAAATAATTTGAAATCCATGATTGGTTCATTTTAATGAAGGTTAGATCATCAATATTTTGGGTAGCCAGACGTGTCCTTTTTTCGGTCAGTATTGAACCAGCAGCACTGAAGACTCTTTCTGATAGCACACTAGCAGCAGGGCAAGCAAGCTCCTGTAATGCATATTCTGTCAATTCAGGCCAGGTGTCTATTTTAGATGCCCAGTAATCCAAGAGGAATGACCTGTGAGTAGTGTTGAGCGATACCTTCCGATATTTGAAAGTATCGGTATCGGATGGTATCGGCCGATACCGATACCCGATACCAATACAAGTCAATGGGACACAAGTATCGGAAGGTATCCTGGATGGTTCCCAGGGTCTGAAGGTGAGGAAACTCTCCTTTAGGCCCTGGGATCCATATTCATGTGTAAAATAAAGAATAAAAATAAAAAATAGGGATATACTCACCCTCTGACGCGCCCTGGTAGTAACCGCTGTAACCGGCAGCCTCCGTTCCTAAGAATGAGCGAGTGAAACACCTGTGATGACGTCGCGGCTTGTGATTGGTCGCGTGACCGCTCATGTGACCGCTCACGCGACCAATCACATGCCGCGACGTCATCGCAGGTCCTTCACTCGCTCATTCTTAGGAACGGAGGCTGCCGGTTGCACGTCTGAGGTCCAGGCTCCGTTGGAGGGGTGAGTATATCCATATTTTTTATTTTTATTCTTTATTTTTTACATGAATATGGATCCCAGGGCCTGAAGGAGAGTCTCCTCTCCTCCAGACCCTGGGAACCATACACTGGGAACTTCCGATTCTGATTTCCGATATCACAAAAATATCGGAACTTGGTATCGGAATTCCGATACCGCAAATATCGGCCGATACCCGATAGTTGCGGTATCGGAATGCTCAACACTACCTGTGAGGGAGAACATTGATAAGGGAGGAAAAGTAGTTCATAACCATACTGGACAAATGCTGTCTCCTGTCACTTTGAATCGATGCAGCAGTACCTGTCGTGTCAGTGGTCATTGCGAAATCACTCCACAACCTGATCATAAAACCCCTCTGTCCAAAGCCACTTCGGATTTGTGCACTTCTAACACCTCTGCCATGTTGCCCCCTACGGCTCGTGTGAGTACCATCACCGCCGCTGTATGCTGGGAATGCCTGAACCAAACGGCCTACAAGAGTTGCTTGTTTGGTAGCCAATATTTGCTCAAGGTTCTCATGTGGCATGATATTTTGTAATTTTCCTTTATATCGTAGATCCAGGAGGCAGGCCAACCAGTAATCATCATCGGTCATCATTTTGATAATGCGGGGGTCCCTTTTTAGGATACGCAAGGCATACTCAGCCATGTGGGCCAATGTTCCCGTTGTCAATTCACAGCTTGTGCTGGGTTGAGGAGCACTTTCTTGCAAATCAACATCACTTGTGTCCCGCAAAAACCCTGCACCTGACCTTGCAACGCCACCAGTTTCTATTGCCCCCTGAGAAGCATCCTCCTCCCATAAATATTCATCCCCATCATCCTCCTCCTCTTCGTCTGCCACGGTGCACCGCGAGTCGCTGCTTTTATATTTGGAACTTTCTGAAGAGGAGGCGAAAGAGCTAGAGGCTGAGTTAGCAAGGAAAGCCCAAACTTTTTCCTTCTGCTCCGGCTTTAAAAGCTGTTTTCCTACTCCCAGATAAGGGAGCCTTCAAGGCCTTGTGTAGCCAGACGATGACGCTGGCTCAACACCTCCAGCCTTAGGTGCTATTGTGCTTTTGCCACTACCACCAGATGCACCACCACCACCACCATCAGTACCAGCTGGCAACCACCGCCCATGGGCTCTTCCACCAGACTTCCTCATTTTTGGAAAATCTAACCAAAATAACAACCGTTATATGGTACTGTAAAACAAGGTAGAAGGTGTATATAAACTTGTTGAGAATTTAAATCTCCCTTTTTTTGGGGGAGACTGAACCAAAACTCAGGCCCTGTGAATAAAACAACACAATGTAAGTGGCAGAAAGTGGCTGGCTGATATACGACAAACTAACAGGACTGAAGTATATCCACTTCGTGAGAATTTGAATCTCACTTTTTTTGGGGGGGAGACTGAACCAAAACTCAGGCCCAGTGTATATAACAATGCAATCTAAGTGGCAGAAAGTGGCTGGCTGACATACGACAAACTAACAAGACTGAAGTATATCCACTTTGTGAGAATTTGAATCTCACGTTTTTGGGGGGACACTGAACCAAAACTCAGGCCCAGTGTATATAACAACGCAATGTAAGTGGCAGAAAGTGGCTGGCTGACATACGACAAACTAACAGGACTGAAGTATATCCACTTTGTGAGAATTTGAATCTCACTTTTTTTTGGAGACTGAACCAAAACTTAGGCCCAGTGTATAAAACGACAAGGTGCAAGATCAGAGGAACAAATGGAGGAGGAAGAGGTGATGGGCAAGCAACTGTCAGATGAAGATGATAATCCTCCCCTCTCTGTTGTTCATGGTTGGTGGGAGAGGACGGAAGAAACAAGCTTCATTGTTACCCAGCCAGCAACAAAGAATGGGCTTGGACCTCATGGTAAAACCCGATATACAAGTGCTTTCTTGCTGCACTATCTGCAATATGATCCCCGTATAGTTATGATTAGGAATACTGCTGACTACTGGGTTGCCGCTCTGATAGATCCACGTTATAAATCCAAATTTTGCCAGATGATTTCTGCTCTAAAAAGGGACATGTGAATGCTGGAGTATCGATACACGCTTTAGATTTAGCTTAAGACTTCCAACCTCCAGCACGTCAAATCGTCAATGCCAAAACATTAGCAACAGCAGCAGCAGCAGTGGTGGAAGTGGAAGAAGCAATTTCTGTGAGCCCTTTGACACCTTTTTTAGACCAACTTGTGCACCAGCACAACAGAGTCCAAGTCATACACTTGGTGAACAAATGGAGAGGATGGTGCGGGAGTGTCTAGAACTGAATATAAATTCCATCAGGGAGGATTTGGACCCTTTCACATTTTGGTCTTCCAAACTGGATGAGTGGCCTTACCTCGCCTCACACGCCTTGGAGGTTTTATCATGCTCGGCAGCCAGCGTTCTCTCAGAATGTGTCTTCAGCGCTGCTGATGGTGTCCTGATGGATAAGCGCAGCCAGCTGTTTCCTGAAAGTGTAGACCGCCTAACTTTCATCAAGATGAACAAGTCATGGATCTCCAAGGACTTTTGCACCCCAATCGCAGACTGTACAGACTAGGTGATATTGCATTTTTTTGTGTGATGCATTAATGTCACGTAACTGCATTCTGTGATATTTTTAGTGTGCCTGCTGTGGCTGCTGCTGATGATGTTTACACAAATTTGTGGAAATCTGAACAGTCATGGTTGGTCTACATCTGCAGCTACTTAGCAGTAGTGAAAGACGGCTCGGACCCAATTAGACTATTCCTATTCTCATGACAGTTATTCCATTTCGGTGGTTTAAAGCCCTCATTTTTTTAAATGTGAACACTACTGGTTGCGTGACCATCTGCTGGATTGGGTGTAGTGGAAGACCTGTCGGTCTCTATTATACTATCTGTACCAGAGGTCTCAAACTGCATTCCTCAAGGGCCGCAAACAGGTCATGTTTTCAAGATTTCCTTGTACTACACAGGTGATAATTAAATCACCTGCACAGAATGATTCCAGCACCTTGTGCAATGCAAAGGAAATCTTGAAAACACGCATGGTCTGAGGCCCTTGAGGAATGCAGTTTGAGACACCTGATCTATACTGTGGTGAAGTTGATGCCACTTTGGTATTGTCTGCCAATAATTTTTGGCAATGTGAACACTCCAGGTTCCAGCATGTCTCCTAACCTTTTTTCCTCTTTGTGTCATAACTTATGATATATTTGATATTTTTATATGATACTGTATTAATAAAATCATTGTAGTTTAAATTTTTTGGTGGTGTTTCTGTACTCTGTTTTTTTGGTGTATATATACTCCTGGGAGTATTCCATCTAATCACTGTTATGATCTGGTGGCCTAAGAGCAGCATGAGACGTACTCTGGAGAAGGTGGTACCTGTACTGACCGCAGACCCTGAACTTAACACCGCAACTAGAAGTAGCCGTGGAATGTACCTAGTACTCCCTGGACATCTCGACACAGCCGGAGGACTAATTACCCCTAGAGATAGAAAAGGGAAAACTATCTTGCCTCAGAGAAAATTCCCAAAGGATAGGAAGCCCCCCACAAATATTGACTGTGAGAGGAGAGGGAAAAAACATACACAGACTGAAATCAGAATTTAGCAAAGGAGGCCACTTCTAGCTAAATAGAAAGGATAGGAGAGAGTACTATGCGGTCAGTATTAAAACACTAGAAAATATCCACCACAGAAAATACAAAAACTCCACAGCTAACTAAAGATATGGAGGGTATATCTGCATCTCCAGAGATACCAGCTTGGCTAAACAAATCCTTAAACAGACCAAGCTGGACAAGACAAAAACATGGGGAAAGAACTGAACAATAAGGCCACAACATGTGGACAGCAAAAAATCAAGGCCAGAACTTATCTTTGATGAAAAGAACTGCAAAGCAGGAGAGACCAGGAAGAGATGTGAATCCTCCAGGAACAATGGACAACTGGCACTGACTAAAGGGTGAAGCAAGACTAAATAGCTCAGTCAGATTTGCAACAAGTGAACACACCTGATAAATGCTGCGATTCAGAGACAGCAGCGCTACCACTTACAACCACCGGAGGGAGCCCAAGAGCAGAATTCACAACAGTACTTCCCCCTTGAGGAGGGGTCACCGGACCCTCACCAGAGCCCCCAGGCCAATCCGGACGAGCCAAATGAAAGGCACAAACCAAATCATCAGCATGAACATCGGAGGCAACAACACAAGAATTATCCTCCTGGCCATAACCCTTCCATTTGACAAGATACTGAAGCTTCCGCCTCGAAAAACGAGAATCCAAAATCTTCTCAACCACATACTCCAACTCCCCATCAATCAACACCGGGGCAGGAGGATCAACAGAGGGAACAACGGGCACCACATGTTTCTGCAACAAAGATCTATGAAAAACATTATGGATGGAAAAAGAGGCTGGAAGGGCCAAACGAAAAGACACTGGATTGATAATCTCAGAAATCCTATAAGGGCCAATAAACCGAGGCTTAAACTTAGGGGAAGAAACCTTCATAGGGAAATGACGGGAAGACAACCAGACCAAATCCCCAACCCGAAGCCGGGAACCAACACACCGACGACGGTTAGCAAAACGCTGAGCCCCCTCCTGAGACAACACCAAATTGTCAACAATATGAGCCCAAATTTGCTGCAACCTGTCAACCACAGAGTCCACCCCAGGACAATCAGAAGGCTCAACCTGCCCTGAAGAAAAACGAGGATGAAAACCAGAGTTACAAAAGAAGGGTGAAACCAAGGTAGCAGAACTAGCCCGATTATAAGGTGCAAACTCGGCCAATGGCAAGATAGCCACCCAATCATCCTGATCAGCAGACACAAAGCATCTCAATTAAGTTTCCAAAGTCTGATTAGTTCGCTCGGTTTGGCCATTTGTCTGAGGATGAAATGCGGAAGAAAAAGACAAATCAATGCCCAGCCTAGCATAAACAGCCCGCCAAAACCTAGAAACAAACTGGGAACCTCTATCGGACACAATATTCTCCGGAATGCCATGCAAACGAACCACATGCTGAAAAAACAACGGAACCAAATCAGAAGAGGAAGCAACTTAGGCAAAGGTACCAAATGAACCATCTTAGAAAACCGGTCACAAACCACCCAGATAACTGACATCCTCTGGGAAACCGGAAGATCCAAAATAAAATCCATAGAAATATGCGTCCAAGGCCTCTCAGGGACCGGCAAAGGCAAAAGCAACCCACTAGCGCGGGAACAGCAAGGCTTGGCCCGCGCACATGTCCCACAGGACTGCACAAAAGAACGCACATCCTGTGACAAAGAAGGCCACCAAAAGGACCTACCAACCAAATCTCTGGTACCAAAAATCCCCGGATGACCAGCAAACACAGAACAATGAACCTCCGAAATCACTTTACTAGTCCATCTGTCAGGAACAAACAATTTCCCCACTGGACAGCGGTCAGGTTTATCAGCCTGAAATTCCTGAAGAACCCGTCGTAAATCAGGGGAGATGGCAGAAAGAATCACCCCTTCCTTCAGAATACCGACCGGCTCAAGGACCCCAGGAGAATCAGGCAAAAAGCTCCTAGAGAGGGCATCAGCCTTAACATTCTTAGAACCCGGAAGATACGAGACCACAAAATCAAAACGGGAGAAAAACAAGGACCATCGGGCCTGTCTAGGAGTCAGCCGTTTGGCAGACTCGAGATAAATCAGATTCTTATGATCGGTCAAGACCACAATACGGTGCTTGGCCCCCTCAAGCCAATGTCGCCACTCCTCAAATGCCCACTTCATAGCCAACAACTCACGATTGCCGACATCATAATTGCGTTCCGCAGGCGAAAACTTTCGAGAAAAGAAGGCACACGGTTTCATCAAGGAACCATCAGAATTCCTCTGAGACAAAACGGCCCCTGCCCCAATCTCAGAAGTGTCAACCTCAACCTGAAAAGGAAGAGAAACATCCGGCTGACGCAACACAGGGGCAGAAGTAAATCGGCGTTTAAGCTCCTGAAAGGTAGAAACAGCCGCAGAGGACCAATTCATCACATCAGCGCCTTTCTTCGTCAAATCGGTCAGGGGTTTAACCACACTGAAGAAGTTGGCAATGAAACGGCGATAAAAATTAGCAAAGCCCAAAAATTTCTGAACGCTCTTCATGGATGTGGGCTGGATCCAATCATGAATGGCCTGAACCTTAACCGGATCCATTTCTATAGATGAGGGAGAAAAAATGAAGCCCAAAAAAGAAATATTCTGTACTCCAAAGAGGCACTTAGACCCCTTCACAAACAAGGCATTATCACGAAGGATCTGAAATACCATCCTGACTTGATTCACATGAGACTCCCAATCATCTGAAAAAATCAAAATATCATCCAAATACACAATCATGAATTTATCAAGATAATTCCGAAATATATCATGCATGAAGGACTGAAACACAGATGGAGCATTAGAGAGTCCGAATGGCATCACAAGGTATTCAAAATGGCCTTCGGGCGTATTAAACGCAGTCGTCACCCTGCTTAATACGAACAAGATTATATGCCCCTCGAAGGTCAATCTTAGTAAACCAACTAGCCCCCTTAATCCTAGCAAACAGATCAGAAAGCAAAGGCAAAGGGTATTGGAATTTGACCGTGATCTTATTCAAGAGGCGATAATCAATACAGGGTCTCAAGGAGCCATCTTTCTTGGCAACAACAAAAAAAACCTGCTCCCAATGGTGAAGAAGATGGCCGAATATGCCCCTTCTCCAAGGACTCCTTAACATAGCTCCGCATGGCGGTATGTTCTGGCACAGACAGGTTGAAAAGTCGGCCCTTAGGGAACTTACAGCCTGGAATCAAGTCAATAGCACAAACACAGTCCCTATGCGGTGGAAGGGAACTGGACTTGGGCTCATTGAATACATCCTGGAAATCTGACAAAAACTCAGGAATTTCAGAAGAGGGGGAGGAGGCAATTGACATCAAAGGAACGTCACCATGAACCCCCTGACAACCCCAACTAGTCACAGACATAGATTTCCAATCTAATACCGGATTATGCACCTGTAACCATGGGAAACCCAGCACAATAGCATCATGCAAATTATGCAACACCAGAAAACGACAATCTTCCTGATGGGCTGGTGCCATGCACATGGTCAGCTGTGTCCAAAACTGAGGTTTATTTTTAGCCAACGGTGTAGCATCAATGCCCCTCAAAGGAATAGGACTCTGCAAAGGCTGCAAGGGGAAACCACAACGTCTGGCAAATTCTAAGTACATTAAGTTTAGAGCGGCGTCTGAATCCACAAATGCCATGACAGAAAATGACGATAATGAGCAGATCAGGGTCACAGATAACAGAAATTTAGGTTGTACAGTACTGATGGTAACAGAACTAGCGATTCTCTTGGTACGCTTAGGGCAATCAGAAATAACATGAGCAGAATCGCCACAGTAAAAACACAACCTATTCTGACGTCTGAATCCTTGTCGTTCAGCTCTAGCCACAATCCTATCACACTGCATAGGCTCAGGACTCCGCTCGGAAGACAATGCCATAGTGTTCACAACTCTGCGCTCGCACAAGCGCCGATCAATCTGAATGGCCAGAGACATAGAATCACTCAGACCAGCAAGCGTGGGGAACCCCACCATAACATCTTTAACGGATTCAGAAAGGCCCTTTCTGAAGATTGCCGCCAAGGCATCCTCATTCCATTTAGTCAGTACAGACCATTTTCTAAACTTCTGGCAATATGATTCTGCCGCTTCTTGACCCTGAGACAGGGCCAACAAGGTCTTCTCAGCATGATCCACTGAATTAGGTTCGTCATACAATAACCCAAACGCCTGAAAAAAGGTGTCTACATTAAGCAACGCCGGATTCCCAGGTTCCAGGGCAAATGCCCAATCCTGGGGGTCACCACGCAGCAGAGATATAACAATTTTAACCTGCTGGATGGGATCACCAGAGGAACGGAGTTTCAGAGCAAAAAACAGTTTACAGTTATTTTTAAAGCTCAGAAATTTGGACCTATCCCCAAAAAACAAATCAGGAGTTGGAATTCTAGGCTCTAAAACCAAAATCTGAACGATATAATCGGAAATACCCTGTACTCTAGCAGCAAGTTGATCCACACGAGAAGCCAATCCTTGAACATCCATACCAGCGCCGAACTCTTGAGCCACCCAGAGGTAAAGAGGGAAGAAAAAAAAAACACAACAGACTACAGAAAAAAAAATGGCTCAGCACTTTCCTTCCCTTCTTCTGAGATGCGGCTAACTCATTGTTGGCCAGTTGTACTGTTATGATCTGGTGGCCTAAGAGCAGCATGAGACGTAATCTGGAGAAGGTGGTACCTGTACTGACCGCAGACCCTGAACTTAACACCGCAACTAGAAGTAGCCGTGGAATGTACCTAGCACTCCCTGGACATCTCGACACAGCCGGAGGACTAATTACCCCTAGAGATAGAAAAGGGAAAACTATCTTGCCTCAGAGAAAATTCCCAAAGGATAGGAAGCCCCCCACAAATATTGACTGTGAGAGGAGAGGGAAAAAACATACACAGACTGAAATCAGAATTTAGCAAAGGAGGCCACTTCTAGCTAAATAGAAAGGATAGGACAGAGTACTATGCGGTCAGTATTAAAACACTAGACAATATCCACCACAGAAAATACAAAAACTCCACAGCTAACTAAAGATATGGAGGGTATATCTGCATCTCCATAGATACCAGCTTGGCTAAACAAATCCTTAAACAGACCAAGCTGGACAAGACAAAAACATGGGGAAAGAACTGAACAATAAGGCCACAACATGTGGACAGCAAAAAATCAAGGCCAGAACTTATCTTTGATGAAAAAAACTGCAAGGCAGGAGAGACCAGGAAGAGATGTGAATAGTGTTGAGCATTCCGATACCGCAAGTATCGGGTATCGGCCGATACTTGCGGTATCGGAATTCCGATACCGAGATCCGATACTTTTGTGGTATCGGGAATCGGAATCGGAAGTTCCCAGTGTATGGTTCCCAGGGTCTGAAGGAGAGGAAACTCTCCTTCAGGCCCTGGGATCCATATCCATGTAAAAAATAAAGAATTAAAATAAAAAATAGGGATATACTCACCCTCTGACGCGCCCTGGTAGTAACCGGCAGCCTGCTTTGCTTAAAATGAGCGCGTTCAGCACCTTCCATGACGTCACGGCTTCTGATTGGTCGCGTGCCGCTCATGTGACTGCCACGTGACCAATCACAAGCCGCGACGTCATTCTCAGGCCCTAAACTCCTCATTCTAGGAATTTAGGACCTGAGAATGATGTCGCGGCTTGTGATTGGTCGCGTGGCGGTCACATGAGCGGCACGCGACCAATCAGAAGCCGTGACGTCATGGAAGGTGCTGAACGCGCTCATTTTAAGCAAAGCAGGCTGCTGGTTAACAGCGGTAAGGTGCAGGGGCCTCCGGATGGGTGAGTATATCAATATTTTTTATTTTAATTCTTTATTTTACACATTAATATGGATCCCAGGGCCTGAAGGAGAGTTTCCTCTCCTTCAGACCCTGGGAACCATCAGGATACCTTCCGATACTTGGTGTCCCATTGACTTGTATTGGTATCGGGTATCGGTATCGGCGATATCCGATACTTTTCGGGTATCGGCCGATACTATCCGATACCGATACTTTCAAGTATCAGACGGTATCGCTCAACACTAGATGTGAATCCTCCAGGAACAATGGACAACTGGCACTGACTAAAGGGTGAAGCAAGACTAAATAGCCCAGTCAGATTTGCAACAAGTGAACACACCTGATAAATGCTGCGATTCAGAGACAGCAGCGCTACCACTTACAACCACCGGAGGGAGCCCAAGAGCAGAATTCACAACAAATCACTACATGACCTAGTGAAAATTGTGAGGGATTTTTTATTTTCTCTCTCGGCCCTAGTGTTATAAAGCTGCCTTATGTGACTTTTGTTTTATGGGTGTCCATCTGTTGGATTGGGTGTTATAGAAGACCTGTCGGTCCATATTATACTATTACTACTCTTGTGGAATTGAAGCCACTTCTGTCGTGTAAGGCCCACATTTGTTTAACCCCTTTATCCCATATGACGTACTATACCATCGAGGTGACCTGGGACTTAATTCCCTGTGTCGGGATAGTACGTCATAGTGGATCAGCCGCACTCACAGGGGGAGCGCGGCCGATCGCGGCTAGGTGTCAGCTGACTATCGCAACTGACATCTGGCACTATTTGTCAGGAGCGGTCACGGACCACTCCTGGCATATTAACCCCCGGCACACTGCGATCAAAGATGATCGCAGTGTTCCGGTGGTATAGGGAAGCATCGCGCAGGAAGGGGGCTCCCTGCGTGCTTCCCTGTGACCCTCGGAGTAACGTGATGTGATCGCACTGCTCCGAGGGTCTCCTGTTGTGATTTTGCTTTTTGCTCCCTCTAGTGGTCATTAGTGATTTGACTCTGGAGCGTCTGTCTTTTCCTATATCCTCGCCTGGGCCGTTAGTTCAGGGGCGTTGCTATATAAGCTCCCTGGACCTTCAGTTCAATGCCTGGCATCGTTGAAATCAGAGCTAATCTGTTGTGCTCTTGTCCTCTGATCCTGGTTCCTGTTTTTCAAGCTAAGTCTGCTTCTTTGCTTTTTGCTTTTGTTTTGTTTGGTATTTTTGTCCAGCTTGTTCCTATCTGTATCCTGACCTTTGCTGGAAGCTCTAGGGGGCTGGTGTTCTCCCCCCGGACCGTTAGACGGTTCGGGGGTTCTTGAATCTCCAGCGTGGATTTTTATAGGGTTTTTGTTGACCAGATAAGTTATCTTGCTATATTCTGCTATTAGTAAGCTGGCCTCTCTTTGCTGAACCTGGTTCATTTCTGTGTTTGTCATTTCCTCTTACCTCACCGTTATTATTTGTGGGGGGCTTGTATCTTGCTTTGGGGTCCCTTTCTCTGGAGGCAAGAGAGGTCTTTGTTTTCTTCTCCTAGGGGTAGTTAGATTCTCCGGCTGGCGCGAGTCATCTAGCGATCACCGTAGGCATGATCCCCGGCTACTTCTAGTGTTGGCGTTAGGAGTAGCTATTTGGTCAACCCAGTTACCACAGCCCTATGAGCTGGATTTTTGTATCTTGCAGACTTACACGTTCCTCTGAGACCCTGTCCACTGGGGTCATAACAGTATGCCAGGCCAGTATTAAATGTTTAATGCATTGCAGAAGTGGGATTATAAGAAAGAAAATTTTGAGTTTTTTTTTTCCCTCTCTCATTTTTTTTTTTTTTTCTTTTCCCCTTTACCTCAGAGTGGCTTAAGCTTGCTGCAGACATGAATGTCCAGACCTTGATTACAAGTGTGGACCAGCTTGCCGCTCGTGTGCAGGGTATACAAGATTATGTTACCAGAAATCCTAGGTCTGAACCCAAGATTCCGATTCCTGAACTGTTTTCAGGAGACCGATTTAAGTTTAGGAATTTCAGGAATAATTGTAAATTATTTTTGTCCCTGAAACCTTGTTCGTCTGGAGACTCTGCTCAACAAGTAAAAATTGTTATTTCATTCTTACGGGGTGACCCTCAGGATTGGGCTTTTTCGTTGGCGCCAGGAGATCCGGCATTGGCTGATATTGATGCGTTTTTTCTGGCGCTCGGTTTACTTTATGAGGAACCCAATCTTGAGATTCAGGCAGAGAAAGCCTTGCTGGCTATGTCTCAGGGCCAGGACGAGGCTGAGGTGTATTGCCAAAAATTTCGGAAATGGTCCGTGCTGACACATTGGAACGAGTGTGCACTGGCCGCTAATTTTAGAAATTGCCTTTCTGAGGCCATTAAGAATGTTATGGTGGGTTTTCCCATTCCCACAGGTCTGAATGATACCATGTCCCTGGCTATTCAAATTGACAGGCGGTTGCGGGAGCGCAAAACCGCAAATTCCCTCATGTTGTTGTCTGAACAGACACCTGATGTGATGCAATGTGATAGAAAAACCGCAAATTCCCTCATGGTGTTGTCTGAACGGACACCTAATTTGATGCAATGTGATAGATTCCTGACTAGAAATGAGAGGAAAATTCATAGACGCCGGAATGGCTTGTGCTACTACTGTGGTGATTCTACACATGTTATCTCAGCATGCTCTAAACGTATATCTAAGGTTGTTAGTCCTGTCACCGTTGGTAATTTGCATCCTAAGTTTATTCTGTCTGTAACTTTGATTTGCTCACTGTCATCTTATCCTGTCATGGCGTTTGTAGATTCAGGTGCTGCCCTGAGTCTTATGGATCTCTCATTTGCTAAGCGCTGTGGTTTTATTCTTGAACCATTAGAAAATCCTATCCCTCTTAGGGGTATTGATGCTACGCCATTGGCAGAAAATAAGCCGCAGTATTGGACACAGGTGACCATGTGCATGACTCCTGAACACCGCGAGGTGATACGTTTTCTCGTTCTACATAAAATGCATGATTTGGTTGTTTTGGGGCTGCCATGGTTACAGACCCATAATCCAGTCCTTGACTGGAAGGCTATGTCAGTGTCTAGTTGGGGCTGCCTTGGTATTCATGAGGATTCCCTGCCTGTGTCTATTGCTTCTTCTACGCCTTCGGAAGTTCCGGAGTACTTGTCTGATTATCAGGATGTCTTTAGCGAGTCCAGGTCCAGTGCATTGCCTCCTCATAGGGAATGTGACTGTGCAATAGATTTGATTCCAGGCAGTAAATTTCCTAAGGGAAGACTGTTTAATCTGTCGATACCTGAACATACCGCTATGCGTTCATATATCAAGGAGTCTCTGGAGAAAGGACACATCCGTCCGTCTTCTTCCCCTCTTGGTGCGGGATTCTTTTTTGTGGCTAAAAAGGACGGATCTTTGAGGCCTTGTATTGACTATCGGCTTTTAAATAAGATCACTGTCAAATTTCAGTATCCTTTGCCGCTGTTGTCTGACTTGTTTGCCCGGATTAAAGGTGCCAAGTGGTTTACCAAGATAGACCTTCGTGGTGCGTACAACCTTGTGCGCATTAAGCAAGGGGATGAATGGAAAACCGCATTCAATACGCCCGAAGGTCATTTTGAGTACTTGGTGATGCCTTTTGGGCTCTCTAATGCCCCTTCAGTTTTTCAGTCCTTTATGCATGACATTTTCCGGAACTATCTGGATAAATTTCTGATCGTTTATCTGGATGATATTCTGGTTTTTTCTGATGATTGGGACTCGCATGTGGAGCAAGTCAGGATGGTCTTTAAAATTTTGCGTGAAAATTCTTTGTTTGTCAAGGGCTCAAAGTGTCTTTTTGGTGTACAGAAGGTTCCCTTTTTGGGGTTCATTTTTTCCCCTTCTGCTGTGGAGATGGACCCAGTCAAGGTCCGAGCTATTCTTGATTGGACTCAGCCCTCGTCAGTTAAGAGTCTTCAGAAGTTCTTGGGTTTCGCTAACTTCTACCGTCGTTTTATCGCTAACTTTTCTAGCATTGTGAAACCTTTGACGGATATGACCAAGAAGGGCTCCGATGTGGTTAATTGGGCTCCTGCTGCCGTGGAGGCTTTCCAGGAGTTGAAACGTCGGTTTACTTCGGCGCCTGTTTTGTGCCAGCCTGATGTCTCGCTTCCCTTTCAAGTTGAGGTGGATGCTTCAGAGATTGGAGCAGGGGCCGTTTTGTCGCAGAGAGGCCCTGGTTGCTCTGTTATGAGACCTTGCGCCTTTTTCTCTAGGAAGTTTTCGCCTGCGGAGCGAAATTATGATGTGGGCAATCGGGAGTTGTTGGCCATGAAATGGGCATTTGAGGAGTGGCGTCATTGGCTCGAGGGTGCTAAGCATCGTGTGGTGGTCTTGACTGATCACAAAAATCTGATGTATCTCGAGTCTGCTAAACGCCTGAATCCTAGACAGGCCCGCTGGTCATTGTTTTTCTCCCGTTTTGACTTTGTTGTCTCGTATTTACCAGGTTCAAAGAATGTGAAGGCCGATGCTCTTTCCAGGAGCTTTGTGCCTGATGCTCCTGGAGTCGCTGAACCTGTTGGTATTCTTAAGGATGGTATTATCTTGTCAGCTATTTCTCCTGATCTGCGACGTGTGTTGCAGAGATTTCAGGCTGATAGGCCTGATTCTTGTCCACCTGACAGACTGTTTGTGCCTGATAAGTGGACCAGCAGAGTCATTTCCGAGGTTCATTCCTCGGTGTTGGCAGGTCACCCAGGAATTTTTGGCACCAGAGATCTGGTGGCCAGATCCTTTTGGTGGCCTTCCTTGTCTAGGGATGTGCGGTCATTTGTACAGTCCTGTGGGACTTGTGCTCGAGCTAAGCCTTGCTGTTCTCGTGCCAGCGGGTTGCTCTTGCCCTTGCCTGTCCCTAAGAGACCTTGGACACATATCTCCATGGATTTCATTTCTGATCTTCCGGTGTCTCAGGGCATGTCTGTTATCTGGGTGATATGTGATCGCTTCTCCAAGATGGTTCATTTGGTTCCTTTGCCTAAACTGCCTTCCTCTTCCGATCTGGTTCCTGTGTTTTTCCAGAACGTGGTTCGTTTGCACGGCATCCCTGAGAATATTGTGTCAGACAGAGGATCCCAGTTCGTTTCCAGATTCTGGCGATCCTTTTGTAGTAGGATGGGCATTGACTTGTCGTTTTCGTCTGCTTTCCATCCTCAGACTAATGGACAGACGGAGCGAACTAATCAGACTTTGGAGGCTTATTTGAGGTGTTTTGTCTCTGCTGATCAGGACGATTGGGTGACCTTCTTGCCGTTAGCTGAGTTTGCCCTTAATAATCGGGCTAGTTCCGCCACCTTGGTTTCGCCGTTTTTCTGCAACTCTGGTTTCCACCCTCGTTTTTCTTCGGGTCATGTGGAACCTTCTGACTGCCCTGGGGTGGATTCTGTGGTGGATAGGTTGCAGCGGATCTGGAATCTTGTGGTGGACAACTTGAAGTTGTCACAGGAGAGGGCTCAGCGCTTTGCCAACCGCCGCCGCGGTGTGGGTCCCCGACTACGTGTTGGGGATTTGGTGTGGCTTTCTTCCCGCTTTGTTCCTATGAAGGTTTCCTCTCCCAAATTTAAACCTCGTTTTATTGGTCCTTACAAGATATTGGAAATTCTTAATCCTGTATCCTTTCGCCTGGATCTACCTGTGTCGTTTGCTATCCACAACGTGTTTCATAGGTCCTTGTTGCGGCGGTACGTTGTGCCTGTGGTTCCTTCTGCTGAGCCTCCTGCTCCGGTGTTGGTTGAGGGCGAGTTGGAGTACGTGGTGGAGAAGATCTTGGATTCTCGTCTCTCCAGGCGGAGGCTTCAGTACCTGGTCAAGTGGAAGGGCTATGGTCAGGAAGATAATTCCTGGGTGGTCGCCTCTGATGTTCATGCGGCCGATTTGGTTCGTGCCTTTCATGCCGCTCATCCTGATCGCCCTGGTGGTCGTGGTGAGGGTTCGGTGACCCCTCACTAAGGGGGCGGTACTGTTGTGATTTTGCTTTTTGCTCCCTCTAGTGGTCATTAGTGATTTGACTCTGGAGCGTCTGTCTTTTCCTATATCCTCACCTGGGCCGTTAGTTCAGGGGCGTTGCTATATAAGCTCCCTGGACCTTCAGTTCAATGCCTGGCATCGTTTAAATCAGAGCTAATCTGTTGTGCTCTTGTCCTCTGATCCTGGTTCCTGTTTTTCAAGCTAAGTCTGCTTCTTTGCTTTTTGCTTTTGTTTTGTTTGGTATTTTTGTCCAGCTTGTTCCTATCTGTATCCTGACCTTTGCTGGAAGCTCTAGGGGGCTGGTGTTCTCCCCCCGGACCGTTAGACGGTTCAGGGGTTCTTGAATCTCCAGCGTGGATATTTATAGGGTTTTTGTTGACCAGATAAGTTATCTTGCTATATTCTGCTATTAGTAAGCTGGCCTCTCTTTGCTGAACCTGGTTCATTTCTGTGTTTGTCATTTCCTCTTACCTCACCGTTATTATTTGTGGGGGGCTTGTATCTTGCTTTGGGGTCCCTTTCTCTGGAGGCAAGAGAGGTCTTTGTTTTCTTCTCCTAGGGGTAGTTAGATTCTCCGGCTGGCGCGAGTCATCTAGCGATCACCGTAGGCATGATCCCCGGCTACTTCTAGTGTTGGCGTTAGGAGTAGCTATTTGGTCAACCCAGTTACCACAGCCCTATGAGCTGGATTTTTGTATCTTGCAGACTTACACGTTCCTCTGAGACCCTGTCCACTGGGGTCATAACAGTCTCCTACCTCCTCCTCCCTGCAGGCCCGGATCCAAAATGGCCACGGGGGGCCTTCCATGTCCTGCAGGGAGGTGGCTTTCAAGCGCCTGCACAGAGCAGGTGCCGGGAAGCCTCCCTGCACTGCCTGTCAGATCGCTGATCTGACACAGTGCATTGCAAAGTGTCAGATCAGCAATCTGATAATATATAGTGATGTCCCCACTGGGGCAATGTAAAAAAGTTTAAAAAAAAATGTTTACATGTGTAAAAAAAAATAAAAATCCTAAATAAAGAAAAAAAAATATTGTTCCAATAAATACATTTCTTTATCTAAATTAAAAAAACAATAAAAGTACACATAGTTAGTATCGCGGTGTCCGTAATGACCCGACCTATAAAACTTTCCCCCTAGTTAACCCATTCAGTGAACACGTAAAAAAAAAAACGAGGCAAAAAACAACGCTTTATTATCATACCGCCAAACAAAAAGTGGAATAACACGCGATCAAAAAGACGGATATAAATAACCATGGTACCGCTGAAAACGTCATCTTGTCACGCAAAAAACGAGCCACCATATAGCATCATCAACGAAAAAAGTTATAGTCCTCAGAATAAAGGGATGCAAAGTAATTATTTTTTTATATAAAATATTTTTTATCGTATAAAAGCGCCAAAACATAAAAAAATATAAATGAGGTATCGCTGTAATCGTTCTGACCCGGAGAATAAAACTGCTTTACCAATATTATCAAATGTGGAACGGTATAAGCGCCCCCCCAAAAGAAATTCATGAATAGCTGGTTTTTGTTCATTCGACCTCACAAAAATCAGAATAAAAAGCGATCAAAAAATGTCACGTGCCCGAAAATGGTACCAATAAAAACGTCAACTTGTCCCGCAAAAACAAGACCTCATATGACTCTGTGGACCAAAATATGGAAAAATTATATCTCTCAAAATGTGGAGAAGCAAAAACTATTTTTTGCAATAAAAAGCGTCTTTTAGTGTGTGACGGCTGCCAATCATAAAAATCAACTGAACAACCCACTATAAAAGTAAATCAAACCCCCCTTCATCACCCCCTTAGATAGGGAAAAATCATAAAATTTTTAAAAATGTATTTATTTCCATTTTCCCATTAGGGTTAGGGTTGGGACTAAAGTTAGGGTTGGGCTAAAGTTAGGGTTAGAGTTGGGGCTAAAGTTAGGGTTAGGGTTGGGGCTAAAGTTAGGGTTAGAGCTACAGTTAGGGTTGGGGTTAGGGTTGGGGCTAAAGTTAAGGTTAGGGTTGGGACTAAAGTTAGGGTTAGGGTTGGGGCTAAAGTTAGGGTTAGGGCTAAAGTAAGGGTTAGGGTTGGGGCTAAAGTTAGGGTTGGAGCTAAAGTTAGGGTATGGATTACATTTACGGTTGGGATTAAGGATGGGATTAGGGATAGGGGTGTGGTTAGGGTTATGGTTGGGATTAGGGTTAGGGGTGTGTTTGGGTGAGGGTTTCAGTTAGAATTGGGGGGTTTCCACTGTTTAGGCACATCAGGGGCTCTCCAAACACGACATGGCGTCCGATCTCAATTCCATCCAATTCTGCGTTGAAAAAGTAAAACAGTGCTCCTTCCCTTCCGAGCTCTTCCGTGCTTCCAAACAGGGGTTTAAACAAACATATGGGGCATCAGTGTACACGGGACAAATTGGACAACAACTTTTGGGGTCCAATTTCTCCTGTTACCCTTGGGAAAATATAAAACCGGGGGCTAAAACATTGTTTTTGAGGAAAAAAAAGGATTTTTTATTTTCACGGCTCTGTGTTATAAACTGTAGTGAAACACTTGGGGGTTCAAAGTTCTCACAACACATCTAGATAAGTTCCTTGGGGGTCTAGTTTCCAAAATGGTGTCATTTGTGGGGGTTTCAATGTTTAGGCACATCAGTTGCTCTCCAAACGCGACATGGCATCCTATCTCAATTCCAGTCAATTTTGCATTGAAAAGTCAAACGGCGCTCCTTCCCTTCCGAGCTCTGCCATGCGCCCAAACAGTGGTTTACCACCACATATAGAGTATCAGCATACTCAGGACAAATTTTACAACAAGTTTTGGCATCCAATTTCTCCTGTTACTCTTGGTAAAATAAAACAAATTGGAGCTGAAGTAAATTTTTTGTGATAAAAAGTTAAATGTTCATTTTTTTTTTAAACATTCCAAAAATTCCTGTGAAACATCTGAAGGGTTAATAAACTTCTTGAATGTGGTTTTGAGCACATTGAGATGTGCAGTTTTTAGAATGGTGTCACATTTGGGTATTTTCTATCATATAGACCCCTCAAAGTGACTTCAAATGTGTGTGGTGTTGTAAAAATGAGGAATTGCTGGTCAAATTTTAACCCTTATAACTCCCTAACAAAAAAAAAATTGTGTGACATATCTCTGTGATTTAAGGGCATACAAATTCAAAGTTGAAAAATTGCGAAATTTTCAAACTTTTTGCCAAATTTACATTTTTTTTCACAAATAAACGCAGGTAATCTCAAAGAAATTTTAACACTATCATGAAGTACAATATGTCACGAGAAAACAATGTCAGAATCATCAGGATCCATTGAAGCATTCCAGAGTTATAACCTCATAAAGGGACAGTGGTCAGAATTGTAAAAATTGGCCCGGTCATTAACGTGCAAACCACCCTTGGGGGTTAAGGGGTTTAATGTGAATACTCTTGGTTGGGTGTCCAACTGTTGGATTAGGTGTAGTGGAAGACCCGTCAGTCCCTATCATACTATTTCTACTCTCATGAAATTGATGCCACGTCTGTGGTGTAAGGCCAACATTTGTTTAAATATGAACTCTCCTGGTTGGATTGAATGTAGTGGAAAACCTGTCGGTCCCTATTATACTATCTATAATGTGGTGAAATTGATGCCACTTTGGTATTGTCTGCCAATAATTTTTGGAAATGTTAACACTCCTGGTTGGGTGCCCATCTGCTGGATTGGGTGTAGTAGAAGACCTGTTTTTCCTTATTATACTATTTCTATTGTGGTGAAATTGATGCCACTTTGAAATTGTGTTAGGGTTGGTGGAACGCACCAAATATATTTATTAGATGGGATTGGTGCGTTAGCAACCCGAGATCCACCGGGCAGGATAGAACCTGCTGCTAAGTAAATGGCGGCACTATATGGTGGTATGAACCAGCTCTGTTAGCTTCACAGAGCGTCCGAGAAAGCAAAGCTCTGTGCCCTGTTAGACTTTCAGAGAGGCACAGGCTAACTACCCAAATGAGAGCAGTCAGTGGTCATGCATGCACACAAAACTCCTCGCCGGAGGTGCCAGCATTCTAGGGGCTTATTTCAGACAGGTCCCTGAATACACACAAACACAATCTCCTCGCCGGAGGTGCCAGCATTCTAGGGGCTTATTTCAGCCGGGTCCCTGAACACATACAAACACATGACCACAGTGGCGCAAAGCACGTAACTTAGGAAGATACTAGCGCATGGCCGTGCGGCCATGCGAGCCTTAAATAGCTGCAGCACGTACAGGACCTTCCTAGAAGGACCAATGAGAGGCTGCCACAGAGCCTGCGCACCTACAGGACCTTCCTAGAAGGACCAATAGATTTGGCTGCAGTACCTGAGCATGTGACCCTTGATCTCCACTGAGAGATCTTACCCTGGACATGCTCAGTGTGTGCAAAGCAGGACTTAGTCCCAGAAAAGCCTGCTCGCCGCAGATCAGTGCAGGGTACAATAGCAGAGCCTGGAGAGGCAGCAGTAACCCTTTGCACAGTATCGGTCTCAGTGAGATGCTGCGACCGACGTCTCCGCTGAGCAGGCTCCACTGCGGCCGATGCAGAATGGGAGACCGCAGCAGACACGGATCGAGATTCCCCCTGTGCAGCAGAGGAAACTCGACTCCTAACAAATTGTCTGCCAAAAATTTCTGGAAATGTGAACACTCCTGGTTGGGTGTCCATCTGCTAGAATGGGCGTAGTGGAAGACCTGTCGGTCCTTATTATACTATTTCTACTCTCGTGAAATCGATGCCATTTCTGTGGTGTAAAGGCAACATTCGTTTAAATGTAAACACTCCTGGTTGAGTGTCCGTCTGCTGGATTGGGTGTAGTGGAAGACTTGTTGGTCCCTATTATACTATTTCCACTGTGGTCAAATTGATGCCACTTTTGTGGTGTTTGCTTGCAATTTTTGGAAATGTGAACACTCCTGGTTTTGTGTCCATCTGTTGGGTTGGGTGTAGCGGAAGACCTGTCGGTCCCTATTATACTATTTCTAGTGTAGTGAAATTGATGCCACTATTGTAGTGTCTGGCACTAATTTTTGAAAATGTGTAGACTCCTGGTCTTTCATGCATGTTGCCTGCAGCAGTATGCCTCCAAGAACGTCAGGCCTCCACTTCCTTGGACTCAACTACCTGTGTTACTATCCTTACATTTTTCTGACAATAGTAGTCTACAAAACTGATATTTGAGCCACCTGAGTGTGGCTCAGCATGAAAGCAGGTTGAGGTGTTGCATGTGGTATCTGGGCTCCCAGCAAAGGAGACCTACATGGATCCCTCACCCACCTCCTCTTACTGTGAATTGAAAGAAGTAAATGCTGTCCCAAACCCGGATACCTCATGCCTGGCTGATTGCTGCAGTGCCATGCTGCAATTTGTACTGTGGGTCAATTGAGGCCAATTTCCTTGTGTCTGCCCCTAATTTGATGTGTTTTGGAAGTATTAGGGACCATTATAAGTTGTTGTGCATGTGTTTGTTTTTGCCTCTAATTGACTGTAATGGCGTTTGGTTATGTTCAGCAAATATTCGACAAATTATTGGTGAATATTTCAAATTCGGCGATCGTAATCCGAACCAAACATTGAAATATTCGCTCATGTCTAGTGGAGACGCCACCACCCCACAGACCGTACTACTACCCTATAGACCTTCTTCCTATTTTTTTTCCCCTCACGTCCGTATCTACTCTCTGTCCCAGGCAGAGACTCAAGCCATGTCCGAATATGTCAAGGAAGACCTAGCCAAAGGATTTATCCTTAAGTCATCCTCCCCCGCTAGAGTAGGATTATTCTTTCTTAAGAAGGACAGCTCACTCTGTCACTATTGACTTTAGTAGCCTCAACAAGATAACAATCATAAATAAGTATCCTCTGCATCTCATCTCAGAGTTGTTTGATCATCTCAGAGGTTCCATAGTCTTCACTAAACTGATCAGCGAAAGGCATATAACCTGATACAAAAATGCCAGGGGGACAAATGGAAGACTGCCTTTAACACCTGGGATTGCCATTATGAGTATTGCCTAATGCGATTTTGACTCTACTATGTCCCAGCAGTCTTCCAAGAACTAGTGAATGATATCTTCTGGGACTGACTCTACTCTTGAATTACCTGGTAGAGGTTGAGGAAGAACCGTTTGATGCCATGTTTGACATGTGCGTCTTCAAGCAAACCACTCTTCCCTTCCTAGGAAACATCATCCCTGAGACAGGACTGAGAATGGATCTCGAGAAAATGTCTGCAGTCATGAAGTTGTGCTTGAAAGCAATCCTGTGGTTTCTGGGATCGACTAATTACTATCGCCTGTTCATTCCATATTTCTCCTCAGTGACCACCCCAATTTCTGCCCTGACTTGCAAGGGTGCTAATCATAGGGTACGGATTCCAGTGGCTTAAAGCACCTTTGCCTCCCTAAAACAGATTTTTTCTTCTGCTCTAGTGCTGCACAGACCGAATAGTAATAAGCAGTTCTTTTTGGAGATGGATGCTTCTTCCTCTGGGGCCCATGTCATTCTTACTAAGAAGGCTCCTACCTAATCTATGGTGCCCTGCAGTTTTTTTTCTAGTCTTCCTGGCTCCAGAATGCAACTACTTGACAGGCAATTGAGAACTGTGGCAATTAAAATCTTTGGAGGAGTTGCACTTTCTACTTGAAGGAGCGGTTCATCCAGTAATTATCTATATTGAACACAAGAACATAGCCTATCTGCAGTCCTCACAGTGGCTAAATCTGCATCAAGACAGGTGGCCTTGTTCTTCACCCGCTTTGATTTTGTTCTCCAGCTGGAAGATGCGCTTTTTAGGTTCTTTCTGTCTTCTGACAAGGATGAGGAGCCTCAGCACATCATTGAGTCTTTGAGTTCTGTCCAGAAAAACCTTTGTCGCCAAACCAGACAGGAGGTGGGTTTTTCAATGGGGTCACTAATCTAAATTGGGTGGTCATGCCTGACAGAAGAAAATGGCTCTTCTTATTTCATAGTATTATTTGTGGCCATAACTGTGCAAATATATTGCAGATTCCATATTGGCCTGTTCATCCTGTGTCCAGAATAAGACTCCAAAACAGCTTTCGTCTGGTCATTACTTCCTCTGCCAATAATATCAGCTCCCTGACATAACATTGCAATGGACTTCATTACTGATTTTCCAGTCTCAGCAGAAAGTACTGTCATTTGGGTAATTGTGGACCACTTCTGAAAGATGGCCCACTTCACCCCGTTGTCCGGTCTCCCTTATGCCCGTGTCCTTGCTAAGAAGTTTATCCATCATATCTTCCATCTTCACTGGTTACCTCTCAATATAGTCTCCAATAGAGGCATCCAGTCCACATCTAATTTCTGTAGGGCTACCTGAAAGCTACTAAATTCATACCTGGACGTCTCTTCAGCCTACTATCTCCAATCCAATGACCAGGTAGAACGGCTCAACCATATCCTAACCAACCTCCTGCGGCATCTCATCAATGATCACAACAGTGATTGGGCCGCACTTCTGTCTTAGGCCAAATTCTCCTATAACAACCTTGTAAGTCCTCTGATAAATCTCCTTTTTTATTCTGTATGGTCAACACGCCAATTTTCTGGTCCTTGTAACTGCTACCACTGACATTTCTGCAGCCAAGACTCTCACCAAGAGCTTCTCTAGACGGCCACCAAGGCCACATTAGTAAAATCTTCAGAACTGATGAAGAGACACGCGGATAAAAGGCATTTAGATTCACCTCTGTTTCATCCTGGAGGCAATGTTTGCCTTTCTTCAAAGATTGTTTGTCTCAAGCTGCCTTTGTAGAAGTTTGGTCCTCACTTTATTGGTCATTTTAAAGTTCTCAAACAAACAAATGCTGTATCCTACAAGCTCAACATGGCCCCCCCGGCCTATTTATGGATCCGCAATGAATTTAACATATCTCTCATCACACCTGTAGTCTTAGCTCCTTCAAAGACCTGGGTATCACTACAGTTCCAGTCAGCTCTGAAGATGTTTTCGAGGTATTAAATATTCAGGCTATAAAAAGGGTAAGAGGAAAAACCTTTTTTTCTTGTGGAATGGAATGAGTTTGGTCTGGAGGAGGAGCCATGGGAGCCCAAGGAGAACATCCATACCACTCTCCTTATGGAGAGATTTCTTGAGGGCAGGTTCCTGGGAATTGCACTTAGAGCGTGCAAACTCCCGGTCTCTCGAAGACACAGCATGCACCGTCATATAATAATAAAGCATATACTCACCTCCCATTCCAGCGCAGTTCCCGCGGTGTCAGCACTCGCTCTCCCTGGGGCTGTGAAGCGGTGTTGTGACACATGACGCCGGCGCTCAATCAGAACTGGTGTCACTGTCTCCACCTTTGGACAAACTAAACATGAAGAGGAAGCCAGGGATCAGCTGCAGCCTGGACTTTGTCTTCATGTTCAGCTTGTCCAAGGGCGGAGACAGTGACTCCAGCACTGATTGGATGTCGGACATCACATGTCATTCCACCGCAACACAGCCCTGGGACTGCGAGTGCCGGCATCACTGGAATGGAACTGGCCCTGGAGGTGAGCATAGGCATTATTATTTTATCGGGGACAAGCAGTTAATTTAATTAGGGGTTTTCCTAGTAGTGGACAACTCCTTTAAGTCTCGCTATAATGTATGGTTCTAAGCAATGACACATTTTGTAAGAATATAGATATAAATGATAAAGGTTATTTGGTGGTTGAAATACCCTGCAGGAGAGCAGGTGTTTTTTAGCAGTCAGACTTTTTTCTTTACCTTTATGAGATTTGTACCTCTCTAAACCCCAATGCTTTGGTTGTATGATTAGTAGCTTTTAAGTGGGCATTGATGCTGTGTATTTGAGTGATTTATCTCCGCATTCTGTTGGATTGCTAATTATGCACATTGTATCTATTTATGACAACCGATTACAATAACAATCACCTTGAAGGACTTTCCTTCTTCTCCTCTTGCCTTTGGACTGCCTGCCTGATTTGTGTCTCCTATTGTCTGTTTTTCAAACAAGCTCTAATTTCCATTTTCAAATCTAAATGGCCCGGAGGCATCAGGAGTCTTCTAAAAATGTACAATTTAATTCCCTAATTAAAAGAAAAGTGCAATCAGCACAAAGAAAGATTTGGCATGCAGCAATATAAAAAGATTCTCAGTCCCGAACAGGACATCAATTCTGCTTGTCAGAACTTTAAGGGGCTTCTCCACTTTAAGCAATCCTTGTTTTGTAAGGTTTCCTTGACAATAATCTGATCTAATTATCATAATAAGTGCATTATACTGACATAGCTGGTGTTATGACTCCTTCCAATGGTAGTGCAAAATTTCCCCGAAAGGTTAAACTGGACACTAGGAACACCTATTGGTTGGAAAGTTGTAAAACAGGCAATAATCAGGTTATAGTATCAGTCACTCACCAACGTTTTGAACTTTGCTATATAGCATTATGAATCTTAATACATAGTGTGATGAACCCAAACCTTGCCACCCCACCTGACAATATTATAACAGAAAGATCACGAAGTGCGGTCGCCCCACTTTCACTAACGTCATTCCGCACCCCCTGGGACATGTAAGGGCAGCTTGGTACAGTTTTACACAGACACCCCCTGTCCACACAGGCCCAGGGAGGCATGAGGAGTGAGAGGATGCGACCCACACCCCTAACAGGCTGAGAGGCCCCTTTCACTAGCACCAGTGAAACAGCACCTGGTCAGCCCAGTAGGACTGCCACCAGTACCTAGTTAAATATAAACCCGGTCCATTAATAGGATAATATCGGGCCAGAAATCAGCCCCGGTAGCATGAAAACTTAAGCCAAGGAAACTTATCCCAAGGTTAAATTATATATTATATAATCAAACACCCCCAGAGGTATTCTAATTTACTGAGATAATGACTTCTGGGTTTTCATTGGCTGTAAGCCATAATCATCAACATTAACAGAAATAAACACTTCAAATAGATCACTCTGTGTGTAATCACTCTATCTAATATATGAGTTTCACTTTTTGCATTGAAGACCTGAAATAAATTCACTTTTTGATGATATTCTAATTTTGTAAGAATATCATTATCAAAAATATCAATTAATTGTTTCTTAAGTAATTTTCTTTCTTCGTCTTGTGTTATTAGTTGCCTTTTTCGTGCAAAATTCATCCAAACGGTGCAGGTGATTTATGAATTTGGCTCAAAGGAAAAGATAGTAATTCCTCATGTTTTGATTCTGCAATTTTCAAGCAAAAAGTCAAACATCGGCAACAAAAGTCTCAAAAATAGTGCCCAAAGTTTGGCATACTCAAAAACACACCAAGAAGTGAAGTTGTGCCAAATGCTGCAACTTTTTAAAAGTCGTACTTAATGATTTAGGTTAAAACTTACGGAATTGCTGGAATTGTTACACTGCACCCAAAAAAGCGGAGAACAAAAAAGGCAATAACATATAAAATAGACTTAAAAAAGACACAAGCAGCATAATGAAGTGGATGTAAAAAAAAGGTGCAAAATGCACAAAACTAGATAAAAACAGAGGTGCAAAGGCAATGATTAATTTATACCTAAGGATAAAGCTGCAGAATTGTTCTGTATTTCTGGCTGCTTCTATTTCTTACTCTGCCACTTGTCCCCTTTCTCCAAGCTATAGACCTATGTGGAGCTGTAATCTGATCCCTCAGTGAACTGGCAGAACATCATGGATGGATACTAGCAGTATTTTTTAGAGTGAATGATGAGTTCAGGAGGCAGAGAGGAAGGTAAAAGAAGCAGATTTCCTGGATAAGAATATCCCAAACTATCATTATATTCACTTGTGCTATTGATTTATGTAAAATTTGCTGAAATGGCAGAAACTATTTAAAGATTTGCTTTGTTTTCACCCAGAAGTGCCCTAAAGGCTGATTTACTGGTAATGTGTGGGATATACATGGGAATATTCCTTATAACACAATATGGCTTTCATTATCATGGATGAGAGTTTCTCGAGTATCACATCTGATTGTCTTAGAAAGCTGCTCAACCAAAGCTCAGAGGTGTTTTCAAGAATGATGAAGTAGTTAATAAAAGTTAGACAAAGAGTCATCGGAGGCCGTCCAGGCTCCAGCGCCAGCTCCAGTGCGTTACTCGTCCAGTAGCTATTAGCATAATACTCTCTCCTAGCAGCAGCTGTAACTCATCCTCTAAAAGACAAGTTTTATCTGCTTTTTTGCACGGTGATCTAGGTTGGATTTAGCTTAAGCTTCAATTTGGGAAGAGTCAAATGATTTTTTCTAATAGATGCTCTATATTATAATATTTGTAATATCACATACTGTGAATCCTGTATTATCTACTGTATATAGAGGTGATATCAGTCATTGTACAGGAGGAGGAGGAGGTGAGCTGTGACATCACCTATTGTGAATGGTGGATCCTGTGTTATCTACTGTATATAGAGGTGTTATCGGTCATTGTACAGGAGGAGGAGGTGAGCTGTGACATCACCTATTGTGAATGGTGAATCCTGTGTTATCAGCTGTATATAGAGGCGTTATCAGTCATTGTACAGGAGGAGGTGAGCTGTGACATCCCCTATTGTGAATGATGGATCCTGTGTTATCTACTGTATATAGAGGTGTTATCGGTCATTGTACAGGAGGAGGAGGAGGTGCGCTGTGACATCACATAGTGTGAATGGTGGATCCTGTGTTATCTACTGGATATAGAGGTATTATCGGTCATTGTACAGGAGGAGGAGGGGAGCTGTGACATCACCTATTGTGAATGGTGGATCCTGTGTTATCTACTGTATATAGAGGTGTTATCGGTCATTGTACAGGAGGAGGAGGTGAGCTGTGTCATCACCTATTGTGAATGGTGGATCCTGTGTTATCTACTGTATATAGAGGTGTTATCAGTCATTGTACAGGAGGAAAGGAGGTGAGCTGGGACATCACCTATTGTGTATGATGGATCCTGTGTTATCTGCTGAATATTGAGGGGTTATCAGTCATTGTACAGGAGGAGGAGGAGGTGAGCTGTGACATCACCGATTGTGAATGGTGGATCCTGTGTTATCTACTGTATATAGAGGTGTTATCAGTCATTGTACAGGGAGGAGGAGATGTGAGCTGTGACATCACCTATTGTGAAGGGTGGATCCTGTGTAATCTACTGAATATAGAGCTGATATCAGTCATTGTACAGGAGGAAGAGGAGGTGAGCTGTGACATCCCCTATTGTGAATGGTGGATCCTGTGTTATCTACTGTATATAGAGGTGTTATCAGTCATTGTACAGGGAGGAGGAGATGGTGAGCTGTGACATCACCTATTGTGAATGGTGGATCCTATGTTATCTACTGAATATAGAGGTGTTAGCAGTCATTATACAGGAGGAGGAGGTGAGCTGTGACATCACCTATTGTGAATGGTGGATCTTGTGTTATCTACTGTATATAGAGTTATCAGTCACTGTACAGGAGGAGGAGGTGAGCTGTGACATCACCTATTGTGAATGGTGGATCCTGTGTCATCTACTGTATATAGAGGTGTAGCACCCCCACTGCCACAGGGCCGAGGGGTACCCAGTACCGGGCCTCTGAGTCTCTGCTCTGGGGTTGTCACGGTGGCTAGATCCGGTCCGTGACCCTGCTGAGGGGTGTACAATAATAGATGTGGATGGTGGTGGTGGTGCGGTGCAGTAAATAACGAGGACACCAGGTTGCAGTCTCTTTACCTCTTTACTGAAGGCTTCTGGGTCCTCAGTCCAGAATACGGTTAGCCGGGCTGCGCAAGTCCGGCCGGTCCGATGGCACCTCCAGAGTTCCCTTCGCAGGTGGAAATCTGTGCCTTCCTTCTAGCGCTTATGTTTTGTGGTCCTCCCCTGCTGTGCTTACGGGATAGTCCCCACAACTGTTGTGTCTGTTTCTCGTGTTCCCTCACAACTCGATTCTGATGTTCTTCTTCTTCTTCTCGTCCCCCAGATCTTATGGTAGGACGCACCCGTATGACGTGAAGGCTCGGAGCTCTTCCGGGACCCTAGAGTCGCCCCTCTCCACAAGTTGCCCCCTATGTCTGCGTAGGTGATGTAGGTGAGACAGCCAGCCTATAGCTCTCTGTCCCGCCGTTGGTTTGAAGTAATGCTTAGAGCTCTGTACTTCCTCGGCGTTCCGGCCACTGGTTAGTTACGCCTCAGTAGGATGTTGCCTCGGTCTAACAGCACGACTCCTACTGGTATTTCTCCCTGTTGCGTTGATCTCGTTTCTCACTCAGCACAATAAATCTCGCTTCTTGTCCTTTCTTAGGGCACCGCCGCTATGAAGTGCAGGCGCAGTCCCGTAGCTTTCTTTCTGATTGCCAGGCCTCTGTCAGGATCCCACCCCTTACAGGGACCCTACCGAAACTCCCCTACAACACCCTCTGCCACAAGGTGTTGCCTGGTTCCAACCCAGTCAGCGTTCTTCCTAACTTCCTGCCTAACCCCCAGTTTTACCAGACTGTGAGGAGTGGCCTAATGAATAGTACCCTTAGCTCCCCCTGGAGGCCAGACTGTGAAATGTATTGGTGTATGTGATACCTGGTCAGATGAACTCCTTCAGTGCCATCAGACGTACCATAGCCCCCCTTAGCGGCGGAGCCACAGTACTGCAACGACCAGGACTCTGGGGCGCTGCAGAGGTGTTATCAGTCATTGTACAGGAGAGAGAGGAGGAGGTGAGCTATGACATCACCTATTGTGAATGGTGGATCCTGTTTTATCTACTGTATATAGAGGTGTTATCAGTCATTGTACAGGAGGAGGAGGTGAGCTGTGACATCACCTATTGTGAATGGAGGATCCTGTGTTATCTACTGTATATAGTGGTATTACTCATTGTACAGGAGGAGGTGAGCTGTGACATCACCTATTGTGAATAGTGGATCCTTTGCTATCTACTGTATATAGAGGTGTCATCAGTCATTGTACAGGAGGAGGAGGTGAGCTGTGACATCATCTATTGTGAATGGTGGATCCTGTGTTATATACTGTATATAGAGATATCAGTCATTGTACAAGAGGAGGTGAGCTGTGACATCACCTATTGTGAATGGTGGATCCTGTGTTATCTAGTGTATATAGAGGTGTTATCAGTCATTGTACAGGAGGAGGAGGTGAGCTATGACATCACCTATTGTGAATGGTGGATCCTGTGTTATCTACTGTATATAGAGGTATTACTCATTGTACAGGAGGGAGAGGTGAGCTGTGACATCACCTATTGTGAATAGTGGATCCTTTGCTATCTACTGTATATAGAGGTGTTATCAGTCATTATAAAGGAGGAGGAGGTGAGCTGTGACATCACTTATTGTGAATGATGGATCATGTGTTTATCACTGTACATGGCTACCTACAGGCCATTTCAGGAGAAAAGTAGTTATATGACAGCCATACAAATATATGCCAATAGAAGTAATATGTGGACATCTCAAGTTTGCCAGAACAGGACCAGTTCTTGCAGAAGAGCTCTTCTTACTGGCTCATACATATAGTCCCTGGAGTAGGTCCTTTCTCTATGTCAACCACAGACCCAATGGATCGTTTATATACGAGTCACTATATATTCATAATAAAACTCCTTTACGGCTTCTTTTACACTTACCGTGGATTTGCATCCCATTTTTGCAGCCCCAATAGATTTCTATGGGGCCGCAATAATGGGCCGCAATAATTCCACAGAGCACTGTATGCCATATGGCCGTGAGGGCTGTATTTACGGCCATGAAAAAATGTCGAGCCTGCTCAATCTTTTTCACGGCTCACGGACATGGCCCCCATTGAAAATCAATGGGGCCACAAAAACAACGGAAGCTTGTTTTTGCGGTGCACCATGACTTCCAGTTTTGTGGAACACCGTTTTTTTTTCCCAATACTTTTTCCATAGTATTGGAAAACCGATAAACGGCAATCTGTAAGTTTTTTGAGGTCCGTTATTGCGGCAGACCGAGAAAATTGCGGCGATACGGCCTGCAAAAAAGGGTCGCAAAAACGGGCTGCAAAAAACCTGGTAAGTGTAAAAGAAGCCTTAGGAAGCAAACATTATTTAAAAGAACCCTATGCCACAAATGAGGTTCTGACTACTGCAAGACTATGAAAATGTTCAATACTTTGGGGCCCAGCTTTACATTCTGAATCAAGACCCAGGAGTTTTATTTTGAGCCAAGTATTAAAAAAAATAATAATTTCCCTTCCCAAGTTCTGGTGCTATAATCATAATGCAGATCTCTCTGTACTGCAGAACATATTAAAGGATATTCCAAGGTGATGCGGGTCGACCATGACAGCTCACATTGAAGCATGCGGGTCTTTTATAAATCCAGAATTACTCGGGTGGAAACAATGTATCGCCAACAGGTAAAGGATAAAGGCCATAATGTATCACACATTCATTGACCCTAAGAAAGGGTTAGATGGCTTGGAAACCAGAGCCCACCTCAAGGTGATTCATATAGTGAAGGAATGAAAGCAAAGGTAGGCAAAACGAGCTTCTCACCGTCCTTCATACACCCTGTAATACGTATGAGATATGTTTACTGCACAGCATCCAATGGAGAATGAAGCAGGCGCTTTCTTCTCTGTGTCACTCCCCAGCAGGACTACTCTAACCCAGTGTCCCAGGATCTAGCAAAATAATGGGTCCCAAAGATCCAACCAAAGAAAACCCCCAACAGAGATGACTTCACGGGAGTTTATTGATCACTTCTGCTGGACAGATTTACCATTGAGGCTATGTGCACACGTTGCGGATTGGTGTGCGGAGTTTTCTGCACTGTTTCTGCAAAATCCGCAGGTAAACCGCACTGCGGATTACCCGCGGATTTGCCTTGGATTTACCGCAGTTTTTGTGCGGATTCCACCTGCGGTTTTACACCTGCGGATTTCTATTGAGGAGCAGGTGTAAACCGCTGCGGAATCTGCACAAAGAATCGACATGCTGCGGAAAAAACAACGCTGCCTTTACGCATGTTTTTTCCGCAGCATGTGCACTGCGGATATTGTTTTCCATAGGTTTACATGGTACTGTACAATGCATGGAAAACAGCTACAGGTCCGCAGTATCAAATCTGCTGCGGATCCGCAGCAAAATCCACAATGTGTGCACATAGCCTAAGGATGCTCACATTTGTGCAAGAAACCCTTTGTCTACAGTGCAATGGCGCCTATGATTGTTTTCACCTGGACTATTTAGAATATCACCATTAGTGGAGCTGCAGCAGTGGAACAGTTTTTACAATAATTTCAGGTTCTCACAAATCTACATTTTTGGAGATTCATATTATGACTCAAGCACACTGTCAGCAGGCCAGCCACCATCTTGCTGATCTTTGAAAGGCTAAGAAAGGGGTGAAAAAATGAAAAATAAATTATACTTACCTCGCTTCTCATTAGTCTCTCCAGCACAGCCCCATGTTCATTGCTCCTTTAGTTCTCCACGGTACTTGATGTCCTCCATCTTCACTCTTTTTTGGGAATTCCAGGTTGTGATAGACCTCCGATAGCACATCATGATTTATGTCACTCAAGGAGTAGCCATTGGACATGACATCTAGGGACTACTCCCTGCGGAACCCCCAACAGGGAGAAGATGGTGGAAGAAGTTGTGTTCCTTGGAGAAGTAAAGGTCACAAGGAGCTGCTTTGAGGATCGATTGATGTCACTGAGGCTTAGCTGGCACCGGAGAGGAGCCGGCAAAGGCTAAAGATCCAGAAGAGGACATTCATCACTATAGCAGAGAGCTGCTGGAAGAGGTTGGATGACTGGGAGAGGAAGCTGCATGGGCAACTCAGATGAGTGTAACGGTGATTTTGTTCTTTTACCCTACAAGTGTTATACTCTGTGGTCGAGCACCAAATCAAATTTCTTGTCCAAATTCAAGCAATTCATCAAATGTCTGCAGATTTTCTTATCATGTCTGCCCAATGAGGAATAAGTAGGATGGTAAACCAATGGTGGAGTCAAATGATGTCCCCACCAGGAGACAAGGTTTGGAGACCGGCTGTGCTTCTGAAAGAGTATTGAGAGAGGTTAGCTTTGTTTTACCACTTTGAGGGTCTTACTAGGATACAAAAGTGCTCCTCAACCTCTTCAGACTGGACTAATTTATTATGAATAAGTTAAAATCTCAGTAAAGCTTCAGTAAAAAGCATGGAACAGCAGAGCAACCTGAGCCTCCTATCACATGGGAGGTGGTTTTATCCTACCTCAGACTCCAACAGACAATGCACTTCATCTGAAGTCACCGATTGTAGTTAAATTAGACATACTTTTGTTTTATAAATATACTTATAAAAGGTCACTTATAGTACTTGCAGGAACTAATGAGACAACATTCACTGAGCTGCTATTGATATTGCCATGGGAAAAAAAACCTTTTCTGTGACCCAGTGGCTGGTGCAAGACCTCAAGATCGTGACAATCCTCTCTAGTGAGGTGTATGCTGCCATGTGCACATGTATCGTCAGCTCTTCCTGCCTCCGCTCTGAGTCCTTTGATACCAGTACCTTGCGTTGCCATCCTAATTAACACGCTGAGTGATAGGGAAGAATTTGCATATAGAGTGATTTTTGATTAGAACTTGTGAGATTTTAGAAAAGCATCCCTTCCATTAATATCGCTCTAATATTATACACAACCGCAATTTAAGTCAGTCATTTTGCAGTAATCTACTTAACAAGCAGGTGTTATTAATTTCCAATAAGGGCTGAACTGTATTCGGTCCGGCGCTGCTTCTAATCTCATTTGTTCTTTCTCCCTCTTTCACCGTTCATTGGAATCTTTGTTTATAATAAAGATTTTCCTAATGATCTCAATAAAACATCGCTCCATTAAAAAGCAATGTTCTCACTTTAATCTTTCATATTCTTAGCTCTCCAGAAAGTATATCTCAAGCGTGAGCTGAAATGGAAATGACAGGAGGTTTTATGGAAGGTTCTAGGGCCCAGCTCAGACCTGCCCTCAGATCTGCACACCAGTGCCATGGAGAACTCAAGTAACTCTCGTTACAGCCCTGGTCTGCTTCCTAAATACGTTGCAGGCTGAAATAACATCTTTCAAGCTGAGCACTCAGGCAGGACTAACTCAACCGCTGCCTAAAGCAGCCAAATGTAAAAAAGTCAAATAGAAACAGTAAAGTGTGACCCATAACTATTACACAATGTCCTCCATTACACTTTCACTGCTTGTTCCTTTATCCCTTTATTCAGAGGCGTAGCTAAGGGTTCAGCTCAGGGGGGGCGAACCTTCTGAGTGGGCCCCTAACCCTTGATTACAACTGTGGTGGCACACTTTAATCATGGGTATAGGGGGAACCTCAGTAGATGATCCTGCTGTAATCGAAAATGCATAATGGCCCCCGCTTTAGCCCCCACGTTGTATCTTTCTTGGATCCTGGACTCTGTCCCTTTCTGTGGGCTGCAAATTGCAGAAAATAAAAACAGCCAGTAAATGCGTATAGAGTCCATCATATGGGAATAGGTCCCTGAATTAAACCAGGAAACCCTAAAAGGAATACTCTTGTCTGGACAAGACCCTAAGGGTATGTGTCCACGTTCAGGATTGCATCAGGATTTGGTCAGGATTTTTCATCAGTATTTGTAAGCCAAAACCAGGAGTGGAACAATTAGAGGAAAAGTATAATAGAAACACATGCACCAATTCTGCATTTATCACCCACTTACAAATACTGATGAAAAATCCTGACCAAATCCTGATGCAATCCTGAACGTGGACACATACCCTAAAGAGGTGAATGGAAAACAAGAGGAAAGCAGAAGAAAGGGGGGGGGGGGAGGTAAAATATCACACAATGAAAGAAGAAAGTGCGCCCCCTGTATGTCATCTCTTCTTTTTTTCCCTTCTCCCCATTTGCGGGCCATGTTATTCAGACTGAGTATACATATGCATCTATATGTGATTGTAATTATCTATACTCACCTACTGGCTGTTCCCATTTTTATTCTATTTGGTTTTTCATCATATATATTTAGGCTACTTTCACACTAGCGTCGGGCTCCCCGACGCTAGCGTTGTCTCCGCCGCACAACGGGGGCAGCGGATGCATTTTTTCAGCGCATCCGCTGCCCCATTGTGAGGTGCGGGGAAGTGCGGGGAGGTGGGGGCGGAATTCCGGCCGCGCATGTGCGGTCGGAAAAAGCGGACCGTCGGGAGCAAAAAACGTTACATGTAACGTTTTTTGCTCCCGACGGTCCGCCACAACACGGCGCAACAGTCGTACGACGGTTGCGACGTGTGTCAATGCGTCGCAAATGCGTCGCTAATGTTAGTCAATGCAGAAAAAACGCATCCTGCAAGCACTTTTGCAGGATGCGTTTTTTCGGCAAAACGACGCATTTGCGACGTATTGCAGTTAACGCTAGTGTGAAAGTAGCCTTATACTCAACTTTATGGGGATTTTTATGATGTTTGTTACCTTGTATTTACTGATATGAGATGACACACACTGGACTGATAGGACCCTGACCCCAGCTGCAGGACCACATTACAAGAGATAGAGAGAGACTGAGAGACAGACAGAGAGAGATAGACAGAGAGACTGAGACAGAGAGAGCGAGACCTAGACTGAGACAGAGAGACTGAGAGAGACAGAGAGAGACTGACAGAGAGACAGACAGATTGAGAGAGAGACAGAGAGACTGACAGAGACTGAGAGCGAGACAGAGAGCGAGACAGAGACAAACTGAGAGTGAGACAAAGACTGAGCCAGAGAGAGACTGCCAGAGAGAGACTGACAGAGACCGAGACTGACAGAGAGACACAGAGAGAGCACTAGACAAAGACTGAGACAGAGAGACAGTGAGAGACAGAGACTGACAGAGAGACTGAGACTGAGAGAGTGACAGAGAGTGACTGACCCTGAGAGACAGAGACTCAGAGAGACTGAGAGAGAGAGCGAGACAGAGCGAAACTGAGAGAGCGAGACAGAGAGTGAGCGAGACAGACAGAGCGAGACAGACAGAGAGCGAGACAGAGAGTGAGCGAGACAGAGAGTGAGCGAGACAGAGAGCGAGCAAGACAGAGAGTGAGAGCGAGACAGAGAGTGAGAGCGAGACAGAGAGTGAGAGCGAGAGAGCGTGAGTGAGACAGACAGAGAGAGTGAGACAGAGTGAGAGGGAGACAGAGAGCAAGACAGAGAGCGAGACTGACAGAGCGAGAGAGACAGAGAGCGAGAGAGACAGAGAGAGCGAGACAGAGAGAGACTGACAGAGAGAGACAGAGAGCGAGAGAGACTGAGAGAGACTGACAGAGACAGAGCAAAACGGATGCAAGAAATCTCAGGGACTTGTCAGGAGGGGAGCAGTGTCCTGCCTCCTCCTTATTGCACAGTGCAGTCACCTCCAGCCCCCTGCAGCCTGAGCTCCTACGTCGTCCTATCTCCTGTCCTGCTCCTGTATGCAGGGCTCAGGGAGGGAAGAAGCAGCGTCCTGAAGTCTCTTCAGCTGCAGACACCACACAGCCGGCAATGTGTGCGTGTCTGCAGTATGCTCTGCTGGAGGCAGCAGGTACAGTGCTGGCACCCAGCGTCCCCGGGTACATGCTCCTCTACAGAACAGACCGCGGCAGTGCAGGGAGATTCTGTCCCTGCTCTGCTGCAGAGGCTAGCTCAACTATATTGGCGTGCAAGTAGGCTAATATAGTTAAGGGTAGCGTAGCTCCAGGTGGGCCCCCTCTGAGCTCGGGGCCCGGGGCGACCGCACCCTCTGCCCCCCTGGTAGCTACGCTACTGGGTCCTATGTTAACATGTAACTTGGCCTGTTAGGATGTTTTGGAGTTAAATAGCTTTTTTGTTCAGTGAATGTGACCTCCTAATGCTGCAAATTCCACAAATGAGCATTTTCAGTTCTTTAAAACATATCAAATGTTTAGAAATTCTACTGTGCCTAATAATTTGGAACAGTGCATTTTGAGTTTTTATTCATTTTGGAGATTATACTGTTATCATTGGGAGGTTTCTTCAATAAAATTCGATGTATAATCTAACGGGTGATGACTTTTATTAGACTGACTGTCATTTGCACCGACCATTTAGGAAAATCCGAGAAAAATATAATTTGCATAATAATTTGGAGCATGGTGTAGTAGTTATGTTCTTGTAGATAGTGGGCAGTATTATAGTAGTTATATTCCTGTACATCAGAGGCAGTATTATAGTAGTTACATTCTTTTAAAGAGGGGCAGCATTACTGTAGTTATATTCTTGTACATAGGGGAAGTATTACAGTACTTATATTCTTGTACATAGATGAGGTATTATTCTATAGTAGTTATATTCTTCTACATAGGAGCAGTATTATAGTAGTTATATTCTTGTACATTTTGGCAGTATTACTGCAGTTATATTCTTGTACATAGATGAGGTATTATTCTGTAGTAGTTATATTCTTGTACGTAGAGCAGTATTATAGTAGGTATATTCTTGTTCATAGAGGGCAGTAGTATAGTAGTTATATTATTGTACATAGGAGCAGTATTATAGTAGTTATATTCTTGTACAGAGGAGCAGTATTGTAGTAGTTATATTCTTGTACATAGAGCAGTATTATAGTACTTGAAAAAAAATAAGTCCAGGGCTGTATGTCCATACAATCCATTTTCTTTTAACCCATAGCTTCAAATAACATTAAAACAATTAATTATTTTAATGTCTGGACTATGAATTAATTGTTTTAATATTATTTGAAGCTATGGATTAAAAGAAAATGGATTTTATGGACATACAGCGCTGGACTTATTTCTTTCAAGTTCTGAAAAACTTGCTGCACAACAGGATCCGTGCGCTCTAGGAGGCGGTGAGGAGACACTAATCTCCCATTTTTGTATTTTTTCTGTATTATAGTAGGTATATTCTTGTTCATAGAGGGCAGTACTATAGTAGTTATACTTTTGCATATAGGAGCATTATTATAGTAGCTATATTTTTGAACATAGGGGTAGTATCATAGTAGTTACATTTTTGAACACACGGCGCAGTATTATTTTAGCTATGTTCTTGTACATTGAGAGCAGTATTATTGTAGTTATATTCGTTTATATAGGGGCAGTATTATAGTAGTTATATTCTAGTACATATGGGGCAGTGTTATACTAGTTATTCTCTTGTATATAGGGAGCAGTATTATAATACTTATATTCCTGTACTTAGGGGCAGTATTATAGTAGTTATATTCTTGTACTTAGGGGCAGTATTATAAGAGTATTTTTCCTGTACATAGGGGCAGTATTTTGGTAGCTATATTCTTGCTGATAGGGGCAGTATTATTTTAGGTATGTTATTGTGCATAGGAGCAGCGTTATTGTAGTTATATTCTTGTGCATAGAGGCAGTGTTATTGTAGTTATCATTGTACAAGGAATAATATAAGGGTATGTGTACACGTTGCGGATTTGCCTGTGGAATTTTCTGCACGGATTCTTCCTCTCTTGGCAGAAAACGCAGTTGAAAACTCATGCAGATTTGATGCATTTTTTATGCGGATTTTCATGCATTTTTCTTATGCGGATTTGTATGTGTTTTCGTAGGCTAAATAAAGATATATTATTTAACAAAAAAAAAGAATTGTGATGTAATTTCCTTGTCCAACCTCTTCTTTTACATACGAGTACTCCATTGAAGAATAATGTTTACACACACAGATAGATAGATATATCTGTAGATAATTGCAAAAAGAGTTAAGAGCAGCACCAAAAAAAAACAAAAAGAAAAATTAGGGTGCAGAGCCCCCCAGGCATGTACCAAACCTTGTCATAGGGATCCAAAAATCAGAGGCAGCACACCATTATAAGTTGAAATTTTTAAAGGTGCTTAAATTTAATAGCCCATTATGGCGATGTTTCGGCCCATGGAGAGCCTTTCTCAAGGTTTGAGAAAGGCTCTCCATGAGACGAAATGTCGCCATAATGGGCTATTAAATTTAAGCACCTTTAAAAATTTCAACTTATAATGGTGTGCTGCCTCTGATTTTTGGATCCCTATATCTGTAGATAGATAGATAGATAATAGATAGATATATCGATAGATAGATAGATAGATAGATAGATAGATAGATAGATAGATAGATAATACCAAGACGATGTCTAGTAATAAACATAATAAAATGGTACATAAAGAGTTAAATACTGTAAAGACAAACACACACAAAATCTGCATTAGGCCGGGGTCACACTTGTGAGAAACTCGCGCGAGTCTTGCACCTCAATACCCGGCACTGCCGCTGGCACTCAGACCAGAGCGTTCAGCTGCATAGAAATACATGTATCCGCATACTCTGGTCCCGAGTGCCGGCGGCAGTGCCGGTTATTGATGTGCGAGACTCGTGCGAGTTTGTTGAAAGTATGACCCTGGCCTTAAATGCAATATCTGTTTAATTAAAAAAAAAAAGGAAAAAAATGGCGTGGGCTCCCGTACAATTTTCCAAACCAGAGAGGGAAAGCCGGCGACTGGGGGCAGATGTTTACAGCCTGAGAAGGGTGTAATACCCATGGATCTTTCTAGGCTATTAATATCATCTCACAGCTGTAAACTTAGCCTTTACTGGTGAGTAAAATAGGGGAGCCCCAAAAAAATTATATGGGGCCCCCCTATAATTAACCCCTGTCTACCATTGGATGGGATAGTACGTTCAATGGCAGTACCCCTGTTTGATGTGGGCTCCGGCTGTGAGCACGCATCAAAGCCGGGACATGTCAGCTATTTTGAATAGCTGACATGTGCCTACAATAGGCACGGGTGGATCGTGATTAACTAGTTAAATGCTGCTGTCAAACTCTGACAGCGGCATTTAACAAGGGCTTCCGGCCATCCAGCTGGAAATGCGTGCACCGATGACCCCCCGTCACATGATCAGGGGTTATCGGTACGTCGGCATGACGACCAGAGGTCTCACCTCTATGGTTGCTGATGCTGGATTGCTATGAGTGCCACCCTGTGGCCGGCGCTCATAGCAAGGCTGCAATTCTGCTACATAGAGGCGATCTGAGCATCGCCTCTATGTAGCAGAGCTGATCAAGTTGTGGCAGCTTCTAGCCTCCCATGGAGGCTATTGAAGCATGCCAAAAGTAAAAAAAAAATGTAAAGAAAAAAAAAAATATATATATATATAAAAGTTCAAATCACCCCCCTTTCACCCCATTCAAAATAAAACAATAAAAGAAAATCAAACCTCTGTATATTTTGGTATCACTGCATTCAGAATCGCCCAATCTATCAATAAAAAAGGAGTAACCTGATCGCCATACGGCGTAGCTTGAAAAAAATCAAAACACCAGAATTACGCTTTTTTGATCGCCGCGTCATAGCATTAAAATGCAATAATGAGTGACCAAAAGAACGTATCTGCATCAAAATGGTATAATTAAAAATGGCAGCTCGGCATGCAAAAACAAAAACCCCACCCAACCCCAGATCACGAATAATGGAGGCGCTACGTATTTCGGAAAATTGCGCTATTTTTTATTTTTTTTTAGCAAAGTTTTGAATTTTTTTTCACCACTTAGATAAAAAAGATCCTAGACCTTTCTGTGAACTCGTAGTGACTTGGAGAATTATATTGGCATATTGGCTGGTCGGTTTTAACATTTAGTAAACCTAGAAACAAAACAAAACAAAAAAACCAATGTGTGGGATTGCACTTTTTTGCAATTTCACCGCACTTGGAATTTGTTTCCCATTTCCTAGTACACGAACGACATGGTAAAACCAATGTTCCACAAAAAATAAGCTTTCACATAGCCATATTGACAGAAAAATAAAAAAGTTATGGCTCTGGGAAGGAGGGGAGTAAAAAAGAAAATGCAAAACCGAAAAAAGCTCCGGGGGTTAAGGGGTTAATAATCAGAAAAGGCTATGCAGACAGCTGCGGGCTGATATTAATAGCCTAGGAAGGGGCCATGGATATTGCCCCCCAGGCTACAAACACCAGCTCTCAGCTACCCCAGAAATGGAGCATCTCTAAGCTGTACCAAATCTGGCATGTAGCCTCTCTCTTCCCACTTGCCTTGTATCGGTGGCAAGTGGGGTAATAGTTGTGGGGTTGATGTCACCTCTGTATTGTAAGGTGACATCAAGCCCATGGATTAGTAATGGAGAGGCACCAATAAGACACATATCCATTGCTAATCCTATAGTTGTTATGGAGCGCCCCCTTGGGCCGTGGGGTACTTGGTACCGGGTCCTTCGGTTCAGAGGGGGATGTCACGGTGGCTGACCTGGTCCGTGGCCCTTGGGGCATCCGTGTAAAAGGGAAAGGTCTTTAAAGGGAATGTTCGTGACGCCACCTGTGGTATTTGGTCAGGGTGACCGACGCTGCTAAGGGGTCCTCTGGGGTGATGTTATGGCAGCTAGATGGTATACCTTCCCACAAGTGAAGTATGTCCCCAGGGCTTCCCAGTGTGTAGATGGTGGATGGTGAGAGGCGCAGTGAAGAACAAGGACACAAGGTTGCAGTCTCTTTACCTTTTACTGAAAGCTTAAGCATCCACAGTCCAGAGCACAGACCACGGGGCAGGCAGAGTCCGGCCGGTTTGGAGGCAAGTCCAGAGTCCCCTTATCCAGGTAGAAATCAGTAGCCTTCCTCTAGTGCCGTATGTTGTAGTACCTTACTGCTAAGCTTCTCATAAGGTCCTCACAACTGTTGAAGATGTTTCAGATGTTATGTCTCTCTCTCTGTCCCCCGGATAGGATAAAACAAACCCGTATGACCGGTGGCTTGAGGCTTTTTTCAGGGACTCTATCATGCCCCGGCCTCTAAGCAGTGCCACCTTGCCTCCTGGGAGTAGGGGCGGACAGGTAACGTGAAATTAGCTGTACTGCTGGTTTCTGGAGCTTTATTTCATCCTTATTTACTTCCTTTCTCATGTTATCTTCATTTATTCCTTCCTATCTTGTTCCTCCTCTTTCTTTTTATCCTTCCTTCCTTCCGCCTTCTCATCCCCACTTAATTGATTCCATGCTTGCTCGTTTCTTCCTCTCTTCATTCATTCCTTCCTTATGTTCTAGTATCCTATTCCTTCTTTACTTTTTTCCTTCCTTACTTTTGTCTTTCCTTCCTTCCTTGCTTCCTTCTTTTCTCTCTTGACCTCTGCATTCTCTACTCCGTATTGTGTCTTTATTTGGTTCCCTTATCCTTCCCCCCTTCCTCTCTTGCCCACTTCATTCATTGCTTCCTTCCTCATTTTGTAGTATCATATTGCTTATTTATGTTTTACTTGGTTTCCTTCCAGCCTCCCTTCCTTCCCCTTTTCATACATTCCTTACTAGTCTTTTTCTTTATTTTTTAGGTTCCTTTATTTTTCCTTCCTTCCTTGCTTCCTCTATTGCCTTTTTCATTCCTCCCTTCCTTATTATTCCATTCTATCATTTTCTTTTCTTTCTTTCTCTTTCTTTCTTGCTTTCTTCTCTTTTTCATTTATTTCTTTCCCTTCTATTCTTCAAACCCTCTCTTTACTTTCATTCCTTCTTGCCTTGCTTCCATGTTCCCTCTCTTCCTTTCTGACTAAGATCCTTTATTTCCTGTCTTTTCCCATTCCTTTCTCACTATTTCTCTTCTTTCCTTTCTTCTTTCTTTCTCCTCACTGGTTTCTTCCTATTTTTATTCCTTCCTTCATATCTTTATTCCACCCTTCCTGTGTTTTAGGTACAAGAAACAAAAATAATGATCTGAACATTTTCAAGGATTTACAACCTGAAATATATTTTTTTAAAAACTTCTGCTTCTTTATACCTTTAAAAATGATATCTTTCATCCATTAGAACCCTTACACTATGGAGATCCTGCTGCTTTTCCATGGATCATTACTCATCTTTATGCAGCAGGCTTCCATCTTTATGGATAACTCGCTTTACAGCATTTGTGCCACAAGCAAGAACAATCTGTAGGCAGATTAGGTCCCAGGACAGACTTTACTCAAGAACTTTGTCTCCTATGTGAAATGTCGGGAAGCTGCTCAACGAGGAGTGGAAAGATACTGAGAAGGAAAACACACTGGTAATTACAGGAGCTCCTGGTGCTTCACTTATTGCAGACAACTCTCCATTTAATTCAGCAACTAAGATGTAACGGCTCATGGATTGTCAGCAGACTGATACGGCTAAATATTTGCTTCACTGTGTACAAACAAAGAATATATTTGTCTATTTTTTATCTGCAACAAAAATTTGAAAAACATACACAAAAAAATTAAAAAATACATTACATTAAGTTTCCCTGTGTACTGAAGGAACTATACTATGTGTGCTCATTAAATTACTTGTATCCTGCATTTTTCACTATTTTCCATTTACAGGCTCTATCTCTAATGTTCAGTAATGTCTGAGATAGCATGAGGGTACTAGCTGCTATGATGTTTCCCAAACACTGGACACATAGTTATAAGGAATTATTGCTCTCTCTCTCTCTATGTAGCACATGTTCAGAAGCAGTAGCAAGGAAGATATTGTGCAGCAGTACTGTGCAGTATAGCTGTGAATCCATCACTTGTAAGATAAAACACTTAGTGCAAGATAATTTCACCGAGGACATTACACAGCAGTGTTTCTTTGAATCTAGCATAAGTGTTATATAAATTACTGAAAGCTTCTTCATAGAGCAGGGTAGCTGTTAAATTCATCAATGAATTTACATAAAATGTGTACTATAAATCAGCAGCAGGGGGTACATTATGCAGTAATATTTAGCAGTGTATCTGTAAATCCAGCACTGGAGTGCAATAAAACATTTGTAGAATGTAGCAACATTGAGGCTTTTATGCAACATTACTGAGCAGCAACGCTGTGAATCCAGCACAGTGGTGAGAAAAAAGATACTAAAAACAGCAGCATATGTCTCTGTGGTTCTACTCTTTGTTGGGAATTCCAGGTTGTGATAGACCTCCGATATCACATCATGACTTATGTCACTCAAGGAGTAGCCATTGGACATGACATCTAGGGACAAACAGAAGAAATAAAATTAAAAAGCAACATTAAAAAGCAAAAAAAAAAAATAACCTCAAAGATCATCCCAATGAAAAAACAGAAATAAATGAAAATAACATATTTTTATACTATGTCTTGATGTCACATAAGATTCCAATAAAATACATTTAAGATTGTGGGTGTAAAATGAAAAAATGTGGAAAAGTTCATGGGGTATGAATACTTTTTCAAGGCGCTGTATGTATTGTAAGTATTCACTCTCTTTAGTAATTGCTTGGAAAACAAAGCCACAAGATTTTCAAAACATAAAATGGTTAATGTTTATTTTCACTGGTTGCACTCACTATGTTCAGCTTCCCCTAGATGACTGACCAGGGAACACATGGCCTGGTTCTAGTCACAGCTATCCAGGTTCACCTAATCAGGACCTGCCATGCTAGGATTTAACCCTAGCACCTACCAGGCTTTCTTACATTATATATTATATGATTAAATCCTAGCACTACAGGTCCTGATTAGCATCATCTCATTGCTAATGGACAAGAAAACAAGATGGAATAGAAAAAACGGATAATTTAATTAATATTATTATTAATGGTTAATAAAAATGTAATAATGAGATGTACAATATAGTAACAAAAGTTGAATTAGCATCTTGTCATTAGTCATAGTGCTGATCTTAAAATAAAAAAATGTACAATTAGAAAAAAAAAAAGAGAAACAACTAGCAACATTTATGTATTTCATTTTTTTTATTAACTTCATTTTTCTGTCATTACTACACATCTGTAACATTTATTTTCATTTTTATTATTGCTACTTTCTCTACTTTCTGCATAGCTTTAATAATGCAGGTATTTTCCTGTTATTTGCTCTTATTTCCTGGCTGAACCTGTGTTGCTTTGATAGCCTTTATAAAAGTAATCCAGCTCTGGAAATCAATGCAGCTTGTTTTACACCCGTCCTCCTGCAGCTTTCTGCTGTACTGCAATCAATTGATCCTGTCAAGTAGCACAACAACCGTCCTGCATTACTGCAGTGTTTTATGTTTCACGCACAGAAGATACCAGATCTCATTAGAGAAAGTGTATCCTATAGTGCATCCTATAGATCAGTGATTTTCAACCTTTTTTGAGCCGCGGCACACTTTTTATACTTAAAAAATCCCGGGGCACACCACAAACCAAAATGGCACAAAATGACACTAAAACAGTACATATTCTACATATAGTTAATAATATAGATTCTAAATGTATTTATACTCACTCAGTGTGAATATACAGCGTTTCCGCGCTGTATTTTCCGCACCATGTTCACAGCGGATTTGGTTTTCCATAGATTTATGTGGTACTGTAAACGTGATGGAAAACTGATACGAATCCGCAGCGACCAATCCGCTGCGGATCCGCAGCCAAATCCGCAAGGTGTACACATAGCCTAATTCTAACCCTAATTCCAACCCTAACCCTAATTGCAACCCTAATTCTAACCCTAATTCTAACCCTAACCCTAATTCTAACCCTAGCCCTAAGTGCAACCCTAGCCCTAAGTGCAACCCTAGCCCTAAGTGCAACCCTAGCCCTAAGTGCAACCCTAGCCCTAAATGCAACCCTAAGTGCAACCCTAAGTGCAACCCTAGCCCTAAGTGCAACCCTAGCCCTAAGAGCAACCCTAAGTGCAACCCTAGCCCTAAGTGCAACCCTAACCCTAAGTGCAACCCTAAGTGCAACCCTAACCCTAAGTGCAACCCTAAGTGCAACCCTAAGTGCAACCCTAACCCTAACCCTACCCCTACCCCTAACCCTAACCCTAACCCTACCCCTAACCCTACCCCTAACCCTAATGGAAAAGCAAAAATAATTATATTTTCTGTATTTTATTATTGTCCCTACCTATGGGGGTGATAAAGGGGGGGATTTATTTACTTTTTTTTATTTTGATCGCTGTGATTGCCGCGGAACACTGGTTGAAAATCACTGCTATAGATATACCTTGTAGACTGAATGTAGAAAGATGGAACTATAGATAGACAGATACAGTTGTGCTCAAAAGTTTACATACCCCAGCAGAAGTTTTGCTTTCTTGGCCTTTTTTTCATGGAATATGCACTTTTGTGCATGTTATCAGGCCAAAATCACCATGGTATGTGAACTATTGATCAAGGTCATTTGGATGTTTTGGGTTGTCATTATGATTTAAAAAGAGAAAACACAGTAGTTTGACAGTAAATGGCTTCACCCAACCACTAACCATGAGTGGAGAAGAAGTTTTGGTGTTATTATTCATATTCTCTGAAAAAAGGCCAAGAAAGCAAAAATTCTGCCAGGGTATGAAAACTTTTGAGCACAACTGTAGGTAGATCGATTTTGTAGCAAAGCCAGGTGGGACAGAGTTTAATTATAGTGCTAGGTCTTGATTAGATGCACCTTACTTTCTTTTACTAAGAAGCCTGTGTTCAATAGGTGTGTGTTAGTCTGATGGATATTGAGCACAGTTAAGTGTGCTGCTGGTGATTGACCAGCCAAAATGTGAGCTCTTGCTCAAAGAGAGATGTTAAAGCTTAATGGAGATTGCATGGGTCAGTTAGAAAAGCTGAGCAGTCTGTGTTTTGGAGCTGCAGAATAATGTGTGGAATCTGCAGCCTGTTCAGTGTGAGCTGTAAATGGATTTGAACACTTCTGCTGGGGCTAACACTGACGGGGATACCAAGACTGGTGGGATTGAGTTTCTCTTTTGCTCTAGGTGAAAGGACTGCAGTCTGTTCAGGTGAGCCCACACCAAAATATGTGCGTGCTGAATTAACTGTCTATTTCTTGTGATACATGTGTGTCCAGAAGAGGCTGTTTTTGAAGTATTATGAAAGCAGTAAAACTACACCTGTTTGGACCAAACCGCACAGTAGAGTGGAACCGCAGCCTTAAAAGGATTGTTATGCAAAGGCCATTCAAATATTTGGGGAGATTCACAAGGAGTGGACTGCTGCTGGAGTCATTGCTTCAAGAGCCACCTGTCAAGGGGTTACCATCTGATTGATCCTACTCTGGCTCTGAGAAGAAGCACGTCTCCTTAATTTTAAATGTGTTTATTTCTTCTGGCAGAACAGGGGTTAATCGGCCATGTTGGAAATCCCTGTGCTCACAGCTGAGCTCAGTTAGCCACTCCTTTCCACTTCATAATCTGGGCTCTGTTACAAATCCTTGTCAGAGCAAGCATTTGCTGCATGGCTAATGGAGGGAGAGAAGTTCATATGAGGGGAGTTGGAGGAGTTATCAGTGACTGTTGCTTGTTTGTATGTGTGGTAATTCCTTATCCGTCTCTATTTTGGTTTATTCCCTTACCTCCACGCCCCGATGCATTCCTCTGTCACCTTTAAGTGAATATTTTGTACACCTGGAAGTTTTGTTAACCCTTGTTTGTGTTGCCTTGTTTGTCAGGTTGGTATACTATGGTGCACAGTAGCGACCCTCTTCCCTGGGTGGGGGAAGAGAACAGACGGAGGGCTAACTCTGGAGATAAAGCAAGGGTGGAGGCACCGGCATCTTCACCTTCAGAAGTATCCCAGGGAGTAGGGCAAGCTAGGGTGCCCCCTACTGTTAGGGAGAGGGAAGGAGCCCCTGGTCCTGGGTCACCTGACAGCTGTGTCATGACAACACCACACACAGATGTATCCAGGACATGGGCTACAAGTGTTGCATTCCATGTGTGAAGCCACTCATGAACCATAGACAAAACCAGAAGCATCTTACCTGGGCCAAGGAGAAAGAACTGGACTGTTGCTCAGTGGTCTAAGGTGTTGTTTTCAGATGAAAGTGAATTTTGAATTTCATTTGGAAATCAAGGTCCCAGAGTCTGAAGGAAGAGTGGAGATGCCACAATCCAAGCTGCTCGAGGTCTATTGTGAAGTTTCCACAATCAGTGGTAGTTTGGGGAGCCATGTTATCTGCTGGTGTAGGTCCACTGTATTTTATAAAGACCAAAGTCAGTGCAGCCGTCTACCAGTAAATTTTAGAGCACTTCATGCTTCCCTCTACCGACAAGGTCTTTGGAGACCGAAATTTCATTCTCCAGCAGGACTTGCCACCTGTCCACACTGCCATAAGTACTAATATGTGGTTTAAAAACAACAGTATCACTGTGCGTGATTGGCCAGCAAACTTGCCTGACTTTAACCCCATAGAGAATCTATGGGGTATAGTCAAGAGGAAGATGAGAGACACCAAACCCAACAATGCAGATGAGCTGACGGCTGCTATCAAAGCAACCTGGGCTTCCATAACACCTCAGCAGTGCCACAGGCTGATCGCCTCCATGCCACGCCGTATTGATGCAGTTATTAATTCAAAAGGAGCCGTGACCAAGTATTGAGAGCATTTACTGAACATACATTTCAGTAGGCCAACACTTTGGATTTTAAATAATTTTTCAAGCTGGTATTATAAAATATTCTAATTTACCAAGATAATGACTTTTGGGTTTTCACTGGCTGTAAGCCATAATCATCAACATTAACAGAAATAAACACGTGAAATAGATTACTCTATTTGTAATGTATTGAAGAACTGAAATAAATTAACTTTTTGAGATTCTAGTTTAATGAGAAGCAATTGTAGATTATAGAGAGATAGATAGATAGATAGATAGATAGATAGATAGATAGATAGATAGATAGATAGATAGATAGATAGATAGATAATAAAAAATGGAACAGCACAATATTTAGTCAGCAGGTGCCCAGGTCTCCCCGGCAAATCATCCAGTACTTGCCAAAATGCAGAAGTGAAAAATGGAGGCAATACTCCAAAACATTTCAAAAAGGTGAGGTGGACTTTATTAGACCCACATGGCGTGGCACATTTCCTTGTCAGTCTTATAAAGTCCACCTCAACTTTTTGAAAAGTTTTGGTGTGTTGCCTCCATTTTTTACTTCTAGACAGAGAGAGATAGATAAAAGATAGATAGATAGATAGATAGATAGATAGATAGATAGATAGATAGATAGATAGCTAATACATAGGTGATAGATAGATAGATCCCATCCTCATGTTATGAACTTAAGATATGAGTAGCTGTTCAGGGGTCTCCAGATTGTGGCACTCATTCAGCCGTAATTGTGCTTGTTTCTGACATAAAGGGAACATTGTGGTCCCTAGAGAAGTTCTAGTCACAAAATGCTACCAGTTTACATGTGACAGCTCTGTGCTTAAATCAAAACTGGATCCACTGAACATTAATCTTAGAGTTCGGATGTCACCATGAAACCAATGACACTGAATCCAGAATGAAGCTATGAAGTCCCAGCCCAAACAGGCCTGAAGGAATTGGTTAATTAAGTAAATATAGAACAAAAGCACAAATTAATCATGTGAGAAAAGCCTACAATGTGTACACAGACGGGACAATTATAGAATGGAATCCCTGAGTAAAGAAATGAGTCAATATTCTGAGGAGGAAACTCATTATGTACCGTATTTTCCGGCGTACAAGACGACTTTTTAACCCCTGAAAATCTTCTTAAAAGTCGGGGGTCGTCTTGTACGCCGGGAATCGCCTTGTACGCCGGGTGTATATGGTGGGTGGGGGGGGGGGGGGAGTGATCCTGATGACGACGAGGGGGCGTCTCACAGGAAAGTGAGTATCCCCCATTACCTTATCATAGCGCTGCAGCGTGGGGTCTCTGTGCTGGGAGCGGCGGCGGCTGCTGTGCTGTGGCGGCTCCTCTTCTGCAGTGTGGGGCCTCTGGTGCGGTGGCGGTGGCGGCGGCGGCGGCGTATCTTCATGCAGTCGGGGCTCCTCCGGCATCTCAGCCTGGAAGCCCCGCCGGCAACTCCATCGGTACAATGCGCTGGCCTCCGGGAAAATGGCCGCTGCTTAGATTCAGATCTCGTTGAGATCTGAATCTGAGCATGCGCAGCCCCCAGCGGCCGGGCCACCGCATCGCACCTATTGAGCTGCCTCCGGGAAAATGGCCACTGCTCAGATTCAGATCTCGTCTCCCGAGATCTCGGGACGAGATCTGAATCTGAGCAGCGGCCATTTTCCCGGAGGCCACCTGACCGCATTGTACCCATGGAGTTGCCGGCGGGGCTTCCAGTCTTTGAGATGCCGGAGGAGCCCCGACTGTATGAAGATACGCCGCCGCCACCGCCCCACAGCACCAGAGGCCCCACACTGCAGAAGAGGAGCCGCCACAGCACAGCACAGCACAGCAGCCGCCGCTCCCAGCACAGAGACCCCACGCTGCAGCGCTATGATAAGGTAATGGGGGATACTCACTTTCCTGTGAGACGCCCCCTCGTCCTCATCAGGATCACTCCCCCCCCCCCAAAAGGCACATATTCACCGGCCCTATAAGACGACATAGGGTGTATAAGAAGACCCCCGACTTTTAAGAAGATTTTATTTTTTAACTGGTAAAGTTGGGGGGTCGTCTTATACGCCCAGTCGTCTTATACGCCGGAAAATACGGTATCAGGTAACATTTAGTGAGAGTTTGTTATTTAGTAGATGTTCTTATAGCAACTAAAATGCCAGTATTGCAGTTTTTTGTAATTATTCATGCTGCATATCATGTTTAAGCAAAATTGAATTCTTAAGAGCAGTCAATTTAAGTGAGTGCAATCTGCTCACTGTTACAATTTTACAAAAATATCAGCTCTGCATTAAAACCAAAGTAAAACTACTACAATACTTTCCTCTATGTACAAAACTACTATAATACTGCTCCTATGTACAAGAATATCAAAACTATAATACTGCTCCCTATGTACAAGAATATAACTACTATAATAATGCCCTTATGTACAAGAATATAACTACTATAATACTGCCCCTATGTATAAGAATATAATTACTATAATACTGCTCCTATGTATAAGAATATCACTACTATAATAATGCTCCCATGTACAAGAATATAACAACTATAATACTGCCCCTATGTACAAGAATATAACTACTATAATACTGTCCCTATGTACAAGAATATAACTACTGTAATAGTGTCCCCTATGTACAAGAATATAACAACTATAATACTGCCCCTAGGTACAAGAATATAACTACCATAATAGTGTCCCCTATGTACAAGAATATAACTACCATAATACTGCCCCTATGTACAAGAATATAACTACTGTAATACTGCTCCTATTTACAAGAATATCACTACTATAATACTGCTCCTATGTACAAGAATATAACTACTATAACACTGCTCCTATGTACAAGAATATATAACTACTATAATACTTCTCCTATGTACAAGAATATAACTAATATAATACGGCTCCTATGTACAAGAATATAACTACTATAATACTGCTCCTATGTACAAGAATATAACTACTATAATACTGCCCCCTATGTACAAGAATATAACTACTATAATACTGCTCCTATGTACAAGAATATAACTACTATAACACTGCTCCTATGTACAAGAATATATAACTACTATAATACTTCTCCTATGTACAAGAATATAACTAATATAATACGGCTCCTATGTACAAGAATATAACTACTATAATACTGCTCCTATGTACAAGAATATAACTACTATAATACTGCCCCCTATGTACAAGAATATAACTACTATAATACTGCTCCTATGTACAAGAATATAACTACTATAATACTGTCCCCTATGTACAAGAATATAACTACCATAATACTGCCCCTATGTACAAGAATATAACTTCTGTAATACTGCTCCTATTTACATGAATATCACTACTATAATACTGCTCCTATGTACAAGAATATAACTACTATAACACTGCTCCTATGTACAAGAATATATAACTACTATAATACTTCTCCTATGTACAAGAATATAACTACTATAATACGGCTCCTATGTACAAGAATATAACTACCATAATACTGTCCCTATGTACAAGAATATACAAGAATATAACTACTGTAGTACTGCTCCTATTTACAAGAATATAACTACTATAATACTGCTCCTATGGTCACGAATATAACTACTATAAACTGCTCCTATGTACAAGAATATATAACTACTATAATACTGCTCCTATGTACAAGAATATAACTACTATAATACGGCTCCTATGTACAAGAATATAACTACTATAATACTGCTCCTATGTACAAAAATATAACTACTATAATACTGCTCCTATGTACAAGAATATAACTACTATAATACTGCTCCTATGTACAAGAATATAACAACTATAATACTGCTTCCTATGTACAAGAAAATAACAACTATAATACAGCTCCTATGTACAAGAATATAACTACTATAATACTGCTCCAATGTACAAGAATATAACTACTATAACACTGCTCCTATGTAGAAGACTATAACTACGATAATACTGCCCCCTATGTACAAGAATATAACTACTATAATACTGCCCCTATGTACAAGAATATAACTACTATAATACTGCCCCTATGTACAAGAATATAACTACTCCTATGTACAAGAATATAACTACTATAATACTGCTCCCTATGTACAAGAATATAACAACTATAATACTGCTCCTATGTACAAGAATATAACTACTGTAATACTGCTCCTATGTACAAGAATATAACTACTATAATACTGCTCCTATGTACATGAATATAACTACTATAATACTGCTCCCATGTACAAGAATATAACTACTATAATACTGCTCCTATGTACAAGAATATAAGTACTATAATACTGCCCCTATGTACAGGAATATAACTACTATAATACTGCTCCTACGTACAAGAAAATAACTACTATAGTACTGCCTCTATGTACAACAATAAAACTACTATAATACTGCTCCTATGTACAAGAATACAACTATTATAATACAGTCCCCTATGCACAAGAATATAACTACTACAATACTGCTCCTATGTACAAGAATATAACTACTATAATACTGCCCCCATGTACAAGAATATAACTACTATAATAATGCTCCTATGTGCAAGAATATTACTACTATAATACTGCTCCAGTGTACAAGAATATAACTACTATAATACTGCCCCATGTACCGGAATATAGCTACTATAATACTGTCCCTATGTGCAAGAATATAACTACTATAATACTGCTCCAGTGTACAAGAATATAACTACTATAATACTGCCCCTATATACAAGAATATAACTACTATAATACTGCTCCTGTGTACAAGAATATAGCTACTATAATATTGCCCCTATGTACAAGAATATAACTGCTACTAGATGGTGGCCCGATTCTAACGCATCGGGTATTCTAGAATATGTATGTATGTATGTATTTGTGTACCAGCCACATAGCATATAGCAGAGGCCATGTAACACAGACAGCCACATAGTATATAGCACAGCCATGTAGTATATAGGAGCCACGTAGTATACAACACAGCCATGTAGTATATAACACAGGCCACGTAGTATATAACACAGCCCTCGTAGTATATACCACAGCCCACGCTGTATATAACACTGCCCACGTGGTATATAACACTGCCCACATAGTATATAACACTGCCACATAGTATATAACACTGCCCACGTAGTATATAACACTGCGCACATAGTATATAACACTGCCCACGTAGTATATAACACTGCCCACTTAGTATATAACACAGCCCACGTAGTATATAACACAGCCCTCGTAGTATATAACACTGCCCAAGTAGTATATAACACTGCCACGTAGTATATAACACAGCCCACGTAGTATATAACACTGCGCACGTAGTATATAACACTGCCACGTAGTATATAACACAGCCCACGTAGTATATAACACTGCACATGTAGTATATAACACAGCCCATGTAATATATAGCATCCACGCAGTATATAACACAGCCCACATAGTATTTAACACTGCCCACGTAGTATATCGCAGCCTCGCAGTATATAACACAGCCCAAGTACTATATAGCACTGTGGGTACCATATCCCGGTAAAAAAAAGAATGAAAATAAAAAATAGTTGTATACTCACCTTCCGGCGTCCAGCAAAGCTGTCCCTATGTGCGCGATGCGGCCGCCAGCTTCCGTTCCCAGCGATGCATTGCGAAATTACCCGAATGTGTTATCATCTCGTGAGACTGCAATGCAAGGCCCGGAGCGTCGCAATTAGCGGGAAAGGCACTGGAAGGTGAGTATATATTGATTTTTTTTTTTCTTATTTTTAACATTAGATCTTCTTACAATTGATGCTGCATAGGCAGCATCAATAGTAAAAAGTTGGTCACACAGGGTTAATAGCAGCGTTAACGGACTGCATTACACCGCAGCATAATGCTGTGTAATGCAGTCATTAACCCTGTGTGAGCGCTGACTGGAGGGGAGTATGGAGGGGGCACTGACAGAGAGTAGGAAGGTGCGAATTCGCGGCCGGACTGTGCCCTGCCGGCCACGACCAATCAGCGACGCGGGATTTCCGTGACAGACAGACAGACAGACAAACAGATGGAAGTGCCCCTTAGATGATTATATATATAGATAATACTGCTCCTATGTACAAGAATATAACTACTATAATACTGTCCCTATGTACAAGAATATAACTACTATAATACTGTCCCTATGTACAAGAATATAACTACTATAATACTGCTCCTATGTACAAGAATATAACTACTATAATACTGCCCCTATGTACAAGAATATAACTATCTATAATATTGTCCCCTATGTACAAGAATATAACTACTATAATACTGCTTCTATGTACAAGAATATAACTACTATAATACTGCCCTCTATGTACAAGAATATAACTACTATAATAATGCTCCTATGTACAAGAATATAACTACTATAATACTGCTCCCATGTACAAGAATATAACTACTATAATACTGCTCCTATGTACAAGAATATAAGTACTATAATACTGCCCCTATGTACAAGAATATAACTACTATAATACTGCTCCTACGTACAAGAAAATAACTACTATAGTACTGCCTCTATATACAACAATAAAACTACTATAATACTGCTCCTATGTACAAGAATACAACTATTATAATACAGTCTCCTATGCACAAGAATATAACTACTACAATACTGCTCCTATGTACAAGAATATAACTACTATAATACGGCCCCCATGTACAAGAATATAACTACTATAATAATGCCCCTATGTGCAAGAATATTACTACTATAATACTGCTCCAGTGTACAAGAATATAACTACTATAATACTGCCCCATGTACCGGAATATAGCTACTATAATACTGTCCCTATGTGCAAGAATATAACTACTATAATACTGCTCCAGTGTACAAGAATATAACTACTATAATACTGCCCCTATATACAAGAATATAACTACTATAATACTGCTCCTGTGTACAAGAATATAGCTACTATAATATTGCCCCTATGTACAAGAATATAACTGCTACTAGATGGTGGCCCGATTCTAACGCATCGGGTATTCTAGAATATGTATGTATGTATGTATTTGTGTACCAGCCACATAGCATATAGCAGAGGCCATGTAACACAGACAGCCACATAGTATATAGCACAGCCATGTAGTATATAGGAGCCACGTAGTATATAACACAGCCATGTAGTATATAACACAGGCCACGTAGTATATAACACAGCCCTCGTAGTATATACCACAGCCCACGCTGTATATAACACTGCCCACGTAGTATATAACACTGCCCACATAGTATATAACACTGCCACAAAGTATATAACACTGCCCACGTAGTATATAACACTGTGCACATAGTATATAACACTGCCCACGTAGTATATAACACTGCCCACTTAGTATATAACACAGCCCATGTAGTATATAACACAGCCCTCGTAGTATATAACACTGCCCACGTAGTATATAACACTGCCACGTAGTATATAACACAGCCCACGTAGTATATAACACTGCGCACGTAGTATATAACACTGCCACGTAGCATATAACACAGCCCACGTAGTATATAACACTGCACATGTAGTATATAACACAGCCCATGTAATATATAGCATCCACGCAGTATATAACACAGCCCACATAGTATTTAACACTGCCCACGTAGTATATCGCAGCCTCGCAGTATATAACACAGCCCAAGTACTATATAGCACTGTGGGTACCATATCCCTGTAAAAAAAAGAATGAAAATAAAAAATAGTTGTATACTCACCTTCCGGCGGCCAGCAAAGCTGTCCCTATGTGCGCGATGCGGCCGCCAGCTTCCGTTCCCAGCGATGCATTGCGAAATTACCCGAATGTGTTATCATCTCGCGAGACTGCAATGCAAGGCCCGGAGCGTCGCGATTAGCGGGAAAGGCACTGGAAGGTGAGTATATATTGATTTTTTTTTTTTCTTATTTTTAACATTAGATCTTTTTACTATTGATGCTGCATAGGCAGCATCAATAGTAAAAAGTTGGTCACACAGGGTTAATAGCAGCGTTAACGGACTGCATTACACCGCAGCATAATGCTGTGTAATGCAGCCATTAACCCTGTGTGAGCGCTGACTGGAGGGGAGTATGGAGGGGGCACTGACAGAGAGTAGGAAGGTGCGAATTCGCGGCCGGACTGTGCCCTGCCGGCCGCGACCAATCAGCGACGCGGGATTTCCGTGACAGACAGACAGACAGACAAACAGATGGAAGTGCCCCTTAGATGATTATATATATAGATAATACTGCTCCTATGTACAAGAATATAACTACTATAATACTGTCCCTATGTACAAGAATATAACTACTATAATACTGTCCCTATGTACAAGAATATAACTACTATAATACTGCTCCTATGTACAAGAATATAACTACTATAATACTGCCCCTATGTACAAGAATATAACTACTATAATATTGTCCCCTATGTACAAGAATATAACTACTATAATACTGCTTCTATGTACAAGAATATAACTACTATAATACTGCCTCTATGTACAACAATATAACTATGATAGTACTGCTCCTATGTACAAGAATATAACTACTATAATACTGCCTCTATGTACAAGAATATAACTACTATAATACTGCCCCTATGTACAAGAATATAACTACTATAATACTGTTCTTATGTACAAGAATATAACTACTATAATACTGGTCCTATGTACAAGAATATAACTACTATAATACTGCCTCTATGTACAAGAATATAACTACTATAATACTGCCCCTATGTACAAGAATATAACTACTATAATACTGTTCTTATGTACAAGAATATAACTACTATAATACTGGTCCTATGTACAAGAATATAACTACTATAATACTGCCTCTATGTACAAGAATATAACTACTATAATACTGCTCCTATGTACAAGAATATAACTACTATAATACTGTTCTTATGTACAAGAATATAACTACTATAATACTGGTCCTATGTACAAGAATATAACTACTATAATACTGCCTCTATGTACAAGAATATAACTACTATAATACTGCTCCTATCTACAAGAATATAACTACTATAATACTGCCCCTATGTACAAGAATATAACTACTATAATATTGTCCCCCATGTACAAGAATATAACTACTATAATACTGCTTCTATGTACAAGAATATAACTACTATAATACTGCCTCCTATGTACAAGAATATAACTACTATAATACTGCCTCTATGTACAACAATATAACTATGATAATACTGCTCCTATGTACAAGAATATAACTACTATAATACTGCCTCTATGTACAAGAATATAACTACTATAATACTGCCCCTATGTACAAGAATATAACTACTATAATACTGTTCTTATGTACAAGAATATAACTACTATAATACTGGTCCTATGTACAAGAATATAACTACTATAATACTGCCTCTATGTACAAGAATATAACTACTATAATACTGCTCCTATGTCCAAGAATATAACTACTATAATACTGCTCTTATGTACAAGAATATAACTACTATAATTCTGCTCCTATGTACAAGAATATAACTACTATATTACTGCCCCTATGTACAAGAATATAACTACTATAATACTGCCCCTATGTACAAGAATATAACTACTATAATACTGCTCTCCTATGTACAAGAATATAACTACTATAATGATCTTTTTATTTTAAAACTGACAACCATATATTACAAATATATTACATTAAAATCACAAGACAATAAATAACAAAGGAAATAAATAGCGTTGTTACATCACCTTACACGATAGCATTGACAAATCCCGATACATGTATGTTCCTCCAGGTCACATTACCCGGGTTCCTCTTCATATCCTTCTTATATACAGCCTTGAGACTTTCTAGGATCTTATACCTGACAGTATCACAGGACAGGACCTCCTTATTGATGAGCAGGCAGCACCGTGCACACCACAGGTGGTAGATGGTCACCACATTTATTATATACAGGGAGCTCCTGTTATATGCCCTGAGCTCAGGCTGGAAGTCTCCGTACAGCAGCTGACCATATGACTGTCTCACCAGGTGCGATAACTTTAGGGACAATGACACAAACTCCCATACCTGCATACTAAAGGGACACTCTAACAGCAGATGCTCCATCGTCTCCAGTATATGGGGGCACTCTTCTCTGGGACAGGATCTATCTGGTACATTCCTGCACTTTAGATTATCCCTAACGTACATTTTACCATGGAGCGCCAGCCACGCTACATCTCTCATATGAGGAGGAACTCTGGGATCTAGCACGTTTCTTGCAGCCTGTTTTACATCTACACTTGGGGCACCCCTCAGTTGTACCTGGACACTGAAGTGAGAAGACAGGACATTCTTATACAACTCCTTTCTACTGAGCTGCTTGACGTCATCATACAGGATCCTCCATCTGATGACCTTACTTATTATGTGGACACCATACCAAGAAACATTATTCTTTATTCTTCCTGAGATTCTCTTGATGGAGTCCCCTACTGACCACACAGACACAAACTGCTGGATCTGGCTCTTAAACAAACAAGACCATGGCACCTTCTCCGAATTTTTACAAAACGAAAAATTCTTCATAAGAAACAAAAGATTAAAGAAGAGCTCTGGACAAGGCATGGAGAGACCACCATCCTTAAGAGGGAGATAGACAATGTTTCTCCTGACCACATTCACTCTGTTACCCCACAAAAAGTGAAAGAAGACATTAGTACCGTATTTTCCGGCGTATAAGACGACTGGGCGTATAAGACGACCCCCCAACTTTACCAGTTAAAATATAAAATCTTCTTAAAAGTCGGGGGTCTTCTTATACACCCTATGTCGTCTTATAGGGCCGGTGAATATGTGCCTTTTGGGGGGGGGGGAGTGATCCTGATGACGAGGGGGCGTCTCACAGGAAAGTGAGTATCCCCCATTACCTTATCGTAGCGGTGCAGCGTGGGGGTCTCAGTGCTGGGAGTGGCGGCGGCGGCTGCTGTGCTCTGGTGCGGCGGCTGCTGTGCTCTGGTGCGGCGGCTCCTCTTCTGTGTGGGGCCTCTGTGCTGTGCGGTGGCGGTGGCGGTGGCGGCGGCATATCTTTATCCAGTTGGGGCTCCTCCGGCATCTCCTTAGCCCTGGAGGCCCCGCCGCAACTCCATGAGTGCAATGCAGCGGCCATTTTCCCGGAGGCAGCTCAATAGGTGCGATGCGGTGGCCTCCGGGAAAATGGCCGCTGCTCAGATTCAGATCTCGTCCCGAAATCTCGGGACACGAGATCTGAATCTGAACAGCGGCCATTTTCCCGGAGGCCACCACATTGCACCGATGGAGTTGCGGCGGGGCCTCCAGGGCTAAGGAGATGCCGGAGGAGCCCCAACTGGATAAAGATACGCCGCTGCCGCTGCCGCCGCCGCCACCTCACAGCACAGAGGCCCCACACAGAAGAGGAGCCGCCGCACCAGAACACAGCAGCCGCCGCCGCTCCCAGCACTGACACCCCCACGCTGCACCGCTAGGATAAGGTAATGGGGATTACTCACTTTCCTGTGAGACGCCCCCTCGTCATCAGGATCACTCCCCCTCCCCACCCACCATATACACCGGCGTACAAGTCGATTCCCGGCGTATAAGACGACCCCCGACTTTTAAGAAGATTTTCGGGGGTTAAAAAGTCGTCTTATACGCCGGAAAATACGGTAAGTCTGAAGAGCAACGTATCTGGCACTGGGAACACCATACTGATATAGAGGAAGAGCGGGAGCAGGAAGGTCTTCAGCAGGCGGATCTTCTCCAGATATGTCAGCTTCCAGTGTTTCCAGCTCTGCACCTTCCGCTCACACACCACCAGCTTCTCCTCCCAATTCACCTTCCCATCATCTACAGCACCAAACACAACTCCCAGAATCTTTATCTGACCCTGAACTGTTCTGAAGGGCACAGAGAAGACATCATGGTCACCTCCCAACCACAGCGCCTCGCTCTTCTCCATGTTCACAGCGGAGTTGGATACATTGGAGAAGGCTGTGATCTCCTGCTGTAGAGCCACACAGTCATCTTTAGAAGATACCACAACCGACACATCATCAGCATAGGCACAGAACTTTACATCCTCCACCATACTCTGCAGGTGGCATCTCAGCCCTGTGAAATCCCTGTGATCCTGGACCCTTCTGAGAAAAGGATCCAGACTGAAGACATACAACAATGGGCTAAGAGGACATCCCTGCCTCACCCCTGACATGATCGCGAAGGGCTCGGCCAAGTGACCATTAATCAGCGGCAGGCTTATAGCTCCCTTATACAGAAACCGCAGCCATTGCACAAACCACACTGGGAGGCCATACTGCAACAACACTTGATACAGATAGTCATGGTGGACTCTATCAAAGGCTTTACTCTGGTCTAAGCCCACAATATAAGCCCCCACATGGTGCTGCTTAATGTACGTCACAGCTTCTCTCACCAACAGCAATGAGTCCTCTATCGTCCGACCCTTCACAACACACGTCTGGTTGGCGATGATGAGCTCACCCGCCACCTCACTCAGCCGATAATACAAGATCTTGGCCAGAATTTTATAATCCGTGTTCAGCAAAGACAATGGACGCCAGTTCTTTATATCTTTTAGATTTCCTTTCTTTGCCAAAAGAACCAGAACAGACTTATACTGAGACTGTAAGAGCTTCCCTGCAGAGAGGCAATCATTATAGACCTGCACCAGGTCCGGGGCTATTAAGTCCCTGAACTCTCTGTAAAACTCACTGGTCAGGCCGTCCAGCCCCGGGCTCTTGTTGGCCTTTAAGGAGTCGATGCTCTTCTTCACCTCCTCCTCAGTTATGGGAGCGGACATACTAGCTGCTGGTGCAGGATCTAGCGTTGGTAGGGACACCCCCTTCAGATAGGCTTTAATGTCCTCCTTATTGATATGAGACCCTTTATATAGATCTCTATAATAATCACCAATGATCTTGTGGACTTTCTCCTGCTGTGACTGCTCCACCCCATTCTCATCCAACAAGCCAGTGATTAGCTTCTTACTGACCCTGTTTTTACAGGCAATAAAGGGATCTGGGTTATGAACGCCCCAATTATCAAACTGTCCCTCTGCCTTGAGAGACTTGAGGCGATCGTACTGCAGCTCCCTCATTCGCTGCTTTATATGGCTGTCGCTCGGTCCATCCACCTCCTCACCGCCATTCATCCTGCTATATAGCCTGCTCAGGTGCAGTCTCAGGGCAGAATATCTCATATACTCTATATTACTATGTTTCCTGGCTGCCCGTATAATAAACTGCTTAATATCACTTTTCATGGTCTCCCACCACTCCCACCAATATAACTACTATAATACTGCCCCTATGTACAAGAATATAACTACTGTAATACTGCTCCTATGTACAAGAATATAACTACTATAATACTGCCCCCTATGTACAAGATTATAACTAGTATAATACTGCTCCTATGTACAAGAATATAACTACTATATTACTGCTCCTATGTACAAGATTATAACTACTATAATACTGCTCCTATGTACAAGAATATAACTACTATAATACTGCCCCTATGTACAAGAATATAACTACTATAATACTGCTCCTATGTACAAGAATATAACTACTATAATACTGCCCCCTATGTACAAGATTATAACTAGTATAATACTGCTCCTATGTACAAGAATATAACTACTATATTACTGCTCCTATGTACAAGATTATAACTACTATAATACTGCTCCTATGTACAAGAATATAACTACTATAATACTGCCCCTATGTACAAGAATATAACTATTATAATACTGCTCCTATGTACAAGAATATAACTACTATAATACTGCTCCTATGTACAAGAATATAACTATTATAATACTGCCCCCTATGTACAAGAATATAACTACTATAATAATGCCTCTATGTACAACAATATAACTACGATAACACTGCTCCTGTGTGCAAGAATATAACTATATATTCTGCATAATACCACTGTAATCCTCCCTCCATGAACAATAAGATAAGTGAGTAGGTAGGATTGAACATGAATAGTATTTTTTCAGTCTGATATGATTATCAGTGGGGGCACTTATCACATATAAATAAGGAATATAACAGATAAGCAGTGGGTGTTTAGAGATTTCCTTTTCTAACTTCTTCGGGGCCTGGAGGCAGAATTATAAAGTTGTGTCTCTATCCCATTGACAGTTAATGTTTAATTGATCAATGCTGAAACGTATGTTCCCAGCTCCGGCTCATTGTTTATGCTGGAAGGTATGGTTAAACCTCTGTGAATATTTATTGTACTAAGCATTCTTGTCAAATTTAAGTCTCTTCAAGCAGACAAAATGAGCCATAGTACTGGGGGCATTTATTTTTTTATTTTCCGTAGTGACATAATCATAGAAAGCAAACACTTGCATGGTATGGTGCGGCTGCCTGCCGTCTTTGGCAAAGCTGGTTGTTTTCTAGGAAGTGTACAGCTAAGGGCAGGTTCACATAGGGACAATCAATGTGTCTTCTTAAACTAAATGCAAAGCTAGAGGGTCTGTGTGGAAAGGACATAGGTGTGGCCAGTGGAAATATACAGGAAAAGGGACACCATTAGAAATGAGCAAGTTAATTTGATGCCAATCAAATTGTTATCAATATTTTTAGGAGATGTTAGAATCTTTTGACATTTGTACAAGTCATCATTTTGCTCATGGCAAATAAAAATCACATGACCTTTGACAGACTATCACATCACATGATACAACAAAGCCAATCAGGAGGGACTGTGACAGTATAAAAGATGAGGCAGGGATTGCACTAGCCACCTTGTGATAAATCTGGAGAAGGCAGAACTTACAGTTTACCAAAAAGAGGGTGAGAAAGTGTTAATCACTGAAGAAACTGTACAGATAGTGTGTGACAGCACAGCCACAAAGAAGATGAGGGTGTGAGGAAAAGAAAACAGTTTAATAGTTGTCTTTTCAAGGCTTTTTTATGCTTTAGCGTTCTTCTGATTTGTGTTGCAACACTATTTTCCAGGAAACACATTTTCTGGGAAAATGTAGCAAAGCTGGTGAAATGAAGATGCAAACAATTAGTATATCCCCTGCCACAATAACCGCAACCAAAATCTGCATCAGGCTCCTTTCTCAGTGGATGAAAAAATGTAGAGCAATTTCCCATAACATGCAAAAAAGTATCTTACCAGAAATATTAAAAATTAAATTTGAGTGGCACAAATTTATTTAAGTTATATAAAGGGTGTGTAATATATTAACATCAAGAATAAGGGTGTATATAGGAAAGGTAAGATCAGCATCAACAATAGGAGGGATGTATGAATCAGATCAGCACCAAATAGACCCCTGTATTTGGTGCTGAACTTAACTGATTTCTAATCCTACCCATATTTGTTGCTAAATTTATCTTACCCATGGAGGATTCACCCCCTATCATAGCAATGATCATACTGGGTGGGTCCTATATGGGCACTGTAGGTTCATCATCAAGGATGGGAGAGATATGTGAGGCTCATCATCAAATACAGGGGGTAAAGGCTGATCTTGCACCAGGTAGGTTCAGCCCCAAGTATGGAAAAGATATAGGAGTAAGATAGGTTTTTGGGTTCAGCTCTAAGGACACGTGGCCAAAAGAAGTTGGGTACATCTACCACCGAGACCAGGGGTCTATATCTGTTTGATAGGTACAGCCCCAAGGACATGAGTTATACAGTGAGAGGATTTAAGCACCAATTACAGGTGCCTACAGGGAGTGAAGATTATCTAGCATAAAATACAAAGGTCTATATGAGTATGAGGTCTAAAGGGTAAGGTTTCTCAACAGCCTGAAACACCATGGCTGCGAATTGAGATTCTGATTTGGCTCTTATCCTAAGTCATTTTGCAAGACTCGTTAAAGGGTTGATTGTGACTTGTAGGATTGCTACTTCCAACAGGTGGAGCTATAGAGTTCAAGCCCTCTTTTTCTCTGAAGAGGCAATTTGCATATATGAGTATGGTAAGTTCAGCACCAAGGATAGGGGCTATAGAAGAGTAAAATTGTTTCAGCACCAAGGACAGAGGTTATAGAACCGTGAAAAGGGTTCAGTACCAAGTATTTGGGCTTTAGAGGAGTAAGAGGGGTACAGCATCAAGGAGAGAGGTGAAAGAAGAGTAAGAGGAGTTTAGCACTAAGGGCAGGAACTACAGATGAGTAAGAGGGGTTCAGCACCAAGGACAGAGGCTATAGAAGAGTAAAAATGGTTCACCACCCTAGGACAGGTGCATTAGAGGAGTCAGAGGGGTTCAGCATCAAGAAGACAGGCTAGAAAGGCTTAAGAGGGGTTCAGCATCAAGAGGAGGTGCTAAAAAGGACTAAGCGGGATTCATCCCCAATCACAGGGGCTACAGAGGAGTAAAGTGGGTTCAGCACCAAGTGCAGGGGCTACAGAGGAGTAAAGCGGGTTCAGCACCAAGCGCAGAGGCTACAGAAGAGTAAAATGAGTTCAGCACCAAGCGCAGGGGCTACAGAGGAGTAAGAAGGGTTCAGCACCAAGGACCAAGGCTATAGAGGAATAAAACAGGTTCAGCACCAAGGACAGCGACTGTAGAGGAGTAATAGGGGTTCAGCACCAAGGACAGGGACTATAGAGGCGTAAGAGAGGTTCAGCACCAAGGAGAAAGACTATAGATGAGTAAGAGAGGTTCAGCACTAAGGACAGGGACTATAGAAGAGTAAGAGAGGTTCAGCACGAAGGACAGGGACTATAGAGGAATAAGAGAGGTTCAGCACCAAAAACAGAAGATATAGGAATAGGAGGGGTTCAGCACCAAGAACACGGATTATAGAAGAGTAAGAGAGGTTCAGCACCTAGGACAGGGATTATAGGGGAGTACGAGGGGCTCATTATTATTATTATTATTATTATTTATTGTTATAGCGCCATTTATTCCATGGCGCTTTACATGTGAGGAGGGGTATACATAATAAAAACAAGTACAATAATCTTAAACAATACAAGTCATAACTGGTACAGGAGGAGAGAGGACCCTGCCCGCGAAGGCTCATCAGTCATCACCAAGTACAGTGACTGTAGATAAGTAGGAGGGTTTCAGGAAAAAGAGCTAGGGCTATAGAGGAGTAAGATGGGTTCAGCATTAAGGCCAGGGACTACAGTAGAGAGGAGTAAGAAGGGTTCAGCGACAAGGACAAGGGCTATAGAGGAATAAGAGGAGCTCAGTGCCAAGAAGAGGGGCTATTTTGTCTATCAATAGGGAGGGCTATTCTGAATTGGTATTGTTATATGTTGCTTGGTTCGGTTTTTATACTTTTTCACTTTAGCAGCAGAAATTATGATATGTATCCTGTTTACCTTAAAAACTCCTACCCGCAATGCAGCACTGTGTGAATGTGGGTCTGGGGATATTTGGCTGGGATATATTGTTTGAATGTAGCCCGGTGGCAAAGAGGTAATCATATTGATTTTATTTTCTTCTCCAGCAGCACATATTTTATGTTTCCAGCTGTTTGGCTGAATCACAAATAACACAGAGCGGCTCGTGGTCGGAATCCAAACCCCGGATTCATGCCTGCGCTCCAAGCTGCACATTACCTCTGATAATAGCAGCTGAGACTGTTCACCTGCAGAAAGGATTATATATATTTACCATGTGTGTCTGCTGCAGCTTCACCCACCTATATTTAGATGCCGTGATTTCAACAAGAGTTGTTGTTATTCTCAGTTATTTATTGTCAAAACTTTAACCATTTACCTAGAAATACGTAGGTGGCACATTCTCAGTTATTTCTTTTACTTTGCTTCAATCACTATAAAGTTATAAATGAGTTTTTATTTATAAACAGACTTGAATAAAAATCTCCTCCCATTTGTTGTATACAGCAGCGGTGCACACCGTTTTGGACCAGATTAATGCTGTTACAGTTTTTTGGAAACCGACTAAAAACACAGCCTTTAATAATTATTTTTCTGCAGTCGTCATTTGTCATGTCACCATGTGTGTTCCTGAGGACTGTGGATGACTTTGTGTTTTTCACACACCTGTCGCCTCCAAGACGCTTTTTTAAAAAAAATCTAAGTCTTGTCGGCAGGAGAAATGCAGTGGATAAAAAACATATGCTGAAGCATTAAAAAGAGCGAGGAAAAGGTAGAAGAGAGAAGCGTGATAAGAAAACCCACTGAACTCTGAAGGATCACAATCAGCAAGTCAAAGATGAAGAAGGAATAGAGGAGAAAATCAGATACTAGGCTGGTTATACTGCTGGTAGATTTTCCTTGGGAGAATTTTTTAAGGGTATGTTCACACTGAGTCTTTTTCCGGTGTTTTTTTAGTTTATGCACTCATAAAAATTTCTGGAAAAGGAAAGCTCTCAAAACGTTAAAAAGATTCTTCCTATTCATTTCTATGTACTTGCTGTTCATACATTCAGCCTTTCAACCGTCTTTTAAATGTTTCGTTCTTTCAAAGATGCCATAAAATAAGTGACTGGTCCATTGTTTAGGCGAGATGCTCCATACTATGTGATGAAAGTCAAAAGAAAGGCTATAAAGATGCTCGGAAGATGACCCGGAGTATTTTAAGCAGTTTGTAAACTTTTTCACCCTGAAAAAATGAGAATGTTTTATTAATTTTGTAATAGATTATAAAAAAAAGTCAAAAAGAAAAATATCTAAAACACAGTAAAAACAAGAAAAATGGCAGCAAAAAATTACTGGAAAAAAAAACAGTAAGAAAGAGTCTTAGGAGACAAAAAAAACCTTCTCAAGAGACATAATGCCAAGAAAATGCCAAAAACAAAGAACAATTCTTACAGCATCTTTCATTTGAAAAACTGGCATATCATCTTGGAAGAACATTTAGGAAAAAATAAATAAGAGTTACAGATCCAACAATGATTTCACGGTAACTCATTCTGCACTTTGCTATGTACTGGGATGCATAGAGGCTGTAGAAGACAATTGGATCAGATTTTTTTTTTTGAAAAAACCCATTGCAAAAATGCTTTGTGTCCAAAAATTGCGAAAAAAAACAAGTATTAAAGTAAAGAAGAAATACTCCCAATGTGTCCATATTAGTGATGAGTGAATACATTCGGCACTGTTCGTTACTCGCATGAATAGTATGGTATCCGGGCTATTCGTTACTCAGCGAGTAATTAGGTATTCGCCTCAGTATAGTCAAGTGACCCGCCCAGCATGTTTGGCGCTTTATTTGCAGCCAATGAACATGCTGGGCTGGCTTACCAATCACAGTAATGCCGGCGCCATCTTTGGTGTGGCATTACTATGATTGGCTGGCCTTATAGCATCATAGGGGATATTTTATCCCTGTCAGCACCATCTTGCACAAATTGTAGCTGGAAACAGCGTAGTGAGAGCCAGGGTCAGACTGGGGTGTCTGGGGCCCACCAGGGGAATGGACTCTAGGTGCCCACTCTACAGCTATATGCAAATATCTGTCATTATTAGGGAGCATCAGTTGTAAAACTCAGGCGGCTGCTGCACATCTACCGTGCGCCCCAATAATTGGGATGTATAATCAGTCACGATAGTTTACATTAATGGGGTTCGTGGTTAAAACAAGTTATCACCCATCCATGGGCTCCACAGGATAGGTGATCACTTAGGTCCGACCATTAGAAACTGCGCTGATCGGAAGAATGGGGAAATTTTATCCCTGACAGGACGCTTTTATCCCTGTTTTAAAATGCAGTGGCGGGTGGGATGTCTGACCGCAGCTCCATTCATTCTCTTTGGGCTTCCAGGAAAAAACAAGTGCAGCCACAGAGTGAATGAATGGGTCAGTGATCTAGTCGGACATGCCACTCCAGTCTAATGGGGATAAAAAGTTCCACATTTTACTGAATGGGTCCAAGCAGTCAGACCCCCACCAATCAATACATTATCACTTATCCTGTGGAGAGGTGATTACTTTTTTCCACAGGAAACCCCCTGTAAGTGCATCTCTGCCGCTGTGTACAAAGCATTAAAACTCTAATGGAAATAAAGCATCTTCTCCTAATTAATATCAGAGAGAACAAATGACCGCCATACACAACACAATCCACTATACCAAGACCAATATTACCACAAACAGGGAAGAAATACCACCACACCATGACAGGACCACATAGTAACCGAATAATACTACATACAAGGGACAAATACCACTACACCATGACCAGATCACATATTACCACCACATAGTGACCGAATAATATGACATATTAGGGCATCACAGTTCAGATGTTAGCACTGCAGCCTTGCAGCGCTGGGGTCCTGGGTTCAAATCCCACCAAGGACAACATCTGCAATGTATGTTCTCCCCATGTTTGTGTGGGTTTCCTACAGGTACTCTGGTTTCCTCCCACATTTACAAAGACATACTGCTAGGGAATCTAGATTATGAGCCCCATCGGAGACAGTGGCAATAATGTCTGTAAAGCACTGAGAAATTAATAGCGCTATACAAATGAGTAAAAATAAATAAAAATAAATATTACCAGCCTATAGGGACCAAATGACACCACATACAAGGAGAAATACTGCAACGCCATGACCAGACCACAAATTACCAACACATAGTGCCCGAATACTACAATACTGATTATGAATACAAACCACAATACTAACAACACTGTTATTACCAACAGTGACAATATACACAGTACTTCTGTATATAGTGTCAGTGTACAGGAAATACAGTGACCACCAGTGACATTATACACAGGAGATTTGTATATAGTGTACATGTAATACAGTGATCACCATAATTATACACAGGAGCTCTGTATATAGTGTCAGTGTACAGGTATTACAGTGACCACCAGTGACATTATACACAGGAGATTTGTATATAGTGTACATGTAATACAGTGATCACCATAATTATACACAGGAGCTCTGTATATAGTGTCAGTGTACAGGTAATACAGTGATCACCAGTGACATTATACACAGGAGCGCTGTATATGATGTATAGTGTACAGGTAATACAGGGATCACCGGTCACATTATACACAGGAGCTCTGTATATAGTGTACGGGTAATACAGTGATCACCAGTGATATACACAGGAGCTCTGTATACAGTATATAGTGTACAGATAATACAGTGATCACCAGTGACATTATACACAGGAGCTCTGTATACAGTATATAGTGTAAGTGTACAAGCAACACACTGACTCACCGGTGACATCTGTAGTTGAAGTCTTTTTTTTTCATCTAGTGCAGACTGCCATTACTTCTTCCAGCAAAGACTCATCTCTGCAGAAAATAACAGTTAGCTATAGCTGATCGCTTCCAGAGCACATTCCCCACTATTTTCCTCGACTTCTATACTATGCCAGATGAAGAAAAAAAATACATAGTGCCACCCTGCACAGTAGCAGGACCCCCTTTTGTTCTCCCCATGGAAGACAGTAAGCTCAAAAGTAAATTACAGCAGTAATAATGTCCCCTGATTGGCCCCTACAGTAATTATGTCCCCACTTGCCACCATAAACCAATAATGTATGTTCCTCATCCTGACCTCAATACAGTAATTATGTCACCCCTTTATTTAATAAGGTGCCAGATCCTTGCCCCCTCTATTTAATGTCTCCATCTTGGACCCCAATGTCCACCTTCATAACGTCCCTATCTTGGGCCCCTTCCAGTAATAATGTCCTCATCCTGGGCCCCTTTATTTAATGTACTCTCCCTGGGCCTCTATGTCCATCCCTATAGCCACTACCTTTCCCAACTACAGAAGGGGGGATTCTTCTCACCTTCTTGCGCTCCCTGGCATCCTCTTGTGGCTTCATATTCGGCATGGTCGTTACAATGGCTGCCGACTGCAGCTGTGACAGGGCGCTTTGCTCTGTGACAGGCCGCGCGGTGACATCACATAGCAGTAACATTGAAAGGCTGCCGGCCTATCAAAGGCTACAGGAGTCATTTAACAAAACTGCTATGTGACTTCAACACATGGCCTGTCACAGAGCAGAGTGCCCTGTCACAGCTGCAGCTGGCATAGATCTTGATGTGCGTTGTTGCCAGGGTCAGCTCCAGGTTTTCATGGACCTCGGGTGAAAGAGTATCAGTGGGCCCCTTTAACACATGCCACGATTCCTGATGCACAGATTAAAAAACTGTATTATGGTCAACACATAGTGCTCGATACAGTATTACGGGCAACCACATAGTACTCCATACAGTATTATGGGCAACCACATAGTGCTCCATACAGTATTTGGTGCACCTCATAGTCCTCCATACAGTATTATGGGCAACCAAATAGTCCGCCATACAGTATTATGGGCAACCACATAGTCCTCCATACAAAATACACATACCACTGATGCATATCAGATATCAGGAGGGAAACACCCTGTAAGGGACATAGAATATAACAGGGCAAGACTCCACTAATGTATATATCCTACAGAGAACTACGGAGTATAGACACCCATCGATTTGTAAAAACAGTAGCAATTTTATTGAAAAACCATATAAGCAAATAATAACCAACAATATAAAAGGACAAGGTACACGTTCAAGCACATGTATGGCGGGACAACCACACTGAAAAGTAGCACCTAGGGCTTAGAAGTGACACGTGCAGATATCACATAGGAGCAAATTGTTCACTCAGTAGCTAGTAACGGTAACTATAAAGTGCATAGTGCTCTATATGAGTGGCAATTATGCCCCAAGGTGAACTGCATCTTGAGTCATAAGTCAAACAGCATAATAGAAAAGTCCAGCTCTTCCTGTCATTCTTACCCAAATATCCTGAGGTGCCAGTGTGTGCCCGATGGCCCCAACGCGCGTTTCGCGTGAGCTTCCTCGGGGGGACATGTTTGTGTGTCACGCTGGGCTGTATTTATGGGTGTATTGTCAGCTGGAAAGGCCATCGCGCACTTAAATTGGCGCATGCGCACCGCCGTCTACGGAGCGTCACACATCACATCCCCGGCATCTACGGCACTGCGAGCAGGCAGAGGGAAAAAGCCCTCAAGACGTCACTTCCTGCTCCACCGCTAATGTATGCCGAAGAGGGCGATGTGCAGGCACCGCTGTGGCGCGCATGCGCGCGTACGTTCACGGCCATTTTCCTCAAGGGAGCAACTATGGGCAGCAGCGACAGTGCTATCTATGGTATGAACAGATGGGGCGAACACTCTTATCCCCATAAATTTATATAAAAAACCCCACTTAACAGTAAATAGAATGTGCAGCAGAATGCATTATACCCCATATAAGTGAAAAAGTGCAGCTAGTGCAATGACGCTTGTATATGATGTCACCTAATAGACATTCTACCGAATACTCGGCCATCGATACTGTAAATAGAAATGAGGTGGTAAAACTGTCACAAAACAGTGGCAGTCATGTCCAAAACCACCTCATCCATCTAACAAGAAGTGAGAAAAAGCATCCCAATATATACAGTGAGTAGAATAAAGTGCAAGAAGTGCAAATGTAAACAAGTACTGTGAAAGATCTAAATATGATCACCAAATGATCGAAAAAGTGCCCAATACTGAGCTCGGGCACTCCTTCCACCCCCGTAAGAAAATAGAAGATATGTCCATTGCCCCAGTATTTTCACCCTGACACAGTCCTGCTCCCTCTCAAGGCCTATGCCCCTTACACAAAAGATCCTCCAAACAGAAGAAGGATAATCAGAGAAAAAACTGAATAAAATACAAAAATATATGACAAAAACAGAAAAAAAGAAAATAATACAACATGAATTATTATAGCATATGCAAAGGGGCAATTCCTCCAATATGTAACATCACCCTTTTGTTGCTGTCATACAGTATCTTAGTCATTAAATCGCTCATATATAACATATTCTGTCACTGATTTCAATGTTCTTCCAGATTCTTCAAATGTCCGAGGATACGGCCAACAAGACATCCAGATGTCACGAACACGCCCAGACAAACACCAACGATGGAAAAGAATACATGCAGAGGTACTACAAATAAACAAAGACACACAAAATTAAAATCCAGAAGTAGGGAATCATAACGGACCCGAAGCTAGAGATTTTATAAAAAGGATGCAAAGCTAATCTGTTCATTTAACCCGTGTGGGGACATAGTACCCAAAATGTTGATCCATCGGCATTCCAATTGTGCGAGTTTTTTCTTTAAATCCCCTCCTCTTATTCCCCCCTGTTGTGAGTTTGGTTTTTGGGCTCCCCCGGTGGTCACTGGTGGTACTGGACTTGTGTGCTTCACTTTCTCTGTTCACCTGTTTCCATCAGGATATGGGTGTATCCTATTTAGCCTTGCTGCTCAGTTATTCTAGTGCCGGCCATCAATGTAACCAGAGCCTTTCTGTTGCATGTTCCTGCTTCTAGACTACTATCAGCTAAGTTGGACTCTTAGTCCTAAGTTTGTTTTGCATTTTTGTTCCAGTTCACAGTTATGTTATTTTTCTGTAGCTGGAAGCTCTTGTGGGCCGAAATTGCCACTCCGGTGTCATGAGTTGACACATGAGTCTTAAAGTAATTTCGGGATGGTACTTTAATAGGGTTTTCAGCTGACCGTGAAGTTCCCTATTGTATCTTCTTGCTATCTAGTAAGCGGACCTCGCTTTGCTGAACCTACCTTCATACTGCGTATGTCATTTCCTCTGAACTCACCGTCAATATATGTGGGGGGCTTCTGTCTCCTTTTTGGGGGAATTTCCCTAGAGGTAAGCCAGGTCTGTCTTTTCCTCTATTAGGGTTAGTTAGTCCTCCGGCTGGCGCTAGGCGTCTAGGGATAAAACGTAGGTACGCCACCCAGCCACTGTTAGTTGTGTGGTAGGTTTAGCTCACGGTCAGTTCGAGATTCCATCACCCAAGAGCTGTTCTGTTATTTATGTTCTCTGACGTTCCCTTGCCATTGGGAACCATGACAGTATGGCCGGCCCAGTGTTAAAACCGTTGGCAGAAGAAAGGAGAGAAAAAGAAGTCTGCAGATTTTTTTTTTTTTTCCTCTGAGCTTGCTCTATAGTTGACTTAGTTGCATTTCTGCTCTAATTGCAGCCTTTGTCTCTCTCTCTCCTTCTAATCCTTGAATGGCTCTGATCTCACCTGATTAAAATGGATCCTCAGAGTTTGGCTACAGGTTTGAATAATCTTGCTACGAAGGTTCAAAATTTACAGGATTTTGTTATTCATGCTCCTATATCTGAACCTAGAATTCCTATACCAGAATTTTTCTCCGGGGATAGATCTCGTTTCCTGAATTTCAAAAATAATTGTAAATTATTTCTTTCCCTGAGATCTCGCTCCGCTGGAGATCCCGCACAGCAGGTTAGGATAGTAATTTCCTTGCTGCGGGGTGACCCTCAAGACTGGGCATTTGCATTGGCACCCGGGGATCCTGCGTTGCTCAATGTGGATGCGTTTTTTCTGGCTTTGGGGTTGCTTTATGAGGAACCTAACTTAGAGATTCAGGCTGAAAAAGCCTTGATGGCCCTATCTCAAGGGCAAGATGAAGCTGAAATATACTGCCAAAAATTTCGTAAATGGTCTGTGCTTACTCAGTGGAATGAGTGCGCCCTGGCGGCGAATTTCAGAGAGGGTCTCTCTGATGCCATTAAAGATGTTATGGTGGGGTTTCCTGCACCTACAGGTCTGAATGAGTCCATGACAATGGCTATTCAGATTGATCGGCGTTTGCGGGAGCGCAAACCTGTGCACCATTTGGCGGTGTCTTCTGAGAAGGCTCCAGAAAATATGCAATGTGATAGAATTCTGTCCAGAAGCGAACGGCAGAATTTTAGGCGAAAAAATGGGTTGTGCTTCTATTGTGGTGATTCAACTCATGTTATATCAGCATGCTCTAAACGTACAAAAAAGGTTGATAAGTCTATTTCAATTGGCACTTTACAGTCTAAGTTTATTCTGTCTGTGACCTTGATTTGTTCATTATCGTCAATTACCGCGGATGCCTATGTCGACTCTGGCGCCGCTTTGAGTCTAATGGATTGGTCCTTTGCCAGGCGCTGTGGGTTTGATCTAGAGCCTCTGGAAGTTCCTATACCTCTGAAGGGTATTGACTCTACACCATTGGCTAGTAATAAACCACAATACTGGACACAAGTGACTATGCGTATGAATCCAGACCATCAGGAGATGATTCGCTTCCTTGTGTTGTACAATCTACATGACGTTTTGGTGCTCGGATTACCATGGTTACAATCTCATAACCCAGTCCTTGACTGGAAAGCAATGTCTGTGTTAAGCTGGGTATGTCAGGGGGCTCATGGGGACATACCTTTGGTTTCCATTTCGTCATCTATTCCCTCTGAGATTCCGGAATTTTTATCTGATTATCGTGATGTTTTTGAGGAGCCTAAGCTTGGTTCACTACCTCCTCACAGAGATTGCGATTGTACCATAGATCTGATTCCGGGCAGTAAATTTCCAAAGGGTCGTTTATTTAATCTATCTGTACCTGAACATGCTGCTATGCGAGAATATATTAAGGAGTCCCTGGAAAAGGGACATATTCGTCCTTCTTCATCTCCCTTAGGAGCCGGTTTTTTCTTTGTATCTAAAAAAGATGGCTCTTTGAGGCCGTGTATTGATTATCGACTCTTGAATAAAATTACAGTCAAATATCAGTATCCTCTGCCACTGCTGACTGATTTGTTTGCTCGAATAAAAGGGGCTAAGTGGTTCTCTAAGATTGATCTCCGTGGGGCGTATAATTTGGTGCGAATTAAGCAGGGGGATGAGTGGAAAACCGCATTTAATACGCCCGAGGGCCATTTTGAGTATTTAGTAATGCCTTTTGGTCTTTCAAATGCCCCTTCAGTCTTTCAGTCCTTTATGCATGACATTTTCCGTGAATATTTGGAGAAATTTATGATCGTGTATCTGGATGATATTTTGATTTTTTCGGATGACTGGGATTCTCATGTCCAACAGGTCAGGAGGGTTTTTCAGGTTTTGCGGGCTAATTCCTTGTGTGTGAAGGGTTCTAAGTGTATTTTTGGGGTTCAAAAGATTTCTTTTTTGGGGTACATTTTTTCCCCCTCTTCCATTGAGATGGATCCTGTCAAGGTTCGGGCTATTTGTGATTGGACGCAACCTTCTTCTCTTAAGAGCCTTCAGAAATTTTTGGGCTTTGCTAATTTTTATCGTCGATTTATAACTGGTTTTTCTGATGTTGCTAAACCTTTGACTGATTTGACCAAAAAGGGTGCTGATGTTGCTGATTGGTCCCCTGCTGCTGTGGAGGCCTTTCGGGAGCTTAAGCACCGCTTTTCTTCCGCCCCTGTGTTGCGTCAGCCTGATGTTACTCTTCCTTTTCAGGTTGAGGTCGATGCTTCCGAGATCGGAGCTGGGGCGGTCTTGTCGCAGAAAAGTTCCGACTGCTCCGTGATGAGACCTTGTGCGTTCTTTTCTCGAAAATTTTCGCCCGCCGAGCGAAATTATGATATTGGTAATCGGGAGCTTTTGGCTATGAAGTGGGCTTTTGAGGAGTGGCGTCATTGGCTTGAGGGGGCTAGACATCAGGTGGTGGTATTGACCGATCACAAGAATTTGATTTATCTTGAGTCTGCCAGGCGCCTGAATCCTAGACAGGCGCACTGGTCATTGTTTTTCTCTCGGTTTAATTTTGTGGTCTCATACTTACCAGGTTCTAAAAATGTGAAGGCGGATGCCCTTTCTAGGAGTTTTGAGCCTGATTCCCCTGGTGATTCTGAACCTACAGGTATCCTTAAGGATGGGGTGATGGTGCTGTTTCCCCAGACCTGCGACGGGCTTTGCAGGAGTTTCAGGCGGATAGACCTGATCGTTGCCCGCCTGGTAGACTGTTTGTTCCTGATGATTGGACCAGTAGAGTCATCTCGGAGGTTCATTCTTCTGTGTTGGCAGGTCATCCCGGGATCTTTGGTACCAGGGATTTGGTGGCTAGGTCCTTCTGGTGGCCTTCCCTGTCTCGAGATGTACGAGTTTTTGTGCAGTCTTGTGATGTTTGTGCTCGGGCCAAACCTTGTTGTTCTCGGGCTAGCGGATTGTTGTTATCTTTGCCTATTCCGAAGAGGCCTTGGACTCACATCTCTATGGATTTTATTTCTGATCTCCCTGTTTCTCAGAAAATGTCTGTCATCTGGGTGGTGTGTGACCGTTTTTCAAAGATGGTTCATTTGGTGCCCTTGCCTAAGTTGCCTTCCTCATCCGAGTTGGTTCCTCTGTTTTTTCAAAATGTGGTTCGCTTGCATGGTATTCCGGAGAATATCGTTTCTGACAGGGGGACCCAGTTCGTGTCTAGATTTTGGCAGGCGTTCTGTGCTAGGATGGGCATTGATTTGTCTTTTTCGTCTGCGTTCCATCCTCAGACTAATGGCCAGACTGAGCGAACTAATCAGACCTTGGAGACTTATTTGAGGTGTTTTGTGTCTGCGGATCAGGATGACTGGGTTGCCTTTTTGCCGTTGGCGGAGTTTGCCCTCAATAATCGGGCTAGTTCTGCCACTTTGGTTTCTCCTTTCTTTTGCAATTCGGGGTTTCATCCTCGTTTTTCTTCCGGTCAGGTGGAGTCTTCGGATTGTCCTGGAGTGGATACTGTGGTGGATAGGTTGCATCGGATTTGGGGACAGGTGGTGGACAATTTGGAGTTGTCCCAGGAGAAGACTCGGCATTTTGCTAACCGCCGTCGTCGTGTTGGTCCTCGTCTTCGTGTTGGGGACTTGGTGTGGTTGTCTTCTCGTTTTGTCCCTATGAGGGTTTCTTCTCCTAAGTTTAAGCCTCGGTTCATCGGCCCGTATAAGATTTTGGAGATTCTTAACCCCGTGTCCTTTCGATTGGACCTCCCAGCATCTTTTTCTATCCATAATGTCTTCCATCGGTCATTATTGCGCAGGTATGAGGTACCGGTTGTGCCTTCCGTTGAGCCTCCCGCTCCGGTGTTGGTTGAGGGTGAATTGGAGTACGTTGTGGAGAAGATCTTGGACTCCCGTGTTTCCAGACGGAAACTTCAGTATCTGGTCAAGTGGGAGGGCTACGGTCAAGAGGATAATTCTTGGGTGACAGCCTCTGATGTTCATGCCTCTGATTTGGTCCGTGCCTTTCATAGGGCTCGTCCTGATCGCCCTGGTGGTTCTTGTGAGGGTTTGGTGCCCCCTCATTGAGGGGGGGTACTGTTGTGAGTTTGGTGTTTGGGCTCCCCCGGTGGTCACTGGTGGTACTGGACTTGTGTGCTTCACTTTCTCTGTTCACCTGTTTCCATCAGGATATGGGTGTATCCTATTTAGCCTTGCTGCTCAGTTATTCTAGTGCCGGCCATCAATGTAACCAGAGCCTTTCTGTTGCATGTTCCTGCTTCTAGACTACTATCAGCTAAGTTGGACTCTTAGTCCTAAGTTTGTTTTGCATTTTTGTTCCAGTTCACAGTTATGTTATTTTTCTGTAGCTGGAAGCTCTTGTGGGCCGAAATTGCCACTCCAGTGTCATGAGTTGACACATGAGTCTTAAAGTAATTTCGGGATGGTACTTTAATAGGGTTTTCAGCTGACCGTGAAGTTCCCTATTGTATCTTCTTGCTATCTAGTAAGCGGACCTCGCTTTGCTGAACCTACCTTCATACTGCATATGTCTTTTCCTCTGAACTCACCGTCAATATATGTGGGGGGCTTCTGTCTCCTTTTTGGGGGAATTTCCCTAGAGGTAAGCCAGGTCTGTCTTTTCCTCTATTAGGGTTAGTTAGTCCTCCGGCTGGCGCTAGGCGTCTAGGGATAAAACGTAGGTACGCCACCCGGCCACTGTTAGTTGTGTGGTAGGTTTAGCTCACGGTCAGCTCGAGATTCCATCACCCAAGAGCTGTTCTGTTATTTATGTTCTCTGACGTTCCCTTGCCATTGGGAACCATGACACCCCCCCTAACATGATCAATTCCAAAGACACTCAGTTCCTTCGGATTACATCTATGATACTGTCTGAAGTGTCTCGGTATTGACTTGAGAACTACATCATCATTTGCCTCTTTAGCAGCCATTATGTCTCGGACATGCTCCCGTGTTCTGACCCTCAGTTCACGTGAGGTCAGACCGACATAGGATAGGTTACATGTACACTTTGCCATGTAGACCACGTAAGTGGTACTACATGAAATGTAATCTGTAATTTTGAACTGTTTCCCGTCCACAGAGGCAAATGATAGTGTTCTTACATGATTGCGACACGCCAGGCAGTCCCCGCATGGGAAAAAGCCCCATTTTCTTTTACCAGCGCCAAAGATAGGAGGAATCTTAGTTACATAATGGCTTTTGACCAGAATATCTCTTAGATGACTTGCAGTCATGAGGGGTTCTTCCGAGAGATATTCCGCCAAAACCGGCTCTGTTCTTAATATAGGCCAGTGTCTCCTCAGGATATTCCTCATTCTTCCCCACTGGTGGTTAAATGTGGATATGTACCTAATTTTTTCATCCTTCTCTTTAGTTTTGGGGACATAGGATAGAAGATCACATCTTTTTTGATTTTTAGCGCGGAGATACCCTCTTTTTATACTCCTATTACAATATCCACGTGACCTAAATCTCTCCCCAAGGTCCACAGACTGTTTCGAAAAGGCCTCCTCTGTAGAACATATCCTCCTCATCCTTAAAAATTGCCCAATGGGAATAGCCCCAATAGTGGAGCCAGTATGAGATGAGGAGGCATGAAGAAGTGCATTCACTGAGGTGGCCTTCCTAAACACGTCCATACCAATGGAGCCATCAGTCTGAACATGCAACATGATGTCAAGGAAGGGAATACTCACTCTACTAAAGTTATACGTAAGCCTGATGTTGAGTCTATTACAGTTCAAATCCTGCATAAATGAATGAAGGTGTTCCACGGACCCTTGCCAAATAAACAAAATATCATCAATGTACCGATACCACCCCAGTACTTGGGGGGCGGGGTGTGCGCCCCCAAATATAGCTCTCTCCCAGTATCCTAGAAACAAATTAGCATAAGAGGGCGCACACGCCGCCCCCATCGCGGTCCCGCGACTCTGGAGGTAGTATTGGTCCTTAAAAGTAAAACAATTATGTGTCAGGATGAACTGCAGGAGCCTCAACACCAGGCTCACCACATCTGAGTCGATGCTACTTGACTCAAGAAAAAAAGTTGCTGCCTCCATCCCATCATCATGGTGTATGGAGGTGTAGAGTGTTTCAATATCTGCCGTCACTAACAACATGTCTGGCTCTAAAAAGAGGCCGTCCACTCTCCTCAGGACGTCCGTAGTGTCCCTGACATAGGAGGGTAAGGTTTCTACTTGCGACCTAAGATAATAGTCAATGTATTTGCATACTGGGTCACAGAGCCCCCCTATGCCAGAGACAATCGGACGCCCTGGGGGATTGACTGAGTCTTTGTGGACCTTGGGGAGAAGGTAAAACGTGGGCATAATAGGACATTCTACCATTAAGCCATCAAATGTTTTTTTACTGATGGTTCCCTGATATAAGGCCTCCTCCAACAAATCCGTAAGTTCCCTCATGAATGTAGGTAAGGGATTGTGTGGAAGCAAAGTATATGTCTCCTTATTCCGCAGCTGTTTAAATGCCTCTTTTTCATATTTATCAATAGGCCAAACAACCACATTCCCCCCCTTATCTGAGGGTTTTATCACCACATCCTGCAGATCACGTATCTCTTGCAGGGCTCTTCTCTGACTTCGTGTAAGGTTATCTTTCTTGTTTCTGTTACTGATAGTTTTTAAATCAGCAGCCACAAGATTGGTAAAAATTTCTACCTGCGGGCAGAGTGACAGGGGAGGGAATGTGGTTGACTTGGCGTAAATAGATGGAGGAGGCATACCTGGAGGGGGGTTAGCAGATTCGTTTTCCAGTTCTTCCAAAATGGCGAGAGTCTCTTGTTCAGACACCATATTCCCCTCCGGTGAGGAACGAGAATGCAGTTTTTTCAAGATAAGTTTTCGTGAGAATAAATTCAGGTCTTTTAGTGCTGTGAAATAATCATAATTATTGCATGGGGAAAAAGAAAGGCCGAGACCAAGAACTTCACATTGAGTCTCTGTAAGAGTATGTTGCGACAGGTTAATTACCTCAAGTGTGGCGTTCTTAGGTCTCTTGTCTTTCTGGGGGGATATTGGTGTTTTCCTTTTATTGCCATATCTAGTTACTTTCTGCCAGCGATCCTTATGTGTATCGCTCCTCTCTGCTCCTATATTTCCCCTCTCCTCCCTTTTCTCTTCACTTGACGATACAGAAGAGAATGAGACGGACCGGGTTCTTGAGACTGATCTCCTGTTAGGTCCGTTATTCCTCCATCTATAGACTCTGTTGTTTTTGGCATCTGAGACATCCCGTTGGTATTTTTTAGTTTTAAGGGATACAATTTCTTTCTCCCATTTCTGGATTTCAGCATCAAGTTCATTTTTAAGAGAGACATTATTCTCTGGTGTAAGAATCTTATTAATCTCCTCCTGAATATTCTCTAATTCTTTATCCAAATCGCCAATGGTTGATTCATTATCTTTAATCAGGAGGGTCATGAAACCTTAGAGCATGTTGCTGCAACTTCCTCCCATTCATTCTTAAAGATTTCATTGTCTATGTTAAAAGACGGGAACACTTGAATGCGTAATCCTCTCGGGATCAGTCCACACATTATATATCTTTCTAAGAAAGATTTATTCCACCACAACCGGGTTTTTTTCTGTAGCAGCTCCTTAAACCTATTTGTCAGGTCCGTCAGATCCCTAGATCTGGAATCTAAAACCGTACATGTGCTCTCGTTGAACACCTTGTCTAACTGCACTAGCCACGTCTTTTCACGTGCTTTGAAGTCCATTGCACCAGTGCGAACAGCTGTGAATACATAGAGAAATACTAAATACACATACCACTGATGCATATAAGATATCAGGAGGGAAACACCCTGTAAGGGACATAGAATATAACAGGGCAAGACTCCACTAATGTATATATCCTACAGAGAACTACGGAGTATAGACACCCATCGATTTGTAAAAACAGTAGCAATTTTATTGAAAAACCATATAAGCAAATAATAACCAACAATATAAAAGGACAAGGTACACGTTCAAGCACATGTATGGCGGGACAACCACACTGAAAAGTAGCACCTAGGGCTTAGAAGTGACACGTGCAGATATCACATAGGAGCAAATTGTTCACTCAGTAGCTAGTAACGGTAACTATAAAGTGCATAGTGCTCTATATGAGTGGCAATTATGCCCCAAGGTGAACTGCATCTTGAGTCATAAGTCAAACAGCATAATAGAAAAGTCCAGCTCTTCCTGTCATTCTTACCCAAATATCCTGAGGTGCCAGTGTGTGCCCGATGGCCATCGGGCACACACTGGCACCTCAGGATATTTGGGTCCGATTCTCCTGTCAGGAGCTACAGAGCCGCATGTCTACTCAGCTCCAGCTATCTTCACAGACTTCTCACTGCTCACTCCCCAACTCCTCCTCCAGCCAGAATATATATAGGGAAGCTACTCTCAAACTGGGTCTAGAGCGCTCCCTCTAGCCTGGAGTCAGAACAGTGTTGTGTGTATGTGTTACCTGTTAAAGGGATCTTCCTCTCTTCCTGGCATGGCATGACCCTTCCCGTGATTAAGGCATTACCACTGTAGCAACTGAATTCCCCAGATGTTACATATGTCCTCATAATTGCAAACCCTTATCCTGGAAGACTTCAACAGCTCCACCTCCCCAACTGCATCCCAGCTTCTATCTCTAGCCCCTTCTCTTGGCCTCTCACAGTTTTCAACCTCTGAGACACACAAAGACAGTAACACCAATGATCTGTTCTTTGTTCGGCTCTGTACAGTCTCCTACCTAAATCTGTTCCCAGCCACCATGTGCCGTGACTAGTGTTGAGCGATACCGTCCGATACTTGAAAGTATCGGTATCGGAAAGTATCGGCCGATACCGGCAAATCTAATCCGATACCGATACCCGATACCAATACAAGTCAATGGGACTCAAGTATCGGACGGTATCCCTGATGGTTCCCAGGGTCTGAAGAAGAGGAAACTCTCCTTCAGGCCCTGGGATCCATATCAATGTGTAAAATAAAGAATTAAAATAAAAAATATTGCTATACTCACCTCTCCGACGCAGCCTGGACCTCACCGAGGGAACCGGCAGCGTTCTTTGCTTAAAATGCGCGCGTTTACTTCCTTCCGTGACGTCATAGCTTCTGATTGGTTGCGTGCCACCCATGTGGCCGCGACGTGACCAATCACAGCAAGCCGTGACGTAATTTTCAGGTCCTGAATGCAGAATTAGGCATTCAGGACCTTAAATTACGTCACGGCTTGCTGTGATTGGTCGCGTCGCGGTCACATGGGCGGCACGCAACCAATCACAAGCCGTGACGTAATTTTAAAATGCGTGCGTTTCCTGCCTCCCGTGACGTCATGGCTTGTGATTGGTCGCGTCGCCCATGTGACCGCGACGCGACCAATCACAAGCCGGAACGTAATTTTAAAATCATGAATGCCTAGAATTAGGCATTGAGGACCTGAAAATTACGTCACGGCTTGCTGTGATTGGTCGCGTCGCGGCCACATGGGCGGCACGCGACCAATCAGAAGCCGTGACGTCACAGAAGGAAGTAAACGCGCGCATTTTAAGCAAAGAACGCTGCCGGTTCCCTCGGTGAGGTCCAGGCTGCGTTGGAGAGGTGAGTATAGCAATATTTTTTATTTTAATTCTTTATTTTACACATTAATGTTGTTTTGATACCGATACCCGATACCACAAAAGTATCGGATCTCGGTATCGGAATTCCGATACCCGCAAGTATCGGCCGATACCCGATACTTGCGGTATCGGAATGCTCAACACTAGCCGTGACTCCTATCCCTCCATGCATCTCTCTTGGCTCACTCTCTATACTTGACCCCATTGCAGAAGAAGTAGTCTCCTGGCTCCACTATTCTTCTCGTCCTACTACATGCACTACTGACCCCATTCCCTCACACCTACTCCAGTCTTTCTCTACAGTCATCACTACAAAATTAGGAACTTTAAAAATAGTCAGAAACAAGCCAGGGTCAAAACAGGAATATAAAAAAAAAACAGGAGGAAAAGACACACACCTAACTAGGGAAACACAAAGGTATATCTGGTAGCTTCCAGCAGTAAGGTGGAAGCTTTAGTAGGGTGTGGTGCTCTCCAATTGGCTGAAGCAGGAAGCTGATAACTTCAGCTGGGCAGCACACACTTCCATAATATCTGACTGAACAGCACTACAGGTCCCAGCCATTCTAACCTTAGTGGCTGGACATGGCTTGCCTTCCAGAGCTTCTGGTTCTGATATTTCTATCACCAGCGCCACCCGCAGAGTGAATTTAGTGGCACCTGGCGACAGAAGCACAAGTCGCAGGAGTAGGTTTTGGTGAACATGTGGCAACAGGTATATAACTCTTCTCTTATTGTTTCTCTCTGTTACGTGTTTGTGGTCTGGCTTCATTGATAATGTGATATCTTGCAACTGATATGTTAATTAGGAAATGTCACTGTGACATATAGTGATCGCCTGCGGAAGTGGTAGGTGGCCAAGCAGTTTTCCTGCAGTGACCACTGTTGGTGAGGTGGAGAATTGCAGGGTGTCCATTCGAATGAGCTTGGAAGAATGTGGGCAGGTTTTGTTGAGTCCTCCTGGTCAGGACAGGAACTACTCTTTACTAAGATGAATAAAAGAGGGTCATAATCAAGTCATGCCTCTTTATGATGATTGTTTGCCCTAAGAGGAAATCAAGAAATCTTCTGCCTTTGAAAAACAAAGGGACCATAGTTCCATCAATAATAACTATAGAGCCAAAAAGCATATTACCTCTGGAAAATACTGCTCCATAAAACACACGTCCTCCTGAGATCACATAGCAAGACAAGGAATAGGTTAACTAGTATGTATCAGGAATTTCAAGCAAAAATAGTCACCTAAAATATTTTACATAGAGAGGAAAAGCATACAATCAATCTTGCACACATGCAGAATCTCTGCAAATTATAGCACCAGACCCGCTGGGATTAGCAACAGAGATTTTCTGGGAAAATATATTCTATATGTGGGTGACAATGCCTCCCCCACCTCAGCTTGTGTTATACTTACTGCACCAACGTGTGAAGAATGGATCCGACCTCCCAATAATCACACTTTACTTCCACAATACCTGCATTTAGATGCACTGTTTGAAAAGAATTACATATTTACGTGGGGAAATAGAAGCGAGCAATGCAATAAAGCCAACGTGCTTACATTCTGCAGTAACAATCTGTAATCAGCATTAGGACTGCCCTTCAGATCCTCCCATCTGCTCCTTGTGCATGCAGATTATTATAATCAGGTGACTAATGGAAGAGGGGGCTTTACTGCACTAACAAGTCATTGTGGAGGGGCCGGGGGTGGCTGGGGACCTACACAGGTGGAAAGGAGTTTATTATTAGAGATCCATGGTAACCTGGCGGTAATGCACCTCGATGTAGGATTATGTGGGGGCTACTGCAGTGCACAAGACGGCTGACCTCCAAAGCATATGGGGACGGAACGCCATCAGATATTTAAGGATCATATTTATTAGAACCAGAGTCATTTTTCTCATGTTTTTCTCTTTCTTCGTTTCTTCTGTCCTCATAGTTTATTTCTTCTTCCTTATCATTTTTCTTTCTTATTTCCTCCTTTTTATTCTTCTTTCTCCTTTCCTTCTACTTTTCTTTCTTTATTCTTGTTTCTTTCTCTTTTTTCTTTTTCTCCGCCTTACTTTTCTCTTTCTTCTTCTGCTCTTTCTTTAGTTTTTTCTCTTTCTTTCGTCTTACTATTTTTCTTTCTTTTTCTTTCTTACTCTTTCTTTCTTTCTTTCTTTCTTTCTTTTTCTCTTCCTTTCCGTCTTCTCTTTCATTTTTCTTCTCCCTTCTCTCTTTCTTATTTCCTCCTTTTTATTATTCTTTGCCCATTTCCTTCTTCTTTTCTTTCTTTATTCTTCTCTTTTTTTACTTTTTTCTCCTCTTCCTTTTTCTCCTTCTACATTTTCTTTATTCTTTTTTCTTTCTTTCCTGCTTTCTTTCTTTTGTTTTACTATAACTTTCTTTCTTTTGTCTTACTATTTCTTACTTTCTTTCATTTTTCTTTTTCCTTCTACTTTTTCTTTCTTATTTGCTCTTTTCTATTATTCTTTCCTTTTTCCTTCTTTTATTTCTTTATTCTTGTCGCTTTGTCTTTTTTATTTTTCTCCTCCTCCTCCTTTTTCTTTCTTCTTCTACTCTTTCTTTAGTCTTTTTTCTTTCTCTTTCCTTTCTTTCATCCCTTGCATTTTTCTTCTTCCTTCTTTTTCTTTCTTATTACCTCCTTTTTATTCTTCTTGCCCTCTTTTCTTCTTATTTTCTTTCCTTATTCTTGGTTCTTTCTTTGTCTTTTTTTTCTTCTCTGTCTCCTCCATTTTTTCTGTGTTCTACTCTTTCTTTAGTCTTCTCTCCTGGTTTGTTGTTTTCTTTCTCTTACTATTTCTTTCTTCAATATTTCTTTTTCCTTTTTCTTTCCTTATATTTTTCTTTCCTTTTTCTTCTCTTCCCTTTCTATCCTCTCACTTCGTCTCCCCTCTTGCCTCCCTTTCCTTCAGTACTCTCTCCCCTCTCTATCCTACCATCTTCCCTTTCCACTTCTCTTCTCTTCCCACTGCTTCCCTTCCCTTACTTTCCTTTCTCTCCCCTCACCTCCTCTTTCCTCTCCTCTACTTTTCTTCCCTCTCCTCTCCTTCCCTTCTCTTCCCTTTCATTTCCCAACACAAAGGGGGGCACAGTAAAGGAGCTCAATGACAACACAGTGTGTTATGCTTATGAGCTCCCTCTAGTGGTGACTGGAGGAAGATAGAAATGTTTAATTATACTGGTGAATTGGAGCTCTGTATTAAAAACATAGAGCTACTTTCATTCTACATTAACTAAGTAGCAATATTTTATTACCTAACTGTAATAAAATGTTCTAGAGGAATATTGCATTTTTAGCCCTTACATCTACATATTAGCGTCAGTCACATTTTTCTTTTAATACTAACCCCTGGAGTACAATCACTTTGCTTCTTCCATGTTCCAATGATATTATTGGGTGAAATTGTGCAACATTACTTAGTGTAATAATAAATGAATGTTTCTTTGTTATTGTGTTATTAGTGATACAATATATCATATCGCAGTCTGTTGTATTACATGCAGACAACAGCTTCTGTATATTAGTGAGACACGCCAATGTAATTATGATACAGCGCACCTTATTTATCAGATGTGCTAATTGCATTAATGTCTTCGCTGCCGATCTCCTGGTAGCTGCGTGGCCCCCCACTCTTCAGACTCATTGCCATGAACACTACCGCCTCCCCTGTGTGACAAGCTGCCCCCTCACTGCAGTGTTTTGCGGAGTCACGTAGATCTGTCATCTTATCTTCACATTGTGTTAATATAATTGGGCGTTCAGTATAGCTATTTAATGATTCATTTCAGGAATGAGAGATCAGGAATGTGATAGAAAGAGAGAAGCAAATGGGAACAACAGGTACATTTTAATTGAGACCAATCTCCGTAGTTTGCATGTTGTCAGAACGGAAAGTAGAAATTTCACAAACAGTAATGGTATTTTCATCAGGCGGCATTAACACCTTTTATCACCAAGGCAGCAACCACATTCTTCTTCTTCCAAGTAAAGCTATCAGTTCATGGAAAAGTTAGTCTACATACTGCAGATTCTACAGCATTAATGTAGTGCACCAGTACAATATGATTAAGATCAGCCACTTTGCAAAACTTTTTAATTAACATTTATTTGGCTAATGGCTTATGTATAACTGGGAGGGTTATTATTGTGCCATATTGTTGATTTGTACTCTGCTTATTTGACATTAAAGCTTGCTCTCTTTGAGATATATATATATATATATATATATATATATACATACACTCACCGGCCACTTTATTAGGTACACCATGCTAGTAACGGGTTGGACCCCCTTTTGCCTTCAGAACTGCCTCAATTCTTCGTGGCATAGATTCAACAAGGTGCTGGAAGCATTCCTCAGAGATTTTGGTCCATATTGACATGATGGCATCACACAGTTGCCGCAGATTTGTCGGCTGCACATCCCAAAGATGCTCCATACAAGGCAGGATGGATCCATGCTTTCATGTTGTTTACGCCAAATTCTGACCCTACCATCCGAATGTCGCAGCAGAAATCGAGACTCATCAGACCAAGCAACGTTTTTCCAATCTTCTACTGTCCAATTTCGATGAGCTTGTACAAATTGTAGCCTCAGTTTCCTGTTCTTAGCTGAAAGGAGTGGTACCCGGTGTGGTCTTCTGCTGCTGTAGCCCATCTGCCTCAAAGTTCGACGCACTGTGCGTTCAGAGATGCTCTTAGGCCTACCTTGGTTGTAACGGGTGGCGATTTGAGTCACTGTTGCCTTTCTATCAGCTCGAACCAGTCTGCCCATTCTCCTCTGACCTCTGGCATCAACAAGGCATTTCCGCCCACAGAACTGCCGCTCACTGGATTTTTTTTCTTTTTCGGACCATTCTCTGTAAACCCTAGAGATGGTTGTGCGTGAAAATCCCAGTAGATCAGCAGTTTCTGAAATACTCAGACCAGCCCTTCTGGCACCAACAACCATGCCACGTTCAAAGGCACTCAAATCACCTTTCTTCCCCATACTGATGCTCGGTTTGAACTGCAGGAGATTGTCTTGACCATGTCTACATGCCTAAATGCACTGAGTTGCCGCCATGTGATTGGCTGATTAGAAATTAAGTGTTAACAAGAAGTTGGACGGGTGTACCTAATAAAGTGGCCAGTGAGTGTATATGCCTCTAGTGTTGCAGGTTCAGAGTTCACTTCTTGTGCTACTGCAGGATCAGAGCTGACTGCATGTTTTGCCACAGGTTTAGAGCTCAGTGCTTGTGCTGCTGCTGGTTGAGAGCTCAGTACTTGTGCTGCACCAGGTTCAGAGCTCAGTGTTTGTGCAGCTGCTGCAGATTCTGAGCTCAGTTCTTGTGATACTTGTGATGCAGCAGGTTCAGGGCTCAAAATTTGCGATGCTGCAGGCTCACAGCTCAATGCTTGTGCTGCTCCATGTTCAGAAATCAGGCCTTGGGCTGCTGCTGCTGTTGTTTCAGAGCTAAGTGGTTATGCTATTTAAGATTCATAACTTTATACTTAGGCAGGTTCAGAGCTCAGTACTTGTGCAGCTGCTGCAGGTTCAGAGCTCAATACTTGTGATGCTCTAATTTCAGAGCTCAGTGATTATGCTGTTGAAGATTAATTTCATAACTTTATGCTTCTGCAGGTTCAAAGCTCTTTGCTTGTGCTGCTGCAGGTTAAGAGTTCAGTGCTTGTGCTTCTGCAGTGGAGAGCTTAGTGCAAGTGCAGCTGAAGATTGAGAGCTCATTGCTTTTGCTGATGCTGCTTAAGAGATCAGTGCTTGTGCTGCTACTGATTTAGAGTTCCATGCTTGTGCTGCTGCAGGGTCAAAACTCACTGCTTTTTTCTGCCACATGTTCAGAAATCAATGCTTGTGCTGCTGCAGATTCAGAGTTAAGTGCCTGTGCTTATGTAGGTTCAGAGATCAGTGCTTGTGCTTCCACAAATTGAGATTTAACTATTTGTGCTATCTCATGTTCAGTGCTCAGTCTTTGTGCTGCGGCAGGTTCAGAGCTCAGTTCTTGTGCTGCCGCAGGTTAAGAGCTTAGGGCTTGTGCTTCTGCGGGTCCTGAGTTTAATGTTTGTAACATTGCAAGTTCAAAGCTTACCGGCTGGGTGTTTCCCATTAAGCTGATAAAAAAGAAAGTCCTTATGATACTTCAGATCTCGTATTCACTGCACCACTTGACATTGCTGTAAATCTTGTTGTGACTCCTATAATATTTAAATATATATTTTTTCCCAGCACTAATTGTTATTTTTTTTCAATTGTTATGACTTAATATTAAAGTTGTTGTCCAAATGCTACAAGTTATCACCCAAACACAGGCTAGATGACAATTTATTGATCATCGGGGGTCTGACCACTGGGATGGCTACAAACCTAAGAACAGGGTTTTGAAATAATGCATTAGGATGCAGAGCTGAGATGTGCTTGCTCACCATTCTTGGGATTTAGTAGGGGTCCAAGAAGTTTGGCTTCTATAGATCAGAAAGATGCCGCCAATTGATGGGACAATCAACTGCTTGTTGGCCACCTCTACAGTCTTTCAGTAGTGGCCTATCTCCTACACAATTAATGCAACAGTTTCAGGCACTTGCTACAGAGTGCTGCTCTGAAGCTGGTCGAATTGCTAGACCAGCCAGCTTGGCATAATTGTATCCAGCAGTTCAGTCTTTCCATTGGTCCTGATGTCAATCATCAGGAGCTTGTTGCCCTTCAAGCAAACTGGAGGCAGGGAGGCTCCTGAAGATAGAAGATGTGACAACACCTCTAAGTTTTAATTTGTAGGATTTAGTTGGTAAATGATATTCCATCTACATCCCATGCCTTAGTGCAAGCAAGTTTCATAAAACTGAAGCTCCAACCTTTAGTCAATCAACCACAGTATAATACACACTTGTGCACCAATATTAGGATGGGTTAAATTGTTTCTGCCAGTGCCCTACCCATGCCTACGTCCATTAGTGTGCTCATCCTTTTTTACTTTTTGATGCTTCCATTCATTCATTTCCTGGTACGAGATTATGTAAATGTCAATTTTGCCCTTCACATCGTCGTCCGTTTATTCACTTATTTCTCTAAACGTGTAAATAAATCAGAATAAACTGTAGATGGCATAATTGTGCTGTCAGCCGGGATATCAATTGTGCCGCTTCTACTCCAGATAAGCGGAATATCACAGACGCCGATCAAGTTGTTAGTTATTTGCTTTGCATATATTTTATGTTTATTTACGAGCATGAAAGGAATTAAATATTTATGGTAATGTATCTGTGTTATAGAGAACAGCCGTGACTGCATCATTGTATCAAATGCAAAGCAATGTGTTAAAGGTGCAGCAACACAATTTTTTTTTTACCGTAAAACTCCTCTTAGTTTGTGATCTAAAACAAAGAGGAAATCCTACAGAAAAGAAATTGCTTTATGATTGTTTTTGTTTTCAGTAGATACTAATATTTTCTCACTCCATTGTTTTCTTGTATGTATCTAATTATATCTTTACATCTCTGTTTTCCATGGTTAAAACCAGCAGTTTCAATTATAAAAGGTGTTACATTATATTTTTCCATACTCCTTTATGTTCTAAAAATCCTTCTGTTCATGACGATCAGGGTCAGCGAAGAGTATGCTTCAGTCCCCACTTTTCATTATAGCATCGTATAAATGTCACTTGCATATCAGGTCGGAAAATTATATTTATTAATTTTCTTTATATCTTAGCACGTTTCCAGGAAACTGAGTTAACTGTGAAATATTCCATTAAATGTCATTAGTCAGATCTAAACCACGAATACATATTCACACCTAAAAATATAGGACCATATTACAATGACTTCCTATTCTGTCCTGGTTGGTAAACTCATGTATTTTAAGTTTTCTCTACTTCATATCAGGCTACATTGCCATCTGGCAATAGTGTTCTATATACCATGGCAGGGTTATTGTTCGGCTGCTCGTTGTGAAAGGCTATCCAGCACTGATTTGCTTCCTCTGCTTTGTATAACTTTGTCATAACTACTACTTGAAGCGACCACTGGTGGTGTACAATGAATACAAATTTCTAGATCTCTAATTTGATACAATATCCAATGTGAAATTCATATATTGTCAGCTCCCCCTAGAGGTGACTTGAAAAGTTCATTTTTTTTACACTTTAAAGGGGTATCCCTATTATAATTTAAGCGAATATCACTTTAAAAGGAGAACTTGATCTTGCCGCTATAAGAGGGAACACTCTGAATACAGATTTCGACAATTCCTATTGGGTCCAATGTTTGCAGTAGAAATCCATAGTCAGCTTTCTCTAGTCATAGCTACAAAAATGATGTTACAAGCTGACTTTATATGAATTTCTACAGCTAACATTGCACCCAATAGAAGTTATAGAAATCTGTATTCAGAAAGTACTGAATATGGATTTTTACACCTCCTTCTGGGTCCAATGTTTGCTGTCGAAATTAATGTATAGGCAGCTCCCTCTAGTGGTGGGTAGCAAAAGTTCCCTTTTTAGACTTTAAGGCTACTTTCAGACATAGCGCATTTTTGAGCGCTATTTTGCGGGCGCTTTTCAAAAATGCGCAATGTCATTTTCGTCTGCCGGCAAAGTGAATGAGAAATTCACTTTGCCGTTCAGACACACTGCAGAAAAACGCGGCGCTTTTGTCTGCAAACACGCCGGCGTAAAAAGAATTGACATGTCAATTCTTTACGCAGCGGCGTGTCTGCGTATCCCCCTAGGGCCCCATATTACCTTCCACACACAGCGCCTTTGTCCTGGGTGTCGGCGTCTTTGTACGGAGGGGTTGACACCCAGGACCGGACGTGACGTCGGACAGGAAGAGGGAAGCCCCCGCCCCCCAGTGAAGCAGCATGGAGTCCTTCTGTGTGTGTGTGTGTGCGTGTGTGTGCGTGTGTGTGTGTGCGTGTGTGTGTCCCCATGCGACGCTAGTGCCACCATTGTGCTAAGTCGCCGTATGGGACTACTACTCCCATCCGGTATTAGGATGGGAGAGTTGTCCCTGTGTCCGGCGACTTAGCACAATTGTAAAGTTACACAAAACACCTACACACAATACACATACATGACACACAGTACATACAACATATAACACAGAGTATATACTCACCAACAGCACACTTGTAGGCGAAGCCCTCGATCCTCCAGGAAAAAATCCAAAAATAATAAACCAAATTCATACTCCCTGTCTGCAGAATCCATAAAACGAGTGTCCCACGCCGATCGGCTGCTCTCCGGCGATACACTGCCAGGAGCGAAGCTCCTAGCAGTGTATCGCGTACTGTTCCGGAGTTCAATGACTCCGGCGTCTCGGTTAACAGCAGTACAGCTGCGTTGAACTTTCCCACGCAGCACTGCCGTTAAGCGAGAGTGCCGGGGTCAATGACCGCCGGTAAACTCGCTCGCGCATGCGCAGTGACACACCGACAGGAACTATGGCTCCTGTCAGTGTGTTGCTGCAGCCGTGGAGAGCAGACATATCTCTGGATGTGTCTGTTCTCCATGGAAAATCTTGATACGTGGCACTTAAATATGTGGCAATTAAATACGTGGCACTTATACGTGATACGTGTCACTTAAATACGTGGCACTGAAATACGTGATACGTGGCACTGAAATACGTGGCACGTGTCACTTAAATACGTGGCACGTGGCACTGAAATATGTGGCACGTGGCACTTTGATACGTGGCACGTGTCACTTAGATACGTGGCACGTGGCACTGAAATATGTGGCACGTGGCACTTTGATACGTGGCACGTGGCACTTTGATATGTGGCACGTGGCACTGAAATATGTGGCACATGGCACTTTGATACGTGGCACTTGGCACTTTGATACGTGGCACGTGGCACTGAAATACGTGATACGTGGCACTGAAATACGTGGCACGTGGCACTGAAATACGTGATACGTGGCACTTAAATACGTGGCACGTGGCACTGAAATACGTGGCACTGAAATACGTGGCACTGAAATACGTGATACGTGGCAAAGAAATACGTGGCACTTAAATATGTGGCACTTAAATACGTGGCACTTAGGCTATGTTCACATTTGCGTTGTGCGCCGCATGCGTCCTTTTTTTGATTGATTTTGGACGCAGCAAAAATGCAACTTGCTGCGTCCTCTGCGGCCGGATGCGTGCGCTGCAGTGACGCATGCGGCGCAAAATGCAAGTGCGACGCATGTCCATGCACCCCCATGTTAAATATAGGGGCGCATGACGCATGCGGCGCCCGACGCTGCGGCGCAGACCGCAAATGTGAACGTAGACTTAAATAGCTGGATAGAGCTGGATCCGCGGGCTGTGATCTGGCCTATGCTCAGCACTCTGCGGAGCGCTGTCATTCAAAACACGTCCACTCATTTTGGTGTTTAGTCCCAAAATGGAGGATGGAAGAAGAAAAGGGTTGGACAAGGAAATGACATCATTTCTTTTTTTTTTCCCCCACTGCAGTTAAAGCTTTATTTGTGTCAAACACAGACAATCTGCAGAGAAAACTGCATAAAAAAACGCACTAAAAACCGCATCAAAAACGCACCTGCGTTCTCTGCCAAGAGCTGCGGTTTTTGTCATGAAAAAAAAAGGATTGAAATCAGGATCGTGTGAACATACCCTTACCGTACAGGGTTACGAGGGGGGGCGTCTGACTGACGCCTGCCCTAGTAACCTGGGGTTAGTGACAGTGGGGTTAGTAAACCCCAGCTGATGTCTGTTCCGCTTGCTGAGGCGTCTTTGGCTCAAGGCCATTGCAGCTGGCAGAATCGACATGATGTTAACTCCAGTGTGTATTGTATTCCGAGTCATAAAGACAGGAAATGACCTCAATGACTCTTTTTTTTTTCCCCTTTTTTTTTTTTTCAAACAAACTTTATTTTCAGTACACAATGCTGAAAAAAAACGCAGCTGCAAAAAACGCAGCAAAAAACGCAGCAAAAAACGCAGTGTGTGAAAGCAGCTGCGTTTTTTGCCTGCGTAAAAAAACGCAGGTAAAGCAGCAGCAAAATACGCGCGCGTAAAAATACGCAGCAAATATGCTGTGTGTGAAAGTAGCCTAAAGGTGTTTCCAAAGCAAAACCTCTGTGAATACTCAACATATAAACTGTCGAGGGGGGACTCTAACGGCAGATTTCTGTAACTCCTGTAGGTCTAATGTTAGCTGTAGAAATCCATATGTAGTCAGTTTACCATAGAGATGGCAGGAAAAAGTTCCTTTTTTTAACCCATAAACGACCAGAGGTATTTTTGGTTTTGCATTTTCATTTTTATTTTTTGGTCAACATGGCCATGTGAGGGCTTATTTTTTGCGGAATAAGTTGTACTTTTGAAGATACCATTGGTTTTACCATGTCGTGCACTTAAAAACGGGAAAAAAATTCCAAGTGAGGTGAAATTGCAAAAAAAAGTGTAATCCCACAGTTTTTTTTGTTTTTTTTTCACCTTGTTCACTAATGTTGCGGCGACCAAAAAAACATAATTCTGGCGTTTTGACTTTTTTTCTCGTTCCGCCATTTAGTGATTGTGTTAATTCTTTTTTTATATTGATAGATCGGGCGATTCTGAAAGCTGCGATACCAAATATGTGCATGTTTGTTTTTTTATTGTTTTATTTTGAATGGGGCGAAAGGGGATGATTTGAACTCTTATATATTTTGATTTAAAAAAACATTTTTTTTTACTTTTTGCATGCTTCAATAGTCTCCATGGGAGACTAAAAGCTGCACTTATCCGATCAGCTCTGCTACATACAGGCGATGATCAGATCACATGTATGTAGCAGAATTACTCACCTGGAGGCGCTTATAGCAGTCTGGCAGAGACAACCATAGAGGTCTGCAGGGCACCTCTGGTTGTCATGCCAACCCATCGGTGACCCGTGATCATGTGACGAGGTTAACTGATGGGCGGATTTCCAGCAGGATTTCCAGAAGTGCATGTTAAATGTCGCTGTCTGAGTTTGACAGCAGCATTTAATGAGTTAATAGCCATGGTTGGATCGCGATTCCACTCGCGGCTGTTCCGGGCACATGTCAGCTGTTCAAAACAGCTGACATGTGCTGGGAAAGATGTGGGCTCACTGCCGGAGCCCACGTCAAAGAGAGGAAGTCCGGCATCTGTGTACTTTTACGCCTGATGTCAGAAAGGGGTTAATGTTACAAGCTGACTTTATATTTCTTCAACCAACAGTAGACCCAATAAGAGTTGTAGAAATCTGTATTCAAGATGTAATAGCAAGAAATTATTCTGGGAATATCATTATTACATCTTGTGATGAACCCACACCTGCCTTACATCACGATTGCGTCGAAAGGATCACGTAGTGCGGTCTTCTGAATTTTATCAACGCGACTTTCAGCGCCTCCTAGGAACACGAAAAGTCACCTTGGTACAGTTTTACACACACATTCTTGTCCACACGGGACCAGGGAGGCACGAGGAGAGAGAGAATATGGCCCATGTGGTCACTGACGTGGTACCACACTCGCTTCACAACCCTGAGAGGCCCCTTTCACTAGCATCAGTGAAACAGAGCATTACTAGCCTGGTAGGTTTGCCACCAGTTCCTCGTTAGATTCATGGATCGAGATAAAAGAGCAACCCAAGGTTAAATTATATATTTAATTGCCTTAAGGGCACACTAGACAATACAATAAACTGTATACACAATCATTATATATATATATATATATATATATATATATATATATATATATACAATGGTCAGATATGCAAATAGTGGTAGTACAACAGATATAAGCAGATGGATCATGTCAATAACTGGTTTGATGTTCGACCATGTGTGTTCTGGGCCATAGGGGGCATGGGCTGCCAGCTGGTTCCTAGTTCCTTCACAGAATGCTACTCCCAATTTTGAAGTGAACAGCCAGCATAACAGACAGAGAGACCTTGTGGACTTACACTAGCCTTTATCTCCTTTGGGTCATTCCCTCTTGCCCTCTGGGCTGAACCTATATAGAGGTGGGTTCTAGCTGGGCCCCTGCTACACATTGAGACCAAACAGCTTTGTTACCATCCTCCTACTAGACATTTTACTTATATACCCACCCTGTGGTGCTAGAGTGGATCAAGACCCTGGAAGGTGTTTGATAAGTCTACATTCTCCTTATGAAATCATAGCTGATGCAACAAAAGCAGTTAGCTTGTATGGTATCTACTAGGATCTTCTTGTAGAAGCTTGAAACTAGCTAGCTGGTGAGGGAATGCATTTCTTCTCTGAAGCTGAGAAGGCTGGGCACCACTGCTGAGCCAGGTGTTCTGTTACAGCTGCACAAAGTAAGGGGGTTTTATAATCTCATGCTAAATAGGATACAAATAATTGACAAATTATATCTCTAATATTCTTCACAAGTCTAATAGGGGAACTTTTTCTATCTACCACTAAGGAAAGTTAAGACCATACTGATTTTCACTGCTTATATTGAAACCACTAAGAGCTATACAAATCTGTATTCAGTGTGCTCCTTCTTGTGGTGGCAAAGAAATGTCATTTTATAGATATTGATAAAGTGGTATTCTAAGTTTTGGTTGTGGAATCTCCCCTTAGTGTTCCTAGTGGGAACCTTTTCTAGCCACTAATAGAGAGCGCTAACTGTATATTGAACTTTACAACTAATATTCGACTTAATAAGAGCCGTATAACACTGTACGTAGTGTGATCCCCCTAACGGTAGCTGCAAAAAAAACCATTTTACGTTAAAGGGGGAATGGGGCATTTCACAGCCTCCTTCATGGGATTGTAAGAGATACTAGTGGATGGATTCCCAATTATGGGGGTTGCTACAACTATTTGTATATCCATTCACTTATGACCACATGATTTTGTAGGTGAATAGCACAACAATCGCTTTTTTGCATTGCAGCTGGACATTGACTACCTGGCATTTGATGTTCACAAAAAGGATAATGATGTTTCTTTGTAAGAGTTTCCACTTCAAAAATCGACTGAAGAAGTGACTACAATTCACGTAAATATGCTCCCTATTTATTTCAATGAAAAGAATACTCAATAGTGCAAATGGGGGATGGGCTTATTTTTTCATGTACAGCAAAAAAAAATAAGAGTAGAATCTGTCAATTTTTATGCCGTTTTTATTCAGAAAAATTACACCAAACTAGCACTTTGAATTTTACCCCGAAAAATTGCATAAAAAGATATGCAAATAATGTAACATAGTTATTATTTTATGGTAAAATATAAAAAGCCTCTTTTTGTTTGTTTGTTCTTAAACTAAATAAAAAATGGGAGGATGAGAGAAGAATACTGTCTGAGCGTCTAACATGAGTTTTGGAAACATGCTACATCTCATCCTGCTATCATTAGCGGGTAATACACTGGTAACTGTTGTCTTTTCTATTCCGGGCGGGAAGTAATAAGTGACCTTTCACACAATGACCACTTGGACTGACTTTCCAGTCTAAACATCCAGCTGCTCAGTACATTGATTTTACTCCTTCATGTATCTCAGCTTCACAAAGTTCACAGAAATCCAATTCCAAACCCTTACAAATAAATTGGGGACCAAGAAACATTGTCTGGAATGTATTAAGCTCCATTCTGCATGTTTATTGAGCTGTTTCTCTTCCATTTTCCTGAGGTCGGACAGAAAACCTGAGTATTAAGTGGCTGAAATATTGATTCATATTTTGCAAGTAAGGACAGCAAGGAATTTGTGGAGATATTTTTTATTTACACAAATATACTGCCCCTATGTATAAAAATATCCTGGTGCTTCTCACAAAATTTAAATATCATCAAAAAGTTCATTTATTTCAGTTCTTCAATACAAAAATTGAATCTCATATATTATAGAGAGTCATTTCATACAGAGTGATCTATTTCAAGTGTTTGTTTCTGTTAATGTTGATGATTATGGCTTACAGCCAATGAAAATCCAAAAGTCATTAATTCAGTAAATTAGAATACTTTATAACACCAGCTTGAAAAATGATTATAAAATCCAAAATGTTGGCCTACTGAAATGTATGTTCAGTAAATGCACTCAATGCTTGATCGGGGCTCCTTTTGCATCAATTACTGCATCAATGCGGCGTGGTATGGAGGCGATCAGCCCGTGGCACTGCTGAGGTGCTATGGAAGCCCAGATTGCTTTGATAGCAGCCTTCAGCTCCTCTGCATTGTTTGGCCTGGTGTCTCAAATCTCCCTCTTGACAATTCCCCATCCACTTCAATTTATGCTAAAAACCTATAACTCTGCCCTTCATCTCGCCAAACAGACCTTCTACACCACCCTGATCTCCTCACTATCCAACAACCCCAAGAAACATTTTGAAACCTTTCACTCTCTCCTCAGGCCAAAAGCACAAGCCCCTATCACAGACATTTGTGCTGATGACCTGGCCTCCCAACTGACATCCATCAGGAAATTCGCTCCCAACCACCAAGTTCAGTGACTCCCATCTCTCCCTGCATTTCCCCTGGCTCACTCTCCACATTTGATCCCAACACAGAAGAAGTCTCCAGGTTCCACTCTTCTTCTCATCCGAGTACATGCACTACTGACCCAATTCCATCTCATCTCCTCCAGTCTCTCTCTATCCAGTCGTCACATCTCACCTAACTACAATCTTTAATCTCTCCCTCTCCTCAGGCATTTTCCCATCCTCCTTGAAACACTCTATCATTGCTCCAATATTAAAGAAACCCTTTCTCGATCCATCCTGCAAAAATAGCTACAGACCAGTCTCCAATCTCCCCTTCATCTCTAAACTCTTGGAGCGCCTAGTCTACTCCTGCCTAACCCGTTACCTCTCCATTCACTCCCTCCTAGACCCTTCACAGTCCGGCTTCCGCCCCCTACATTGGACAGAAACTGCACTCATCAAAGTGACCAATGACCTTCTGACAGCAAAATGAAATGGTGATTACTCTCTGCTCATTCTTCTTGACCTTTCTACAGCTTTCGACACTGTTGACCACCGTCTCCTACTCTCTAGGCTCCAGTCACTAGGCATTAAGAACGCTGCTCTCTCCTGTTTCTCTTCCTACCTTTCTGATCGCTCCTTCAGTGTTTTGTTTGCTGGCTCCACTTCATCTCCTCTTCCTCTCGCTGTCGGGATACCTCAGTGTTCAGTCCTTGGCCTCCTTCTCTTCTCTTTCTACACGGCCCGAATTGGACAGACTATCAGCAGATTTGTCTCAGTCACCCCTCTCATGCATGGCAAAGTGCGACAAATCGATAGGCAACCCTGGCATAACAATCTCACCCAAAAACTCTGAGAAGCATCCAGGGTCTTGGAGTGGCGTTGGAAGAAAACACGCCAGATGACTTCACTGCTTTCAAACAAGCTACAATTGCTTTCAAACTAGCCCTCACTTCTGCTAAACAGACCTATTTCACAAACCTTGTATCTTCATTATCCTACAACCCAAAACAACTGTTCAGCACATTTAACTCTCTCCTCCGCCCATCACTGCCACCTCCAACTCCCCTCATCTCTTCCGAGGACTTTGCCACCTACTTCAAAAACAAGATCGACCAAACAGGGCAAACCTTTACTGTTCCACCAGCCCAAACACTCCATACACCAGACCTCTGCCCTTCCCTAATATCCTCCCTCTCCAACATCACTGAAGGAGAACTTACCTCCTTTCCAAATCACACCTCACCACCTGTGCACTTGACCCCATCTCTTCCCACCTGCTCCCCAACCTCACTAACATGCTCATTCCAGCCCTAACCCATCTCTTCAATCTATCGCTATCTTCTGGTACCTTCCCCTCTGCCTTGAAACATGCCGCCATCACACCCATCCTCAAAAAAACTAACCTTGACCCAACTGCTATGCCCAGCTATCGCCCCATATCACTTCTCCCATTTGCTTCCAAACTCCTTGAGCAGCATGTCCATGCTCAACTTTCCTCCCACCTCTCATCTAACTCTCTCCTTGACAACCTCCAATCTGGCTTCCGCCCCCTCCACTCCACCGAAACTGCTCTGACCAAAATTACTAATGACTTACTCACAGCCAAAGCTAGCAGACAGTTCTCCATCCTCCTCCTTCTTGACCTGTCCTCTGCTTTCGACACAGTCGACCACTGCCTACTGCTACAGATTCTTTCTTCCCTTGGCATCAAAGACCTTGCCCTGTCCTGGATTGCCTCATACCTTTCTCACCGCAAATTTAGCTTTTCCCACTCCCACATTACCTCCTCATCCCGCCCTCTCTCTGTTGGAGTCCCTCAAGGCTCTGTCCTAGGGCTCCTACTTTTTTCCATCTATACCCTTGGCCTAGGACAACTCATAAAGTCCCATGGCTTCCATTACCACGTGTATGCGGACGACACTCAGATCTACCTCTCTGGCCCATGTCACCTCTCTTCTGTCCAGAATCCCGGAGTGTCTATCAGCCATATCCTCCTTCTTCAACTCTCGCTTCCTAAAACTCAATGTAGACAAAACCGAACTCATCATCTTTCCCCCATCTCGCGTATCCCCCCTACCTGATCTATCTATTATGGTAAATGGCATCATGCTCTCTACCGCTCCTGAAATCCGCTGCCTCGGGGTAACTCTCGACTCTGCCCTGTCCTTCAAACCGCACGTCCAAACTCTTGCCACCTCCTGTCGCCTCCAACTCAAAAATATTGCCAGAATCCCTTCCTCAGCCCACAGTCTACTAAAACTCTTGTGCATGCCCTCATCATCTCCCTCCTCAATTACTGCAATACCCTCCTCTGTGGCCTCCCCGCTAACTCTCTTGCACCACTCCAGTCTGTCCTCAACTCTGCTGCCCGGCTAAACCACCTCTCTCCTCGCTAATTCCCTGTTTCTCCCCTCTGCAAATCCCTCCACTGGCTCCCAATTCCCTAACGAATCCAGTTCAAACTACTAGCACTGATCTACAAAGCCACCAACAACCTGTCCCCTCCCTATATCTTTGAACTAATCTCCCACTATCTTCCTTCACTTAATCTTCGATCCTCCCAAGACCTCCTACTCTCCTCCACACTTATTCATATCTCACACAACCGCCTCCAAGATTTCTCCCGAATATCCCCCATCCTCTGGAATTCCACACCTCAACACTTCCGATTATCCACCACCCTTGGATCCTTCAGACGGAACCTGAGAACCCATCTCTTCAGGAAAGCCTACAGCCTGCAATAACCATTCTGCTGCCTCACCACCACCCGAGCTGCTGCCTCACCACCACCACCAGAGCTGCCGCCTCACCACGACCAGAGCTGCCATCTCATTACCACCAGAGCTGCCGCCTCCACACCACCAGAGCTGCCGCTCCCCCGACCTTCTGTTTCTTCCCCATTATCCCGTAGAATGTAAGTCTGCAAGGACAGGGTCCTCTCCCCTCTGTACCAGTCTGTCATTGTAAATTTGTTTACTGTAAACGATATCTATAAATCTGTACGTAACCCTTTTTCTCATGTACAGCACCATGGAATTAATGGTGCTATATAAATAAATAATAATGATAATAATTTGGCTTTCAGTACCATCTTTACCCTGAGGACACACAACTATACACATCATCCCCTGACCTTACCCCCGCTGTACTACAGAACGCCAGTAACTGTCTGTCCACAGTCACCAACATCATGTCCGCTGTCTATCTGAAACTCAACGTCTCTAAAACTGAACTTCTTCTGCTCCCGCCATCTACAAACCTCCCTAAATCTGACATTTCCCTCTCCGTGGGTGGCACCATAATAACACCCTGGCAGCAGGCATGCTGTCTGGGTGTTATGTTTGACTCTGACCTCTCCTTCACATCCCATATACAATCTCTTGCCCGCTCTTGCCACTTACACCTAAAGAGCATTTCTAGAATCCGCCCTTTTCTCAACATGGAAACAACAAAAACCCTCACTGTCACCCTGATCCACTCCCACCTGGACTACTGCAATGCTCTATTAATTGGTCTCCCCCTTAGGCTGCTTTCACACTAGCGTCAGTACGGGCCCGTCGCAGTGCGTCGGGCCGACGTACTGACGCATGCTGTGAAATAAATGCCCGACGTGGGCAGCGGAAGCAGTCTTACGACGCTTCCGTTGCCCCATTGCAAGATCCGGGGAGGAGGGGCGGAGTTTCGGCCGCGCATGCGCGGTCGAAAATGGTGGACTCGACGCACAAAAAACGATACATGTAAGTTTTTTTGTGCCGACGGTCCGCCAAAACACAACGCAACCGTTGCACAACGGTTGTGACGTGTGGCAATATGTCGCAATGCGTCGGTAATGTAAATCTATGGGGAAAAAACGCATCCTGCAGACAACTTTGCAGGATGCGTTTTTTCTCCTGAACGACGCATTGCGACGTATTGCAAACGACGCTAGTGTGAAAGTAGCCTTACTTGACTTTCCTCTCTCCAGTCTATCCTTAATGCAGCAGCCTGGATTGTCCTTCTAGCTAATTGGTATTCAGACGTGTTCGCTCTTCACCAGTTGTTACACAGGCTGCCCATTCATTGTAGAATCCAATTCAAAGTTCTTGTTCTCACCCACAAAGCTCTCTACAGTGCAGCACCCCATTATACCTCCTCCCTCATTTCTGTCTATCGGCCTAGCCGGCCACTGCGCTCTGCAAATAACTTTCGACTAACTTCTGCACTAATCCGTACCTCCCTCTCCCGACTCCAAGACTTCTCCTGTGCTGTGCCAATCCTCTGGAATGCTCTACCCCAAGAAATTAGGACCATCCACAATTTGCATAGTTTTGCTCGCTCCCTCAAAACACATTTGTTCAGAGCGGCCTATCATGTTTCCTAATCAAAGTCATTTTAGGTTTGTATGTGTGTGTGTGTGTAGACCATTCACTACTTCCATCTATCCTCCATCCCCTGAAGATGGCTGGACCATCATTGTAAATACATCATTGTAAATACACACCTGTACTTTGTATCTCCCCCACCTCATTGAAGATTGTAAGCTCTCACGAGCAGGGTCATCTTACTTTGCTTTAATTATTGTATTGTTAACGTTGTTACTGTTGTGTTTGAAACTGTTAAACTATAAAGCGCTGCGGAATATGTTGGCAAAATATAAATAAAGATTATTATTATTATTATTATTATTATTATTATTATTACCCCATAGATCCTCTGTGAGGTTAATGTCAGGCGAGTTTGCTGGCCAATCAAGCACAGTGATATTGTTGTTTGTAAACCAGGTATTGGTAGTTTTGGCAGTGTGGACAGGTGCCTAGTCCTGCTGGAGAATGAAATTTCCATCTCCAAAAAGCTTGTCGGTAGAGGAAAGCATGAAATGCTCTAAAATTTCCTGGTAGATGACTGTGATGACTTTGGTCATGATAAAACCCAGTGGACCTACACCAGCAGACGACATGGCTCCCCAAACCATCACTGATTGCGGAAACTTCACACTAGATCTCAAGCAGCTTGGATTGTGGCCTCTCCACTCTTCTTCCAGACTATGAGACATTGATTTCCAAATGAAATGCAAAATTTACTATCCTTGTGGAGTGTGTTAATGTCAGCAGTTTAACCCAAGATTGTGGAGCCTACTGAAACAGACTAAGGGACCTTTTTAAATGCTTAGGAAGCTTTTTGTTTGTTTTTTGTTATTAATTCAAATTTACTGAGATAATGACTTTTGGGTTTTCATTGGCTGTAAGCCATAATCATCAACATTAACAGAAATAAACACTTGACATAGATCACTCTGTTTGTAATGACTTTATATAATATATGAGTTTCACTTTTTTATTCAGGAACTGAAATCCATTAACTTTTTGATGCTATTCTAATTTTGTGAGAAGCATTTATAACTACTATAATACTACCCCCTATGTACAAGAATATAAATAATAAGACCAACAAAGGAATTCCACGTGGTAGTGAGGGAATAATTAGTGCTAACTGAATCTGGAGTAAAAAAAATGTATATATAGAATTCCTACTACCAAGAAGCTGGACCAGTGTAAAATTGCGTGGACAGTCGGGGAATTACCAAACACAAAAGAAGAAAGCACCCAAAACCGACCATACAGTCCAATATAATATAATTTTATTGAGATACAGTTCAAGTAAAAAGAGGTAAAAATGGAAAATAAATACAGGTGAAAAATAATGATATAGACCGCAATGCAAAGATACAAAGTTGTACTAAAGTGATGCACACCCAGGGGTAAAAATAAATAAAAAGAAGTAAAAATAGAACTGGGTGAAACACAATGGGGTATATGGTAATAAGGGTCTAAATAAATCGTATATGCGCAAAGATCACTAAACAACAAGGAAATATACTCATGAAAGAAAGTGCTAGTGCAATATCACAAAAAGTGTTAACCTGGTATGAAAAACATGGGTGTAAGTATATATATCATACAGGGATCAAAAATAAGCAAAAACACAGGAAAATGTGAGACACACAATGTGCTGAGGTAGAGAGATCAAACGATATGAAAAAATGGTGAGTCACGCAGCAAATAATAACGTGAGGTAAGTATAAAAGTGAAAAACGAGCAGACACTCACAGTATAAGTGTAACAATTGGTATCAAAGTGGAAAATCACTCACAGTGAAACTGTAGATCCCTGGCTCCTGGAGGACGTCATCCACTGTTGTGGTGCCACCAATGTCAAAGACCCCGCACAACTGGGTACTTCCTGCCTGTCCATTATGTTAAAACTATACTGTGCTTCTGTCAGTGCTGGCCTGACTTTTCCTTGCTTGTCTCATTATATTATACTAGATGGAGGCCCGATGCGAGGACGATAATATCGCGATGGGGGCAGGCTTTGCAGCGTTGAGAATCTCTCCTCCATGTGCTCACCCACCTATCCACACTCTCTTTCCCCATGTGCTGACTTATTATATTTTAAGATACTGTGCAACTTCTTCTTTTAACACTGCCAATAGACATCCACACACAATCCCTGCCTGTCAATTGTGTTATACAGCTATACTGTACTGCTCCATAAAGCAAAAAGGAATGAACAAGAACAACTACTGTTGCAAAAATATGAATCCCACAAATTAAATCCAAAATTAGCAAATTAGGGACCTTTAAAACATAACATTTATTGATTAATTAAAATATACAGTCACACAACCAATAAAAGTCAATGTCCCTCAACAAGACAACCAAACATTAACCAAAATTGTCGAGTCAAAGGACTGACTGTCTATCATAGAACCACCAACACCAGTAACATTGGTAATGTAGCAAAAAGTAGACAAAATGAACCAATAGGGTCAGGGTAACATATGTATAGAAAAAACAAATAACTCACATTGCCCTATATATACAATGAAGATCAATAATAGAGATTAGGAACAATCTTACCCATCCAGTAAGGAATAAGATCTCCAAAGTATTCACAAATTCTCCTGTGAAGCTGAAGGCATTACACTTTTAAATCAACCATCCAGTTCAGGAGGAAAAATGCCATTCCAGTCGGGGACCGCCTCCCAACGTGTTTCATCCCACCGGGACTCATCAGGGGATATGGCAGCTAGAAAAATAGAACTTCACCATGTCTGGTAATGTGTATGAGACTCAGAAATGTAGAAATTGATACCAGGGCCCACTTAAATAGATATTACTCTACCAGGTAAATCCCGCCTATTTTTGCTCAACAAATCATAATACAACGTGCAAAAGTACCCATTCAAGAACCAACAACAATGGTTGTCCTATATCAAATCATTGGTGACTCGGTAAAATGTGATTATCGTGAACCGCACGCCATGTCTTCTTGCGTGTCAGCTGCTATAAGGTCAGGATGTGCGCCAAATTCTATACACATGCACAAAAAAGACACGCCAACTAGGAGACACAGAACTTCCGCTATGTGATGATCAGCTTCCAATGCCTCTGGGTCATCGCTAACAGTACTTCTGGTACTGTCCGTGGCTATGCGCCTGTGTGAACTGCAAAGCGGTGAGATGCATACAATGCATAGCCACCATGGCAATGGATACAGAAGGGGTATGTGGCGCATAACAGAGAGGATCCAATTGCGATTTTCACAGTGGTGCAATGCACTCCATCATGCCAGCCATAACCACAAAGGCAAATGGGTCAAAAACAACTGCAAGAGGCTGGTTTCAGACTTGCGTAGGGGAGTGCTGCGGATGGCAGAGCACTTCCTCCCTTCTTCCTCCCTGAAACCACGCCTACGCTCCAGCTATGCTCTGCCTATGCCTCGTTGCGTCCTGCGGTGCCCTGTGTACCTATCTTAAACATTGGGTACTCAGGGACGCACGGTGTATGCGGATGCCTCCGCATGCACCATTTTGGTGCTGCGCCGAAATGCGCCAAACGCAACATGTTGCATTTTGTTGCATTCGGTGCAGTGCAAAAATGGCGCATGTGGAGGCATCCGCATACACCGTGCGTCCCTGAGTACCAAATGTTAAAGATAGGTACACAGGATGCAAGGAGGCATAGGCGGAGCGTAGGCGTGGTTTCAGGGAGGAAGAAGGGAGGAAGTACACTGCCATCTGCAGCACTCCTGTACGCAAGTCTGAACCCAGACTAAGATAACCACATGCTGTATATAGTAAATTCAGAACCATTGGGGAGAAATGAAATAACATATGCTAACCAATTTATACATATGTATCATCAAGTGGGTTCTGCTGGCTGCTGATAGGCAAATTTATAAATAAATATATATCATTGTGTCATCTTATACCAAATTCCAACATGGGCTTAAATAAAATAATTGTCCAAGAGAAAGATGGTGACACCAAGCAGCAAAGCTACACAGTATTAAAAAAAAAAAGAGTTTCGATTGGCTTCAGTATTACCACATGGACAGAGGTCAACAAGCTATTTTTGAGATCAAGGATAATTCAAGTTAATCAGGATGGAACCCAAGGGAAAAACAGCAGCCAAACAGAAAAACGACTAAGGCTACTTTCACACTAGCGTCGGGCTCGGCCCGTCGCAGTGCGTCGGGCCGAGGTTACCAACGCTAGCGTTGTATACGCCGCACAACGGGGGCAGCGGATGCATTTTTCCAGCGCATCCGCTGCCCCATTGTGAGGTGCGGGGAAGTGCGGGGAGGTGGGGCAGAGTTCCGGCCGCGCATGCGCGGTCAGAAAAAGCGGACCGTCGGCGGCAAAAAACGTTACATAGAAAAAAACTTCTCCAAATCATAATTTACCATATATATTGCGATGTCTACCTAACATCTATATGCCAATTGCATATTGTGAACATAAGCGACTCAGGAGCTGCATATTATACAAAAAAAGGAAAAGAGTCATAGCTAGATAAATAGAAAATAGATACCAAATTTTATTAAATACAAATTAAACACACCATACAAAAATTATGTTTAAAAGAAGCAACGTATAGAGCAATCAAAAATAGGCTAGTAAATGTATATTGGGTTAGTGACAAAATATCGCCCAAGATAGTGAGTGCCAGCGGACCTGCAGCACAACTAGGGATGTAAAATCTTAATTGTCACATAAAGAGAAAAACAGAACACTGGATAGTGACTAGTTAGTATAGCTTAGGGTGGACAGAGTAACTGTCATAATCAGGCTCACAGGTGCAACCAGCTACCAGCGGCTGATTTATAAAGCATATCCACCCATTAAAGTGTACCAAACTAACAAACTCCTGCGGCAAAAGTATATCAGCTGACAAAGAAAGATAATAAATATACATGTGAAGTCACATAACATTACCCGTCATGGTGTAGTGCAGGGCGGCTGGGACTCTCCCCAAAGTGGGAGTGCAAAAGACGCTAGTGTGAAAGTAGCCTAAGAATAACAGAATAGGATAAAAGGGAAAAATAAAAATATTAAAAAAAGCAAAACATTTAAAAAATTAAACCTAATAAATCTCTAAAGGTACCTTCACACGAAGCGACGCTGCAGCGATAGCGACAACGATGCCGATCGCTGCAGCGTCGCTGTTTGATCGCTGGAGACTGTCACACAGACCGCTCTCCAGCGACCAACGATGCCGAGGCCCCCGGGTAACCAAGGTAAACATTGGGTTGCTAAGCGCAGGGCCGCGCTTAGTAACCCGATGTTTACCCTGGTTACCAGCGTAAAAGTAAAAAAAACAAACAGTACATGCTCACCTGCGCGTCCCCCAGCCTCTGCTTCCTGACACTGACTGAGCTCCGGCCCTAACAGCACAGTCACCGCTGTGCTTTCACTTTCATTTTAGGGCCGGCGCTCAGTAAGTGTCAGGAAGCAGAGGCTGGGGGACGCGCAGGTGAGCATGTACGGTTTGTTTTTTTTACTTTTACGCTGGTAACCAGGGTAAACATCGGGTTACTAAGCGCGGCCCTGCGCTTGGTAACCCGATGTTTACCCTGGTTACCAGTGTAAAACATCGCTGGTATCGTTGCTTTTGCTTTCAAACACAACGATACACAGCGATCGGACGACCAAATAAAGTTCTGGACTTTATTCAGCGACCAGCGACATCACAGCAGGATCCTGATCGCTGCTGCGTGTCAAACGAAACGATATCGCTAGCCAGGACGCTGCAACGTCACGGATCGCTAGCGATGTCGTTTCATGTGAAGGTACCTTAAGTCTGTACCTATCTAACACTGCCCCCTACCTAACAGTGGAGGTTGCCAGTATCCCCTATCTGGACAGGGTAATTATACGTGGAACTGCTCAAAGAAATAGAACATTTTTATGCTGCATATTAAGAAGCCATTGTTTCTTCTTTTTCAAACAGCACATTTGTTACTACTTTCAAAAAGGGATACTTTTTACATAGCTTTTTAAGAAGCCATTGTTTTTTCTCTTTCCACACAAAAATCCTCTTGCTACTCCCAAAAGGGATAATTTTTGGACAGATTTTTAAAGTCCAATTGCTTTAATATTTAACAAACCTTTTGCTATTCTGCAAACCAGCATAATTCTTGTACTACTGCTTGCCAAAAAGCCACGGTTTTCTTGATGTACACCGCTTGTATATAAACAGTAACACGTCTGCCAAAAAGTATTTATTTTCAAAAGCATATAAAGTCTGATAGTGCTATGTGCTATTAAACAGGATGTTGGTTACCACCAATTACCATCCATTTATATTTGTGATGCCCGGCAAATAAATTTGCTGTAAATCAATTGAAAAAAAAATTGCCACAGCTGTTAAACTTGAGTTTTCAAAGATTTTCTCATCTCTATTGGCCACGTTTCCTCCTGTCACATCTGTATTGTGTTGTCCAAGCATATTTGACATCTCAGCTTTGTCTCCCTCTTCTCTTACTGCATTTTTTTTTATTACTCAATGGCTTTTAATGTGACTGTGGATGTTTTTCAGTATTCGTCACATCCTTAAGGAGAGGAAAGAGTCACTTCGAGCTTCTTGCATAATTGCTGAGAATGCATAAATATTTATATTTACTGATGATTTTTGGAATGTGCTACATTGTATATTTGGCATATTGCACACGTTTTGGAAGTTTCGATGTAAAGAAAACCAAAATAAACAACATACAACGAGTCTTACAGTAAATATAGTAATTGCATTAGTGAAACAAGGCTCATCAAAAAAATAATACCCATAAAATATAACTTTTAAAATAACAATACTAAAAAACAAACAAAACAAGCAGACAAAAAATTTTAATGGCCAACTAGGCACAAAATTAAGTACCATAAATACCATAGAAGGAAACCCCAGTTCTCTTATATCAGGTAAAGTACCTTGTTTTGGCAGAATAAATTGGGTGGAGAGCAGGGAGTTACAGGGGCCATTTAGGGTTAGCCGTCGGTGAGCAGGGGCGCCCCATTCCGTTCAAGCTAGGGTGCTAACCTCCGCAGCAAGGCAGCAATACCCTGTAGGGTAGAGTTAAGGCAAGTGAGGTTTTGTTTAGACTCCTTCTTCAGACAATAGAACCCCTTTATTTTGTGCTTTACCAGATATAAGAGAAGTGGGGTTTCTCTCTATTGTATTTACGATACTTATTCAGTAATGGTGATAATATTGTGCCTGGTTGAGCACTAATGTTTTTAGTCTACTTGTTTTGTTTGTTTTTTAGTATTGTTATATTTAAAGTTATATTTTATGGGTATTTGTGTTTTTGATGAGCCAAAGCACACAACTACCAGCAGTTAAACATCCTTGTACTTCCTGCGACTTTCCTAAATTCTATCTTTTATTTTTCCACTTTCTCTCTGACTCTTTAGCCGTTTCATAAAATCAGCCACAAATTGCATTTAAATATAAAATCTCGGTGTTTTAAGTCGCTGTGAGCAAAATGATGGCACCCGGCTGAAGCTTCTCCTTCTGCAATGATCTATTGATTGAAAGAACAATATGCTTCAAAACAAGGGCTTCTTTCAAGCCGTACACCTGTTTATTGCAAAGATTCCCTGGGACCCATCTGGACGCAAAACAAAAGTATTCAGAGCGTTTGATACATTTCCTTTGAATTCTTTCTAAATGCATTTTCTTAAGATTTGTTTTATTTCTTTTTTCTTTTTGTAATATCTGCATTGGGATTTCTTGGCAATTTTAAAATAACATATGGCCTCAGACAAGAAACATACTGGTAGAGGGGACCATGAGAAATCCATGTTTTATCTATTGGATGTTGCCTCAACTCTGGCTTCCTTTCATCTTTTTATCATATTTAATTTATATTTTAGATCTTAGCTTATCATTATGTGGTTCATGTGTCAATCTTCATTGGAACAAAAAACTTGTATGGACAAATATAGCATATAGATGAACACATCACATTAAAGGGATTGTCTAATTTCAGTCCAATGGCAAAATCGTTGAAAATACTAAAACCAGCATTACTTACTTTATTGCTTGCTCTTACAAGAATTCCTCTAATCTTCACCTTACTATCGAGGATCTTCAAGGCTCAGTTCTAGGCTCAATCTTTTCTTTCTATACCAAACCCCTATTGGACAAACCATCAGTACATTCAGTTTTCAGTACCATCTCTGTGAATGACACCCAATTATACACATCATCTCCTGACATCACCCCTACTTTCCGCTGTCTGTAACATCATGTCCTCTATTTATCCGAAACTCAATGTGTTATAAACTGAACGTCTCGTGTTTCCTTTCTTTTCTAACCTACAATATCCGTCATTGTAATTTCTTTGGGTGGTTCCACCTGTCTTGGTGTCATATTTGACACATAACGTTCCTTTATTCGCTATATCCAATCACTCACTCGATCATGTTACTTGCACCTCAAAATATCTCCAGAATCTGACTTTTTCTCACATTTGAATCTGCAAAATCTCTTACAGTCTCTTTTATTCATTCTCTAGAACAATAATACTTTAATTGATACCAGTAATAAATGGTGCTGATGTACAGTATAATTAACAAAACAACACAAAATCCTGAGGGGGTAACCCAACAGGAAAGAACAGGTGCAGTGATATTCCCCACTTATTCAGTCTCGTCTGGACTACTGCATCTTGTAACGAATGGAAGTGGAGGCACAGGTGGTGAACTTCACATTCGTTTTTTATTGATATTTCTGTGGAACCACAGGACCATGGTCCAGGGGGGCTCCGAATGGGGCGTCATTACATGAGCCCTAGACACCCGTGGTAGGTCCCCTCAAACAGGGTCAGAATGGAATGCCTGGGGGACACGGGTGCTACCTCCAGTTAGACCCCAGACATGTGACAGCGGTCCCAGTGGGACAGATGGACTAGCAGGGTTAATTAACAGATGTTGTGGAGCTGACCGGCGGATTACGGGTGTACGGGTGAGAGCAGGCACAGGTGGTACTGGCGTTGTCCAGAGGCACGGATGGCTGTATGGCGGGACGTGAGGAACTGGCGTAGACAGAACTGACGTCGTCCAGGATAGCCGGGTAACAGGTAGCTGACAGTCTGCGGAGACAAACAGTGTAAGTGGAGCGCACTGGCTAAACTCTTCAGAAGCTAAAGCACACACTAGCGGACACCGGAAGATAGTAACAGAGGATACTTGCTGCTCCGGCACCCTCCCTATGACGGAGGGGCTAGAAATAATAATCACTAATATGCCATTGGTCAGAAGTACTTTTAAAAAATGTGCGCTGTCTCATTAAGAGACCAGGAGCGCGCGTGAGCTATGTATTCTACCCGGGAACCTGCTGTACGCACGCCAGGAAGCAGGGGAAAGAGGAAGCAGAGGCTGCAATAGGACGGTGTCTAGCCGACACAGAGTGGGAGTCCCGACGGGGACCATGTGAAGGTGCAGGACTAGGTGCAACACAACTATCTACTGATCGGTCTTCCAAACAAACTTTATCCTCTCCAATCCATCCTGAATGTGGCATCCAGTGTTGTATTTCTATCCAACCACCAAATTGATGCCTCCAGCCTGTGCCAGTCAATGTACTGGTTACCCATCTGCTATACAGTAAAGTCATCGCTCTTATCCACAAAGGTCTAGACAGTTGTGCACCATCCTACAGCTCCTCCCTCATCTCTGTCTACCATCCTACCCATGCTCTCTGTTCTGCAACTGACCTAAGACTACCATCCTCCATAATGCCACCTATCTTAGAATGACCTCTGAGTCTAGTGATTTTCTACAGTGTTCATGTGCTCTAGATAGGCGATCACTGGTGACATCATCTTAACAAGTAACCAGTGAAGGAGCGGTGTTGGAGGGGTAGCAGCATGTAACTGTAAACCGTTAGTACTCCACTGTTGCACAGGAAGAGGAGACAATGTTTGGTAAGGGGTCTCCATTAGTGTTGAGCGATACTGTCCGATACTTGAAAGTATCGGTATCGGATAGTATCGGCCGATACCCGAAAAGTATCGGATATCGCCGATATTGATACCCGATACCAATACAAGTCAATGGGACACCAAGTATCGGAAGGTATCCTGTATGGTTCCCAGGGTCTGAAGGAGAGGAAACTCTCCTTCAGGCCCTGGGATCGATATTAATGTGTAAGATAAAGAATAAAAATAAAAAATATTGATATACTCACCTCTCCGACGCAGCCTGGACCTTACCGATGTAACCGGCAGCTTCCGTTCCTAAGAATCAGCGCTTGAAAGACCTTAGATGACGTTGCGGCTTGTGATTGGTCGCGTATTTTTTATTTTTATTCTTTATTTTACACATTAATATCGATCCCGATACCGATTCCCGATATCACAAAAGTATCGGATCTCGGTATCGGAATTCCGATACCGCAAATATCGGCCGATACCCGATACTTGCGGTATCGGAATGCTCAACACTCTCCATCCCTGTTTGCTTTTCCATACAACTCCTTGGCGCATTTGACATAAATGACTCTAAGGGATAATAATTTAAAAAAACTAGCCATGCAGTATCACTTTTATGGGTCATCCATATGTCATAAGGTTCAGTGAACTCCATATGTACAAAAATATTTCCCTTAGAAGCAATGTTTCCATATTTCCTTGCATCTCTGTACATGTGGAGTAGTGGCAGACATAAAAAGGCCCCTATGCAGGAACATTATATGGGCCCTTTGTAGTCCAGAATTGCCATAACCTGCTTATGGAGCGCCCTCAGACGCAGGGCCGCGGGGTACTCGGTACCACGCCTCTTCTGTCTCGGTCCTGGGGATGTCACAGTGGTTAGACCTGGTCCGTGACCCTGCTAAGGGGCATCCAATTAAAGGTGTGATGATGGTGTGCGGTGCAAGGTGCGATAAATAATGAGGACACAGGGTTGCAGTCTCTTTACCTCTGCACTGAAGGCTTCGGGATCCGCAATCCAGAGCACTGCTAACAGGGCTGGCTGAGACCGGCTGGTCCGAAGGCACATTCAGAGTTCCCTTTGCAGGTGGAAATCAGTGCCTACCTTCTAGCGCCTGTGTGTTGTAGTACCTCCCTGCTGAGCACCACGGGATAGTCCTCACAACTAGGGTTGAGCGACTTTTATTTTTATAGGATCGGGTCGGGTTTCACGAAACCCGACTTTCTCAAAAGACGGGTTGAGTGAAATCGGCCGATCCTATAAAAAAGTCAGGGTCGGGGTCGGCCGAAACGCGAAACCCAATGCAGTGCAATGGGATACTATGGTTCCCAGGGTCTGAAGGAGAGGAAACTCTCCTTCAGGACCTGGGATCCATATTTAAGTGTAAAATAAAGAATTCAAATAAAAAATATTGATATACTCACCCTCTGACGAGCCCTGGTAGTAATCGGCATCTTCCGTTCCTAAGAATGAGCGCGTTCAGGGCCTTAGATGATGTCACGGCTTTGTGATTGGTCGTGGCGGCCCACGTGACCGCTCAGCGACCAATCACAAGCCGTGACGTAATTCTCTGAGGTCCTAAATTCCTCATTCTAGGACCGCTCAAGTGACCACTCAAGTGACCACTCACGCGACCAATCACAAGCCGCAACGTCATCGCAGGTCCTAAACTCCTCATTCTTAGGAATGGAGGCTGCCGGTTACATCGGTAAGGTCCAGGGTCCGCCGGAGGGGTGAGTATATTCATATTTTTTATTTTAATTCTTTATTTTTTACATGAATATGGATCCCAGGGCCTGAAGGAGAATCTCCTCTCCTCTAGACCCTGGGAACCATACACTGGGAACTTCCGATTCCGATTTCCGATATCACAAAAATATCGGAACTCGGTATCGGAATTCCGATACCGCAAGTATTGGCCGATACCCGATACTTGCGGTATCGGAATGCTCAACACTAATAACAATACATGTTAGCAAAAGACATACAAAATTTTGAAATGCAATAAACAAGTATATTTAACAGTGCTACCCTTTATGGGAGGTGAGGACACTTGAACGTTACAAACGGAAACATATTTACATTTTTACTCAAGGTTATAAATAACACTTATGACTAACTTGACTATAAATAACCATCATTACCCAGCCGGGTATTCTATCTACTAAGTGCAAATTTTGAACAATAATTTAACTTTTCCTTTAAGGGCGTATAAGCTGAACCCACTAAAGGCTTACTATAAAACTCTAAAATATAAATTAACTTTGTCTTTATTTCTCTGACTTTGAACATGCAGGACCGCCTGGCTACTCGTCCGGGCCTACTGCCTCTTTTTCTTCTATAAGCTCAATTTTTATTCACAGTATAAGATCAATCAACCATCTCCCTATGGTTACCAGGAGGACTCACTAACCCCTACGGGTTCACTTTCTTTCAACTCTTCCCTGTCCTCAATCTCTAGTAACATCATCAAACATTTCTTAAATAACTACATACTATCCATTACTATTCAACATTCTTAAAGTAACATTATACTTAAGTGCAACATATGAACATTCCCTTTAAGAGGGAACCAAGTCTCTTTGAGGTAGTGCAGACTCTCCATCTGCAGGTCCGTTTAAGGCAAGAACTTCTGCGCTGCATTCAAGAACAGTCTCTTCAAAAAGTTCTCCTTTTTATAAAACCAGTAGGGGGCACCTTTAAGAAGGTGCGAACTATTTACAACACAGTTTGTGAACCATTCACCGTCCATGATTCGGCAGTCTTTGTAAACAATGATGAACAAAAGCAAAAACAAAAAGCAAAAACAATAGGGATCCCGGGTAAACAAAGGGATCCCTTTAAGGACAACCCTGGTCGGGTATTAGCAGTAATAAGTAGCACCCCAGAGACCTGGTCGTTGCAGTAACGTGGCTCTGCCACTAAGGGGAGTGATGGTACGTCCGATTGCACTAAAGGAGTTCACCTGACCAGGTATCACAGACACACATTACACTTCACACTCCGGCCGCCAGGGGGAGCAAAAGGTCCTATCTACTAGGCCACTCCTCACACTTGGGTAAAACTGGGGGTTGGATAGGAAGTCAGGGAGAAAGTAGCTGGGAAGAGCTCGAGAGAGGACCTGTCAGGGGTGGGATCCTGGCAGAGTCCTAGAAAGGGACAGATCGTTACGGAGTTGTGCCTGTGCCTTACAGCGGCAGACTCCTAAGAAAGGACAAGAAGCGAGGTTTATTGTGGAGAAGTGAGAAACAGGAATACAGCAAAAAGGAGATAATACCAGAAGGATTCGTGCCTCAAGAACAGCAACATCCTTCTGAAGCGCGTAGCCGGTGGCCGGAACGCCGAGAATGTAAGAGACTCCACGCATTACTTTAAACTACGGCAGGGCAGTTAACTATAGGTTGGCTGTCTCACCATTACACCTAACGAAGACAACGGAGGCAAACTGTGGGAGAGGGGCGTCTCTAGGGTCCCTATAAAATAACTCCAGGCCTACCCCGTCATACGGGTGAGTCCTAGCCATATCATCTGGGGGACAGTGAGAGAGAGAAAGAACAGAAATATACATGACAGTTGTGAGGACTATCCCGTGGTGCTCAGCAGGGAAGTACTACAACACACAGGCGCTAGAAGGTAGACACTGATTTCCACCCGCAAAGGGAACTCTGGATGTGCCTTCGGACCGGCCGGTCTCAGCCAGCCCTGTTAGCAGTGCTCTGGATAGCGGATTCCAAAGCCTTCAGTAAAGAGGTAAAGAGACCTTAACCCTGTGTCCTCGTTATTTCATCGTGACCTGCACCACGCACCATCATCTCATCTTTCATTGGACGCCCCTTAGCAGGGTCACGGACCGGATCTAGCCACCGTGACGACCCCAGAACTGAGACAGAGAGGCCCGATACCGAGTGCCCCGCGGCCCTGCATCTGGGGGCGCTCCAAATACAGTAGAAGACAAACAGTTAACTATTTACAGTTGCATTGCTCCAAGGTTTATCTTTACAGTAAATTGCAAGACACCAGCCGGTAGGGAGCACTTCCTGACTGGGAGAGCTCCAGTTCCCTGTTCTCGGCTGATGCGGTGTCAGTATCGGTGGTTCGTCTCTCAGGTGCGGTCAGGTCACCCGGTGTCTGGATTCGAATGTCAGCTTTGGTTGCAAGTTCAGTAGCGGCAATAATACACACAGTGGTGATAGTAGTAGAATTTGTCAGGTCAGAGTTAGTCGTAGTCAGGGCAGCAGGGGGTGCCACCGTAAGCTCGCATCGTTGGACGTTCCGAGCGCACCATCCCTGCGCACTCCGATGGCGAGTGTAGGTCACCTGGTCCCCTTTACATAGTAGTGGATCATCACATCTGTTGCAGAACGGGGTCTTCACATTGTAGCTGGTAAAGAAGATTTCAGTCGGCAGTCGCGGTTCTTGTATGGAGCCCCAACCCCTTTTTGGGTGAAAGGCTAGGACAGTCCCCAGTTTTACCAAGTCCTTCTTACCGCGTACAGTTTTTGGGTTTTGTACTTGCGGTGGGTCACTTTGTTCTGTCTGTTTTCGGTTTTTCCAGTGTAAAATTAAGCATTGTTTATACTGTTCCCAGGTGAGCACAGCAATGCTGAGGCCCTCCTGTCTGGCCCCATCTGGTCCAATCCTCGGGGTATCCCATTGGAAGATCACCCCCTCTGAGCTCACATCTAATGGTTCCCCCATAGTTGCCGGTAATGGAGGCACCAGCTTCTCCATAGTGTCGGGGGTTATCACTACCAGCTCAGCGGAGAGGAATCGGTCATTGTCGGTACGGGGAGCGGTCACGGGAGCAGGACCGGTCGGGGGAGCAGGGGCGCTTTCCATACCTGCGTCTGATGTGGTTCCACCGATGCCGATCTGTTCCACTGATGAGGACACTGGAGTCGGCAGCTGCTCGGACCGCGGTTCTTCCAAGGCGTCCTTCTGGCACAGCTCCGACTTCCATTGCTTCACATCGGTTGGCTCCATGACCGGGATAGGCTGACTCGGCTCCCCCGCTGGCAGCTCCGAGAAGTTCGGGTCCTTTAGCTGCGATGGATTCGGATCCGCTTCTGGCCAGTGGGGATAACCCGGGATCACTTCGTCGTCGTTCGGGTACTCGCTGGTCACCTTCGCTGTCTTGAAGTCAACAGCTGCACATGCACCTGGCTCCACCATTTCTCTGGGGTGGAGCTCCTTCTTGTCTTGGTTTCCGCCGTCGCAAATCAGGGGGCGGTTCTCCTCTGCTTCGGGGCAAGTCGTCATCTTGCAGCAGTAGTCGGAGAGGGCGGTTGTCACTTTTGACGCCGCTTTGATAGTCTCCTCCCATAGCACGCCCTTCTTCTTCCTCTGCGCTCCTCGTGGCGCTATAATGGCAGCTGTTTTGGCGGGAATTTTTGGCGGCAAATAGCAATACACAGTCTTTGCAATAAATCACGGTTCAAGCACAATTCAGACACAGTTCCAAGGCACACATGACCTGATTCTCAGGCTTAAGTAGATCCTGTTCGTGACGCCAAGCTGGAGCGCCCCCAGACTCAGGGCCACGGGGTACTCGGTACCTTTTTACTAGGCACTGCTCCTAATAGCCAGATTCCTACTCCACACTGATGAGGGACAAAAACCCCAAAACAGCTGTCTGTGGATGGATACCATGCTTGGCATAGGTGGTTTTCCTGTATTGGATGTTTTCCTTTATTGGATGCTGCCCTTCCCGTGGTTGTTCCTTCCTGGGGAAAGGCCTGGCTATTCACTGCTTGCGTTGAGAAACACGTGATGGTGTCTCCGCAGCTACTCTACATGCATTTGCATATTTCCCATAAGGGATGGGGGCAGTGTTCTGGATCACTGCGTTGAGAAACACGTGATGGTGTCTCCGTGGTGTTGGATGTTTTGGTCTCCCGAGGCCAATCATCTGTGCCTTTACAACCTTTTTACTAGGCACTGCTCCTAATAGCCAGATTCCTACTCCACACTGATGAGGGGCAAAAACCCCAAAACAGCTGTCTGTGGATGGATACCATGCTTGGCATAGGTGGTTTTCCTGTATTGGATGTTTTCCTTTATTGGATGCTGCCCTTCCCGTGGTTGTTCCTTCCCGGGGAAAGGCCTGGCTATTCACTGCTTGCGTTGAGAAACACGTGATGGTGTCTCCGCAGCTACTCTACATGCATTTGCATATTTCCCATAAGGGATGGGGGCAGTGTTCTGGATCACTGCGTTGAGAAACACGTGATGGTGTCTCCGCGGTGTTGGATGTTTTGGTCTCCCCGAGGCCAATCATCTGTGCCTTTACAAGCACAATTCAGACACAGTTCCAAGGCACACATGACCTGTTTCCCAGGCTTAAGTAGATCCTGTTTGTGACGCCAAATTGGAGCGCCCCCAGACGCAGGGCATGCGGGGTACTCGGTACCGGGCCTCTTCTGTCTCGGTCCTGGGGATTTCACGGTGGCTAGACCCGGTCCATGACCCTGCTATGGGGAGTCCAAAGAAAGGTGTGATGATGGTGTGTGGTGCAAGGTGCGATGAATAACGAGGACACAGGGTTGCAGCCTTTTTACTGAAGGCTTCAGGATCCGCAATCCAGAGCACTGCTAACAGGGCTGGCTGAGACCGGCTGGTCCGAAGGCACATCCAGAGTTCCCTTTGCAGGTGGAAATCAGTGCCTACCTTCTAGCGCCTGTGTGTTGTAGTATATCCCTGCACCACGGGATAGTCCTCACAAGTGTTGTGTCTGTTTCTGATGTTCTTTCTCTCTCCGTCCCCCAGATGATTTGGCTAGGATGCACCAGTATGACGGGATAGGCCTGGAGTTATTCTGGGACCCTAGAGACGCCCCTCTCCCTCAATTGCCTCCATTGTCTGCTTAGGTGATTTAGGTGAGACAGCCAACCTAGAGTTAACTGTCCTGCCGCTGTTTGAAGTAATGCTTGGAGCCCAAAACTTCCTCGGCGTTCCGGCCACCGGCTACGTGCCTCAGTAGGATGTTGCCACGGTCTTAGGGCACGACTCCTACTGGTTCTATTCTCCTTTGTGCTGTGATCTCGTTTCTCACTTCTCCACAATAAACCTCGCTTCGTGTCCTTTCTTAGGATGCCGCCGCAACGGGTGCAGGCATAGCTCTGTAACGATCTGTCCTTTTCGCTAGGCCACTGTCAGGATCCCACCTGTTATGATCCGGTGACCTTGGAGCCGCATGAGAGACTTTCTCAGGAGTAGGTGGTACCTGTACTGACCGCAAACCCTAAACTAACACCGCAACTAGAAGTAGCTGTGGGATGTACCTAACACGTCCTAGACACCTCGACACAGCCGGAGGACTAAATACCCCTATAGATGGAAATGGGAATTCTATCTTGCCTCAGAGCAGAACCCCAAAGGATAGGCAGCCCCCCACAAATATTGACTGTGAGTATAAGAGGAAAAACACACGCAGGCAGAAAAACAGGATTTAGCAAAAGAGGCACTTCTAGCTAAATAGAAAAGGATAGGACAGAATTCTAAGCGGTCAGTATTAAAATCCTAAAAATATCCACAGCAGATAATACAAATATTCTACATCTAACTAAAGACATAGAAAGTAGATCTGCATCTCCTGAGAATCCAGCATGACTGAAAAATCCAAACAAAGTCTAAGCTGGACAAAAACACAATGAATTGCACTGAATTGCAAAGCACACAGCATGTGTGCACAGAGACAAAAAAACAGACACTTATCTTAGCTGAATTGGCAGCAGGGCATGAGGAGCCAGAGAGAGATGCAATCCCTCCAAGTACAATGGACAACTGGCATGGACTCATGGATCCTGCATACCTAAATACCTAATAGAGCTGCAATCAGCAGAAACACCTGCCTGGATTACAACCCCAAGACAACTGCACTACCACCAACAACCACCGGAGGGAGCCCAAGAGCAGAATTCACAACAGTACCCCCCCCTTGAAGAGGGGTCACCGAACCCTCACCAGAACCCCCAGGCCGATCAGGACGAGCCAGATGAAAGGCACGGACCAAATCAGCAGCATGGACATCAGAGGCAAAAACCCAAGAATTATCCTCCTGGCCATAACCCTTCCATTTGACAAGGTACTGAAGTCTCCGCCTCAAAAAGCGAGAATCCAAAATCTTCTCAACCACATACTCCAACTCCCCATCACCCAACACAGGAGCAGGAGGATCAACCGAGGGAACAACGGGCACCACATATTTCCGCAATAAAGATCTATGGAAAACATTATGGATGGCAAAAGAGGCCGGAATTGCCAAACGAAAAGACACCGGATTGATAATCTCAGAAATCCTATAAGGACCAATAAACCGAGGCTTAAACTTAGGGGAAGAAACCTTCATAGGAACATGACGGGAAGAAAACCAGACCAAATCCCCAACCCGAAGCCGGGAACCAACACACCGACGACGGTTAGCAAAACGCTGAGCCTCTTCCTGAGACAACACCAAATTGTCCACCACATGAGCCCAAATCTGCTGCAACCTGTCAACCACAGAATCCACACCAGGACAATCAGAAGGTTCAACTTGCCCGAAGAAAAACGAGGATGAAAACCAGAGTTACAAAAGAAGGGTGAAACCAATGTAGCAGAACTAGCCCGATTATTAAGGGCAAACTCGGCCAATGGCAAGAAAGCCACCCAATCATCCTGATCAGCAGACACAAAGCATCTCAAATAAGTTTCCAAAGTCTGATTAGTTCGCTCGATCTGGCCATTTGTCTGAGGATGAAATGGGGAAGAAAAATACAAATCAATGCCCAGCCTAGCACAAAAGGCCCGCCAAAACCTAGAAACAAACTGGGAACCTCTGTCGGACACAATATTCTCCGGAATACCATGCAAACGATCCACATGCTGAAAAAACAATGGAACCACATCAGAAGAGGAAGGCAATTTAGGCAAAGGCACCAAATGAACCATCTTAGAAAACCGGTCACAAACCACCCAGATAACCGACATCCTCTGGGAAACCAGAAGATCTGAAATAAAATCCATAGAAATATGAGTCCAGGGCCTCTCAGGGACCGGCAAAGGCAAAAGCAACCCACTAGCATGGGAACAACAAGGCTTGGCCCGTGCACAAGTCCCACAGGACTGCACAAAAGAACGCACATCACGCGACAAAGAAGGCCACCAAAAGGACCTACCAACCAAATCTCTGGTACCAAAAATACCAGGATGACCAGCCAACACAGAACAGTGAACCTCAAAAATCACTCTACTAGTCCATCTATTAGGAACAAATAGTTTCCCCACAGGACAGCGGTCAGGTTTGTCAGCCTGAAATTCCTGCAGAACCCGTCGCAAATCAGGGGAAATGGCAGAAAGGACCACACCTTCCTTCAGAATGCCGACCGGCTCAAATACCTCAGGAGAATCAGGCAAAAAATTCCTAGAGAGGGCATCAGCCTTAAAATTCTTAGAACCCGGAAGATACGAGACCACAAAACCAAAACGGGAGAAAAACAGGGACCATCGAGCCTGTCTAGGATTCAGCCGCTTGGCAGATTCGAGGTAAATCAGATTTTTATGATCGGTCAAGACCACAATACGGTGCTTGGCTCCCTCAAGCCAATGTCACCATTCCTCAAACGCCCACTTCATAGCCAACAACTCCCGATTGCCGACATCATAATTTCGTTCAGCAGGCAAAAACTTAAGGGAAAAGAAGGCACACGGTTTCATCAAGGAACCATCAGAATTCCTCTGAGACAAAACGGCCCCTGCCCCAATCTCAGAAGCGTCAACCTCAACCTGAAACGGAAGAGAAACATCTGGCTGACGCAACACCGGGGCAGAAGTAAATCGGCGTTTAAGCTCCTGAAAGGCAGAGACAGCCACAGGGGACAAATTCGTTACATCAGCGCCTTTCTTCGTCAAATCGGTCAGGGGTTTAACCACACTGGAGAAGTTAGCAATGAAACAGCGATAAAAATTAGCAAAGCCCAAAAATTTCTGAAGGCTCTTCACAGATGTGGGTTGAATCCAATCATGAACGGCCTGAACCTTAACCGGATCCATCTCTATAGATGAGGGAGAAAAAATAAAGCCCAAAAAAGAAACCTTCTGCACTCCAAAGAGACACTTAGACCCCTTCACAAACAAAGTATTATCATGAAGGATCTGAAATACCATCCTGACCTGTTTCACATGAGACTCCCAATCATCGGAAAAAATTAAGATGTCATCCAAATATACAATCATGAATTTATCAAGATAATTCCGGAAGATATCATGCATGAAGGATTGAAAAACAGATGGAGCATTAGAGAGCCCGAATGGCATCACAAGGTATTCAAAATGGCCTTCGGGCGTATTAAACGCAGTTTTTCATTCGTCACCCTGCTTAATACGAACAAGATTATATGCCCCCCGAAGGTCAATTTTAGTAAACCAACTAGCCCCCTTAAACCTGGCAAACAAATCGGAAAGCAAAGGTAAAGGGTATTGAAACTTGACCGTGATCTTATTCAAGAGGCGATAATCAATGCAGGGTCTCAAGGAGCCATCCTTCTTAGCAACAAAAAAAATCCCGCTCCCAACGGTGAAGAAGATGGCCGAATATGCCCTTTCTCCAAAGACCCCTTAACATAACTCCGCATGGCGGTATGTTCCGGCACAGACAGGTTGAAAACTCGGCCCTTAAGAAACTTACAGCCTGGAATCAAGTCAATAGCACAATCACAGTCCCTATGCGGTGGAAGGGAACTGGACTTGGGCTCATCGAATACATCCTGAAAATCAGACAAAAACTCTGGAACTTCAGTAGAGGAGGAAGAGGAGATTGACATCACAGGAACGTCATTATGAACCCCCTGACAACCCCAACTAGTCACAGACATAGACTTCCAATCCAACACAGGATTATGTATCTGCAACCATGGAAAACCCAGCACAATAGCATCATGCAAATTATGCAACACCAGAAAACGACAATCTTCCTGATGGGCTGGCGCCATGCACATGGTCACCTGTGTCCAAAACTGGGGTTTATTTTAAGCCAAAGGTGTAGCATCAATGCCCCTTAAAGGAATAGGGTTCTGCAAAGACTGCAAGGGGAAACCACAACGCCTGGCAAATTCAAAGTCCATTAAGTTCAAAGCGGCGCCTGAATCCACAAACGCCATGACAGAAAATGACGACAATGAGCAGATCAAGGTCACAGATAACAGAAATTTAGGTTTTACAGTTCCGATGGTAACTGAACTAGCGATTCTCTTTGTACGCTTTGGGCAGACTGAAATGACATGAGAAGCATCGCCACAATAAAAACACAACCTATTCTGACGTCTGAATCCTTGTTGTTCTGTTCTAGACAGAATCCTATCACACTGCATAGGCTCAGGCATCTGCTCTGAGGACAACACCACAGCGCGCACAGTTCTGCGCTCCCGCAAGCGCCGATCAATCTGAATGGCCAGAGACATAGAATCACTCAGACCAACAGGCGTGGGAAACCCCACCATAACATCTTTAACAGATTCAGAAAGACCCTTTCTGAAAATTGCCGCCAAAGCATCCTCATTCCATTTAGTCAGCACAGACCATTTTCTAAATTTCTGACAATACTATTCTGCCGCTTCTTGACCCTGAGACAGGGCCAACAAGGTCTTCTCCGCTTGACCCACAGAATTTGGTTCATCATATAATAATCCTAGAGCCTGAAAAAAGGCATCTACATTAAGCAAGGCCGGATTCCCAGATTCCAGGGAAAATGCCCAATCCTGAGGGTCGCCACACAGCAGGGAGATGACAATTTTAACCTGCTGAATGGGATCACCAGAGGAACGAGGCTTCAGAGCAAAAAACAGTTTACAATTGTTTTTAAAACTCAAAAATTTGGACCTGTCCCCAAAAAATAAATCAGGAGTAGGAATCCTAGGTTCTAAAAGCGGAGTCTGAACAATATAATCAGAAATACCCTGTACCTTAGCAGCAAGCTGGTCTATACGAGAAACCAATCCCTGAACATCCATGCTAGCACAAGACTCCTCAGTCACCCAGAGGAAAAGAGGGAAGAAAAGACAAAGCAGGCTACAGAAAAAAAAATGGCTCTTTCTTCCCTTCTTCTGAGATGCATTTAACTCATTGTTGGCCAGTTGTACTGTTATGATCCGGTGACCTTGGAGCCACATGAGAGACTTTCTCAGGAGTAGGTGGTACCTGTACTGACCGCAAACCCTAAACTAACACCGCAACTAGAAGTAGCCGTGGGATGTACCTAACACGTCCTAAACACCTCGACACAGCCGGAGGACTAAATACCCCTATAGATGGAAATGGGAATTCTATCTTGCCTCAGAGCAGAACCCCAAAGGATAGGCAGCCCCCCACAAATATTGACTGTGAGTATAAGAGGAAAAACACACGCAGGCAGAAAAACAGGATTTAGCAAAAGAGGCACTTCTAGCTAAATAGAAAAGGATAGGACAGAATTCCAAGCGGTCAGTATTAAAATCCTAAAAATATCCACAGCAGATAATACAAATATTCTACATCTAACTAAAGACATAGAAAGTAGATCTGCATCTCCTGAGAATCCAGCATGACTGAAAAATCCAAGCAAAGTCTAAGCTGGACAAAAACACAATGAATTGCACTGAATTGCAAAGCACACAGCATGTGTGCACAGAGACAAAAAACCAGACACTTATCTTAGCTGAATTGGCAGTGGGCATGAGGAGCCAGAGAGAGATGCAATCCCTCCAAGTACAATGGACAACTGGCATGGACTCATGGATCCTGCACACCTAAATACCTAATAGAGCTGCAATCAGCAGAAACACCTGCCCGGATTACAACCCCAAGACAACTGCACTACCACCAGCAACCACCGGAGGGAGCCCAAGAGCAGAATTCACAACACACACCCCTGACAGAGACCCCCCTGGATCTTCCCAGGAACTCACTCTCTCACAGGATGTTGCCTGGGCAAAACCCAGTCAGCTTCTCCCTAACTTCCTATCCAACCCCCAGTTTTACCAGAGTGTGAGGAGTGGCCTAATACATAGAACCTTTTGCTCCCCCTGGTGGCCAGAGTGTGAAGTGTAATGTGTGACTGTGATACCTGGTCAGGTGAACTCCTTTAGTGCAATCAGACATAACAGCACTCCCCTTAGTGGCAGAGCGACATCACTGCAACGACCAGGACTCCGGGGCGCTGCACTTACTGCTCTGTAGGTGGTAGTGGCCCTTTCACTTCTTATGCCCCTGTGCAGCTGAATAGGTTACACCAATGCTATGTCCACCCATGATGCAAAGTCTAATAGAAAATGCTAATATTTTATCTCTGCCAGCTTCATCTCCATCTCCAATATTTTTGCTTTTGATTTGAACAAATCCATGAACATAATGGTCAGTCAACCACCATCTTGATGGTTTTCTTATGGCAATTCTCATTGGTAATAACCATACCTATCGCATCACCATTGATCCCCTCCACTGCCACCAAGGAGCGCCTTTGATGTACATTAACAACAGCATAGGACCAAGAGAACGGAAAACCAGACTGGTAGGAATGAGGAAAAAAAGAGGTTTGAAGACTGAAGAGTGGATCGGCGGAGGCAGCTGAGGAGTATAATATTTTTTTCACTCCCTTTGTAATCCAGCAGAATGGGATCTGGTGAATTTGAGTTTTTGTAACATTTGATTCAAATTTGATTTGCCTTTAATTGATTTGCTTATCTCTATATACCGGATTTCCAAATCCACAAGAACCCACAGTGAAATTGCACAGGAATGGCGCCAAATTGTGTGAATTTTGTTTAGAAAAGCGTAGGTCCACAAAAGGCAACCAGGGGAAGTGAGACTAGAGGGACTTGTGCATTTTGCTATAGATTAATGAATAAATTACTACAAAATTGGAAACAAGTCTTTTTGTAGATTTTGATCCCCTTATTACATTTATCTGGGAAATTCTGAAACAATCCCTTGACTACTCCGGCATAAATCAAGTGCATGAGGATTCATGACGCTTTTCAATTTTCTCTTTCAGCATATGAATGAAATTTGCTAAAGGAAAAAGGTTGCATTCAGCAAAGCCATGGGCAGAGTGACCTATGACTTTGTTTTGTAGGGCAAGCAGGAGTTAAAAGATAAATATAGGTAGAAGTCCAGGTTCTGTCGGGTCAGATGTTTAGAGGGGTTGGACAATAAGGGGGGATGTTTACAGTTGAGCAGGGTTTATCTGTCTGAGAAGTAGTGGGGGCTAGCAATTGGCCCCTTCTTCTTATACATCCTTTGCCCTGATGGAATACCAGTGACTCAGAAAATCATTGAGCAGCTGAAGGCTACTGCAGGCAGAGTGGACAGAGCAGCTGTCAGGGATCAGATGAGGGAAATACTGGGAGGTCATGCTGCTGGAGCTGAGGATGAACTTCCTCCAGCCCAACGTGCATGCAGGGTGAGACCACTAGAAAGACTGCCCTCTGATGCAGCTCCTAGGTCTTGGTGGCACCGCAAGAGCCCCTCCGGAGATTCTCCTTGTCAGGAGCTGTCTACCCCTTCTCCTTCTCTAAACCACAGGTCCAGATGAGGGAGGAATCCTTACAGATGACTGGGACCTGCAGCGGTGGGCAAGGTTTCATGCGGTCATGCAACCAGGCCTGCTGCCTCTATTGTCTCAGGCTATTGCAAGATGGTGGCGACCATCCCCATTGATACTCCTGTATGGGAACTTCTAGGACCCCAAGAGATCCTCCTTCTGCTTCTGAACCTGCAGCGTCCCCAGGCCCTGGAGCTCAAGAGTTTTCAAGCATGATGCCTATTGTTTCCAGATCGCGGGATGCCGGCGAGCCTGCAGGTTGCTCCCTGTTCATAGTGCCGGGTCTAAGCAGGGCAGTTTGCCAGGACCCTGTATACCCTGCAAGCTATAGTTTGGATTTGGTTTTTCAGCTGGTGGGTCCCGGGCACCAATGCAGTCTGGTGATGTGCATCCTCAGTTCATTCAGTGTATCCTGGAGTGGGTTTTAAACAGGCTCTGGGCGTCCTGGTGGGTAATGTTTTTAGTTGGAATAGCGGGGGTGCGTTGGAGTCGGAAAGGAGTAGTATTGGCAGTTTGTTAGGGAGCGTGCGGGAGTTATTAGAAAAATTGGATTGGGCAAATAACGGTTTAATGGGGTCCCCAGTTCCTGTTTGGGTGCCAGGGTCTGATTTTTTGAGGCATGAGGTTAATCGGGCAGGGAGTGAAGGTTTGCATAGCAGTGGGGTTTCAGTGACAAATCAAACTGAAAAAGAAAAAGAGGGAGACAGCATAGTACTGGATAAAAGGGCAAAAGGGGAAGTGTACCTATTTTTTAAAGGTCCAGTCTCAGAGCCCATCTAAAAAAGGAAGTAAAAGAAAAAATATGAAAGGACGAAAAAGTGGAAATATTTTCCCTCCTCCCATTAGAAAAATTAAATTTGGATACGGAAAAGAAGGATGAGAGCAAAAAAGGAGGAGGAAACAAAGTGGAAGTGGCGGCTTATTCCCCAGACTTTTGTTAAACGGTTATTATTATTATTATTTATTATTATAGCGCAATTTATTCCATGGCGCTTTACATGTGAGGAGGCGTATACATAATAAAAACAGTACAATAATCTTATACAATACAAGTCCCGACTGGTACATGAGGAGAGAGGACCCTGCTCGTGAGGGCTCACAATCCACAAGGGATGGGTGAGAATACAGTAGGCGAGGGTAGAGCTGGTTGTCAGCGGTTTGGTCGATCGGTGGTTACTGCAGGTTGTAGGCTTTTCAGAAGAGGTACGTCTTCAGGTTCTTTTTGAAGGTTTCGATGGTAGGCGAGAGTCTGATATGTTGTGGTAGAGGGTTCCAGAGTAGGGTGATGCATTAGAGAAATCTTGTATACGATTGTGGGAAGAGGAGATAAGAGGGGAGTAGAGAAGGAGATCTTGTGAGTATCGGAGGTTGCGAGACGAGGTCATAGATGTATGGAGGAGACAGGTTGTGGATGGCTTTGTATGTCATGGTTAGGGATTGACAGAGGGGAAAGGCTGAGGAATAGCGGGGGGACAGATGGATTAGTCAGGCAGCAGAGGTTGCAGTAGTCAAGGCGAGAGATGATGAGGGCATGGACTAGGGTTTTTGCAGATTCTTGGTTGAGGAATGTACGGATCCGTGAAATATTTTTGAGTTGAAGTCATCAGGAAGTGGAAAGGGCTTGGATATGTGGTTTGAAGGAGAGATCAGTGTCAATGATTACCCTGAGACAGCGAGCTTGTGGGACTGGGGAGAGTGGGCAGCCGTTTACTGTAATGGATAGGTTCGTTGGGGGGGTTGCGCGAGATGGGGGAAAGATGATGAATTCTGTTTTGTCCATGTTAAGTTTCAGAAATCTAGCGGAGAAGAAGGATGAAAGAGTGGACAGACATTGAGGGATTCTGGTTAGTAGGGAGGTGATATCTGGTACAGAGATGTAGATCTGTGTGTCATCAGCATAGAGATGATACTGAAAGCCGTGAGATTCTATGAGCTGTCCCAGGCCAAAGGTGTAAATAGAGAAGAGCAGGGTCCCTAGGACTGAACCTTGCGAGACTCCGACAGATAGGGGGCGAGGGGACAAATTCGTGGTGTGAAGACATGGGGGGGTAGACTCCCAGATCCGCTAGCCAGAACCGCATGGACCATTGATCATTTCGATGAACACCCGCTCTCCCTTTAACGTGGGCATAACGCTACTCAGACAACACAGGGTGAGGTAAAACAGTGTGGCAATGCTTTATTTAACCACAAAAGAGGCAGATAACACATAGAACAGTCCCAGCAAAATACCACAAGATGGTGCACATTACAGAATCTCACCCTTCTGCTTACTTCAGAGGTCCCAGGATCTACTACCCCACCTGTGGCACACACACAGAAAGGAGGTAATGACAAGTGTAGGAAGATGACAGTCCATTGAGGTACAAGGCCAGTTGACGGGAGGGTCACAACCTGGCTTCATCTTCCAGGGTCGACTACCCCACATGTGGCACACACACATAGAGAGGAGGTAATGACAAGCTTAGGAAAATGACAGTCCATTGAGGTGCAAGACCAATTGACCTGAGGGTCACAACCTGGCTTCTCTGAACATCTCCATGGAGCCAGGCGACTGGCTGGTCCCAATCCTGGCCTTCTCCAAATGTATCCATGGTTCAGCGATGGTCAATGAAGCAGATCTGTATTCTTCCAACTGGGCTGAGGTCCCCTAGGTTGTTTCCTGTAGAATAATTAAGCCATGATGTGTTGACAGCAGTCCTGTAGGGTCTCCTGGATGTTTAGATGTCTTGGCAGAATCTCTGGCTGTCTTTTTAGAGGCATGTAACCAATTTTTTTACTTAACAAGTGTCCTTCATTCAGTATTCACATATAGGATAATAATTGGGATGATATCAAGTAGCATTACTTGATTATTTAATCTATTTGCATAGCTTTCCCCCTCTGTTATCAAAGTCAACAAACTATCTGGCCTACACATAGCATAATTAGCATATCAGTAAACCTCACTAGCCATCAAGGATAAGGGCACTGTTGTGAATTCTGTTTGTGGGCTCCCCCGGTGGTGTTTTATGGTATTGCCACTTATTTGCCTTCTTCTATCCTTGATCACCTGTTGACACCCATTAGGGGAGTTTCCTATTTAAGGCTGCTTGGCTGCTGGTCCGATGCCGGCCAACAATGTATCAGTAGCATTCTGTTGCATTCTCCTGCCTCAAGTTCCAGTTCAGCTAAGTTGAATTTTGTTCCTAGTTAATGTTATTTTTTGTCCAGCTATCTGCAATGTGACTCTCTGCAGCTGGAAGCTCTCGTGGACTGAAATTGCCACTCCAGTGGCATGAGTTGTCACTGGAGTTTTAAAGTAATTTCAGGATGGTGTTTTTGAGTAGTGTTTTGAAGTTGACTGTGAAGTAACTCTTTCCTGTACTTCTGCTATCTAGTAAGCGGACCTCACTGTGCTAAATCTGCTGTTCATCCTACGTATGTCTTTTCCTCTTGACTCACCGTCAATATTTGTGGGGGCCTGCTATCTCCTTTTGGGGTTCATCTCTGGAGGTAAGGCAGGCCTGTATATTCCTCTGATAGGGGTAGTTAGATCTCCGGCTGGCGCGTGGTGTCTAGGGCATCGTAGGAAACACTCCCCGGCTACTTCCAGTGTTGTGTCAGGTTCAGGTCACGGTCACTTTAGTTTCCATCACCCGAGAGCTAGTCCGTTTGTTATTTTTGATTTCCCTGCCATTGGGAAAATCATAACAGTTTGGCCGGCCCACATGTGTTAAAACTATGCACTAAAGCAGGAAAGGATATGAAAAGGTTTTTTTTTCCTTCTGTGTTTGGAAAGTGCACCTTAGTGCTTATTTGTACTCCTTGCTTAAACTGCAGTCTTCAGCCTTTTTTTTTTTTTTCCTCTCCTCTTAATCTTTGAATGGCTTTGGTTACACCTGTTTGAATCATGGATCCACAGAGTTTGGTTGCAGGTCTGAATAACCTGGCTTCAAAGGTCCAGAACTTACAAGATTTTGTTATACGTGCTCCAATGTCTGAACCTAAGATCCCTATGCCTGAATTTTTTACCGGAGACAGATCCCGTTTTTTGAATTTCAGAGAGAATTGTAAATTGTTTTTGTCTCTGAAATCTCACTCTGCTGGTGATCCTGCGCAACAGGTTAAAATTGTTATTTCTCTATTGCGGGGTGACCCACAAAGTTGGGCATTTGCATTGTCGCCAGGGGATCCTGCGTTATTAAATGTAGATGCGTTTTTTCTGGCTTTGGGGTTGCTTTATGAAGAACCTAATTTAGAGATTTTGGCTGAGAAAGCCTTGATAGCTCTTTCCCAAGGGCAAGATGAAGCTGAGATATACTGCCAGAAGTTTCGTAAATGGTCGGTACTTACTAAATGGAATGAGTGCGCTCTAGCAGCTAATTTCAGAGAAGGTCTCTCTGATGCCGTGAAGGATGTCATGGTGGGGTTCCCTGTGCCTACAGGTCTGAATGATGCCATGAAATTGGCTATCCAGATTGATCGGCGTTTACGGGAGCGCAAATCTGTGCACCATATGGCGGTATCTTCTGAGCAAAAATCTGTGCACCATATGGCGGTATCTTTTGAGCAAAAACCTGTGCACCATATGGCGGTATCTTCTGAGCAAAAACCTGTGCATCATTTGGCGGTGACCTCTGAAAAGGCACCAGAGCATATGCAATGCGATAGTATATTGTCTAGAGGCGAACGACAGAATTACAGGCGCAAAAATGGGTTGTGCTTCTATTGTGGAGATCCAGCTCATGTTATATCAGCATGCTCTAAACGCATAAAGAAGGTTGATAAAAAGGTTGATAAATCTTTTTCTATGGGTACCTTGCAGTCTAAATTTCTTTTGTCCGTGACATTGATTTGTACTTTATCATCTGTTACTGTGGATGCTTATGTGGATTCTGGCGCCGCTCTGAGTCTCATGGATTGGTCCTTTGCCAAGCGTTGTGGGTTTGATTTAGAGCCTCTGGAGGTTTCTATTCCCTTAAAGGGTATTGATTCTACACCTTTGGCTAGCAATAAACCACAATATTGGACACAAGTGACTATGCATCTTTCCCCAGACCATCAGGAGATTATTCGTTTCCTTGTGTTATATAATCTACATGACGTATTAGTACTTGGATTACCATGGTTACAAATTCATAATCCAGTCTTGGACTGGAGATCAATGTCTGTGCTGAGTTGGGGATGTCGGGGGATTCATGGGGATGCACCTTTGGTTCCCATTTCTTCATCTACTCCCTCTGAGATCCCAGCATTTCTGTCAGATTTTTATGATGTCTTTCAGGAGCCTAAAACTGATTCTCTCCCCCCTCACAGAGAGTGTGACTGCGCTATTGAGTTGATTCCCGGTAGTAAATTTCCTAAGGGTCGCTTGTTTAATTTGTCTGTACCTGAACATACTGTTATGCGGGAGTATATCAGAGAATCTTTGGAAAAGGGTCATATTCGCCCCTCTTTGTCTCCATTGGGGGCAGGGTTTTTCTTTGTGGGTAAAAAGGATGGTTCATTGAGACCTTGTATCGACTATCGACTTCTGAATAAGATTACTGTTAAATACCAGTACCCGTTACCTTTACTGACTGATCTTTTTGCTCGCATAAAGGGGGCGAAGTGGTTCACTAAGATCGATCTACGTGGTGCGTATAATTTGGTGCGGATTAAGCAGGGGGATGAGTGGAAGACCGCATTTAATACGCCTGAAGGCCATTTTGAGTATTTGGTAATGCCTTTCGGTCTCGCGAATGCCCCTTCCGTTTTTCAGTCCTTTATGCACGATATTTTCCGTGAATATCTGGATAAATTTATGATTGTGTATTTGGATGATATTTTGATTTTTTCGGAGGACTGGGAATCTCATGTTCAACAGGTCAGGAGAGTTTTTCAGGTTTTACGAGCTAATTCTCTATTTGTGAAGGGCTCAAAGTGTATTTTTGGGGTTCAGAGAATTTCCTTTCTGGGATATATTTTTTCCCCTTCATCTATGGAGATGGACCCTGTTAAGGTTCAGGCTATTTGTGATTGGATACAACCTACTTCTCTAAAGAGTCTTCAGAAATTCTTGGGATTTGCTAATTTCTATCGCCGATTCATAGCGGGTTTTTCTGCCATTGCTAAACCTTTGACTGATTTGACCAAGAAGGGTGCTGATGTTGCTAATTGGTCCTCTGCGGCTGTGGAGGCCTTTCGGGAGCTTAAGCGCCGCTTTTCTTCTGCTCCTGTGTTGCGCCAGCCTGATGTTTCGCTCCCGTTCCAGGTTGAAGTAGATGCTTCCGAGATCGGAGCAGGTGCAGTTTTGTCGTAGAAAGGTCCTGACTGCTCAGTGATGAGACCATGTGCATTTTTCTCTCGAAAGTTTTCGCCCGCTGAGCGAAATTATGATGTTGGAAATCGGGAGCTCTTGGCCATGAAGTGGGCATTTGAGGAGTGGCGTCATTGGCTTGAGGGTGCTAGACACCAGGTGGTGGTCTTGACTGACCACAAAAATCTAATTTATCTTGAGTCAGCCAGGCGTCTGAATCCTAGACAGGCGCGCTGGTCGTTGTTTTTCTCTCGATTTAACTTTGTGGTCTCATATCTGCCTGGGTCTAAGAATGTGAGGGCGGATGCCCTCTCTAGGAGTTTTGAGCCTGACTCGCCTGGTGATTCCGAACCTACTGGCATCCTGAAGGATGGGGTGATATTGTCAGCTGTCTCCCCAGACCTGCGGCGCTCTTTGCAGGAGTTTCAGGTGGATAGGCCTGATCGCTGTCCGCCTGGTAGACTGTTTGTCCCTGATGACTGGACCAGTAGAGTTATTTCGGAGGTTCACTCTTCCGCGTTGGCAGGTCATCCTGGAATTTTTGGCACCAGGGATCTGGTGTCTAGGTCCTTCTGGTGGCCTTCCTTGTCTCGAGATGTACGTATTTTTGTGCAGTCTTGTGATGTTTGTGCTCGGGCTAAGCCCTGCTGTTCCCGGGCCAGCGGGTTGTTGTTGCCCTTGCCTATTCCTAAGAGGCCTTGGACGCACATCTCTATGGACTTTATTTCTGACCTTCCTGTTTCTCGTAGGATGTCCGTCATCTGGGTGGTGTGTGACCGTTTTTCCAAGATGGTTCACTTGGTACCTTTGCCCAAATTGCCCTCCTCCTCTGAGCTGGTCCCTCTATTTTTTCAGAATGTTGTGCGTTTGCATGGTATTCCTGAGAATATAGTTTCTGACAGGGGTACTCAGTTTGTGTCTAGATTTTGGCGGGCGTTCTGTGCCAGGATGGGCATCGACTTGTCGTTTTCGTCTGCATTCCATCCTCAGACTAATGGCCAGACTGAGCGTACTAATCAGACCTTGGAGACTTACTTGAGGTGTTTTGTGTCTGCTGATCAGGACGATTGGCTTGATTTTTTGCCATTGGCAGAGTTTGCCCTTAACAATCGGGCCAGTTCTGCCACTTTGGTTTCTCCATTTTTTTGCAATTCAGGGTTTCACCCTCGCTTTTCGTCCGGTCAATTGGAGTCTTCGGATTGTCCTGGAGTAGATGCTGTGGTTGATAGAATGCATCAGATTTGGGGACAGGTTGTGGACAATCTGAAGTTGTCCCAGGAGAAGACTCAACAGTTCACTAATCGTCATCGGCGTGTCGGTCCTCGTCTTTGTGTTGGGGACCTGGTTTGGTTGTCTTCTCGATTTGTTCCTATGAAGGTCTCGTCTCCTAAGTTTAAGCCTCAGTTTATCGGCCCTTATAGGATTCTGGAGGTTCTCAATCCTGTGTCCTTTCGTTTGGACCTCCCAGCATCTTTTACTATTCATAATGTTTTTCATCGGTCATTATTGCGGAGGTATGAGGTGCCGGTTGTTCCGTCTGCTGATCCTCCTGCTCCTGTGCTGGTTGAGGGTGAGTTGGAGTATGTGGTAGAAAAGATCTTGGACTCCCGTGTTTCCAGACGGAAACTTCAGTATCTGGTTAAGTGGAAAGGCTATGGTCAGGAGGATAATTCTTGGGTGACAGCATCTGATGTTCATGCTCCTGATTTGGTTCGTGCATTCCATAGTGCTCATCCAGATCGCCCTGGTGGTTCTGGTGAGGGTTCGGTGCCCCCTCCTTAAGGGGGGGGTACTGTTGTGAATTCTGTTTGTGGGCTCCCCCGGTGGTGTTTTATGGTATTGCCACTTATTTGCCTTCTTCTATCCTTGATCACCTGTTGACACCCATTAGGGGAGTTTCCTATTTAAGGCTGCTTGGCTGCTGGTCCGATGCCGGCCAACAATGTATCAGTAGCATTCTGTTGCATTCTCCTGCCTCAAGTTCCAGTTCAGCTAAGTTGAATTTTGTTCCTAGTTAATGTTATTTTTTGTCCAGCTATCTGCAATGTGACTCTCTGCAGCTGGAAGCTCTCGTGGACTGAAATTGCCACTCCAGTGGCATGAGTTGTCACTGGAGTTTTAAAGTAATTTCAGGATGGTGTTTTTGAGTAGTGTTTTGAAGTTGACTGTGAAGTAACTCTTTCCTGTACTTCTGCTATCTAGTAAGCGGACCTCACTGTGCTAAATCTGCTGTTCATCCTACGTATGTCTTTTCCTCTTGACTCACCGTCAATATTTGTGGGGGCCTGCTATCTCCTTTTGGGGTTCATCTCTGGAGGTAAGGCAGGCCTGTATATTCCTCTGATAGGGGTAGTTAGATCTCCGGCTGGCGCGTGGTGTCTAGGGCATCGTAGGAAACACTCCCCGGCTACTTCCAGTGTTGTGTCAGGTTCAGGTCACGGTCACTTTAGTTTCCATCACCCGAGAGCTAGTCCGTTTGTTATTTTTGATTTCCCTGCCATTGGGAAAATCATAACAGGGCACAATATGTTATATCAAATATCAGCTTACTAGTCAATATATTCCAGGCTTACACAAACAAAAATATGTTTTCTTGATCAGCCTGAAAGAAATGCTTACATTCAAAAGTCAACATATAGATAACAGCCTATTATTTTTGGCTAGCTATCATAGTCTTCTGGTTAATTAAGATTCAATGCTGTGTCTCCACAGGGGGGCATTTTGGCACGAGTATGCATCTCTCAGTTTGAGGAGACGTTGTTTTGGCTGGTTTTTTCGTGGGCATTTTTTGGGGCCATGAGAATAGGAGAGCTGGTTTCCCCATCCATGGTTGGGGGGGTGGGATATTAGTTCAGGATGCAGTTGCTTTAGCTGATTCCATAGAGTTTTGGGTGCGACGGACCAAAACAGATCAAGTTGTAAGAGGTAAGATGGTTATTTTAGGGGCACTGAGAGGGTCAAAAATGTGTCCAGTAAAATGTTTTAAAAGGTATTTTTAGTCAATGTAAGGCGGTCATTTAGGAGCACTGAGGAGGCAGCCCCAGGGATAAGGGAAGTGCCAGGAACTGCTGCAGCTCCAGCCGAAAATCTCCAAAAGAGGATAGACACAGGGTTAAAGGTAGAAATCGGTCACAGGAGCACTGAAAGGAGACACTGATACTGGATGAAGTTTAGCCACCTAAAGTGGAGCTCCAAGAACCTCCTTACAAAAAAGTTATTTATTGTAGTTTGTTAATAAAAGGTCAATTTAGCCAATTTATCCAAATTGGGAGGAAATGTGGTGGGGTTGATATAGAAGGGGGTCACTTGGAAGGAAGCCTCTAAAATACTGCGGTCAAGACTTTTATAAAATGTGTTGTCCAAAGCAAAATCAGAGAAAAAAATAACCTTACTATAAAATGGGGTGTGGGCTGATTTGAAGGAATAGTTTGCCCAGCTGCTGCACACCTCTCTATCATGTAAATCATCTCAATCACTCCTCAGCCCCTCGCTCTCCCGAGGACGCCGAGTGGCTCATCGCATGGCCTTCTGTGATAAACGACTCTTTGACAAAACTCATATTTGGTTAATCATTCAAAGATCTCACAATGTTCAGAATGTAATGAAAGCCGATAAAAAATCCTAGACAGCGAAATCAATCACACATTGTGGCAGCCAAAATATAGTAAAAAACCTGCAGATCGGGAATATCCACCTATAAGCAGTGCCATACATCCAAATGTACAGAAGCTGAATATTCATCTTCCATGCGACAGCTTACATCCGGGGACCATCCAAAGCTTTCCCTCACTTTCTCTGTCCTTATCAATTACTATAGATTGTAAGCTCTCTGGGGCACGACCTCCTTCTCCCTTCTTATTTGGAAAATTTGATTTCTTACTTCACTCAAAATAGAGACTAAAGAAGCAGTGCAAAAAGATTTAGTGAACAAGCTCCTTCCATTTTGCATGCACAGCCCCTATACAGACTTGTATGTTACCATTGACTAAACCCCTGAAGAGTGCAAACAATTTTGTGTTTAGGCTAGTGATGAGCGAGTGTATTTGTTGCTATTAACTATTCACACGGATTGTACGGTATTCGGGTTACTCGTTACATTGCGAGTATCTGTGTACTCGCCTTGCTATATTCGGATGTCCTGCCTTCAGTTTTGGTGCCTCCTTTGCAGCCACTAAACATGCTGGGCTTCTTAACCAATCAAAGTAATGCCGCAGACATCTTGGTTGTGACGTTACTGTGATTGGCTGGCCACCCAGAGTCATAGGGTCTATTGATGCCCTGCCGCTGCCATTTTGCACACATTGCATCCAGAGCCTATGTTCTACAAGCATAGGGAAAGATCGCTCAGCTGCTAGGGAGAGTCTTTAGGCCTCTTGATAACACAAAAGCCCTTTTCAGGGCTACCTGCAGTGTATACTAGGTCAGAGTAGAGTAGGGAGAGAGAGATACTCAAGCAGGGACAGTTTAAAGGAGCTGTCACTATCTCCATAAAACCACCAAAAAATAGCTCATTTTCCCTGCTGTTTTTGGGGTCAGAGCCTGGCTTCTGCTGTCCACATTAGTCCCCTTAGAAAGGTGTTAAGAGCCCTACGCAAAGCAGTAATCCAAACATTTCCTACTGCCTGCTGCCAAGCACGCACCAGGCCATTTTCCTTGCTGTTTTTGGGGTCAGAGCCTGCCTTCTGCTGTCCACATTAGTCCACTTAAAAAGGCCGTTAGTGCCCTACGTAAAACAGTAGTCTAAACATTTCCTACTGCCTGATACCAAGCACGCACCAGGCCATTTTTCCCACTATTTTGGCTGCGACAGCTAGCTTGGCTTGTGCCATCAACATCTGAAAATCTGTAACCAAAATGACAAACATCTGATAATCGGTGACAAAATGCCAAAAAAGACTGTTGTTAAGGGACAGGGACGTGGTGTTGATGTGGTGTTGTCAGTAGTGCGCGAAAAGGCACTGAGTCTGTGTCGGGTCAGAAGAAGCTTAATGCATCCACTATGTTCCTAGAAAAATGTCCCTGTCTGGAACGTAAGCATGTGTAGAAGCCAGAAGAGCGAGAGCAGATTCTGTCTTGTATAGCACACAAAGCTTCTACGCATTTGTCAAGCAGCAAAAAATCTTCCACGACCACACAGTTTACTGTCGTTACACAGAAAGCTAGCCCAGGAAAATTATGGGACTGTTCCGCATCCCTGCGGGGGCAGTGGGCCCTGTTTAGCACCATGGACTGGGTGCCAGTGGTGGCCAATACAGTCAAAATGGATGGACAATGTTGTTTTCCCCTCCTAGGTTTAAGTTGAGCCTGTTGCGCATCCCTTGCTGGATCACAGGGCTGAAAACCTATGAGGGTTGGTTTTGGTGGACCCTATACATGGCTGCTAAAAGAACTGGACTGTTTTACCCTGCTTTTAACCCTGGACTGGCCCCCTGTTAAATGCAGCTCATCACCTTTGGAGAGCCCATGATCCCCTAAAAGGGAGGGGAAAAGCTTTGTGCAGGAGGACCCGAGGAACGAGCCTGGTCAGGACAATATGGACCATTGATGAGTTGGCCTCTGGGTCACTGTGTTTGATTAAAGGTCCTAGGAGCCAAGGGACCAGGGTCAGTTGGACCTACCTCCACAGAACTTGAACTCTTGTTCTGGGGTGACGGTTGACCCACAAGAAACGTTAAATTGGGACTGTACTACTGTTATTGATGTTTTATAAATCTGATTTTTTTTTACCATCTACAAGAGCCATTGTAGTCGGGATGACCATATTTTAGGAAGATGGGCTGTAAGGAGTTGGCAGGGACCCTCAGTTGCCTCCTCTCTCCTAAATGCTGGGCATGTGTGCCCCATGCGTTGCCCTGATGGTTTGGCTACAAGTCAATATGTAAATATTGTGTATTGCTATTTTATTAATGTGCCTATATGTCTGAGATTGTACTACTGTTTACTAATGTGAGTGTACTGTATTGTACAACTCGTATGTAATCAGTTCAGGGTTAGAACAGGTTAATAAAAGGGGGTTGGCCCAGCAGACTGCAAACAGCAGCAATTTCCTGCTTCTGAAGCAGAGCCTGGGCAGGCTTGCCTGTGGCAGGACGTTCTCCACTGACTGGAGCAGGATATACCCCCATAATGGGATAAGCCTCTGCCGAGGACTGCTGGGCAGTGAAGATGGGCACCAGGACTGTGGAAGTGCCCACCGAAGGACTGTCAGTTCCCAGGAACCAGATGGGAGCTCATCCTGTAACAGAGCTTGATAGGGAAAGAAAAGGAAGTTTTACCTCATTTACTTCATCTACCCCATCCCTATTAAAAAGTTTGCTAACGTTGGAACTGCAGCGTGGCATGTAGCATATCCGGAGGATGCCGTTCCAGTGTTGGGAGCAACTGTGTGCTAGAGGTAACTGACTGTGCTGCAGAACTGGAACTTTGTCTGTCTTTCTATGTTCAAGGGGCTGGAGTGCTTCCTGACTGTGCCTTAGTGGACTTGCCCATGACTACCACCCCGTGCTACCTTGTTACACAGCATTGAAGGGTGACGTGAGGAGGTGGCGTGCGTTGATGCTCAAGTATTTGAGGACCTACGACCAGAAGAAAGCCACTTGGAGGAACATCAATTACTGTCTCCAGAGGTGGAGGCTGATGATGATGAGACACAGTTGCCATCAGGTCAGCCTACAATATCAATTGGGAAGGTAGATGAGATGGAAGACGAGGTGGTCGATGATGAGTCCACTGATCTGACCTGGACTGTTGACATGCATAGCCATCACAGCAACACAGAGGAAGATGGATATGTAGCACCAACACAGGCACCAAGGGGTTCATGGTTTGCCCAGAGTGAGAACTGGGTCAACTGTTCCCAATAGCACCCCCGCTGTGTGCCAAGTTAGGGCAAGGGGGTGTTCAGCTGCTGTGTGGAATTTTTTTCTGAAAGTCCTTCAGAGAAAAATATTGTAGTCTGTAGCATCTGCCATACCAAGTTGAGCAGAGACCAGGTCAAAGGCAACCTGAGCACCCACAGTATATGAAAACACATAGCAGCCAAGCACTCCAGTAGGTGGGTGAAACACCAGGGTACCAAATCTGTGTGTGCTGGTCAAACCACTGCCATGTTGCCTGGGCTATGTCCTTGAGAAAGTGCTGTTCAGGAAGGAGGTGATCATACCTCCTGCCACAAGCTGCGGTTGCTCACACACAAGAAACATCAACCACATCCACTTCCTTGTCCGAGCGAAGCGTCCAATTGTCCTTGCCTGAGAGCTTGGAAAGAAAGCATAAATACCCAGCCACACACCCACAGGCACAAATTCTAAACTTGCGCATTGCCAAATTGTTAGCTGAGGAGATGTTGCCATTTAGGCTTATGGGAACACAGTCTTTCCGTGATCTCTTGGCTGTGGCTTCCTCATGATACAGTGTTCCCAGCTGCCACTATTTTGCTAGGTGTGCCATCCCTGCATTACACAAGCATGTGTTAAACAATCTGAACCGTGCTCTCACCAACGCCATAACCGGGAAGGTCCACCTAACAACAGACACTTGGACAAATTGTTGTGGACAGAGACAATACATTTCTATCACAGTACGCTGGGTGAACATGGTGGAGGGTGGGACAAAGGCGCAAACTGGAACATCACACATTCTACCCACGCCAAGAATAGCAGGCCCAACTTCTGTCAGTGTTTCCGCCTCTTCATATTCAACTTCCTCTCTCCCCTGCTCCTGCTCCACACATTGCAGCAGAGCTGTGGCAAGCTTTAAAACAACAGACCGATCAGTGGTTCTCTCCTCTGAACCTCCAACCCAGTCTTGTCATATGAGATAATGGGCGTAACCTGGTGGTGGCTTTAAAGGTCGGAAAGCTGGTATACGTGTTATGCATGGCTCACATGCTGAACCTAGTTGTTCAGAAATTTCTGAAAAGTTACCCCGCCTTTCTGTACCTACTTGAGAAGGTGCGCCGTATTAGTGCCCATTTCTGCCATTCCTCTACCGCTTTTGCTGGTCTTACAGCGCTACAAAAGTACTTGAATTTGCCAAGTCACTGACTCATTTGCAAACTGCCCACACAGTGGAACTCAACCTATCATATGTTGTCAAGGATTAGTAAGCAGCAGAGGGCAGTAGCTGAATACCAGCTTCAACATGCCCATCAGACTGAGAGTCAGCCACCACACATAACAACTGTCAAGTGGGTGTGGACCACTGACATTTGTGAGGTTCTTGAGAACTTGAGTACTGCACCAAGCTTGTGACCGGTGATAAGGCTGTTTTCGGCGTAACCATCCCGCTGCTGTGTATCTTGAAACTATCACTGCATAATCTCAAAGAGGAAGTTTTGAATGCCCAGCTTGTTGGTATGGAACAAGATTTCACAATGGGTGATACTACCCTGCTCAGCCAATATTCTGAGGCAACATTGGGTGAGGAGGAGAAAGATGAGGAGGATGAGGAGGGAGAGGACTTGTTTTTCTGTGCTACCGAGGGGATTCCTAATGCTGTAATGGGGACACCCAACCCAAGTTCCATGTCTGTGCAGCCTGGATGGGCTGGAGAGGAGAAGGTGGAGGAAGAGGAGGAAGCGAGTCAATGTGTGGAGAGGTTGGGTACTGTTCCTTCTCTTGGGGACACAGAACCAGGGCCGGTTTTAGACAAAGTGGGGCCCTAGGCAAAAATTTACAGTGGGGCCCCAAATGCTAACATTGTAAAATCACACAAACATTTAAGTTACATTACATGAGCAGGATGCGCATACAGTTGGTGGAGGGGCCTGGATCCAGTGCTCACACTGTGGCCCCAATATTTAGGGGCCTTATATCGATCAACAGGTCTGCCACTATTAGCTGTATGCAGGGGCATTGCTAGGGTCAGAAAAGATTGGGGGCCCAAGCCCCAAGACAAAGAGTTGCCCCCAACCCCCTCTTAATTTTTTTTTAACACCACAGATAATACAGTGATAACTCTCTGAGTGCAGATAATTTAGTAGATGTCACCTGCAGTCCTATGTAACACCGCAGATAGACATAGCGTTTCAGAGTAAGACTATGTTCACATGCAGCATTTTTTTCAGTAGCCAAAACCTTTTCTATTAGCAGTAAAAATATTGCGTTAAAAACACCTGTTTTTCAGCTTGTTTTGTGGTGTTCTTCACACTTTTTTTCAGCTTTTTTTTGGAGTGAGGATGTTTGTTTTGTCTACAGTATGTTTAAGACCACATTCATACGATCAGTATTTGGTCAGTATTTCAAATCAGCATATGTAAGCCAAAACCATGACTGCGTATCCCAAGATCGGACCTTTGAGATACCGCATAGTACTTACCCCCGACCACATTCACCCCAAGACCTATTTTCTACCTTCAATAAAGAGATGACAATTATTTCTTTGGATAATTTGGCCACAGCGGCCATTTTATTAATAAAACAAACATAACAACCATTTATACATTTGTATAAAAAACTTTGAGGGGAGGGTTCTTGGAGCTAATAAATCTGGCACCCAATAGGCAAAAGCCCAAACCAACTTTTTTAAACCGATAACCTTCTTTACCCTCAGCCGTAACCACCAGCTCGAGGGCACCATGTAACCCGTTTACCGGGCAAACCAACACCAAAGCTCCCGAGGTAAAATCCCCGTCCAGAGCCAGTAAACCAAAGCCAGATCAGCCCCATAAAAAAACATCTCCAAGAACCCCGCCCCCCGCCAACCACGAGCAGCACTGAACACCTCAGGCTCGCGAGTGCCCCACCACCGCCATGGCTCTCTCAACCCCCTCCTGAATGGCCAACATCCACAAATCCAAACCAATCTCGTTCAAATGAACGCCATCACTCCTCCAAATTTCCAAAAATTTCCCACACCAGCTTCCAAATCGAAATGCCGAACTGCCACACCCCCATTACGGGAAACAAAGCCTGTTCAGCTTGACCCGGGCCCTATTAATCCCTTTAAGGGAACGTGCCGCCCTCCACATTTTCCTAGGCACGATGTCGGACCAAACCGTCACCATCCCTGGAAAGGATACCCACAACCTCAAAAAATCATAACGGATATCCCGGATTAACTCTCTCACTGGCTTAGACCCCAAATCATTCCCACCCAAATGCACTACAACAATATCCGGGGAACGATCCAAACTAGCAGCGCAGGCAAACTCAGCTAGTACCATATACCACAACATGCCCCTGAAACCCAACCATCGGACCACCACCACATCTCTCTTAAAACCCAGTTGCCTACCATCTATCCGAGCATCAGCGCGAATCGCGCCCCAATGCACAAAAGAGTGTCCGAATATCCAGGCCAGCTGTGGGGTCCTACCTGCAAAATATAACAACAATTAATTCCTGCCCGACAAAACCAACATCAATGACGAACATAAGACAAATACCGATTAGACGACCACCTGCCAATACTCCGAATCACCTCCGGCCCCAAACCCAAACCAGCAGCCTCAGATGCTGCCCCAATCCGGAACGAGTGTGTCCCAAAGGAAAAAGGATCAAGGCCTAAAAATGCGAGCCCCTTTCTCAATACTGCCGCGAACTGAAACCGTGACAAAAACTCCCCTTGTCGGTGACGTAACAGTGGACCAGACCTATCAAGCCACAAACTCCAATAAGCCTCCAAGCACCGATGGGGGCACATGAAACTCCCAACCACCTTCCCTAAAACCACGCGCTTTCCTTTTCCAAACTGATCGATCTTTGACCGCCGAATCCAAAATGAAATTCCACCAGCCCAAAATTCCATATCCTCAGCCAACAAACCCGCCGCTTCAAACCTATTAGGTGACACCAACTCACCGAGCCTCAACGCCCCGAAAAAAGCCAATGAAAACGCCAACCTAAACAAAACAGCCTCAAAGTTAGAACTGCAAATTTTCCCCAATGCGTCACCCAAACGCTCCAACGTCCCAAAAGATATGGGCCTACGCGTATCGCAACTTGACAAACCTTTCCGAAAACCTTTTAACGCTTGCCGAATCAAGAAATCCTTAGTAACGTCGACGGAACCCTGAAGCTTAAAACCAAAAGCCAAACCGGCTATAAATTTACTCAGCTTTGACACCGACCAACCCCATTCGAGCGCCGACCCAATCAAAAGCAACATCACCATCACTCTGTCACCCCCTGATTCAACTGAACCCAACTGCTCCAACCACTCCTCCCACAAATGCCACGATGATTCGTAACCTGACCACGTCCTTCCTGACACCGAGGACTGTATCAACCGACCTCCTCGTCCGCAACAATCTGCCACAAATGAGAAGGGCATGTCGTTCCTGTCTCCTCCGCTTCTGGAGCCAACTCCCAGAAACGTTCCCACTGCGAACGAGACAAAGCATCTGCTATAGAGTTTTGAACACCAGGAACATGAACAGCCAAAATCCATGCATTCAACTCTAAACACCGCAAGACTAACTCCCGGACCAGTCTGATTACCGGGGGAGAGGAAGAAGAAAGATTATTAATCACCGACACCACACTCAAATTATCGCAATGGAAATGTACCCGCCTATCCTGAAAAGTACTACCCCAAATAAACACCGAAACCACAATTGGAAACAGCTCCAACAACGCCAAATTTTTGGTTAAACCAGCTACACCCCACCAATCAGGCCATCGACCAACACTCCATTTTCCTGCACAATATGCCCCATATCCAACACTGCCTGCAGCATCCGTAAAAATTTCGCAATCAAAATCATTCAAATCCTCCTGTTGAATCAAAGCCCTACCGTTATAATTGTCCAAAAAACGCTGCCAAATCACTAAATCCTCCCTATGCTCTTTGTTCAGACCTACAAAATGATGTGCCGACCGCACTCCAGCGGTTGCCCTAGACAACCTCCTGCAAAATATTCTGCCCATAGGGATGATACGGCATGCAAAATTCAAACGCCCCAACAGCGACTGCAACTCTTTTAACGTAACTTTGCGCAATTTCTCACATCTCAACACCTCCAACCGTAATGCCAACAACTTCTCCTCAGGCAACCGGCACTCCATCCTCTCCGAATCTATGAGAATGCCCAAAAAACTCAAAACCGTGCAGGATCCTTCCGTTTTCTCCCGCGCTAAAGGCACACCAAACTGTCCGGCCACCCATTCCATGGCGGCTAACAAATTGCCACATAACAGAGAATCTGGGGGGCCGACAAACAAAAAATCATCCAAGTAATGGATGACAGACGGAACCTGGGAAACATCCAGAACTACCCACTCAAGAAATGTACTAAAAGCCTCGAACAGCGAGCAAGAAATTGAACAACCCATAGGCAAACACCTGTCCAGATAAAAACCCCCGTTCCAAAAACAACCTAACAACGGGATACTATCGGGGTGAACCGGAAGCAATCGGAAAGCCAATTCAACATCTGTCTTAGCCAATAACGCACCAGCGCCGTACCTACGCACCCATTGTACCTCAGCATCAAAAGAAGTATACACCACGGAACAAAGCTCTTCAGCGATGCCATCATTAACTGACTGGCCCTTTGGATATGACAGATGTTGGATCAGGTGAAACTTATTAGGCTCCTTCTTAGGGACCACCCCTAAAGGCAACACTACCACCCCCTCAATAGGTAAAGCACTAAATAGCCCGGCCATACGCCCTAACTCAACCTCCTTTGCCAATTTAGCCGTAACCATGTCCGCCCCATGAGCCGACCTCAAATTCTTTTTTGAAAACGGGATAGTATGAGCCGGATGAGGAATCCGAAAACCCTCCGAAAAACCATCCCACAGTAACCTCGCCTTTTCCTGATCTGGATACCTACTTAGATAAGGGGCCATCCTTTGAACCATCACTGGTGTCACCCCCTTGACTGCCTCCCACTGCAGGTTTACCACTTGCCTTTTTAAAACATTTGGCCACACCATGCGAGGCCCCGCAGCAGTGAGAACAGACATGCTTGAACTTGCATGTACTGCCGTATTTGCATTGGCCGTCATTGAACTGCCAACACGTCCCTGTTTTATCCTTAACCCCCTGTGACCCCTGTCCCCCAGTTCCCTGTCCTGACTGCTGACCACTACTCCCTCCTCCCCCATGAAAGGACTGCCCAAACCGAGTTGGCGCCATAACTTTCAACCACAAACCTATATCCTTTTGCTCCCATTTTATCTCGGGCCTGACCGCCTTCCTTTGCCGAAACTGCTCGTCATAACGTAACCACGCCTGGCCCCCGTACACCCTGTATGCCTCCCCTATCGCATCCACGTAGCAAAACAGACCCGAACAGTTCTCCGGAACGTTTTCCCCGATAACACTTGCCAAAATGGTATTAAACGCCAACGCCTCTTTTCCTCCTCCTCTTTTTTACTATCCTCCTTCTTACCCTTGTCCAAATTAAACTTCTCTAGAGGCAAAAGGGAAAAAATCTCCACATATTCATCTTTCCAAATTTTCTCTTTTATTTCTTTCTTTAAATGAGCCCCCAACGGCCCCTCAAAACACACATAAACCTCCCCCTTAGCTCTATCATCCAATTTTATCATATCCCCTTTATCCTTTTCCGTCTGAACTGACACCGACACCCCTGCCGCTGACGCTTGCTCTGCACCACTCGCCCTATCGGACCCCACTACCATTCCCGCACCAGAACCAGATACCGGCAACCATGCTCCTACCGGGGACGACCGCACATTATCCAAACCCCCCCCCATCCAATCTCCTCAAAATCTGAGACATACCCGCCAAAAGCTCCCTAACCCCCGGCACCCCCGCAGTGCTAGCCTCTCCTCTCCCAGACAAATCTACCCCCCCAGACCCGCTTTCCCCAGACCGAACTCCACTATCCCACACCGCAACAGACTCAGCCTCATACTCACGAAGCTGCGCAGGTGCTGCGTCCCTGACAACCGTGCGATCTCCGAATTCGCGTGGGTCACTCCCGGATCCGGAATCCTCTGCGCCGCTGTGTTGCTCCTGGCCCACGCCCCTGGCCTCCTTGTCACCAGGGGGGACCGGAGCAGAAGAGATGGACCTCTCCCTCGACCTCCTGGGCGACCTGGACCTGGCGGCTGCCAGCCCGTCTTCAGGCCTGTCTTCTCGCTGGGCTCTGCCACGAGACCCAGCCGCTGCCACATTGCACTCCCTCCGAACTGGGCCAGGCTGAGGGGTTGAAGTACGCCTGCCCGTCGCACTGGTTCCCGGAGCGCCGCACCTGCCAGGTACCCGGGGTGAGTCCAACCCCGAGTCACCTGCCGCCGATCTGCTGCTGCTCCTCCGCACTGCCGCTGCTCCCTGGGGTCTCCTCTTCGACATTGAGGCCGGCGCCGCAGCTACTGCAGCTGCTCGCCGGGTGCTGCTCCTGCTGGCCGCCGCCATGTTTGCCCCTTGAACCGGAACTTCGGCGGGCACTTCCGGTGCGGCCTACACAACTCTCCTGGCCTGCACCGCCGCTGTTCCGGACCGCCGCCCAGCACCAGCAGCGCCGACCGGAGGATTCCTGCCGGAGGGCGGGCCGGGGTGTACGGGTGACCGGCGGCCCGCTCCCTCCGCAGGGTCCCGAGAGGGGCTCCGTGGCCGGCGGCTGCCGCGCGCTCTCAGCTCCGGGGACAAACGCTCCGAGGGACGAGTCCTCCTGGTTCTGGTCCCCTGTCCTCCAGGACTGCCCAGCAACGATGCCAGCTGGTCCTCCAACCAGCCATCTCGCCTGGACCGCGCCATCTCCCGCAGCTGCCCGAGAATAGAGGTCACCGACGACATCGTGCACCTTCACTGCTTGGATGCCTAAAAGGTAATGGCCCCCTTTCCCGCACTTTCTCTTTGAACCCGCCCCACAAATTACGGACCACCCCTTTCCCCCCCATCCCACAAACCAATCCCGACTGTCCCTGCCTGAATTCAAACAATGCTTTCCAAAGTTCCCTTGGCAACGCAGTCATGGGGAGCTTTCGATTAACTACGTTCCTACAGCCCCCCCGCTGGACGGTGAGAAATACCGAAGTGGTGAAGTGTTTCTCAGGCTATGTGCACACGCTGCAGATTTTGCTGTGGATCTGCAGCAGTTTTCCATGCGTTGTACAGCACCATGTAGACGTATGGAAAACAAAATCCGCCATACACATGCTGCGGAAAATACCACGTAGAAACAATGCGTTGTATTTTCTGCAGCATGTCAATTCTTTGTGCAGATTCTGCAGCGTTTTACACCTGCTCCATAATAGGAATCCGCAGGTGTAAAAACACTGTTGAAAACTGCACAAAAAACATGGTAATTCCGCCGTAAATCTGCAGGTAAAACGCAGGGCGTTTTACCTGCAGATTTTTAGGAATGTGCGTGGAAAAATCCACGGCAGATTCCGCAACGTGTGCACATAGCCTCATTGCTCCACTGCTGTTTCTGCATTACAAATACTGATGTGAAATACTGAACATCTGAACGAGACCTAATAGTTTAATTCACCAAAACCACTTAAAAAATTGCAGTGAAAAATGCCGTTGCAATATCTGCAGCTTTTTTATTCTTTCATTGCTTTCTACGGGTGAAAACACTGAAAGAAGTGACACGCTACAGATTTAAAAAGCGCTATGGTTCTGAAATCCAGTCAGAAAACAAACAAGCATCTGCAGGCGATTTCAGAAATCTCCTGTTTTGCTGGCACTTTGAAAAGCAGCTTTTCGCCATGTTCATATGCAGAATTTTTGCAGCTTTTTCTTCTGCAAATAAGAAGTTTACAGCATTTTACAGCACAAGCAAAAACTGAGATTTTCAGAAATCTCCTGCACACCCTTTTATTTTCTCCTGACTGAATTTCACAACTGCAGCCTTTTTTAAATCTGCAGCATGTCGCTTTCAGCAATTTTTTTCACCCGTAGAAAGCAATGAAAAAGTTTAAAAAATGCTGCAAATGGTGCAACGTTGTTTTTCGCTGCTTTTTTTGTGAATAACACTAACGTTATTAAACATGTACTGTAGACAAATGCATCCTGTAAAAAACAAACAGCAAAAGCTCTAAGGGTGTGTGTCCACAATCAGTAAACGCTGCGGGTCGGCTGCTGTGTACTTGTGCAGCGTCCAACTCGCAGCAGCCAGATGTTACAGTATAGTGGATGGGATTTCAAGAAATTCCATCTCTACTATGCGCGCACCAACACCTGCACCTCACCCACAGAGATGGACATGGGGCGCGTCTGTCCAGGCTGCAGCATGTCAATTTATCTGGCGCAGACGTGAGTCTCCACAAGAGAAATCTCACCCCTGCAATGTATAGGACGCGGTGATTCCGCACAGATCAATGAACACACGCGGATTCACCTGTGTTCAAAAGATGGCAGCACTTTGGAAGCAGCACATGTCCACTGCATCCAAAGGGCTGCCATTTCTGGATCCGCTGCACATACCCTAAAAAATGGATGATTTGAAAGCAGTGTTTTTACTGCCAAGAGAGCAGGCTTTGGCTGCAAAAAAAATGCACCAAAAACGCTGATTCCTATGCACACCTGTACTATATATGTGTATGGTTTACCCTTATTATTTCATGTGGGAATTCATTTATTTCTATATAATAAATACCCTGATTCAGCAGACAATATTCCTGTTTTGTGTCATCCAGACAGTAGTGACAGCAGGTCGCCCTGTCATATTACAAGCAATGATTCAGTGACTAGTCAGAGCCTATGCTGATGGCTGCTGTATGTGACTGTGAAACCTGATCCTACAGCACAGAGCTCAGGGACCACATGAGTAAATCACTGCACTGAGGGGGTCTCAAGGGGGGTTTGGGAGAGACGCTCTGGGACTGCTGCTTCACTGCTGTACACCCTCTGGGCACTTTATACAGGGGTTGCAGATGCAGGGGGCCCCTTGTAGGTGGGGGCCCCAGTCATCTGCCTGGTCTGCCTGTGCCAAACGCAGGCCCTGCACAGAACATTTGCCTTTTTGCAGCTTGGCTCACGTCACAGTTCATGTGTGTCTGTGGCAAGACCCTCGCGTGGTACACATTTTATCAACAACCAATACTGGTTGGCCACCTTTCTCAATCCACGGTACAAGAAGAACTTTCCTTCTCTCCTTTTGGGGTCACCAAAGAGTTTTACAATGGAATCATTCAAGAGGGCCTTTGTAGATCAGTTGCTGAAAACATCACCCTCAGACAATGCTGGTGGCAGAGGTAGCGGCTGTTTTCAACACCAAGGGATAATGGGGAGAGACACGAACACCAGGTCCAACAGAGGTGGGGGGAAAATGTGCACAAATTGGGCAATTTTCAATAAACCAGCACAACAGCAAGGGCTATCTGTACCTGTAACAATGCCAAGGAGGGAGAAATTGCAGAACATGGTCAAGGGATACTTAAGTGACCATACGTGCGTCCTTTCTGATGCTTCAGTTCCCTTTAATTATTGGGTGTCCAAGCTAAACACTTGGCCTGACCTCTCCTTATACACCGTGGAAGTGCTGGCCTGCCCGGCTGCTAGTGTAATATCAGAGCGTGTTTTCAGTTCCGCTGGGTCAATCATCACTGATAGGCGCACACGCCTCTCCACGGAAAATGCAGACAGACTTACTCTGATTAAATTCAACAAGAACTGGATATCTCCACAGTTTGCAATCCCTCCAGATGACAGCAAGCCAACCTAAATTCACCAAAAATGCTGATTAATGCTACTGCTTTTAACATCAACCCCTTCCCATAAAAACCCATTTCCTTCCTTCGTCAACCTTGACTCAGCCCATAGGGCTAATTTTAACAAATCCTATGCACATTGTGCAGTGGACAAACCAGGACAGTATTCCTACTCCAGCCTAACTACTATTTGTGATTGGAGGCCCTTGGGATGGTGGCTTCCTGCATCAACCATGACTCAGCCCTTAGGGCTAATTTTTACAAACCCTATGCACATTGTGCAGTGTACAAATCTTGAATGTAGAGTGGTCCTACCAAACTAATATTTGTTTTTGGAGGCCCTTGTGACAGGTTGTCCCACATTGTGACTGAGATAGGGGATACATATTGAATAGAAATGCAGGTTTGGTAGTTGTTCTTGTGTATCTGTAAAAGTGGCGTAATACTGCAACAAACTTATTCCCAGAAACACATCAGAAATACATGCAGGCATATTCTCCAGGCTCTTCCCATTCTGTTTCATCACTTTCCCATCCATTTCAGCCTTCTCCTCAGGCCCCCAGACCCCTTTGTAGGGTCCAGCAGAAAATTACATACATTTCCCATTGACTTGCATTGTACTCGCTATTTGGAACGAATATGCGATTTTCACAAAGTACTCGTTATGAGTATAGCGATTACGAACATTACGGTACATGCTCATGACTAGTTTTGGCGTTTTTGTGTTAACCTCCCCTTTTTCCAAGTGCCATTATGCTTCTGCCCACATTGTCGTAAGAGGCTTATTTTTTGTAGGATGAGTTGTAATTTTTACTGACACTATTCACTTTACCATTAGTGTTGAGCGATACCGTCCGATACTTGAAAGTATCGGTATCGGATAGTATCGGCCGATACCCGAAAAGTATCGGATATCGCCGATACCGATACCCGATACCAATACAAGTCAATGGGACACCAAGTATCGGAAGGTATCCTGATGGTTCCCAGGGTCTGAAGGAGAGGAAACTCCCCTTCAGGCCCTGGGATCCATATTAATGTGTAAAATAAAGAATAAAAATAAAAAATATTGATATACTCACCCTCTGACGCGCCTTGGTTGTAACCGCCAGCCTCCGTTCATAAGAATGAGCGCTTGAAAGTCCTTAGATGACGTCGCGGCCAACCAGGGCGCGTCAGAAGGTGAGTATATCAATATTTTTTATTTTTATTCTTTAATTTACACATTAATATCGATCCCGATACCGATTCCCGATACCACAAAAGTATCGGATCTCGGTATCGGAATTCCGATACAGCAAATATTGGCCGATACCCGATACTTGCGGTATCGGAATGCTCAACACTATTTACCATATTACCATATAATGTACTGAAAAATGGAAAACTGTGATGGTAGCAAAAATAACAATCTGGTTGTTGCTAACTACCTGCGTTTTCTGTCTGGCGATGATCTCTGAAATCATGTCAAAGGGGCTTCACTGCCAATATCATGTTACTTTAAACCTGGCTCCCTGCAGTTTGGCAGCAGGGAGTCGGCTGTCACACGGCATGCCATCAGCAGTGACTCACATCGCCAGAGGAGAGAGGAAGAGAAGAAGCTGCTCTGTCAACAAGATGTCATCGGAAGTGGCAGAATCACCGTCAGGAGCAATCCATGACTACCATGAGAAAAATTGTCACCTACTTTAAACATGAATTCAGGAGACCAGCCGGGGACACTGGCAGAGGTGCCATAGATCGGAATGGGTCTGGTAAGTGATTAGTGTTGTTCATTTGTGTATTTTTTAAGTTTAACTTCAAAATGGCCACAATTATAAACTGAGTTAAAGTATTGGACCACGAGGTCCAAGGTGGACAATTTTTTCAGGGTAATACATTTGCCCCAGTCACAATGTCATATCAGAAATGGAGCACCCAATGGCACCAATTGAAATTAATAGAACATCCATGTAATGCTTCAATTACCTAATTTCCCCAGATCTCTTTGTGGGATTCTGTCTGGATTACTTTCTAATCTACCCATGTGCCCTCATAGAACATATGAACAAGGGTTTTCTAGACCAGAAATATTTTGACTATTGAGTATGTCTAATCATGGCTGTAGAAGATTCAATAAAATTACCCAGTGCAATCCCGAAAGCCGCGGATGAGGAAGGCAATCATATTTTTTGTTGGGAGGATCTAAAAGCGCATTAAAGCCATTCACCCTCATTATTGACCACATTTGAGAAGCTGAATGGCAAGGTCGGGATTGTTTATATACAAGCCATCTGTAGGAGCGCCACTTGTATATATGAGCTGTTAAGTATCTTTGTACATTAGCTTTCCAGAGAAAGAAGAAATTATGTATGAAACCTCAGGTACTTCTTAAAAGCAAGCACCTTACATTGTAAGAAAGGAATGGTTGGAATTGTAATGCAAAGTGCACCTGGAAGATTTTGTATTTGATGATTGAAGAATTGACATAGTTGACATAGTTATTAAGGTTGAAGGAAGACTTTAAGTCCATCTAGTTCAACTCATAGCCCAACCTAACATGCCCTAACATGTTGATCCAGAGGAAGGCAAAAAAAAACCATGTGGCAAAGAGTAAGCTCCGCCTTGGGGAAAAAAAATTCCTTCCCGACTCCACATACGGCAATCAGACTAGTTCCCTGGATCAACGCCCTATCAAGGAATCTAATATATATACCCTGTAACATTATACTTTTCCAGAAAGGTATCCAGTCCCCTCTTAAATTTAAGTAATGAATCACTCATTACAACATCATATGGGAGAGAGTTCCATAGTCTCACTGCTCTTACAGTAAAGAATCCACGTCTGTTATTATGCTTAAACCTTCTTTCCTCCAGACGTAGAGGATGCCCCCTTGTCTCTGTCACCGGTCTATGATTAAACAGATCATCAGAAAGGTCTTTGTACGGTCCCCTCATATATTTGTACATTAACCCCTTCCCGACCCATGACGCCACATAGGCGTCATGAAAACCCGTGCCAATCCGACCCATGACGCCTATGTGGCGTCATGGAATGATCGCGTCCCTGCAGATCGGGTGAAGGGGTTAACTCCTATTTTACCCGATCTGCAGGGAGAGGGGGAGTGGTACTTCAGCCCAGGGGGGGTGGCTTCACCCCCCCGTGGCTACGATCGCTCTGATTGGCTGTTGAAAGTGAAACTGCCAATCAGAGCGATTTGTAATATTTCACCTAAAAAACTGGTGAAATATTACAATCCAGCCATGGCCGATGCTGCAATATCATCGGCCATGGCTGGAAACACTAATGTGACCCCCCCCCACCCCACCGATCGCCCCCCCAGTCCTCCGTTAGTCCTCCGGTCCCCTCCGTCCGCCTGCCGGCTCCCCCGTCCTGCTGTCCGCTCCCCCGTCCTCCTGCCCGCTCCCCCCCTGCTCCTATGTCACCCCCCCGTGCTCCGACGCCCCCCCCGTGCCCCGATCTCCCCCCCCTTATACTTACCGAGGCTCCCGGTCCCCGTCCGCCTCCATCATGGGCGCCGCCATCTTCCAAAATGGCGGGCGCATGCTCAGTGCGCCCGCCGGCCGGCAGATTCATTAGAGGTACATTTTGATCGCTGTGGTAGGTTCTATCACAGCGATCAAAATAAAAAAATAATAAATAAACCCCCCCCTTTATCACCCCCATAGATAGGGACAATAATAAAATAAAGAAAATATTTTTTTTTCTTTTTCCACTAGGGTTAGGGTTAGAACTAGGGTTAGAACTAGGGGTAGGGTTAGGGTTACGGGTAGGGTTAGGGTTAGGGGTAGGGTTATGGCATGTGCACACAGAGCGGATCGGCCGCGGATCCGCAGCGGATCGGCAGCGGATCGGCCGCGGATCCGCAGCGGATCGGCCGCGGATCCGCAGCGGATTGGCAGCGGATCCGCAGCGGATCGGCAGCGGATCGGCCGCGGATCGGCAGCGGATCCGCAGCGGATCGGCAGCGGATCCGCAGCGGATCGGCAGCGGATCGGCTGCGGATTGGCAGCGGATCCGCAGCGGATCGGCAGCGGATCCGCAGCGGATCGGCAGCGGATCCGCAGCGGATCGGCAGCGGATCCACAGCGGATCCGCAGCGGATCGGCCGCGGATCCGCAGCGGATTGGCCGCGGATCCGCAGCGGATTGGCAGCGGATTGGCCGCGGATCCGCAGCGGATTGGCCGCTGCGAATTCGAAGCAGTTTTCCATCAGGTTTACAGTACCATGTACACCTAAGGAAAACCAAATCCGCTGTGCCCATGGTGCGGAAAATTCCGTGCAGAAACGCTGCGTTGTATTTTCCGCAGCATGTCAATTCTTTGTGCGGATTCCGCAGCGTTTTACACCTGTTCCTCAATAGGAATCCGCAGGTGAAATCTGCACAAAAAAACACTGGAAATCTGCTGTAAATCCGCAGGTAAAACGCAGTGCCTTTTACCTGCAGATTTTTCAAAAATCATGAGGAAAAATCTCACATGAATCCGCAACGTGGGCACATAGCCTTAGGGTTAGGGTTGGAATTAGAGTTAGGGTTGGAATTAGGGCTAGGGTTTGAAATAGGGTTAAGATTAGGCTTGTGGTTAGGGTTACGGATAGGGTTAGGGGTGTGTTGGGGTTACAGTTGTGGTTAGGGTTGGGATTAGGGTTACGGTTGGGATTAGGGTTAGGATTAGGGTTGGAATTAGGGTTACGGGTGTGTTGCGGTTAGGGTTGTGGTTAGGGGTGTGTTGGGGTTAAGGTTGTGATTAGGGTTATGGCTACAGTTGGGATTAGGATTAGGGGTGTGTTGGGGTTAGTGTTGAAGTTAGAATTGAGGGGTTTCCACTGTTTAGGCACATCAGGGGTCTCCAAACGCAACATGGCGCCACCATTGATTCCAGCCAATCTTGCGTTCAAAAAGTCAAATGGTGCTCCCGCCCTTCCAAGCCCCGACGTGCGCCCAAACAGTGGTTTACCCCCACATTTGGGGTACCAGCGTACTCAGGACAAACTGGGCAACAACTGCTGGGGTCTAATTTCTCCTGTTACCCTTGCAAAAATAAAAAATTACTTGCTAAAACATAATTTTTGAGGAAAGAACAATTATTTTTTATTTTCACGGCTCTGCGTTATAAACTTCTGTGAAGCACTTGGGGGTTGAAAGTGCTCACCACACATCTAGATAAGTTCCTTCGGGGGTCTAGTTTCCAAAATGGGGTCACTTGTGGGGTGTTTCTACTGTTTAGGTACATCAGGGGCTCTGCAAATGCAATGTGACGCCCGCAGACCATTCCATCAAAGTCTGCATTTCAAATGTCACTACTTCCCTTCCGAGCCCTGACGTGTGCCCAAACAGTGGTTTACCCCCACATATGGGGTATCAGCGTACTCACAACAAACTGGGCAACAAATATTGGGGTCCAAATTCTCCTGTTACCCTTGTGAAAATAAAAAATTGCTTGCTAAAACATCTTTTTTGAGGAAAGAAAAATGATTTTTTATTTTCACGGCTCTGCGTTGTAAACTTCTGTGAAGCACTTGGGGGTTGAACGTGCTCACCACACATCTATATAAGTTCCTTGGGGGGTCTAGTTTCCAAAATGGGGTCACTTGTGGGGGGTTTCTACTGTTTAGGCATATCAGGGGCTCTGCAAACGCAACCTGACGCCCGCAGAGCATTCCATCAAAGTCTGCATTTCAAAACGTCACTACTTCCCTTCCGAACCCCGACGTGTGCCAAAACAGTGGTTTACCCCCACATATGGGGTATCAGCGTACTCACAACAAACTGGGCAACAAATATTGGGGTCCAAATTCTCCTGTTACCCTTGTGAAAATAAAAAATTGCTTGCTAAAACATCTTTTTTGAGGAAAGAAAAATGATTTTTTATTTTCACGGCTCTGCGTTGTAAACTTCTGTGAAGCACTTGGGGGTTGAACGTGCTCACCACACATCTAGATAAGTTCCTTGGGGGGTCTAGTTTCCAAAATGGGGTCACTTGTGGGGGGTTTCTACTGTTTAGGCATATCAGGGGCTCTGCAAACGCAACCTGACGCCCGCAGAGCATTCCATCAAAGTCTGCATTTCAAAACGTCACTACTTCCCTTCCGAACCCCGACGTGTGCCAAAACAGTGGTTTACCCCCACATATGGGGTATCAGCGTACTCAGGAGAAACTGGACAACAACTTTTGGGGTCCAATTTCTCCTGTTACTCTTGCAAAAATAAAAAAATTCTGGGCTAAAAAAATATTTTTGAGGAAAGGAAACACATTTTTTATTTTCACGGCTCTGCGTTATAAACTTCTGTGAAGCACTTGGGGGTTCAAAGTGCTCACTACACATCTAGATAAGTTCCCTTGGGGGTCTAGTTTCCAAAATGGAGTCAATTGTGGGGAGTTCCTACTGTTTAGGCACATCAGGGGCTCTGCAAACGCAACCTGACGCCCGCAGAGCATTCCATCAAAGTCTGCATTTCAAAACGTCACTACTTCCCTTCCGAACCCTGACGTGTGCCAAAACAGTGGTTTACCCCCACATATGGGGTATCAGCGTACTCAGGAGAAACTGGACAACAACTTTTGGGGTCCAATTTCTCCTGTTACCCTTGGGAAAATAAAAAATTGTGGGCTAAAAAATCATTTTTGAGAAAAGAAAAATTATTTTTTATTTTCATGGCTCTGCGTTATAAACTTCTGTGAAGCACTTGGGGGTTCAAAGTGCTCACCACACATCTAGATTAGTTCCTTGGGAGGTCTAGTTTCCAAAATGGGGTCACTTGTGCGGGAGCTCCAATGTTTAGGCACACAGGGGCTCTCCAAACGCGACATGGTGTCCGCTAATGATTGGAGCTAATTTTCCATTCAAAAAGCCAAATGGCGTGCCTTCCCTTCCGAGCCCTGCCGTGCGCCCAAACAGTGGTTTACCCCCACATATGGGGTATCATCGTACTCAGAACAAACTGGACAAAAACATTTGGGGTCCAATTTCTCCTATTACCCTTGGGAAAATAAAAAATTCTGGGCTAAAAATCATTTTTGAGGAAAGAAAAATTATTTTTTTATTTTCACGGCTCTGCGTTATAAACTTCTGTGAAGCACCTGGGGGTTATAAGTGCTCACTATGCATCTAGATAAGTTTCTTGGGGGGTCTAATTTCCAAAATGGGGTCACTTGTAGGGGAGCTCCAATGTTTAGGCACACAGGGGCTCTCCAAACGCGACATGGTGTCCGCTAACGATTGGAGCTAATTTTCCATTCAAAAAGTCAAATGGCACGCCTCCCCTTCCGAGCCTTGCCGTGCACCCAAACAGTGGTTTACCCCCACATATGAGGTATCGGCATACTCAGGAGAAATTGCCCAACAAATTTTAGGATCCATTTTATCCTGTTGCCCATGTGAAAATGAAAGAATTGAGGCTAAAAGAAATTTTGTGTGAAAAAAAAGTACTTTTTCATTTTTGCGGATCAATTTGTGAAGCACCTGGGGGTTTAAAGTGCTCACTATGCCTCTGGATGAGTTCCTTGGGGGGTCTAGTTTCCAAAATGGGGTCACTTGTGGAGGAGCTCCAATGTTTAGGCACACAGGAGCTTTCCAAACGCGACATGGTGTCCGCTAACGATGGAGATAATTTTCCATTCAAAAAGTCAAATGGCGCTCCTTCCCTTCCGAGCCTTACCATGTGCCCAAACAGTGGTTTACCCCCACATGTGAGGTATTGGTGTACTCAGGAGAAATTGCCCAACAAAATTTAGGATCCATTTTATCCTGTTGCCCATGTGAAAATGAAAAAATTGAGGCTAAAATAATTTTTTTGTGAAAAAAAAGTACTTTTTCATTTTTACGGATCAATTTGTGAAGCACCTGGGGGTTTAAAGTGCTCACTATGCTTCTAGATAAGCTCCTTGGGGGGTCTAGTTTCCAAAATGTGGTCACTTGTGGGGGAGCTCCAATGTTTAGGCACACGGGGGCTCTCCAAACGCGACATGGTGTCCGCTAAAGATTGGAGCCAATTTTTCATTAAAAAAGTCAAATGGCGCTCCTTCCCTTCCGAGCCCTGCCGTGCGCCCAAACAGTGGTTTACCCCCACATATGAGGTATCAGCGTACTCAGGACAAATTGGACAACAACGTCCCTGGTCCAGTTTCTCCTTTTACCCTTGGGAAAATAAAAAAATTGTTGCTAAAAGATCATTTTTGTGACTAAAAAGTTAAATGTTCATTTTTTACTTCCATGTTGCTTCTGCTGCTGTGAAACACCTGAAGGGTTAATAAACTTCTTGAATGTGGTTTTGAGCACCTTGAGGGGTGCAGTTGTTAGAATGGTGTCACTTTTGGGTATTTTCAGCCATATAGAACCCTCAAAATGACTTCAAATGTGAGGTGGTCCCTAAAAAAAATGGTTTTGTAAATTTTGTTGTAAAAATGAGAAATCACTGGTCAAATTTTAACCCTTATAACTTCCTAGCAAAAAAAAAAATTGTTTCCAAAATTGTGCTGATGTAAAGTAGACATGTGGGAAACGTTATTTATTAACTATTTTGTGTCACATAACTCTCTGGTTTAACAGAATAAAAATTCAAAATGTGAAAATTGCGAAATTTTCAAATTTTTTGCCACATTTCCGTTTTTTTCACAAATAAACTCAAAAATTATCGACCTAAATTTACCACTAACATGAAGCCCAATATGTCACGAAAAAACAATCTCAGAATCGCTAGGATCCGTTGAAGCGTTCCTGAGTTATTACCTCATAAAGGGACACTGGTCAGAATTGCAAAAAACGGCAAGGTCATTAAGGCCAAAATAGGCTGGGTCATGAAGGGGTTAAAATAAGATCACCCCTTAGTCTTCGTTTTTCCAAACTAAACAGCCCCAAGTGTAATAACCTATCTTGGTATTGCAGACCCCCCAGTCCTCTAATAACCTTGGTCGCTCTTCTCTGCACCCGCTCCAGTTCAGCTATGTCTTTCTTATACATCGGAGACCAGAACTGTGCACAGTATTCTAAGTGTGGTCGAACTAGTGACTTGTATAGAGGTAGAATTATGTTCTCCTCATGAGCATCTATGCCTCTTTTAATACATCCCATTATTTTATTTGCCTTTGTAGCAGCTGCCTGACACTGGCCACTGAATATGAGTTTGTCATCCACCCATCCACCCAGGTCTTTTTCATTGACAGTTTTGCCCAGAGTTTTAGAATTAAGCACATAGTTATACATCTTATTACTTCTACCCAAGTGCATGACCTTACATTTATCCCCATTAAAGCTCATTTGCCATTTATCAGCCCAAGCTTCTAGTTTACATAAATCATCCTGTAATATAAAATTGTCCTCCCCTGTATTGATTACCCTGCAGAGTTTAGTGTCATCTGCAAATATTGAAATTCTACTCTGAATGCCCCTTACAAGGTCATTAATAAATATCTTAAAAAGAAGAGGGCCCAGTACTGACCCCTGTGGTACCCCACTGCTAACCGCGACCCAGTCTGAGTGTGCTCCATTAATAACCACCCTTTGTTTCCTATCCCTGAGCCAGCTCTCAACCCACTTACACATATTTTCCCCTATCCCCATTATTCTCATTTTATGTAACAACCTTTTGTGTGGCACCGTATCAAAAGCTTTTAAAAAGTCCATATACACTACATCCACTGGGCTCCCTTGGTCCAGTCCGGAAATTACCTCTTCATACAAGCTGATCAAATTAGTCTGACATGATGGTCATGATGGTCCCTAGTAAACCCGTGCTGATACTGGGTCATGAGGTTATTCCTCTTCAGACACTCCAGTATAGCATCCCTTAAAATGCCCTCCAGGATTTTTCCCACAGTAGAGGTTAAGCTTACTGGCCTATAATTACCGAGTTCAGTTTTTGTCCCCTTTTTGAATATTGGCACCACATTTGCTATACGCCAGTCCTGTGGTACAGACCCTGTTATTATGGAGTCTTTAAAGATTAAAAATAATGGTCTATCAATGACTGTACTTAATTCCTGCAGTACTCGAGGGTGTATCCCATCCGGGCCCGGAGATTTGTCAATTTTAGTGATTTTTAGACGCCGCCGTACTTCCTGCTGGGTTAAGCAGGTGACATTTAATTGGGAATTTTTATCACTAGTCATTTTGTCTGCCATGGGATTTTCTTTTGTAAATACTGATGAAAAAAAGTCATTTAGCATATTGGCTTTTTCCTCATCCTCATCCACCATTTCACCCAGACTATTTTTAAGGGGGCCAACACTATCATTTTTTAATTTCTTACTATTTATGTAGTTAAAGAATATTTTGGGATTATTTTTACTCTCTCTGGCAATGAGTCTCTCTGTCTCAATCTTTGCTGCCTTTATTTGCTTTTTACAGAATTTATTTAATTTTTTGTATTTATTTAATGCCTCCTCACTACCTACTTCCTTTAATTCTCTAAATGCTTTCTTTTTGTCACTTATTGAGCCCCTTACAGCTCTATTTAGCCATATTGGTTTCCTCCTATTTCTAGTATGTTTATTCCCATTTGGTATATACTGTGCACAGGTCCTATCCAGGATGCTAATAAATGTCTCCCATTTTCTTTGTGTATTTTTATGTCTCAGGATATCATCCCAGTTAATTGCACCAAGATCCTCTCTCATCCGTTGGAAATTTGCCCTCCTGAAGTTTAGTGTCTTTGTCACCCCTCTACTATACATCTTATTAAATGATACACGAAAACTTATTATTTTGTGATCACTATTCCCCAAGTGACCCCCAACTCTTATATTTGATATGCGGTCTGGGCTGTTGGTTAATATTAGGTCTAGCAGTGCCCCCCTCCTTGTTGGGTCCTGAACCAATTGTGAAAGGTAATTGTCTCTCATAGTTGTCAAAAACCGATTACCTTTGCTGGAACTGCAGGTTTCTGTTCCCCAATCTATTTCAGGGTAGTTGAAGTCCCCCATAATAATGACTTCTCCTTGAGTCGCAGCTTCATCTATTTACTTTACGAGGATATTCTCCATTGCTTCCATTATTTTTGGAGATTTATAACAAACCCCTATCAGTAATTTATTATTGTTTCCCCCTCCCCTTATCTCCACCAACAGGGACTCTACATTTTCATTAAATTCACCTATATTATCACGCAGGATGGGTTTTAAGGACGATTTTACATAAAGACACACCCCACCCCCTCGCTTATCTGTACGGTCATTTCTGAACAGGCTATAGCCCTGCAAGTTAACAGCCCAGTCATGGCTCTCATCCAGCCACGTCTCAGATATCCCCACCATGTCATAATTATGCTCCAACAACATTAGTTCTAATTCGTCCATTTTATTGGCGAGGCTTCTGGCATTAGTATACATGCACTTGATGTTCCTCTCTGTACCTCTATTCTTTCTTAAATTATTAACTGTTCTAACCCCACCTCCCATGCCACCGCCACCCCCAACTTCCTTATTTGTGCCCAGGTCTCTATCTGCCCTATCTTCCCCTCCTATAAATTGAATACCCTCCCCCCAATCCCTAGTTTAAATACTCCTCCAACCTTCTAGCCATTTTCTCCCCCAGCACAGCTGCACCTTCCCCATTAAGGTGCAGCCTGTCCCTAGCATAGAGCCTGTAGCCAACTGAGAAGTCGGCCCAGTTCTGCAGGAACCCAAATCCCTCCTTCCTACACCAATTCTTGAGCCACTTATTAACCTCCCTAATCTCCCGTTGCCTCTCTGGTGTGGCATGTGGTACAGGAAGTAGTTCGGAAAATACCACGTTGGAGGTCCTTGCTTTCAGCTTGCAGCCTAATTCCCTGAAATCATCTTTAAGGACCTTCCACCTACCTCTAACTTTGTCATTTGTGCCAATGTGCACCATGACCACTGGGTTCTCACCAGCCCCTCCCAGTAATCTGTCCACCCGATCAGCGATGTGTCGGACTCGAACGCCAGGTAGGCAGCACACCGTTCGACGATCCCTGTCTTTGTGACAGATTGCCCTATCTGTTCCCCTAATAATTGACTCCCCCACTACCAGCACCTGTCTGGCCTGTACTGCTCTCATATTTCCCTCCTTACTGTAGAAGTCACTCCTCCGGCTTTCAGAGGTCATGCCTGGCTGCAGCAGTGCTACCCCTGTACTGGCATCCCCCTCATCTGCCAACTTAGCAAACTTGTTAGGGTGTGCCAGATCAGGACTAGCCTCCCTGGCACTCTTCCCTCTACCCCGCTTCCTAAATGTCACCCAGCTTGCTACTTCACTGTCCTGCAGCTCCATCCTACCATCCCCCCCTCATCTATCCCATTGAGCGTCTGCTCAGTGAGCAGAAGACTCCTTTCCATGTTGTCAATGGATCTCAGTGTTGCCAGCTGCACATTTAGATCCAGAATCTGGGCTTCCAAATGCTCAACGTGCTCACATCTCGCACAGCAGTATGCACCCTCGACAGGCTGATCAAGGACTGCATACATGTGGCAAGATGTGCACTGGATGGCATTAACAATAGTGGAGCACATTTCTTAATGGGGATTGTACCAGACAGAAACGTTAAATAAAAAATAAATACAAAGTATTAATAAAAAACAGACAGCAATTCCTCCCTTGGAAACTCCCTGATTCCAAAGTCACTGAATCACAAGTCACACTTATCGCCGTTCACACTTACGCTCAGGACACACTCAGCTCGCTCACACTCGCTATGCTGAAGATTTATAGATTTTTTTTTCTCTATTTCCCCTCAACAGCAATCCACCTTGCTGTTCAAATGCACTTCCAAAAAGGACTTGAGCCCCAAACAGCTGCCCCTTATAACCCCTTAATTATGAGCCCCCACCCTAAGTTAACCCCTTGTGAATATAGCTACTCCCAATTCAGCAACTCACACCAATTCACACAGGTATTTGTTAAAGGCTTTCCAAATACCTCCTCACTGAATCACAAGTCACACTTACCGCCGTCCACACTTACGCTCAGGTCACACTCAGCTCGCTCACACTCTCTATGCTGAAGATTTATAGATTTTTTTTTTTTCTATTTCCCCTCAACAGCAAAATGCAATCTAGATTTTTGTAATTTCGATCTATAATGTGCCTTTGCAGAAACACTTCTTCTTAATAGAAGACTTATCTGAGAAGAAAAAAATCTGCAAGTATTTACAAGCTGCTGTCAACATCTTCCCAGCATGGAGGCTCCTGTATCTCATGCTCAATTTTATTAATATGGCTCTGATAACAGAGTACCTATTGAAGTGTGTTCCAAAGATGATGCCATGAAAGTCTAGCATTCTTCAAAACATAGTCAAGGGTTCCACAGTACACAGCAGAAGCGAAGCAAGACTTGGTGTTTCACAACTGTCATGGGTATCCCTGGCTCCACTGCCTTCCCTTGGGTTTGATGCCCTCTGCTGTGCTTCACTTTGGGTTTTGCAAGTTGCCCGGAGTTTGTCAATGAGATTATCTCCTTAGATCTATTTAAAGCCCATTTGAACACACACCTGTGTCTTGGAATTGAAACTCTAGTCCTATGTTTCCTGTGCTCCACCATCTGTGTTTTTTGTGTTTGTACTTGCTTCCATCCCAGTTGGTTTCCACTTAATTTGTCCTGCTTCTCCTGAGATTCCTGTGTGTGCCAAGTCCTTGCTGCCCACGTGCCTGCCTGCTGCATCAACGCTTGGGGCCCATGTGCCTACCTGGACTTAAGGCTTAGAGGGTTCACCTTACCTGATGAGCTTAACACTTGGGACTATTGCAGAAGGAAAATCCAACTGCAAACTGAGTCCATTCAACACATCGAAACCAGAATGTAGTGCAATACAATTATAGAAGGTTACCTTCATTATTACAAGGTTCTTCATAGTAAAAGTCGCTGGTAGGGGTCCCCATCCCCCCAAATAAAAAATAGTTTAGTGGCTCCTGATGTTAATGTACAGGTCCTTCTCAAAAAATTAGCATATAGTGTTTAATTTCATTATTTACCATAATGTAATGATTACAATTAAACTTTCATATATTATAGATTCATTATCCACCAACTGAAATTTGTCAGGTCTTTTATTGTTTTAATACTGATGATTTTGGCATACAACTCCTGATAACCCAAAAAACCTGTCTCAATAAATTAGCATATTTCACCCGTCCAATCAAATAAAAGTGTTTTTTAATAACAAACAAAAAAACCATCAAATAATAATGTTCAGTTATGCACTCAATACTTGGTCGGGAATCCTTTGGCAGAAATGACTGCTTCAATGCGGCGTGGCATGGAGGCAATCAGCCTGTGACACTGCTGAGATGTTATGGAGGCCCAGGATGCTTCAATAGCGGCCTTAAGCTCATCCAGAGTGTTGGGTCTTGCGTCTCTCAACTTTCTCTTCACAATATCCCACAGATTCTCTATGGGGTTCAGGTCAGGAGAGTTGGCAGGCCAATTGAGCACAGTAATACCATGGTCAGTAAACCATTTACCAGTGGTTTTGGCACTGTGAGCAGGTGCCAGGTCGTGCTGAAAAATGAAATCTTCATCTCCATAAAGCATTTCAGCCGATGGAATAATAATAATAATAATAATTTTTATTTATATAGCGCCAACATATTCCGCAGCGCTTTACAACTTATAGAGGGGACTTGTACAGACAATAGACATTACAGCATAACAGAAATCACAGTTCAAAATAGATACCAGGAGGAATGAGGGCCCTGCTCGCAAGCTTACAAACTATGAGGAAAAGGGGAGACACAAGAGGTGGATGGAGGCATGAAGTGCTCCAAAATCTCCTGATAGCTAGCTGCATTGACCCTGCCCTTGATGAAACACAGTGGACCAACACCAGCAGCTGACATGGCACCCCACACCATCACTGACTGTGGGTACTTGACACTGGACTTCAGGCATTTTGGCATTTCCTTCTCCCCAGTCTTCCTCCAGACTCTGGCACCTTGATTTCCGAATGACATGCAAAATTTGCTTTCATCAGAAAAAAGTACTTGGGACCACTTAGCAACAGTCCAGTGCTGCTTCTCTGTAGCCCATTTCCTGCACACGCCTGTGCACGGTGGCTCTGGATGTTTCCACACCAGACTCAGTCCACTGCTTCCTCAGGTTCCCCAAGGTCTGGAATCGGTCCTTCTCCACAATCTTCCTCAGGGTCCGGTCACCTCTTCTCGTTGTACAGCGTTTTCTGCCACATTTTTTCCTTCCAACAGACTTACCATTGAGGTGCCTTGATACAGCACTCTGGGAACAGCCTATTTGTTGAGAAATTTCTTTCTGGGTCTTACCCTCTTGCTTGAGGGTGTCAATGATGGCCTTCTTGACATCTGTCAGGTCGCTAGTCTTACCCATGATGGGGGTTTTGAGTAATGAACCAGGCAGGGAGTTTTTAAAAGCCTCAGGTATCTTTTGCATGTGTTTAGAGTTAATTAGTTGATTCAGAAGATTAGGGTAATAGGTCGTTTAGAGAACCTTTTCTTGATATGCTAATTTATTGAGACAGATTTTTTGGGTTATCAGGAGTTGTATGCCAAAATCATCAGTATTAAAACAATAAAAGACCTGACAAATTTCAGTTGGTGGATAATGAATCTATAATATATGAAAGTTTAATTGTAATCATTACATTATGGTAAATAATGAAATTTAACACTATATGCTAATTTTTTGAGAAGGACCTGTATTTCGATATACAAAAGTCTAAAGTGATGTATCCTCCTAGAGGGAATGTAAAGTTATCACTTATCCCTGTGATAGATGATAATTTGCTGAACGTTGGGGACTCCACCAAAGGGATCAAGCCGATCCCAAGATGCTGCATGCTCTACTGCATCTCCATCCAGACAGGGCATTGCAGAGCCCCGCTATCAGGAACCATGGAATATACAGTGGTTTAACCCCCAGAAATCAGTAAGTTATCCCTCTCATATCTTGGATGGTCAATACCCCCTGATGAACCTCCGATATTCCCAGGGGGGAGGAAACGCGTCGGGTATTACTTGGGATGACGTCCCGATTGGAGGTCTTCTTAGATGGCTAAAAGGATGCCTTCAGCGCTATTATTGGAACATTGGGAAATCAGATGAGTAATAAGCGCTGTATTATGATTGACTTACTAAAATGGAATGTTACCAATCAATAAGTGAGATATGTTTTGGGGCTACCACTCTGAGAGTTGTGGGACGGATTCTTCCATCATGTATGTCTTTTGAATCCGTTAGAGTGGCCCTTCATTATTGAGCAATTTTGGATGAACAAGGACATTAGTTTCTGTTACCCAGAAAGTAGTTGTATTTCTATGACTACCCTATTTAGGGTCTCAGCCTGTGGCTAAAAAATGATTTTGTTTTTTTGCTGATTTTGGATTGTTTTCTTTTTTCTGTTTTTTTTTCTACCCTTTTGTTTATTTTTTTATATTATTTTCTTTTTTGGGCCATTAACCTATTGGGACGCTTTCTATTAGGGATCACTCCATCACTGGAGTCTTTTTTGTGTGTGTGCTCATAGAGCTGACTTTGATATTGTTGTTGTAATATAAGTCATTCAGGGTGATCCATATATGAGATATTGTTCTCTTGTCTGTCGCCCAAAAATAGCTGGATTGCAAATATCACCCTATCCAGGGTTTTATCCTTTGGCTATATATATATATATATATATATATATATATAAGAAAAACTTTTTTGTTTTTTTGTTTAGTTTTTTTCTTCTGAGTTTTTTTCTATTTTTTCACTATTTTGCTGATTTTTTATATTAATTTCATTCTCTTTGGGTGACTGAATTATTGATATACGACCTATTAGGGACCACAGGGATTATCTAGGGCTACCAGGGCCAGCCGTCACTGAGCGGGGGCACCAACCGCAGAAACTTAGGGTGCCAACCTCCGCTGACAGGTAGCTAACAGCACTAGGGTACCTTATAGGGTCAGTTAATTTTGATTATATATTTTCATCCCTGTGGTTTTATGTATATATATTTGTGATTAATGTCTTCAAATCTGGAACAAAGTTTTTAGCTTTATCTATTAAAAGTTATATTTTAGGGGTGTTTTTGGTTTCTTTTTTTTTCTCATGGAAACATGATAACTAGAGATTCATAAATCTTATGATGTTCACATTCTACAGCTTTGACCATTTTTTTCCTAAACTTTTGAATAGCAGAAAATTGATTGGACACAAAATGAAATGCATTTGTGGCCAAAAGTTTTGAGACTGACATCGATTTTTGGTTTTCACAGTTTTCGGCTTCAGTGTTTTTGCTCTAGTAGTTGGCTGTTTCAATGGTTACTGATGTATAATTATAAACATTTCAGAAGTTGTTACACTTTTATTGTCAAATACATGAAGCTTCTGTAAAGACTCAAAATGTACAGAGTTGACCCAGAGTTGACTTTGTGAATGAGCCACCTCCAAGAACGAGAAGACCCCAAACATGAGTGGTCTCACTATTAGAACACACAGGATTCATGACAGCGGAGCCTTTTCTTCTCTGGACAATCATTCTTCCAGATGTCCCAAACAGCCTGCAGGGGCTTCATCAGAGAAATAACTTTACCCCGCCCTCTGCAATCTGATCCCTACTCCTCCTGAAAAGGTATTTTCTCCGATGATGCCCCCTCAGTTGGGAGGGTGGTGAAGAGAGTGACTGAGCATGTGTGACCAGCAGCACTCAGCTCATTGGAGGGACACACACACTGCTTTACGTTATGAACACCAGGTGGCGCCATACTATTAGGAAACATTTAACTGGATCAATGTTTTACCCCATATAAACTGTACATATTACTCACTATTTGTGATCACTATAATGGATTTGTCACCTGAGGCATAACGAACAGTAAAGACGTCACTGACGTGCGTCATTTCCCTTTTTAGCAGATTCAATCATCTCTAATTGTTACCAAATCCTTGGATCTTTTCTTAAGTGCTTCGGGGCATCAGAAATGAGCAATATATTGATGGGAGGTTTGGGTCCACAATACAAAGGAGTGCAGAAACACTTACATTGGTGGCACAAAGGCTTTTTTTTTTTTGTACCTGGGAATAATTTATTTTTGTATGTCAAGACTTGATTTGCCCTTGTACCGGTGTGAATATAACATGTATCACACAACATTAAGCAGGGACGTTCTGCTGACATATGTTCTGTACGAAGCCCTAGGCATTACACAGCCTTCTGTACAGTAATGACATTCATTGCAAAGGTCACATTTTCCGGGTCTACTTCTGATTCTTTTTTTCTTTGTTTCAGAAACAAAGAAAGCATAAATTACAAAGTGGACAACTGTATTAATTGCAATCAATTAAAGGATTAAAATGTTAAAAGGGGTTATCCCACCAATATATGCTCATAGCATATCCACTAGATCGGTCATAAATGTGGATATTTGCAGTTTACAGAGGCTTAAAAATGTTTCAGTGAAAAGTTATTACACTTTTCTAAATATTATGGCGCCACCTGGTGTTCAACGGGTATAGCAATGTGTGCGTCCACCCGGTGAGCTGAGTGCTGCTGGTAACACATGCTCAGTTGTCCTCCCCAACCGATTTCCTGCATAGTAATCCTCCATGCTCTGCTGAGCAACAGAAATAGCCTCCTGCCCTGCTTGCCATGTTTATTGACTCATTATGCCCAGACTTGGATGTGGGGGAGGGGCTGAGCAGGACCCAGCTCATTAAATGGACATGCACGCTGCAATGTACTGTGAACACCAGGTGGCGCCATAATATGTAAAGAAATGCCTTAACTGTTCGCCGAGATATTTTTTCTATTATTTATTTTACTCACTTATATAGCGCCATTAATTCCACTGCTCTCTAAATACATTATCAGCACTGTCCCCATTGGGGCTCACAATCTAAACTCCCTATCAGTATGGTTTTCCTTTAGAGTGTGGAAGGAAGCCACAGAAACCCACGTAAACACAGAGAAACCTGCGCAAGTATGGGAGAACATTGCAGATTTCGTCCTTGGTGGGATTTGAATCCAAGATCCCAGCACTGCAATTCAACCGTGCTAACCACTGAGCCACCGTGCTGCCCTAATTATTTATTATTTTATTTTTATCAGTGTGCAAATTGGAATTTTTGCAACTTTTTTTTAGATATTTGTTATTTTTTTTATTCCCTTTTTTTTTATAGTGGAAATGATATTTAACGGTGGGACAATCCCTTTAATCATTGACAGTTTGCAGATATTGGTCTCCAATATGCAATATATTGGATCCTCCCTTAGACAGAATTTGCAATATTGCAGTACAGATCTCTCTCTTGTTGCTCTCTAGTTTAGATTGAAGGGTCCCCAAAAAATATGAACCACTGTTAGGACCCCCATAATTCAGCTGTAATCTTTGGCAAGTGTTCTTTTCCCATATCGCGCCACTACTGAAGAAATGGATCATTACATGATATTTATGCTATACCTGTGCCCTTCTACAACATGTCACATTTCACCAGCACTTTTTGCACATTTCATCCTAATTTTTCTGGTCCATTAATACAATACACAAGAACAAAGGAAAAAACAGCCATAAAGATCCTATATAAATGATTTTATTAAATAGCCATTAAAATACCAGACAAGAACAAACAATTGGCATGAAAGAAGGGGACAGCCACTGGGACACGACCAGGTGCAATTTTGGGACCAGGTGCTCACCCGCAAACAAGTCACTAGCAGGGGTACAGCATAATGCAGAGTACCATAATTAGAATACCCATGGTAATACAAGACAGTGCTAATTCAATGGATATTTCCATCCTGGGTACATGCTGCACATCATATCAAAAGATCATTACCAGATCAGCATGGTTACATACCTAACACTGCAGGACCAGTATGCTGGTGGGACAGCTGGACCAAACCCAACGCACGTTTCGGAGCCGGTACAAGCGCTCCTTCCTCATGGGGTAAGGAATCATCGCCGAAGTGTGCTTTATATATCACAATAGAAAGATCATAGAGGTGCAAACACGCTGCACCTGCGTATCGGCGGTAAGACGAATCCAACATGTCCGCCGGCAGCAAGAACACGCAGGGCCCCACGTGACTATGTGCCAGGACGGCAAGCAGGAGCGCTCACACCGCAGAGAGGCAGGCGCATGCGCACACGGCAACAGACAAATGCAGGTGCCATATTAGAAGGGGGCAACAATAGGGGAGAATATACAAACGGTAATGCATGACAAAAATGAAAATATTAACGCAATTAGTGAAAAAAAGGGGGGGGGGATGCAAAACAAGAATCACCAATGTACAACCGCAATTGAATATTGTGCTATAAAAGACGGGATCCTGCAGACATACCACTATGGGCAGATAAAACACATATACCGTCTATACAGGATACAATAAATCATTGATAGTACACACCATATATTGCAATATATACATCCATAAGAAACAAAGGCACCCCAAAGGAACCCAAAACAGAATGCACAAAATGTTATACTACAGGTATTAGCAGCAGCCAAAAATTAACAATAAGAAATATATAACCACAAATGCAAACAAAAAAATAAGAAATATATAACCAAAAAGATACATATATATATATATATATATATATATATATATATATACATACATACATACATATACATACACATATAACATAGACACAAACAAAAAATAAATATAAATAATAATAAGGTTGACACGTAGCCGCAGATCAATTCTTGATAGAGGGATCCATTGATGTTCCAATGTTCATAATACTAAACAAAGCAATAACAAACAAATGAGCACCAAAGACAAAGCACACACCGAGAAATAAAAACATTATACAAAGAAAATAAAAACAAGAAATATAAAATGACCGGGACATGACCCAAGACGTCACAAGATGCACACCAGGGTAGTGGATCACAAGAATGGAGCAAATGAGATGTTCTCATTCAGACCATCCGGATGGATGGTCCGTAGAGTCCACATCCACCTAGTTTCTAGTTGGGCAAGGCGTTTAGAAAGGGCACCCCCCCCTGATGTTAATATTAAGGAGGTCGATACCTCTGACCTTCAGCAGTGTTGCATCGCAGGAGTGGATGTCCCTGAAATGCCTGGGTAGTGTTTTAAGAGTGGTGATATCTTCACATTCTGCCGCCGCCAATATACCAAGAACGTGCTCTCTCACTCTAACTTTTAACTGACGTGTAGTTAAGCCAATATATATAAGGCCACAAGGACACTTAGCATAATATATCACGTACCTAGAGGTACATGATATATATTTCTTAATAGTGTAGGTCTTAGTGCCATCAGAGTTAGAGAATGAGGAGCACCGCTCAATGTTGGGGCAGGCAACACACTTACCACAGGGGGAACACCCACTCCGCGAGGCACCACTGCTGAGGAATGTAGTCGCCGGCTGCCCAACATAGTGACTGCGAGTGAGCTGGTCTTTGAGATTTCTGGCCCTCCGGAACGTAAGTAACGGACGGGCCGGGAGAAATTTATTTAGAATCGGATCAGCCTGCAAAATGGGCCATGCTCTCCTCATGGTTGCCCTCATAAAATTATGTTGGGGATGAAAAGATGTAATAAATCTAATCTGACTGTCTCTCATTGGTTTAACCTTATTCCTCCCATATAGAAGGTCATCCCTGTCGGAGTATTTAGCTCTATGATAAGCTTTTTTCAGGCTGCGTCCGCTATATCCTCTGGAGAGGAAACGCAATCTTAACTCTTTTGCCCGAGCCTCGAAATCCTGTTCATTCGAGCAAATACGTCTTAAACGTAAAAATTGACCGACAGGGATAGACCTAATCATATGGGAGGGATGACAGGATGAGGCATGCAGGAGGGAATTAGTAGCAGTAGGCTTCCTGAAAATATCAGTTTGAAGCATCCCCTCCGCATCCTTACAAATGGTAACATCCAGGAAATCAATCTTCCTCATATCCCACACCGGGGTGAGACGTATGTTTAGGTCATTGCTGTTTAAACCGGAGATAAATTGCGTAAGGTCGACGGAGGTGCCCTGCCAAACGAAGAAGATATCGTCGATGTAGCGTACCCAAAGCAGGACACGCTCAATCGACCCCTGTTCGTCGGACAGGAATAGGTCCCTCTCCCACAGACCCAGGAACAGATTGGCATAGGAGGGCGCGAAGGCCGCCCCCATGGCTGTCCCCTGGATCTGTAGGTAAAAGGAACCTTTGAAGACAAAAAAGTTGTGCGTGAGAGTGAACTCCAATAGCTCCAAGATGAGATCCCTCAGGGGTAAAGCAAGTGTGGAAGAATCCAGAAAAAAACCGGACCGCCTTAATACCATCTCGATGTTTGATGTTGGTGTAGAGGGATTCAACATCAACAGAAGCCAAAAGAGTATCCCTCTCAAAACACAGTCCGTCGATCCCACGCAAAAAATCACCGGTGTCCTTCAAAAAAGAAGGCAAGGAGGACACAAGTGGCTGTAAGTAGTAATCGATCCATGCGTTAACATGCTCGAGAAAATTTCCCCTCCCAGATACAATAGGTCGACCGGGTGGCACCAATGAGTTCTTATGTATTTTGGGTAGGAGGTACAGGGTAGGGATAGTAGGCTCTTTTACTAGCAGTGCTGAAGCCAGGTCCTTAGTGATAACCTCGTTGTCTCAGGCCTTTTTTATAATAGAATCTAATTTTGCCATAAATGCAGAGAGGGGGTTATAAGTTAATTTCCTATAACAGGCAGTGTTGTTAAGCTGCTTAAATGCCTCCCTCTCATACATTTGTTTAGGCCAGACAACGATGTTACCACCTTTATCTGCCGGCTTCAGCACTACATCTGGCAATTCTTGAAGGAATTCCAGTCGAATCCTCTCCTCCCTTGTTAGATTATCTATTCCAGAAAATTTAGGAATATCCAAGAACTCATTAGACACCACCCGGACAAATAAGTCAATGCTGGGACAAGAAGAAAATGGGGGAAATCTAGTCGAACGCGGACGGATGGATGGGGGAATCTTACCTCCTGGGTTAGCATGTTCCTCAGATAACTCCTCCAGAACTCTCACAGCCTCTTGTTCCTCCTCTGTTGGAAACAATTTATGAAAATACAATGTCTGAGTCTGTACTGGAGAGGAGGAACACAGTGTAAAAATGCAGGTATATGCATTGGGGCTTTATAACATTCACTGACAACTTCTACGGGCACCATAAATGTGATAGCTCATTATTAGTTGTCGTGTCACATGTTATCTGTTACTAGTATACATTGCAAAGGTAAATGAGAAGTTACACGTAGTGATGGCCGAACCCTTGGATGTTTGGGTTCAGCTGAACAGTTGCTGTGGGATTATTAGTGTGATATTCCCTCTATTAACCCCTTAGTGACAGAGCCAATTTGGTACTTAATTACCAAGGCAATTTTTACAATTCTGACCACTGTCCCTTTATGAGGTTATAACTCTGGAACACTTTAACGGATCCTGATGATTCTGTCATTGTTTTCTCGAGACATAGTGTACTTCATGTTAGTGGTAACATTTCTTCAATATGACTTACATTTATTTATGAAAAAAATGGGAATATGGCGAAAATGTAAAAAATTTAGCAGTATTGAAACTTTTAATTTTTATGCCCTTAAATCATAGATATGTCACACAAAATAGTTAATAAATAACATTTCCCACATGTCTACTTTACATCAGCACAATTTTGGAAACAAAATTATTTTTTTATTATTTGTTAGGAAGTTATAAGGGTTAAAAGTTGAACAGAGATTTCTCATTTTTCAACAAAATTTACAAAACCATTTTTTTTAGGGACCACCTCACATTTGAAGTGACTTTGGGGGGTCAATATAACAGAAAATACCCAAAAGTGACACCACTCTAAAAACTGAACCTCTCAAGGTGCGCAAAACCACATTCAAGAAGTTTATAGAAGTTTTTTTAACCCTTCAGGTGCTTCTAGAGAACTAAAGCAATGTGGAAGGAAAAATGAACATTTTACTTTTTTTTAACAAAAATTTACTTTGGAACCAATTTTTTTATTTTCACAAGGGTATCATTTTCTCCTGAGTACACCGGTACCCCATGTGTGGGGAAAAGCCACTGTTTATGTGCATAGCAGGGCGCAGAAGGGAGGGAGCACCATTTGTCTTTTTGAACTCAAAATTGTCTGGAATCAATGGTGGTGTCATGTTGCGTTTTGAGACCCCCTGATGTACCTAAACAGTGGAAACCCCTGATTCTAACTCCAACCCTAACCCCAACACATCCCTAACCCCAACCATAACCATAACCCTAACCACAACCCTAACCCCAACATACCCATAACCATAATCCCAACTCTAACCATAACCCTAACCACAAACCTAACTCCAACACACCACTAACTTTAATCCCAACCCTAACCATAACCCTAACCACAAACCTAAACCTAACACACCCCTAAGCCTAATCCCAACCCTAACCGTTATCCCAACCATAACCCTAACACTAACCATAGCCCTAACCCTAACCCTATCCCAACTCACTTTACCCCATCCCTAACCCTGACTTTAGCCTAACTCACTTTAGCCGAACCCTAACCCTAACTGTAGCCCAACTCACTTTAGCCCAACCATAACATTAAGTTTAGCCCAACTCACTTTTGTCCAACCCTAACCCTAACTTTAGCCCAACTCATGTTAGCCCAACTTATTTTATTACTTTTAGCTAACTAAGGGGGTGATGAAGGGGTTTTTCTTTACTATTTTTTTACTTTGATCACTGTGATAGCGTCTATCACAGTGATCAAAATGAACCAATAGGAAAAATTTCCTGTTGTTGCTTGGTCCTGGCCGGCATGGAGCATTCGCACACCATTTTCTCCTGGAAGAAGACGCCGGCAGACTGGTTAACTTCATGGGGGGTTGCAGGGACAACAGAGCTATCAGGGGGATCGGGGAACCCAATTTCTCTCTCCTCTGATGTTTGATCACATCAGAGGAGAGAGAAACTAAATGGAAAATCTGACTTTTTTCTTTTTGTGGTCGCCATTATACCATTAATAACGGTGATTGCAACATCGGGGTCGGTAAAAACCAACCCGAATCATGTTCTCTGTGGTCTCGGCTACCCCTGGTAGCTAAGACCCTGGAGAAATTCAGACTCTGGGGGGCACTATACACTTATTCCTCAGGGCTGTAAAAAAGCGGTGTTGTGGTTTAAGTACCGTTAACTGCCGCCGTTAAAAGGAGTATCTGCAGTCATTAAGAGGTTAATATTGATTTTAGGCTACTATAGCTCTCTGTCCTATAGATTCCTTTCTACATCTCCTGTTTTATGTTACCATGGACCATCACTCACTGCCTGTTAGGACCACTAAAACACATTGCTATATAAAAAAAAACAGCCGCCCTTCTCCAACATTACTGGCATCTTCAGGGGTGTGAGGCTACATTGGCTGCTGAATGGGACTCTCCAGCTTATATAAGGTAGGTTTGTGATGTCACTCAGCTCAACCACTAGATGGTTTTAATAGAATGACCAGTCCTGAGTGATCTTTAACAATAGAAACGATGTATCTGATTGGTATTCAAATCTGACAATCCTCATGCTAGCCTATCAGGATAATTGTGTTGTGAAGTGAACTTACCTACCCAATAAGAGTTTCCTTCTGGGTGAACTTGACAGCATCTGTCCGATGTAATCACTTGGTGCCTCTTAAGGACCTGTCATATCTTCATAACTTGTTAATTCACTTTAAGGACCTGTAAAAGGGGCTGTTCTACAAGTCACATGACCTATCACGGCCATGTGATCAATTTATTAGACTTGAGGACCTGCCACATATGTGCAATAGGAATTTCACAGTTGTTTTAGGACCTGCGGACACAAAGGTCCTTCAGGTCACATGACCGGAAACAAAACGCATCAGATCATAAGACCTCCAGCGCCAACATATAATTATATGACCGATTACAGCACATGGGCAATAAAGAAATGACAATATCTCTTTAACATCTTTCTTATTGCGCATTCTTCCGGTGTATTAAAATTATTAATCGGGATCTATAATATTTTCTTCACTATAGGAGAACACATACTGTAATTATATAATTATTAACGTTAGCTTACATTAAAGGAAGGGCACTCTGATGTATGGGGTAATTTATATAGTTCTTGTTAATCAAAATTCCTCTTGTTATTAACAATTTTGTATGCATATTCTTGTCAATGAATTCTAATTAATGAGATTATTTTACGGTATCAAAAATACAACTGAAACCAGAAGTTTCCATCCACTATATATAAAGACACATCTGCATATTTTTCTCAATATCTGACATGAAATCAGAATAAACCTTTCCTGTTTTAGGACAATTAGAATTGCCATAATTATTAATATTTGCCTAATGCCAGAATAATGAGAGAGAGAGAATGTTTTAAGGCATTTTTATTACTTACTGCAAATCAATATTTTCCATACATTGCATTATTGGTGCCATTGCCCTTACACTGAATGACTTGGGTCAAACATTTGGGATCTCCTTCCACAAGCTTCTCACAATAGTTGGTCTGAATTTGGGCCCATTCCTCCTGAAAAAACTGGTATAATTGATCCCGGTTTGTAGGACGCCTTGCTCACACTGCCCTTTTCTGCTTTGCTCTTAACTTTTCAATAGGATTGAGATCAGGTCTTTGTGATGGCCGCTCCAAAACATTGATTTTGTTCTCCTGAAGCCACTTTGTTGCCATTTTGGCAGCATGCTTCTGGTCATTGTCCATTTGGAAGACCCATTCCCACCCAAGTTTTAACTTCCTAGCTGATGCCTTGAGATGTTGCTTCAGTATTGCCACACAATCTTCTTTTCACATGATGCCATCTATTTTTTTAAGTATTTTGTGAAGTACACCAGTCCCTCCTGCAGCAAAATAACCCCACACCATAATGCTGCCACCACCATGTTTCACAGTTGGGATGGTGTTCTTAGGCTTCCAAGCTTCTCCCTTTTTCCTCCAAAAGTAACGATGGTCATTATGACCAAAAAGTTCCATTTTAGTTTCATCAGACCACAGGACATGACTCCAAAAATTAAGGTATTTGTTCCTGTGTGCATTTGCAAACATTAATCTGCCTTTTTTATGTTTCTTTTGAAGTAGTGGCTTCGTCCTGGCCTTTCAGCCTACAGTTGTGGCCAAAAGTATTGACACCCCTGCAATTCTGTCAGATAATACTCAGTTTCTTCCTGAAAATGATGGCAAACACAACTTTTTTGTTATTATTATCTTCATTTAATTTGTATTAAATGAAAAAACACAAAAAGAATTGTCCTAAAGCCAAATTGGATATAATTCCACACCAAACATAAAAAAGGGGGTGGACAAAAGTATTGGCACTGTTCGAAAAATCATGTGATGCTTCTCTAATTTGTGTAATTAACAGCACCTGTAACTTACCTGTGGCACCTAACAGGTGTTGGCAATAACTAAATCACACTTGCAGCCAGTTGACATGGATTAAAGTTGACTCAACCTCTGTCCTGTGTCCTTGTGTGTACCGCATTGAGCATGGAGAAAAGAAAGAATACCAAAGAACTGTCTGAGGACTTGAGAAACCAAATTGTGAGGAAGCATGAGCAATGTCAAGGCTACAAGTCCATCTCCAAAGACCTGAATGTTCCTGTGTCTACCGTGCGCAGTGTCATCAAGAAGTTTAAAGCCCATGGCACTGTGGCTAACCTCCCTAGATGTGGACGGAAAAAAAAAATTGACAAGAGATTTGGATAAAGAACCTCGACTAATATCCAAACAAGTTCAAGCTGCCCTGCAGTCCGAGGGTACAACAGTGTCAACCCTTACTATCCGTCGGCATCTGAATGAAAAGGGACTGTATGGTAGGAGACCCAGGAAGACCCCACTTCTTACCCCGAGACATAAAAAAGCCAGGCTGGAGTTTGCCAAAACTTACCTGAAAAAGCCTAAAATGTTTTGGAAGAATGTTCTCTGGTCAGATGAGACAAAAGTAGAGCTTCTTGGGCAAAGGCATCAACATAGAGTTTACAGGAGAAAAAAAGAGGCATTCAAAGAAAAGAACACGGTCCCTACAGTCAAACATGGCGGAGGTTCCCTGATGTTTTGGGGTTGCTTTGCTGCCTCTGGCACTGGACTGCTTGACTGTGTGCATGGCATTATGAAGTCTGAAGACTACCAACAAATTTTGCAGCATAATGTAGGGCCCAGTGTGAGAAAGCTGGGTCTCCCTCCCTCTCTCCAGCAGGACAATGACCCAAAACACACTTCAAAAAGCACTAGAAAATGGCTTGAGAGAAAGCACTGGAGACTTCTTAGGTGGCCAGCAATTAGTCCAGACCTGAATCCCATAGAACACCTGTGGAGAGATCTAAAAATGGCAGTTTGGAGAAGGCAGCCTTCAAATATCAGGGACCTGGAGCAGTTTTCCAAAGAATGGTCTAAAATTCCAGCAGAGCATTGTAAGAAACTCATTGATGGTTACCGAAAGTGGTTGGTCGCAGTTATTTTGGCTAAAGGTTGTGCAACCAAGTATTAGGCTGAGGGTGCCAGTACTTTTTTCTGGCCCATTTTTGGAGTTTTGTGTGAAATGATCAATGTTTTGCTTTTTGCTTCATTCTCTTTTGTGTTTTTTCATTCAAGACAAATTAAATGAAGATAATAATACCAAAGAATTTGTGATTGCAATCATTTTCAGGAAGAAACTGAGTATTATCTGACAGAATTGCAGGGGTGTCAATACTTTTGGCCACAACTGTATGTTGATACAGTACTCATTTTACTGTGGATATTGACACAATGTTACCAGCTTCCACCATCATCTTCATAAGGTCTTTTGCTTTTGTCCTTGGGTTTATATGTACATGTCGGACCAAAGCATGTTTATCTTTTGGACACAGAACCCATCTCCTTCCTGAGCGATATGATGGCTGTACATTCCCATCTTGTTTGTACTTGTGTATAATTGTTTGTACAGATGTACGAGGCACTTTCAGGTATCCGGTATGTCACTGGACAAAACAAAGGTGACATCAACCCCACAAATATGAACCTCACTTGCTACCGCCACAGGGCAAGTGGGAAGAGCCAGGCAAAGTGCCAGAATTGGTGCATCTAATAGATGCTCCTTTTATAGGCAGCTACGAGATATTTTTAGGCTGAGGGTGGCCAATATCCATGGTCCATTACCAGTCTGAGAATGCCAGCCCCCAGCTGTCTACTTTAATTTGGCTAGTGGGCAAAATTGAGGGGGACATGACACTTTGTTTTTAAAATTATTTATTTAAAAAAAAAACAGCATGGAACCCCTCTACTCTTGATAACCAACCTTTCTAAAGCTGATAGCTGAGGATTGCAGCCCACAGCTGTCAGTTTTGCCTGCACTGGGGGTTGCAGCCTGCAGCTGTCAGTTTTGCCTGCACTGGTAATCAAAAATACAGGCAAACGTCGTTTTATTTTTTTAAACTATTTATTTAGAGCGCAGGCGCCAGCTGATGAATACTCCCATCAGTCGGCGCCTGATTTCACTGTTATTAGCTCCATCAGGCATTGGCTGATGGGAGTAGTAGTCCCATCAGCCGACGTCAGTGATTGTAGGTAAACTTTTTACCTCCAGTCACAACTGCAATCTCACGCTGTCGTCTGATAGCATGAGAACTGCAGTGCTCTGACTGGTGATATTAATCTGACAGCCGATCAGATTTACGGGTGCTGTGATGTAGATGACAGCACAAGAAACACCTGGTGTTTGGAGGGCTTAACCCAAATAGTAACACGGACAAACATTTGGGATCTCCCATCTCTAGTTACAAGCAGATAAAAAGGTCTAAGAATGGAAACAGAGATAACAAGAATTCTCCAGCAAATCCTTCAATGAACAGTAGAAAAAAATGGAGGTGGTCAAGTATTACAAATAACATCCATTTCCCTGCGGGGCTCGAACTGAATAGTTATAAAATGCTTCTTCAATGCTCAAGGTTTACAAGGGAAGTGGTTGAAGCTAAATAAGAAGAAGACCAGATGCGTTGCCTCGAGAGCCATTACGGAGCTGTAATCACAGATTGGAAACATCTTAAAAAGATCAAGAAATGGCAATAAAAAGCAGCAAAGAGAGGAAAACAGCAAAAGCGCAACAAAGTAACAGACGGAGGAGACTTTATGGAGGGAATTCCCACGAGCTAGAATAAATATTCAGCAAATAAAAGTAATCATAAAAAATGATTAAAAAAATGAGAGCAAATGGTTGAAAATGTCGCGCACCTTTCAAAACTTGGAAAGCAAAAGAAATAAATAAAATGATTTCTCGTTCCTGAAAAAAGAACCAAGGAACTAACTCTAGAATATTTGAAGGGATTGGTTCTGTCTATTAGCACGATCCCTGGCCATATGTCCTGCTAGGTCATAGAGGGTCCTGCTCATCTTCAGGGTGGGGAGCAGCTAAAGAGTAGATTTTCCTCAGCTTTATCTGCTTTTTCATTTATCTATAGGGTCATTATGTAATACCAAATTTATCCTTTAGTGGCCACTGCAGAAAAATGACCAACTGCTAACAATCATAGCTGATTTCTGGGTTGTTCTGTTGCTGAACCTATGTCGATCAGCCAAATCTGATAGAAAACATAGTAACCAATGAGAAAGGATCATTCTTGAAGCCTTCACCATTATCCAGGATGGAAGGCTTCTGGTTATCAAGTTATTTGAATGGGCATCATGTAATACCACATTTATCCTGTAGTGGCCACTGAAGGAAAAATGAGCTACTGCTCATAACTTCTCCCAGCAATATCATTTGGTCCTGTTAGGTCATATGTCAACCATTAGGAAGCAGTTCCATTTGCAGCTACAAACAGCAGCTCTTCTTTGCAATACCTAGTTGCCCATTTATTTGGATAGGTATCTGTTGTGAATTTGCTTTTTGGCTCCCTCTAGTGGTTACTAGTGATTTGACTCTGGATATGTCAGTCATCCCTTGTATGCTCACCTGGGCCGTTAGTTCAGGGGTGTTGCTATATAAGCTCCCTGGACCTTCAGTTCAATGCCTGGCAACGATGTAATCAGAGCTAATCTGTTGTGCTCTTGTCTACTGATCCTGGTTCCTGCTAGATTAAGCTAAGTCTGCTTTCTTGCTTTTTGCTATTTGTTTTTGTTTGCATTTTTGTCCAGCTTGTACATAATCTGTATCCTACCTTGCTGGAAGCTCTAGGGAGGCTGGAGTTCTCCCCCCGGGCCGTTAGACGGTTCGGGGGTTCTTGAATTTCCAGTGTGGATTTTTGATAGGGTTTTTGTTGACCATATAAGTTATCTTACTACATTCTGCTATTAGTAAGTGGGCCTCTCTTTGCTAAACCTAGTTCATCTCTGTGTTTGTCATTTCCTCTTACCTCACCGTTATTATTTGTGGGGGGCTTGTATCCAACTTTTGGGGTCTATTCTCTGGAGGCAAGAGAGGTCTTTGTTTTCCTCTTCTAGGGGTAGTTAGTCCTCCGGCTGGCGCGAGACATCTAGCGACCAACGTAGGCATGTTCCCCGGCTACTTCTAGTGTTGGCGTTAGGAGTAGATATATGGTCAACCCAGTTACCACTGCCCTATGAGCTGGATTTTTGTACTTCGCAGACTTACTTGTTCCTCTGAGACCCTCGCCATTGGGGTCATAACAGTTTGCCAGGCCAGTATTAAATGTTAAATGCATTGCAGAAGCGGGATTATAAGAAAGAAAATTCTGAGTTTTTTTTTTTCTCTTTCTCATTTTTTTTTTCTTTTCCCCTTTACCTCTGAGTGGCTTGTGTTTGCTGCAGACATGAATGTCCAGACCTTGATTACAGGTGTGGACCAGCTTACTGCTCGTGTGCAGGGCATACAAGATTATGTTATCAGAAATCCTATGTCAGAACCTAAGATACCGATTCCTGAACTGTTTTCCGGAGACCGATTTAAATTTAGAAATTTCAGGAATAATTGTAAATTGTTTTTGTCCCTGAGACCCTGTTCATCTGGAGACTCCGCTCAGCAAGTGAAAATTGTTATTTCTTTTTTACGGGGCGACCCTCAGGATTGGGCCTTCTCGCTGGCGCCAGGAGATCCGGCATTGGCTGATATTGATGCGTTTTTTCTGGCGCTCGGTTTGCTTTATGAGGAACCCAATCTTGAGATTCAGGCAGAAAAAGCCTTGCTGGCTATGTCTCAGGGCCAGGACGAGGCTGAAGTGTATTGCCAAAAATTTCGGAAATGGTCCGTGCTGACCCAGTGGAACGAGTGTGCATTGGCTGCAAATTTCAGAATTGGCCTTTCTGAAGCCATTAAGAATGTGATGGTGGGTTTTCCCATTCCCACAGGTCTGAATGATTCCATGGCCCTGGCAATTCAAATCGACCGGCGGTTGCGGGAGCGCAAAACCGCAAATTCCCTCATGGTGTTGTCTGAACAGGCACCTGATTTAATGCAATGTGATAGAATCCTGACTAGAAATGAGCGGAAAATTCATAGACGCCAGAATGGCTTGTGTTACTACTGTGGTGATTCTACACATGTTATCTCAGCATGCTCTAAACGTCTTACTAGGGTTGTTAGTCCTGTCGCCATTGGTAATTTGCAACCTAAATTTATTCTATCTGTAACTTTGATTTGCTCACTGTCATCGTATCCTGTCATGGCGTTTGTAGACTCAGGTGCTGCCCTGAGTCTGATGGATCTGTCATTTGCCAAGCGCTGCGGTTTTGTTCTGGAGCCATTAGAAAATCCTATCCCTCTTAGGGGTATTGATGCTACGCCTTTGGCAAAAAATAAACCGCAGTTTTGGACACAGGTTACCATGTGCATGACTCCCGAACATCGGGAGGTGTTTTGTCTCTTCTGATCAGGATGATTGGGTGACCTTCTTGCCGTTGGCTGAATTTGCCCTTAATAATCGGGCTAGTTCCGCCACCTTGGTTTCGCCATTTTTCTGCAACTCTGGTTTCCATCCTCGTTTTTCCTCGGGACATGTGGAGCCTTCTGACTGTCCTGGGGTGGATTCTGTGGTAGATAGGTTGCAGCAGATCTGGAATCATGTGGTGGACAACTTGAAGTTGTCACAGGAGAAGGCTCAGCGTTTTGCCAACCGCCGCCGCGGTGTGGGTCCCCGACTTCGTGTTGGGGATTTGGTATGGCTGTCTTCTCGATTTGTTCCTATGAAGGTCTCCTCTCCCAAATTTAAGCCTCGCTTCATTGGTCCGTACAAGATATTGGAAATCCTTAATCCTGTGTCCTTTCGCCTGGATCTTCCGGTGTCGTTTGCCATTCACAACGTATTTCATAGGTCCTTGTTGCGGCGGTACGTTGTGCCTGTGGTTCCTTCTGCTGAGCCTCCTGCTCCGGTGTTGGTTGAGGGCGAGTTGGAGTACGTGGTGGAGAAGATCTTAGATTCTCGTCTCTCCAGGCGGAGGCTTCAGTACCTGGTCAAGTGGAAGGGCTATGGTCAGGAGGATAATTCCTGGGTGGTCGCCTCTGATGTGCATGCGGCCGATTTAGTTCGGGCCTTTCACGCCGCTCATCCTGATCGCCCTGGTGGTCTTGGTGAGGGTTCGGTGACCCCTCACTAAGGAGGGGGTACTGTTGTGAATTTGCTTTTTGGCTCCCTCTAGTGGTTACTAGTGATTTGACTCTGGATATGTCAGTCATCCCTTGTATGCTCACCTGGGCCGTTAGTTCAGGGGTGTTGCTATATAAGCTCCCTGGACCTTCAGTTCAATGCCTGGCAACGTTGTAATCAGAGCTAATCTGTTGTGCTCTTGTCTACTGATCCTGGTTCCTGCTAGATTAAGCTAAGTCTGCTTTCTTGCTTTTTGCTATTTGTTTTTGTTTGCATTTTTGTCCAGCTTGTACATAATCTGTATCCTACCTTGCTGGAAGCTCTAGGGAGGCTGGAGTTCTCCCCCCGGGCCGTTAGACGGTTCGGGGGTTCTTGAATTTCCAGTGTGGATTTTTGATAGGGTTTTTGTTGACCATATAAGTTATCTTACTACATTCTGCTATTAGTAAGTGGGCCTCTCTTTGCTAAACCTAGTTCATCTCTGTGTTTGTAATTTCCTCTTACCTCACCGTTATTATTTGTGGGGGGCTTGTATCCAACTTTTGGGGTCTATTCTCTGGAGGCAAGAGAGGTCTTTGTTTTCCTCTTCTAGGGGTAGTTAGTCCTCCGGCTGGCGCGAGACATCTAGCGACCAACGTAGGCATGTTCCCCGGCTACTTCTAGTGTTGGCGTTAGGAGTAGATATATGGTCAACCCAGTTACCACTGCCCTATGAGCTGGATTTTTGTACTTCGCAGACTTACTTGTTCCTCTGAGACCCTCGCCATTGGGGTCATAACAGGTATCATGTAATAGATAGGGAGTTCTGCTGCGTAACCTTCGACATTCAGCTGGACCCATTAGATCATAAAGTCATTATTGGATCCTGCTTAGAATTCCCTCTATAATTTAAGGTGGGAGCAGTTGTAAAAAAAACTTTGTACCGTTTATTTGAATGTGCATTGTGTAATACCACATTTTTCCTCTAGTGGCCACTGCAAAAAAAAAAGACTTTAGTATGCCAGAAACGCATCAGGTGTTGAGGTTTTAACATTTAGACTTTTAACTTGATTCAATAAACTTACATTTTTTCTTCAGTTGGCTGTGCCGAATACTACCCTCATTTTTTCCTCTGCAAAAAAAAAGTGACTACTGACAACTAGGGTTGAGCGACTTTTACTTTTTTGGGGTCGAGTCGGGTTTTGCGAAACCCGACTTTGTCAAAAGTCGAGTCGAGTGAAATCGGCCAATCTTCTTGCAAAGTCGGGGTCGTTGTTCGGCCGAAACACGAAACCCAATGCAAGTCAATGGGGAAGCATAGTCGGCAGTGAGTGGAGGCCAGGAAAACACCTACAGTGCCCATTTTAATGCCAAAAACATCAATTCTTGTTACTTAAGCTTGTCAATCTTAATTTACCTTACAATAATAGGTAGCCATTGAAAATTGGGGGGTCATTTGGCTAAAGTTGTGGGGGGTAGGGCTGGTTCAAGTTTTCAGTGGGCCCAGGAAACGTGGAGTACGTCACGGCAGTGGAGCAGTTAGAGGTAAGTATTGCAATGTTGCAAGTGCTGTGATCCTGAGCAAGCAGGGGGTCCCACTCGTTCGCATTGGCACTGGCACAGGGCCCCTCACAGTACGGCGGTGTGTTTGCACGGCGGGGGCACCTCCCACCGGCAGCGACACTTTGCGTACTATGAGGGGCCCTGTGCCAGTGACGTCGCCAACGAGTGTGCCCCCCCACCTGATGAAGGAACCTGCACTTTCACCTGCACCTTCCTCTTTGTCCCCGTGTAAGGTGGTATAGTATGCGGGAAGAGGAACCTGACTTTCAGCAGGGTCCGATTCAGGCTGTGTAGAGTGCAAGGGAAATGTAGTGGTCTAGGTCAATGTACCAGCAGACTCATCTAGCAGTGGCTGGGCAATGGGCAGGATGAGGAGGAAACACAGATCTAGGCCCAAATAATAGAGTGGCCTAAATGCAGTTCAAAATTGGTAACAGGACTAACCAGGCGGCATTGCTTTGTTCAGTGGAGGACCACTGTAATGAGAGGCTGACAGAGTGAGTAGGGCCAAATAAGTAACTAGGCTAAATGCAGTTCTAAATTGCTAACAGTAGGAAACAGGCGGCACTGCTTTGTTCAGTGGAGGAGAACACCAAGGAGCGGCAGACCCCGTTACTAGGCCCCAACCCAAGTAGTATGGCAACTGTAGTGTTACATTTAAAAATACTTAATGAGAGCTGGAAGATTGAAGCTCAGACAAGGAAACCCGGAGGAGAACACCAAGGAGGAGGAGAACACCAAGGAGCGGCAGACCCCGTTACTAGGCCCCAACTCAAGTAGTATGGCAACTGTAGTGTTACATTTAAAAATACTTAATGAGAGCCGGAAGATTGAAGCTCAGACAAGGAAACCCGGAGGAGAACACCAAGGAGGAGGAGAACACCAAGGAGCGGCAGACCCCGTTACTAGGCCCCAACCCAAGTAGTATGGCAACTGTAGTGTTTCATTTAAAAATACTTAATGAGAGCCGGAAGATTGAAGCTCAGACAAGGAAACCCGGAGGAGAACACCAAGGAGGGGGAGAACACCAAGGAGCGGCAGACCCCGTTACTAGGCCCCAACCCAAGTAGTATGGCAACTGTAGTGTTACATTTAAAAATACTTAATGAGAGCCGGAAGATTGAAGCTCAGACAAGGAAACCCGGAGGAGAACACCAAGGAGGAGGAGAACACCAAGGAGCGGCAGACACCGTTACTAGGCCCCAACCCAAGTAGTATGGCAACTGTAGTGTTACATTTAAAAATACTTAATGAGAGCCGGAAGATTGAAGCTCAGACAAGGAAACCCGGAGGAGAACACCAAGGAGGAGGAGAACACCAAGGAGCGGCAGACACCGTTACTAGGCCCCAACCCAAGTAGTATGGCAACTGTAGTGTTAAATTTAAAAAATACTTAATGAGAGCCGGAAGATTGAAGCTCAGCTTTTTCAGTGGAGGACAGCGTGATTTAGTGGCGCAGACAGACAAAGGTAGTATCGTATGTGTTAACTAAAAAAGTTGGCTCTATGCAGTTTTAAATTTGGCAACAGGAATCCACAGGCAGCATTGGTGTGGTCAGCGGAGGACAATTGGAGGAGGGACCGCAGACAGACTTCCTAGGCCTAAAATAATAAATTAGGCTCTATGCAGCTTAAATTTGGCAACAGGAATACACAGGCAGCATTGGTGTGGTCAGCGGAGGACAATTAGAAGGAAGGACCGCAGACAGACTTCCTAGGCCTAAAATAATAAATTAGGCTCTATGCAGCTTAAATTTGGCAACAGGAATACACAGGCAGCATTGTTGTGGTCAGCGGAGGACAATTGGAAGGAGGGACCGCAGACAGACTTCCTAGGCCTAAAATAATAAATTATGCTCTATGCAGCTTAAATTTGGCAACAGGAATACACAGGCAGCATTGGTGTGGTCAGTGGAGGACAATTGAAAGGAGGGACCGCAGACAGACTTCCTAGGCCTAAAATAATAAATTAGGCTCTATGCAGCTTAAATTTGGCAACAGGAATACACAGGCAGCATTGGTGTGGTCAGTGGAGGACAATTGGAAGGAGGGACCGCAGACAGACTTCCTAGGCCTAAAATAATAAATTAGGCTCTATGCAGCTTAAATTTGGCAACAGGAATACACAGGCAGCATTGGTGTGGTCAGCGGAGGACAATTGGAAGGAGGGACCGCAGACAGACTTCCTAGGCCTAAAATAATAAATTAGGCTCTATGCAGCTTAAATTTGGCAACAGGAATACACAGGCAGCATTGGTGTGGTCAGTGGAGGACAATTGGAAGGAGTGTCTGACACAGTAAGTACTCCGAGTCCTAAAACCTAAAGTGATGTTAATGTATCCAAAACAAAAATAAACCCCCCCCCCAAAAAAAAGGGTGGCATACTTAGGTACAGGGGTGTGCTCCTATGCTGACTTTCAGACATTGTAATTTGGCGCAAAGTATTTACTGGTGCAAATGTAGGACAGGGCCCCTGACTATTTTAACTAGCATCATACATGTCAACAAACTGTTATTGTCTGTGCCAGGCATGGAAGGATTTCAGCGCCTATACTAAACAGTGGTGGAGCAGCGACAGATAATTTAGCAAGTGGTAGAGCACTGTTTGACCTTGGGGGGGGGACACTCTCCTGGCCGGCGGTACAAGCCCAGGGCCCCTCATGTTACAACGGTGTGTCTGACGTTGGGTGCGCGCCACCACCGCCAGAGACACTTCATTGTACTATGAGGGACCCAGTGCCAGTCCCGTCGACCAAAAGTGGGCACACGCACCTCTTCAGACAAACGGCACTCTGACGGGTGCTTGCGACAAGTGGCGAGACCACGGCCCCGTGGGGGGAGTTAGTGCATTTAGGGAGGTGAAAACATGTCGTATTCTGGACAAACAGCAGCTGCAAATTAAGAGATTGGAACAGTCAGTAACACCAGTCCCAAAGCAAGACCTTTTAACAGGAAAGCTAGGTGTCAGCCGGGAAAGGTGGGGCAAAATAATTGGAAATTCATGAGTGGTTCATTTTTATGAAGGTTAGCTCATCAACATTTTGGGTAGCCAGACGAGTCCTTTTTCGGTCAGTATTGAACCAGCAGCACTGAATTTTCTTTCTGATAGCACACTAGCTGATGGGCAAGCAAGCTCCTGAAATGCATATTCAGCCAATTCAGGCCAGGTGTCTATTTTGGATGCCCAGTAATCAAAGGGGAATGACGGTTGAGGGAGCACATCGGTAATGGAGGAAAAATAGTTAGTAACCATACTGGACAAATGTTGTCTCCTGTCACTTTGAATGGATGCTGCTGTACCTGTCGTGTCTGCGGTCATTGCGAAATCACTCCACAACTTTGTCAGAAAACCCCTCTGTCCTACGCCACTTCTGATCTGTGCACCTCTAACACCTCTGCCCTGGTGCCCCCTGCGGCTCGTGTGAGAACCATCACCGGCGCTGTGTGCTGGGAATGCCTGCATCAAACGGTCTACAAGAGTAGCTTGTTTGGTTGCCAATATCTGTTCGAGGTTCTCATATGGCATGATATTTTGCAATTTGCCTTTATAGCGAGGATCAAGGAGGCAGGCCAACCAGTAATCGTCATCTGTCATCATTTTTAAAATGCGTGGGTCACTTTTGAGGATACGCAAGGCATAATCCGCCATGTGGGCCAATGTTCCAGTTGTCAAGTCAGTGCTTATGCTGGGTTGAGGAGCACTTTCTGGCAAATCCACTTCACTTGTCTCCCTCAAAAACCCAGAACCCGGCCTTGCACCGCCAGCAGTTTCTATTGCCCCCTGAGAAGCTTCCTCATCCAACAAATAGTCATCCCCATCATCCTCCTCATCCTCCTCCTCTTCGCCCGCCACCTCGTCCTGTAGACTTCCCTGAGCAGACAATGGCTGACTGTCATCAAGGCTTCCCTCGTCCTCGGCTGCAGACGCCTGTTCCTTTATGTGCGTCAAACTTTGCATCAGCAGACGCATTAGGGGGATGCTCATGCTTATTATGGCGTTGTCTGCACTAACCAGCCGTGTGCATTCCTCAAAACACTGAAGGACTTGACACAGGTCTTGGAGCTTCGACCACTGCACAGCTGACAACTCCATGTCTGCCATCCAACTGCCTGCCCGTGTATGTGTATCCTCCCACAAATACATAACAGCAGGCCTCTTGTTGTGAATTTGCTTTTTGCTCCCTCTAGTGGTTACTAGTTTTTTGACTCTGGTTTTTCTGTCATTCCTTTTATCCGCACCTGGGTCGTTAGTTAGGGGTGTTGCTATATAAGCTCCCTGGACCTTCAGTTCAATGCCTGGCAACGTAGTTATCAGAGCTAGTCTGCTGTGCTCTTGTCTACTGATCCTGGTTCCAGTTATATCAGCTAAGTCTGCCTTTTGCTTTTTGCTATTTGTTTTGGTTTTGTATTTTTGTCCAGCTTGTTCCAAATCTATATCCTGACCTTTTGCTGGAAGCTCTAGGGGGCTGGTGTTCTCCCCCCGGACCGTTAGACGGTTCGGGGGTTCTTGAATTTCCAGTGTGGATTTTGATAGGGTTTTTGTTGACCATATAAGTTACCTTTCTTTATTCTGCTATCAGTAAGCGGGCCTCTCTGTGCTTAACCTGGTTCATTTCTGTGTTTGTCATTTCCTCTTACCTCACCGTCATTATTTGTGGGGGGCTTCTATCCAGCTTTGGGGTCCCCTTCTCTGGAGGCAAGAAAGGTCTTTGTTTTCCTCTACTAGGGGTAGCTAGATTCTCCGGCTGGCGCGTGTCATCTAGAATCAACGTAGGAATGATCCCCGGCTACTTCTAGTGTTGGCGTTAGGAGTAGATATATGGTCAACCCAGTTACCACAGCCCTATGAGCTGGATTTTTGTATTCTGCAGACTTCCACGTTCCTCTGAGACCCTCGCCATTGGGGTCATAACAGTTTGCCAGGCCAGTATTAAATGTTTAATGCATTGCAGAAGAGGGATTCTAAGAAAGAAGATTCTGAGTTTTTTTTTTCTTCTTCCCCTTTACCTCAGAGTGGCTATGCTTGCTGCAGACATGAATGTCCAGACCTTGATTACAAGTGTGGACCAGCTGGCTACTCGTGTGCAGGGCATACAAGACTATGTTATCAGAAATCCTATGTCAGAACCTAAAATACCGATTCCTGAACTGTTTTCCGGAGACAGGTTTAAGTTTAGGAATTTCGTGAATAATTGTAAATTGTTTTTGTCCCTGAGACCCTGTTCATCTGGAGATTCTGCTCAGCAAGTAAAAATTGTTATTTCGTTCTTACGGGGCGACCCTCAGGATTGGGCTTTTTCGCTGGCGCCAGGAGATCCGGCATTGACTGATCTTGATGCGTTTTTTCTGGCGCTCGGTTTACTTTATGAGGAACCCAATCTTGAGATTCAGGCAGAAAAGGCCTTGCTGGCTATGTCTCAGGGGCAGGACGAGGCTGAAGTGTATTGCCAAAAATTTCGGAAATGGTCCGTGCTGACACATTGGAACGAGTGTGCACTGGCCGCTAATTTTAGAAATGGCCTTTCTGAAGCCATTAAGAATGTTATGGTGGGTTTTCCCATTCCCACAGGTCTGAATGATACTATGGCACTGGCTATTCAAATTGACCGGCGGTTGCGGGAGCGCAAAACCGCAAATTCCCTCATGGTGTTGTCTGAACAGACACCTAATTCGGTGCAATGTGATAGAAAAACCGCAAATTCCCTCATGGTGTTGTCTGAACAGACACCTGATTTAATGCAATGTGATAGAATCCTGACTAGAAATGAGCGGAAAATTCATAGACGCCGGAATGGCTTGTGCTACTACTGTGGTGATTCTACACATGTTATCTCAGCATGCTCTAAACGTATAGCTAAGGTTGTTAGTCCTGTCACCGTTGGTAATTTGCAACCTAAATTTATTCTGTCTGTAACTTTGATTTGCTCACTGTCATCTTATCCTGTCATGGCGTTTGTAGATTCAGGTGCTGCCCTGAGTCTCATGGATCTCTCATTTGCTAAGCGCTGTGGTTTTACTCTTGAACCATTAGAAAATCCTATTCCTCTTAGGGGTATTGATGCTACACCATTGGCAGCAAATAAACCGCAGTATTGGACACAGGTTACCATGTGCATGACTCCTGAACACCGCGAGGTGATACGTTTCCTGGTTTTACATAAAATGCATGATTTGGTTGTTTTAGGGCTGCCATGGTTACAGACCCATAATCCAGTCCTGGACTGGAAGGCTATGTCAGTCTCAAGTTGGGGCTGTCGTGGTATTCATGGGGATTCCCTGCCTGTGTCTATTGCTTCTTCTACGCCTTCGGAAGTTCCGGAGTATTTGTCTGATTATCAGGATGTCTTCAGTGAGTCTGAGTCCAGTGCACTGCCTCCTCATAGGGACTGTGACTGTGCTATAGATTTGATCCCAGGCAGTAAATTTCCTAAGGGAAGACTGTTTAATCTGTCGGTACCTGAACATACCGCTATGCGTTCATATATCAAGGAGTCTCTGGAGAAGGGACATATTCGTCCGTCTTCTTCCCCTCTTGGTGCGGGATTCTTTTTTGTGGCAAAAAAGGACGGATCGTTGAGACCTTGTATTGATTATCGGCTTTTAAATAAGATCACTGTCAAATTTCAGTATCCTTTACCGCTGTTGTCTGACTTGTTTGCCCGGATTAAGGGTGCCAAGTGGTTCACCAAGATAGACCTTCGTGGTGCGTACAACCTTGTGCGCATTAAGCAAGGTGATGAATGGAAAACCGCATTCAATACGCCCGAAGGTCATTTTGAGTACTTGGTGATGCCTTTTGGGCTCTCCAATGCGCCTTCAGTTTTTCAGTCCTTTATGCATGACATTTTCCGGAAGTATCTGGATAAATTTTTGATTGTTTATCTGGATGATATTTTGGTTTTTTCTGATAATTGGGATTCGCATGTGGAGCAGGTCAGGTTGGTCTTTAAAATTTTGCGTGAAAATTCTTTGTTTGTCAAGGGCTCAAAGTGTCTCTTTGGTGTACAGAAGGTTCCCTTTTTGGGGTTCATTTTTTCCCCTTCTGCTGTGGAGATGGACCCAGTCAAGGTCCGAGCTATTCTTGATTGGACTCAGCCCTCGTCAGTTAAGAGTCTTCAGAAGTTCTTGGGCTTCGCTAACTTCTACCGTCGTTTTATCGCTAATTTTTCTAGCATTGTGAAACCTTTGACGGATATGACCAAGAAGGGCTCCGATGTAGCTAACTGGGCTCCTGCTGCCGTGGAGGCTTTCCAGGAGTTGAAACGCCGGTTTACTTCGGCGCCTGTTTTGTGCCAGCCTGACGTCTCACTTCCCTTTCAGGTTGTGGTGGAGAAGATCTTGGATTCTCGCCTCTCCAGGCGGAGGCTTCAGTACCTGGTCAAGTGGAAGGGCTATGGTCAGGAGGATAATTCCTGGGTGGTCGCCTCTGATGTTCATGCGGCCGATTTAGTTCGTGCCTTTCATGCCGCTCATCCTGATCGCCCTGGTGGTCGTGGTGAGGGTTCGGTGACCCCTCACTAAGGGGGGGGTACTGTTGTGAATTTGCTTTTTGCTCCCTCTAGTGGTTACTAGTTTTTTGACTCTGGTTTTTCTGTCATTCCTTTTATCCGCACCTGGGTCGTTAGTTAGGGGTGTTGCTATATAAGCTCCCTGGACCTTCAGTTCAATGCCTGGCAACGTAGTTATCAGAGCTAGTCTGCTGTGCTCTTGTCTACTGATCCTGGTTCCAGTTATATCAGCTAAGTCTGCCTTTTGCTTTTTGCTATTTGTTTTGGTTTTGTATTTTTGTCCAGCTTGTTCCAAATCTATATCCTGACCTTTTGCTGGAAGCTCTAGGGGGCTGGTGTTCTCCCCCCGGACCGTTAGACGGTTCGGGGGTTCTTGAATTTCCAGTGTGGATTTTGATAGGGTTTTTGTTGACCATATAAGTTACCTTTCTTTATTCTGCTATCAGTAAGCGGGCCTCTCTGTGCTTAACCTGGTTCATTTCTGTGTTTGTCATTTCCTCTTACCTCACCGTCATTATTTGTGGGGGGCTTCTATCCAGCTTTGGGGTCCCCTTCTCTGGAGGCAAGAAAGGTCTTTGTTTTCCTCTACTAGGGGTAGCTAGATTCTCCGGCTGGCGCGTGTCATCTAGAATCAACGTAGGAATGATCCCCGGCTACTTCTAGTGTTGGCGTTAGGAGTAGATATATGGTCAACCCAGTTACCACAGCCCTATGAGCTGGATTTTTGTATTCTGCAGACTTCCACGTTCCTCTGAGACCCTCGCCATTGGGGTCATAACAGCCTCTGTTCGCACAGTCTTTGAAGCATGTGCAGTGTGGAGTTCCACCTTGTTGCAATGTCGATGATTAGGCTATGCTGTGGAAGGTTCAAAGCCCGCTGATGGTTATGCATACGGCTGGAGTGTACAGGCGAATGGCGGATGTGAGAGCAAAGTCTGCGCACTTTCAGCAGCAGGTCGGGTAACCCCAGATAACTTTTCAGGAAGCACTGCACCACCAGGTTTAAGGTGTGAGCCAGGCAAGGAATGTGTTTCAGTTGTGAAAGGGCTATGGCAGCCATAAAATTCCTTCCGTTGTCACTGACTACCTTGCCTGCCTCAAGATGTACAGTGCCCAGCCATGACTGAGTTTCTTGCTGCAAGAACTCGGACAGAACTTCCGCGGTGTGTCTGTTGTCGCCCAAACACTTCATTGCCAATACAGCCTGCTGACGCTTGCCACAAGCTGTTCCATAATTGGACACCTCGTGTGCAACAGTGGCAGCTGCGGATGGAGTGGTGGTGCGACTGCGGTCTGTGGACGAGCTCTCGCTTCTGCTGGAGGATGAGGAGGAGGAGGGGGGACGAACGCCTACAGCCAACTGTTTCCTACACCGTGGGCTAGGCAGAACTGTCCCAATATTACTGTCCCCTCTGGACCTTGCATCCACCACATTAACCCAGTGTGCCGTGATGGAGACGTAACGCCCCTGGCCATGCCTACTGGTCCATGCATCTGTTGTCAGGTGCACCTTTCTACTCACAGATTGCCTGAGCGCATGGACAATGTGGTCTTTTACATGCTGGTGGAGGGCTGGGATGGCTTTTCTCAAAAAGAAGTGTCGACTGGGTAGCTCGTAGCGTGGTACAGCGTAGTCCATCAGGGCTTTGAAAGCTTCGGTTTCAACTAACCGGTAGGGCATCATCTCTAACGAGATTAGTCTAGCAATGTGGGCGTTCAAACCCTGTGTACGCGGATGCGAGGATGAGTACTTCCTTTTCCTAACGAGAGTCTCATGTAGGGTGAGCTGGACTGGAGAGCTGCATACGGTGGAACTAGCGGGGGTGCCGGTGGACATGGGTGACTGAGAGAGGGTTGGTGACGGTATTCTTGATGGTGCCCTACATACTGTTTTTCCGACCACGAACCTGGTGATTCCCTGACTGCTTTGGCCTTGCGACAAAACCGCCACATTACCTGCAGGTGGTGTGGTAAACTGTGGGCTTACAGGGAGGGAAGGGATGTCGCCTTGCTTATTAGCTTCATTGCGAGAGGGTGCTACAACATTAAGGGACGTTTGGTAGTGTGTCCAGGCTTGCAAGTGCATGGTGGTTAAATGTCGATGCATGCAACTTGTATTTACATTTTTAACATTCTGACCTCTGCTGAGTCCTGGAGCATTTCTTACAGATGACTTTGCGCTGATCATTGGGATCTTGGTAAAAAAAAATCCACACTGCACTCTTCCTATCGGATACCTTTTCAGGCATTGCACACTGAGCTACTTGAACCTGATGGCCACGCTGTCTTACAACTGGTTTTGGTTTTGCCACACGTTTTTGGCCAGATACGGGCCTGCCAGATGGAACCTGTTGCAATGTTGATGTCTGCTGCGGCTCCTCCTCCTCCGCTTCAGAGCTACTGCAGCCTGCACCCTGTTCCCCCAATGGCTGCCAATCGGGGTCAACAACTGGGTCATCTATGACCTCCTCTTCTATGTTCTGTGCACCTTCCTCTGGGTCACCATGTAAGCCGGTGCTATAGCGTTCGTGACGGAGATCCATAGTCTCCTCGGGGTCAGATTCTGGATCAGTACACTGCGAGGGCAATGTTCTGATCTGAGTCAAAGGAACAGCATTATAATCTGGCTGTGGCTGTGCATCTGTGCACTCCATGTCCGATTCATCTTGTAATGGGCATGGCCTGTTAACAATTTCACTTTCGAACCCAGGCACGGTATGTGTAAAGAGCTCCATGGAGTAACCAGTTGTGTCGCCTGACGCATCCTTCACTGTTGTTCTGGGTGAAGGACGCAAGGAAGCGACTTGTTCCTGAGTGGGAGCATCCACTGATGACACACTGCTCTGACATTTTGCACTTTCTGAGGAGGAGGAGAAAGAGGTAGAGGCAGAGTCAGCAATGAAAGCCAATACTTGTTCCTGCTGCTCCGGCTTCAAAAGCGGTTTTCCTACTCCCAGAAAAGGGAGCCTTCGAGGCCTTGTGTAGCCAGACGATGACGCTGGCTCAACAACTCAAGACTTAGGGGCTATATTGCTTTTCCCACGACCACCTGATGCTCCACGACCACCACCACTAACATCATTACCAGCTGGCAATGAATGCCCACGGCCACGACCTCTTCCACCAGACTTCCTCATTATTGGAAAAATGTAATCAAACTAACAACCGTTATGTGGTCCAGTAAAACCAGGAAGAAGGTGTACGTGAACTGGTTGTGAATTTAAATCTCCCTTTTTTATGTGTGGGAGAATCCAGGGAAAAATCAGGCCCACTGTATTACACAACAACACAGTTTGATTTGCAGAAAGAGGGTGGCAGATATGGCACTAACAAGAGTGACGCAGATAAAAACACTGGCAATAGAAATGTCCCTATTTATGTGTGGGAGAATCCAGGGAAAAATCAGGCCCACTGTATTACACAACAACACAGCTTGATTTGCAGAAAGAGGGTGGCAGATATGGCATTAGCCGGAATGACGCAGATGCACCCACTGGCAATAGAAATGTCCCTATTTATGTGTGGGAGAATCCAGGGAAAAATCAGGCCCACTGTATTACACAACAACACAGTTTGATTTGCAGAAAGAGGGTGGCAGATATGGCACTAACAAGAGTGACGCAGATAAAAACACTGGCAATAGAAATGTCCCTATTTATGTGTGGGAGAATCCAGGGAAAAATCAGGCCCACTGTATTACACAACAACACAGCTTGATTTGCAGAAAGAGGGTGGCAGATATGGCATTAGCCGGAATGACGCAGATGCACCCACTGGCAATAGAAATGTCCCTATTTATGTGTGGGAGAATCCAGGGAAAAATCAGGCCCACTGTATTACACAACAACACAGTTTTGTTGGCAGAAAGAGGCTGGCAGATATGGCAGTAACAGGAGTGGCGCAGATAAAAACACTGGCAATAGAAATGTCCCTCTTTATGTGTGGGAGAATCCAGGGAAAAATCTGGCCCACTGTATTACACAACAACACAGTTTGATTAGCAGAAAGAGGCTGGCAGATATGGCACTAACAAGAGTGACGTAGATAAAAACACTGGCAATAGAAATGTCCCTCTTTATGTGTGGGAGAATCCAGGGAAAAATCAGGCCCACTGAATTACACAACAACACAGTTTGATTTGCAGAAAGAGGGTGGCAGATATGGCACTAGCCGGAATGACACAGATGCACCCGCTGGCAATAGAAATGTCCCTCTTTTTTTGGATATGGGAGACAAGGGATTGAATCAGGCCCACTATATCACGGTATAGTTCCTATGGCACAAAATGACTGACAGATACCACAGACAGCACTCGCACAGATGCACAGGTTTGGCAAGATTATTATCCCTTTATTTTATTTTTTGGGGGGGATATGTGAGACAAGTGATTTAATCAGGCCCACTGCTACACAGTAGGTTTTCTGTGGCAGAAATAAAAAAAAAAAAAGATGCCACACACAGGACTGGCACTAATGCAGATTTGCCAATCTTAGTCTCCCACTTTTATTTTTTTTTCTGGGAGAATTAGGAAGAAATCAGCCCCACTGCTATACAGTAGGTTTTCTGTGGCAGAAATAAAAAAAAAAAAAAAGATGCCACACACACGACTGGCACTAATGCAGATTTGCCAATCTTAATCTCCCACTTTTATTTTTTTTTCTGGGAGAATTAGGAAGAAATCAGCCCCACTGCTACACAGTAGGTTTTCTGTGGCAGAAATAAAAAAAAAAAAAAGATGCCACACACAGGACTGGCACTAATGCAGATTTGCCAATCTTAATCTCCCACTTTTATTTTTTTTTCTGGGAGAATTAGGAAGAAATCAGCCCCACTGCTACACAGTAGGTTTTCTGTGGCAGAAATAAAAAAAAAAAAAAGATGCCACACACAGGACTGGCACTAATGCAGATTTGCCAATCTTAATCTCCCACTTTTATTTTTTTTTATGGGAGAATTAGGAAGAAATCAGCCCGACTGCTACACAGTAGGTTTTCTGTGGCAGAAATAAAAAAAAAAAAAAATGCCACACACACACGACTGACATTAATGCAGATTTGCCAATCTTAATCTCCCACTTTTATTTTTTTTTCTGGGAGAATTGTGAAGAAATCAGGCCCACTGTTAAAAAAGTAGGTTTTCTGTGGCAGAAAAACAAAGACAGATGCCACACACAGGACTGGCACTGATGCAGATTTGCCAATCTTAAGCTCCCACTTTTTTTTTTTTTTTCTGGGAGAATTGTGAATAAATCGGGGCCACTGTATTAGAGTATATTTTCTGTAGCAAAAAGTGGCTTGAAAAGATATAACCAAAAAAAAAAGGGACTGTACTACAATTACTATCTCCCTACAGTTATCTCAGAAAAGTATGTCAGGCAGCAATAAAAAGGACTGCTGCACACAAAAGTCAAAAGTGTGGACAAACAAACAAGATAGATAGCTGTGCAGAGATGAAGGAGCAACAGGATTTGTGCTTTGAAAAAAGCAGTTGGTTTGCACAGCGGCGTACACACAGCAACGCAGCTATCAGGGAGCCTTATAACCTACAGAGCTGTTACACAGAAATCGAGCCTCCACTGTCCCAAAAAGAAAAGGTGGTGTTGGACAGTGGAAATCGCTACAGCACAAGCGGTTTGGGGCTTTATGTACCCTGCCTAACGCTATCCCTGCTTCTGACGAAGCGGCAGCAACCTCTCCCTATGCTCAGATCAGCAGCAGTAAGATGGCGGTCGGCGGGAACGCCCCTTTATAGCCCCTGTGACGCTGCAGAAAGCAAGCCAATCACTGCCATGCCCTTCTCTAAGATGGTGGGGACCAGGACCTATGTCATCACGCTGCCCACACTCTGCGTGCACCTTCATTGGCTGAGAAATGGCGCTTTAAGCGTCATATGAAACGCGACTTTGGCGCGAAGATCGTGTACCGCATGGCCAATCCCACGCTGGGATCGGGTCAGGTTTCATGAAACCCGACTTTGCCAAAAGTCGGCGACTTATGAAAATGACCGATCCGTTTCGCTCAACCCTACTGACAACTATTAGAAGATAAATTACTTGAAGATTTCTGTTTTAAATGCTAAATTTACACAAAGGCTGACACCTGTCATGTTACGGTTATAACATGGTTTTATTCTTTGGTGATATTGAAGTCTTAGACCACATCAGGCACCATGACCCAGGTGTGATGACTTCTACCTCTGCATACTGTATAGTTAATATATTTATATGTCTGTCAAAAGAATATAGTAGACATCACCACCAGTTTGTCTGAGTTGTGGTACTGAACGCACCTGGTTTCAATAGAAGCCCGCCTTCGGATCTCGGATGCTTATACCGAAAATCACAGAAATGCAATCCATATTTGAAGAAAAAAGTGGTAGCACTCACCGATCCTTTAAAATGGGTTGATCCTTTATTCAAACATAGTTAAAAGCTTTCATGGCTCGGGGGGGTGCAGAGAGAAGAGTGTGCAGGTTCCGACTATATATATATATATATATATATATATATATATATATATATATATATATATATATACGTGCATATACTGTATATATTTGCGCCCCGCAAGAAATAAAGTATAAAAAATGTATAGAAACCAATTATTGAAATATAATGAACATAAAAATATCTAGACAATACAAAATAACGCAATACACATAATTTAATTCACATGACAATAAAATATACAATGATATAATACTAAAATATATATATATATATATATATATATATATATATATATATATATATACTAAAATTCTTGGCTACAATTCATATAATATAATGCTGATATTATATATATATATATATATATATATATATATATATATATATATATATATATATATATATATATATATATAATATAATGCTGATATATTATTTATATATATATAAATATATATATATATATATATATATATATATATATATATATATATATATACAGTACAGACCAAAAGTTTGGACACACCTTCTCATTTAAAGATTTTTCTGTATTTTCATGACTATGAAAAATGTAAATTCACACTGAAGGCATCAAAACTATGAATTAACACATGTGGAATTATATACTTAACAAAAAAGTGTGAAACAACTGAAATTATGTCTTATATTCTAGGTTCTTCAAAGTAGCCACCTTTTGCTTTGATGACTGCTTTGCACACTCTTGGCATTCTCTTGATGAGCTTCAAGAGGTAGTCACCGGGAATGGTTTTCACTTCACAGGTGTGCCCTGTCAGGTTTAATAAGTGGGATTTCTTGCCTTATAAATGGGGTTGGTACCATCAGTTGTGTTGAGCAGAAGTCTGGTGGACACACAGCTGATAGTCCTACTGAATAGACTGTTAGTATTTGTATTATGGCAAGAAAAAAGCAGCTAAGTAAAGAAAAACGAGTGGCCATCATCACTTTAAGAAATGAAGGTCAGTCAGTCCGAAAAATTGGGAAATCTTTGAAAGTGTCCCCAAGTGCAGTTGCACAAACCATCAAACGCTACAAAGAAACTGGCTCACATGAGGACCGCCCCAGGAAAGGAAGACAAAGAGTCACCTCTGCTTCTGAGGATAAGTTTATTCGAGTCACCAGCCTCAGAAATCGCAGGTTAACAGCAACTCAGATTAGAGACCAGGTCAATGCCACACAGAGTTCTAGCAGCAGACACATCTCTACAACAACTGTTAAGAGGAGACTTTGTGCAGCAGGCCTTCATGGTAAAATAGCTGCTAGGAAACCACTGCTAAGGACAGGCAACAAGCAGAAGAGACTTGTTTGGGCTAAAGAACACAAGGAATGGACATTAGACCAGTGGAAATCTGTGCTTTGGTCTGATGAGTCCAAATTTGAGATTTTTGGTTCCAACCACCGTGTCTTTGTGCGACGCAGAAAAGGTGAACGGATGGACTCTATATGCGGGGATGCTTTGCTGGTGACACTGTTGAGGATTTATTAAAAATTTAAGGCATACTGAACCAGTATTACTACCACAGCATCTTGCAACGGCATGCTATTCCATCCGGTTTGCGTTTAGTTGGACCATCATTTATTTTTCAACAGGACAATAACCCCAAACACACCTCCAGGCTGTGTAAGGGATATTTGACCAAGAAGGAAAGTGATCGGGTGCTACACCAGATGACCTGGCCTCCACAGTCACCAGACCTGAACCCAATCGAGATGGTTTGGGGTGAGCTGGACCGCAGAGTGAAGGCAAAAGTTCCAAAAAGTGCTAAGCATCTCTGGGAACTCCTTCAAGATTGTTGGAAGACCATTCCCGGAGACTACCTCTTGAAGCTCATCAAGAGAATGCCAAGAGTGTGCAAAGCAGTCATCAAAGCAAAAGGTGGCTAGTTTGAAGAACCTAGAATATAAGACATAATTTCAGTTGTGTCACACTTTTTTGTTAAGTATATAATTCCACATCTGTTAATTCACAGTTTTGATGCCTTCAGTGTGAATTTACAATTTTCATAGTCATGAAAATACAGAAAAATCTTTAAATGAGAAGGTGTGTCCAAACTTTTGGTCTGTACTGTATATACTGTATATATATATATATATATATATATATATATATATATATATATATATATATATAGTGGTATAATAGTGTAACAATATTACATATAATACAATACTAAAGTATCTATAACATAATGCAATAATATAATGCTACAATACTAGAATATTTTGTTAGATTTTTCATATACTTGTAAAACAAGACAACTGCACGTAATTAAATAGAGGATTTATAGGATGGATAGGAGAAAACACTTCCATATTCCCCTCCCCCATCCCCTCTATTACTGTTTGGTATGACTTTTGTGACATCTTCATAGAGCTGATTGCAGCCGTCTATAAAGGCAGAAGTTCATTAAATGAACATTACATGTGGTGAGAGGCTACAAATGGATCACCTGTCAGGCAGGTTGTAGCAGCGAGATGATAGCGCGCAGTTATGCATCCTCGGAGACTCGCCTGTAACATGTGCTGCGCCTCCAGCTGTTCTGCTGTGGAGTGCAGACATATACCGCGGTGCACAGCTCGCTCCTGCTTTATATGGACTCCAGCTTTATTTTAGTGGCTTTTATAGAAATTTATAGTGAAAAAACTTTCAGGGCAAAGCATTCTGGGAATCTGTGTTTATAATGAGCTGAATATATTGTCCGTGCAGAACCGGAGCAATGGACTCGTATTATAAGCAGTCATTGAGGGAACTCAATGCCTTATACTGAATGTAGGGGGCAACCAGTCCACAAGGTGTAATGGCAGCAATCAGGGGTGGGCCTGGAGACAGGAGGCCACTGATTGCTTCACAGATTAATTATATCATCCTCCCATCTATTGCTGTACATTGCATGCAAAGGGTGCGCTCATCATGTCACTTCTAGGAAGACGCTCCATTTATCCATTATCTATCTATATATTATCTATCTATTATCTATCATCTATCTGTTATCTATCTATCTGTTATCTATCATCTATCTATTATCCATCTATCTATTATCTATCTATCTATTATCAATCTATCATCTATCTATTATCGGTTAATCTATTATCTATCTTTATATTATCTATCTATTATCAATCTATCATCTATCTATTATCCATCTATCTATTATCGGTTAATCTATTATCTATCTATCTATCTATCTATCTATCTATCTATCTATCTATCTATCTATTATCAATGTATCATCTATCCCATTATCAATCTATAATCTATCTATTATCAGTTATCTATTATCTATCTATATATCTATCTATCTATCTATATATCTATCTATTATCTATTATCTTTCTATTATCTATCTTTGTATTATTAATTTATTATATATATATATATATATATATATATATATATATATATATATATATATTATCTATCTATTCATCTATCTATTATCTATCTATTATTTATAATAATTGAGAAAGGCTCAGTGTGAGCCTAAACATTGCCACGCTATGTGGGTCTGAATAAAATCCAGTATTTCACTTGAAATGTATATGGAGTGCTGTCTTCATTTTCCCTTTCTATCTATCTTTTATCTATCTCTCTCTCTCTCTCTCTCTCTATCTATCTATCTATCTATAATAAATCTATTATCTATCTATTATATATATATATATACTGTATATATATATATATATATATATATATATATATATGTATATATATATATATATATATACAGTACAGACCAAAAGTTTTGACACACCTTCTCATCAAAAGATTTTTCTGTATTTTCATGACTATGAAAATTGTACATTCACACTGAAGGCATCAAAACTATGAATTAACACGTGGAATTATATACTTAACAAAAAAGTGTGAAGCAACTGAAATTATGTCTTATATTCTAGGTTCTTCAATCTTGAAGGAGTTCCCAGAGATGCTTAGCACTTGTTGACCCTTTTGCTTTCACTCTGCGGTCCAGCTCACCCCAAACCATCTCGATTGGGTTCAGGTCTGGTGACTGTGGAGACCAGGTCATCTGGCGCAGCACCCCATCACTCTCCTTCTTAGTCAAATAGCTCTTACACAGCCTGGAGGTGTGTTTGGGGTCATTGTCCTGTTGAAAAATAAATGATGGTCCAACTAAACGCAAACCAGATGGAATAGCATGCCGCTGCAACATGCTGTGGTAGCCATGCTGGTTCAGTATGCCTTCAATTTTGAATAAATCCCCAAAAGTGTCACCAGCAAAGCACCCCCACACCAACACACCTCCTCCATGCTTCACGGTGGAACCAGGCATGTAGAGTCCATCCGTTCACCTTTTCTGCATCACACAAAGACACGGTGGTTGGAACCAAAGATCTCAAATTTGGACTCATCAGACCAAAGCACAGATTTCCAATGGTTTAATGTCCTTTCCGTGTGTTCTTTAGCCCAAACAAGTCTCCTCTGCTTGTTGCCTGTCCTTAGCAGTGGTTTCCTAGCAGCTATTTTACCATGAAGGCCTGCTGCACAAAGTCTCCTCTTAACAGTTGTTGTAGAGATGTGTCTGCTGCTAGAACTCTGTGTGGCATTGACCTGGTCTCTAATCTGAGCTGCTGATAACCAGCGATTTCAGAGGCTCGTGACTCGGATAAACATATCCTCAGAAGCAGAGGTGACTCTTGGTCTTCCTTTCCTGGGGCGGTCCTCATGTGAGCCAGTTTCTTTGTAGCGCTTGATGGTTTTTGCCACAGCACTTGGGGACACTTTCAAAGTTTTCCCAATTTTTCGGACTGACTGACCTTAATTTATTAAAGTAATGATGGCCACTCGTTTTTCTTTACTTAGCTGCTTTTTTCTGGCCATAATACAAATTCTAACAGTCTATTCAGTAGGACTATCAGCTGTGTATCCACCAGACTTCTGCAAAACACAACTGATGGTCCCAACCCCATTTATAAGGCAAGATATCCCACTTATTAAACCTGACAGGGCAAACCTGTGAAGTGAAAACCATTCCCGGTGACTACCTCTTGAAGCTCATCAAGAGAATGCCAGGAGTGTGCAAAGCAGTCATCAAAGCAAAAGGTGGCTACTTTGAAGAACCTAGAATATAAGACATAATTTCAGTTGTTTCACACTTTTGTTAAGTATATAATTCCACATGTGTTAATTCATAGTTTTGATACCTTCAGTGTGAATGTACAATTTTCATAGTCATGAAAATACAGAAAAATCTTTAAATGAGAAGGTATGTCCAAACTTTTGGTCTGTACTGTATATCTATTATTAATCTATTATCTGTCTATCTATCTATCTATCTATCTATCTATCTATCTATCTATCTATCCATTATCTATCTATTACCTATTATCTGTTATCTATTATCTATCTATTTTCTATCTATTATCTGTTATTTATCTATCTATACAGCTATCTATTATTTACCTATCTATTATCTGGTATATATTATCTATCTATCATCTATATATTATCTATTATCTATTATCTATCTATCATCTATTTTCTATCTAGAATCTATCTATCATCTATCTATTATCTATCTATCTATTATCTATTTATCAATAATATATCTATCTATTATCTATCTATTATTTATCTATCTATTATCTATCAATATATTATTTATCTATATTTTATCTATTTATCAATTATCTATTATCTATCTTTCATGTATCTATCTATTATTAATGGAGAGTGAATACATTCGGCACTATTTGTTACCCGCACAAATAGTACGGTATTTGGGCTATTCGTTACTCGGCAAGTAATTTGCTATTCACCTTGGTATATTCGAGTGAGCCGCCAAGCATGTTTGGTGCGTTGGGCTGGCTTGCCAATCACAGTAATGCCGGTGCCATCTTTGTTGCGGCAATTTTGTGATTGGCTGGCCTCCCAGTGTAATAGGCACTATTTCAAGGCTTCCGGCGCCATCTTGCATACATTGGAGCCGGAAACAGCATAGGGAGAGCGTAGTTTCAGCGTAGGGAGAGTGATAGAAGGTTATAGTGAGTTTTATTTATTCCAGAAAGCTCTTTTAAGAGCTGAAGATTGTCAAGAGATTACTTGTTTGTTAGGAGGGGATTTAAGTAGGGAGAGATTTAATAAGAGGGAGGGTGAAAGGCAGGCACCTGGGTGTTACCATCATTGCAAGTACATGCTGCAGATCTCAGCTATTTTCCATTGTGTTGTATAGTTTAGTATTAGGAATAGACTGTGCTATTAGGGGGAAATAGGGAGGATTGCATCCACTACCAAAATATACAAATCAGCTATTTTTAGAAACAAATAATATAAGGTAGTACCAGCATATACAAAACCATTTTTTAGGAGCTACATAATATTTCGTGTAGCAGTCTATAATTTTTCTTTTTTTTACTGCAAAAAAATATACCGCAGTGGCAGCATATAACAACATCCATTGTAAAATCTAAATGCTAAATAATATTCCTCATCTATTGCTGAAATACCTAATATTTATATTTGTCTAGCAGTTGTGCGACTGGCGCAATCCAAGTAGAGATAATCTTACATTACAATTTAGCAGGGCAATAATCTTCATTACTCTGCATTTGGAGTGTGTCAGCAAGGTGATTGAGAAAAAAATCATAATTTTCTATTGTTTCAAAAAATAGCATTTCTTTATCTAGCAGTTGTACGACAGGCGCAAAGCCTGCAGAGATACGCAAATGTGACTATTTACCTGTAATTTTCATCAGTCTGCTGTTGCCATGATTGTATGTAAGATTTTTGTAAGGGAATTGTAAAAAATAAAGCCATAATGCATTCAAGATGAGAAAGGGTGACGTTAAGGGACATGGATGTGGTGGTGCCCGCCAAGGCCGTGTGACAGATCCGAAGGTGACTATATCTTGTTCTAGGTTCCTGTCAAAATTTGGTCACCATGCTCAACCTGGTCCTTTTTCCTCCCACTATCAAGAGTCCCAGGAGACATATGACCCCAGCGCTGACCACTCTGAGGAACTTTTTACGTTCCCTTGTAATTTGTCAGGTCTTTCAACATGCACCATTAAAGAGGGTAATGAGTAGAGATGAGCAAATATTTAAATATTCAGTTTGGCTCACGATCGCCAAATTTGAAATATTTGCCAATTTAATCGTCGATTTAATTGCTGAATATAGGCAAACATGCAAAGCATAAAAAACGATGTTTCCTACGCTGTGTGACAGCGTGGGAAACATGGCATTGCGCTTCTGATTGGCGGTGAAATCTTCTCTGCCGGTTAGAGAGCTGCGGTTCACACTCTGTCAAAAGACAGTGTGAGCGCTCAGCTGTGATCAGAGGTATAAAGTTTACCTCCGGTCACTGGTGTCAGCTGATGGGACAATAGCTCCTGCTGTGATTTTACACTACGCACCTGCTGAATTGCCAGCTTTTCTTCTATCTATGTAATATATATATATATATATATATATATATATATATATATATATATATATATATATATATATATATATATATATACAGTATATATATATATATCATGTATATATATAGAAAAAGAAAACACAGCTGCTCTCTATAGGAGCCAAAATATATGCAAACACTGAAAACAATGAATGTAAAATATATTATTATTCAGTAAGATGAACTTACAAAATGGAGGTATTTTAGCACATAAATTGGCCATTCAATGTTTGCCCATCAACAGTGGCAAGGTAACCTCCCTCTGATGGGTCCCCGTTCTACTGTACATACCTCTCTTGAGCTATTAGCCTACAGTTAAATGGACAAAACATGTCTGTCCCGGGCCATGAGCCTACAATTCAATGGGTAAGTAGAACTGATGAAAATCACCTGCTGGTCAATGGGCGGAGTGTAGAGTCAGGCACTAACAAACTCTATTTTTTCAAGTTAATCTTACTGAATAATAATACAGTTTAGATGAATAGTATTCAATGTTTGCATATATTTTGGCTCTTATAGAGTGCTGCTGTGTTTTCTTTTTCTATGTAATGCAGCTATCTCAGCTAGCTTTACATACACTACGGTTCCAAAGTTTAGGGTCACCCAATTTTGTGTTTTCCATGAAAACTCATACATTTATTAAAGATTTTTATTTTAAATAATAATTTTCTCCTTCAAACTTTGCTTTCATCAAAGAATGCTCCCTTTGCAGCAATTACAGCATTGCAGACCTTTGGCATTCTAGCAGTTAATTTGCTGAGGTAATCTGGAGAAATTTCACCCCATGCTTCCTGAAGCCCCTCCCACAAGTTGGTTTGGCTTGATGGGCACTTTTTGGGAACCATACGGTCAAGCTGCTCCCACAACAGGTCAATGGGGTTGGGATCTGGTGACTGTGCTGGTCACTCCATTACAGATAGAATACCAGCTGCCTGCTTCTTCCCTAAATAGTTCTTGCATAATTTGGAGGTGTGCTTTGTCATTGTCCTGTTGTAGGAAGAAATTGGCTCCAATCAAGCGCTGTCCACATGGTATGGCATGGCATTGCAAAATGGAGTGATAGCTTTCCTTATTCAATATCCCTTTTACCTTGTACAAATCTCCTACTTTACCAGCACCAAAGCAACCCCAGACCATTACATTACCTTCACCATGCTTGACAGATGGCGTCAGGCACTCTTCCAACATCTTTTCAATTGTTCTGCGTCTCACAAACGTTCTTCTGTGTAATGCAAACACCTCAAACTTGGATTTGTCTGTCCATAACACTTTTTTCCAATCTTCCTCTGTCCATTGTCTGTGTTCTTTAGCCCATATTAATCTTCTCCTTTTATTAGCCAGTCTCAGATATGGCTTTTTCTTTCCCACTCTGCCCTGAAGGCCAGCATCCAGGAGTCGCATCTTCACTGTAGACGTTGACAATGGCGTTTTGCATGTACTATTTATTGAATCTGCTAGTTGAGGACCTGTGAGGCATCATTTTCTCAAACTACAGACTCTAATGTATTGTCTTGTTGCTCAGTTGTGCAGCGGGGCCTCCCACTTCTCTTTCTACTCTGGTTAGAGTCTGTTTGTGCTCTCCTCTGAAGGGAGTAGTACACACCGTTGTAGGAAATCTTCAGTTTCTCGCATGGAATAGCCTTCATTTCTAAGAACAAGAATAGACTGTCAAGTTTCACATGAAAGTTCTTTTTTTCTGGCCATTTTGAGAGATTAATGGAACCAACAAATGTAATGCTTCAGATTCTCAACTAGCTCAAAGGAATGTCAGGTTTATAGGTTCTGTAATCATCCAAACTGTTTTCAGCTGTGCAACATACTTGCCCAAGGGTTTTCAAGGGTATTCTAACCATCCGTTAGCCTTCCTGGAAATGGGCCTCTATAGACCTATGAAGATATTGCTTTACAAACCAGACCTTTGCAACTAGAATAGTCATTTACTACATTAACAATGTATAGAGTGTATTTCTGAATCATTTAATGTTAGCTTCATTGGAAAAAACTGTTCTGTTCTTTAAAAGATAAGGGCATTTCTAAGTGACCCTAAACTTTGGAATGATAGTATATATATATATATATATATATATATATATATATATATATATATATATATATATATATATATATATATATATATATATATATATATATATATATACACATACAGTGGGTACGCAAAGTATCCTGGTCCCTCTAAGTTTTTCACTCTTTTCTTCATTGCAGCCATTTGGTAAATACAAAAAGTTCATTTTTTTCTCATTAATGTATACTCTGCACCCCATCTTGACTGAAAAAAAAAACGGAAATGTAGTCATTTTTGCAAATGTATTAAAAAAGAAAAACTGAAATATTCAGACCCTTTGCTCAGTATTGAGTAGAAGCACCCTTTTGAGCTAGTACAGACATGAGTCTTCTTGGGAATGATGCAAAAAAATGTTCACACCTGGATTTGGGGATCCTCTGCCATTCAGGGTCATTGTCTTGTTGGAAGGTGAACCTTCGGCCAGGTCTGGGGTCCAGAGCACTCTGGAAGAGGTTTTCATCTAGGATATCTCTGTACTTGGCCGCATTCATGTTTCCTTCAATGACAACCAGTATTTCTGTCCCTGCAGCTGAAAAACACCCCCATAGCATGATGCTGCCACCACCATGTTTCACTGTTGGGATTGTATTGGGCAGGTGATGAGCAGTGCCTGGTTTAGCGCTTAGAATTATAACCAAAAAGGTATATCTTCGTCTCATCAACCATAGAATCTTATTTCTCATAGTCTGTGAGTCCTTCCTGTGTTATATAGCAAACTCAATGTGGGCGTTCAAATGACTTGCACTGAGGAGAGGCTTCCGTCAGGCCACTCTGCCATAAAGGCCTGACTGGTGGAAGGCTGCAATGATAGTTGACTTTGTGGAACTTTTTACCATCTCCCTACTGCATCTCTGGAGCTCAGCTAAAGTGATCTTGGGGTTCTTCTTTATCTCTCTCACCAAGGCTCTTCTCTCATGATTGCTCAGCTTGGCTGGGCAGACAGGACTAGGAAGACTTCTGGTTGTCCCAAACTTCTTCCATTTAAGGATTATGGAGGCCACTGTGCTCTTAGGAACCTTGAGCACTGCAGAAATTCTGGTGTGACCTTGGCCAGATCTGTGCTTTGCCACAATTCTGTCTCTGAGCTCCTTGGCCAGTTCCTTTGACCTCATGATTCTCATTTGATCTGAAATGCACTGTGAGCTGTGAGGTCTTTTATAGACAGGTGTGTGCCTTTCCAAATCAAGTCCTATCCATTTAATGAAACACAACTGGCCTACAATAAAGGAGTAGAACCATCTCATGGAGGATCACAAGGAAATGGACAGCATGTGACTTAAATATGAGTGTCTGGGCAAAGGGTCTGAATACTTATGACCATGTGATATTTCAGTTTTTCTTTTTTATTAAATTTGCAAAACTTTCTACATTTCTGTTTTTTTCCAGTCAAGCTGGGGTGCAGAGTGTACATTAACGTGAAAAAAATGAACTTTTTTGAATTTGCCAAATGGCTGCAATGAAACAAAGAGTGAAAAGTTTAAAGGAGTCTGAATCCTTTCCGTACCCACTGTATCAATACATCTATCATATATCTATCTATATATTATCTATTATCTATCTATTATCTATCCATGATCTATTATTTATCTATCTATTATCTATCCATTATCTATGTATTATCTATCCATCCATCTATCCACTTATTCTTCTTGCTATATATTGTCTAATTGTAAAAGTACATACGTATACTGTACGTCATGAAGCAAATGAGGGTGAATGGAGCAGGCTCAGCCGGCTTACAGTTCTTTGCCTTCACCTTCATCTAACATCACCAAACGCTCTGTTTAACCCTATATGCTGTTTTCAGTTTTTGACAGGGGTTTAACTTAGTATATAAATGGGCCTTCTTCTTATTCCTACCGGTGTTCCCCTTATGTCTTACTCTTTTGGCATGGAAGGTCAGGCAACCTCTGTAGCTAACTAGTAGCCACTATTTGTTCTGCCATGTTCTCAACCTAGGATAAAAACAAATGTGAAAATCCTTTGCAGTAGGTAAGTAATAGTAATAGTACATATAATTTACTTAGGGGATTTAGTTGACATTATTTTAATCAAAGGAATAAAAAAGCCATCTCACTGCAACAAGATGTATCATTTGGGATGATTCTTAACTCTTGTTGTTCACCTCAAAATTAATGGGGGCAGAGCAGGACCCTTCTGTCTGAGCTGGAAGAAATAGTCTCTTAGCTTTTTCTTCTAGCTCTGATGGAACATAACTGCTGTAATCAATCAATGGCTACAGGAAGATGAGGCTAGGAGATCAATATGGAAGGAAAGACCAACGATGGATGAGTATGGTTTTTTTTTTATTGGCACCACCATGGGCTCATTTGTAAACTTAGCTAAAGTGGTGGACAACCGCTTTGTCTTTCATGGAGTCAAGCGGGTTGTAATTTTGGTAAATTTCTTAAAGACCCTCAACTTGCATCTGTCCTGTTGCCTTCAACCTGAAACTTCAAAACAATGAAAATACCTATTGGTCTTTCAAAATTATTGAGATTCTATAATCCCCTTTGTTATTGTGGCATTCTAATGTTCTATAGATCTAGAAAGACGTATCTGATATAGCATCTAAATTCCTGGCCAGCGACCCCGGTGAGGAGCCAATTCTATGGTGCACAAAAATTGATAAATCTCCCACATTATCGCTTTCTCATTACCTGAATATTTTCACCTGTTTTACTTGTTCCTCTTGAATTATTAGACTTTACATAACAATTCTAAAAAAAAATTATGTCGTTGAGATAGCCTGTTACCCTGAATGTAATGATTAATGCCATTAAATTCTATGAAATAATGAAGATACGCCATAACACTATAAACCTGTTCTTCTCTTGTAGACTTAAAGATCTGTTTTAGCAGCGTCTATGAGTTGGCACCAAATTCTAATTGCTATGATAAGTGTGAGCCCATCAATTCATGCTTCAAGAGTTATCTATTTGAGAAATGGTCATATTGAATTGGGAAACTAAATAATTATGCCCTTATAGGAGGATTTATGAACCTGGTTCCACTACTCCTTTGTAGGAGCATAGAAGAATAATGAAGCACCCAATTCAGTTAATAGGAAGAAAATGAAATTCAGATTCCATTTTGGCTTAATTAAATGTTAATTTCATGGTTGGGTGAAAATAATGCTTCTCCCTCACATTTTTTTATTTCCCTAGAATAGAAAATATATTCTGCTTAGAAATAATTTTGCAGGGTTTGCCGCTCGCTTTGGAATCACTCAGTGGCTATATTATTGCGGAGCAGAGGGACCAGAGAAGTGGCAAGCTTGTTTTTGTCTGCAAGATTGAACAGAATGGACATTAAACTCATAAAGGCAAAGTTTTGGAATAACTCTGAAGTTTGGGTAGAATTGAATCTTCCAGGAGTCTATGGAATGTAGAAGCTCTCAAAAAAGTTTTAAAACTTTATGACATTGGAAAAAGTAATATTTAGTAGGATGCAAAGGTCAAGCTTACACAATGCCCAAATTATTGAGTTGCAGACTATAGAATCAAATTTCATCACTTTCGCTCACCTCTACATATAACCTAGACCATAGGAGCAGGTGCCGATGACTGTATGTCACGCCGGTAACTTCCACATTTTTTCAGCACTGTTCTACTTATTCACTGTGCTCACCGCTCTGCTCCTCTCAATCTCAGGCCATCAAGCTGAATTCCCTCTTGAAGCACTCCCAGCACAGCTGTGGATATATTAGGCAGCTCCGACTTCCACAGCATGCCTGAATTTAGGTTCCTTGTGCAGTTTGTCTCCTAGTATCCTGGTTAGGTGCATGTTTGTATTGACTCTTCTGTTGCCAACCTGCTTGCGTTCTAGTTCTGTCTGACTTCTCCACTCATGACCTCAGCTTTGTTCTCTGAACCTGTGCTGCCTGCCCTAATCTCGGACTACCTGACCATGCCTCTGCTTATGCTCTTGGTGCCTTGCATGCCTGTTTTGCTCCATTGGTCAGCTGCTGCAGGTCCACTGACTGTCCTGGAGTGGCACTTGATGGCTACCCTAACAGCCCAAACCTATCATCACCATCAGAGGCTCTAGTGAAGACCAGGTAACCACTTAGTCATGCCTCTCCAGGGTAAGCACAGCCAATGGCGCAATGGATCCACACCCACCGCCGTCACACTGTATTCTCTCCATCCGAGAAAAATGGTTCGGTTTTCCTAATCACACTCGCAACAGAGTTATATCCATTTTTCTTGGAGATGGAAAATGAATTAAAGAAAAAAGTTTCTCCATCTTCTCCATCCAGCCTGTCAGTGAAAATAAGACTTCACTCGAATGTCATACGAGTGTGGTCTGTTGTTTTCCAGGAACCCATAGACATGACTGGGCGAGTGCTATCTGATTTGGAGGCAAATTGTGCATGCTGCAACACGTGCAATGCCTTATTAACCGTTGACATTGGTTTGAGGGTGAATGGACATGACTGGGCAAGTGTCATCTGATTATAGGAGGCAAATTGTGCATGCTGCAGATTTTTTCCTTGGGTCTCATTGAATACATTGGTCTGAGTGCAATCAGATATTTTGATGGATTGCACTCGGACTGAAACTACGGTCGTCTGTATGAAGCCAAAGGTTGATGGATCATGAATTGCAATTTACAATGATACGTTACATAATGCAAAGATCACTGATGATTATCTCACCCGTGTTCCGCCTGCACTAAATGTCACGTCTTTACGGTTTCCGCGCCACTTTAACATGCAAATGAAGGAGCCAATAACCCGAATATCATTCAACCAAGCAGACAATTACATGCCTTTGTTTTCCAGATTAAAGGCATGTCTGATTCATGGCATTTGTATTCTTTTCACTGTGTTCCCATGAAAACAAACAAGGTAATTCACTGATTAGCTTATTGTCTGAAAATAGAAACATGGAGGGAAATAGAATTATGCCAGCTTTTATTGGGATTTCTATGATACACCTCAGTTCCCTTCTGAATTTATCATTGTTGCATAGATAGAGAATAAAATACAATAGAATATAATGGAAGTCACTGGTGTGCAGGACAGGTAGCACTGTGGGGGGCTTATGTGGATAGGAATAATGAGCATGAAAAACATTCAAAATAAACAGCAAAAAAAAAGAAAAAAAAATGTAGCTACCAATAGCAAAAAAAAATAAATTGTAAGAAATGTTACAGAATTGCACAGAAATGTTATTCGAACCCGATGATTTGCCTCCACAATAACTTCAATTTCAATAGAAAAATAAACAAGTTATGTCTCTTGAAATGACATGGTGGGTAAGAAAAAAAGATATAAATCTCCCCTCTTAAACTCTTACCAGCCATCTTCTATTGTTTTTATGGTTCCCATTCAGGACATTTACGGCGTGCACTGTACGAACCTGATATCCAGGCTAATACTTTTGTGCACTAGGCATTGGTCACAATCAATATCCAAAATATTCCGAGGCACCAGATAATTCTCATAGGGATAAAATGCAACTTATGCTCTGTCTTTAAAAGCATATGGCAATGGTTACAAATGAGGATGATGGAAAAAGACACGTTTTGGTCATAATAGGCCAAAATTACAAGTTTAAAAAAGATCAGCCATAAAATTTTTTAACTTGTAATTTCGGCTTCAAAAGGACATATTATAGCCAAAACGTCGCTTTTCTATCTATCTGATTTGTAGCCAATTCCATATACTTTTAAAGACAGAATAAAAGTGTTATTTTATCCCTATGAGAAATTTTTGGTGCCTCGGATATTTTGGATTTTGATGCTGCTTTGGACCTTATGTGCAGTCATTTCGAACCCCGACAGAGTGGGTTTTGGTCCACGAGAAACATCCACTGGACTCAGTGAGACATGGATCAGAGACTTGACTACCTGCTGCTCCTCCTATTCTCTGTGTTTTGTTTGCATCCCGAGCTCAGGATCTCTACTGTTGTAGATGTCACGAGGCACCGGGCTCAGTGATTGACTACAGTAATGATGTGGGCTGTCATTGTGTCATCAATGAAAACACTGATATGGGAGCTGAAGTTTGAGCGCAAGTAGCATTAGATTGTTTGGGGACCAATTTTCTAATAGTGATGGTTTGGACACTTGGCACTGATCAAAAACCAGTAAAGGTATTTTTCGATCATATAATCCCTTAGGTGCAATAGTGACCACAGTACCTAAGGCGGTTCATAATGTTAGAGGCTACGTTTGTTATTCTCATGATGACTGGAACCAGATTAATTACTATGTACCAAATATGACCAACAGGTCGTATGAAGTTATATCATGCTATAATATGGCCACGACTTCGGAGATGTCTGATGAGATCAGCATTATTTTCCCTTTTTGGGTCACAAGAACTGTGAACCTTGATGAAGACAATGAAAATCTACGTGTTCTTCATATTTTCCAACTATAAAACACCATGGGGTGTTCTCAAGGAACGTGTCCTACGAAGAATTCTGATCTGACTTCTTGGAATATAATTGCATTTTTACATGTGTTGAAATATTCATCATGAAGAGTTCAAGTCTTATTAAACTAATAAAAGGCCGCTGCTCATTTTTACGGTCGTTTTCATTAGGTGACTTAAAAAAAATTGCATGACTCTCGCTTGTACTCTGGGGTCATGTAGCGCGAAGTCAGGAATCTCGTTATTCTTGAGAGACAAATTTGGTAACTTTTCTCAGCAGTTTCATAGGAATTATTCAAGAGCACGGCAAGAAATGTTCAAATAATTGAGTTGAAAATCTGATAATGTCTTCAAGGTGACAGGTAAGGTCAACAGAATTTACTATGAAGGTGTGTAGTAAAGATTGACAAAATGTATGTGTTTCCACTGGATCCTCGTGGTGAATCCTAATGAGATAAAACGAGTAACAAGACACTGAAAAAAATCTTGAAAAACTTCTGTGCGATGACTTCAAAGGCCTTGGATGAAAAAAGACTCTGATGGCCTGTAATAGTAGTAGGGTTGGTGGCCATGATTAAGACATCAAGTCGAAACGCGTCGGAATAACGCTGCCACTCCATGAACTTTTTATGCGTGTTGCTGTGTAATACTTTTTGAGTGGTTTACCATTATCTTTATTTTAATATGAAGAAATAAACAAGAATTTTTACTTGAATTTCCTGCTGGATATATCGTATTTTTTCCTGTGGAAAGTCTTACAAAGGGTTCATGCAGTTCCTGAATTTTACAGAAAATTGAAAATGCTCTTTATTGTTTACTTTTTTTGTGCATTTTTTATTATTGCAAAAAGTCACCCGTTCTGCTAAATGTTGTGCAGTTTACGAAAAAAAATTCAGGAGTGCATAAAATCACTCTAGGGCAGTCTGGAGTAACTCTCTGTAAAAATGTTGTGGTTTTAAAAAGAAAAAAAATCAGCTGAAAATGTCTGGAAATACCAAAACACACACACACATTGATGAACATAAAAAAAAACGGTCTCAATTAAAGAAAGATGAAGTTGCAAATGAAAAAAGGAGACAAAAAAAAGCAAATGCAATAATGAATTTTCCCATTTGTGTCAAAGGCAAGCTCTCATGGCCAGTAGGCATCAAAGACGTTAGTGGTTTGTCTATATTCAAGTATGGCATTACCATAATAGTATGATGGCACTAGTGTAAAGATTGGTGAACACGAACAGTAAAGTTCGTCATCCATATGAACAGGGGCGCCGCTACCATGTGGCAAGTTGAGTACTTTGCCTCAGGTGGCACTTCCTTCAATGAAGAGAGGGGGTGGCAGATTCTGCCAATGTAGTAACTGAATTTGCGTTGTAGACGCAGGTTCAGTTACTACTGTATTCAAGGCTCCCAACCATCCCGAATGGCCGAATCCCCTCATCCAGCTCTCCCCGGCTCATGTGACCGGTCACGTGATTGTGACATCATCACAGGCCCTCAACCTGAAGTCACTCCTCTCCTGCATCTGCTGGGGTTGCTCATAGAAGGCTGTTCTGTGTGCACAGGACCTGTGATGACATCACCGGATGGGAGCGGTCAGGGATCACATGATCAGTGGCCTCAGTGTATGCAGGACTCTGCTGTGCTGGTTGTCAAGGTGTTGGACGAGGGTAAGCTTATGTGTGGGGTCAGGAGGGGTTTACAGTGTGGATGTAGCAGAGCCATGTGTGTACGGAGCTGAGCTGTGTGTGTACGAGGTGTGTGGAGCTGAGCCGTGTGTGTATGAGGTGTAAGGAGGGGAGCCTCATGTGTACGAGGTGCGTGGAGCTGAGCCACATGTGTACGAGGTGTACGGAGTGGAGCTACGTGTGTATGAGGTGTACGGAGCAGAACCATGTGTGTATGAGGTGGACGGAGCGGAGCCGTGTGTGTGTACGAGGTGTATGGAGCAGAGTCGTGTGTGTGTACGAGGTGTGCGGAGCTGAGCCATGTGTGTCTAAGGTTTACGGAGTGGAGCCATGTGTGTATGAGGTGTACGGAGCGCAGCCACATGTGTACGAGGTGTGCGGAGCTGAGCCGCATGTGTCTAAGGTTTACGGAGTGGAGCCATGTGTGTATGAGGTGTACGGAGTGCAGCCACATGTGTATGAGGTGTGCGGAGCTGAGCCATGTGTGTCTAAGGTTTACGGAGTGGAGCCGTATGTGTATGAGGTGTATGGAGTGCAGCCACATGTGTACGAGGTGTGCGGAGCTGAGCCGCGTGTGTACGAGGTGTGCGGAGCTGAGCCGCATGTGTACGAGGTGTGCGGAGCTGAGCCGCGTGTGTACGAGGTGTGCGGAGCTGAGCCGCGTGTGTACGAGGTGTGCAGCACAGAGCCAAATAAGTATGTGGTGTACGGAGAGGAGCTGTGTGTGTACAAGGTGTATGGAGCAGAGCCGTGTGTGTACTTGGTGTACGGAGCGGAGTTGTGTGTGTATGGGGTGTATGGAGTGGAGCCGTGTCTGTAAGGGGTGTATGAAATGGAGCCCTGTGTGTAAGAAATGTACAGAACTGAGCCATGTGTGTACAGAATGGAGCAAAGCCTTGTGTGTATGGGGTGTACGGCGCAGAGCTGCATGAGTATGAGGTGTATGGAGCAGAGCCGCATGTGTACAAGGTTTACAGAGTGGAGCCATGTGTGTACGAGGTGTACGTAGCGTGGCCATGTGTGTACAAGGTGTACGGAGCAGAGCCGCATGTGTGCTGAGTGGAGCCGTGCGGGTGTGTGCTGTTGTGAATTCCGCTCTTGGGCTCCCTCCGGTGGTTGTAAGTGGCACTTTTGTGAGTTCTGCTCTTGGGCTCCCTCCGGTGGTTTTGAGTGGAACTGCTGCTCCTTGGATTTAGCAGTCAGCAGCTGCTTCCACTGATCGTCTTTCTGGCTTGGCTATTTATCCTGGCTCTATCCTTCAGCCTGGGCCAGTTGTCAATGGTTCCTGGTTGGATTCACATCTCTGCTTGGATTTTCCTGATATTCTGACCAGTTCAACAAAGATAAGTCCTTGCTTGTTCTTTTGCTGTTTCAGCTCTTTCTATGTTTTTTCTTGTCCAGCTTGTCAATATGGATTTACTCAGTTAAGCTGGAAGCTCTGGGAAGCAGATTTACCCTCCACACCTTTAGTCAGGTGTGGAGATTTTTGTAAACTCTGTGGTGGATTTTTCTAGTTTTTTTTATACTGACCGCACAGTATTCTGTCCTGTTCTATCTATCTAGCTAGACTGGCCTCCTTTGCTACATTCTGATTTCATTCTGCGTATGTCATTTCCCTCTCCACTCACAGTCAATATTTGTGGGGGGCTGCCTTTCCTTTGGGGATTTTCTCTGAGGCAAGATAGCTTTCCTGTTTCCATCTTTAGGGGGTAGTTAGTCCTCCGGCTGTGACGAGGTGTCTAGGGAGTGACAGGAACATCCCACGGCTACTTCTAGTGTTGTGATAAGCTCAGGAACTGCGGTTAGTACAGGTACCATCTCCTCCAGAGCTTGTCCCATGGTGCTCCTAAACCACCAGTTCATAACAGTACAACTGGCCAAAAAAGAATTAAATGCATCTCAAAAGAAGGAAAAAAAAGTTCTGAGCCATTTTTTTTTTTGCAGTCTGTTTTGTCTTTTTTTTCCTCTTAATCTCTGGGTGGTTCAGGATTTTGGTGCTGGCATGGATGTTCAGGGTTTGTTTTCTCGTGTGGATCAACTTGCTGCAAGAGTACAGAGTATCCAAGATTATGTTGTCCAGACTCCGGCTTTAGAGCCTAAAATTCCTACTCCTGATTTGTTTTTGGGGACAGATCTAAGTTTTTGAACTTTAAAAATAACTGCAATTTGTTTTTTGCTTTGAAACCCCGTTCCTCTGGTGATCCCATTCAGCAGGTTAAGATTGTCATCTCTCTGCTGCGTGGTGACCCTTAGGACTGGGCATTCTCCCTTGAATCAGGGAATCCGGCATTGCTTAATGTAGACGCATTTTTTCAAGCGCTCGGATTATTGTATGACGAACCTAATTCTGTGGATCATGCAGAAAAAACCTTGTTGGCCCTATGTCAGGGTCAGGAAGCGGCAGAATTATACTGCCAGAAATTTAGAAAATGGTCTGTGCTCACTAAATGGAATGAGGAGGCTCTGGCAGCAATTTTTAGAAAGGGTCTTTCTGAAGCCCTTAAAGATGTTATGGTGGGGTTCCCCACACCCGCTGGTTTGAGCGAATCTATGTCTCTAGCCATTCAGATTGATCGGCGCCTGCGCGAGCGCAAAGTTGTGCACCATATGGCAGTGTCCTCTGAGCGGAGTCCTGAGCCTATGCAATGTAATAGGATTTTGACTAGAGCAGAACGGCAGGGATTCAGACGTCAGAATAAGCTGTGTTTTTACTGTGGTGATTCTGCTCATGTTATTTCTGATTGCCCTAAGCGTACTAAGAGGGTCGCTAGGTCTGTTACCATCAGTACTGTACAGCCTAAATTTCTCTTATCTGTGACCCTGATTTGCTCATTATCGGCCTTTTCTGTCATGGCATTTGTGGATTCAGGCGCTGCCCTGAACTTAATGGACTTGGAATTCGCCAGGCGCTGTGGTTTTTCCTTGCAGCCTTTGCAGAGCCCTATTCCTTTGAGGGGCATTGATGCTACACTGTTGGCCAAGAATAAACCTCAGTATTGGACTCAGCTGACCATGTGCATGGCTCCAGCACATCAGGAAGATTGCCGTTTTCTGGTGTTGCATAACTTGCTTGATGTTGTTGTACTGGGTTTTCCATGGTTACAGGAGCATAATCCGGTGCTGGATTGGAAATCTATGTCTGTGACTAGTTGGGGTTGTCAAGGGGTACATTGTGACGTTCCTTTGATGTCAATTTCCTCTTCCCCCTCTTCTGAAGTTCCTGAGTTTTTGTCGGATTTCCAGGATGTATTTGATGAGCCCAAGTCCAGTTCCCTTCCTCCACATAGGGACTGTGATTGTGCTATTAATTTGATTCCTGGCTGTAAGTTCCCTAAGGGCCGACTTTTCAATCTGTCTGTGCCAGAGCATGCCGCCATGCGGAGTTATGTCAAGGAGTCTTTGGAAAAGGGGCATATTCGGCCGTCTTTGTCACCATTGGGAGCGGGATTCTTTTTTGTTGCCAAGAAGGATGGCTCCTTGAGACCCTGTATTGATTATCGCCTTCTTAATAAGATCACGGTCAAATTCCAATACCCTTTACCTTTGCTTTCGATTTGTTTGCTCGGATTAAGGGGGCTAGTTGGTTTACTAAGATTGACCTTCGAGGGGCATATAATCTTGTTCGTATTAAACAGGGTGACGAATGGAAAACTGCATTTAATACGCCCGAAGGCCATTTTGAATACCTTGTGATGCCTTTCGGGCTTTCTAATGCTCCTTCTGTATTTCAGTCCTTCATGCATGATATTTTCCGCAATTATCTTGATAAATTCATGATTGTGTATTTGGATGATATTTTGATTTTTTCCGATGATTGGGAGTCTCATGTGAAGCAGGTCAGGATGGTATTCCAGATCCTTCGTGATAATGCTTTATTTGTGAAGGGGTCTAAGTGCCTATTTGGAGTTCAGAAGGTCTCTTTTTTGGGATTTATTTTTTCTCCCTCGTCTATAGAAATGGATCCTGTTAAGGTCCGAGCCATTCATGACTGGATTCAACCCACATCGGTGAAGAGCCTTCAGAAATTTTTGGGCTTTGCTAATTTTTATCGCCGTTTCATTGCCAACTTTTCCAGTGTGGTTAAGCCCCTGACCGATTTGACGAAGAAAGGCGCTGATGTGACGAATTGGTCCTCTGCGGCGGTTGAGGCCTTTCAGGAGCTTAAACGCCGATTTACTTCTGCCCCTGTGTTGCGACAGCCGGATGTTTCTCTTCCTTTTCAGGTTGAGGTTGACGCTTCTGAGATTGGGGCAGGGGCCGTTTTGTCTCAGAGGAATTCTGATTAGGGTTGAGCGAAACGGGTCGGCCATTTTCAGAAGTCGCTGACTTTTGGCAAAGTCGGGTTTCATGAAACCCGACCCCTGTGTGGGGTCGGCCATGAGGTTGGCGATCTTCTGAATCTGGTATCGGAATTCCGATACCGAGTTCCGATATGTTTGCGATATCGGAAATCGGTATCGGAATCCACATTTAAGTGTAAAATAAAGAATTGAAATAAAAAATATTGATATACTCACCTCTCCGGAGGCCCCTGGACATCGCCGCTGGTAACCGGCAGCCTTCTTTGCTTAAAATGAGCGCGTTTACGGCCTTCCATGACGTCACGGCTTCTGATTGGTCGCGTGCCGCTCATGTGACCGCCACGCGACCAATCACAAACCGTGACGTAATTCTCAGGTCCTAAATTCCTAGAATTAGGAATTTAGGACCTGAGAATTACGTCACGGCTTGTGATTGGTCGCGTGGCGGTCACATGAGCGGCACGCGACCAATCAGAAGCCGTGACGTCATGGAAGGCCCTGAACGCGCTCATTTTAAGCAAAGAAGGCTGCCGGTTACCAGCGGTGATGTCCAGGGGCCTCCGGACGGGTGAGTATATCAATATTTTTTATTTTAATTCTTTATTTTACACATTAATATGGATCTCAGGGCCTGAAGGAGAGTTTCCTCTCCTTCAGACCCTGGGAACCATAGTATCCCATTACACTGCATTGGGTTTTGTGTTTCGGCCGACCCCGACCCCGACTTTTTTATAGGATCGGCCGATTTCGCTCGACCCGACTTTTGAGAAAGTCGGGTTTCGTGAAACCCGACCCGATCCTATAAAAATAAAAGTCGCTCAACCCTAATTCTGATGGTTCTTTGATGAAACCATGTGCCTTTTTTTCCAGAAAGTTTTCGCCTGCGGAGCGCAATTATGACATTGGCAATCGGGAGTTGTTGGCTATGAGGTGGGCATTTGAGGAGTGACGACATTGGCTTGAGGGAGCCAAGCACCGCGTTGTGGTCTTGACCGATCATAAGAATCTGATTTACCTCGAGTCGGCCAAGCGGCTGAACCCTAGACAGGCTCGATGGTCCCTGTTTTTCTCCCGTTTTGATTTTGTGGTCTCGTATCTTCCGGGATCTAAGAATGTTAAGGCTGATGCCCTCTCTAGGAGTTTTTGCCTGATTCTCCTGGAGTCCTTGAGCCGGTTGGCATTCTTAAGGAAGGGGTGATTCTTTCTGCCATCTCCCCTGATTTGCGGCGGGTGCTTCAGAAATTTCAAGCTAATAAACCTGACCGCTGTCCAGTGGGGAAGCTTTGTTCCTGATAGATGGACTAGTAAGGTAATTTCTGCCGTTCATTCTTCAGTGTTGGCTGGTCATCCTGGGATTTTTGGTACCAGAGATTTGGTTGCTAGGTCCTTTTGGTGGACTTCCTTGTCGCGGGATGTGCGTTCTTTTGTGCAGTCCTGTGGGACTTGTGCCCGGGCCAAGCCTTGCTGTTCCCGCACTAGTGGGTTGCTTTTGCCTTTGCCGATCCCTGAGAGGCCCTGGACGCATATTTCCATGGATTTTATTTTGGATCTTCCTGTTTCCCAGAAGATGTCTGTTATCTAGGTGGTTTGTGACCGGTTCTCTAAAATGGTCCATTTGGTACCTTTGCCTAAATTGCCTTCCTCCTCTGATTTGGTTCCATTGTTTTTTCAGCATGTGGTTCGTTTGCATGGCATTCCGGAGAATATTGTGTCTGACAGAGGTTCCCAGTTTGTTTCTAGGTTTTGGCAGGCCTTTTGTGCTAGGATGGGCATTGATTTGTCTTTTTCTTCGGCGTTCCATCCTCAGACAAATGGCCAAACTGAGCAAACTAATCAGACCTTGGAAACCTATTTGAGATGCTTTGTGTCTGCTGATCAGGATGATTGGGTGGCTTTCTTGCCGTTGGCTGAGTTTGCCCTTAATAATCGGGCTAGTTCGGCTACGTTGGTTTCGCCTTTCTTTTGTAAATTTGGTTTTCATCCTCGTTTTTCTTCGGGGCAGGTTGAGCCTTCTGATTGTCCTGGTGTGGATTCTGTGGTGGACAGGTTACAGCAGATTTGGACTCATGTGGTAGACAATTTGACGTTGTCTCAGGAAAAGGCTCAACGTTTTGCTAACCGCCGTCGGTGTGTTGGTCCCCGGCTTCGGGTGGGGGATTTAGTCTGGTTATCTTCTCGTCATGTTCCTATGAAGGTTTCTTCCCCTAAGTTCAAGCCTCGGTTTATTGGTCCTTATAAGATTTCTGAGATTATCAATCCGGTGTCTTTTCGTTTGGCCCTTCAAGCCTCTTTTGCCATCCATAATGTTTTCCATAGATCTTTGTTGCGGAGATATGTGGTGCCCGTTGTTCCCTCGGTTGATCCTCCTGCCCCGGTGTTGGTTGAGGGGGAGTTGGAATATGTGGTGGAGAAAATTTTGGATTCTCGTTTTTCGAGGCGGAGGCTTCAGTATCTTGTCAAGTGAAAGGGTTATGGCCAGGAGGATAATTCTTGGGTTGTTGCCTCCGATGTTCATGCCGCCGATTTGGTTCGTGCCTTTCATTTGGCTCGCCCTGATCGGCCTGGGGGCTCTGTGAGGGTTCGGTGACCCCTCCTCAAGGGGGGTACTGTTGTGAATTCCGCTCTTGGGCTCCCTCCGGTGGTTAGCCATGTGTGTCTAAGGTTTACGGAGTGGAGCCGTATGTGTATGAGGTGTATGGAGTGCAGCCACATGTGTACGAGGTGTGCGGAGCTGAGCCGCGTGTGTACGAGGTGTGCGGAGCTGAGCCGCATGTGTACGAGGTGTGCGGAGCTGAGCCGCGTGTGTACGAGGTGTGCGGAGCTGAGCCGCGTGTGTACGAGGTGTGCAGCACAGAGCCGAATAAGTACGTGGTGTACGGAGAGGAGCTGTGTGTGTACAAGGTGTATGGAGCAGAGCCGTGTGTGTACTTGGTGTACGGAGCAGAGTTGTGTGTGTATGGGGTGTATGGAGTGGAGCCGTGTCTGTAAGGGGTGTATGAAATGGAGCCCTGTGTGTAAGAAATGTACAGAACTGAGCCATGTGTGTACAGAATGGAGCAAAGCCTTGTGTATGGGGTGTATGGCGCAGAGCTGCATGAGTATGAGGTGTATGGAGCAGAGCCGCATGTGTACAAGGTTTACAGAGTGGAGCCATGTGTGTACGAGGTGTACGTAGCGTGGCCATGTGTGTACAAGGTGTACGGAGCAGAGCCGCATGTGTGCTGAGTGGAGCCGTGCGGGTGTGTGCTGTTGTGAATTCCGCTCTTGGGCTCCCTCCGGTGGTTGTAAGTGGCACTTTTGTGAGTTCTGCTCTTGGGCTCCCTCCAGTGGTTTTGAGTGGAACTGCTGCTCCTTGGATTTAGCAGTCAGCAGCTGCTTCCACTGATCGTCTTTCTGGCTTGGCTATTTATCCTGGCTCTATCCTTCAGCCTGGGCCAGTTGTCAATGGTTCCTGGTTGGATTCACATCTCTGCTTGGATTTTCCTGATATTCTGACCAGTTCAACAAAGATAAGTCCTTGCTTGTTCTTTTGCTGTTTCAGCTCTTTCTATGTTTTTTCTTGTCCAGCTTGTCAATATGGATTTATTCAGTTAAGCTGGAAGCTCTGGGAAGCAGATTTACCCTCCACACCTTTAGTCAGGTGTGGAGATTTTTGTAAACTCTGTGGTGGATTTTTCTAGTTTTTTTTATACTGACCGCACAGTATTCTGTCCTGTTCTATCTATCTAGCTAGACTGGCCTCCTTTGCTACATTCTGATTTCATTCTGCGTATGTCATTTCCCTCTCCACTCACAGTCAATATTTGTGGGGGGCTGCCTTTCCTTTGGGGATTTTCTCTGAGGCAAGATAGCTTTCCTGTTTCCATCTTTAGGGGGTAGTTAGTCCTCCGGCTGTGACGAGGTGTCTAGGGAGTGACAGGAACATCCCACGGCTACTTCTAGTGTTGTGATAAGCTCAGGAACTGCGGTTAGTACAGGTACCATCTCCTCCAGAGCTCGTCCCATGTTGCTCCTAAACCACCAGTTCATAACAGTGTGCACGAGATGTACGGAGCGGAGCTGTGTGTGTACGAGGCATACAAAGTGGAACCGTGTGTGTGTGAGGTGTGCGCATCCGTGCGTGTACGAAGTCAGTGAATGATGGGGAGCAAATTTCATACCTCCCAACTGTTCTGGATCCAGCGGGACAATCCCAATTTTGAGAGTCTGCCCCGCTGTCCCGGCCGGGAGCTTACTTTTCCCGTGGACACAGGAGTACACGGCAGAGCCCCGAGGAGCACTTTAAAACTTGCACGTGACGTTTCACTGGAAGTGACATGCAGGAAGCTGACCGGAAATGAGGTAATTTCGGGAGGAGATTGTGACGGAACCATGGAGGCACTTCAGGGAATGCTTCAGATCCATCACCGTGTCCTTCTCCGACAGCACGGACAGCGGGATTACCTTGGAATTGGGGATGCCGGCCATGTGAGCAGATCATGATATGTCCTGTAATGGGAGGCTCAGGTGGGCATTACAATGGGAGCCGGGCTGCTGTAGTATCTTTATAGAATCTTTCTTTCTCTCTCTGTTTCTTTCTCTCTCTCTGTGTTCTTTTATTCCCTCTCTAATCTTTCTTTCTTTCTCAGTTCTTTCTTTCTCTCTCTGTTCTTTCTTTCTCAGTTCTTTCTTTCTCTCTCTGTTCTTTCTTTCTCAGTTCTTTCTTTCTATCTCTGTTCTCTTTCTTTTTCTCTTTGTTCTTTCTTTTTCTTTCTCTCTCTGTTCTCTCTCTTCTCCATTCTTTCTTTTTTCTCTCTTTGTTTTTTCTCTCTCTCTTGTTTCTTTCCCCTCTTTCTTTCTCGCTCTCTGTTTTCTCTTTCTCTCTCTTTCTTTCTTCCTTTCTCTCTTTTCTTTCCCCTCTTTTTTCCCCTCTGTTCTTTCTTTCCCCTCTTTCTTTCTCTCTGTTCTTCCTTTCTCTCTCTGTTCTTTCTTTCTCTCTCTGTTCTTTATTTCCCCTCTCTGTTCTTTCTTTCCCCTCTTTCTTTCTCTCTCTTTTCTTTCTTTCTCTCTCCTTTCTTTATTTCTCTCTCTCTGTTCTTCCTTTCCCTATAACCAATGAACAGAAAAAGGGGTGAGGGTGTTAAAAAAGTACTACTGGCCTCTCAGATCCTCAATATTAATCTGACCTGATAGCAACATGACTATAGTTGCCCATAGGATGAATAGTATATACATGAGGTCATTTATATGGTACAAATAAGTGGTGCTTATAAGAAAAGGATGTTATACCCATACATGTTATTGTGACTTACTTGGGCAAGTGGAGGACACTGTACACTGACACTATATACAGAGCTCCTGTGTATGTCACTGGTGATCACTGTATTACTTGTACACTGACACTATATACAGAGCTGTGTATGTCACTGGTGATCACTGTATTACCTGTACACTATACACTATATACAGAGCTCCTGTGTATAATGTCACCGGTGATCACTGTATTACCTGTACACTGACACAATATACAGAGCTCCTATGTATAATGTCACCGATGATCACTGTATTACCTGTAAACAGACACTGCATACTAAGTACAGATCTCCTGTGTATAATCGCATTTATGGTGATATTAGTATTGTGTTTTTTTTGTTAATGATTAGTATTGTAGTATTCAGTCACTATGTGGTGGTAATATGTTGTCCAGCCATGGTGTGGCGATATTTGTTCCTTGTATGTGCTATTATTTGGTCACCATGTGGTGGTAATATGTGGTTTGGTCATGGTGTGGTATTATTTGGTCACTATGTGATGGTAATATGTGGTCTGGTCATGGTGTGGTGGTAGTTGTCCCTTGTATGTGGTATTATTCGGTCACCATGTGGTGGTAATATGTGGTCTGGTCATGGTGTGGTGGTATTTGTTCCTTGTATGTGGTGTTATTCGGTCACTGAGGTGGTAATATGGTGTCTGAACATGGTGTGGTGGTATTTGATCCTTTGTATGTGGTATTATAGGTCACTATGTGGTGGTAATATATGGTTTGGTCATGGTGAGATGGTATTTGTCCCCTGTATGTGATATTATTGATCATTTTAAAAATAGGAAAATAAAAATATACCTAAATTGTATTGGATATTTTAACAAATGTTTAATTTGATAGAGTAGAGTAGAGCTGGCCCAAAAGACTCTACGTTGTTGTGGTGGAGGCTTAAAAAATCTTTCCTATTTCCTAAATATAGTCCTATTTAAAAGTGTATGTATTTTACATGTGCGTCAGGTTAGGCTAGAAAAGAGTAAACCAGATTTATTTGTACTGATTTTTAGGGTTGAGCGACTTTTATTTTTATAGGATCGGGTCGGGTTTCACGAAACCCGACTTTCTCAAAAGTCGGGTCGAGTGAAATCGGCCGATCCTATAAAAAAGTCGGGGTCGGGGTCGGCCGAAACACGAAACCCAATGCAGTGCAATGGGATACTATGATTCCCAGGGTCTGAAGGAGAGGAAACTGTCCTTCAGGCCCTGGGATCCATATTAATGTGTAAAATAAAGAATCAAATTAAAAAATATTGATATACTCACCCTCGGACGCGCCCTGGTACTAACTGGCAGCCTTCCTTCCTAAGAATGAGCGCGTGAATGACCTGCGGTGACGTCACGGCTTGTGATTGGTCGCGTGAGCGGTCACATGGGCGGCCGCGACCAATCACAAGCCGTGACGTCATCTAAGGCCCTTCACGCGCTCATTCTTAGGAAGGAAGGCTGCCGGAAAGAAGCCGAGGGTGAGTATATTCCTATTAGGTATATACTCACCCTCGGACGCGCCCTGCTTTTTTCCGGCAGCCTTCCTTCTTAAGAATGAGCGCGTTCAGGGCCTTAGATGATGTCACGGCTTGAGATTGGTCGCGTGAGCGGTCACATGGGCGGCCGCGACCAATCACAAGCCGTGACGTCATCTAAGGCCCTTCACGCGCTCATTCTTAAGAAGGAAGGCTGCCGAAAAGAAGCAGGGCGCGTCCGAGAGTGAGTATATACCTAATAGGAATATACTCACCCTCAGCTTCTTTCCGGCAGCCTTCCTTCCTAAGAATGAGCGCGTGAAGGGCCTTAGATGACGTCACGGCTTGTGATTGGTCGCGGCCGCCCATGTGACCGCTCAGGCGACCAATCACAAGCCGCGACGTCACCGCAGGTCATTCACGCGCTCATTCTTAGGAAGGAAGGCTGCCAGTTAGTACCAGGGCGCATCCGAGGGTGAGTATATCAATATTTTTTATTTTGATTCTATATTTTACACTTAAATATGGATTCTGATACCGATTTCTGATATCGCAAACATATCGGAACTCGGTATCGAAATTCCGATACCAGATTCAGAAGATCGCCGACCTCATGGCCGACCCCACACAGGGGTCGGGTCGGGTTTCATGAACCAAAAGTCGGTGACTTCTGAAAATGGCCGACCCGTTTCGCTCAACCCTACTGATTTTATGATGATGGGGGGGTGCCATTTTGCAGTTCGCCTTAGGCAGTAGAGAGGCTAGGTTCTCCCCTGCGTACGAAACACCTATTGCTCAGGCATAGACAGCGAACACTGATTTCACCAGGAAGTCCATGTTACTGTTTAGGTTCAGCCCTCTGAACATCGGGTGTTTGTCGCACTGTCATGTGCATGACAGCACGGCAAACACCGCTTCTGATAGGCGGTAAAATCATCACTGCTGGTCAGAGAACTGCGGTTCCCACGTTGTCAAATGACAAAATGAGCTCGCAGCTGAGATCGGAGGTATAAAGTTTACCTTCGTACATGAGTGTCGGCTGATGGGACTACTGCACCCATCAGTCTACGCTTGCTGCTGCTAATAACAGGAGCAGCTGATAGGAGTATTCATCAGTCAGCACCTGCTCTGTAAATAAATAATAATAAAAAAGTGCATGGGGGGCATTTTTGACAACTATACAAGCTAAAGCAGACAGCTGGGGGCAGCTATTCTCAGTTTGGTAAGGAGCAATGAATATTGACCCACCCCCAGCCTAAAAATAGCAGCCCGCAGCTGCCAAGAAAAGGCACATCTATGCGGCAATTCTGGATCTTTGTTCGGCTTTAGCCACTTGCCCTGTAGCAGTGGCAAGTGGGGTTCATATTTGTGGGGTTGATGTCACCTTTGTATTGTCCGGTGACATGAAGCCCACGGCTTAGTAACGGAAAGGCATCTATAAGACATCTATTCATTACTACTCCTATAGTTATCTGGTAAATAAAGACACAGACAGAATAATATCTTTCATTAGGAATAAAAGAAAACACTTTTGTGTTGCTGAAGGCAGTGGTTGTAGAATGTCCACCACCACTTTGATCCAGCTGTCAGAAGTGTTAATTTACTTGTCTTTCCTCATTTGCTCTTACAGGTTTAATGAAGAAAGACAAGGTAAACAATGGGGAGTAAAAAAGTAGAATATTTTTCCTCCTTAATGTCGTCCTAGGGAACAGTCAACTCTGTTTGTTCCTGGTCCTACCCCTGAGCAACCTCCTCTTTTAAAGCACCACTGCAGCATTTTTTTCAGTGTTGGAGTGATGCTTTAAACCTAAAATCCCTGCCCCTAGTCTTACACTCACCCTCTGGCATTGTCACCTTTATTTGGTGCCACTCCAGCAGAAAATGATCCAGTCCCTGCAGCTGCAGACACAAGCATTTTCAAAGAGACATAAAATTGTGCAAGGACCACAGCATGCATCTCGAAACTTAGTGTAGAACATTTTGAGGAAGATGGTATTGGAATATGACATCAAAGCTTATCTTGGTAGTTTACAAAGGATTGTGGAGACAGAGAAGCTTCTTGAAAACCAGTGGGTCAGCGTGTTATCTCCCTTCCTAAAGGGAGAGCCAAAAAAGCTTACTTTGACCTGATAGTATAAGATGAAAGTTGAGTTTGGCAGAAAAGAGCTATGCAATTCTAGAAAGAGAATGTCTGGCTCTTAAGTGTGAATGAAGTTATTAAGGCTTTATCGTCCAAAAGAAGGTTCAGGCCATTTACACATTAAAGTGACACAAGATACAGGGAAGAATACAACAGAGACCAGGTGGTTTTTGGCCTTGCAAGACTTTCAGTCCGGTTCATTATTGCATTTAAACTTTTTTGTTTTGTCTCGATTCTGGTGTTTTTTGTTGTTTTTCCTTTACTCATTATTATTCTTCTAGAGCACCTTTTACAAAGTCTGTTTTATGTGATGTAAAAATTGAGACATTTTTTCACAAACGTAATTCAGTCCTCCTCTAGAGTAATTTTTTGTATGCCTGAAATTTTGAAGCTTCGGTATAGTAAGGGCTCCATTAAGTGGGATCTTGATTATCTTTTGTTCGTCATTGATCATACAACCTGTACGTTTTATGCCTGTACATATTGTACGCTGTCAACAGACGCTGACAAAGATCAGAGCTTTTGACATTTGAAGACGGTGTATGAATCCATCCCATTAGCTGGTTACAAAATACTTGGATGAAATAGAAGTTATTTAGGGTTTTTACTAATATTATTTTATATTATATTTTATTATTATTTTATATTTGCTCTTTTTTTACCACTTCGAATCACAACAAATAGAAGTAGTCGATTAAAGTAAGGCATTCTATTCTTTCCCAGACTCGTACATCCTATCGGACCTTTCAGTTAATCCAAATTTGATCCATTTTTTATTATTATTATTATTATTATTATTATTATTATTATTTATTATTATAGCGCCATTTATTCCATGGCGCTTTACATGTGAGGAGGGGTATACATAATAAAAACAGGTACAATAATCTTGAACAATGCAAGTCACAACTGGAACAGGAGGAGAGAGGACCCTGCCCGCGAGGGCCCACAATCTACAAGGGATGGGTGAGGATACAGTAGGTGAGGATAGAGCTGGTCATGCAGTGGTTTGGTCGATCGGTGGTTACTGCAGGTTGTAGGCTTGTCGGAAGAGGTGGGTCTTCAGGTTCTTTTTGAGGGTTTCCATGGTAGGTGAGAGTCTGATATGTTGTGGTAGAGAGTTCCAGAGTAGGGGTGATGCATGAGAGAAATCTTGTATGCGATTGTGGAAAGAGGAGATAAGAGGGGAGTAGAGAAGGAGATCTTGTGAGGATCGGAGGTTGCGTGCAGGAAAGTACCGGGAGACGAGGTCACAGATGTATGGAGGAGACAGGTTGTGGATGGCTTTGTATGTCATGGTTTTGTGCTGGAGTCTCTGGGTAATGGGGAGCCAGTGAAGGGATTGACAGAGGGGAGAGGCCGGGGAATAGCGGGGGGACAGGTGGATTAGTAGGGCAGCAGAGTTTAAAATAGATTGGAGGGGTTCGAGGGTGTTAGAGGGGAGGCCACAGAGCAGGAGGTTACAGTAGTCGAGGCGGGAGATGATGAGGGCATGGACTAGGGTTTTTGTAGATTCTTGGTTTAGGAATGTACGGATCCGTGAAATATTTTTGAGTTGAAGGCGGCAGGAAGTGGAAAGGACTTGGATATGTGGTTTGAAGGAAAGATCAGTGTCAAGGATTACCCCGAGTCAGCGAGCTTGTGGGACTGGGGAGAGTGGGCAGCCGTTTACTGTAATGGATAGGTTTGTTGGGGGGGTCGCGTGAGATGGGGAAAGACAATGAATTCTGTTTTGTCCATGTTAAATTTTAGAAATCTAGCGGAGAAGAAGGATGAAATAGCAGATAGACATTGAGGGATTCTGGTTAGTAGGGTGTGATATCTGGTCCAGAGATGTAGATCTGTGTGTCATCAGCATAGAGATGATACGGAAAACCGTGAGATTCTATGAGCTGTCCCAGGCCGAAAGTGTAAATGGAGAAGACCAGGGGCCCTAGAACTGAACCGTGTGGGACTCCAACACATAGGGGGCGAGGTGAGGAGGTGGTGTGTGAATGGGAGATGCTGAATGTTCGGTCCGTTAGGTATGACAAGATCCAGGATAGGGCCAAGTCTGTGATGCCAAGGGATGAGAGGGTCTGTAGTAATAGGGAATGGTCCACTGTGTCAAAGGCAGAGGACAGGTCCAGGAGGAGGAGGATAGAGTAGTGTCGCTTGCTCTTGGCGGTTAATAGGTCATTTTATCATTTTATCCGAATTTTATCTTAGAGTTGTTTTTTTATCCATATGTCCGTTCTTACCATCATTGTGGCTTCCTTTTTTCTTGTATGCAAAAACAATTCCCAATCTTCTACCCACTAGACAATATAAAACTGACAGCCCTGGGATGCAACACGGAGGGACATATATTGAGCTGAATAGACAATTATGATCTTCGAGTTGGGTCAAAATCAGAAAACTTTCCATTTTTATTTGAAGATTGCTGTTTCACCCCAAAAAAACATACATGTAAAAATGTCCATGGACTATAATGTTCTATACATGAAAAAAAATATCTGAGACTATCAGATGTGTCTGAAAATTTTAATCTTGTACTAGGAGTAAAAGCAGAATATTTGAATATATATTTTTAGCTTGTTGTTTTGGAGATTTAAAGGGATGTTCCCATCTTTTATATTTATGACATATCAAAAGAAGAGTTTTCACAGAGCTATCTTTATTTCTGACAATAAAAGTTTGTAAATACTTTTTGACATTGGATTTTTGCTAGAGCAGCAGTTCAGAGCATCTTGTTAAAGAGCAATTCAGCATTGTCTATGTGAGAAAAGGAAGTCACATGATATTATAGAGAATATTACAAGAGTTATAACTTTGCATAAGTTGATCAATAAATTAAATAAGATAAACTACTCTTTATGTTCAGTAGACTGAAAGAGCAGTAATGTTCTTAAAGGTAATGTAAATAATAAATATCACAAATTGTATTTATGCCTTGTGCTCACAGCATTACAATGAGCCTGGGCTGTATGGCTTTGTTATAATGCAGTGGTCACAGCTATGGGTCAAGCTACCACTGTCTTATATCTCTAATGCCACTTGACAAACCCAGCTCTTCTTAATTGCTAGACTCTGACTTCTTTTCCAAGATGTCAATCTGCACACTATTCTCTGTTGTGTTATGGTGTTTGATTGCACACTCATCTCTGTTGTTCTGCACACTGGCTTTTGCCTGACTACATACTCATCTCTGCTGTTCCAATATAATATCCATACACCTGGCTCTATTGTTCCATAGGAGCCATATAGCATATCTAGCTCCACTGATCCATACCAGTCTTCTCAACTCGACTTTTTCAGAATACTCACTTCCACCTGCAAATCCAGAGCTGCTATTCCACGTGACCTTCAAATACACTGTAACCTGCTGCACCATCTCTGCTGATCCGTGCTACTGTTCCAGATCTATGGCTCAGTGAATTCACGTCACCATGTGAGCGATAGAGCCATGGCTCCTTAATATGACCCATGGGGGCCCTATGTGCCGACATAAATATTCTGTGTTTTACTTCATCAGCTACAAGTAAGCGAGACCTCAAGCTACACATCCATAGATATAATAATAGACATATTTAATTGTTTCAATAAAAAAAAGTCAAAATGGAAATTGATTCTTGAGGATGAATTGTGAATCGTGCCACCTTCTCCGTACACGGCGGCTCCTGGATTTCTTATCACGAGTTCACGACTCAATTATCTTTAGTTCTGTATTGCTGAGAGTGGGAAATGCAGAGGGTTCATGGATATTCAGTTAGTGACTCTGTTCTCCAGTTAAGATGCTTTATAAATCACACGGACAGTGATAGAGCAGTACAATTTTCTGCATCTGAGGGGGCATTAGACGTTAGAGACAAGGAACGCTATAAACCAGAACAAAATTGAGCTATCTGGCAAAACATTTGCTTTCTCTTGCTATAAAATGCTGATTCCAACATTTTATGATTAGTAGCCGAGACTCTCTACAAAGAAACTGTATCATTTCTTGAATCACTACCTGGAAAATAGCTGCTTACAAAACCTCTTGCTTTTTTTGTTTTACACTTTGGCTCATAAAAAGTGTATACGATAAATCATTTTATAGAGTAATCAATATTATTATATTTTAATTATGCTTAATAATAAAAGCAAATTACATCATATAAAGTTATTCTATTTATTGTTAAAAAATGTATTTAAATGAAATTCTAAAAAATGCTAAAACCTTTTCATACTGCACAATTATATCTCTCTTGTACACATGATTTCAGCCCTTCTCACCTCTGCGTATTTTCATTTTTTCCTCATCTTCTTCCATGAGTCATCTTTTTTTTTGGTCCACATAGCAGTATGAGGGACTGTTTTTTGCAGGATGAGCTGTAGTTTGGATTGACATCATTCAATTTACCTTATAATGTGCTGGAAAATAGGGAACATTTTTGAAAGTAGGGTGAAACGATGAAAAAAACCATTCGATTCTGCCTTAATACCAATGTATGATGTTTCTTTGGGAAAAAGGAGAGAAAGTAGCACTTTCTGAGCATTCAAAAACTATTAAAACCAAGTAAGGGGAATATTCACATCTATCAAAGTTGAGCTAAGAGTACAATTCCAAAAAACACATGTGAAATCCAATGGGTGCAGCCTAACAGAGTGTGGTGAATTAGGAAAACCAGGTAAAAGGTGCTCCTGTATTGTGGAGGGATGGTGAAATAAGCTGAAAGAAAATAAAAAATTATATATTTTTTTTTATTAAAAATCACAACGCATTTCGCCTGTATCCAGACTTCTTCACGTGTCCCATTGGAAACTGGTGGTGTCTGGTGAAAAGGTGAAAAAAATAACTACATAATTCTATCTTTGGATTTTGAATTTTGTGTCATTGCATTCAATTAATTTCATGAGAAAATTTGGATTCTCAAGAATCCTTTTTTTTGTTAACCTTATTTTACTTTTTGATAATTCAGCAAAATAATGGCCAGCAGCCATATTGCTGATCTCCCTTGAGTGCGGGAAATGTTTTTTTTTAAATAATAAAAAATTAAAAATAAATGCTCATCTGTTCTGGTGCCACTGCTTCCGTTTGGTCTTCGATAAAGCTACATTGGGTCTCCTCTTTCCTTCACCACATGACTTCCTCATCCACGATCTTCACCCTGTGCCGGTGTTTTTGTTGCCATAAGAGGGCTCAGTGCTTACTTGTGCCATGCTCAGACTAGACTTTAAATGGTAAAATCAGAGTGGTTACTCTGCGCTGTTGAACAAATTCCTCAGGCATAATCCTGGAGACCTGATAAATGGGATGTGGTTTATAATATCTAAGCGTTTCAAAGTTATCTGAGTTCTTCATCAGGATGCAACCACAATAAGATCTTCACCCTAAACTGGTATTTTCAGTGCCATAAGATGCGGCTTGGTGGTTATCAGTGCTAACTTCTGACTAGGCTTTGAGTTGAACACATCGTGATTTGTGACCTCTAAGGACCACTTACCGCTAAGGCATTGACTTGGCTTTAAAGCATCGTGGCATCTTGATGTGTGTGGAGCAGCCCCCAAACGCAGGGCAGCGGGGTACTCGGTACCGGGTCCCTCGGTCTCGGTTCTAGGGGTGTCACGGTGAACCGACCCGGTCCGTGGCCCTGCTAAGGGGCACCCAAATAAAGGTGTAGGTGAGAGTTTGCCAAGTGTTCGTAACGCCACCTGTGGTATTCGGTCAGGGTGACCGATGCTGCTAGGGGTCCGCTGGGGTGATGGAATGGCAGCTAGATGTTGTAACTTCCCACACGTGAAGTGTGTCCCCAGGGCTTCCCTTGATGAGTAGATGGTAATGGTGTAGGTCGCAGTAAATGACGAGGACACAGGGTTGCAGTCTCTTTACCTCTTTACTGAAGGCTTCGGCATCCGCAATCCAGAGCACTGCTAACAGGGCTGGCTGAGACCGGCCGGTCCGAAGGCACATCCAGAGTTCCCTTTGCAGGTGGAAATCAGTAGCCTTCCTACTAGTGCCTGTGTGTTGTAGTACCTCCCTGCTGAGCACCACGGGATAGTCCTCACAACTGTTGTGTATGTTTCTGTTCTTTCTCTCCGTCCCCCAGATGGTTTGGATAGGACGCACCCGTATGACGGGGTAGGCCTGGAGTTATTTTATAGGGACCCTAGAGACGCCCCTCTCCCACAATTGCCTCCGTTGTCTTCATTAGGTGTGAAGGTGAGACAGCCAACCTAGAGTTAACTGTCCTGCCGTAGTTCAAAGTAATGCGTAGAGTCTATTACTTCTTCGGCATTCCGGCCGCTGGCTACGCGCCTCAGAAGGATGTTGCTGATCTTGGGGCACGACTCCTTCTGGTTCTATCTCCTTTGTGCTGTGATCTCGTTTCTCACTTCTCCACAATATACTTCGCTTTGTGTCCTTTATTAGGATGCCGCCACAATGAGGTGCAGGCACGGCTCCGTAACGATCTGCCTTGTGCTAGGCCACTGTCAGGATCCCACCCCTGACAGGGACCTCCCTGAATCTTCCCAAGCAACGCTCTCTCTCACTAGATGTTACCTGGGCAAAACCCAGTCAGCTTCTCCCTAACTTCCTATCCGACTGTCACGGGAAACTTAGGTAGGCAAGAGCTAATAACCCGGGCCCCTGCGATTTCCCTCAACTCTGGGAAACCCTGACTGACCCTCTCCCAGAGTTTTCACTGATGGTGTGCATGTCTGGGCCTCCATCCTCACCCTGTCTCCTGTTACAACCACTGGCTGAAACCACCACCCACCACCCAGTGAATAGACCACTAACCAATACCCACAGTTAGCACAGACAAGGATAACGGAAAATATACACCACGCCGCAGTAACTCAGGAATACACAATAAGTGCACAGGGCAAAACAAATACAAATATAGGAAGGAGGAAAATATGACAAAGGGAAATATACACCACCAGATACGATACTCCTTCTCCTAGACCACCACTCCAGACCGAGATAACCAAGCACAAGACAGAAGCTATAATCGGCGACGCCCAATGTTCAGAAGAACAATTTAAAGGCAGTGGGCGTGACCCAGCTTCCAATCTGAGCACCAGCTAAATTAACCCCAGACCAGCTAGATAAAATCTAGCCGACGCCACTGAGCGCATAGTGGACAAAAGCGGAATTACCGCTGTCTGTCGAACGCCCTAGTATGAACAGCGTCCGACATGACACCGACTCCCAGTTTTACCAGAGTGTGAGGAGTGGCCTAATACATAGAACCTTTTGCTCCCCCTGGTGGCCGGAGTGTGAAGTGTAGTGTGTGACTGTGATACCTGGTCAGGTGAACTCCTTTAGTGCCATCAGACGTACCATCACTCCCCTTAGCGGCAGAGCGACAATACTGCAACGACCAGGACTCTGGGGCGCTGCATGTGCTGTGACTCATGAGGGCTACTCTGTGCCGTGAGCCCTGGCAGAAGCTGAAGATGCCAGAAGATATTGTGCACCTAAGGAAAAAGGAGGTGGATGAAGTATTGCAGGAGACTGAATGGGGAGTTGCAGCAGTGGGAAATGTGAGCAGCTTATTTTATTCTGAATTCATATTCTGAGGTGTGGAGAATATATTATAGTGAAATAAAGAATCACACTTCCAGGCCAAAATCGATCAAACTGAATTCTAATCTTGGCAAATTCGCTCATCACTAATGTTCATTTGGTCATTTCAGAAACTTTTGCCGTTTTTTCTTTTCCCCATCATCAACCATTGTTGTTTTTTAATTGTACAAAGGCGTTAAAATAAGTTCAAATATCTGATAATTTCTCTTTGCAGTTGGCACAATGCGAGAGCGTGACGGAGGTAACCATTAGGCTGGGGTCACACATGGCGTAAGAAAATACGCCACGTATTATACGTCCGTACTACGGCCGTAATACGGAGAAATGTCCCCAAAATATTGATCCGTAGTCAGGGTGTTTCAGCGTATTTTGCGCATGGCATCCTCCGTATGTAATCCGTATGGCATCCGTACTGCGAGATTTTCGCGCAGGCTTGCAAAACCGACATCTAATGGATTTATGTGCTCAAATGTTAGGGAAAACATATATACAGTATATATATATATATATATATGTCATTGAGACACATATATATATATTCTGTATTTAGATTTCATTCAGCGCGATATCTGTGAACAGCCGCTAATTCAATTGCCGGCTTTTCATTTCTCCTGCACAAACCCGACAGGATATGAGACATGGTTTTCATACAGTAAACCATCTCATATCCCCATTTTTTTTGCATATTCCACACTACTAATGTTAGTAGTGTGTATGTGCAAAATTTCAGCGCTGTAGCTGCTGAAATAAAGGATTAAATGGCGGAAAAAATTGGCGTGGGCTCCCGCGCAATTTTCTCCGCCAGAGTGGTAAAGCCAGTGACTGAGGGCAGATATTAATAGCCAGGAGAGGGTCCATGGTTATTGGCCCCCCCGTGGCTAAAAACATCTGCCCCCAGCCACCCCAGAAAAGGCACATCTGGAAGATGCGCCAATTCTGGCACTTGGCCACTCTCTTCCCACTCCCTGTAGCGGTGGGATATGGGGTAATGAAGGGTTAATGCCACCTTGCTATTGTAAGGTGACATTAAGCCAGATTAATAATGGAGAGGCGTCAATTATGACACCTATCCATTATTAATCCAATTGTAGGAAAGGGTTAAAAAACACACACACACATGATTACAAAGTAGTTTAATGAAATAAACACAGCGGTTGTTGTAATAATTTATTGTTCTCCCATTCCATTTCCAGGACCTCGCTTGGCAACATAATAAACGCACAAGATACATACCTTCTGCTGTCAGATCTCGTCCCACGAAGTAATCCATCTGAAGGGGTTAACTAATATTACAGGCAGGAGCCCTGCAAATGCAGCTGTGCTCCGTGCTTGTAATCCCCGGGGAATGAATGAAATGTAGGTCATTGACCTACATTTCCTTCAGTCGCGGTGATGCGCCCCCTGGTGGATGTCCTCATATGACCTGGAGCGTGGGAAAAAGTTCCCAGGCTGCAGTTCATGAGAACATCCAGCAGGGGCGCATCACCGCGACTGAAGGAAATGTAGGTCAATGACCTACATTTCATTCATTCCCCGGGGATTACAAGGACGGAGCACAGCTGCATTTGCAGGGCTCCTGCCTGTAATATTAGTTAACCCCTTCAGATGGATTACTTCGTGGGACGAGATCTGACAGCAGAAGGTATGTATCTTGTGCGTTTATTATGTTGCCAAGCGAGGTCCTGGAAATGGAATGGGAGAACAATAAATTATTACAACAACCGCTGTGTTTATTTCATTAAACTACTTTGTAATCATGTGTGTGTGTGTTTTTTAACCCTTTCCTACAATTGGATTAATAATGGATAGGTGTCATAATTGACGCCTCTCCATTATTAATCTGGCTTAATGTCACCTTACAATAGCAAGGTGGCATTAACCCTTCATTACCCCATATCCCACCGCTACAGGGAGTGGGAAGAGAGTGGCCAAGTGCCAGAATTGGCGCATCTTCCAGATGTGCCTTTTCTGGGGTGGCTGGGGGCAGATGTTTTTAGCCACGGGGGGGGCCAATAACCATGGACCCTCTCCTGGCTATTAATATCTGCCCTCAGTCACTGGCTTTACCACTCTGGCGGAGAAAATTGCGCGGGAGCCCACGCCAATTTTTTCCGCCATTTAACCCTTTATTTCAGCAGCTACAGCGCTGAAATTTTGCACATACACACTACTAACATTAGTAGTGTGGAATATGCAAAAAAAATGGGGATATGAGATGGTTTACTGTATGAAAACCATGTCTCATATCCTGTCGGGTTTGTGCAGGAGAAATGAAAAGCCGGCAATTGAATTACCGACTTTTCACTAACAGCGCTGCGTATTTCTCGCAAGTCACACTGCAGGTCCGTGTGGAATCCGTATTTTTCGCGCCCCCATAGACTTTCATTGGCGTATTATTTGCGCAGTACGCTGACAAACGCAGCATGCTGCGATTTTGTACGGCCGTAGAAAGCCGTATAATACTGAACCGTAATATACGGCTAATAGGAGCAGCCCCATTGAGAATAATTGTGCCGTATGTAATGCGAGTTTTACGGACGTAGTTTCTGCGCTCTTACGTCCGTAAAACTCGCATGTGTGACCCCAGCCTAATAGATATTACTTCCATTATGTTAAGCGACGTAAAGTATGTGCAATTTCACACTGCAGATCAAGCTGACACTTCTTGGAAATGAAAGACAATTCCAACAATCGGTTTGTATAATAGCTGGTATAAAAAAAAATATAAGGTTTGATATTTCAAAGATAATATATTGTAATGGCAAGATAAAACCTACAGCTGTCTATCACAATGGCAAATAATATACATAGTAGTGGTTTTATTTATACACAACTGGGAACCTGTGGAGTACTTGATGTGCAGAAAGATCCGTGATTGCTCCAACTTTGATTTTCACTTTCTTATGTTTTTGCATTTTTATCTAAATGACATTCACTTTGCATAAAAAAAAATTGCATTTGAACTTAGTTTTACAGTTATTGTGACACCAAATCTGTAGGGTTATTTTTATGTCTTAATATGTGATTGGCTTCTATTTATTCAATTTTGGGGGAAAATAAGCAAAATGACCCAAAAACAGCCATTCAGTCATTTTGACATTTTTGAATCTGTTTTGGCATTCACCATTTGGAGTAAAGTAAATATTATATTAGTTTAGGGAGTTACTTACATTCTAGAAAAAAGGGAGGTGAACATTTTATAGCTAGTTATTACATACACCGCTCATGCAGGAGGGCAGCACTTCTGCTGGAATTCAATACTTTTAAAACATTCCCTTTTCTCTCTGCAGGGACACCCTGCAATCCGTATATTATATTTCATGGAATCTTGCTATCATATGCTCCCATACATATTATATGTAAGGTGACCAAGCTGAATCATTTCTGCAGGACCAGATGATTAGATATGAAGGGGAGAGAAGTTCGAAGAGTTCAAGGGACTTTGTGACAGGAGAGAAACATTTTGTGGCAAGATAGAAGACTTGTGTGGCGAGAAAGAAGGGACAAAGGGCTTTTATGAGGGCTTTGTGGGTAGCAGAAGACCTTTTAGGGGGACAGATCACTTTTTGGGGGAATAGAGGAATTTAGAGGGGACTTTATGGGTAATAGAAGATTTGTAGAGGGACAGAAAATGTTGTGGGAAATAGAATACTTGATGAGGGATAAAGGATTTTGTAGGGGGGTGGAGAACCTTCCTGACATGCACCGTACTAGTACTGCTCTGCGAGAACTGAGTTCCCGCAAACCGCAGTACTAGTTCGGCTGCACAATCGCGCGGCCTCACAATGAGCGCAGCGGCGATCGCGTGCAGGTGTCAACTGTATGTGACACACCGCAGCAATGCCCACGATTGGCGCTAGCGCCGATCGTGGGCATTTAACCCCTCTGATGCCGCTGTCAGTAGTGACAGCGACATAGAGGGGCGTCGCGCACGGACAGGGGCTCCCTGCGCTCTCCCACCGGAACAACGCAATGTGATCGCGTTGTTCCGGTGTTCTGGAAGGAGTCCCCAGATCCAAGATGGCCGCGGGACTCCTTCCGGGTCATGAAGTGAGGTGGCTAGCCAGCGCCTGCTCAGAGCAGGCGCTGGAAAGCCTCCTGCGCTGCCTGCCAGATCGCTGATCTGACACAGTGCTATGCACAGTGTCAGATCAGCGATCTGATCTAATATAGTGATGTCCCACCCTGGGACAATGTTGGAAAGTCTCAAAAATGTAGAATGTACAAAAAAAAAAATCCCCAAATAAAGAAAAAAAAAATCCCAATAAATCCATTTATGTAAATTAATAAAAAACAATAAAAGTACACATCTTTGGTATTGCCGCGTCTGTAACAACCTGCTCTTTAAAACTATCCCACTAGTTAACCCCTTCAGTGAACACCGCAAAAAAATAAATAAAAACCGAGGCAAAAAACAACGCTTTATTACAATATCGGGGAACAAAAAGTGTAATAACACGCGATCAAAAAGGCAAAAATAAATAAACATGGTACCGCTGAAAACGTCATCTTGTCCCGCAAAAAAAAAGCCACCATACAGCTTCATCAGCAAAAAAATAAAAAGTTATAGCTCTCAGAATAAAGCGATGCAAAAACAATTATTTTTTATATAAAAATAGTTTTTATTGTGTAAAAGTGCCAAAACATAAATAAAATGATATAAATGAGGCATCAATGTAATCGTACTGACCTGTAGAATAAAGCTGCTTTATCAATTTTACCACACATGGAATGTTATAAACGCCCCCCCTAAAAGAAATTCAGGAATTGCTAGTTTTTGTTCATTCTGCCTCCCAAAAATCAGAATAAAAAGTGATCAAAAAATGTCATGTGCCCAAAAATGGTACCAATAAAAACGTCAACTCATCCCGCAAAAAAGAAGCCCTCACATGACTCTGTGGGCCAAAATATGGATAAATTATAGCTCTCAAAATATGGTGATGCAAAAACTATTTTTTGCAATAAAAAGCGTCTTTTACTGTGTGACGGCTGCCAATCATAAAAATCCACCCAAAAAACACTATAAAAGTAAATCAAACCCCCCTTCATCACCCCCTTAGTTAGGGAAAAATAATAAAATTTAAAAAAATGTATTTATTTCCATTTTATAATTAGGGTTAGGGTTAGGGCTAGGGTTAGGGCTAGGGTTAAGGTTAGGGTTAGGGTTAGGGCTAGGGTTAGGGTTAGGGCTAAAGTTAGGGTTGGGGTTAGGGTTGGGGCTAAAGTTAGGGTTGGGGCTAAAGTTAGGGTTTGGATTACATTTACGGTTGGGATTAGGGTTAGGGGTGTGGTTAGGGTTATGGTTGGGATTAGGGTTAGGGGTGTGTTTGGGTTAGGGTTTCAGTTAGAATTGGAGGGTTTCCACTGTTTAGGCACTTCAGGGGCTCTCCAAACGCGACATAGCGTCCGATCTCAATAATAGCCAATTCTGTGTTGAAAAACTAAAACAGTGCTCCTTCCCTTCCGAGCTCTTCCGTGCGCCCAAAAAGGGGTTTACCCCCACACATGGAGTATCAGCATACTCAGGACAAATTGGACAACAAATTTTGGGGTCCAATTTCTCCTGTTACCCTTGGGAAAATACAAAACCGGGGACTAAAAAATAATTTTTGTGGAAAAAAAAAGATTCTTTATTTTCACAGCTCTGCGTTATTGTTATGACCCCAGTGGACAGGGTCTCAGAGGAACGTGTAAGTCTGCAAGATACAAAAATCCAGCTCATAGGGCTGTGGTAACTGGGTTGACCAAATAGCTACTCCTAACGCCAACACTAGAAGTAGCCGGGGATCATGCCTACGGTGATCGCTAGATGACACGCGCCAGCCAGAGAATCTAACTACCCCTAGGAGAAGAAAACAAAGACCTCTCTTGCCTCCAGAGAAAGGGACCCCAAAGCAAGATACAAGCCCCCCACAAATAATAACGGTGAGGTAAGAGGAAATGACAAACACAGAAATGAACTAGGTTCAGCAAAGAGAGGCCAGCTTACTAATAGCAGAATATAGCAAGATAACTTATCTGGTCAACAAAAACCCTATAAAAATCCACGCTGGAGATTCAAGAACCCCCGAACCGTCTAACGGTCCGGGGGGAGAACACCAGCCCCCTAGAGCTTCCAGCAAAGGTCAGGATACAGATAGGAACAAGCTGGACAAAAATACCAAACAAAACAAAAGCAAAAAGCAAAGAAGCAGACTTAGCTTGGAAAACAGGAACCAGGATCAGAGGACAAGAGCACAACAGATTAGCTCTGATTTCAACGATGCCAGGCATTGAACTGAAGGTCCAGGGAGCTTATATAGCAACGCCCCTGAACTAACGGCCCAGGTGAGGATATAGAAAAAGACAGACGCTCCAGAGTCAAATCACTAATGACCACTAGAGGGAGCAAAAAGCAAAATCACAACAGTACCCCCCCCTTAGTGAGGGGTCACCGAACCCTCACCACGACCACCAGGGCGATCAGGATGAGCGGCGTGAAAGGCACGAACTAAATCGGCCGCATGAACATCAGAGGCGACCACCCAGGAATTATCTTCCTGACCATAGCCCTTCCACTTGACCAGGTACTGAAGCCTCCGCCTGGAGAGACGAGAATCCAAGATCTTCTCCACCACGTACTCCAACTCGCCCTCAACCAACACCGGAGCAGGAGGCTCAGCAGAAGGAACCACAGGCACAACGTACCGCCGCAACAAGGACCTATGAAACACGTTGTGGATAGCAAACGACACAGGAAGATCCAGGCGAAAGGATACAGGATTAAGAATTTCCAATATCTTGTAAGGACCAATAAAACGAGGTTTAAATTTGGGAGAGGAAACCTTCATAGGAACAAAGCGGGAAGAAAGCCACACCAAATCCCCAACACGTAGTCGGGGACCCACACCGCGGCGGCGGTTGGCAAAGCGCTGAGCCCTCTCCTGTGACAACTTCAAGTTGTCCACCACAAGATTCCAGATCCGCTGCAACCTATCCACCACAGAATCCACCCCAGGGCAGTCAGAAGGTTCCACATGACCCGAAGAAAAACGAGGGTGGAAACCAGAGTTGCAGAAAAACGGCGAAACCAAGGTGGCGGAACTAGCCCGATTATTAAGGGCAAACTCAGCTAACGGCAAGAAGGTCACCCAATCGTCCTGATCAGCAGAGACAAAACAACTCAAATAAGCCTCCAAAGTCTGATTAGTTCGCTCCGTCTGTCCATTAGTCTGAGGATGGAAAGCAGACGAAAACGACAAGTCAATGCCCATCCTACTACAAAAGGATCGCCAGAATCTGGAAACAAACTGGGATCCTCTGTCTGACACAATATTCTCAGGGATGCCGTGCAAACGAACCACGTTCTTGAAAACCACAGGAACCAGATCGGAAGAGGAAGGCAGCTTAGGCAAAGGAACCAAATGGACCATCTTGGAGAAGCGATCACATATCACCCAGATAACAGACATGCCCTGAGACACCGGAAGATCAGAAATGAAATCCATGGAGATATGTGTCCAAGGTTTCTTAGGGACAGGCAAGGGCAAGAGCAACCCGCTGGCACGAGAACAGCAAGGCTTAGCTCGAGCACAAGTCCCACAGGTGTTGTGAAATTGGATTTTGGGCTCCCCCGGTGGCCACTGGTGGAATTGAACTGGTGTGCATCATCCTCTCTGTTCACCTGTTTCCATCAGGATGTGGGAGTCGCTATTTAGCCTTGCTCCTCTGTCACTTCCATGCCGGTCATCATTGTAATCAGAAGCCTTTCTGTGCATGTTCCTGCTGCTAGACAACTCCCAGCTAAGTTGGACTTTAGTCCTTGTTTGTTTTTGCATTTTGTTCCAGTTCACAGCTGTAGTTTCGTTTCTGTGTCTGGAAAGCTCTTGTGATCTGAAATTGCCACTCTGATGTTATGAGTTAATACTAGAGTCTTAAAGTAATTTCAGGATGGCGTTTTGATAGTGTTTTCAGCTGACCATGAAAGTGCCCTTTCTGTCTTTCTGCTATCTAGTAAGCGGACCTCAATTTTGCTAAACCTATTTTCATCCTACGTTTGTCATTTCATCTAAAATCACCGCCAATATTTGTGGGGGCCTCTGTCTGCCTTTCGGGGAAATTTCTCTAGAGGTGAGCCAGGACTATATTTTCTTCTGCCAGGATTAGTTAGTCCTCCGGCCGGCGCTGGGCGTCTAGGGATAAAACGCAGGCTACGCTACCCGGCTACTGTTAGTTGTGCGGCAGGTTTAGTTCATGGTCAGTTTAGTTTCCATCCTTCCAAGAGCTAGTTCTTATGTTTGCTGGGCTATGTTCTCTTGCCATTGAGAACCATAACAGTTTGACCGGCCGCAAAGGGTTAAATTAATTGACAGAGAAAGGAGAGAAAAGAGAAGTCTGCTGAAGATTTTTTTTTTTCCTTCAGTTCTGAGTGTGCTTGTAATTGAATCTCTTGCAAGTCTGCCTATATCTCTCCTTCTAATCCTGGAATGGCTCTGTGTTCACCTGTTTAAAATGGATATTCAGAGTTTAGCTGCAGGTTTGAATAATCTCACCACGAAAGTTCAAAATTTACAAGATTTTGTTGTTCATGTTCCTATATCTGAACCTAGAATTCCTTTGCCTGAATTTTTCTCGGGGAATAGATCTTGCTTTCAAAATTTCAAAAATAATTGCAAGTTGTTTTTGTCCCTGAAATCTCGCTCTGCTGGAGATCCTGCTCAGCAGGTCAGGATTGTGATTTCCTTGCTCCGGGGCAACCCTCAGGATTGGGCTTTTGCATTGGCTCCAGGGGATCCTGTGTTGCTCAATGTGGATGCGTTTTTTCTGGCCTTGGGGTTGCTTTATGAGGAACCTCAGTTAGAACTTCAGGCGGAAAAGGCCTTGATGTCCCTATCTCAGGGGCAAGACGAAGCTGAAATATACTGCCAGAAATTCCGTAAATGGGCTGGGCTTACTCAGTGGAATGAGTGCGCCCTGGCGGCGAATTTCAGAGAGGGTCTCTCTGATGCCATTAAGGATGTTATGGTGGGGTTCCCTGTGCCTGCGGGTCTGAATGAGTCCATGACAATGGCTATCCAGATCGATAGGCGTCTGCGGGAGCGCAAACCTGTGCACCATTTGGCGGTGTCTACTGAGAAGACGCCAGAGAATATGCAATGTGATAGAATTCTGTCCAGAAGTGAACGGCAGAATTTTAGACGAAAAAATGGGTTGTGCTTCTATTGCGGTGATTCAACTCATGTAATATCAGCATGCTCTAAGCGTACTAAGAAGCTTGATAAGTCTGTTTCAATTGGCACTTTACAGTCTAAGTTTATTCTATCTGTGACCCTGATTTGTTCTTTATCATCTATTACCGCGGATGCCTATGTCGACTCTGGCGCCGCTTTGAGTCTTATGGATTGGTCCTTTGCCAAACGCTGTGGGTATGATTTGGAGCCTCTTGAAACTCCTATACCCCTGAAGGGGATTGACTCCACCCCATTGGCTAGCAATAAACCACAATACTGGACACAAGTAACTATGCGGATTAATCCGGATCACCAGGAGATTATTCGCTTTCTTGTGCTGTATAACCTACATGATGTGTTGGTGCTTGGATTGCCATGGCTGCAATCTCATAACCCAGTCCTTGACTGGAAAGCTATGTCTGTGTTAAGCTGGGGATGTAAGGGGACGCATGGGGACGTACCTGTGGTTTCCATTTCATCATCTATTCCCTCTGAGATTCCTGAATTCTTGACTGAATATCGTGACGTTTTTGAAGAACCTAAGCTTGGTTCATTACCTCCGCACCGGGAGTGCGATTGTGCCATAGATTTGATTCCGGGTAGTAAATACCCTAAGGGTCGTTTATTTAATCTGTCTGTGCCTGAACATGCTGCTATGCGAGAATATATAAAGGAGTCCTTGGAAAAGGGACATATTCGTCCTTCGTCATCTCCCTTAGGAGCCGGTTTTTTCTTTGTGGCTAAGAAAGATAGCTCTTTGAGGCCGTGCATTGATTATTGGCTTTTGAATAAGATCACGGTTAAATAGCAATATCCGTTGCCACTGCTGACTGATTTGTTTGCTCGCATAAAGGGGGCCAAGTGGTTCTCTAAGATAGATCTCCGTGGGGCGTATAATTTGGTGCGAATTAAGCAGGGGGATGAGTGGAAAACCGCATTTAATACGCCCGAGGGCCACTTTGAGTATTTGGTGATGCCTTTTGGTCTTTCAAATGCCCCTTCAGTCTTTCAGTCCTTTATGCATGACATTTTCCGTGATTATTTGGATAAATTTATGATTGTGTATCTGGATGATATTTTGATTTTTTCGGATGACTGGGACTCTCATGTCCAGCAGGTCAGGAGGGTTTTTCAGGTTTTGCGGTCTAATTCCTTGTGTGTGAAGGGTTCTAAGTGCGTTTTTGGGGTTCAAAAGATTTCCTTTTTGGGATATATTTTTTCCCCCTCTTCCATCGAGATGGATCCTGTCAAGGTTCAGGCTATTTGTGATTGGACGCAACCCTCTTCTCTTAAGAGTCTTCAGAAATTTTTGGGCTTTGCTAACTTTTATCGTCGATTTATTGCTGGCTTTTCTGATGTTGTTAAACCATTGACTGATTTGACTAAGAAGGGTGCTGATGTTGCTGATTGGTCCCCTGCTGCTGTGGAGGCCTTTCGGGAGCTTAAGCGCCGCTTTTCTTCCGCCCCTGTGCTGCGTCAGCCTGATGTTGCTCTTCCTTTTCAGGTTGAGGTCGACGCTTCTGAAATCGGAGCTGGGGCGGTTTTGTCGCAGAGAAGTTCCGATTGCTCCGTGATGAGACCTTGTGCTTTTTTCTCACGTAAATTTTTGCCCGCCGAGCGGAATTATGATGTTGGGAATCGGGAGCTTTTGGCCATGAAGTGGGCTTTTGAGGAGTGGCGTCATTTGCTTGAGGGGGCTAGACATCAGGTGGTGGTATTGACTGACCACAAAAATCTAATTTATCTTGAGTCCGCCAGACGCCTGAATCCTAGACAGGCGCGCTGGTCGTTGTTTTTCTCTCGGTTTAATTTTGTGGTGTCCTACCTGCCGGGTTCTAAGAATGTTAAGGCGGATGCCCTTTCTAGGAGTTTTGAGCCTGACTCCCCTGGTAATTCTGAACCTACAGGTATCCTTAAGGATGGAGTGATATTGTCTGCCGTTTCTCCAGACCTGCGGCGGGCCTTGCAGGAGTTTCAGGCGGATAGACCTGATCGTTGCCCACCTGGTAGACTGTTTGTTCCTGATGATTGGACCAGTAAAGTCATTTCTGAGGTTCATTCTTCTGCGTTGGCAGGTCATCCTGGAATCTTTGGTACCAGGGATTTGGTGGCAAGGTCCTTCTGGTGGCCTTCCCTGTCTCGAGATGTGCGAGGCTTCGTGCAGTCTTGTGACGTTTGTGCTCGGGCCAAGCCTTGTTGTTCTCGGGCTAGTGGATTGTTGTTGCCCTTGCCTATCCCGAAGAGGCCCTGGACGCACATCTCGATGGATTTTATTTCGGATCTTCCTGTTTCTCAGAAGATGTCTGTCATCTGGGTGGTGTGTGATCGTTTCTCTAAGATGGTCCATTTGGTTCCCCTGCCTAAGTTGCCTTCTTCTTCCGAGTTGGTTCCTCTGTTTTTTCAAAATGTGGTCCGTTTGCATGGTATTCCGGAGAATATCGTTTCTGACAGAGGTACCCAATTCGTGTCTAGATTTTGGCAAGCATTCTGTGCTAGGATGGGCATAGATTTGTCTTTCTCGTCTGCTTTCCATCCTCAGACTAATGGCCAGACCGAGCGGACGAATCAGACCTTGGAGACATATTTGAGGTGTTTTGTGTCTGCAGATCAGGATGATTGGGTTGCTTTTTTGCCTTTAGCGGAGTTTGCCCTCAATAATCGGGCCAGCTCTGCCACCTTGGTGTCTCCCTTTTTCTGTAATTCGGGGTTTCATCCTCGATTTTCTTCTGGTCAGGTGGAATCTTCGGATTGTCCTGGAGTGGATGCTGTGGTGGAGAGGTTGCATCAGATTTGGGGGCAGGTAGTGGACAATTTGAAGTTGTCCCAGGAGAGGACTCAGCTTTTTGCCAACCGCCGGCGTCGGGTTGGTCCTCGGCTTTGTGTTGGGGACTTGGTGTGGTTGTCTTCTCGTTTTGTCCCTATGAGGGTTTCTTCTCCCAAGTTTAAGCCTCGGTTCATCGGCCCGTACAAGATATTGGAGATTCTTAACCCTGTGTCCTTCCGTTTGGACCTCCCTGCATCTTTTTCTATTCATAATGTTTTTCATCGGTCATTATTGCGCAGGTATGAGGTACCGGTTGTGCCTTCCGTTGAGCCTCCTGCTCCGGTGTTGGTTGAGGGCGAGTTGGAGTACGTTGTGGAAAAAATCTTGGACTCCCGTGTTTCCAGACGGAAACTCCAGTATCTGGTCAAATGGAAGGGATACGGTCAGGAGGATAATTCTTGGGTGACTGCCTCTGATGTTCATGCCTCCGATTTGGTCCGTGCCTTTCATAGGGCTCATCCTGATCGCCCTGGTGGTTCTGGTGAGGGTTCGGTGCCCCCTCCTTGAGGGGAGGGTACTGTTGTGAAATTGGATTTTGGGCTCCTCCGGTGGCCACTGGTGGAATTGAACTGGTGTGCATCATCCTCTCTGTTCACCTGTTTCCATCAGGATGTGGGAGTCGCTATTTAGCCTTGCTCCTCTGTCACTTCCATGCCGGTCATCATTGTAATCAGAAGCCTTTCTGTGCATGTTCCTGCTGCTAGACAACTCCCAGCTAAGTTGGACTTTAGTCCTTGTTTGTTTTTGCATTTTGTTCCAGTTCACAGCTGTAGTTTCGTTTCTGTGTCTGGAAAGCTCTTGTGATCTGAAATTGCCACTCTGATGTTATGAGTTAATACTAGAGTCTTAAAGTAATTTCAGGATGGCGTTTTGATAGTGTTTTCAGCTGACCATGAAAGTGCCCTTTCTGTCTTTCTGCTATCTAGTAAGCGGACCTCAATTTTGCTAAACCTATTTTCATCCTACGTTTGTCATTTCATCTAAAATCACCGCCAATATTTGTGGGGGCCTCTGTCTGCCTTTCGGGGAAATTTCTCTAGAGGTGAGCCAGGACTATATTTTCCTCTGCCAGGATTAGTTAGTCCTCCGGCCGGCGCTGGGCGTCTAGGGATAAAACGCAGGCTACGCTACCCGGCTACTGTTAGTTGTGCGGCAGGTTTAGTTCATGGTCAGTTTAGTTTCCATCCTTCCAAGAGCTAGTTCTTATGTTTGCTGGGCTATGTTCTCTTGCCATTGAGAACCATAACACACAGGACTGTAAAAATGACCGCACATCCCTAGACAAGGAAGGCCACCAAAAGGATCTGGCCACCAGATCTCTGGTGCCAAAAATTCCTGGGTGACCTGCCAACACCGAGGAATGAACCTCGGAAATGACTCTGCTGGTCCACTTATCAGGCACAAACAGTCTGTCAGGTGGACAAGAATCAGGCCTATCAGCCTGAAATCTCTGCAACACACGTCGCAGATCTGGAGAAATAGCTGACAAGATAATACCATCCTTAAGAATACCAACAGGTTCAGCGACTCCAGGAGCATCAGGCACAAAGCTCCTGGAAAGAGCATCGGCCTTCACATTCTTTGAACCTGGTAAATACGAGACAACAAAGTTAAAACGGGAGAAAAACAATGACCAGCGGGCTTGTCTAGGATTCAGGCGTTTAGCAGACTCGAGATACATCAGATTTTTGTGATCAGTCAAGACCACCACACGATGCTTAGCACCCTCGAGCCAATGACGCCACTCCTCAAATGCCCATTTCATGGCAAACAACTCCCGATTGCCCACATCATAATTTCGCTCCGCAGGCGAAAACTTCCTAGAGAAAAAGGCGCAAGGTCTCATAACAGAGCAACCAGGGCCTCTCTGCGACAAAACGGCCCCTGCTCCAATCTCTGAAGCATCCACCTCAACTTGAAAGGGAAGCGAGACATCAGGCTGGCACAAAACAGGCGCCGAAGTAAACCGACGTTTCAACTCCTGGAAAGCCTCCACGGCAGCAGGAGCCCAATTAACCACATCGGAGCCCTTCTTGGTCATATCCGTCAAAGGTTTCACAATGCTAGAAAAGTTAGCGATAAAACGACGGTAGAAGTTAGCGAAGCCCAAGAACTTCTGAAGACTCTTAACTGACGAGGGCTGAGTCCAATCAAGAATAGCTCGGACCTTGACTGGGTCCATCTCCACAGCAGAAGGGGAAAAAATGAACCCCAAAAAGGGAACCTTCTGTACACCAAAAAGACACTTTGAGCCCTTGACAAACAAAGAATTTTCACGCAAAATTTTAAAGACCATCCTGACCTGCTCCACATGCGAGTCCCAATTATCAGAAAAAACCAGAATATCATCCAGATAAACGATCAGAAATTTATCCAGATAGTTCCGGAAAATGTCATGCATAAAGGACTGAAAAACTGAAGGGGCATTAGAGAGCCCAAAAGGCATCACCAAGTACTCAAAATGACCTTCGGGCGTATTGAATGCGGTTTTCCATTCATCCCCTTGCTTAATGCGCACAAGGTTGTACGCACCACGAAAGTCTATCTTGGTAAACCACTTGGCACCTTTAATCCGGGCAAACAAGTCAGACAACAGCGGCAAAGGATACTGAAATTTGACAGTGATCTTATTTAAAAGCCGATAGTCAATACAAGGCCTCAAAGATCCGTCCTTTTTAGCCACAAAAAAGAATCCCGCACCAAGAGGGGAAGAAGACGGACGGATGTGTCCTTTCTCCAGAGACTCCTTGATATATGAACGCATAGCGGTATGTTCAGGTATCGACAGATTAAACAGTCTTCCCTTAGGAAACTTACTGCCTGGAATCAAATCTATTGCACAGTCACAGTCCCTATGAGGAGGCAATGCACTGGACCTGGACTCGCTAAAGACATCCTGATAATCAGACAAGTACTCCGGAACTTCCGAAGGCGTAGAAGAAGCAATAGACACAGGCAGGGAATCCTCATGAATACCACGACAGCCCCAACTAGACACTGACATAGCCTTCCAGTCAAGGACTGGATTATGGGTCTGTAACCATGGCAGCCCCAAAACAACCAAATCATGCATTTTATGTAGAACGAGAAAACGTATCACCTCGCGGTGTTCAGGAGTCATGCACATGGTAACCTGTGTCCAATACTGCGGCTTATTTTCTGCCAATGGCGTAGCATCAATACCCCTAAGAGGGATAGGATTTTCTAATGGTTCAAGAATAAAACCACAGCGCTTAGCAAATGAGAGATCCATAAGACTCAGGGCAGCACCTGAATCTACAAACGCCATGACAGGATAAGATGACAGTGAGCAAATCAAAGTTACAGACAGAATAAACTTAGGATGCAAATTACCAACGGTGACAGGACTAACAACCTTAGATATACGTTTAGAGCATGCTGAGATAACATGTGTAGAATCACCACAGTAGTAGCACAAGCCATTCCGGCGTCTATGAATTTTCCTCTCATTTCTAGTCAGGATTCTATCACATTGCATCAAATCAGGTGTCCGTTCAGACAACACCATGAGGGAATTTGCGGTTTTTCTATCACATTGCATCACATCAGGTGTCTGTTCAGACAACAACATGAGGGAATTTGCGGTTTTGCGCTCCCGCAACCGCCGGTCAATTTGAATAGCCAGGGACATGGTATCATTCAGACCTGTGGGAATGGGAAAACCCACCATAACATTCTTAATGGCCTCAGAAAGGCCATTTCTAAAATTAGCGGCCAGTGCACACTCGTTCCAATGTGTCAGCACGGACCATTTCCGAAATTTTTGGCAATACACCTCAGCCTCGTCCTGGCCCTGAGACATAGCCAGCAAGGCTTTCTCTGCCTGAATCTCAAGATTGGGTTCCTCATAAAGTAAACCGAGCGCCAGAAAAAACGCATCAATATCAGCCAATGCCGGATCTCCTGGCGCCAACGAAAAAGCCCAATCCTGAGGGTCACCCCGTAAGAATGAAATAACAATTTTTACTTGTTGAGCAGAGTCTCCAGACGAACAAGGTTTCAGGGACAAAAATAATTTACAATTATTCCTGAAATTCCTAAACTTAAATCGGTCTCCTGAAAACAGTTCAGGAATCGGAATCTTGGGTTCAGACCTAGGATTTCTGGTAACATAATCTTGTATACCCTGCACACGAGCGGCAAGCTGGTCCACACTTGTAATCAAGGTCTGGACATTCATGTCTGCAGCAAGCTTAAGCCACTCTGAGGTAAAGGGGAAAAGAAAAAAAAAAATGAGAGAGGGAAAAAAAAAACTCAAAATTTTCTTTCTTATAATCCCACTTCTGCAATGCATTAAACATTTAATACTGGCCTGGCATACAGTTATGACCCCAGTGGACAGGGTCTCAGAGGAACGTGTAAGTCTGCAAGATACAAAAATCCAGCTCATAGGGCTGTGGTAACTGGGTTGACCAAATAGCTACTCCTAACGCCAACACTAGAAGTAGCCGGGGATCATGCCTACGGTGATCGCTAGATGACACGCGCCAGCCGGAGAATCTAACTACCCCTAGGAGAAGAAAACAAAGACCTCTCTTGCCTCCAGAGAAAGGGACCCCAAAGCAAGATACAAGCCCCCCACAAATAATAACGGTGAGGTAAGAGGAAATGACAAACACAGAAATGAACTAGGTTCAGCAAAGAGAGGCCAGCTTACTAATAGCAGAACATAGCAAGATAACTTATCTGGTCAACAAAAACCCTATAAAAATCCACGCTGGAGATTCAAGAACCCCCGAACCGTCTAACGGTCCGGGGGGAGAACACCAGCCCCCTAGAGCTTCCAGCAAAGGTCAGGATACAGATAGGAACAAGCTGGACAAAAATACCAAACAAAACAAAAGCAAAAAGCAAAGAAGCAGACTTAGCTTGGAAAACAGGAACCAGGATCAGAGGACAAGAGCACAACAGATTAGCTCTGATTTCAACGATGCCAGGCATTGAACTGAAGGTCCAGGGAGCTTATATAGCAACGCCCCTGAACTAACGGCCCAGGTGAGGATATAGAAAAAGACAGACGCTCCAGAGTCAAATCACTAATGACCACTAGAGGGAGCAAAAAGCAAAATCACAACAGTTATAAACTGTAGTGAAACACTTGGGGGTTCAAAGTTCTCACAACACATCTAAATAAGTTCCTTGGGGGTCTAGTTTCCAATGTGGGGTCACTTGTGGGGGGTTTCTACTGTTTAGGTACATCAGGGGCTCTGCAAATGCAACGTGACGCCTGCAGACCAATCCATCTAAGTCTGCATTCCAAACGGCGCTCCTTCCTTTCCGAGTTCTGCGTGCGCCCAAACAGTGGTTCCCCCCACATATGGGGTATTAGCGTACTCAGGACAAATTGGACAACAACTTTTGGGGTCCAATTTGTTCTGTTACCCTTGGGAAAATAAAAATTTGGGGGCTAAAATATCATTTTCGTGGAAAAAATATATTTTTTATTTTCACGGCTCGGCATTATAAACTTTAGCGAAACACTTGGGGGTTCAAAGTTCTCACAACACATCTAGATAAGATCCTTGGAGGGTCTAGTTTCCAATATGGGATCACTTGTGGGGTGGTTCTACTGTTTAGGTACATCAGGAGCTCTGCAAATGCAACTTGATGCCTGCAGACAAATCCATCTAAGTCTGCATTCCAAACGGCGCTCCTTCCCTTCCGAGCTCTGCCGTGCGCTCAAACAGTGGTTCCCCCCACATATGGGGTATCAGCGTACTCAGGAGAAATTGGGCAACAACTTTAGTGGTCCAATATTTCCTGTTACCCTTAGAAAAAAAATTGCGGGCTAAAAGATCATTTTGTGGAAAGAAAAAATGATTTTTTAATTTTCACGGGTCTACATTCTAAACTTTAGTGAAACAATTGGGGGTTAAAAGTGCTCACCACACATCTAGATAAGTCCATAAAAATCAAGAAAAAAGCTGAATGGCACTAAGAAACAGGTGAGTACTCACAGTTTGAGCGGATTTAGCTGAGTCAACAACCCCACCAATTGGTAATCCACGGAATATGGCGTGCTAGTGCAGCGCCCCAGAGTCCTGGTCGTTGCAGTAATGTCGCTCTGCCGCTAAGGGGAGTGATGTTATGTCTGACTGCACTAAAGGAGTTCACCTGATCAGGTAACACTCACACTACACTTCACACTCCGGCCACCAGGGGGGTGGTTCTATCTAGTAGGCCACTCCTCACACTCTGGTAAAACTGGGGGTTGGACAGGAAGACAGAGAGAAGTAACTGGGAAGAGCTAGTGAGAGGACCTGTCAGGGATGGGATCCTGGCAGACTTCTAAGAATAGCACAAACCAGTGAGCAACGGGGATACAGCAAAGAAGTGATAGAACCAGAAGGAGTCGTGCTGTAAGATCGAGGCAACATCCTTCTGAGGGGCAACAGCAACACACAGGCGCTAGAAGGTAGACGCTGATTCCCACCTGTGAAGGGGACTCCTGATGTGCCTTCGGACCGGCCGGTCTCAGACAGCCCAGTTAACAGTGCCCTGGATTGGACACCTGAAGCCTTCAGTAAAGAGGTAAAGAGACTGCAACCTGGTGTCCTCGTTATTTACTGCACCGCACCACCACCACCATCCACATTATTTATTGTACGCCCCTCAGCAGGGTCACGGACCGGGTCTAGCCACCGTGACAACCCCAGAGCAGAGACTCAGGGGCCCGGTACCGGGTACCCCTCGGCCCTGCGGCAGTGGGGGCGCAACAACTTGGCGTCACGAACAGGATCTACTTAAGCCTGAAGAATCAGGTCATGTGTGCCTTGGAACTGTGATTTACTGTGCTTGGAACTACTGTGACTTATTGCAAGGACTGTGTATTGTCATTTACCGCCAAAATTCGCCATTGCCGCGCACGGAAGGAGGAGCCTTAGCTTCGTGGGCGGAACCGGCCAAAAGAAGCGCGGAACGGAAAAGCGCGGTAAGGCGCCAATCCCGGAAGAGGAACTCCGACCTCTAGCAGGTTAGTGGGAGGAAGGGACAGCCATGTCCGAGTCGGGAGGAGAGGAGGTGGCGGCCGCAGCCGTGGACGCAGGGGCACCTCCGGTCCCCGCAGTGGGCGAAGCCGCGGCCCTAATACCACCACTGGCAGCCCCGGAGCCCGCTGCCCCCATCAGTCAGTTGGACACTGCCGCTACCACAAAGGCCATAATGCCCTTCTCTATGCCATACCTGCCCGTAGCGGCCTGGCTCCCACGATACTCCGGGGAGTCGCATACGTTCACTTACTTTAAAGAAGGGATCTGCAGCCTGCTCGAGTTCTATCCCCTGACAGAGCCTCAGAAGGTTCATCTGATAACAAACCAACTCTTTGGGGCGGCTCTGAGAGAAATGAAATCCTGGCCCGCCGCGGATAAGGGAACTGCACAGCAGGTTTTTGCAAAGCTTAAAGCCACCTTTGATACCCGCACTGCTACCGAAATTAAACTGACTTTCTATGGGTGCAAGCAGAGGCCACAGGATAGCTTACGGGATTATGCCCTTAATCTTCAGGAGGCGATGCGGGCCATTAAGCAGAGTGACCCTGACAGCATGCAGGATGAGGATAAACTCCTGAAGGAGCGGTTCATTGAGGGGCTCCTGTGCAGCCACCAAAGGGGTCAACTGCACTTCCTGGCCATGCAAAATCCAGACTTGACTTTTGCGCAATTCAAGGATAAAGCTATCCAGGCATGGCAGGAGCGACAGCCTAGCCGTGCAGCACCTCCTAGGCGTCCCGCTCTCACATACCACCAGGAGGTGGCGTCGGATGTTCCAGTCGCCACCGAGGCCGATGCCCAGAGCCTAGAAGACGACTCCCCTGCAGGACTCCGCCTTCAGATGCAGGAGCTGACCAAGAGCGTTGCTGCCCTGGCCCAGACGGTGCGGTCCCTACAGGAGGCCCCCAAGGAGAAGATCCAGCTGGCCACCAGACCGGAGGATGTTCCTTGGATGCGACAGAGGAGGACCCCGCCGACCCGAGGCCGGTCCAACGATCGCTTCCATGAGGATGGATGACCCATCTGCCACCGCTGTCATCAGGTGGGCCACCTTGCAAGGTACTGTCCTTTAAACGAGCAACCCCTGGGGCAAAGGGCCAACCCCCAGGAATAGGACGGTCAGGCCCACAGCATTGGAGAGCCAAATACGTTGGAGGGCGACCAGTTCTTCCTGTAGTGGTTGACGGCATCCCCCTGAATGCTTTGCTGGACACCGGTTCTCAGGTGATGACTATGCCTTATGTACTCTATAAACGGTATTGGGAGGACACCGATATTACTCGTGGCCCCAATGACGATTTCTCCATAATAGCCAGTAATGGTCAGCCATTGCCACAAGTGGGGTATAAAGAGGCCACTATCAAAGTGGGGCGGGTGGAATTGAAAGCTCAGGGGATTGTGATTGTTGATATTGACCGCCGAGAATGTAATCCCATGATGACTATCGGTACCAATGTTATAGAAAATTGTCTTGCAGAAGTTATTGTTTTGTTGCAACAGGTAGACGAAACCGCTGGCCACGGCGAACAACGTGCCCTGCAAAAAGAAATCAGAGCTCTGATGCAGAGACAGCAGGTAGAGCTAACTGGTGGTGAGATTGGCCGTGTCACTGTGAGTGATTCAAACCCCATTGCGATACCCCCCAGGAGTGAAATGTTAATATGGTGTCGGGCAGCCATAGGCCTCAGGGGAAAGGACTACCAGGCCTTGGTAGAACCTGTGTATTCAGACAATAGGCCTACTATTCTGACAGCCCGGGGGGTGGTCGACTTGCGCCAGGGGAGGGTGCCCGTATGTGTCCTCAATTGTGGGGAGGAAGAGGTTCATCTCACCAAGTATGCCACGCTCGCCAAACTGTTCACTGTCAACAATAGTGTGATAAGGACACCTGAACCCTTGGTCCCGTCAAACGTGACGGAGGACAACGGTTCTGCAGGGCACACAAAAGATTGGTGTCGGGAATTGCATGTGGGCACTGACTCTACCCCATCCCATCAAAAACAAGGGGCTTACAGGGTGGTTCACGAGTACGAGCGGGTATTTAGCAAACACCCCTTAGATTTTGGACAGGTGAAAGGGATCCAACACCATATCCCCACGGGAGATCACCGGCCCATAAAAGAGAGATACCGCCCTGTACCCCCAGCTCATTACCAGTGTGCCAAGGACATATTGCGAGAAATGAAGGAGGCTGGGGTGGTGAGAGACAGTTGTAGCCCCTGGGCAGCTCCATTAGTCCTGGTTAAAAAGAAGGATGGTACAATGAGGATGTGTGTTGATTATAGACAGTTGAATCGCATTACACATAAGGACGCATACCCACTGCCCAGGATAGAGGAGTCTCTGGCTGCCTTAAAATCTGCTAACTACTTCTCTACCTTAGATCTCACCAGTGGGTACTGGCAGGTTCCCGTGGCGGAGGCGGACAAGGAGAAGACGGCCTTCACGACACCGATGGGTCTCTGCGAATTCAACTACATGCCCTTTGGATTATGCAATGCCCCGGGGATGTTCCAGAGGATGATGGAGTGCTGTCTGGGACACAAGAACTTTGAGACCGTACTGCTGTATTTGGATGATGTCATTGTCTTCTCTAAGACCTACGAAGACCATCTGAAGCACCTGGCTGAGGTGTTCGAAGCCCTGTCCAACTTTGGCTTAAAGGTGAAACCGTCCAAATGTCATCTGCTGAAACCCAAAGTGCAGTAACTGGGCCATGTGGTGAGTGCCGAAGGAGTGGCCCCAGACCCCGACAAGGTCACGGTGATCCAAGACTGGCCGAAGCCCAGCAACCTCCACGAAGTCCGGCAGTTCCTCGGACTGGTAGGCTACTACCGAAGGTTCATCAAGGACTTCACCAAGAACGCCGCACCCTTGCAAGACCTGTTGGTGGGCCAATCAAAGAAGGCCAAGGGGAAGAACGCCCCATTTGACTGGAACGAGGGGCTTGAAGGGTCCTTCACGTGTTTGAAGTCGGCACTGACGGGAGAAGAGGTACTGGCCTATCCTGAATACGACCAACCGTTTGTGCTGTACACGGATGCCAGTAATGTGGGATTGGGAGCCGTGCTGTCCCAGGTCCAGAAAGGCAAGGAGAGGGTGATCGCTTACGCCAGCAGGAAGCTTCGTCCCACAGAAAGGAACCCTGACAACTATAGTTCCTTTAAACTGGAGTTCCTTGCCATCGTCTGGGCAGTGACAGAGAGGTTCAAACACTACCTGGCCTCTGCAAAATTCACCGTCTTCACAGATAACAATCCGCTAACGCATCTGGATACAGCCAAGCTCGGGGCCTTGGAGCAGCGGTGGATGGCCCGGCTGTCCAACTACAACTTCACCATCAAGTACCGGGCAGGACACAAGAATGCGAATGCCGATGCCTTGTCTCGGATGCCCAATTTGCCAGAAGCAGAAGAAGACCCGGAGGCACTTGAAGAGGTGGAGCTGCCCGCATTCTATCGCCCTAAAGCCACTTAGAATTCCCATCATGTGAGGAACAGGCATAAGAACCAACCGGGTGCTACGCTGAACCCCCTGCCCCATCACGGGTGGGCGGAAACCCAGGATGGTGACCCCGCGGTCCGTCGGGTGAAAGAGCTCTTGACGCAGGCAGGGTTACGTCCCGGCCCAGATGACCCACAGGAAACCCAACAGCTGTGGAAGGGGAGAAGCAAACTGTTTATCCATGATGGCAAGCTGTGCAGGAGAAGCATCGACCCACGTACTCATGAATTGGTGTGGCAGATAGTGGTGCCAAGGCGAGATGCGCCCATGGTTTTGGGAGCCTACCACGATGGAGCCGGACACTTCGGATGGAGGAAGCTAGAGAGGCTGCTCCGAGGGAGGTTCTATTGGATTGGCATGAAGAGAGCCATTGAGAAGTGGTGTCGGGAGTACGGTCCATGTAGCCTACGCCGGAAGGACCGTGACAGCCAACGGGCTCCCCTGCGGCCTATCATCACCAAACGGCCGCTCGAACTGGTCGCGCTGGATCATGTGAAGCTTACACCTAGTCGGTCAGGCTATATCTACGCTCTTACCATCGTAGATCACTACTCCAGATTTTTGGTGGTTGTACCTGTCAAGGATCTAACAGCCAGGACTGCTGCCAAGGCCTTCCAGCAGTACTTTTGTAGGCCCCATGGCTACCCGGAGAAGGTACTGACCGATCAAGGACCAGCCTTCGAAGCAGAAGTGTTCCAAGAGTTCTGCCAACTGTACGGGTGTAAGAAGATCAGAACTACACCGTACCATCCTCAAACCAATGGGATGTGTGAAAAGATGAACCAAGTAGTGATTGACTTATTGAAAACCTTGCCCGTAGAGGAACGGAACCTGTGGCCGACAAAGTTGCCTGACTTGGTGGATATATACAATTACATCCCAGTAAATTCTACCACCTGCACTCCAGCGTACCTGATGCGAGGAAAGTCTAGCCAGTTACCCGTTGATCTGGACATGGGGGTCCTAGTCCCCGAAGATACCTCACCGGATGCAGATTGGGATGTAGAAAGACAGCAAAGGTACCGCAAGATACAGGAGTGCGTAGAGAGGAGTCTCGCCCAGGCTAGGCAAAAACAGGAAAGGGACTACAACCAGCACGCGCCTGCGATTCCCCTGTCACCTGGTGAGCAAGTACTCAAACGAAAGAGGAGATTACACAAGCTCGATGACCAATGGGAAGCGGAACCGTATACCATCCTGCCATCTGATTTCGACAACACGAAGGTCTGTCTCATCAGCAAGGACGGAGGGGAGACCTCAACGGCGATATCCAGGCATCACCTTAAGGTCTGCCCTGATAAGTTGAGAGAGAGGGAAACGGCTCCAGGAATCTCCCCACCTGAAGAAAAGGAGAAGATGATCCACACTGTCCTCGGTGACTTTCCCCAGTCCTGGACTCAGATAAATAAGGCCATCGTGGTACCTGTTCTAATGTTCCAACAGCCGGATCCACCAGAAACAATGGTGGTACCAGATCATCCGGCCCCGCAGCCTCAGCCAGCTCAGCAGATCCGATCTGAAGATGCCATGCCAACCGTTGAACCGGCAAGTCTTCCCTCTGCTATCGGCGAATCTGTCGTACCCACTGTTGGTAGCAGCAGCCCTGAGAGCTCTAGCCTGCCAGTGCTACCCAGACTCACTAGAAGTGTAGCTAGAAGGCAGTGCACTACACCAGCGGTATCAAGCACATTGGGCCCTGTTAGGCCAGTAGCAACCCCTGCGCTGCGAAGGTCTACGCGCAGCACTCAGAATCAAACTCCCCTCTGCTACAAAACTTGGAGGTATTAATGAGGGCTGCTATTTAGTTGAAAATGTTTGTGTGCATATTTTCTGTTACAGGTTTTAAAAATGGACAACGGAGTAACGGACAGTGAATTTCTCCAAAAACTTCTAAAAGGGGACCCCTTTGTTTACCCGGGGTCCCCGCTGTTTCAACCACTGAACTGAGAGTCATAAACTGTGCATGACCTAACCTTTGCAACGTTCAAGAAGTCCTCACCTCCCATAAGGGGAAGCACTGTTATGTTTAATTGTTTATAACCTTTCAAATTGTTGTGTTTTTCCTGTTAACATGTATTGTTGTTCTTGTTTTCCCAGTCCGGGAGTACTGGATTTAACCGGGGGGGAGTGCAGCGCCCCAGAGTCCTGGTCGTTGCAGTAATGTCGCTCTGCCGCTAAGGGGAGTGATGTTACGTCTGACTGCACTAAAGGAGTTCACCTGATCAGGTAACACTCACACTACACTTCACACTCCGGCCACCAGGGGGGGTGGTTCTATCTAGTAGGCCGCTCCTCACACTCTGGTAAAACTGGGGGTTGGACAGGAAGTTAGAGAGAAGTAACTGGGAAGAGCTAGTGAGAGGAACTGTCAGGGATGGGATCCTGGCAGACTTCTAAGAATAGCACAAACCAGTGAGCAACGGGGATACAGCAAAGAAGTGATAGAACCAGAAGGAGTCGTGCTGTAAGATCGAGGCAACATCCTTCTGAGGGGCAACAGTCGGTGGCCGGAACGCCGAGCAAGTAAGAGACTACAAGCATTACTTCAAACCACGGCCGGACAGCTAATTATAGGTTGGCTGTCTCACTAAATACACCTAAGCAGACAACGGAGGCAGCTGTGGGAGAGGGGCGACTCTAGAGTCCCGGAAGAACTCCAGGCCTACCCCATCATACGGGTGCGTCCCAGCCATATTATCTGGGGGATGGAGAGAACGAACATCAGAGACAGACAGAAGCAGTTGTGAGGACTATCCCGGGGTGCTCAGCAGGGAAGGACTACAGGACTACAACACACAGGCGCTAGAAGGTAGACGCTGATTCCCACCTGTGAAGGGGACTCCTGATGTGCCTTCGGACTGGCCGGTCTCAGACAGCCCGGTTAACAGTGCCCTGGATTGGACACCTGAAGCCTTCAGTAAAGAGGTAAAGAGACTGCAACCTGGTGTCCTCGTTATTTACTGCACCGCACCACCACCACCATCCACATTATTTATTGTACGCCCCTCAGCAGGGTCACTGACCGGGTCTAGCCACCGTGACAACCCCAGAGCAGAGACTAAGAGGCCCGGTACCGGGTACCCCTCAGCCCTGCGGCAGTGGGGGCGCAACACTTGCATGAAAAAACATGTGGAAATCCAAATAGGAAAGAAAGTAGCAGCACTGCACAAATCTTCTGCTAAAAAAACCTTTGTCCTTTATTTCAACAAAGTGCTGTGGACATGGTTACAGAGGGCAGGATAGTGTCATGTCGGATGCTGTTCATACCAGGGTGTTCGACAGACAGCGGTAATTCCGCTTTTGTCCACTATGTGCTCAGTGGCGTCAGCTAGATTTTATCTAGCTGGTCCGGGGTTAATTTAGCTGGTGCTCGGATTGGAAGCTGGGCCACGCCCACTGCCATTAAATTGTTCTTCTGAACATTGGGCGTCGCCGATTATAGCTTCTGTCTTGTGCTTGGTAGTGTTGAGCATTCCGATACCGCAAGTATCGGGTATCGGCCAATACTTGCGGTATCGGAATTCCAATACCGAGATCCGATACTTTTGTGGTATAGGGAATCGGAATCAGAAGTTCCCAGTGTATGGTTCCCAGGGTCTGAAGGAGAGGAAACTCTCCTTCAGGCCCTGGGATCCATATCCATGTAAAAAATAAAGAATTAAAATAAAAAATAGGGATATACTCACCCTCTGACGCACCCTGGTAGTAACCGGCAGCCTGCTTTGCTTAAAATGAGCGCGTTCAACACCTTCCATGACGTCACGGCTTCTGATTGGTCGCGTGCCGCTCATGTGACCACCACGCGACCAATCACAAGCCGCGACGTCATCCCTCAGGTCCTAAATTCCCTTCTAGGAATTTAGGACCTGAGGGATGACGTCATGGCTTCTGATTGGTCGCGTGGCGGTCACATGAGCGGCATGCGACCAATCAGAAGCCGTGACGTCATGGAAGGTACTGAACGCGCTCATTTTAAGCAAAGAAGGCTGCCGGTTCACAGCGGTAAGGTCCAGGCTGCGTCGGAGAGGTGAGTATATCAATATTTTTTATTTTAATTCTTTATTTTACACATTCATATGGATCCCAGGGCCTGAAGGAGAGTTTCCTCTCCTTCAGACCCTGGGAACCATCAGGGATACCTTCCGATACTTGAGTCCCATTGACTTGTATTGGTATCGGGTATTGGTATCGGCGAGATCCGATACTTTGCCGGTATCGGCCGATACTTTCCGATACCGATACTTTCAAGTATCTGACGGTATCGCTCAACACTAGTGCTTGATTATCTCGGTCTGGAGTGGTGAGCTAGGAGTTGGAGTATCGTTGCTGGTGGTGTATTTCCCCATCTCCATGCAGCATTTGTTGGGCCAATTAAAATCAACTATAGCATTGTTTGAAAAAGACCTAGATGGGGTCGAAACGTCACACACTTCTCGATTTTTTTCGCTTATCACACAAAAAATATGTTTTCGTTTCTTTTGTGGTGTCAATATTTTCATTTATTAAAAACTTTTGAAAATAATTGAGAGTGCAGCTGGTTTAACCTTTGCCAAGAGATCAGGTTATGCTGCTGATAAAATGTGTAGTGTGAATTTACCCTAAGGATTCCCTAGCTGTTTTGGTCCAATTCCGCGTGGAAAAACCAAGCAAAAATGCACCAAAAGTGCACCGTGTACACACAGCCTAAGCGGTAAGGTAGCTTAACTTTATGGTCGCAGCCAAGCTAAGGATACATTCTATTTAATGGTGGTTGAACCTCAGGGACAGTTATATGCCAGGAGGTTTATAACCTCAGGGGTGGTCTATATTAATTTTCCCAAAGCTTCTTCATTTTTGGGGGTAGCAACTCTGAGGAAAAGAAAAAGTTTTTGCCACTAAGGTAAATTTACTGAATATTCATCTAGTTCTACATTTTTAAGTTCACTCATTGGAAAATGGCATTTCATTGAATTAACACTATATTTTTCTCCAAAGGCCTGGAATCACTTTATTTTCTGAGCATATTCAACGCCCACACGAATTTCAAAGGATCCAACATTTTTTTATCTTTGTTTAGAGTTACCAAAATATTTACCTTTGTCTTTGTGTTATAGAATGATTATTACCAAGGGAGCCACTTTTAATCAAATTGTCAGCGTGTACAGACACAGATGGTTTTCTCTTTGTATATTAAACTCTCCACTGTACAGTGGCTGCCAAACAATAGCTAATGTATCACTTTTATTATCAAGCACTTATTGTTGTCTCAGAGGCTCTGCGGGTTCAGGCAGATGGCAGAGAGTGCAAACAAAGAGTGGCTGTCCAATAGAGGCAGAAAAATATTGTACCTCAGGGCAAACGCTTTGTGGCCAAATGCTCATTCTCATGACAGTTAGCTCTCACAACTGCTCCATACACACGAACACTCAACTGAGCTTTATGTGTTCTCTATGTGGACAACAGACATCGTTGAATGACCCAACTCATCTGTCCCATCAAGATCCCACAGTCTACTGGACATCTTTATCCTTCCAGACTTCACTGTCATTGTTACGGTTCATCTGTTACCTCTAGACACCTCTTTCTTCATCCAAAGCTCACTATCCCCACCCCAAAGTCCTCAGTCAACCCCCACCAAGGTCTTGTCCTTCCAAAGTCCTCTGTCCTCTCCATAGTCCTCTGACCACTTCTAATCCCCTCCAAGGTCCTCTGTACTAGAGTTGAGCGACTTTCATTTTTTTAAGATCGAGTCGGGTTTTGTGAAACCCGATTTTGTCCAGAGTCGAGTCGAGTGCAGTCGGCCGATTATCGCTAAAAGTCGGGGATCGACCGAAACACGAAACCCAATGCAAGTCAATGGGGAAGCATAGTCGGCAGTGAGTGGAGGCCAGGAAAACACCTACAGTGCCCATTTTAATGCCAAAAACATCCATTCTTGTTTCTGAAGCTTGTCAATCTTAATTAACTTTATAATAATAGTTGGGCATAGGGAATTGGGGGTCATTTGGCAAAAGTTGTGGGGGGAGTAGGGCCGGCTCAAGTTTTTCGTGGGCCTAGGAAATGCAGACTACGTCACGGCGGTGTTGCAGGGAAAGGTAAGTATTTCAACGTTGCAAGTGCTGTGATCCTGAGCAAGCAGGGGGGGCCCACTCGTTCGCATTGGCACTGGCACAGGGCCCCTCAAAGTACAGCGATGTGTGTTTGCATGGCGGGGGCGCCTCCCACCAGCAGCGACGCTTTTGCGTACTCTGAGGGGCCCTGTGCCAGTGACGTCGCCAACGAGTATGCCCCCCCACCTGATGAAGGAACCTGCACTTTCATCTGCACCTTCCTCTCTGTCCCTGTGTAAGGTGGTATAACATGCGGGAAGGGGAACCTTACTTTCAGCAGGGTCAGATTCTGGCTGTGTAGAGTATAAGGGGAATGTAGTGGTCTAGGTCAATGTACCAGCAGACTCATCTAGCAGTAGCTGGGCAATGGGCAGGATGAGGAGGAAACAGATATAGGGCCAAAGAATAAAGTAGGCTAAATGCAGTTCAAAATTGGTAACAGGACTAAACAGGCAGCATTGCTTTGTTCAGTGGAGTAGCAAACCCAAGAGCAGCAGACACTGTTTCAAGGGCATAACCACACTAGTAGGCCAAATGCAGTTTAATATCTGATAGTATAGGGCGAAAGCCAGAATGTGGAAGCTCAGCTTTGTTCAGTTGAGGACAACACCAGGCAGGGGCAGACAGACACCTTTAGTAGGCCGGAACAGCCAATTTTTTAAAAAAACAGCAGTTAGTAAGAGGCAGAAGGTAGAAGCTCAGCTTTATTCAGTTGAGGACAACACCAGGCAGGGGCAGACATTCACCTTTAGTAGGCCGGAACAGCCAATTGCATTTTTAAAAATGGTAATTTGGAACTGAAGGTTGAAGCTCAGCTTTATTCAGTTGAGGACAACACCAGGCAGGGGCAGACATTCACCTTTAGTAGGCCGGAACAGCCAATTGCATTTTTAAAAATGGTAATTTGGAACAGAAGGTAGAAGCTCAGCTTTATTCAGTTGAGGACAACACCAGGCAGGGGCAGACATTCACCATTAGTAGGCCGGAACAGCCAATTGCATTTTTAAAAATGGTAATTTGGAACAGAAGGTTGAAGCTCAGCTTTATTCAGTTGAGGACAACACCAGGCAGGGGCAGACAGACACCTTTAGTAGGCCGGAACAGCCAATTTTTTTAAAAAACAGCAGTTAGTAAGAGGCAGAAGGTAGAAGCTCAGCTTTATTCAGTTGAGGACAACACCAGGCAGGGGCAGACAGACACCTTTAGTAGGCCGGAACAGCCAATTGCATTTTTAAAAATGGTAATTTGGAACTGAAGGTTGAAGCTCAGCTTTATTCAGTTGAGGACAACACCAGGCAGGGGCAGACAGACACCTTTAGTAGGCCGGAACAGCCAATGGCATTTTTAAGAATGGTAATTTGGAACAGAAGGTAGAAGCTCAGCTTTATTCAGTTGAGGACAACACCAGGCAGGGGCAGACAGACACCTTTAGTAGGCCGGAACAGCCAATTGCATTTTTAAAAATGGTAATTTGGAACAGAAGGTAGAAGCTCAGCTTTATTCAGTTGAGGACAACACCAGGCAGGGGCAGACATTCACCTTTAGTAGGCCGGAACAGCCAATTGCATTTTTAAAAATGGTAATTTGGAACAGAAGGTTGAAGCTCAGCTTTATTCAGTTGAGGACAACACCAGGCAGGGGCAGACAGACACCTTTAGTAGGCCGGAACAGCCAATTTTTTTAAAAAACAGCAGTTAGTAAGAGGCAGAAGGTAGAAGCTCAGCTTTATTCAGTTGAGGACAACACCAGGCAGGGGCAGACAGACACCTTTAGTAGGCCGGAACAGCCAATTGCATTTTTAAAAATGGTAATTTGGAACTGAAGGTTGAAGCTCAGCTTTATTCAGTTGAGGACAACACCAGGCAGGGGCAGACAGACACCTTTAGTAGGCCGGAACAGCCAATTGCATTTTTAAAAATGGTAATTTGGAACTGAAGGTTGAAGCTCAGCTTTATTCAGTTGAGGACAACACCAGGCAGGGGCAGACAGACACCTTTAGTAGGCCGGAACAGCCAATTGCATTTTTAAAAATGGTAATTTGGAACTGAAGGTTGAAGCTCAGCTTTATTCAGTTGAGGACAACACCAGGCAGGGGCAGACAGACACCTTTAGTAGGCCGGAACAGCCAATTGCATTTTTAAAAATGGTAATTTGGAACTGAAGGTTGAAGCTCAGCTTTATTCAGTTGAGGACAACACCAGGCAGGGGCAGACAGACACCTTTAGTAGGCCGGAACAGCCAATGGCATTTTTAAAAATGGTAATTTGGAACAGAAGGTAGAAGCTCAGCTTTATTCAGTTGAGGACAACACCAGGCAGGGGCAGACAGACACCTTTAGTAGGCCGGAACAGCCAATTGCATTTTTAAAAATGGTAATTTGGAACAGAAGGTAGAAGCTCAGCTTTATTCAGTTGAGGACAACACCAGGCAGGGGCAGACATTCACCTTTAGTAGGCCGGAACAGCCAATTGCATTTTTAAAAATGGTAATTTGGAACTGAAGGTTGAAGCTCAGCTTTATTCAGTTGAGGACAACACCAGGCAGGGGCAGACAGAGACCTTTAGTAGGCCGGAACAGCCAATTGCATTTTTAAAAATGGTAATTTGGAACTGAAGGTTGAAGCTCAGCTTTATTCAGTTGAGGACAACACCAGGCAGGGGCAGACAGACACCTTTAGTAGGCCGGAACAGCCAATGGCATTTTTAAAAATGGTAATTTGGAACAGAAGGTAGAAGCTCAGCTTTATTCAGTTGAGGACAACACCAGGCAGGGGCAGACAGACACCTTTAGTAGGCCGGAACAGCCAATGGCATTTTTAGAAATGGTAATTTGGAACAGAAGGTAGAAGCTCAGCTTTATTCAGTTGAGGACAACACCAGGCAGGGGCAGACATTCACATTTAGTAGGCCGGAACAGCCAATTGCATTTTTAAAAATGGTAATTTGGAACAGAAGGTAGAAGCTCAGCTTTATTCAGTTGAGGACAACACCAGGCAGGGGCAGACATTCACCTTTAGTAGGCCGGAACAGCCAATTGCATTTTTAAAAATGGTAATTTGGAACAGAAGGTAGAAGCTCAGCTTTATTCAGTTGAGGACAACACCAGGCAGGGGCAGACATTCACCTTTAGTAGGCCGGAACAGCCAATTGCATTTTTAAAAATGGTAATTTGGAACTGAAGGTTGAAGCTCAGCTTTATTCAGTTGAGGACAACACCAGGCAGGGGCAGACATTCACCTTTAGTAGGCCGGAACAGCCAATTGCATTTTTAAAAATGGTAATTTGGAACAGAAGGTAGAAGCTCAGCTTTATTCAGTTGAGGACAACACCAGGCAGGGGCAGACATTCACCTTTAGTAGGCCGGAACAGCCAATTGCATTTTTAAAAATGGTAATTTGGAACAGAAGGTAGAAGCTCAGCTTTATTCAGTTGAGGACAACACCAGGCAGGGGCAGACATTCACCTTTAGTAGGCTGGAACAGCCAATTGCATTTTTAAAAATGGTAATTTGGAACAGAAGGTTGAAGCTCAGCTTTATTCAGTTGAGGACAACACCAGGCAGGGGCAGACAGACACCTTTAGTAGGCCGGAACAGCCAATTTTATAAAAAAAAAGCAGTTAATAAGAGGCAGAAGGTAGAAGCTCAGCTTTATTCAGTTGCAGCTTCTTGGCAATAATATAAAGAAGACGCGACAGGACAACACTCGGTGGATGCCATATCTGTGTTTTCAATGGAAAAAAACCTTTCAGTTAACTACTTGCAGGAGCAAGTTTTTGTAGCTGGTGGACAATTTTTTTAAAAAAAAGCAGTTAATAAGAGGCAGAAGGTAGAAGCTCAGCTTTATTCAGTTGAGGACAACACCAGGCAGGGGCAGACAGACACCTTTAGTAGGCCGGAACAGCCAATTGCATTTTTAAAAATGGTAATTTGGAACTGAAGGTTGAAGCTCAGCTTTATTCAGTTGAGGACAACACCAGGCAGGGGCAGACAGACACCTTTAGTAGGCCGGAACAGCCAATTGCATTTTTAAAAATGGTAATTTGGAACTGAAGGTTGAAGCTCAGCTTTATTCAGTTGAGGACAACACCAGGCAGGGGCAGACAGACACCTTTAGTAGGCCGGAACAGCCAATTGCATTTTTAAAAATGGTAATTTGGAACTGAAGGTTGAAGCTCAGCTTTATTCAGTTGAGGACAACACCAGGCAGGGGCAGACAGACACCTTTAGTAGGCCGGAACAGCCAATTGCATTTTTAAAAATGGTAATTTGGAACTGAAGGTTGAAGCTCAGCTTTATTCAGTTGAGGACAACACCAGGCAGGGGCAGACAGACACCTTTAGTAGGCCGGAACAGCCAATGGCATTTTTAAAAATGGTAATTTGGAACAGAAGGTAGAAGCTCAGCTTTATTCAGTTGAGGACAACACCAGGCAGGGGCAGACAGACACCTTTAGTAGGCCGGAACAGCCAATTGCATTTTTAAAAATGGTAATTTGGAACAGAAGGTAGAAGCTCAGCTTTATTCAGTTGAGGACAACACCAGGCAGGGGCAGACATTCACCTTTAGTAGGCCGGAACAGCCAATTGCATTTTTAAAAATGGTAATTTGGAACTGAAGGTTGAAGCTCAGCTTTATTCAGTTGAGGACAACACCAGGCAGGGGCAGACAGACACCTTTAGTAGGCCGGAACAGCCAATTGCATTTTTAAAAATGGTAATTTGGAACTGAAGGTTGAAGCTCAGCTTTATTCAGTTGAGGACAACACCAGGCAGGGGCAGACAGACACCTTTAGTAGGCCGGAACAGCCAATGGCATTTTTAAAAATGGTAATTTGGAACAGAAGGTAGAAGCTCAGCTTTATTCAGTTGAGGACAACACCAGGCAGGGGCAGACAGACACCTTTAGTAGGCCGGAACAGCCAATGGCATTTTTAGAAATGGTAATTTGGAACAGAAGGTAGAAGCTCAGCTTTATTCAGTTGAGGACAACACCAGGCAGGGCAGACATTCACATTTAGTAGGCCGGAACAGCCAATTGCATTTTTAAAAATGGTAATTTGGAACAGAAGGTAGAAGCTCAGCTTTATTCAGTTGAGGACAACACCAGGCAGGGGCAGACATTCACCTTTAGTAGGCCGGAACAGCCAATTGCATTTTTAAAAATGGTAATTTGGAACAGAAGGTAGAAGCTCAGCTTTATTCAGTTGAGGACAACACCAGGCAGGGGCAGACATTCACCTTTAGTAGGCCGGAACAGCCAATTGCATTTTTAAAAATGGTAATTTGGAACTGAAGGTTGAAGCTCAGCTTTATTCAGTTGAGGACAACACCAGGCAGGGGCAGACATTCACCTTTAGTAGGCCGGAACAGCCAATTGCATTTTTAAAAATGGTAATTTGGAACAGAAGGTAGAAGCTCAGCTTTATTCAGTTGAGGACAACACCAGGCAGGGGCAGACATTCACCTTTAGTAGGCCGGAACAGCCAATTGCATTTTTAAAAATGGTAATTTGGAACAGAAGGTTGAAGCTCAGCTTTATTCAGTTGAGGACAACACCAGGCAGGGGCAGACAGACACCTTTAGTAGGCCGGAACAGCCAATTTTATTAAAAAAAAGCAGTTAATAAGAGGCAGAAGGTAGAAGCTCAGCTTTATTCAGTTGCAGCTTCTTGGCAATAATATAAAGAAGACGCGACAGGACAACACTCGGTGGATGCCATATCTGTGTTTTCAATGGAAAAAAACCTTTCAGTTAACTACTTGCAGGAGCAAGTTTTTGTAGCTGGTGGACAATTTTTTTAAAAAAAAGCAGTTAATAAGAGGCAGAAGGTAGAAGCTCAGCTTTATTCAGTTGCAGCTTCTTGGCAATAATATAAAGAAGACGCGACAGGACAACACTCGGTGGATGCCATATCTGTGTTTTCAATGGAAAAAAACCTTTCAGTTAACTACTTGCAGGAGAAAGTTTTTGTAGCTGGTGGCCAATTTTTGTACTGTACCAGTTTTTTGTTGTATGTGTTTTTGTTTTTAATGTTAAAATGTCTGCATTTGATATCTCTCCAGTATTTTCTTTTTTATAAGCAAAATACTGCAGTTTTACATCGGTTACATGGATACACAGGCAGCTTGGTGGTGAGTGGAGGAGTATTTAAAGTAGGGACCGCAGACAGGCTATCAAAGGCCTAAAATAACAAACAATAGGCTCATGGCAGTTTTACAGCGGTTACATGGATACACGGGCAGGCAGCTGGTGATGAGTGGAGGAGTATTTAAAGTAGGGACCGCAGACAGGCTATCAAAGGCCTAAAATAACAAACAATAGGCTCATGGCAGTTTTACAGCGGTTACATGGATACACGGGCAGGCAGCTTGGTGGTCAGTGGAGGAGTATTTAAAGTAGGGACCGCAGACAGGCTATCAAAGGCCTAAAATAACAAACAATATGCTCATGGCAGTTTTACAGCGGTTACATGGATACACGGGCAGGCAGCTGGTGATGAGTGGAGGAGTATTTAAAGTAGGGACCGCAGACAGGCTATCAAAGGCCTAAAATAACAAACAATAGGCTCATGGCAGCTTTACAGCGGTTACATGGATACACAGGCAGCTTGGTGGTCAGTGGAGGAGTATTTAAAGTAGGGACCGCAGACAGGCTATCAAAGGCCTAAAATAACAAACAATAGGCTTATGGCAGTTTTACAGCGGTTACATGGATACACGGGCAGGCAGCTTGGTGGTCAGTGGAGGAGTATTTAAAGTAGGGACCGCAGACAGGCTATCAAAGGCCTAAAATAACAAACAATAGGCTCATGGCAGTTTTACATCGGTTACATGGATACACGGGCAGGCAGCTTGGTGGTCAGTGGAAGAGTATTTAAAGTAGGGACCGCAGACAGGCTATCAAAGGCCTAAAATAACAAACAATAGGCTCATGGCAGTTTTACAGCGGTTACATGGATACACGGGCAGGCAGCTTGGTGGTCAGTGGAGGAGTATTTAAAGTAGGGACCGCAGACAGGCTATCAAAGGCCTAAAATAACAAACAATAGGCTCATGGCAGTTTTACAGCGGTTACATGGATACACGGGCAGGCAGCTGGTGATGAGTGGAGGAGTATTTAAAGTAGGGACCGCAGACAGGCTATCAAAGGCCTAAAATAACAAACAATAGGCTCATGGCAGCTTTACAGCGGTTACATGGATACACAGGCAGCTTGGTGGTGTGGAGGAGTATTTAAAGTAGGGACCGCAGACAGGCTATCAAAGGCCTAAAATAACAAACAATAGGCTTATGGCAGTTTTACAGCGGTTACATGGATACACGGGCAGGCAGCTTGGTGGTCAGTGGAGGAGTATTTAAAGTAGGGACCGCAGACAGGCTATCAAAGGCCTAAAATAACAAACAATAGGCTCATGGCAGCTTTACAGCGGTTACATGGATACACAGGCAGCTTGGTGGTCAGTGGAGGAGTATTTAAAGTAGGGACCGCAGACAGGCTATCAAAGGCCTAAAATAACAAACAATAGGCTCATGGCTGTTTTACATCGGTTACATGGATACACGGGCAGGCAGCTTGGTGGTCAGTGGAGGAGTATTTAAAGTAGGGACCGCAGACAGGCTATCAAAGGCCTAAAATAACAAACAATAGGCTCATGGCAGCTTTACAGCGGTTACATGGATACACAGGCAGCTTGGTGGTGAGTGGAGGAGTAGTGCAAGGAGTGTCTGTCCCAGTACTCCCAAAATATAAATAGATGTTAATGTCTCGCAAAACAACCAAAACAAAAAAAAAGGTGGCATACTTAGGTACAGGGGTGGGCTCATCTACTGAGTTTCTGACATAGTAATTTGGCAGTAACTATTTAATGGTGCCAATATAGGACACAGACACAGACTACTTTAAGTTGCATCATAGATGTCTACAAATTTGTATTGTCAGTGCCAGACATTGAATGATGTCAGCGAATAGACTAAAGATTGGTGGAGCTGTGCGACATAATTTTGCACGTGGTAGAGCACATTTTGAGCTGGGGTAGGGGGGAACTCTCTTGAGGCCGGCGGGACCGCCCCAGGGCCCCTCATGTTACAACGGTGTGTCTGACGTTGGGTGCGCACCACCACCGCCAGAGACACTACATTGTACTATGAGGGACCCAGTAGCAATGCCGTCAACCAAAAGCGAGCACACCCACCTCTTCAGACAAACAGCAGTCTCACGGGTGCTTGCGCCAAGTCGCGATACCACGGCCCCGTGTGGGGAGTTTTGCCATTTAGGGAGGTGTAAACATGTCGTATGCTGTACAATCAGCTGCAGCAAATTAGACATTAGAAAAGTAATTCACAGGCAAGAGCTTTTCATAGGAAAGCTAGGTGTCGGCCGGGCAAGGTGGGGCAAAAGATTTCGAAATCCAGTTGTGGTTCATTTTAATGAATGTTAGATCGTCAACATTTTGGGTAGCCAGACGAGTCCTTTTTTCGGTTAATATTGAACCTGCAGCACTGAATACTCTTTCTGATAGGACACTTGCTGCCGGGCAAGCAAGCTCCTGCAATGCATATTCTGCCAATTCTGGCCAGGTGTCTAATTTGGAGGCCCAGTAATCAAATGGGAATGACGGTTGAGGGAGAACATCGATAAGGGATGAAAAATAGTTAGTAACCATACTGGACAAATGTTGTCTCCTGTCACTTTCAATTGATGCAGCAGTACCTGTCCTGTCTGCGGTCATAGCAAAATCACTCCACAACCTGGTCAGAAAACCCCTCTGTCCAACGCCACTTCTGATGTGTGCACCCCTAACACTCCTAGTCTGCTGCCCCCTGGAGCTCGTGTGAGAACGATCACGTGCGCTGTGTGCTGGGAATGCCTGAAGCAAACGGTCAACAAGAGTTGATTGTTTGGTTGCTAATATTAGTTCCAAGTTCTCATGTGGCATAATATTTTGCAATTTGCCTTTATAGCGTGGATCAAGGAGGCAGGCCAACCAGTAATCGTCATCGTTCATCATTTTCGTAATGCGTGTGTCCCTTTTTAGGATACGTAAGGCATAATCCGCCATGTGGGCCAAAGTTCCAGTTGTCAAATCTCCGGTTGTGATTGGTTGAGGGGCAGTTGCAGGCAAATCTACGTCACTTGTGTCCCTCAAAAAACCAGAACCCGGCCGTGACACGCAACCAATTTCCTGTGCCCCCGGGAAAGGTTCGGCATTAAAAATATACTCATCCCCATCATCCTCCTCGTCCTCCACCTCCTCTTCGCCCGCTACCTCGTCCTGTACACTGCCCTGACCAGACAATGGCTGACTGTCATCAAGGCTTTCCTCTTCCTCTGGTGCAGACGCCTGCTCCTTTATGTGCGTCAAACTTTGCATCAGCAGACGCATTAGGGGGATGCTCATGCTTATTACGGCGTTGTCTGCACTAACCAGCCGTGTGCATTCCTCAAAACACTGAAGGACTTGACACATGTCTTGTATCTTAGACCACTGCACACCTGACAACTCCATGTCTGCCATCCTACTGCCTGCCCGTGTATCCTCCCACAAATAAATAACAGCACGCCTCTGTTCGCACAGTCTCTGAAGCATGTGCAGTGTTGAGTTCCACCTTGTTGCAACGTCTATGATTAGGCGATGCTGGGGAAGGTTCAAAGACCGCTGATAGGTCTGCATACGGCTGGCGTGTACAGGCGAACGTCGGATATGTGAGCAAAGTGCACGCACTTTGAGGAGCAGGTCGGAGAACCCAGGATAAGTTTTCAATAAGCACTGCACCACCAGGTTTAAGGTGTGAGCCAGGCAAGGAATGTGTTTCAGTTGGGAAAGGGAGATGGCAGCCATGAAATTCCTTCCGTTATCACTCACTACCTTGCCTGCCTCAAGATCTACTGTGCCCAGCCACGACTGTGTTTCTTGTTGCAAGAACTCGGATAGAACTTCCGCGGTGTGTCTGTTGTCGCCCAAACACTTCATAGCCAATACAGCCTGCTGACGCTTGGCAGTAGCTGGCCCATAATGGGACAACTGGTGTGCAACAGTGTCATCTGCCGATGGAGTGGTTGGCAGACTGCGTTCTGTGGAAGAGCTGTAGCTTCTGCAGGAGGACGAGGAGGAGGAGGAGGAGGGGGTGCGAACGCCTACAGCCAACTGTTTCCTAGACCGTGGGCTAGGCACAACTGTCCCTAAATTGATGTCGCCTGTGGACCCTGCATCCACCACATTCACCCAGTGTGCCGTGATGGACACATAACGTCCCTGGCCATGCCTACTGGTCCATGCATCTGTAGTCAGGTGCACCTTTGTACTCACAGATTGCCTGAGTGCATGGACGATGCGCTGTTTAACATGCTGGTGCAGGGCTGGGATGGCTTTTCTGGAAAAAAAGTGTCGACTGGGTAGCTCGTATCGTGGTTCAGCGTACTCCATCAGGGCTTTGAAAGCTTCGCTTTCAACTAACCGGTAGGGCATCATCCCTACCCTGTGTACGCGGATGCGAGGATAAGTACTTCCTTTTTCTAACCAGAGTCTCATGTAGGGTGAGCTGGACTGGAGAGCTGGAGATCGTGGAACTTTCGGGTGTGCCGGTGTACATGGCAGACTGAGAGACGGTTGGAGACGGTATTGTTTCCGCCGGTGCCCTAGATGCAATATTTCCTCCTACAAAACTGGTGGTTCCCTGACCCTGACTGCTTTTGGCTGGCAAAGAAACCTGCACAGATACTGCCGGTGGTGCGGAAAATGGTGGCCTTACAGTGACGGAAGGGATGTTGCGTTGCTGACTAGCTTCATTGGCCGAGGGTGCTACAACCTTAAGGGACGTTTGGTAGTTAGTCCAGGCTTGAAAATGCATGGTGGTTAAGTGTCTATGCATGCAACTAGTATTTAGACTTTTCAGATTCTGACCTCTGCTTAAGCTAGTTGAAAATTTTTGACAGATGACTTTGCGCTGATCAGTTGGATGTTGTTTAAAAAAATGCCAGACTGCACTCTTCCTAGACTCGGATCCCTTTTCAGGGATTGCAGACTGAGCTTTAACCGGATGGCCACGCTGTCCTCCAACAGGTTTTGGCTTTGACACGCGTTTTGGGCCAGATACGGGCCCGGCAGATGGAACCTGTTGCGATGTTGATGCCTGCTGCGGCCCCTCCTCCACCTCCGCTTCTGAACTACTGCCGCCTGCACCCTGTTCCCCCAATGGCTGCCAATTGGGGTCAATAACTGGGTCATCTATTACCTCCTCTTCGAGCTCGTGTGCAACTTCGTCTGTGTCACTGTGTCGGTCGGTGGTATAGCGTTCGTGGCGGGGCAACATAGTCTCATCAGGGTCTGATTGTGGATCTGTACCCTGAGAGGGCAATGTGGTGGTCTGAGTCAAAGGAGCAGCATAGTACTCTGGCTGTGGCTGTGCATCAGTGCACTCCATGTCAGAATATACTTGTAATGGGCATGGCCTGTTAAATGTTTCACTTTCTAAGCCAGGGACGGTATGTGTAAAGAGCTCCATGGAGTGACCCGTTGTGTCGCCTGCTGCATCCTTCTGTCTTGTTGTAGTTTTTGCTGAGGAGGACAAGGAAGCGACTTGTCCCTGACCGTGAACATCCACAAGCGACGCGCTGCTTTTACATTTACCAGTTTCGGAAGAGGAGGCAAAAGAGCTAGAGGCTGAGTCTGCAATGTAAGCCAAAACTTGCTGTTGCTGCTCCGCCTTTAAAAGCGGTTTTCCTACTCCCAGAAAAGAGAGCGTTCGAGGCCTTGTGTAGCCTGACGACGAAACTGGCTCCACAGCTCCAGACTTAGGTGGAATATTTTTATCCCCACGACCACCTGATGCTCCACTACCACTACCATCATTACCAGCTGACAATGAACGCCCACGACGACCTCTTGCACCAGACTTCCTCATTGTTTTAAAATCTTAACCAAAGTAACTTTATTTGTTGCTGTCAAACAACTTACACGGTGAGCTATAACTTCAGTATGATTTCAATATCCCTTAACAGGTTGGTGAGACCACAAGGAAAATCAGGCACAATGTTACACACTCTGTTTTCTGTGGCACAAAATCACAGAGATGACACACACGCAGGACTGTCACTCAAGCACTAATGTCAATATTAATCTCCCACCTAATTTAATTTTTTTTTTTTCTCAGGGAGACTTTAGAAACCAAATAATATTAAAAACAAAACAAAAAAAAAAACAAAAAAAAAAAGGCTTTCTATGGCCCACAATTAGAGAGAGAGAGGTGGCACACCCAGGAGTCAAGACTGGCGCACAAGCTGAAGGGGCAATATTACTCTCCCACTGTTTTTTTAAGTTTTTTTTTTTTTATTTTCAGGGAGACTTTAGAAACCAAATAATATTAAAAAAACCAAAAAAATAAATAGGCTTTCTATGGCCCACTGAATGAGAGAGAGAGGTGGCACACCCAGGAGTCAAGACTGGCACACAAGCTGAAAGGGCAATATTACTCTCCCACTGTTTTTTTATGTATTTTTTGTTTTTTAAGGGAGACTTTAGAAACCAAATAATATTAAAAAAAAAAACAAAAAAAAAAAGGCTTCCTATGGCCCACAATTAGAGAGAGAGAGGTGGCACACCCAGGAGTCAAGACTGGCGCACAAGCTGAAAGGGCAATATTACTCTCCCACTGTTTTTTTATGTTTTTTTTTTTTTTCAGGGAGACTTTAGAAACCAAATAATATTAAAAAAACCAAAAAAATAAATAGCCTTTCTATGGCCCACTGAATGAGAGAGAGAGGTGGCACACCCAGGAGTCAAGACTGGCACACAAGCTGAAAGGGCAATATTACTCTCCCACTGTTTTTTTTTTTTTTTTTTTTTTTCAGGGAGACTTTAGAAACCAAATAATAAGAAAAAAAATAAATAAATAAATAGGCTTTCTATAGCCCACTGAATGAGAGATAGCACACACAGCAGTGGCACACAAGCCCTGACTGAGGCCAATATTTTTCTCCCACTGATTGATGTAGTGTTTTTGTGTTGAGGTAGATTTTAGAACACAAATCAAGGAAAAAAAAAAAAATGCTTTCTATGGCCCACTGAATGAGAGAGGTGGCACACCCAGGAGTCAAGACTGGCACACAAGCTGAAAGGGCAATATTACTCTCCCACTGTTTTTTTATGTATTTTTTGTTTTTTAAGGGAGACTTTAGAAACCCAATAATATTTAAAAAAATAAATAAATAGGCTTTCTATGGCCCACTGAATGAGAGAGGTGGCACACCCAGGAGTCAAGACTGGCACACAAGCTGAAAGGGCAATATTACTCTCCCACTGTTTTTTTATGTATTTTTTGTTTTTTAAGGGAGACTTTAGAAACCCAATAATATTTAAAAAAAAAAAAAAATAGGCTTTCTATGGCCAACTGAATGAGAGAGGTGGCACACCCAGGAGTCAAGACTGGCGCACAAGCTGAAAGGGCAATATTACTCTCCCACTGTTTTTTTAAGTTTTTTTTCTTTTATTTTCAGGGAGACTTTAGAAACCAAATAATATTAAAAAAACCAAAAAAATAAATAGCCTTTCTATGGCCCACTGAATGAGAGAGAGGTGGCACACCCAGGAGTCAAGACTGGCACACAAGCTGAAAGGGCAATATTACTCTCCCACTGTTTTTTTTTTTTTTTTTTTTTTTTCAGGGAGACTTTAGAAACCAAATAATAAGAAAAATAAATAAATAAATAAATAGGCTTTCTATAGCCCACTGAATGAGAGATAGCACACACAGCAGTGGCACACAAGCCCTGACTGAGGCCAATATTTTTCTACCACTGATTGATGTAGTGTTTTTGTGTTGAGGTAGAATTTAGAACACAAATCACGGAAAAAATAAATAGGCTTTCTATGGCCCACTCAGTGAGAGATGGCACACACAGGGATGGCACTGTAGCAGAAATGCCAATCTTAATCTCCCACAAAAAAAAAAAAAAAAAAAACAGGGACTGTCCTACAATTACTATCTCCCTGCAGTAATCTAAGCCAGGTATGGCAGGCAGCAATAGGAGTGGACTGATGCACAAATTAAATAAAAAGTGTGGACAAACAAAAAAGATAGCTGTGCAGAAAGGAACAAGAGGATATGTGCTTTGAAAAAAGCAGTTGGTTTCCACAGTGGCGTACACACAGCAATACAGCTATCACGGAGCCTTCTAGGGCAGCCCAATGAGCTACAGCGCTGAGGAAAAAAAAAAAAAAAAATAGCTTCCACTGTTCCTGCACACCGAAGGTGGTGTTGGACAGTGGAAATCGCTACAGCACAAGCGGTTTGGTGGTTAGTGGACCCTGCCTAACGCTATCCCTGCTTCTGACGAAGCGGCAGCAACCTCTCCCTAAGCTCAGATCAGCAGCAATAAGATGGCGGTCGGCGGGAACGCCCCTTTATAGCCCCTGTGACGCCGCAGACAGCAAGCCAATCACTGCAATGCCCTTCTCTAAGATGGTGGGGACCAGGATCTATGTCATCACGCTGCCCACACTCTGCGTTCACCTTCATTGGCTGAGAAATGGCGCTTTTCGCGTCATTGAAACGCGACTTTGGCGCGAAAGTCGCGTACCGCATGGCCGACAAGCACAGGGGTCGGATCGGGTTTCATGAGACGCCGACTTAGCCAAAAGTCGGCGACTTTTGAAAATGATCGACCCGTTTCGCTCAACCCTACTCTGTACCTTCACAAAATACTTTGTACCTTCACTAAAGGTACCTTCACACGAAGCGACGCTGCAGCGATAGCGACAACGATGCCGATCGCTGCAGCGTCGCTGTTTGATTGCTGGAGAGCTGTCACACAGACCGCTCTCCAGCGACCAACAATGCCGAGGTCCCCGTGTAACCAGGGTAAACATCGGGTTGCTAAGCGCAGAGCCGCGCTTAGTAACCCGATGTTTACCCTGGTTACCAGCGTAAAAGTAAAAAAAAAAAACAGTACATGCTCACCTGCGCGTCCCCCAGCCTCTGCTTCCTGACACTGACTGAGCTCCGGCCCTAACAGCACAGCGGTGACGTCACCGCTGTGCTTTCACTTTCACTTTAGGGCCGGCGCTCAGTAAGTGTCAGGAAGCAGAGGCTGGGGGACGCGCAGGTGAGCATGTACTGTTTGTTTTTTTTACTTTTACGCTGGTAACCAGGGTAAACATCGGGTTACTAAGCGCGGCCCTGCGCTTGGTAACCCGATGTTTACCCTGGTTACCAGTGTAAAACATCGCTGGTATCGTTGCTTTTGCTTTCAAACACAACGATACACAGCGATCGGACGACCAAATAAAGTTCTGGACTTTATTCAGCGACCAGCGACATCACAGCAGGATCCTGATCGCTGCTGCGTGTCAAACGAAACGATATCGCTAGCCAGGACGCTGCAACGTCACGGATCGCTAGCGATGTCGTTTCGTGTGAAGGTACCTTAAGTCCTGTTCGCAGTCATCTGCCCAACCCAAAGTTTTTTGACCTCCCCCAAAGTCCTTTCCTCTCCCAAAGTCATCTGCCCCCCACATCCACGCAAATTCCTTTGTCCCGACTCCCCACTACATTGTCTTTTGTTTCCCACAAAGTCTTGTCTTGCTTCCAAAGTCATGTCCTCTCCCAAAGTTGTCTCCCCAACCCTTAACCCCTTCACCTCGAAGCCTGTTTTCAACTTCCTGACCAGGCCATTTTTGTCAATTCTGATCACTGTCATTTTATGAGGTCATAACTCTGAAATGCTTCAACAGATCCTGGTGATTCTGAGCTGTTTTCTGAGCTGCACGGGGATTTGCATGGAGATGAGGTGTCTGGAAGCACATGTTTCAGCGTTGCTGTGGAGGTGTTTCATTTATTTAAAACTTTTGCAAATGATTGAGAGTGCAGCTGGTGTAACCTTCTCCTGTTGAATTTTGGATCGGTCCTGTTCAGCTAGCACCTTCTCCTCTTTACAAGTTGAGTGTGACTCCTTACTTAATTTCAAACCTGATCTTTTAGCAGGAAAGAAGCTGCAGAAAAAAAGCATGTTTTCCTTGCATTTTTTGTGTATTTTTTGTGGCTGTTTTGGTATGCTAGATTTGCCTTTTCTGCATGCATGCTGATAAAGTTTAGCATTGAAAAAAAGTCCAGTTCAATAGAATCAGGTTTTGGTACAAAAAAACGCAGAAAAACCTGATACCTAGGTTTTTGGTGCTTTTTTCACCACCCATTCATTTCAATGGGTAAAAAAAACGCTGAAAGAAGTGACATGCTCCATTGTGCAAAGAAACATGCAAAGCACAAATCCTGATGATAAAAAAAGCAAGGTTAGTGAATGAGATTTCTGAAGTTGCATAGAATTTTGCTGGTACTGTTAAACGCAGTTGATAATTTACATTGAAAAGCCTAAAAAACGTCTAGTGTGAACTTAGCCTTATGTCAGCTAATTCAATGAGAATCCTGAGGTGTTGTGCACATGATCTGTCTTTTTCCTTTGTGTAATTGCAGTGCATTTTTTCTGCAGCAAGCCAATTCTTTGTCCTGATTTTTAGCGTTTTTCACCCATTAACTTCAATTGAGTCAGTCAAATCTGCAGCGTGAGAAACACCGGCGAATCTGATCGGTGGTAATGTTACAGCCATTAAGATAGTTATCGTAGGTCAGAGTGCTGCTGATAATGCTGTCAGATGTCAGCGTGACCCCACAAAGATTCTGTGACCCACAGTAAAAAGCTTACTGCGGGTCAGCAGGCATCGACTGATGAGATACTACTACTCCCATCAGGCTACGTCTGTGGAGTGCCCTCCAGGGCCGTGGGGTACTTGAGTCTGGCAGTACTTCGGGGATTGTCATGGCAGAAGTGACCCGGTCCCTGGCCCTGGGTGTCCAATAAAATTGAAATGAAGGGGAAAGAAATAAAGTTTATAGGGGATTAGTTGGTGACACCACCTGTCGTGTTCGGCAATAAGGAAAATGGCCGACGCTGTGGTTTAGGTCCACTGGGGCAGTTGGTGACGCAGCAGAGATAGTACAGCTCTCCACGGGTAGAGCTAGGCTCCAGGGCAGTTAAAGTGTTAAAGTCAATGATGGACTGTTGTAGTGCAGGGCAGGTGACGCAGTAAATAACTTTGAGGACACAGCAGGGTGCAGTCTTCACACTTTTACTCACAGTCTGATGGTTACAGTCCCCAGCTGGGTACTGTGTCCTCCGGGTCTGTGGTCCAGCCAGCTCTCTGGTAATTTGGGTGCACTTTTTGCGACTCCCTTGCTTGTGTACCTTCCCTGGCCATCTCTCTGCGCTGGCTTCACCCTCCTGCCCTGCGCCTCACAAACAGTGTCCCAAGCCAGCAGCCTCGGGTCCTGTTGGGCGACGTCCTCTTGGTTCCCTTGACCCTATGTGGCTGCTTTTTCAGTGAATGTGTGTGGATTTGGCTGTAACACATGCAGATACTACAGCCTCTGGTTTTCTAGATGAGACTTGCAGTTCCTCCACTAGTCTAGGGCCGGTCCCTGACTGCGACTTGGTCCTTCCACCCGACTACGGTCAGCGTGGATTCAGGCACCACGGGAGGATTCCTCACTTCCCTGGCCCCTAGGACCCCTTCTCTCTGGAGCTCCTTTCTTCACGTCTGCTCCCTTCAATTCCTCCCCACCAACTCACCAACTCACAAACCGACTAACTCCTCTCTTTTGCTTGCATAACAACTCCTCACAACTGTCACTCTCTCCACCCATACCCTCTACCTAGTTCCCCCTTCAGCCTGAGATGGGGCCCTCCCTCAATAGGGTCCGCCCAGATCCCCTGGCCTGGAGTGGTGTTGGATGCTAGTGTGGGTCTCGGTTAGTGCCCCCTCCTTACCGAGAGCAGAGTACCACACCTCTGGCTGAGGTGCAGTACCAATGTGGTGACTGGACCCTCAGGTGCACCACATCTGCTGTCACTGATAACAGTGAAAGCAGGCGCTGCTGATGGGAGTAGTCTCTCGTCAGCCAACGCTTGTACTCAAACTTAAAAAAAATAAAAAAATAATAAAACATCTTAAATAATTAAATACATATACAAATGAAAATAAAACACATTATACTCACCTGTCATGGTTCTCAATGGCAAGAGACCGTAGTAAAGCATACAAAAGGACTAGCTCTTGGAAGATGGGAACTCGAGCTGACTGTGAGCTAAACCTACCGCACAACTAACAGTGGCCGGGTAGCGTGCCTACGTTTTATCCCTAGACGCCCAGCGCCAGCCGGAGGACTGACTGACCCTAGCAGAGGAAAATACAGACCTGGCTTACCTCTAGAGAAATTTTCCCCAAAAGGCAGACAGTAGCCCCCACATATATTGTCGGTGATTTTAGAGGAAAATGACATACGAAGTATGAAGATAGGTTTAGCAAATTGAGGTCCGCTTACTAGATATAAACAACCACAAGATGGCAGCCAAATCACTGTCACCTTAAAGAAGCCAACCATATGTAATAATTATTTCTAAAAAAGTTTTTATTAAACAAAAATAAACACAATACAAAACATAAATAAATCAATAAAAACTACTACATATCATCCGGATAGTACCCCATGGGAAAATAACTGTAGGAGGCCTCATATATATATTTATACTGGGAAAGATAATACAGCGGATGCAGGAAAAAAGAAAGACAATTCAAAGAGTCTAAGTTTCCAGTAGAATTTAAATTTTATGGCGCTAGCAGCATCCCTATAAAGACCCTTAAAGCACTCCGTTTTCCTAGCACCTATACTTACGCATAACAGCATGAGAACAATAATTAAACGATCATAGCAAAGTGCCACATAGTGCCGCTTAATAATACCACATGATACTCAAAAATCAGCGCAAAATATCCATTACCCAGATGCCGTAAATCCACGTGTGCCTCCTATACAGCCTTTTCCCAGCGCCCGACGCGCGTTTCGCCCTTGCTTCTTCCGGGGGCGTGTCTCTAAACAGACCGGGTGACGTATTTATGCCAATAAAAGGCCAATCAAGTGCCGCCGCTAATGAAAAAAATGGGACCGCTTATTCCACCGATGACTCAAACGGCGCATGCGCAGATCCATCTCTTCCTGGAAGAACCAACACTTCCGGACATCCGCCGTGTGGACCGCAAGCTGACAGCAAGCAGGAACCACCTGTGACGCTGTCCGAAGTGTGCAGGGAGGAGGACCCGCGCATGCGCACTATCATCGGGAATATTGACCGGCAAAGTGAAAGAAGAAGATTAGGATTTAATAAAAAGTGCCAAAAAAGGGGATTACAATATTAATAGTGCGATAATAATAAGTAATATAGTGCAAATGCGACCCTGTATATCAAAATTATTTATAATAACCAAAACGTGCATATGTGAATTACCCTGCCACTGGTGCAAGAAAAAGTAATTTATTAATACGGTGCAAGAAAGTGCAGATTAATGGGACATATAATACAACCCATACATATTATCCCGCAATGCATACGCGGGCGTGAAGGCATTATTAAACATACAACCAGCATACAACCAGTGCCGTGACGCTGTACTACAATGCCAGCATAAGTGCAACAGTGCAACAGAGATTATCTATATAAAAATATCCATAATACACTGAAGGTGCCCATATAAATAACAAATGCAGATAAGGCTACAAAAAGTGCATAAGAAGCATATAATAACTACGCAGGATCTCATTCAATAAATATATAACTACAATACTATACAAATATAAATAAATAACATTTTAAAATTACTATATATCAAAAAATACCTATAACCATATCAAGATATATAAAAATATATATACAAATATATTATATATATGAAGAACAAGTAATAATATAAGCCGAATTCAACAGCAACTGTTCTTTATTCCTGATAGAAATCCTTTTCATAAGATCCACGCAGCGATTTATCCCATTCTTCATCATATAGCAGCAGGAGAGGACCATGGCAAAATACTATATCAAATATACAATACACAAAAATTAGAAACCATGAATAAAACAATAATACAATAATAAAGACATATATATAAATAACCCCATTAAAAACACCCAGACCCTAAAAATACCTCTCAAGAATAGAAATTGTAACATACAATATTATCTACAGAAAGGCAGAGAAACCAAAGTTTTCATTGAGGCCATCAGGACTAAGGGTTCCCAGACGATATATCCATTTACTCTCAGTCTGGGCAAGGATTTTAGCCAGATCACCCCCTCTAATACCTAAAGAAACCTGATCAATAGCTTTTACTACCAGGCCTCTGGCATTACTTTCATGATATATTTTAAAATGTCTGGCAATAGGTTTAAGGGGCACATCGTTATCCACTTTTTTAGCCTTTAAAATATCCCTGACATGTTCCCTAGTTCTTACCTTCAGTTCCCTAGTTGTCATACCGATATACACTTTCCCACAAGGGCATTGCGCATGGTATATGACTCCTTCCGAACTACAATTTAAGTGTTGTCGAATATCATATTGTTTGGAGCCATCAAAGTTACAGAACTTTGTTGCCTTTGTGTGATTAAAACAGCCTTTGCAGAAGCCACACGGAAAGAAACCAAACCTTCCCATATTCTTCTTATTCTTTTTACGCTCGTAGTGGCTATGTACCAGAGTATCTTTCAAATTTGAAGACCTTTTCGCAACGAAGGATGGGCGGTCAGGTAGACAATGTCGTAAAGTGGAATCCGCTTGTAGCACTTTCCAATGCTTTAACACAATCTCTTTAAGTTCATTCCACTTATTGTTATAAGTTGAGATGAAACGTACTTGTTCAGGAGGATCTTGTGCTTTTGCCATGGAAGAGTCTTTATATAGTAGTTGGTTACGCGAAGTTTTTGCAGCTCTAAGGTATCCTCTTTTGATCATCCTTTTGCTATATCCCCTTTCGGTGAATCTTCTTGTTAGATCCATGGCTTGTCTTTCAAAATTAATGTCATCTGAACATATACGCCGAGCCCGGAGAAACTGCCCCACCGGAATTCCACGGACTGTGGAGATGGGATGGGAGGAATCTGCACATAGAAAGGAGTTAGTAGATGTAGATTTTCTGAAAATATCAGTAGTGATCACACCACTAGATCCAACTCCAATTTTAATGTCCAGAAAATCAATTTCCCTTCCAAATTTAAATGATAGTTTGATGTTCTTGTTATTGTTGTTAAGATATCTCATAATATATTCCAAGCTTTCCAAAGAGCCTTCCCATATAAACAGAACATCATCAATGTATCTCATCCAGTTGTGGATGTGACACATTTCCTGGATGAGATCACCTTGAAATACCTCCCTCTCCCAGGCCCCCAAAAACAAATTGGCATACGAGGGGGCACAAATGGCCCCCATCGCAGTTCCCTGCAACTGTAAATAGGTCCGGTTATTAAAGGTAAAAATATTATGCGTCAGCAGAAATTCAAGCAAAATCATAATCAGTTCCACCATGTCAGGTTCCACTCGACTAGAGTTTAGAAAAAATCTTGTTGCATCCAACCCATCCTGATGCCTTATAGATGTATATAAAGATTCCACGTCGGCTGCTACAAAAATCATATTGTCCTCCAGACACAATTGATCCAGACGTTGCAATGCCGACGTGGTATCCTTAATATAAGAAGGAAGGTTGGTAACCAATGGTTTCAAAAAGTAGTCAATTATACTCCCAATTACTTCACAAAGTCCCCCATTACCTGCTACAATGGGACGGCCTGGGGGGTCCAGATGATTTTTATGTATTTTCGGTATTAAATAAAGGGTAGGGAGCTTTGGATGGCAATTTCTAATCTGATCCACCAATTTCTTCGTCACTAGACCTTGTGTACAGGCGTTCTCCATAATTTCCACCAAAAGATCCTGAAAGGAGGACATAGGATTATACGATAATTGACGGTAGCAATCATGGTCATTCAAAAGTCTATTGGCCTGTTTTTCATATTGGTCAATTGGCCAAATGACCAGATTGCCCCCTTTATCGGCTGGTTTAAAGACAATATCGTCCCATGTCTGCATTTCTCTCAAGGCCAACCATTCCAATCTAGAAAGATTGGATTTATTCCTTTGTTTACATGCCAACTCCTCTATATCTTGTGTGACCAATTTTGTAAAAATCTCCACTGCAGGGCAGAGATTTAAAGCAGGAAATGTTTTACAAGTAGTATATAGATTTTTAGGAATCATACTCACACTTGATGTACTAGCATTTTCTTCTTCTAAGGAAATTAAGGCCTCCAGGGCCTCATCTTCAGCCGTTGTGAGTATATGATCCTTTTCTATCTTCGATGCATGTAATTTTTTAAGAACTAATTTCCTAGCAAATAGATGGGTGTCCTTTACCGATGTGAACGGGTCTAGGTTATTAGAAGGGGAAAAAGTCAGGCCACGTTGTAAAACATTAATCTGTTCCTCAGTTAACACACGACTAGATAAATTAACCACCTGATAGCGGTCTGCAGGTCTGCCATTCTTTTGTGCCTTCTGGAACATATCAGGGAATTTTTTCTTTCTCTCATTCCCTTTAGATTGAGAATCCCGTGTAGTTTCTACATCACTGGCTGAGGTTACACTATCCACCTCAGAGGATCTATCCGATTGTGTCCGAAATCTCTTTCTTGGACCACTTATCCCTCCTTTTAACTGCCACCTGAAGATTTTATTAGAGTCATAGTCTTCCAGTAGGAAGACAGAAAAGGGAACTTCACAGTCAGCTGAAAACCCTTTCAAAACACCATCCAGAAATTACTTTAAGACTCTAATATCAACTCATGACACCAGAGTGGCAATTTCAGCTCACAAGAGCTTCCAGCCTCAGAAATATTCAAAAACAGAGAACTGGAACAAAAATGCAAAACAATCTTAGGACTACAAGTCCAACTTAGCTGATAGTAGTCTAGGAGCAGGAACATGCAACAGAAAGGCTTCTGGTAACATTGTTGGCCGGCATAGAAATGACTGAGGAGCAAGGCTAAATAGAAACTCCCACATCCTGATGGAAACAGGTGAACAGAGGAGATGAAGCACACAAGTTCAGTACCACCAGTAACCACCGGGGGAGCCCAGAAACCAAATTCACAACAGTACCCCCCCTCAAGGAGGGGGCACCGAACCCTCACCAGAACCACCAGGGCGATCAGGATGAGCCCTATGAAAGGCACGGACCAAATCGGAGGCATGAACATCAGAGGCTGTCACCCAAGAATTATCCTCCTGACCGTAGCCCTTCCACTTGACCAAATACTGAAGTCTCCGTCTGGAAACACGGGAGTCCAAGATCTTCTCGACAACGTACTCCAACTCACCCTCAACCAACACCGGAGCAGGAGGCTCAACGGAAGGCACAACCGGTACCTCATACCTGCGCAACAATGACCGATGGAAGACATTATGAATAGAAAAAGATGCAGGGAGGTCCAAACGAAAGGACACAGGGTTAAGAATCTCCAATATCTTGTACGGGCCGATGAACCGAGGCTTAAACTTAGGAGAAGAAACCTTCATAGGGACAAAACGAGAAGACAACCACACCAAGTCCCCAACACAAAGACGAGGACCAGCACGACGATGGCGGTTGGCAAACTGCTGAGTCTTCTCCTGGGACAACTTCAAATTGTCCACCACATGCCCCCAAATCTGATGCAACCTCTCCACCACAGCATCCACTCCAGGACAATCCGAAGACTCCACCTGACCGGAAGAGAAACGAGGATGAAACCCCGAATTACAGAAGAAAGGAGAAACCAAGGTGGCAGAACTAGCCCGGTTATTGAGGGCAAACTCCGCCAAGGGCAAAAAGGCAACCCAATCATCCTGATCCGCAGACACAAAACACCTCAAATAAGTCTCCAAGGTCTGATTAGTTCGCTCGGTCTGGCCATTAGTCTGAGGATGGAAAGCAGACGAAAAAGACAAATCAATGCCCATCCTAGCACAGAACGCTCGCCAAAATCTAGACACGAATTGGGTTCCCCTGTCAGAAACGATATTCTCCGGAATACCATGCAAGCGAACCACATTTTGAAAAAACAAAGGAACCAGCTCGGATGAGGAAGGCAATTTAGGCAAGGGGACCAAATGGACCATCTTAGAGAAACGGTCACACACCACCCAGATGACAGACATCTTCTGAGAAACAGGGAGATCAGAAATAAAATCCATGGAGATGTGAGTCCAAGGCCTCTTCGGAATAGGCAAAGATAACAACAATCCACTAGCCCGAGAACAACAAGGCTTGGCCCGAGCACAAACATCACAAGACTGCACAAAACCTCGCACATCTCGCGACAGGGAAGGCCACCAGAAGGACCTAGCCACCAAATCCCTGGTACCAAAGATTCCAGGATGACCAGCTAACGCAGAAGAATGGACCTCCGAGATGACTCTACTGGTCCAATCATCCGGAACAAACAGTCTACCAGGCGGGCAACGATCAGGTCTATCCGCCTGAAACTCCTGCAAGACCCGTCGCAAGTCTGGGGAAACAGCAGATAATATCACTCCATCCTTAAGGATACCTGTAGGTTCAGAATTACCAGGGGAATCAGGCTCAAAATTCCTAGAAAGGGCATCCGCCTTGACATTTTTAGAACCCGGTAGGTAAGAAACCACAAAATTAAACCGAGAGAAAAATAACGACCAGCGCGCCTGTCTAGGATTCAGGCGCCTGGCAGACTCAAGATAAATCAAATTCTTGTGGTCGGTCAATACCACCACCTGATGTCTAGCCCCCTCAAGCCAATGACGCCACTCCTCAAAAGCCCACTTCATAGCCAAGAGCTCCCGATTACCAATATCATAATTTCGCTCAGCGGGCGAAAATTTACGAGAAAAGAACGCGCAAGGTCTCATCACGGAGCAGTCGGAACTTTTCTGCGACAAAACCGCCCCAGCTCCGATTTCTGAAGCGTCGACCTCAACCTGAAAAGGAAGAGTAACATCAGGCTGACGCAATATAGGGGCGGAAGAAAAGCGGCGCTTAAGCTCCCGAAAGGCCTCCACAGCAGCAGGGGACCAATCAGCAACATCAGCACCCTTCTTAGTCAAATCAGTCAACGGCTTAGCAACATCAGAAAAACCAGTTATAAATCGACGATAAAAATTAGCAAAGCCCAAAAACTTCTGAAGGCTCTTAAGAGAAGAGGGTTGCGTCCAATCACAAATAGCCTGAACCTTGACAGGGTCCATCTCAATGGAAGAGGGGGAAAAAATGTACCCCAAAAACGAAATCTTTTGAACCCCAAAAACACACTTAGAACCCTTTACACACAAGGAATTAGAGCGCAAAACCTGAAAAACCCTCCTGACCTGTTGGACATGAGAGTCCCAGTCATCCGAAAAAATCAAAATATCATCCAGATACACAATCATAAATTTATCCAAATATTCACGGAAAATGTCATGCATAAAAGACTGAAAGACTGAAGGGGCATTTGAAAGACCAAAAGGCATTACTAAATACTCAAAATGGCCCTCAGGCGTATTAAATGCGGTTTTCCACTCATCCCCCTGCTTAATTCGCACTAAATTATACGCCCCACGAAGATCAATCTTAGAGAACCACTTGGCCCCCTTTATTCGAGCAAACAAATCAGTAAGCAGTGGCAAAGGATACTGATATTTAACCGTGATTTTATTCAAAAGCCGATAATCAATACACGGCCTCAAAGAGCCATCTTTTTTAGATACAAAGAAAAAACCGGCTCCTAAGGGAGATGACGAAGGACGAATATGTCCCTTTTCCAAGGACTCCTTAATATATTCCCGCATAGCAGCATGTTCAGGCACAGATAGATTAAATAAACGACCCTTTGGAAACTTACTGCCCGGAATCAGATCTATAGTACAATCGCAATCTCTGTGCGGAGGTAGTGAACCAAGTTTAGGCTCCTCAAAAACGTCCCGATAATCAGATAAAAATTCCGGAATCTCAGAGGGAATAGATGACGAAATGGAAACCAAAGGTACGTCCCCATGAGTCCCCTGACATCCCCAGCTTAACACAGACATTGCTTTCCAGTCGAGGACTGGGTTATGAGATTGCAGCCATGGCAATCCAAGCACCAACACATCATGTAGATTATACAACACAAGGAAGCGAATAATCTCCTGGTGATCCGGATTAATACGCATAGTTACTTGTGTCCAGTATTGTGGTTTATTACTAGCCAATGGCGTGGAGTCAATACCCTTCAGAGGTATAGGAACTTCCAGAGGCTCTAAAGTAAACCCACAGCGTTTGGCAAAGGACCAATCCATAAGACTCAAAGCGGCGCCAGAGTCGACATAGGCGTCCGCGGTAATAGACGATAAAGAGCAAATCAGGGTCACAGATAGAATAAACTTAGACTGTAAAGTGCCAATTGAAACAGACTTATCAACCTTCTTAGTACGTTTAGAGCATGCTGATATAACATGAGTTGAATCACCACAATAGAAGCATAACCCATTTTTTCGCCTAAAATTCTGTCGTTCGCTTCTGGACAGAATTCTATCACATTGCATAATCTCTGGCGCCTTCTCAGTAGACACCGCCAAATGGTGCACAGGTTTGCGCTCCCGCAAACGCCGATCAATCTGAATAGCCATTGTCATGGACTCATTCAGACCTGTAGGCACAGGGAACCCCACCATAACATCTTTAATGGCATCAGAGAGACCCTCTCTGAAATTCGCCGCCAGGGCGCACTCATTCCACTGAGTAAGCACAGACCACTTACGAAATTTTTGGCAGTATATTTCAACCTCATCTTGCCCTTGAGACAGGGCCATCAAGGCTTTTTCAGCCTGAATCTCTAAATGAGGTTCCTCATAAAGCAACCCCAAAGCCAGGAAAAACGCATCCACATTGAGCAACGCAGGATCCCCTGGTGCCAAAGCAAATGCCCAATCCTGAGGGTCGCCCCGGAGCAAGGAAATTACAATCCTGACTTGCTGTGCAGGATCTCCAGCGGAGCGAGATCTCAGAGACAAAAATAATTTACAATTATGTTTGAAATTCTGGAAGCGAGATCTATCCCCGGAGAAAAATTCAGGTAAAGGAATTCTAGGTTCAGATATAGGAGCATGAATTACAAAATCCTGTAAACTTTGAACCTTCATAGCGAGATTATCCAAACCAATAGCTAAACTCTGAGGATCCATTTTAATCAGGTGAAATCAGAACCATTCAAGGATTAGAAGGAGAGAGAGACGAAGGCTGCAGTAAGCAGAGATGCAAGTGAATCAACTAATGAGCAAACTCAGAAAAAAAAAAAAAAATTCTCTGCAGACTTCTTTTCTCTCCTTTCTTCTGCCAATTATTTTAACTCTGGGCCGGCCAAACTGTCATGGTTCTCAATGGCAAGAGACCGTAGTAAAGCATACAAAAGGACTAGCTCTTGGAAGATGGGAACTCGAGCTGACTGTGAGCTAAACCTACCGCACAACTAACAGTGGCCGGGTAGCGTGCCTACGTTTTATCCCTAGACGCCCAGCGCCAGCCGGAGGACTGACTGACCCTAGCAGAGGAAAATACAGACCTGGCTTACCTCTAGAGAAATTTTCCCCAAAAGGCAGACAGTAGCCCCCACATATATTGTCGGTGATTTTAGAGGAAAATGACATACGAAGTATGAAGATAGGTTTAGCAAATTGAGGTCCGCTTACTAGATAGTAGGAAGACAGAAAAGGGAACTTCACAGTCAGCTGAAAACCCTTTCAAAACACCATCCAGAAATTACTTTAAGACTCTAATATCAACTCATGACACCAGAGTGGCAATTTCAGCTCACAAGAGCTTCCAGCCTCAGAAATATTCAAAAACAGAGAACTGGAACAAAAATGCAAAACAATCTTAGGACTACAAGTCCAACTTAGCTGATAGTAGTCTAGGAGCAGGAACATGCAACAGAAAGGCTTCTGGTAACATTGTTGGCCGGCATAGAAATGACTGAGGAGCAAGGCTAAATAGAAACTCCCACATCCTGATGGAAACAGGTGAACAGAGGAGATGAAGCACACAAGTTCAGTACCACCAGTAACCACCGGGGGAGCCCAGAAACCAAATTCACAACACTCACCTAACACCAAATTCCCACTGAACTTGTCTCCTAAATTTTTTTTTTACCTAAAAAAACCCAGCAAATACTCACCTTAATGCCCAATCCCCGATGCCAATGTCCCCTGTAGACAATCAAAAATAATAAACCACCATATACTCTCCTGTCTGCCATAATACCATAGTACGCGTAGTCCCAAGTGTCCCATGCCGATCTCACTTGTAGAATCACAGCGGGAAATGTGACTGCTCCAACCGGCTGCTGGCTCCACACTGACAGGACTGTCATGGCTCCTGAAGTGGATAGCGCTGAACTGCCGTGAGAAAGATCAAACAAGTTCATTAACTTATGAGCTACAATGATCTCACTTATGGCATCACCGCTGCGTGAGAACTTTCAGCTGCTGACACCAAGCCCTAATTCCATTACCCTGATACAACTGCATCAGAATGAAAAGGAAGGGGTTGAACCAGGAAATTACATCACAAAACTTTTTTTTTTTTTAAATATCTCTATTTAGCTCAAAACAGTATTCATTGCTGTACAAAAACACATGCAAAAAAACAAAAACACTTGTTTTTGCTGCAGAGTTTTTGCTACCAAGAGATGCAGAAAACTTGCAGAAATTTCTGCAAACAAATATGCTTTTTTATGCAAATTTTCAGCTGCATTTTACAGTACTGGGAAAGTCTCTGAGATTTCTGAAATCTCATGCACTCTTTGTTTTTTTTGTCAATGGAGAATGTCACTTCTTTCGGTGTTTTTTTTCTGCTGAAAATCTGCACCAAAAAAAGCAGGTATCAGGTTTTGAAGTGTTTTTTTTGTGCTAAAACCTGATTAAATCACCGCTAGTGTTGAGCATTCCGATACTGCAAATATCGGGTATCACCGATATTCGCTGTATCGGAATTCTGATACCGAGTTCCGATATTTTTGCGATATCGGATACCAGAATCGGAAGTTCCCATAGTGCAATAATACACTATAATGGAGTGTGGTCGGTGCGTGGGTGGAGACTGCGTGTCTCTCTGCGGGCGGGGTCTGTGCGGGACCGTGGGGGGTCTGTGCATGCCTGCCGGGGGTCTGTGCGGCCTGCCGGCAGTCTGTGCGGTCTCTCGTGGGTCTGTACGGCCTGCCGGGGGGGTCTGTGCGGCCTCTCAGGGGTCTGTATGGGCCTCTCTGGGGTCGGTGCAGGCTGCCGGGGGGTCTTTGTGTCTGTGCAGGCATCGTCCGATGGGACTACAAGTCCCATCGGACGATGCCTGCTACAATGACAGTGATTGACACATTAGCCAATGATGGGACAGTAGTAGTCCCATCATCCGGCTAATGTGTTGAATGTAAAAAAAAATACTACATACATGCTACATACATACTACATACATGCTACATACATACTACATACATACAACATACTGTAAAGCTGCAGTAGCTTCGTACGCAGTGAAGAAGCAGTGACCCACAAATTCAAACACAAAAGTCTCTTTTATTGTGTTACTTCACACAGTCAATATAGTAAACGGCTTCTTCATACAGTCCATTAATAATGCATGGCTATATGACGCAGTCAATACACAGGCCAAACTTCCCTCTGTCCAGTTTCCCTGGGTGACCGCACGCCGGTAACAAGACTCTGTACTCACTCAGCGCACTACACTCTTTATCCTCTGGAGTGCAGCCGGGTACAAATAAGACAGCCCAAGACGCAGGGTGTCAGTCCTCTGTACTCACTCAGCGCACTGCACTCTTTATCCTCTGGAGTGCAGCCAGGTACACATAAGACAGCCCAAGACACAGGGTGTCAGTCCTCTGTACTCACTCATCGCACTGCACTCTTTATCCTCTGGAGTGCAGCCGGGTACATATAAATGCATATAACTTCAGTGATCAGTTTACACCAGTTCAATGCAATACATTTCACATGGCTTTAGATTTGCAGTCCCTAAACAGGCCAGACTTCCCTTGTCCAGTTTCCCTGGGCGACCGCACGCCACCTCAGTATCTATACGTCTCCATACACACAGCCTCATCTGTTGCAGACACTACTCACGCCAGCCCTCCTCTGACTAGTTCCCGTGGGTGTCCTGCATCGCTGTATCACAGTCTCTTTACAGTCTCTTTACTCACACAGTCGTACACAGTTCAGGACATCCTCCGGATAGCAGCCAGGCACCATATCCACCTGTTTGCAATCGTTGCACATGCTAGTCCTCTTTCGGGCACAGGACATCCACCTCCGGGCACAGAACATCCACCTCCGGGCACAGGACTGTCCACATCCGACTCCTACGGGCACAGGACATCCACCTCCGGGCACAGGACTGTCCACCTCCAGGCACAGGACTGTCCACCTCCGAGACCAGTACCATGGACGACTTGCATCTCTGTGTACGCTGCGGGTGCCAGGCTATTCAGCTGCCCTGGGTGCTGGCTCTGCTGGCCTCCATGCACTCTGCAGACAAGCACACTCCAGACTGACACTGACGTGCACCTGGCCTCACCTGGCCAGACAACATGGCCTGCACGGCCTGACACACCCATACCCCTTACTGCAGGGCTTTTAAACACACACAAACCTGTGGCCTTCAGCCACCTGGAAAACCCGGGCCGGAAATCCGAGACTCTCATGCACACCTATGGACCTCATCCGTCTGCATGCACCTTCTGGGGAGAACAAACAGCGCCCCCTAGCTGTATCAGAGGCCACAGCCTCACATATCCCCCCCCCCCTGTTCATACCTGTGGGGTTGAACACTTGTTCTCCCGTAAGGGCGCGAGATAATAAGGCATCCGTATGACCCTGTGACATCCCCGCCCAAAACAACGTTTTCAGTTTCTCCTGCCAAAACCTCTAGGGGGAGCCTATCAGGATTACACTCTGACCCTAATTTGGCGACCCCTATGGCAGGTATCTCAATATTTTCAGGTTCTATGCCAAAAACAGTACATAAACACATTCTCTGCTGCAACTGCAGCGCCTCTAGCTGTTGCTGCCAGAACTGCAGCTCCTGCTGCGCAGACTTCGTGGACCCGCCGATCCACAGCAAATCTTCGTAACCCCACCGAGTTACCGCCAGAAGCTTTCAATATTCATGGCCCCGCCGAGCCACAGCAAGACAGTCTTGAGAAAAAAAAATTTCCAGCTGACTTTGCACAATGCTATGCAGCACGCTTTGGGGTATGCCTCAGTTCGCACTGCCCGCATTCTCTCCACCATATGTAAAGCTGCAGTAGCTTCGTATGCAGTGAAGAAGCAGTGACCCACAAATTCAAACACAAAAGTCTCTTTTATTGTGTTACTTCACACAGTCAATATAGTAAACAGCCTCCATGCACTCTGCAGACCAGCACACTCCAGACTGACACTGACGTGCACCTGGCTTCACCTGGCAAGACAACATGGCATGCACGGCCTGCACGGCCTGACACACCCATACCCCTTACTGCAGGGCTTTTAAACACACACAAACCTGTGGCCTTCAGCCACCTGGAAAACCCGGGCCGGAAATCCGAGACTCTCATGCACACCTATGGACCTCATCCGTCTGCATGCACCTTCTGGGGAGAACAAACAGCGCCCCCTAGCAATATCAGAGGCCACAGCCTCACAATACATACTACATACATACTACATACATGCATACAACATACTACATACATACTACATACTACACACATGCTACATACATACTACATACATGCTACATACATGCTACATACTACATACATACTACATGCTACATACATGCTACATACATACTACATGCTACATACATGCTACATACATACTACATACATGCTACATACATACTACATACATGCTACATACATACTACATGCTACATACATACTACATACATACCCAGCTCTCCTGCTGTCTGTCTATGAAGTGCACATAGTACATCACCCAGCTTTGTACATAGACTCGCCTCTGCACCTAGCATTCACATGGTATGTTCATCCACCCAGCTCTCCTGCTGTCTGTCTATGAAGTGCACATAGTACATCACCCAGCTTTGCACATAGACTCGCCTCTGCACCTAGCATTCACATGGTATGCCTTTCAGCTAACCCCAGCTTTACCCCACCCGTGTTATTTATGACGTTGTTTACTCTGGCTTGATTGTATGCATCTGGCCCACTCCTAATTCTCTGACCATGATGAGTGAGACCACTCCTCTCTGCTTCACACCTGAATGCACTTAGTTGTACTTATATTGCATAGTTCAAGTCTGCATAAACTTCAGTCTGCAGTGTGATTCCTCTAAGTGTGTCCTAGAAGTGTGAAGATTACAGTAGAATTAAAACCTGAATTGAACCTGAAGGGAACTGAAGGTAACTGGCCAGTCACTGTAAACAATGTTTCTGTTTATTTTCACTCTCACCCCTATAATCCTTCACTTAATGCTACCTCCCCTAATCCCCACACCAAGTAAGGAACTGTTTATCTCTGCTTCAATCCTCCCCATCCATCTCACCTCCTCTTCAGAACTGTTCCTTAACCTACAATCCTCTGCCTCCAAACACAGACAGCCCCCTCATGCCCTCTCCTTCTCCCACCTGCTAACACTTTCTCTGCTCCTTCTCACTGCTGGTGATATCTCTCCAAATCCTGGTCCTCCTCACCACATTCCCACAGTCATTTCTACCTCCCATCCACGCTCTATCACAAATTTCCGTAACCTCTCTAATCTTATACCCATTCACCCAGCCCCCGCTTCCCCAGTCCCACTAACAGGAGCTCTGTGGAACGCTCGCTCTATCTGCAACAAGCTTTCCTACATCCATGATCTTTTTGTTACTACCAAACTTTCCTTCCTCGCCATCACCGAAACCTGGCTCACCCCTTCTGACACAGCCTCCCCTGCTGCACTCTCTTATGGTGGCTTCCTCCTTTCTCACACACCCCGACCCAGCAGCAAACATGGTGGAGGAGTTGGTTTTCTCCTGTCAGATAACTGCTCCTTCACCCCAATCCCACTGCCACTCTCTGTTACCCTCCCTTCCTTTGAGGTGCACTCTGTGCGCATCTACTCCCCCTCCAACCTCCAACTGGCTGTCATTTACCGCCCCCCAAGGCCAGCCACCACCTTCTTTGACCACTTCACCACCTGGCTACTTAATTTCCTTTCCGTGGACATCCCCACTATCATCATGGGTGACTTCAACATCCCCATTGACACTTCCCTTGCAGCTGCCACTAAACTTCTATCTCTCACTTCCTCCTTCAGCCTCACTCAATGGTCTTCTACAGCCACCCACAAAGATGGTCACACACTGGACCTCATCTTCACCTGCCTCTGCTCCCTATCTAACCTCTCTAACTCACCTCTTCCTCTCTCTGACCACAACCTTCTCACCTTCTCTTCCCTCTCCACTCCATGTCTACAATTCCCACACCACAAACTTTCACACCCTCGCAGAAATCTTAAACATCTTGACCTACATTCATTCTCTGAATCCCTCCTCCCTCTCACAGATGTAAGTTCCTTACACAATGCGGATGACGCTGCCGCTCTATATAACACCACAATAGCTGTGGCTTTGGAATCTGCTGCCCCACTTACACATACCAAAGCTTGCAAAATCAACAGACAGCCCTGGCACACCAGCCTGACTAAAGAACTGAGGCGAGCTTCCAGGGCTGCTGAGCGCAGATGGAAAAGATCCCACTCCAACGAGCACTTCGTCGCATTCAAACAGTCCCCCACTACTTTCAAGACCACACTCGCCACAGCTAAACAAACCTACTTCTCATCTCTCATATCATCCCTGTCTCACAACCTTAAACAGTTATTCAACACCTTCAATTCTCTCCTCCATCCCCCAGCACCTCCTCCCTCCCCACTTATCTCAGCTGAAGACTTTGCCTCATTTTTCAAGCAGAAGATTGATAACATCAGAGACAGTTTTGGTCAACAACCCCCAGAGCCCTTCCTCCCGACTTCCCAGCCCTCTACATCCAAAACCAACTTCTCCACCATTACAGAAGATCAACTCTCCACTCTACTCTCAAGATCGCATCCCACCACCTGTGCACTTGACCCGCTCCCATCCCACTTCATCCCAAACCTCACCACAGTCTTCATCCCAACCCTAACCCATCTCTTCAACCTATCACAAACAACTGGTGTTTTCCCCTCAAGCTTTAAACATGCCTCCATCACACCTATCCTCAAAAAGCCTTCTCTTGACCCATTCTCTGTATCTAGCTATCACTAGTGTTGAGCATTCCGATACCGCAAGTATCGGGTATCGGCCGATATTTGCTGTATCGGAATTCCGATACCGAGTTCCGATATTTTTGTGATATCGGAAATCGGAATCGGAAGTTCCCAGTGTATGGTTCCCAGGGTCTGGAGGAGAGGAGACTCTCCTTCAGGCCCTGGGATCCATATTCATGTAAAAAATAAAGAATAAAAATAAAAAATATGGATATACTCACCCATCCGACGGACCCTGGACCTTAGCGGTGCAACCGGCAGCTTCCGTTCCAAAGAATGCAGTGAGTGTACAGGACCTGCGATGACGTCGCGGTCTTGTGATTGGTCGCGTGACCGCTCATGTGACCGCTCACGTGACCGTGACGTCATCAAAGGTCCTTCACTCACTGCATTCTTAGGAACGGAGGCTGCCGGTTGCACCGCTAAGGTCCAGGGTCCGTCCGAGGGTGAGTATATCCATATTTTTTATTTTTATTCTTTATTTTTTACATGAATATGGATCCCAGGGCCTGAAGGGGAGTTTCCTCTCCTTCAGACCCTGGGAACCATCCAGGATACCTTCCGATATTTGTGTCCCATTGACTTGTATTGGTATCGGGTATCGGTATCGGCGATATCCGATATTTTTGGGATATCGGCCGATCCAATTCGATACCGATACTTTCAAATATCGGACGGTATCGCTCAACACTAGCTATCACCCTATATCACTTCTCCCCTATGCCTCCAAACTACTGGAACAATACGTCTACCTTGAACTGTCCTCCCATCTCTCTTCTTGCTCCCTCTTTGACCACTTACAATCTGGCTTCCGGTCACACCATTCCACTGAAACTGCCCTAACTAAGGTCACCAATGACCTCTTAACCGCCAAGAGCAAGCGACACTACTCTTTCCTCCTTGACCTGTCGGCTGCCTTTAACACAGTGGACCATTCCCTATTATTACAGACCCTCTCATCCCTTGGCATCACAGACTTGGCCCTATCCTGGATCTCATCATACCTAACAGACCGGACATTCAGCGTCTCCCACTCACACACCACCTCCTCACCTCGCCCCCTATCTGTCGGAGTCCCACAAGGTTCAGTCCTAGGGCCCCTGCTCTTCTCCATTTACACCTTTGGCCTGGGACAGCTCATAGAATCTCATGGCTTTCAGTATCACCTCTATGCTGATGACACACAGATCTACATCTCTGGACCAGATATCACCTCCCTATTAACCAGAATCCCTCAATGTCTGTCCACTAGGGTTGAGTGACTTTTATTTTTATAGGATCGGGTCGGGTTTCACGAAACCCAACTTTCTCAAAAGTCGGGTCGAGTGAAATCGGCCGATCCTATAAAAAAGTCGGGGTCGAGGTCGGCCGAAACACGAAACCCAATGCAGTGCAATGGGATACTATGGTTCCCAGGGTCTGAAGGAGAGGAAACTCTCCTTCAGGCCCTGTGATCCATATTAATGTGTAAAATAAAGAATCAAAATAAAAAAATATTGATATACTCACCCTCGGACGCGCCCTGGTACTAACCGGCAGCCTTCCTTCCTAAGAATGAGCGCGTGAATGACCTGCGGTGACGTCGCGGCTTGTGATTGGTCGCGAGCGGTCACATGGGCGGTCACGCGACCAATCACAAGCCGCGATGTCATCTAAGGTCCTTCACGCGCTCATTCTTAGTAAGGAAGGCTGCCGGAAAGAAGCAGGGCGCATCCGAGGGTGAGTATATTCCTATTAGGTATATACTCACCCTCGGACGCGCCCTGCTTCTTTCCGGCAGCCTTCCTTCCTAAGAATGAGCGCGTGAAGGACCTTAGATGACGTCGCGGCTTGTGATTGGTTGCGTGACCGCCCATGTGACCGCTCACGACCAATCACAAGCCGGCGACGTCACCGCAGGTCATTCTCGCGCTCATTCTTAGGAAGGAAAGCTGCCGGTTAGTACCAGGGCGCGTCCGAGGGTGAGTATATCAATATTTTTTATTTTGATTCTTTATTTAACACTTAAATATGGAATCCGATACCGATTCCCGATATCGCAAACATATCGGAACTCGGTATCGAAATTCCGATACCAGATTCAGAAGATCGCCGACCTCATGGCCGACCCCACACAGGGGTCGGGTCGGGTTTCATGAAACCCGACTTTGCCAAAAGTCAGCGACTTCTGAAAATGGCCGACCCGTTTCGCTCAACCCTACTGTCCACTATTTCATCCTTCTTCTCTGCTAGATTTCTGAAACTTAACATGGACAAAACAGAATTCATCATCTTTCCCCCATCTCACGTGACCCCCCCAACTAACCTATCCATTACAGTAAATGACTGCCCACTCTCCCCAGTCCCACAAGCTCGCTGCCTCGGGGTAATCCTTGATGCTGATCTCTCCTTCAAACCACATATCCAAGCCCTTTCCACTTCCTGCCGACTTCAACTCAAAAATATTTCATGAATCCGTACATTCCTCAACCAAGAATCTGCAAAAACCCTAGTCCATGCCCTCATTATCTCTCGCCTTGACTACTGCAACCTCCTGCTCTGTGGCCTGCCCTCTAACACTCTCGCCCTCGTCCAATCTATTCTAAACTCTGCTGCCCGACTAATCCACCTGTCCCCCCGCTATTCCCCGGCCTCTCCCCTCTGTCAATCCCTTCACTGGCTCCCCATTGCCCAGAGACTCCAGTACAAAACCCTAACTATGACGTACAAAGCCATCCACAACCTGTCTCCTCCATACATCTGTGACCTCGTCTCCCAGTACTTACCTACACGCAAGCTCCGATCCTCACAAAATCTCCTTCTCTACTCCCCTCTTATCTCCTCTTCCCACAATCGTATACAAGATTTCTCTCGCGTATCACCCCTATTCTGGAACCCTCTACCACAACACATCAGACTCTCGCCTACCATCGAAACCTTCACAAAGAGCCTGAAGACCCACCTCTTCCGACAAGCCTACAATCTGCAGTAACCACCGATCGACCAAACCGCTGCATGGACAGCTCTATCCTCACCTACTGTATTCTCACAAATCCCTTGTAGATTGTGAGCCTTCGCGAGCAGGGTCCTCTCTCCTCCTGTACCAGTTATGACTTGTATTGTTTTAGATTATTCTACTTGTTTTTATTATGTATACCCCTCCTCACATGTAAAGCGCCATGGAATAAATGGCGATACAACAATAAATAATAATAATAATACCACATACATACATACATACTACATACATATATACGTACAACATACATAATACATAAATACATACATACTACATACTACATACATACTACATACAAACATACATACTACATACATACATACATACTACATACATACATACTACATACATTACATACATACTACATACATACATACTACTTGTATGTTGTATGTATGTAGTATGTATGTATGTAGTATGTATGTATGTAGTATGTATGTATGTAGTATGTTGTATGTAGTATGTATGTATGTATGTAGTATGTATGTGTGTATGTAGTATGTATGTATGTATGTAGTATGTACAGTATGTATGTATGTGGTATGTACGTACTATGTTGTATGTTGTATGTATGTAGTATGTATGTAGTATGTATGTGGTATGTATGTATGTAGTATGTATGTAGTATTTTATAATATGCAGTATGTATGTAGTATTATATAAAGGGTTAATAAAACACACACATTAGGAAAAAAGTATTTTAATATTCTTAATTTAACCATACATCAGGTGATGTCACTGCTCTATAGAACCCTCAGTGACACACTGACAGGAGACAATGTCTCCTGCAGTGCATCACTGAGGTTACTATAGTTCAAAGTCTTACTTTATGGCAATTGCTGCATGGGAAAATTTCTCACACAGCAATGGCATAAAGTGAGACTAGGGACTATTTTTTTACAGCGGCGAAGGAATACAATGCGGAAGGATACCTTCCTCCCGTAATTGTGTTCCTGGAGCCCCTGGAGAGCGGTTGCATCAGCTGATGCTGCCGTTCTCCATGGGAGATCGTCGTGGGACACTTGTGGATTTCTGCGGACAGGGAGTATATTGGTTGTTTGTTATTTTAATCTTTTTTACAGATGACACTGGCTTCGGGGATCAAAATGACAAGTAATGGTGAGTATATAATCTATGTTTAATGTACTGTATGTCTATATGTATGTAATGTATGAATGTATTGTATGTAGTATGTATGTAGTATGTATGTATGTAGTATGTATGTAGTATGTATGTATGTAGTATGTATGTAATGTGTATGTATGTAGTATATATGTATGTATGTAGTATGTATGTATGTAGTATGTATGTAGTATGTAGTGTCATGAATCCCAATGGCTAGGGATAGCACAGGACAAGCAAAGTACAAATATATTACGGACGAGCTCTAGGGTGATGGAACCTGGGCTGACCGCTGCCCTACGCCTGACAAACGCAACTAGAGATAGCCAGGGAGCGTGCCTACGTTGGTTCTAGACGCCACGCACCAGCCTAAGAGCTAACTAGCACTGCAGAGAAAATAAAGACCTCACTTGCCTCCAGAGGAATGAACCCCAAAAGATATAGTTGCCCCCCACATGTATTGACGGTGAAATGAGAGGAAGGCACACACACAGAGATGATATATATAGTTTTAGCAAATTGAGGCCCGCTGTAAACTAGAAAGCAGAACGATACAAAAGGGGACTGAGCGGTCAGCAAAAAACCCTAATCAAAAAAACCATCCTGAGATTACAAGAACCCATGTGCCAACTCATGGCACATGGGGAGAACCTCAGTCCACTAGAGCTACCAGCTAGCATAGAGACATAATAAGCAAGCTGGACAAAAAAACCAAACAACTGAAAATCAGCACTTAGCTTATCCTGAAAGATCTGGGAGCAGGTAGGCAGGAACCAAACAGAGCACATCTGAATACATTGATAGCCGGCAAGGGAATGACAGAAAGGCCAGGTAAGATAGGAAACACCCAGCCACTGAGGGACAGGTGGAAACCAAAGGCCGCAACCCACCAAAGTCACCCAGTACCAGCAGTAACCACCAGAGGGAGCCCACAAACAGAATCCACAACAGTACCCCCCCCTTGAGGAGGGGTCACCGAACCCTCACGAGAACCCCCAGGGCGATCAGGGTGAGCTCTATGGAAGGCGCGGACCAAATCAGTCGCATGAACATCGGAGGCGACCACCCAGGAATTATCCTCCTGACCATAACCCTTCCACTTAACCAAATACTGGAGTTTGCGTCTGGAAACACGAGAATCCAAGATCTTCTCAACAACATACTCCAATTCTCCCTCCACCAGCACCGGAGCAGGAGGCTCAACCGAAGGAACAACGGGCACCTCATACCTCCGCAACAACGACCGATGGAACACATTATGAACAGCAAACGATGCTGGGAGATCCAAACGAAAAGATACAGGGTTAAGAATCTCCGAGATCCTATAAGGACCGATGAACCGAGGCTTGAACTTAGGAGAAGAGACCTTCATAGGGACAAAACGAGAAGACAACCACACCAAATCCCCAACAAGAAGTCAGGGACCCACGCGGCGACGGCGATTAGCAAACTGCTGAGTCTTCTCCTGAGATAACTTCAAATTGTCCACCACCTGATTCCAAATCTGATGTAGCCTGTCCACCACCACGTCCACTCCAGGACAATCCGAAGGCTCCACCTGACCAGAGGAAAAATGAGGATGAAACCCCGAATTACAAAAAAAAGGAGAGACCAACGTGGCAGAACTAGCCTGATTATTAAGAGCAAATTCGGCCAGTGGCAAAAAAGCAACCAAGTCATCTTGATCAGCAGAAACAAAACACCTCAAATAAGTTTCCAAGGTCTGATTAGTTCGCTCCATCTGGCCATTCGTCTGAGGATGGAATGCAGACGAGAAAGACAAATCAATGCCCATCTTGGCACAAAACGTCCGCCAAAATCTAGACACAAACTGGGATCCCCTGTCAGAAACGATATTCTCCGGAATCCCATGCAAACGAACCACGTTCTGAAAAAATAAAGGGACCAACTCAGAGGAGGAAGGCAACTTAGGCAAGGGCACCAAATGAACCATCTTAGAAAAGCGGTCACACACAACCCAGATAACGGACATTTTCTGTGAAACCGGGAGATCAGAAATAAAATCCATGGAAATGTGCGTCCAAGGCCTCTTCGGGATGGGCAAGGATAACAACAACACACTGGCCCGAGAACAGCAAGGCTTAGCTCGAGCACACACTTCACAAGACTGCACAAAGGTACGCACATCCCTAGACAAGGAAGGCCACCAAAAAGACCTGGCCACCAAGTCTCTAGTACCAAATATTCCAGGATGACCAGCCAACACAGAAGAATGGACCTCGGAGATGACTCTACTGGTCCAATCATCCGGAACAAACAGTCTTTCTGGTGGACAACGATCCGGTTTATCCACCTGAAACTCCTGCAATGCACGTCGCAAGTCTGGGGATACGGCGGACAATATTACCCCATCCCTAAGGATACCAGTAGGCCCAGAGTCTCCAGGAGAGTCAGGCACAAAACTCCTGGAAAGAGCATCTGCCTTCACATTCTTTGAACCTGGCAGGTATGAAACCACGAAATTGAAACGAGAAAAAAACAACGACCAACGAGCCTGTCTAGGATTCAAACGCCTGGCAGACTCAAGGTAAATGAGATTCTTGTGATCAGTCAAGACCACCACACGATGTTTAGCACCCTCAAGCCAATGACGCCACTCCTCAAATGCCCACTTCATGGCCAAAAGCTCCCGATTACCCACATCATAATTGCGCTCGGCGAGCGAGAATTTTCTGGAGAAGAATGCACATGGCTTCATCACCGAGCCATTAGAACTTCTCTGTGACAAAACCGCCCCCGCTCCAATCTCGGAAGCATCAACCTCAACCTGAAAAGGAAGTGAAACATCTGGTTGACACAACACAGGAGCAGAAGAAAACCGACGCTTAAGTTCCTGAAAGGCCTCCACGGCCGCAGGAGACCAATCAGCAACATCAGCACCCTTTTTAGTCAAATCAGTCAAAGGTTTAACAATACTGGAAAAATTAGCAATGAACCGACGATAAAAATTAGCAAACCCCAAGAACTTCTGAAGGCTCTTAACAGATGTAGGTTGTGTCCAGTCACAAATCGCCTGAACCTTGACGGGATCCATCTCAATAGTAGAAGGAGAAAAAATGTACCCCAAAAAAGAAATCTTCTGGACTCCGAAGAGACACTTTGAGCCCTTCACAAACAGAAGAATTGGCCCGCAGAACCTGAAACACCTACCTGACCTGTAGAACATGAGACTCCCAGTCATCAGAAAACACCAAAATATCATCCAAATACACAATCATAAACTTATCCAGATATTCACGGAAAATATTGTGCATAAAGGACTGAAAGACTGACGGAGCATTGGAGAGTCCAAAAGGCATTACCAAATACTCAAAATGGCCCTCAGGCGTATTAAATGCGGTTTTCCACTCATCACCCTGTTTTATCCGCACCAGATTATACGCACCGCGAAGATCTATCTTAGTGAACCACCTAGCCCCCTTAATGCGAGCAAACAAATCAGTCAATAATGGCAATGGATACTGATACTTGACTGTAATCTTATTCAGAAGGCGATAATCTATACAAGGCCTCAGGGAACCATCTTTTTTTGCCACGAAAAAAAAACCTGCTCCCAGAGGGGACGAAGATGGACGAATATGTCCCTTTTCCAAGGACTCCTTAATATAATTCCGCATAGCAGTATGCTCTGGCAGTGACAGATTAAATAAACGACCCTTAGGGAACTTACTGCCAGGAATCAATTCTATAGCACAGTCACAATCTCTATGCGGAGGGAGCGAATTGAGCTTAGGCTCCTCAAAAACATCCCTATAGTCAGACAAAAACGCAGGGATCTCAGAAGGAGTAGATGAAGCGATTGAAATCGGAGGTGCATCATCATGAACCCCCTGACATCCCCAGCTTAACACAGACATTGTTTTCCAGTCCAGGACAGGATTATGAGTTTGTAACCATGGCAGACCAAGCACTAGTACATCATGTAAATTATAAAGTACAAGGAAGCGAATCACCTCCTGATGAACGGGAGTCATGCGGAGAACCTCAGTCCACTAGAGCTACCAGCTAGCATAGAGACATAATAAGCAAGCTGGACAAAAAAACCAAACAACTGAAAATCAGCACTTAGCTTATCCTGAAAGATCTGGGAGCAGGTAGGCAGGAACCAAACAGAGCATATCTGAATACATTGATAGCCGGCAAGGGAATGACAGAAAGGCCAGGTAAAATAGGAAACACCCAGCCACTGATGGACAGGTGGAAACCAAAGGCCGCAACCCACCAAAGTCACCCAGTACCAGCAGTAACCACCAGAGGGAGCCCACAAACAGAATCCACAACAATGTAGTATGTAGCATGTATGAGGTATGTAGTATGTATGTGGTATGTATGTAGTATGTAGTATGTATGTATGTAGTATGTATATATGTAATATGTATGTAATATGTTTTATGTAGTATGTATGTATGTAGTATGTATGTAGTATGTATGTAGTATGTTGTATGTAGTATGTAGTATGTATGCATATAATATGTATGTAGTATTTTTCCCATCATTGGCTAATGTGTCATTCACTGACACTGTAGCAGGCATCGTCCAATGGGACTTCTAGTCCCATCGGACGATGCCTGCACACACGCACAGACCCCCGGCAGCCCGCACAGAGCCCCGGCAGCCCGCACATAGCCCCGAGACGCCCGTACAGATCCCCGGCAGGCCCGCACAGACCCTGCCCGCACACACAGACACGCACAGTGTCTGCCCACGCACCGCCCACACTCTTCCCCCCTCCGGAACAGGATGTAGAAGCACAGAAAGGGCATATTTACATTCCGATATTTTTTTCCCATTGACTTGCATTGGTATCGGGTATCAGTATCGGCGATATCCGATATTTTTGGGATGTCGGCCGATCCAATCTGATACCGATACTTCTGGATATCGGAAGGTATCACTCAACACTAATCACCAAACATCCAAGCTCTTTCCACCTCCTGTCACCTCCAGCTCAAAAATATCTCCAGAATCCGTCCTTTCCTCAACCCTCAATCTACTAAAATGCTTGTGCATGCCGTCATCATCTCCTGCCTCGACAACTTTGACATCCTTTTCTGTGGCCTCCCTGCTAACACCGTTGCACCTCTCCAGTCCATCCTTAACTCTGCTGCCCGACTAATTCTTCTCTCTCCTCGCTACTCTTCCGCTTCCCACTTTTCAAATCTCTTCACTAGCTCCCATTCCCTCAGCATATCCAGTACAAATTACTAATACGGACCTACAAAGCCATACATAACCTGTCTCCTCCATATATCTCTGAACTAATCTCCCGATATCTTCCCTCACGTAATCTCCGGTTCTCCCAAGACCTCCTTCTCTCCTCCACACTTTTTTGCTCCTCACCCAACCGCCTCCAAGACTTCTCCCGAATATCCCCCATCCTCTGGAATACTTTGCCCCAACACGTCCGACTATCAAACACATTCGGATCCTTCAGACGGAAACTGAAAACCCACCTCTTCAGGAAAGCTTACAGCCTACCGGAGCTATCGCTTCACCAACACCGGGGCTTCTGCAACCCCCAACCTACTATCTCCTTCCCTACCATCCTGTAGAATGTAAGCTCGCAATGGCAGTTTCCTCACCCCTCTGTATCAGTCTGTAATTGTTAGTTTGCTTACTGTAAGTGATATTTGTAATTTGTATGTAACACCTTCTCATGTACAGCACCATGGAATCAATGGTGCTATATAAATAAATAAATAATAATAATAATGAAAAATTAGAATGAGATTTTTTTGTGCATTAAACTTTATCAGCATGCAAAAGAGACAAATGTAGCATGATATAAACGCACACAAAATGCAGCAAAAAGCACCAATAGTGCAGCAGGTTTTGCTGCAGAAAAAAAATGCTGAAAAAACAGCAAGACGGCAAGTGGAAACATAGTCTTAATCTTCCAGTATAAAGCTTGTTGATGGTCTTCTCCACTCTTTTTCTGTTCTCTTATGACAGTCATGTGGCCACTGACATTTCTATTTCTGGGACAACAGGTGGTATCTCCAGGGTGTATGTTGACTCCCAGACTATTAGAAGGCCAGGATGTATCCTAGTCCTTCTTTTCCTAGCAATGCTTATTGGACCAAGTATACTTAACCAGCACTCTACTAGCGTTCCTTGCCTTAACAACAGGGTTCTGTTCTTCTTGTCCATCCATAATTGCGCTTCAGTGTTTTCTGGTTTCTGACCCAGTTTGTGTCAATACCTCAATTCCTCTCCATCTCAACCCAAACCTTAGGCTAGTCCTTTGTATTTCATTATCTCTGCCTCCCCTGACCTTCGTTTTGAGTATGTGCCTGCCCTGACCTCCTCTAACCTTCTCTTGGCCTCACGTCTTGGATATCTAAACTGCTGTGTTTGTGTCTTGGGATACGCAGATGTCCAGATCCTTGTGTGGGTAGTAAAGGGTAAATACTAAGAAGGGGAAATCAGGGACTCCCACTCCTCAGTTTAGAGCAAGCTTTGTCAGTCTGGCCCTCTGTTTCCAGGTAGAGCTCATGTCAGATACATTATCCAATGTTCTAGTTCTATAGTAATGACACAAATCAAGCTGAGAAATGGAAATCTGATTTACTAAGAAAAATGCACCAAAATGAAACAAAGAAGAAATTTTTGTGATTTAGACACTTTCTGTATAATTTTAAAAATGCCTAAAAATTAGGGTCTTTCTAAAAAGTGCCAACAAACTGCATATTTATGCAAAGTGTGCGCCATGTTGATGTGCAAAAATTTGGTGTAAACCATAATGGTCATTAAATGGCATGATGATGAGAAAAGCGTTGGAGGCGTATAGCAAAATGCACCAAATTACAATATTTGTTAAGATCTAGAAAAAACTTCTTACCATACATTTTGGGTAGATTAGTAATCTTCTATCATGTTAAACAGATTGTCCAAAAGTAGAAAAACATGGCTACTTTCCTCCAGAAATAGCATTACGCCGCTCCACAGGTTGTTTTTGGTATTGCAACGTAGCTCCTTTTGAATTTTGTGGGAAAGGTGTGGTGATATTTTTTTGGGGAAAAAGCTATTTCAGTCCTAGGATGACCTCTTTAAAAAAAATTATTTCTTCTCCATTGATGACTAAATAAGGGACCCACCGATTTATGAGAACAAGGTCACAAAAGTGCCCTGTCTGAATGAAGTAGTACTGAGCATGTGCGACCTCTTATTTCCTTCACTTTGTATAAGAGGTATGGTCACACATGCTCACTACCACACTTTACACACCAGTGATTTTGGAACCACCATTCTTAGAATTGGTGGGGTTCCCAATGATTGGACCTCCATCAATCATACAATTATCATCTCGCCTTAAGATTAATGATTAATTGTCTATGGGGCAATCCCTTAAAAACTCTTCCCAACATCAAACATACAAGTATGTCACACATAGGGTGCCAGTGTATGAGGCTCAGGAGCTGTTACATCTAGCTATATCCAGTAACAGCAGCAACTGGAGCTGAGCTCCGATCACTGGCAGCATTTAAATGATGTGATTACCAGTGCACTGGTTCCTATCACATTTTCACCCTCTTCTGTGATGTGGAACATGTGCAAAGTGCTGGTCAGATGCAGTTTTGGTATCGCTGTGTTGTGTCTGTAAAAGTATGATCTATCAAAATATAAAATTAATTAGTGCATATGGCAAACTCCATAGAGAGAAAACAAATCTAAATGCCATAACTGCAAATTTCAGTTGCTGCACATTCCTAGAAAAACAACTAAAAAAAACAAAACAATAAAAGGTGAAAATAAAAAAAACACATCATCAATAAGTTACTGGTTACAGAAGATGTTGACTCTAACAAAATTTTTTCAAATTTTTTTGCATTTGTTTTCATCAGTTAAAAAAAATAAAAAAAGAGATAAACCAGTTCAGCTTCGTTGTACTTGTACTGACCTGGTGAATCATTTTACCATTTACTTTTACTACACAATAAACGTTCTAAAAACAAAACCCTAAAAAATAAAAGAGTTGCTTTTTTTTCACAAATTCACTGCAGTTTGATTTTTTTCCCCATTTTTCAGTTCATTTTATGCTAAAGTGAATGGTGTCATTGAAAAACACAATTCATTTAACCCTATTATGGCTACGTTCGCAGGAAAATTAAAAAAGTTATGACTCTTGGGAAAGGGGGAGGAAAAAACTAAGTGTAAAAAATTGCCTAGTCAGAAATTACTTAATAAAGAGAATACAAATAAACCTCTTTAAGTGACTTTTCCTGTAGATTATAACTATAACATGTGGTGAAAAGTTGAATTATGCCTTAATATAAATTCAGGATCTTATTTTTTCATTTCTGAAAGTCAAGTGATTAATATTCTATAACAAACTTAAATGATTTTCCAAATAAGTTTCTAAACATCTGAAGGTTTTCTCATGTAAAGAAATAGAAGAAAAAATTACATTTTTCACAACCGGCAGTGAGATAAAATGTGTGATCTTAAGTTTCTTTTATTAGTATGTTAATTATGAGCATGAAGAGATGCTGAGGGAACGCTAAAGGGCCTAGCGGTACTTTTGGTCATTAGTAATCTGCTGACAACGTGTTGAAGTAGAATTGCATATATTTTTACATGATTTATCAGGGGATTTGTCATTAAAACAAGTTTGAAGCTCCGAGAAAAGAGATTTCGGCTTCACTCACAATTAGCGATTTAACATTGACTTGCAAAACTGTTAAACTCGCCTTAGATCTGTTTTCATTCTGAGAGACCTTTTATACCGAAGGTTATTGGCTCATCTGACATTTTGTAGAATTTCTAGCAATTGTTACATTTTGTTTCTATGATCTTAGCTTTAGGCATACATTGGATTGTTGTTGACAGATCTGGGATTTTGGATCCATCAACAGAACAGACTCAGCCAAGAGTTGCCCTAAGGGGAAATTGCCCTGTAGTTTTTGGATAAGCTGTGCCAGTGGTGTCTGGTGGACAATCCCATAAACTAGATTGCCCCAAATGTGGGCATTTTGTGGGCATTCATTTTTGTTGACAGATCCGGGATTTGGGATCCATCAACTGTAAAAGTATAGAGTATCAGAAGCTTAGCCAGGGGTTGTCCTAAGCGAAATTGTCCTGTTGTTTTCCTCTGGAGAAAAGGGTTTGCCTGTGGTGTCCAGTAAGATGATTAGATGAGCTAGCCCACCGTAAAGTTGGCTTTCAGGGGGGGCATTCATCGGATAATTGTTAATAGATCCTACTAGGATCCATCAATAGTAAAAATCTATTGAGTCTCTCTGAAGTTCAGCCAAGAGTTTTCCTAAGGTGAAATTGTCTTTATGTTTTTGCCACTAGAAATAAGCTGTGCCAGTAATGTCTGGTGGGACAAACCCATGAACTTGCCTGCCACAAGAATGGGTGTTTTGTGGATATTTGTTTTCGTTGACTGATTGGGGATTAGGGATGCATCAACAGTATAGACTCAGTAAAGAATTGCCCTAAATAAAATTGTTGTGGAGTTTTCCTCCGGAGAAAAACGTTTGCCAGTGGTGGCTGGTGAGACATTCTCATGAGCTAGCATGCCCAAAAGTTGGTGTTTTGGGGGCATTCATTGAATATTTGTTGACAGATCTGACTAGAGTCCATCAACAGTTAAAGTCTATGGAGTAGCTCTGAAGTTCAGCCAATGGTTGTCATAAGCGGAAATTGTCAACATGTTTTGCCATTAGATATAAACTGTGCTAGCAATGACTGGTGGGACAGTCCCATAAACTGGCCTGCCACAAAAGTAGATATTTTAGGGACACTCATTGAATTTTTGTTGACAGATCTGTCATCTAGGATTCAAAAACAGTAAAAGGCTATAAAGTCTGTAAGAAGCTCAGCCGAAGGCTGTCCTAAGGGAAAATTGTCCTGTAATTTTTTTCTGGAGATAAGCTGCATTGATGGAGAAATAAGAAGGTTACTAGTCACAAAAAATGTTGACTGATTTTTCTTTCATCTAATTTCTTCAAAAGTGAGCATTTTGGGGGCATTCTTGAGATGAGGCTAAAATACCCTGATTTTGCCTGTTGTTTGACATGATTTCTGTCATTCTACTAACATAAGATTCAACATAAACAAAAAAAAATTCAGACCTTTTCAGCAGCTGCCTAACACCACTACATTCCTAACCATTCTCAACTAGAAGTGTTCAGTTCACACAATCCAGCTTTTTCTTTAAAGATCGTTACACTGCAGCTGTAAGGGGATGTAAAGTCTACCCCTTTAAGCTTTCTAGTCTATATATGTATATATATAATATAAATATAGTATGTAATGTATTGTATTAATGTTTGTGGAAGGGAGAGTGTAGTGCCAAATTTTGGCCACTAGATGGGGAGCATTCTAGTATGTTTAGTAAAGATAGGTTTCCAGACTTTAGATAGTTAAAACATGGGAGGGATTCACTGGTATAAGGCAGGAGTAGCTTCCTGAATTGAGTTAGTTGGGGCCAGGGCGCCCATACAGCTTGGGTGGGCGTCTGAGCCCAGGTTCCCCAGTGGCCCCGCAACATTGAACAAGTGGAAGCCCAGCCATCCATAGAAGCAGGCCAGGACAGCATTAGACCTCAGCAGCTTTGGAACGCAGTCTGGGAACAGAGACAGGACAAAGCGGGCACACAGGTGGCTCCAGTATATGGCAGCTCATCGCATAGGCCAATATCTTCAGATCCGGTGTGAAACGGCTGAGGGGGATCCCATACGCAGTGAGTGTGAAAAAGAAGAACACTGAATTACCGCAAGGGACAGCGCAGCCAAGCAGGTCGTTTACCTCATGGCAACTGACTTCGGGGGCTAAAGACCTTAAGTCTGGCGCAAAACAGACGCGCGGGATGCCAAATCATTGCAAAGCTGGACAGGGAGGACCCCGAAGGACTGTGTGATATGGTTCATCACGGTAACGTGCTGTGTGGCAGAGAAAGGAGTACAGAGAAAAGGAAAGGAACGTGTGTTGTGAAAACTGCTGTAAATACTATGGTAACTATGGATGTGCTATGTAACGAAGTTAGTAAAGATGTTCTTATAAAGGTTGAAATGGACTGCGTGTCATTCTGTGCAAAACCGCGTGGAGAGAATCTTCAGCAAGGTAGAGAAAATCCTGATAGTGCAGAACATGAAGACGCAGGTACACTAATCTATGGACATTATTTACATGTGACAGGAGGCCAGGGCATAGATACATTGAAATACTTGGTCATGACTACAGCCATGGTCCTGCCTCTTACACAGCATCAGAGGAGACCAAACATTTGAGCAAGTCATTGGAACCAATAAACACTGGGACAAATCTGAATGAGACTTCCCACTAAGAATTTGAAGAAAAGTTTCCAACCAAACTTTTTGCTTCAGTACAGCATTCCAGTCTCCAAAAAATGTCCTATATTCACTTGGTAGGTGATAGTCGCTACACTGTTGCGGGACCTTCACCGATAGCCTGATCAAAGAGGGGACTTTCAGAAGTAGCAAGTGCCTATAATATAGCCATATTGATCTAAGATGGTTTTGCGTGGCGCCTACACAAACTGTGTAACCTCTTACACAATCTGCGTATGAACAGTTGGCATGCCAAACAAATGTCTGTGGCGCCCTTAGAGTTAGTTTAAAGTTTGCTACATCTGAATGTCCCTTTTCTTCCCTTCTCGTTAGTCATAGACAAAAATCATATCTGCAGGGTTACAACAGGCTGAACTAGTAAACTCATTCTAGCTGAGAACCAGGGGGATCAGTGGGGGTCCCATCAGATAATAGGTGGTGATCTTTAGAAACTGGAATACCTCTTTAAAGGTATACAATGAATTCTCTTTAAAATGGTCCTCTTATGATTAGTTCATCAACAATCATAAATACACAGAAGATGCAACATTGATAGCAACAATATACTCAAACTCACAGAGAAAATATGGGTCCCATATAGCAAGTAGTGTCCCAGTGGTTTTATATATTTACCCATAGAGTGACTAAATAGTAGGTGTATACTCCCAATACACATTTAAAGACAAACAAATCGGAGTTCCATAGACATGAATTAGGTAAAAAGATATATACATTTTATTATAAATACTGTTACATAATATATCACAAATTAACATAATCAAAAGAACAAAAAAGAGACCCTAGTAGCAAACAAGTGAAACCCGGGCAAAGAAATCAATTATGTGTATCACCATGGTACTAGTAATATATCACTATTGATCATGCAGACCATAGATCCATCCAGCGTCAAATGTAAACATAGTTCACGTAACCAAAGTGTTACTCCTAAGGCTAGATGTCCTTAATATAAAATGATCCCCTCAGGCTGTTACATAGACCAGTGCTATCACTGAGGTGAAAGACAATAACAATGTATCTAATAGCAAAGGAGCTTACCCATGGTGAGTGTGACACAATGCCCAGGGACCGGATCCACCCCTGACGCGCGTTTCGCGTAAGCTTTCTCAAAAGGGAGTATAGATGGAATAAAGGATTTATTAAAGAGTGTCAAGATGGAAAGTTCAAACATGGGACTGTTAAGAGAAAAAAAAAACAAAGATATTGAATACTGCCAGGTACGACCGGTATGCATTTGAAATGGATGCCAATGAACTGGTAGTTGTAAAGGACTTTAACCTACTCGGATCAGTGAACACTCAAGATGCAGCGATGACACCGGAAGTCAACAGAAGAATAGCTATGGGCAAAACAACAATAAAATCACTGGACAAGGTTTTTAAATCAAGGAGCATTTCACTGGCGATGAAGATATGGCTCATACGTAGTCTGTTTTTTTTTACTGTGGTAACTTACAGATGAAAAACCTGGACGATAAAGTAACTAGACAGAAGAAGAATCAACTCCTTCGAAATGTAGTGCTGGAAAATGATTTTATCAATATCATGGATGGCAAAAAGAACAAATAAATCAATCCTGGAACAAATTAATCCAGACATGTCACTCAAAGCAAGAATCACCAAGCTATGACTTACCTACTGTGGACACATCATACAAAGAGAGCAGTCACTGGAGAAGGACTGTCTTGGGTTTACCATGACAGAGAAGGGCCAGAAGACCGCAGTATCTGATTCCACATACTCCTGCACTGATTAGAAGCACGTTACTATTATATTAAATGATGCAGGTTTCTGCTATCAGTGCAAGGGTTAAATATGTTCAATTGAGAGTCTCCGAAGCTTTCCTGCTTTAATGGTCTCAGCTGTTCAGTGTTGGCCACTCCCCTCTGCTACATATACACTCGCCTCTGGGAATCTGTATTGCCAGCATTAGTTTTATACTGCCTGGTGTTGAGTTGGAGGTGTTTTTTGAGGAGGCATTTAGACTGTTGTTCTAAAGACTGTTGCTTGGTGATTTGTCTGTGTACATATCCTCATCTTCTCCTATTTGGTAGTTGTTTCCTTTTACTTCCTGGTTTTCCACTCTGTTGTTTGTAAGTACAGATTTGAATAATTGGCAATTTCATTTACCCCTCTATGTCTTCCCTTGTTAGTCTGGAATGTGTATTCTTATATACAACTACTCCCCACTTCCCTGGGTGGGGGAAAGGAACAGATTAGAGCTGATTTATTAGCTCAGCAAGGTATGTGGCCCCGGCATCTTCACCATTAGAAGTAATCCAGGGAGCAGGCATAGCTAGGGCACCAATAGCCTTGTCTTGGGGCAAGGACATCATGGTCGGAACAACCCGATGGCTTGATACAATCAAGATAACAGCAGAGAAGACCATGGTGGACTTATATAGGCTTGCACATTATAGTTTTTTCTATAGATCATTCATCCATCAAAGTCGCCAAGAATCGCCATGGTTTGGGAACGAGAGAAAGGCCGCTAAATAATAATAATGTTAGTTGATCATTGTCTGTCCAACAGTGATCACTAGTGATCTATGAGGAGAATCTGGCAAGTAGTGTTTGACTGCAGCACCACCACAGGAAAAATGAGGCATTACACTGTTTTTAATAAAATCAGTTGGCTGTCCATACAATGCAGGACATCCCAGATACTCAAAAGCACAAATACTTAACAACCTAATATTTAATACTACATCTTTGGATGTTATTAAAAATATTTCCTTGCAACTATAATCTTAGACAACACTCTCAGTTTGGGTGAAACAATCCCAAAATACAGATTTCTCCAAAAGTGGGAATTTTGTGACAATTTTTGGTGTGAAGCTTAAATGTCTACATTTTGCCTTTTCTTATGTTGGTAAGTGTGCCAAACCTGGGAAAATTTCTAAAGAAAAATATTAAAAATCTAGTTATGTGGAACCGAATTGCTTCCTATTAAACTATGAATGAGATTACAATAGGTTTTACTTTCTGAATTCCTCCGTCATCCTCCTCCTTTTTTAAATGTCTTTTCCTGCTAATTAATCCTATTTAAACAATGAGCGGCACAGCAAATATTCATCAAGCTCATCTATGTAAGCAATATTCAATCCTCTTGCCTTTACCTCGTTGCAGGGCGCGTATTGCGATGCTATTTTATGCTTTGACGGTGATTCTGCTGAGATGCCTTATTCGTATTGTTTTTATGAGTCGCTCAGACACTTAATTGCTCCCTCTGGTGCATTATAGTTTAAAATGTGGTATTCTACATTATAAAGAAGAAGCAAATAGAGAAAATATCGCTCAGTGATGTAGTTACAATGATACCGGAGATTCAGATAGGAATATTCCAGGACTTGCACTAGTTTCTTTTTACAGCATTTTTTCTTGTTCTGATGTATTGTCTCCTAATTTTTAAGTCACATTACAGTCTTTTGGCAAATATCTGATGAATACAGATGGTGTGGGAGTTTTTTTTCTAACTTTTGGGCTCACCTGTTGGTGCCATTGGGTATTGCACTCTCAACCTGAAACCGCATCTTTAATTAAAAGGTTATTTTGAATGTAAAATTGTAAAGTAAATCCACAGGGTACTGTATAAAAGACAAATGGGAAGGGTTTTTATTAAGTGTTTATAGAAGAAGGAGTCCATAACATCTTTGCAGAAAACACATGTGAAAGTCAGAACTTTGACCCCTCTTCCTCAGGACAAAGATTTTCATCAGCCCTATTGCATAACTGTATGTTCTTTACAGGTACCTGCTACACCATTGGAAACCCAGATGGATTCCCATCCAGACTCCCTGGGCTATGCCCCCTTGTAGGAGGAAAAACCGATGTATTTCTTAGTCTATTTCTTATGGGGTCCTTGCAATTATTTTGCATTACATGTGAATTTTGCTGCAGAATATGGCATTTTGACAAGACAGTGAGCTTTAGAGATGAACTAATAAATTCGAGAGGAATTGAAGTCTACTGGAACCTAACAAAAATCTGCATTCACCAATATGCAGATTTTTTAAATTAATTTCCACTCAGATTAAGCAAAATGGGCATTAAAATGTTTAAAACTGATCTAATACTCCCCTTACTGCTCACCACTCGATCTCTCCATTTCACCCATCCATTCCTCACTGCATCTGCAGATCACCACCTCTTGATCAAAAATCCCTGGGCATCTCATGCTGAGCTGTCTGCAATGTCATAACTCCCTGACCTTTGAGTGCTTGAGCCGAATCTTCCCAGATAAATCTGCACAAGCTTCATGGCCCGGGGTCAGTGGGTGACCTAGTCCACTAGCCTAAACAGTATGGATCAGGGATCATCCCACCGAACACCTGCTCTCCTTTTACCATGAGCATAATGCTACTTAAATCAAATCGGTCAAGAGTGGTGGACTCTAAACATAGAGAGGTGGTGCTCGAAGGAAAACGGTGACCTTCGGCACTCAATCACAAAGAATTTCTGTTGCAGGTAAATTTCCAATTTTAATTAACAGCCAACAAAGGCCGAATTACCCCGTTTCCATCTAGGCGGCTTCCCATATCACCCAACGGCAGAAGTCAGGAGACTTGTATAGAGCGGGTTCACCATTACTTGCTGTTTTTCATAGCTGGTTCAGATTGATCAATTTACCTCCTTAGATGTTGGGGGTAATAGTAACCATTGCATCTAATGGTTAGACAGGGATTCCTCTATCACCCCCAGCACTACCATTGAACCCATTCAAAACAAATGTAATAAGCCTGATGAGCTGTTTAATGACAGCTGGGGGTTTATAGACTCGGGGATAGATTGGACCTTGTTATGGGGGCCCCTATAAGTCACAGTGGAGGAGTTACACAAACTGTAATCAGGGAGATTCTAGAAGCAGGAAAACTTTCTCCCCCATACTCTTGAAAGAGTTTGAAAATCTTAGTAATGGCCACCAAATCTACTCCTGGAAATAGAGATTCGAGAAGGTTCTTTCCATGGAGGCAAGCATTGAAGGTGCATGAAAAAAAGAGGATGGGACGTTGGAATAGGGCTTGACAGAAAGTGGAGGGACATTCCCTGTAAAAAGTAGTACACCTACGACACAAAAAAATTCCCTTGATCATACTTTACCGTAAGAAAGCCAGCAAGTATGGCAAGTATGGTAATAAAAATCTTTTGTAAAAACTGTGGTGTTCTTTCGGAAACAGTGGTATAGCTTTCAATGAGTTGTATTATTGTATCTTAAAGGCATTGTCTCATCACAAGCATTTATAAAATATCCGCAAAAATCAGTGAATGTTCACACCTAGCGATCCACACCTGCCCAATCCTATGATTCTATAGGTCCCACTATCACGCTAACTGGAGAGGAGGCAGCGCATGCGCAGTTCTCTATCTGATTGCATGGAAGTATTGAACATAATGGAGAGAGGGCACTTGGCAATTTACAAAATTGAAGTGAATGGGGAGAGCCGCACACGGTCATCCACTTCTCACCTTAAGGTGACTGTGACACTGTGGGGAAACGGGGTGTCAACGGGCGCCCAAGTCTGCTAGCTGAAACCACATGGACCAGGGATTGTCCCACCTAATGCCCGCTCTCCCATTAAATGGCATAATGCTACTCAGACAACACAGGGTTAGGGTAAAACAGTGTGGAAATACTTTATACTCTGGTTTCTTCACAGGCACCTAGAATGGAGGATTGGGACATGAGCATTCTGGAAAGCTGCTGTATGTGTTAATTTTCTACTATTATGTGTGGTCAATGTCGGCTGCTACTTGGTGAATAAGGGTTTTGGAGCTGTTACCAATGATAGTCTTGCATTGTTCTAACTCACTTTTGGACAAGACTGAGGTGTAGACTAAGATCTCAAAGTAAAATCTGCACCAGGTCCCCACATACCATATGTTAATGGTGCAGGTTATGTGGCCTCCTCAGGCACCACGGCTCAGGAGTGATAGTTATGCTACCTGGATTATCCATACCATAAAAACAGTGAGTTATCCATGCAAATTACATGGTGACATTTTATACACAATTGGTACAAAAGGTGTAATTGAAAGACTTTGCTTTAATTTTTCCAAAATCAGACGAGGAACTGTGTCTGTCCCAGCCGGTACACCACTGTCCGCATGAAATATGTCTTACATTCATGGAAGCTTTCATTATTGCACATCCTCATATCCGATCTCATGTCATCCCCCAGTGAGGCTCTGGCTGTATCACATGTGTGCAAGCGTCTGCTATGGGAATCGCTACTTTTGATTTATTGCCCTATGAAGGCAATAACTTCTTAATGATCACAGTAGCTGAAGGCAAGAAAACCAATAGCATTTCTGCAACATTTCAAATATCGGCAGCTTTTATGAAGCAATAATAGCGTCTCTGGTAAAGCGGTTGTTGCATATTTTTATATATCTTCGTATAATTGAATATTAAGACACAAACAGGATACATGATGGATGCAGTTTCGTAGTGAAAAAGCTGCAAGCAAACAATCATTCTGCAATATAACTGCTCTATACCAGACTAAATATCATTAACACTGCCCTATAAATACTAATGTACACTAACACTGCCCAATACAAAACAACAGGACACTAACACTGCCCTATAAATACTAATATACAATAATACTGCCCTCTACAAAACTACGGTATACTAACACTGCCCTGTAAATACTAGTGTACACTAACACTGCCCAATACAAAACAACGGTACACCAACACTGCCCCATAAATACTAGTATATGTTAATACTGCCCTATACAAAACTATGGTACACTAACACTGTCCTATAATTACTGCTGTACACTAACACCGCTCTATAAATACTAATGTACACTAACACTGCTCTATCCAAAGCTATTGTACATTAACACTGCCTTATAAATACTAATGTGCACTAACACTGCTTTATACTGCATTACTGTACACTAACACTGCCCTATACTGCGTCACTGTACACTACTCTGCCCTATACAAAACTACGGTACACTAACACTGCTCTATACAAAACTACTGTACACTAACACTGCTCTATACCAAACTACTGTGCACTTACACTGCTCTATACAAAACTACCGTACACTACACTGCTCTATACAAAACTTTGGTACACTAACACTGCCCTATAAATTATTTCTGTACACCAACACTGCTCTATACAAAACTACTGTACACTAACACTGCTCTATACTGCATTACTGTACACTAACACTATCCTATGCAAAACTACTGTACACTAACACTGCTCTACTGTATACTGCACTACTGTATGCTAACGCTGCTCTATACTGGACTACACTACACTAATACTGCCCTATGCAAAACTACTGTACACTAACACTGCTCTAAACAAAACTACTGTAAACTAAGACTGCTCTATACAAAGCTACTGTGCAGTATCACTGCTGTAAACAAAACTACTGTGCACTCACATTGCTCTATTCAAAATTAGTGTACACTAACACTGCCCTATAAATACTACTGTGTTGTGATCCGCTTTTTGGCTCCCCTGGTGGTGGCTGGTGGTACTGGAGACTTGTGTGTGCTTTTCTGCCTCAGCTCACTTGCTTCCATCAGTTTTGGGAGTTCCCTATTTAGCCTTGCTCTCCAGTCACTTCCTTGCCGGTCATCATTGTAACCTGAGTCATTCAGTTGCATGTTCCTGCTACTAGTCTGCTGATCAGCTAAGTGGACTCTTGTCCTTATTGTTTTGTTTTTCTTGTCCAGTTTACAGTTTTGTCTTTTCCTGTTACTGGAAGCTCTTGTGGACTGAAATTGCCACTCCTGTGTCATGAGTTGACACAGGAGTCTTAAAGTAAATTCAGGATGGGTTTTTGAAAGGGTTTTTCAGCTGACCGTGAAGTCCTCTTTTGTATCCTTCCTCTATCTAGTAAGTGGACCTCGCTTTGCTAAATCTACCTTCATACTGTGTATGTCTTTTCCTCTGAACTCACCGTTAATATACGTGGGGGCTACTATCATCTTTGGGGAATTTCTCTAGAGGTAAGCCAGGTCTGTTCCTTCCTCTTCCAGGCGTAGTTAGTTCTCCGGCTGGCGCATGGCATCTAGGCAGCCGTAGGAATGCTTCCTGGCTACTGTTAGTTGTGTGGTAGATTTAGGTCACGGTCAGCTTGAGTTTCCATCACCCGAGAGCTAGTCTGTTATTTTTGTGTTTCTGATGTTCCCATGTCATTGGGGAATCATGACAGTATGACCGGCCACTGTTAAAGTAATTGGCAGAAGAAAGGAGAGTAAAAGAAGTCTGTAGATTTTTTTTTTTTTTTTTCCTCTCATGTTTGCTACTTAGTTGGCTCAGTTGTATTTCTGCTCTATTTACAGCCTTGCCTTTCTCTCCTTCTAATCCTTGAATGGCTCTGATCTCTCCGGTTTAAGGATGGACCCTCAGAGTTTGGCTGCAGGTTTAAATAATCTTGCTACGAAGGTTCAGAATTTACAAGATTATGTTATACGTACTCCTATTTCTGAACCTAAGATTCCTACACCAGAGGTATTTTCCGGAGATAGATCTCGGTTTCTGAATTTCAAATGTAATTGTAAATTATTCCTTTCTCTCAGTCCTCACTCCTCTGGAGATCCTGTTCAGCAGGTTAAGATTGTGATTTCTTTGCTGCGAGGTGACCCTCAAAATTGGGCATTTTCATTGACACCAGGGGATCCTGCGTTGCTCAATGTGGATGCGTTTTTTCTGGCTTTAGGGTTGCTGTATGAGGAACCTAATTTGGAGATTGAAGCTGAAAAAGCTTTAATAGCCCTGTCTCAAGGGCAAGATGAAGCTGAGATATACTGCCAAAAATTTCGTAAATGGTCTGTGCTTACTCAGTGGAATGAGTGTGCCCTAGCGGCAAATTTCAGAGAGGACCTTTCTGATGCCGTTAAGGATGTCATGGTGGGGTTTCCTATGCCCACAGGTCTGAATGAGTCCATGACAATGGCGATTCAGATTGATCGGCGTTTGTGGGAGCGCAAACCCGTGCACCATTTGGCGGTATCTTCTGAAGGGACGCCAGAGAAAATGCAATGTGACAGAATTCTGTCAAGAAGCGAGCGGCAGAATTATAGGCGCAAAAATGGCTTGTGCTTCTACTGTGGTGATTCCGCGCATGTTATATCAGCATGCTCTAAACGTACTAGGAAGGTTGACAAGTCTGTTTCTATTGGCACTTTACAGTTTAAATTTCTTCTGTCTGTAACTCTGATTTGTTCATTATCAGTTATTACCGTGGATGCCTATGTGGACTCTGGCGCCGCTCTGAGTCTCATGGATTGGTCCTTCGCCAGGCGCTGTGGGTTTGATTTGGAGCCTCTGGAAGTTCCTATACCTCTGAAGGGTATTGATTCTACACCTCTGGCTTGTAATAGACCACAGTTCTGGACGCAAGTGACTATGCGTATGACTCCAGACCATCAGGAGATGATTCGCTTCCTCGTGTTGTATAATTTACATGATGTTTTAGTGCTTGGATTACCATGGTTACAATCTCATAACCCAGTACTGGACTGGAAAACTATGTCTGTGTTAAGCTGGGGATGTCGGGGGGCTCATGGGGACATACCTTTGGTTCCTATCTCGTCATCTATTCCCTCTGAGATTCCTGCATTTTTGTCGGATTTTGGGGATATTTTTGAAGAGCCTAAAATTGGTTCTCTCCCTCCCCACAGAGAGTGTGATTGCGCCATAGATCTGATTCCAGGCAGTAAATTTCCAAAGGGTCGTTTGTTTAACCTATCTGTACCTGAGCATGCTGCCATGCGAGAATATGTTAAGGAGTCCCTGGAAAAGGGACATATTCGTCCTTCTTCATCACCTTTAGGAGCTGGGTTTTTCTTTGTCTCTAAAAAGGATGGCTCGCTGAGGCCTTGTATTGATTATCGACTCCTGAATAAAATTACTGTCAAATATCAGTATCCGTTGCCGCTGCTTACTGATTTGTTTGCTCGCATAAGGGGGGCTAAGTGGTTCTCCAAGATTGATCTCCGTGGGGCGTATAATTTGGTGCGAATTAAGCAAGGGGATGAGTGGAAAACCGCATTTAATACGCCTGAGGGCCACTTTGAGTATTTAGTAATGCCTTTCGGCCTTTCTAATGCGCCTTCAGTTTTTCAGTCCTTTATGCATGATATTTTCCGTGAATATCTGGATAAATTTATGATTGTGTATTTGGACGATATTTTGATTTTTTCTGAGGACTGGGAGTCTCATGTTCAGCAGGTCAGGAGGGTTTTTCAGGTCTTGCGGGAGAATTCTCTGTGTGTAAAGGGTTCTAAGTGTGTTTTTGGGGTTCAAAAGATTTCCTTTTTGGGGTACATTTTTTCCCCTTCTTCTGTTGAGATGGACCCTGTCAAGGTTCGGGCTATTTGTGACTGGACGCAGCCTACTTCTCTAAAGGGTCTTCAGAAGTTCTTGGGCTTTGCTAATTTTTATCGTCGATTTATAACTGGTTTTTCTGGTGTTGCTAAGCCTCTTACGGATTTGACTAAGAAGGGTGCTGATGTTGCCAATTGGTCCTCTGCCGCTGTGGAGGCCTTTCGGGAACTTAAGCGCCGCTTTTCGTCTGCCCCTGTGTTGCGCCAGCCCGATGTCTCTCTCCCCTTTCAGGTTGAGGTCAATGCTTCCGAGATCGGAGCGGGGGCGGTTTTGTCGCAGAAAAGTTCCGATTGCTCAGTGATGAGACCTTGTGCGTTCTTTTCTCGAAAATTTTCTGCCGCCGAAAGAAATTATGATGTCGGTAATCGGGAGCTTTTGGCCATGAAGTGGGCATTTGAGGAGTGGCGTCATTGGCTTGAGGGTGCTAGACATCAGGTGGTGGTTTTGACTGATCACAAGAATCTGATTTATCTTGAGTCTGCCAGGCGCCTGAATCCTAGACAGGCGCGCTGGTCGTTGTTTTTCTCTCGGTTTAATTTTGTGGTCTCATATCTACCAGGTTCTAAGAATGTGAAGGCGGATGCCCTTTCTAGGAGTTTTGAGCCTGATTCCCCTGGTGATTCGGAACCTACAGGTATCCTTAAGGATGGGGTGATATTATCCGCTATTTCCCCAGATCTGCGACGTGCTTTGCAAGAGTTTCAGGCGGATAGACCTGATCGCTGTCCACCTGGTAGACTGTTTGTTCCTGATGATTGGACCAGTAGAGTCATCTCGGAGGTTCATTCTTCTACGCTGGTGGGTCATCCTGGAATTTTTGGTACCAGGGATTTGGTGGCTAGATCCTTCTGGTGGCCATCTCTGTCTCGTGATGTGCGTGTTTTTGTGCAGTCTTGTGATGTGTGTGCTCGGGCCAAGCCTTGTTGTTCTAGGGCTAGCGGGTTGTTGTTGCCCTTGCCTATTCCGAAGAGGCCTTGGACGCACATCTCGATGGACTTTATTTCTGATCTTCCTGTCTCTCAGAGGATGTCTGTTATCTGGGTGGTGTGTGACCGTTTTTCTAAGATGGTTCATTTGGTGCCATTGCTGAAGTTGCCTTCCTCGTCTGAGTTGGTTCCTTTGTTTTTTCAAAATGTGGTTCGCTTGCATGGTATTCCTGAAAATATCGTTTCTGATAGGGGTACCCAGTTCGTTTCTAGATTTTGGCGGGCATTCTGTGCCAGGTTGGGCATTGATTTGTCTTTTTCGTCTGCCTTCCATCCTCAGACTAATGGCCAGACGGAGCGAACTAATCAAACTTTGGAGACGTATTTGAGGTGTTTTGTGTCTGCGGATCAGGATGATTGGGTTGCCTTTTTGCCGTTGGCGGAGTTTGCTCTTAATAATCGGGCCAGTTCTGCCACTTTGGTTTCCCCTTTCTTTTGCAATTCGGGGTTTCATCCCCGTTTTTCTTCTGGTCAGGTGGAGTCTTCGGATTGTCCTGGAGTAGATGCTGTGGTGGATCGGTTGTATCGGATTTGGGAACAAGTGGTGGACAATTTGAATTTGTCCCAGGAGAGGACTCAGCGGTTTGCTAACTGCCAGCGTCGGGTTGGTCCTCGCCTTCGTGTTGGGGACTTGGTGTGGTTGTCTTCCCGTTTTGTCCCAATGAGGGTTTCTTCTCCTAAATTTAAGCCTCGGTTCATCGGTCCCTATAGGATTTTGGAGATTATTAACCCTGTTTCCTTTCGTTTGGACCTTCCGGCATCTTTCGCTATCCATAATGTGTTCCATCGGTCGTTGTTGCGGAGATACGAGGTGCCGGTGGTTCCTTCTGCTGGGCCTCCTGCTCCTGTGCTGGTTGAGGGTGAATTGGAGTACGTTATAGAGAAGATCTTGGACTCCCGTATTTCCAGGCGGAGACTCCAGTACCTGGTTAAATGGAAGGGCTATGGTCAGGAAGATAATTCTTGGGTAACTGCCTCTGATGTTCATGCCTCGGATTTGGTTCGTGCCTTTCATAGGGCTCATCCAGGTCGCCCTGGCGGTTCTTGTGAGGGTTCGGTGCCCCCTCCTTAAGGGAGGGGTACTGTTGTGATCCGCTTTTTTGCTCCCCTGGTGGTGGCTGGTGGTACTGGAGACTTGTGTGTGCTTTTCTGCCTCAGCTCACCTGCTTCCATCAGTTTTGGGAGTTCCCTATTTAGCCTTGCTCTCCAGTCACTTCCTTGCCGGTCATCATTGTAACCTGAGTCATTCAGTTGCATGTTCCTGCTACTAGTCTGCTGATCAGCTAAGTGGACTCTTGTCCTTATTGTTTTGTTTTTCTTGTCCAGTTTACAGTTTTGTCTTTTCCTGTTACTGGAAGCTCTTGTGGACTGAAATTGCCACTCCTGTGTCATGAGTTGACACAGGAGTCTTAAAGTAAATTCAGGATGGGTTTTTGAAAGGGTTTTTCAGCTGACCGTGAAGTCCTCTTTTGTATCCTTCCTCTATCTAGTAAGTGGACCTCGCTTTGCTAAATCTACCTTCATACTGTGTATGTCTTTTCCTCTGAACTCACCGTTAATATACGTGGGGGCTACTATCATCTTTGGGGAATTTCTCTAGAGGTAAGCCAGGTCTGTTCCTTCCTCTTCCAGGCGTAGTTAGTTCTCCGGCTGGCGCATGGCATCTAGGCAGCCGTAGGAATGCTTCCTGGCTACTGTTAGTTGTGTGGTAGATTTAGGTCACGGTCAGCTTGAGTTTCCATCACCCGAGAGCTAGTCTGTTATTTTTGTGTTTCTGATGTTCCCATGTCATTGGGGAATCATGACACTACTGTACACCAACACTGCTCCATAGAAAACTACTGTGCATTAACACTGCTCTATGAATACTACTGTAGACTAACACTGCTCTATACTGCACTACTGTACACTAACACTGTCTTATACATAACTACTGTACACAAACACTGCTCTATACTGCACTATTGTATGCTAACACTGCTCTTTATCGGACTACACTACAATAATACAGCTCTATACAAAACTACTGTACAGTACACTGCTCTATACAAAACTATGGTACACTAACACTGCCCTATAAATACAACTGTACACCATCACTGCTCTATACAAAACTACTGTACACTAACACTGCTCTATACTGCATTACTGTACACTAACAATGTCTTATACAAAACTACTGTACACTAACACTGCTCTACTGTATACTGCACTACTGTATGCTAACGCTGCTCTATACTGGACTACACTACACTAATACTGTTCTATACTGCACTACTGTATGCTAACGCTGCTCTTTACTGGACTACACTACACTAATACAGCTCTATACAAAACTACTGTACACTAAAACTGCCCAATACAAAACGGCTGTGCACTAACACTGCTCTATACCAAACTACTGTGTACTAACACTGCTCTATACCAAACTACTGTGTACTAACACTGCTCTATTCAAAATTACTGTACACTAACACTGCCCTATAAATACTACTGTACACCAACACTGCTCTATACAAAACTACTATGCACTAACATTGCTCTATTCAAAAATACTGTACACTAACACTGCCCTATAAATACTACTGTACACTAATACTGCAACTACTGTATGCTAACGCTACTCTATACTGGACTACACTACACTAATACTGCCCTATACAAAATTACTGCACACTAACACAGCTCACAGCTTTATTCAAAAATACTGCACACTTACCTTGCTCATTAAAATTACTGTACAATAACACTGCTCTGTTTCTACCTTTAGGGGTAGCTAGTTCTCCGGCTGTGACGAGGTGTCCAGGGAATGACAGGAACATCCCACGGCTACTTCTAGTGTTGTGTTAAGATCAGGAACTGCGGTCTGCATAGTTACCACCTGCTCAGAGCTAGTCGCATGTCGCTCCTAAATTACCAGTCCATAACAGTACAACTGGCCAAAAATGAGTTGAATGCATCTCAAAAGAAGGAAAAGAAAAAGAGTTCTGAGCCATTTTTTTTTTCTTTAGTCTGTTTTGTCTTTTTCCTTCCTCTTAATCTCTGGGTGGATTTGGGCGTGGACATGGACATGGATGTTCAGGGTTTGTTTTCTCGTGTGGATCAGCTTGCTGCAAGAGTTCAGAGTATCCAAGATTATGTTCTTCAGACTCCAGTCTTAGAGCCTAGAATTCCTACTCCAGATTTGTTTTACGGGGATAGATCTAAGTTTTTGAACTTTAAAAATATCTGCAAATTGTTTTTTGCTCTGAAACCCCATTCCTCTGGTGACCCCACTCAGCAAGTTAAAATAGTTATTTCTCTGCTGCGTGGTGACCCTCAGGACTGGGCATTCTCCCTTGAGTCAGGGGATCCGGCATTGCTTAATGTAGATGCATTTTTTCAATCGCTCGGATTATTGTATGACGAACCTAACTCTGTGGATCATGCGGAAAAAACCTTGTTGGCTCTGTGCCAGGGTCAGGAAGCGGCAGAATTATACTGCCAGAAATTTAGAAAATGGTCTGTGCCCACTAAATGGAATGAGGATGCTCTGGCAGCAATTTTCAGAAAGGGTCTTTCTGAAGCCCTTAAAGATGTTATGGTGGGGTTCCCCACGCCTGTTGGTCTGAGCGAGTCTATGTCTCTAGCCATTCAGATCGATCGGCGCCTGCGTGAGCGCAAAGTGGTGCACCATATGGCAGCATCCTCTGAACAGAGTCCTGAGCCTATGCAATGTGATAGGATTCTGACTAGAGCGGAACAGAGGGGATACAGACGTCAGAATGGGCTGTGTTTTTACTGTGGTGATTCAGCTCATACTATCTCTGATTGCCCTAAGTGTTGTGAAATTGGATTTTGGGCTCCCCCGGTGGCCACTGGTGGAATTGAACTGGTGTGCATCATCCTCTCTGTTCACCTGTTTCCATCAGGATGTGGGAGTCGCTATTTAGCCTTGCTCCTCTGTCACTTCCATGCCGGTCATCATTGTAATCAGAAGCCTTTCTGTGCATGTTCCTGCTGCTAGACAACTCCCAGCTAAGTTGGACTTAGTCCTTGTTTGTTTTTGCATTTTGTTCCAGTTCACAGCTGTAGTTTCGTTTCTGTGTCTGGAAAGCTCTTGTGATCTGAAATTGCCACTCTGATGTTATGAGTTAATACTAGAGTCTTAAAGTAATTTCAGGATGGTATTTTGATAGGGTTTTCAGCTGACCATGAAAGTGCCCTTTCTGTCTTCCTGCTATCTAGTAAGTGGACCTCAATTTTGCTAAACCTATTTTCATACTACGTTTGTCCTTTCATCTAAAATCACCGCCAATATTTGTGGGGGCCTCTGTCTGCCTTTCGGGGAAATTTCTCTAGAGGTGAGCCAGGACTATATTTTCCTCTGCCAGGATTAGTTAGTCCTCCTGCCGGCGCTGGGCGTCTAGGGATAAAACGCAGGCTACGCTACCCGGCTACTGTTAGTTGTGCGGCAGGTTTAGTTCATGGTCAGTTTAGTTTCCATCCTTCCAAGAGCTAGTTCGTATGTTTGCTGGGCTATGTTCTCTTGCCATTGAGAACCATAACAGTTTGACCGGCCTAAAGGGTTAAATTAATTGACAGAGAAAGGAGAGAAAAGAGAAGTCTGCTGAAGATTTTTTTTTTTTTTTTTCTCAGTTCTGAGTGTGCTTGTAATTGAATCTCTTGCAAGTCTGCCTATATTGCAGCCTTTATCTCTCTCTCTACTTCTAATCCTGGAATGGCTCTGTGTTCACCTGTTTAAAATGGATATTCAGAGTTTAGCTGCAGGTTTGAATAATCTCACCACGAAAGTTCAAAACTTACAAGATTTTGTTGTTCATGTTCCTATATCTGAACCTAGAATTCCTTTGCCTGAATTTTTCTCGGGGAATAGATCTTGCTTTCAAAATTTCAAAAATAATTGCAAGTTGTTTTTGTCCCTGAAATCTCGCTCTGCTGGAGATCCTGCTCAGCAGGTCAGGATTGTGATTTCTTTGCTCCGGGGCGACCCTCAGGATTGGGCTTTTGCATTGGCTCCAGGGGATCCTGCGTTGCTCAATGTGGATGCGTTTTTTCTGGCCTTGGGGTTGCTTTATGAGGAACCTCAGTTAGAACTTCAGGCGGAAAAGGCCTTGATGTCCCTATCTCAGGGGCAAGACGAAGCTGAAATATACTGCCAGAAATTCCGTAAATGGGCTGTGCTTACTCAGTGGAATGAGTGCGCCCTGGCGGCGAATTTCAGAGAGGGTCTCTCTGATGCCATTAAGGATGTTATGGTGGGGTTCCCTGTGCCTGCGGGTCTGAATGAGTCCATGACAATGGCTATCCAGATCGATAGGCGTCTGCGGGAGCGCAAACCTGTGCACCATTTGGCGGTGTCTACTGAGAAGACGCCAGAGAATATGCAATGTGATAGAATTCTGTCCAGAAGTGAACGGCAGAATTTTAGACGAAAAAATGGGTTGTGCTTCTATTGCGGTGATTCAACTCATGTTATATCAGCATGCTCTAAGCATACTAAGAAGCTTGATAAGTCTGTTTCAATTGGCACTTTACAGTCTAAGTTTATTCTATCTGTGACCCTGATTTGTTCTTTATCATCTATTACCGCGGATGCCTATGTCGACTCTGGCGCCGCTTTGAGTCTTATGGATTGGTCCTTTGCCAAACGCTGTGGGTATGATTTGGAGCCTCTTGAAACTCCTATACCCCTGAAGGGGATTGACTCCACCCCATTGGCTAGCAATAAACCACAATACTGGACACAAGTAACTATGCGGATTAATCCGGATCACCAGGAGATTATTCGCTTTCTTGTGCTGTATAACCTACATGATGTGTTGGTGCTTGGATTGCCATGGCTGCTATCTCATAACCCAGTCCTTGACTGGAAAGCTATGTCTGTGTTAAGCTGGGGATGTAAGGGGACGCATGGGGACGTACCTGTGGTTTCCATTTCATCATCTATTCCCTCTGAGATTCCTGAATTCTTGACTGAATATCGTGACGTTTTTGAAGAACCTAAGCTTGGTTCATTACCTCCGCACCGGGAGTGCGATTGTGCCATAGATTTGATTCCGGGTAGTAAATACCCTAAGGGTCGTTTATTTAATCTGTCTGTGCCTGAACATGCTGCTATGCGAGAATATATAAAGGAGTCCTTGGAAAAGGGACATATTCGTCCTTCGTCATCTCCCTTAGGAGCCGGTTTTTTCTTTGTGGCTAAGAAAGATGGCTCTTTGAGGCCGTGCATTGATTATCGGCTTTTGAATAAAATCACGGTTAAATATCAATATCCGTTGCCACTGCTGACTGATTTGTTTGCTCGCATAAAGGGGGCCAAGTGGTTCTCTAAGATAGATCTTCGTGGGGTGTATAATTTGGTGCGAATTAAGCAGGGGGATGAGTGGAAAACCGCATTTAATACGCCCGAGGGCCACTTTGAGTATTTGGTGATGCCTTTTGGTCTTTCAAATGCCCCTTCAGTCTTTCAGTCCTTTATGCATGACATTTTCCGTGATTATTTGGATAAATTTATGATTGTGTATCTGGATGATATTTTGATTTTTTCGGATGACTGGGACTCTCATGTCCAGCAGGTCAGGAGGGTTTTTCAGGTTTTGCGGTCTAATTCCTTGTGTGTGAAGGGTTCTAAGTGCGTTTTTGGGGTTCAAAAGATTTCCTTTTTGGGATATATTTTTTCCCCCTCTTCCATCGAGATGGATCCTGTCAAGGTTCAGGCTATTTGTGATTGGACGCAACCCTCTTCTCTTAAGAGTCTTCAGAAATTTTTGGGCTTTGCTAACTTTTATCGTCGATTTATTGCTGGTTTTTCTGATGTTGTTAAACCATTGACTGATTTGACTAAGAAGGGTGCTGATGTTGCTGATTGGTCCCCTGCTGCTGTGGAGGCCTTTCGGGAGCTTAAGCGCCGCTTTTCTTCCGCCCCTGTGTTGCGTCAGCCTGATGTTGCTCTTCCTTTTCAGGTTGAGGTCGACGCTTCTGAAATCGGAGCTGGGGCGGTTTTGTCGCAGAGAGGTTCCGATTGCTCCGTGATGAGACCTTGTGCTTTTTTCTCGCGTAAATTTTCGCCCGCCGAGCGGAATTATGATGTTGGGAATCGGGAGCTTTTGGCCATGAAGTGGGCTTTTGAGGAGTGGCGTCATTGGCTTGAGGGGGCTAGACATCAGGTGGTGGTATTGACTGACCACAAAAATCTAATTTATCTTGAGTCCGCCAGACGCCTGAATCCTAGACAGGCGCGCTGGTCGTTGTTTTTCTCTCGTTTTAATTTTGTGGTGTCCTACCTGCCGGGTTCTAAGAATGTTAAGGCGGATGCCCTTTCTAGGAGTTTTGAGCCTGACTCCCCTGGTAATTCTGAACCTACAGGTATCCTTAAGGATGGAGTGATATTGTCTGCCGTTTTTCCAGACCTGTGGCGGGCCTTGCAGGAGTTTCAGGCGGATAGACCTGATCGTTGCCCACCTGGTAGACTGTTTGTTCCTGATGATTGGACCAGTAAAGTCATTTCTGAGGTTCATTCTTCTGCGTTGGCAGGTCATCCTGGAATCTTTGGTACCAGGGATTTGGTGGCAAGGTCCTTCTGGTGGCCTTCCCTGTCTCGAGATGTGCGAGGCTTCGTGCAGTCTTGTGACGTTTGTGCTCGGGCCAAGCCTTGTTGTTCTCGGGCTAGTGGATTGTTGTTGCCCTTGCCTATCCCGAAGAGGCCCTGGACGCACATCTCGATGGATTTTATTTCGGATCTTCCTGTTTCTCAGAAGATGTCTGTCATCTGGGTGGTGTGTGATCGTTTCTCTAAGATGGTCCATTTGGTTCCCCTGCCTAAGTTGCCTTCTTCTTCCGAGTTGGTTCCTCTGTTTTTTCAAAATGTGGTCTGTTTGCATGGTATTCCGGAGAATATCGTTTCTGACAGAGGTACCCAATTCGTGTCTAGATTTTGGCGAGCATTCTGTGCTAGGATGGGCATAGATTTGTCTTTCTCGTCTGCTTTCCATCCTCAGACTAATGGCCAGACCGAGCGGACGAATCAGACCTTGGAGACATATTTGAGGTGTTTTGTGTCTGCAGATCAGGATGATTGGGTTGCTTTTTTGCCTTTAGCGGAGTTTGCCCTCAATAATCGGGCCAGTTCTGCCACCTTGGTGTCTCCCTTTTTCTGTAATTCGGGGTTTCATCCTCGATTTTCTTCTGGTCAGGTGGAATCTTCGGATTGTCCTGGAGTGGATGCTGTGGTGGAGAGGTTGCATCAGATTTGGGGGCAGGTGGTGGACAATTTGAAGTTGTCCCAGGAGAAGACTCAGCTTTTTGCCAACCGCCGGCGTCGGGTTGGTCCTCGGCTTTGTGTTGGGGACTTGGTGTGGTTGTCTTCTCGTTTTGTCCCTATGAGGGTTTCTTCTCCCAAGTTTAAGCCTCGGTTCATCGGCCCGTACAGGATATTGGAGATTCTTAACCCTGTGTCCTTCCGTTTGGACCTCCCTGCATCTTTTTCTATTCATAATGTTTTTCATCGGTCATTATTGCGCAGGTATGAGGTACCGGTTGTGCCTTCCGTTGAGCCTCCTGCTCCGGTGTTGGTTGAGGGCGAGTTGGAGTACGTTGTGGAAAAAATCTTGGACTCCCGTGTTTCCAGACGGAAACTCCAGTATCTGGTCAAATGGAAGGGATACGGTCAGGAGGATAATTCTTGGGTGACTGCCTCTGATGTTCATGCCTCCGATTTGGTCCGTGCCTTTCATAGGGCTCATCCTGATCACCCTGGTGGTTCTGGTGAGGGTTCGGTGCCCCCTCCTTGAGGGGGGGGTACTGTTGTGAAATTGGATTTTGGGCTCCCCCGGTGGCCACTGGTGGAATTGAACTGGTGTGCATCATCCTCTCTGTTCACCTGTTTCCATCAGGATGTGGGAGTCGCTATTTAGCCTTGCTCCTCTGTCACTTCCATGCCGGTCATCATTGTAATCAGAAGCCTTTCTGTGCATGTTCCTGCTGCTAGACAACTCCCAGCTAAGTTGGACTTAGTCCTTGTTTGTTTTTGCATTTTGTTCCAGTTCACAGCTGTAGTTTCGTTTCTGTGTCTGGAAAGCTCTTGTGATCTGAAATTGCCACTCTGATGTTATGAGTTAATACTAGAGTCTTAAAGTAATTTCAGGATGGTATTTTGATAGGGTTTTCAGCTGACCATGAAAGTGCCCTTTCTGTCTTCCTGCTATCTAGTAAGTGGACCTCAATTTTGCTAAACCTATTTTCATACTACGTTTGTCATTTCATCTAAAATCACCGCCAATATTTGTGGGGGCCTCTGTCTGCCTTTCGGGGAAATTTCTCTAGAGGTGAGCCAGGACTATATTTTCCTCTGCCAGGATTAGTTAGTCCTCCGGCCGGCGCTGGGCGTCTAGGGATAAAACGCAGGCTACGCTACCCGGCTACTGTTAGTTGTGCGGCAGGTTTAGTTCATGGTCAGTTTAGTTTCCATCCTTCCAAGAGCTAGTTCGTATGTTTGCTGGGCTATGTTCTCTTGCCATTGAGAACCATAACACCTAAGCGTATTAAGAGGGTTGCTAGATCTGTTACCATTAGTACTGTACAGCCTAAGTTTCTCCTGTCTGTGACCCTGATTTGCTCATTGTCATCTTTCTCTGTCATGGCATTTGTGGATTCAGGCGCTGCACTGAACTTAATGGACTTAGAATTTGCCAGGCGCTGTGGTTTTTCTTTGCAGCCTTTGCAGAGCCCTATTCCTTTGAGGGGTATTGATGCTACACCGTTGGCCAAGAATAAACCTCAGTATTGGACTCAGTTGACTATGTGCATGGCTCCAGCACATCAGGAAGATTGTCGTTTTCTGGTGTTGCATAATTTACATGATGTTGTTGTACTGGGTTTTCCATGGTTACAAGTACACAATCCAGTGTTGGATTGGAAATCGATGTCTGTGACTAGTTGGGGTTGTCAAGGGGTACATAGTGACATTCCTTTAATGTCAATTTCCTCTTCCCCCTCTTCTGATGTTCCTGAATTTTTGTCAGATTTCCAGGATGTATTCGATGAGCCCAAGTCCAGTTCCCTTCCTCCACATAGGGACTGTGATTGTGCTATTGACTTGATTCCAGGCTCTAAGTTCCCTAAGGGCCGACATTTCAACCTGTCTGTGCCAGAACATACCGCTATGCGGAGCTATGTTAAGGAGTCCTTGGAGAAGGGGCATATTCGGCCGTCTTCGTCACCATTGGGAGCGGGATTCTTTTTTGTTGCCAAGAAGGATGGCTCCTTGAGACCCTGTATTGATTATCGCCTTCTTAATAAGATCACGGTCAAATTCTAATACCCTTTACCTTTGCTCTCTGATTTGTTTGCTCGGATTAAGGGGGCTAGTTGGTTTACCAAGATTGACCTTCAAGGGGCATATAATCTTGTTCGTATTAAACAGGGTGACGAATGGAAAACTGCATTTAATACGCCCGAAGGCCATTTTGAATACCTGGTGATGCCTTTCGGGCTTTCTAATGCTCCTTCTGTATTTCAGTCCTTCATGCATGACATTTTCCGCAATTATCTTGATAAATTCTTGATTGTGTATTTGGATGATATTTTGATTTTTTCCAATGATTGGGAGTCTCATGTGAAGCAGGTCAGGATGGTATTCCAGATCCTTCGTGATAATGCTCTATTTGTGAAGGGGTCTAAGTGCCTATTTGGAGTTCAGAAGGTCTCTTTTTTGGGGTTTATTTTTTCTCCTTCGTCTATAGAAATGGATCCTGTTAAGGTCCAAGCCATTCATGACTGGATTCAACCCACATCTGTGAAGAGCCTTCAGAAATTTTTGGGCTTTGCTAATTTTTATCGCCGTTTCATTGCCAACTTCTCTAGTGTGGTTAAGCCCCTGACCGATTTGACGAAGAAAGGCGCTGATGTGACAAATTGGTCCTCTGAGGCTGTTGAGGCCTTTCAGGAGCTTAAGCGCCGATTTACTTCTGCCCCTGTCTTGCGTCAGCCGGATGTGTCTCTTCCTTTTCAGGTTGAGGTTGACGCTTCTGAGATTGGGGCAGGGGCCGTTTTGTCACAGAGGAATTCTGATGGTTCCTTGATGAAACCATGTGCCTTCTTTTCCCGAAAGTTTTTGCCTGCGGAACGCAATTATGATGTCGGCAATCGGGAGTTGTTGGCTATGAAGTGGGCATTTGAGGAGTGGCGACATTGGCTTGAGGGGGCCAAGCACCGTATTGTGGTCTTGACCGATCATAAGAATCTGATTTACCTCGAGTCGGCCAAGCGGCTGAACCCTAGACAGGCTTGATGGTCCCTGTTTTTCTCCAGTTTCGATTTTGTGGTTTCATATCTTCCGGGATCAAAGAATGTTAAAGCGGATGCCCTCTCTAGGAGTTTTTTGCCTGATTCTCCCAGAGTTCTTGAGCCGGTTGGCATTCTTAGGGAAGGGGTGATTCTTTCTGCCATCTCCCCTGATTTACGGTGGGTGCTTCAGGAATTTCAGGCTGATAAACCTGACCGCTGTCCTGTGGGGAAGCTGTTTGTTCCTGATAGATGGACAAGTAAGGTAATTTCTGAGGTCCATTGTTCGGTGTTGGCCGGTCATCCTGGGATTTTTGGTACCAGAGATTTGGTGGCTAGGTCCTTTTGGTGACCTTCTTTGTCGCGGGATGTGCGTTCTTTTGTGCAGTCCTGTGGGACTTGTGCCCAGGCTAAGCCTTGCTGTTCCCGCGCTAGTGGGTTGCTTTTGCCTTTGCCTGTCCCTGAGAGGCCCTGGACGCATATTTCCATTGATTTTATTTTGGATCTTCCTGTGTCCCAGAGGATGTCTGTTATCTGGGTGGTTTGTGACCGGTTCTCTAAAATGGTCCATTTGGTACCTTTGCCTAAATTGCCTTCCTCCTCTGACTTGGTTCCATTGTTTTTTCAGCATGTGGTTCGTTTGCATGGCATTCCGGAAAATATTGTGTCTGACAGAGGTTCCCAGTTTGTTTCCAGGTTTTGGCGGGCCTTTTGTGCTAGGATGGGCATTAATTTGTCTTTTTCTTCGGCGTTCCATCCTCAGACAAATGGCCAAACTGAGCGAACTAATCAAACCTTGGAAACCTATTTAAGATGCTTTGTGTCTGCTGATCAGGATGATTGGGTGGCTTTCTTGCCGTTGGCCGAGTTTGCCCTTAATAATCGGGCCAGTTCGGCTACTTTGGTATCGCCTTTTTTTTGTAATTTTGGTTTCCATCCTCGTTTTTCTTCAGGGCAGGTTGAGCCTTCTGATTGTCCTGGTGTAGATTCTGTGATGGACAGGTTACAGCAGATTTGGACTCATGTGGTAGACAATTTGACGTTGTCTCAGGAAAATGCTCAGCGTTTTGCTAACCGCCGTCGGTGTGTTGGTCCTCGGCTTCGTGTGGGGGATTTAGTCTGGTTATCTTCTCGTCATGTTCCTATGAAGGTTTCTTCCCCTAAGTTCAAGCCTCGGTTTATTGGTCCTTATAAGATCTCTGAGATTATCAATCCAGTGTCTTTTCGTTTGGCCCTTCCAGCCTCTTTTGCCATCCACAATGTTTTCCATAGATCTTTGTTGCGGAGATATGTGGTGCCCGTTGTTCCCTCTGTTGATCCTCCTGCCCCGGTGTTGGTTGAGGGGGAGTTGGAATATGTGGTTGAGAAAATTTTGGATTCTCGTTTTTCAAGGCGGAGGCTTCAGTATCTTGTTAAGTGGAAGGGTTATGGCCAGGAGGATAATTCTTGGGTGGTTGCCTCCGATGTCCATGCTGCTGATTTGGTTCATGCTTTTCACTTGGCTCGTCCTGATCGGCCTGGGGGCTCTGGTGAGGGTTCGGTGACCCCTCCTCAAGGGGGGGGTACTGTTGTGAATTCCGCTCTTAGGCTCCCTCCGGTGGTTGTAAGTAGCACTTTTGTGAATTCTGCTCTTGGGCTCCCTCCTGTGGTTTTGAGTGGTATAGCTGCTTCTTGGATTTAGCATTAGCAGCTGCTTCCACTGATCGTCTTTCTGGCTCGGCTATTTTAGTCTGGCTTTAGCCCTCAATCAATGCCAGTTGTCAATTGTTCCTGCTTGGAGCCACTGCTCTTTTGGATTTCCCTGACACTCTGTCCAGTTCAGGAAAGATAAGTCCTTGCTTGTCCTTTTGCAGTCCATTTGTTGTGGACTTTATTGTTCAGCACATTCTATGTTTTGCTCATTTGTCCAGCTTATCAGTATGGATCTATTTAGCTAAGCTGGAAGCTCTGGGCTGCAGATTTTGCCCTCCACACCTTTAGTCAGGTGTGGAGATTTTTGCATATCTCTGCGGTGGACTTTTTCTAGTTTTTATTACTGACCGCACAGTGTTCTTTCCTTACTATGTATATAGCTAGAAGTGGCCTCCTTTGCTAAATCTTGTTTCATTCTACGTATGTCATTTCCTTCTCCTCTCACAGTCAATATTTGTGGGGGGCTATCCTATCCTTTGGGGATTTTCTCTGAGGCAAGATAGCTTTCCTGTTTCTACCTTTAGGGGTAGCTAGTTCTCCGGCTGTGACGAGGTGTCCAGGGAGTGACAGGAACATCCCACGGCTACTTCTAGTGTTGTGTTAAGATCAGGAACTGCGGTCTGTATAGTTACCACCTGCTCAGAGCTAGTCGCATGTCGCTCCTAAATTACCAGTCCATAACACCTGGGGTTGTCACGGTGGCTAGGCTCGGTCCGTGACCCTGCTAAGGGGCGTCCAATGAAAGGTGTGATGGTGGTGCGTGGTGCGATGAATAATGAGGACACAGGGTTGCAGTCTCTTTACCTCTTTACTGAAGGCTTCAGGATCCGCAATCCAGAGCACTGCTAACAGGGCTGGCTGAGACCGGCCAGTCTGAAGGCACATCCAGAGTTCCCTTTGCAGGTGGAAATCAGTGCCTACCTTCTAGCGCCTGGGTTTTGTAGTACCTCCCTGCTGAGCACCACGGGATAGTCCTCACAACTGTTGTGTCTGTTCTGATGTTATTTCTCACAACTCGTATCTGTTCTGATGTTCTTTCTCCGTCCCCCAGATGATATGGCTAGGACGCACCCGTATGACGGGTAGGCCTGGAGTTCTTCCGGGACCCTAAAGTCGCCCCTCTCCCACAATTGCCCCCTATGTCTGCTTAGGTGATTTAGGTGAGACAGCCAACCTATAATTAACTGTCCTGCCGTTGGTTTGAAGTAATGCTTGGAGCCAATTACTTCCTCGGCGTTCCGGCCACCGGCTACGCGCCTCAGTAGGATGTTGCTGATCTTGTGGCACAACTCCTACTGGCTTTATCTCCTTTTTGCTGCGATCTCATTTCTCACTTTTCCACAATAAACCTCGCTTCTTGTCCTTTCTTAAGATACCGCCGCAATGAAGTGCAGGCGCGGTTCCGTAATGTTCTGTCCTGTTCGCTAGGCCTCTGTCAGGATCCCACCCCTGACAGGGACCCCCCTGAATCTTCCCCCGCAACACCCTCTGCCACAGGATGTTGCCTGGTTCCAACCCAGTCAGCTTCTCCTTATCTTTCTGTCCGGCCCCCAGTTTTACCAGATTGTGAGGAGTGGCCTAATCATAGAACCCTTTGCTCCCCCTGGTGGCCAGAGTGTGACGTGTAATGTGTGACTGCGATACCTGGTCAGGTGAACTCCTTAGGTGCCATCAGACGTACCATCACTCCCCTTAGCGGCGGAGCGTCAGTACTGCAACGACCAGGACTCTGGGGCGCTGCATAACCTTGGTCAGATCTGTGCCTTGCCAGAAATCTGTCTCTGAGCTCCTTGGCCAATTCTTTTGACCTCATGATCCTCATTTGGTCTGACATGCACTGTGAGCTGTGAGGTCATATATATATATATATATATATATATATTGAAAAAATTAGAACAGCATCATATTACCACACTTGTAGTGCAAAGCTTCCCAAGCCAGTATTCCAGCGGCTCCAATAATATAAGAAAAAAACGGAAAACAGCACAAAAAAGTAACAAAAGAAGTGGGTCTTTAATGCCTGGATGGCGTGGCGACGTTTCGGATTTTCCAATCCTTTTTCAAGCAGTGAACATACAAATGAAGTGAGTATATATAGCCATTACATATGTTGCTTATTAATTTGCTATTAAAGATTATTTACACTTATATCCTCAATATTCATCTATTACCATGTTACAATAAAGTGCATTTATACATATATTTTTTAAAATAAACAACCATCATAGGATGATATTTTACAAATAAAGTGCATCGTGATTGTGAGATAAATATATAAATGATCAATTAAAACCTCACAGATGTCCCAATCTATTTAAAAAATAATTGTTTTCTTATAAACGTAACCGCACTGTGGGTTCCACTCTAGTTAAATCTGATATTGGATCCTTTAAAAAGTCCAACCAAATCACAATATCAGGTCTGAGTAGAAAAGGATGCTTTCCATGTTTATCATGTATTAACTGTAGCATGATGCTTAAAGGGTCGAGTTTTGTTCACCCAATTACCCATGAAGAATACAGAATACAGCACTTTCTAACTTGTGAATCTGAGTTCGTGGTGTATCTGCTGCAGTGTCCTTGTTCCTTATGGTATGTCGGTGAGACAACTTGTGATTTTAAAACTCGTATTAACCAACACCGACATACCATAAGGAAAAAACGTATGGATTTGCCTGTGTCAAAACATTTTGTGGAGAAATCACATACAGAGAAACAATTAAAATTTCGCATCATTGACATGATCCCTGTTCAGAGAAGAGGTGGTGATCGAGTGAGACTACTCAAAAAGAGAGAATTAGAGTGGATTGTGAAACTCAACACATTAAAACCGTATGGACTAAATGTAGATTTCAAAACTAGTCAGGTTTTATAGGATGTATTAATTTGTTCTCCTTTTTTCTTCTTTTTTTCTTATGTGTGTTAAAAAGAATGTTTTTAACTTGTATTTTACAGATTCCCAATCTATGAAAATAGAGACGTATTCTACGCACAGATTTCTGAACGTTTTGAAAAATAATAATAAAAAAAGTAAAAGAGGATTACAAAGAAAACCTTTTTTTCAATAAATGTAAAATGTGATTGGCACTCACTTGTTTCTTCCTTCTTTTGACTCTTATTATGACTTTTTTTTGAGTCTTATTATGGCAAAAAAAGATATGGTCCTTCTTTTACGGGTGACGGGAGTGAGTTGAGGGGGATTGTCCACCCCCTGCTTTCTCTGTGTCCCTGTTATGATACAGGAGGCCCCACTTAATTGGGGAGGGCTCTCGTGGATCTTTTATGGGCTTATGTCCGGACTGTGTATGCCAATAAGACAAAATCAAGGTACTTGAAGAGTAAGAGTTAGTGGGTGCCTTTATATTAATATGCACATAGCGCTCTTATTAGCCAAGCAGATATACAAGAGAAAAAAAGCTTTATATATAAAAGAAACTTTTTTACAAAGTATGGTTACGACATTATGAGTTGCTTGGGAAGTTAGCGCTTTATAAAATTGCACATTTTTTCTTTCTTGGTTCTTTTTTCTCTTTTGTCTGGAAATCGGGTTCTTTTCCCTTTTCCAAGATGGTGCTGACGTTTCTAGAACGCTGGTGCGCAGGCGCTGACCATAATCCCTTGCATTTTTTTCTGACGTCACAGACATGCGCAATAACTCTGTGAGGACGCTGAAAATGAAATGCATGTGGCGATATGCCTGTAAGTACGCCTCTAGTTTATTTTTGAAATAGATTGGGACATCTGTGAGGTTTTAATTGATCATTTATATATTTATCTCACAATCACGATGCACTTTATTTGTAAAATATCATCCTATGATGGTTGTTTATTTTAAAAAATATATGTATAAATGCACTTTATTGTAACATGGTAATAGATGAATATTGAGGATATAAGTGTAAATAATCTTTAATAGCAAATTAATAAGCAACATATGTAATGGCTATATATACTCACTTCATTTGTATGTTCACTGCTTGAAAAAGGATTGGAAAATCCGAAACGTCGCCACGCCATCCAGGCATTAAAGACCCACTTCTTTTGTTACTTTTTTGTGCTGTTTTCCGTTTTTTTCTTATATATATATATATATATATATATATATATATATATATATATATATATATATATATATATATATACACTCACCGGCCACTTTATTAGGTACACCATGCTAGTAACGGGTTGGACCCCCTTTTGCCTTCAGAACTGCCTCAATTCTTCGTGGCATAGATTCAACAAGGTGCTGGAAGCATTCCTCAGAGATTTTGGTCCATATTGACATGATGGCATCACACAGTTGCCGCAGATTTGTCGGCTGCACATCCCAAAGATGCTCCATACAAGGCAGGATGGATCCATGCTTTCATGTTGTTTACGCCAAATTCTGACCCTACCATCCGAATGTCGCAGCAGAAATCGAGACTCATCAGACCAAGCAACGTTTTTCCAATCTTCTACTGTCCAATTTCGATGAGCTTGTACAAATTGTAGCCTCAGTTTCCTGTTCTTAGCTGAAAGGAGTGGTACCCGGTGTGGTCTTCTGCTGCTGTAGCCCATCTGCCTCAAAGTTCGACGCACTGTGCGTTCAGAGATGCTCTTAGGCCTACCTTGGTTGTAACGGGTGGCGATTTTAGTCACTGTTGCCTTTCTATCAGCTCGAACCAGTCTGCCCATTCTCTTCTGACCTCTGGCATCAACAAGGCATTTCCGCCCATAGAACTGCCGCTCACTGGATTTTTTTTCTTTTTCGGACCATTCTCTGTAAACCCTAGAGATGGTTGTGCGTGAAAATCCCAGTAGATCAGCAGTTTCTGAAATACTCAGACCAGCCCTTCTGGCACCAACAACCATGCCACGTTCAAAGGCACTCAAATCACCTTTCTTCCCCATACTGATGCTCGGTTTGAACTGCAGGAGATTGTCTTGACCATGTCTACATGCCTAAATGCACTGAGTTGCCGCCATGTGATTGGCTGATTAGAAATTAAGTGTTAACAAGAAGTTGGACAGGTGTACCTAATAAAGTGGCCAGTGAGTGTATATATATATATATATATATATACAGGTGTGTGTCTTTCCAAATCAAGTCCTATCAGTTTAAGTAAACACAGCTGGACTCCAATGAAGGAGTAAAACTATCTCAAGGAAGATCACAAGGAAATGGGCAGCATGTGACTTAAATATGGGTGTCTGAGCAAAGTGTCTGAATACTTATGATGATGAGATATTTAAGTTTTTCTTTTTTTATTTAATTTGCAAAAATTTCTACATTTCTATTTTTTTCAGTCAAGTTGGGGTGCAGAGTGCACATTAATGTTAAAAAATGATCTTTTTTGAATTTGAAAAATGGCTGCAATGAAACAAAGTAAAACATTTAAAGGGGTCTGAATACTTTCCATACCCACTGTATATCCGGCAGTAACACTCAAGTTAAGTAACTTGGCAATCACCTGGGATAATGAACACCTGGAGACAGCCAGCACCTCTCAGTCTCAGATCGGACAGCTGACCTGTCAATCAACACACTGACAGCTCAGGGCACCCCTGCACCAGACTGAATGACTGAGCTGTCAAAGTACTGGCAGCTTCAGCAAGCCCCTCTACCATGTTGGACAGCTGAGCTGTCAGTAACTGCATCCCAGACACATTAAAATGCCCATCATTATGCCTATCATCTCCTCAAGCCGTGGCAGTGACTACCATTATATTGCTCTATTTTTAATTTACTTAAGAAATGTGTTACTTTTATGTACATCAGATTCCTGAAGCTGGATTTCCCTTATTTGACCCACAATCTTAGGTACACAGGTACAAATTATTTAAATCCTGGAGTAGCGGAAGGAGCCAACTACTGGACTCTACGGATATCCTCTTCCAATTCCGACTTTAACATAGGAACCATAATACCCTAGGGAATAATGGAGGATGGAGGTTCTGGAGGAGAAACTGAACCAAGACTATCAGATAATGAGTCAGATTTAATAATCTTAGACCCTGGTCTGAACAAAATCGAAAAAAATAACCTTAAGAAAAACAAGGATCATCTGGTCTGTCTAGAAATTAACCTTTTAGGTGATTCCATTTAAGCTAGATTCTTGTGATCAGTGACCACAGTAACTGGACCCTCCAAAAAATACCTCCATTCCTCAAAAGCCAATTTAACATCAAGTAACTCCCTATTCCCAGTATCATAATTTCTTTCCACAGATGAAAATGTTTTAGAAAAAGAAGCACATTAAATTGCCCCTACTCCAACCTCCGAGGCATCCACCTCCACAATTAACGGTTCTTGGAGATCAGGTTTGGTCAGAATGGGTGCAAACATGAAACACTCTTAATATTTCAAAAGCCCTAATAGCACCTGGTAACCAAACCATGAGATTCACCCCCTTACATATAAAATTAGTTAGAGATTTAGCAATCTGAGGAAAAACCTTGATACATTTTCGATAATAGTGAATCCCAGAAAATGCTGCAGAGCATTAAGATCAAGAGATTGAACCCAATTATGGCTGCACCTTCCCAGGGTCCATCTTAAACCTTTCTTCTAACAAGATAAACCCCAAGAATACAATTTCCTTAACAGAAAAAATGCATTTCTCTAATTTAGCAAACAAAGAGTTCTCCCTCAACCTTTGTAACCTTTGAGAGTTCAGATCTGGCGAGAAAATTAGAATATCATCCATTTAATTCACAACATATCTTCTAATGCAATCACAGAAAATATCATTCTTAAAATTTTGAAACACAGCAGAGGCATTAGAGAATCCAAATAGGATTTTTAAATTGACCCTCAGACTTTAAAAACACAGTTTTCCAATAATCACCCTTCCAGAAGCGTATCAAATTATAAGCCCCTCTAAGATCAAATTTAGAAAACACCCTGGCCCCCAGAAGCTGATTATATAGGTTGGCGATGAGTGGAAGTCAGTAAGTATTTTTAACCGTGATTTTATTTAGTTCTCGGAAATCAAGGTAAGGATGGAGACCCCCATCTATTTTCTTTTTTAGAGCAGAATGGGTTAAATAGATGGATGTCAGAATGAGGTCCAAGGTCAGGCAACAAAAGATCTACAAACAGATTACCAGGGACAGAGAGACAAGCCACACAGTAGCTGAATGAACATCTGGCAGACTGGAAGTAACAGCATAGTTAAATAGCCTGGCAATCACTTGGGATAATGAACACCTGGAGACAGCCAGCACCTCCCAGTCTCAGATTGGACAGCCGAGCTGTCAATCAACACACTGACAGCTCAGCATGCCCCTGCACTAGACTGGACGACTGAGCTGTCAAATTACTGACAGCTTCAGCACGCCCCTGTACCATATTGGACGGCACTTTATCACTGCTCTGAACTGCTTTTCTGCATTTTTTCAGTCCTGTCGCTGCTCCGTACTACTATGCATTTTATCAGTCCTGTCACTACTCTGTGCTACTACTCTGCACTTTATCATTCCTGTCACTTCTCTGAACGTCTTCTCTGCACCTTGTCTGTCCGGTCACTGCTCTGAACTGCTAATCTGCTCATTATTAGTCCCGTGACTGCTCTGCACTACTGTTCAACACTGTGAGTACCCAGCACTACTTTTGTTCTGCCCTACCACTGCTCTGCACTACTTCTACTCTGTCACACAACTGCTCAACACCAAAATATTTGTGCAAATTTATGGACTAAAATAAACTAACTAATAAAATAAGTGAACCTGCATCAGAGCCATGATGTAACTGGCTCCTCATGCCTCCTGTAAGTATGAGGTTTGTGTGAGGTCACAATTATCAGCAGGAACCTTGCAGTTATCAACCGAGCTGATGCGTATGTCATCTCATTAATATTTGTGGGATCAAGAGAAAGACCGTAACCTGGTTATCTGCTAAGCATTAAACTCGAAGGCACTTGGACTGGTTTGGGCATTTATAGTGTTTCCAACAAGTCTCTTTGCCTCAGAAAACAAATATTGATTTTCCAATGAATGTCAGAGATGCTGCTCTGCTAAGTTGAAAATCATTTCCTGAGCAAAAGACAAAAAAAAAAAAGAAAGAAAAAAACAACAAAAAACAGAAAAAGAGGAAGAAGAGAGAAGTATGGAGGGGATGGGAGGAGGGAGAGCTGTAAATCACCTGCAGAATGGGATTAAGATGTACTAGAGCCTGAAGTAGTAAACAAAAGTGTAATTTATCCGGACAACGACGCCACATTGTAAACCATCCAGACAAGTACAACACAGAGGTGATAGCGCCAGAAAATATACCGCAATTATACAGGTTAAATGATACCAGAACTTTCTCTGGGGTTTTAATTACAGTAAAGGGAATTACATAAAGTTTTATATAAAGTAAGATCATCTGTAAAAGTGAACATGATTACTGACGATACAATCAGACGGTATTGCGGCAGGTAGCTAGGGCAGGTACGGAGGCAATGAGCTTTAAAGGGAATGTATCTTATGCTTTATCCATCAGATGTCAGAAGACATAGAATAGAAGCGTGTCTACTATGATTTATTTATTTAAATATTATTTTATACTGTTTTTAAGGATTTTCCTTCGGGGGCGGCCATATTGGAAGCATGTACTTTCTACCAATATTCCAGTAGAGCAGAATATTGAACTTTATGGCAGTTGCAGAGAAACGTGACAGACTAAGGGTAAGTGCACACAGCGGCTCCCAAGTAAATAAATGAAAGTAATTTTTTTTTACAAAGCTGCAGGAAAAAATGATAGAAAGGATGACAAAGAAGATGTTTTCACCAGAAGTGATGGATTGCTTTCTGTTACTTGAAGCCCTCATACACAAGACAATATGGGTCTATGAACAGTTGTTGGTTAGTCAGAAGAAAGTGTTTTTCATGCTGATGACTGACCAATCTTGGACCTATTCTACTTGGTGCATTTTTTCAATGATAAAACCAGTGCTTATGATCAGCTGAAACAATCCAAAGTGCAGATCATTCATTAAATAAAACAAATGTTCATCGGTGTGTCACCTGATAAAGAAAGCAATCTTATATTTTCCAATGCAGGCAGCGATAGTATGGTCAAAATCATCAGATATCATCTTTTGATGTGTATGGGTAGACATTGGAGAATAAGAAGTGGCAGTGGATACAGTGCCTATTCTATATTTATAGTGTTTCCCGGAATTAAAATTGCTGCTATCTCTCATTTTGTAGTGATGAAATTACTCTGCTGACCCTGACCCAGTCTACACAGTAATGCTAAACTTAAGCTAAAAGATGGAAAACCCTTTAAGAAAATTGCAAGTAATATTAATCTGTAAATTTATAAGACAGAGTATTACATGTTCCGCCCCCAGAAAACCTAATTTATGAAGAAACTTTAAGAAATAAGTTTCTGCCTAAAGCAAAGTTACACCCCGGATGGCTGACCAGGACAGAAGGATCACAGTACTGACTCCATTAACAATTCGCAAAAACAGTGACATTAACTAATCCACATTTGCATCAGAGCTGCAACTGATATCAGTGAAAAGATAAAAAAAAAAATCTAAAGAGATCTTGATACTTAGACTTAATTACTTTTGGGACTGCTGGAGTTCTACTATTTTTAATGTGAGTTATAGTAACCCCCCAATAAAAAAGTATAACATGTAAATGTGAACATAGCTGTATCTAAAACAATATATTGTATCTAGTGATGAGCAAATAGTGAAATATTTGAATTTGCGAAAATCGGCACAAATACTTTCTAATATCTGTATATAATATCTATATTCATACCGAATAACGAAGCCAATGCAAGTCAATTGGAAAGCCAATTATTTTTCTTCTGGACCCAACAAACAGGTCTGGGGGCCCGATAAAAAAGCTGAAATGAATGGGATAGACAGATATAGATGAAAAGCCGGCAATTCATGTGCCGCTTACAGTAAAATCACAGGTTAGAATAGAATAGATAGAATAGATATATACACATAGAATACATAGATGTCAGTGACACATCCATATATACACTCACCGGCCACTTTATTAGGTACACCATGCTAGTAACGGGTTGGACCCCCTTTTGCCTTCAGAACTGCCTCAATTCTTCGTGGCATAGATTCAACAAGGTGCTGGAAGCATTCCTCAGAGATTTTGGTCCATATTGACATGATGGCATCACACAGTTGCCGCAGATTTGTCGGCTGCACATCCCAAAGATGCTCCATACAAGGCAGGATGGATCCATGCTTTCATGTTGTTTACGCCAAATTCTGACCCTACCATCCGAATGTCGCAGCAGAAATCGAGACTCATCAGACCAAGCAACGTTTTTCCAATCTTCTACTGTCCAATTTCGATGAGCTTGTACAAATTGTAGCCTCAGTTTCCTGTTCTTAGCTGAAAGGAGTGGTACCCGGTGTGGTCTTCTGCTGCTGTAGCCCATCTGCCTCAAAGTTCGACGCACTGTGCGTTCAGAGATGCTCTTAGGCCTACCTTGGTTGTAACGGGTGGCGATTTGAGTCACTGTTGCCTTTCTATCAGCTCGAACCAGTCTGCCCATTCTCCTCTGACCTCTGGCATCAACAAGGCATTTCCGCCCACAGAACTGCCGCTCACTGGATTTTTTTTCTTTTTCGGACCATTCTCTGTAAACCCTAGAGATGGTTGTGCGTGAAAATCCCAGTAGATCAGCAGTTTCTGAAATACTCAGACCAGCCCTTCTGGCACCAACAACCATGCCACGTTCAAAGGCACTCAAATCACCTTACTTCCCCATACTGATGCTCGGTTTGAACTGCAGGAGATTGTCTTGACCATGTCTACATGCCTAAATGCACTGAGTTGCCGCCATGTGATTGGCTGATTAGAAATTAAGTGTTAACAAGAAGTTGGACAGGTGTACCTAATAAAGTGGCCGGTGAGTGTATATGTATATATATTACATAGATAGAAGAAAAGCAATTCATGTGCCGTGTAATTTAAAATCACTGCAGGAGCCGACAGGATAGAAGAGATGGATTACATACAGTAAATACACATAGAATAAGTCTGGGGCGGACATACCACTTGTGCAGCAGGTAGGGGGGCCCTGCAGGGCGGCTATCACTGAGGGCAATCTGGCCTGTTTCTCCAGCATCGAGGCTCCAGAGGACCCCTGGCCAGGCAGCGGGCAGGGATCCATTCTGCTTCCTGCCCAGCACTTCCTGTCTGCCACAAGCAGCACGGCTGGATGATGTCAGCATTCAGCGCGTGGCTGTGTGAGAGAGCTAACTGCCGATGAAGATGCTGGGAATGTGCGTAGAGGTGAGTGGTGTGTGTGAATGTGTGTGTGAGAGTGAGCGTGTGTGCGTGCTGCGGCTGCCGGAGACCATGCAGAGCGGTGAGTGGTGCTGTGTGTATGTATGTATGTATGTGTGTGTGTGTGTGTGTATATGCGTGTAGGTGGTGGAGATGTGTGTGTGTTTGTGTGTGTGGGTGGTGGAGGGGGCAATGATGGGAGTGATGGAGAGGGCAATGATAGGGGTGGTGGGGGAGAAAGCAATGATGAAGGTGGTGGAAAGGGCAATGATGAGGGTGGTGGGGGAGCAGCTGTATTTATTTACAGCACAGGAGCAGCTAATGAATACACACTAATAGCAGCAGTAGGTGTTGGATGATGGGAGCTGTAGTCCCGTCAGCTGACACCAGTGACCGGAGGTAAATTTTATACCTCCGATCACAGCTGAGCGCTCACTTTGTTTTTTGGCAGCGTGGGAACTGTGGCTCTCTGACCGGCGTGGATGATTTCACCACCCATCAGAAGTGGTGTTTGCCATGCTGTAATGCACATCACATTGAGACAAACACCGGTGTCCAGGCAGCCAATCACAGTAATGTCACACCAAAGATGGCACCGGCATTACTGTGATTGGCAAGCCAGCCAGAGGGTGAGTCATTTGAATATACCGAGGTGAATACCTAATTACTTGCCGAGTAACGAATAGCCATAATACCATACTATTCTTGTGAGTAACAAATAATGCCAAATGTATTCTCTCATCACTAATTGTAACACATCCTCCGCTCCTTAAACAAGGCAAGTCCAGAAATACTTAGTTCTCTCAAAAGTATCGACAAGTTTTTGTAATTAAGGCATCTAATTGGTCTACACAAGTAAAAAAATGACAAAACCCTTGAAAACCTTAAAGTGGTCTTCCAGTTTCAGAATTATCACATATCCACAGCTACAATACTCATTTATCTTCAGTAGCCCTACAGACAATGAATAAAGCCGGGGTGTGCATGCACTTTGGGGATGTGCTCTTGGGATCAATGGGGGTCTCAGTAGAAGGACCTTCAATGATGGGCAAGTTCTCAACTTGTTAAATTTTACTATGCATATTCCCTCATTTTTAAGGGGGTCTCCTGATTAAATTTTTTTTTTTTTTTAAAAGTGACCCTGTAATCTGAGGATGAACCTGACAGCAAGTATTTAAATTCCGTGCAGCGCCACCACAGGGGAAATAAAGCATTACACATTGTCCATTGAAATTATCACCGTCCATGGAATGTGCAGGGTCCAGAAAACTTTTGTGATGCTTTTTGTAGCTTCCCACCTTAGCAGGGAGATGAAGATCATGAACCCTGTATAGTAAAAGGCTTTTCCCACAAAAACTAAGGGCTTGACCGTTTTAATTGGACAACCGCTATCCATGGTTTTGATGGTTAGCACATTATTCTATGAGACTGTGTACATGTCTGATTTTTTTTTCAACTGAGTAATCTGTGAAAAAAGTCGCAGCATGTGAGCTTTGACTCTGAGAATCGGATGGCACTCGCTCATTCATGTCTATGGGACCGTGAAAAAAAATCAGACCACGTTTGGGTGACATTTTCATGGACTGACTACAGGGAGAAATGTTGTTTTTTTCCTCCATTTTTTGGGGCTGCAGATTGTCATCTTGAATGCAATTTGTGCGCAAGATCAAACATCAGTCTATCCATTGTCTATGGGTCTGTTGACTAATCCGAGCCCTGTGCTCTTCTATGTCCAGCAGTCCAATAGACAATGAATGGAGCGTGGGTCGAGCATGTGGAAACCACTCCGTTCTTATAGAAGGTTCCAGTCCACCATTCTTGCAATCGATAGGTGTCCCAGCAGTCAGCTAGTTGTCCCCTGTAAGTCATAATTCCCTAATGGGGTAATGGAAAATGACTTTATAACTCAGATGGCCAACTTTAAGTTAATTTTATTCAGTTTTGTTGTAATAATTTCTAGGGTGCAATATTTTTTACTTCTTAATGAACCATTCCACAGCTCATCCAGATCATTAATAGACTCCTCATAGAACCTAGGTGGCAGCCATATATTATAACTATACATTTGACATTGCTTTGTTTATTATGATGCTTAATAGTTCATCATTTTTCCTATCAGACATGAGCCTATCAATAATTCAGCGGCTTTAATATGAATTCATTATAACCAACTGCTAAGAGCAGACTTTAAAAGTCAGGGGGTCACCTAGAAGTCCATTCATCATCATTTCATGGAGCCACCAGTGGTTGTAACAACACGATCTCTGATTGATTGAGCAATTATCTTCTTATCTGTGCGTCTAATATTTTAACCATAAAACAGAATATTTGCAGACTATAATAACCATTCGACATTTTAATAAACACTAACGAGCAGCAGATAAAATAGTTTACCCGGAAGAGCGTTTATTAAATTGCTATAATTATATTTTTCCTCTGCACACAAATCTTTGTACCTCAAGTGTCTTTTTTATATTTCCATTCTGCTAAAAAATAAATAGAAAAAGTGATAGATAAACAAGATATTTGGGAAAGCAATTATACGTAATCTTTTTATAGAATTAAAAAAAGATTAATCCAAAACACAGAAAGGGTGATTTTAACCAGTACCTACTGGGCGAGAAGAAGATGCTATGCCCCACCCCTGAAGAGCATGCTGAAGTCAGGGCAAAAATATTCGGAAGTTTTGACATGTCAACTCAAGATCTAGAGCAGCATTGCTTACAATTTCAAAGCACCAAGGAGGAAATATGCATCATGGAGAAGATTGGCGTGTGAGGAGCAGATTCAAGAGCTATTCACATTCAACAGGTGACGATGCTGGCTGTTACATAGTGGGCATCTGCACTGATCAGGGCCCATAAAAATGTGGGTAATTACAAACAGTGGCATCTAAGACATGCTATTCAGTTGGGGATTCCAATCCGGGTGCCCATCGTCTCCTCTATGACGTGATTACAGGGTGCCAGTGATTTGCCAAGACAGCTGGGGACCTCCTGAAGTCCTCCATGGTTGCCATATTGGAAGTCCTGTCCCTGGCTTCATAGGATACCATGATTTGGACTATATACTGCGGTTCACTAAAACAAGAATATGATCGCAAGTACAAGTCCCCTAGGGGGATAAAAGAAGTTTTGAAAAATAACAATATTGAAAAATAAATAAAAATAAAATAAATAAAAAAAAATAAATAAAATAAAATAAAATAAATTTCAAATTTTGCAAAGAAAAAAGAATCAAAGTAGCTGTTTTTCTGTTTGCTGAACTTCTCACAAAAAAATGCAATCAAAAGTGATCAAACTATCACAGGCATCACTATATAATGTAGTATCATTAAAATGAGATTGAGCACAGAATGTCTACTGAAACCAAGTACAGCCGCTCCATGCATCATGGCTCACAAACAGTATGTGCACCATCACACCGGCTTGTCCATCGAGCCAGAGAAAAGCAAAGATAGAAGGAAAATAAACATGTGGGAAGGTTTAGTGAAACGTTTAGCCGCCATGATGCACCGAGTGCCTGTGCTTGGGTTGTACATTCTGTACTGACAGACTCCTAAAGGTCAGAACACAAACAACAACCCCTCATAAAGCCCGAAGAAAGGAGATTCTACCCCGAAACGCGTTGCCACAATAAAAATATTTTATCCTTACTGCTTGAAGTCACTTTCCGCACCTCCTGGGATCCTCCAGCTCTTTCCTCCTTATCAGTTCCTTTTGGACACAGGATTTTTGGGTGCCCCTTAGTTCAGGTTCCAGGGTTTGGGTGCAATCCCGGCATCGGCAGCCACTATTTGTTCAGTAATGAAGGCTTCCCCTCGTCAAATGTCAGGTCTTGTATGTATAAAGCTTGATCACTTTGTACAGCGAAAAGTTCTACAATGTTTCATCTTCTGGTTTGTCACAATGTATTAGTGCATAACACATATCAATAACAACCATGGGGCAGTCAATGGAAAGAAAGACAGAAATACAGATCAGCTGCTTTGCAAAATGTGAAGAGGACAAATGGTCCTTAGAAAAGTTGTTACATCTCCTCTCCCTATTGCTCAAGGCTCTCCTCTCTGATAATCATGGCATTTATCCCACTTTGTGTCTCAACCTATAATCTTCTATTGATGTCTCCATTGCATCTAAAAGGGATTCATCGCCTTAAATATCCACTACGGCTGTCCATAAATTACCGCTGTCAGTGTTCCGAAAAAGAAAAACAAAAAGGGAGCTGCTCAACTAAAAATAAATGTATCCAAACACATAGGAAAAGTGGATCAAAAACTATTTTTAAGGAGAACTTTAAAGGGATGAACTCATCACAGGCAACTCCTTTTAATCTGAGGAATTAGATTATCTACTCCCTGGATCCCCTGCTGGTGATATGCAGCATTACAGGGCCACCACTTACATCAGGAGTGGGGAATCTTTTTTCTGCCAAGGGCCGTTTGGATATTTATTCCATCCTTCGGGGGCCGTACAAACTCCGCCCACAAAGTACATCCTGTCTCTGGCACTGGGGTCAGGACGTAATCTTTCATTGCATGCCCTTCAGTGTTCAGTAGTGAGCACTGCATGTGTGTGCTAACAGAGCAAGAAGAAATTAATGAGCTGGTGGCAATCAAAATACACCTCCCTACACAAGAATGCGGTCCCCGAGAATCTGCTCGGGGGCCTGATAAAAAGTCATCGAGGACCGTAAATGGCTCTGGGCCCTGAGGTTCCCCACCCCTGACTTACATGAATGGTTGTCCATTAATGATTGGCAAATTGATTCAAAACCAATTAAATAGGTTTAAAATGTAAGAAAAAGTCTCACCAGAATCTGAAAATTTAGGGCTTCGTTTTGCTCAATTTGTCTTAGAGTAAAATCATAAAATATAATACCTATTCATAGACCCGACTGGGGCTAGTGGAGAGAGATCTGGAAAAACCTCCAAACATATGAAATGTCTATAATTGGCAAATTCGATTCACGTGGAATATATCTGATGCAAAGGCAAATCAGTATTTTATCAGCAGGAGATCAATTAAGGACTAGATGTCTCATGCCAAGTAGTCCTGCTGCTCTGTGTAACCCCGCCCCAACCACTGATAGGCAGAAAGCAGACAGTGCAATGTAAAGAGAAAGCTAGCAATCAGTGGTGGGGGCGAGGTTGTATAGAGCTCAGCATTAGAGAACTGCTGGATCTGCAGCAGATGAAACAGTGATTTTAATCAAAACTGCAGCAAGCAGCCCAGTAAGTGACATATCCCTGGAATCAGGATCTCATCCCCCACATCATGCTGCTCTCAGATTACAAAGCAAAAGCCTCATGATTGAGTCACTTTAATTTCACTGGCTGTACATTTGCTTTGAATTTTGTGAACCATCTTCTGTAAATGGAAATTAGGTCCTTAGATTCTTGACTTCCTGTTGAATTTGTAAGCAGAGCTGCAATGTAGCTCATGGTGGACTGAAAAACAAACTGTTGAGCCTGAAACATATTCAAAGAGGCAGAACATAGATTTCTGACTCCCACAGACTCCAACAGACAGTGTGAACAGGCTGTAGTCACTGAATGTAGTTGGGCAAAAAGACAAGCATGACTAAAAGGAATAGTAGGCAAGACTTGGTCAAATGGTGGCCAAAAGATTTCTACTTGAGAATCCAAATCCCCTTGAGGTTGATGATCCATTAATTAGTGATGAGCGAATATACTCGTTACCCGAGATTTCCCGAGCACGCTCGGGGGTCCTCCGAGTATTTTTTAGTGCTTGGAGATTTAGTTTTTATTGCCGCAGCTGAATGATTTACATCTGGTAGCCAGCATAAGTACATGTGGGGATTCCCTAGCAACCAGGCAACCCCCACATGTACTTATGCTCGCTAACAGATGTAAATCATTCAGCTGCGGCAAGAAAACTAAATCTCCGAGTACTAAAAAATACTCGGAGGACCCCCGAGCTTGCTCGAGAAATCTCGAGTAACGAGTATATTCGCTCATCATTAATTAATATAGTTGAAATTTTAGTTCTGCAATATGTTGGACCAGTTGGCAGCTTTATTAGGATATTTCTTAAAATGAATGCAAGTCAAAAAGTTTTGTGAATGTTTAATCAAGGCAATCGCTTTCCACATAGCCTATTAGAGACATGAAGGAAGGACCCCTATTCAAGGCCTTCTATTATAAGCCAAAATATGGCCTTACTATGATGGACCAAGACCATCTAAGATTATCTAAAACTTCCTCTCCCTTTACTGGTTCAATGGTTTTTGCACCTGATCCAATTATTTTGTTTTCGGAATTTTCTGGACCACATGTTCCCAGAGTCAATGAGTTTGTTTTTCTTGTAGCATGTCATAATGTATACGTATCAAGATTCTTACGTGAAGGCTGAAGTTAGACAGAAAACGTTATTTCATGTTGTTCCTAATAGTATGTTTTCAAAAAAGTTTCCATTCGCTTCCAGTTCATTATAGTGGATGTGACTGTAAATAGTTATATAATGCAATACGTTACATAATACAGTAAATGGAAGTGTACCGAGCCGGCTGTCACACAGAACTGCACCCTGTGTTTACGAAGCATCTCATATTCTTGACAGATGCACCGAAGCTCACAGTGATCACAGTGTGAATGATCAAGATAAAGAAAGTAGGAAGAGTTGAGATATAGACAATTTTGGCAACTGAGTAGCAGCAACACTTTTGCAAAAGCTAATTATCATATTTTCAGGCAAAGTCATTTTTGTACACAGCGCTAAGCAAAACTTTTTCTTTCTGACATCATATGTAACAGATATTGCTGGAAATGCTTCAATTAAGCAGTAAATAGCAATGTGTGACGTTCTTATGTTATGAACGACCAAAGACCTTAAGAAGTATCTAAAGTTTCAATACTTTATGAAAAATCCATTATAGCCATATGGATAAAAAAAGAAATAAAAAAAAATACTAAACTAATGCTCATTAGATTATAATAATATAACTGCTATGACTTACAAAAATAATACTACTACAAGACTACTACCGTAGTATAGTAATGCCAGCTATGTGAAAATCACTACTATAATACAGCTCCTATGTAATAAAATATAACTACTATAATACTGCCGCTATGTACAAGAATATAACTACTATAATACTGCTCCTATGTTTAAGAATATAACTACTATAATACTGCCCCCTATGTACAAGAATATAACTACTATAATACTGCCCCTAGATAAAAGAATATAACTACTATAATACTGCTCCTATGTACAAGAATATAACTACTATAATACTGCCCCTATGTACAAGAATATAACTACTATAATACTGCCCCTATGTACAAGAATATAACTACTATAATACTGCCCCTATGTACAAGAATATAACTACTATAATACTGCCCCTATGTACAAGAATATATCTACTATAATACTGCCTCTATGTACAAGAATATAACTACTATAATACTGCCCCCTTTGTACAAGAATATAGCTACTGTAATACTGCCTCTATGTACAAGAATATAACTACTATAATACTGTCCCTATGTACAAGAATATAGCTACTGTAATACTGCCTCTATGTACAAGAATATAACTACTATAATACTGACCCCTATGTACAAGAATATAACTACTATAATACTGCTCCTATGTACAAGAATATAACTACTATAATACTGTCCCTATGTACAAGAATATAGCTACTGTAATACTGCCTCTATGTACAAGAATATAACTACTATAATACTGACCCTATGTACAAGAATATAACTACTATAATACTGCCCCTATGTACAAGAATATAACTACTATAATACTGCCCCCTATGTACAAGAATATAACTACTATAATACTGCCCCTATGTACAAGAATATATCTACTATAATACTGCCTCTATGTACAAGAATATAGCTACTGTAATACTGCCTCTATGTACAAGAATATAACTACTATAATACTGTCCCTATGTACAAGAATATAACTACTATAATACTGCTCCTATGTACAAGAATATAACTACTATAATACTGTCCCTATGTACAAGAATATAGCTACTGTAATACTGCCTCTATGTACAAGAATATAACTACTATAATACTGTCCCTATGTACAAGAATATAACTACTATAATACTGACCCTATGTACAAGAATATACTGCTCCTATGTATAAGAATATAACTGAGAGTGCAAGTGATCGAACAAGTCGAGCGGCCTCGAAGAGGTGGAAACCACATCAAACGATTTAAAGAAAGGGAGGCCTACTGGATTTACACCCTTCAAACATTGGCCCCAAGAGGCCTCAACAGAGAACTGGACTTTACATTCAAGTAACCATATTTTCATTATTGCAACTAAACTCTAAACTTATGTAATACCCATGCAGGTAGTGGATATGTATCTTCTTTCATTTCCTCTTTACTAAACTATTTATTTTGATTTTATTTTTATCATTATTTCTATTATTACATTATTTTCCATATTTTTAATTTGTATTATCATTATTAATTTTCAATTTTTAATCTTGATTTTTTCGTTGCATTGATTTATTTAACTGTTCCTCAGGGTTTATTATACAACCTATTTTCCAAGGTTTTCATATTACACTATACAATCATTTTTTCTTCAGCCTGACTATACAATTCCTACTCAACGCTACCTACTCCCCTTCTAGGTTCGTATCTGGCTTTACATTATTCTGCCCGCACACTAGGTCCCTCCTGTTTCTTTACTCCGTATCATCAGCGCTTATAGCGCATTTAGTTTTTAGGGCTTCTTATCTCTCACATGGTGCTACGTCATCATTAGGGTCACCGCATTCTCCGTCCCATTACTATGTATGCACCGTCACTAACATTTTCCCCTTAGTGCCCTAGGTCTCACCGCTACTTAGTGCACCTGCGCAGACGACTCCCACTGGGATTACCGCCCCTTGCTCCCAGCGCAGATTGACTCACATTGCGCATGTGCTACTTGGTTCTCTGGCCCCTAGCATTCCAGACCTCTCTCTGCTCACCGCACCAGTGCGCCTGCGCACCCCACGTTTCACACTTCCTGCCGCCTCGTACAAAAAGGCGCTTCTCTCCTTGGTCTCCCATACACACCACCACCGCAGACACCAGTAACTACTAAGTTATAGGTAATTATACCTGCCCTCCTTTTTCTTCTTGCTTGGGACTCCCATCCTGTGTCAGTATATTTACCGCTGTGGCTTTCTTCCCATAGCCCCTAACGGGACTCCTGCACCTCTCCAGGGATTTGTGCCCTCCTCTCGGTATCTACTTTTGTAAGGTCAGTTCCTAGCCTCTAGCAGTGTCCACCACCTGGGTATTCCATGCTTTCCTTTATGTTACTATTTCCTTTATGTTACTATTTTCTTCTGCATTACTACATCAGGGTATTGTGTTTGCCTAATACTGGTTTTGCATACCATTGTCCTCTTCTGATCACTGTTCTCATACAGGATACTGATTTGTCCAAGATATTGACTGATTTAACCATAGTGGGTGTCTCCTTATGATAGTGCTTCCGCGGTGCCCCCCGCTCATGTAGCCACTGCTACACAGATATCCTATAGACATTTGACTGCCATTCCAAGACACGCCCGATCACAATCCTGATGTTTCCTACCATCGTATCTCTTCAATAACTTGATGGGTCTTGCAATACTGTCGTCTTGTCCACTATTATGGCGACAATACGCGATCTTTATTTAGGGGACTCTATATTTGTAAATATGTATTCTTTGTAATATGTTATGTGCTCATGTTTTGTGATACCTTTTATATTTTGTTTTTGTTTCAGTAAGGTTTGAGAAAGACCCAGTGGGTCGAAACGTTACCTTGAAACACTGCGGTGATACCTTCAAATTTGGTGTTTGTTCACAATAAAAAAAACACGTTTTTTTGGCTAACAAAAATTCTGAAGACTTCTTTCTTGAGTGCGACTGTTGCTGTACAGGACTACATTCTGGAGAATCCCTCCATGTTCAGTCGGCACCAGTAGTAGCGAGAGTGCACGTCTTGTTCTTCACTACAACATCTCATGGGAGATCATCGTGGGACACTCGTTATTAAATGGATTACATTAGAACAGGGAGTATTTGTGTTGGTTTATTTATTTTTTTCAGGAGAACTAGGGTGTTACAGGAATTAGGCGTATAGTAAATATGGGAAACTGGGTGGTGTTTTATTTCATTAAAATCCTTTTTTCTGGCTGTGTCTTTATTTAACATGGAACTGTAGCGCCCCAGAGTCCTGGTCGTTGCAGTAATATCATTCTCCTCTAGGGGGGAGTGATGTTGCGTTTGGAGACAAAGAATGACAACCGAATCCTGGTATCACAAACATGCAACACATTCCAGGCCACCAGGGGGAGCTATGCTCCTATTTATTAGGGTACTCCTCACATTTAGGTAAAACTGGTTGCCTGGGGAGGAAGTTAGTCAGTTGCTGGCTGAGCTTTGCTCAGGTAGTTGGTCCCTGACAGGGGTGGGATCCTGTCAGAGGCCGAGACAGAAGGACACGGAGCTGCGCCTGCCCTGAATGCGGCAGCTTCCCAGGAAGAGACACAGAAAGAGAACTGTATTGTAGAGAGGGTGAAGAAGTCGTAGCAAAGGAGTGGATATCAGAGGAGTTATGCCCTGCACAGGCTGCCTCCTTCTGAGGCGCAAGATCCCGGTAGCCAGAACACCGAGGGAGCAACATTCCTTTATGCCTTGCTCCAGAAACCAGCAGTACAGCTAATTTCACGTTACCTGTCCGCCCCTACTCCCAGGAGGCAAGGTGGCACTGCTTAGAGGCCGGGGCATGATAGAGTCCCTGAAAAAAGCCTCAAGCCACCGGTCATACGGGTTTGTTTTATCCTATCCGGGGGACAGAGAGAGAGACATAACATCTGAAACATCTTCAACAGTTGTGAGGACCTTATGAGAAGCTTAGCAGTAAGGTACTACAACATACGGCACTAGAGGAAGGCTACTGATTTCTACCTGGATAAGGGGACTCTGGACTTGCCTCCAAACCGGCCGGACTCTGCCTGCCCCGTGGTCTGTGCTCTGGACTGTGGATGCTTAAGCTTTCAGTAAAAGGTAAAGAGACTGCAACCTTGTGTCCTTGTTCTTCACTGCGCCTCTCACCATCCACCATCTACACACTGGGAAGCCCTGGGGACATACTTCACTTGTGGGAAGGTATACCATCTAGCTGCCATAACATCACCCCAGAGGACCCCTTAGCAGCGTCGGTCACCCTGACCAAATACCACAGGTGGCGTCACGAACATTCCCTTTAAAGACCTTTCCCTTTTACACGGATGCCCCAAGGGCCACGGACCAGGTCAGCCACCGTGACATCCCCCTCTGAACCGAAGGACCCGGTACCAAGTACCCCACGGCCCAAGGGGGCGCTCCATAACAACTATAGGATTAGCAATGGATATGTGTCTTATTGGTGCCTCTCCATTACTAATCCATGGGCTTGATGTCACCTTACAATACAGAGGTGACATCAACCCCACAACTATTACCCCACTTGCCACCGATACAAGGCAAGTGGGAAGAGAGAGGCTACATGCCAGATTTGGTACAGCTTAGAGATGCTCCATTTCTGGGGTAGCTGAGAGCTGGTGTTTGTAGCCTGGGGGGCAATATCCATGGCCCCTTCCTAGGCTATTAATATCAGCCCGCAGCTGTCTGCATAGCCTTTTCTGATTATTAACCCCTTAACCCCCGGAGCTTTTTTCGGTTTTGCATTTTCTTTTTTACTCCCCTCCTTCCCAGAGCCATAACTTTTTTATTTTTCTGTCAATATGGCTATGTGAAAGCTTATTTTTTGTGGAACATTGGTTTTACCATGTCGTTCGTGTACTAGGAAATGGGAAACAAATTCCAAGTGCGGTGAAATTGCAAAAAAGTGCAATCCCACACATTGGTTTTTTTGTTTTGTTTTGTTTCTAGGTTTACTAAATGTTAAAACCGACCAGCCAATATGCCAATATAATTCTCCAAGTCACTACGAGTTCACAGAAAGGTCTAGGATCTTTTTTATCTAAGTAGTGAAAAAAAATTCAAAACTTTGCTAAAAAAAAAAAAAAAAATAGCGCAATTTTCCGAAATACGTAGCGCCTCCATTATTCGTGATCTGGGGTTGGGTGGGGTTTTTGTTTTTGCATGCCGAGCTGCCATTTTTAATTATACCATTTTGATGCAGATACGTTCTTTTGGTCACTCATTATTGCATTTTAATGCTATGACGCGGCGATCAAAAAAGCGTAATTCTGGTGTTTTGATTTTTTTCAAGCTACGCCGTATGGCGATCAGGTTACTCCTTTTTTATTGATAGATTGGGCGATTCTGAATGCAGTGATACCAAAATATACAGAGGTTTGATTTTCTTTTATTGTTTTATTTTGAATGGGGTGAAAGGGGGGTGATTTGAACTTTTATATATATATTTTTTTTTTTTCTTTACATTTTTTTTTTACTTTTGGCATGCTTCAATAGCCTCCATGGGAGGCTAGAAGCTGCCACAACTTGATCAGCTCTGCTACATAGAGGCGATGCTCAGATCGCCTCTATGTAGCAGAATTGCAGCCTTGCTATGAGCGCCGGCCACAGGGTGGCACTCATAGCAATCCAGCATCAGCAACCATAGAGGTGAGACCTCTGGTCGTCATGCCGACGTGCCGATAACCCCTGATCATGTGACGGGGGGTCATCGGTGCACGCATTTCCAGCTGGATGGCCGGAAGCCCTTGTTAAATGCCGCTGTCAGAGTTTGACAGCAGCATTTAACTAGTTAATCACGATCCACCCGTGCCTATTGTAGGCACATGTCAGCTATTCAAAATAGCTGACATGTCCCGGCTTTGATGCGTGCTCACAGCCGGAGCCCACATCAAACAGGGGTACTGCCATTGAACGTACTATCCCATCCAATGGTAGACAGGGGTTAATTATAGGGGGGCCCCATATAATTTTTTTGGGGCTCCCCTATTTTACTCTCCAGTAAAGGCTAAGTTTACAGCTGTGAGATGATATTAATAGCCTAGAAAGATCCATGGGTATTACACCCTTCTCAGGCTGTAAACATCTGCCCCCAGTCGCCAGCTTTCCCTCTCTGGTTTGGAAACTTGTACGGGAGCCCACGCCATTTTTTTCCTTTTTTTTTTTAATTAAACAGATATTGCATTTAAGGCCAGGGTCATACTTTCAACAAACTCGCACGAGTCTCGCACATCAATAACCGGCACTGCCGCCGGCACTCGGGACCAGAGTATGCGGATACATGTATTTCTATGCAGCTGAACGCTCTGGTCTGAGTGCCAGCGGCAGTGCCGGGTATTGAGGTGCAAGACTCGCGCGAGTTTCTCACAAGTGTGACCCCGGCCTAATGCAGATTTTGTGTGTGTTTGTCTTTACAGTATTTAACTCTTTATGTACCATTTTATTATGTTTATTACTAGACATCGTCTTGGTATTATCTATCTATCTATCTATCTATCTATCTATAGATATATCTATCTATTATCTATCTATCTATCTACAGATATAGGGATCCAAAAATCAGAGGCAGCACACCATTATAAGTTGACATTTTTAAAGGTGCTTAAATTTAATAGCCCATTATGGCGACATTTCGTCTCATGGAGAGCCTTTCTCAAACCTTGAGAAAGGCTCTCCATGGGCCGAAACATCGCCATAATGGGCTATTAAATTTAAGCACCTTTAAAAATTTCAACTTATAATGGTGTGCTGCCTCTGATTTTTGGATCCCTATGACAAGGTTTGGTACATGCCTGGGGGGCTCTGCACCCTAATTTTTCTTTTTGTTTTTTTTTGGTGCTGCTCTTAACTCTTTTTGCAATTATCTACAGATATATCTATCTATCTGTGTGTGTAAACATTATTCTTCAATGGAGTACTCGTATGTAAAAGAAGAGGTTGGACAAGGAAATTACATCACAATTCTTTTTTTTTGTTAAATAATATATCTTTATTTAGCCTACGAAAACACATACAAATCCGCATAAGAAAAATGCATGAAAATCCGCATAAAAAATGCATCAAATCTGCATGAGTTTTCAACTGCGTTTTCTGCCAAGAGAGGAAGAATCCGTGCAGAAAATTCCACAGGCAAATCCGCAACGTGTACACATACCCTTATATTATTCCTTGTACAATGATAACTACAATAACACTGCCTCTATGCACAAGAATATAACTACAATAACGCTGCTCCTATGCACAATAACATACCTAAAATAATACTGCCCCTATCAGCAAGAATATAGCTACCAAAATACTGCCCCTATGTACAGGAAAAATACTCTTATAATACTGCCCCTAAGTACAAGAATATAACTACTATAATACTGCCCCTAAGTACAGGAATATAAGTATTATAATACTGCTCCCTATATACAAGAGAATAACTAGTATAACACTGCCCCATATGTACTAGAATATAACTACTATAATACTGCCCCTATATAAACGAATATAACTACAATAATACTGCTCTCAATGTACAAGAACATAGCTAAAATAATACTGCGCCGTGTGTTCAAAAATGTAACTACTATGATACTACCCCTATGTTCAAAAATATAGCTACTATAATAATGCTCCTATATGCAAAAGTATAACTACTATAGTACTGCCCTCTACGAACAAGAATATACCTACTATAATACAGAAAAAATACAAAAAAGGGAGATTAGTGTCTCCTCACCGCCTCCTAGAGCGCACGGATCCTGTTGTGCAGCAAGTTTTTCAGAACTTGAAAGAAATAAGTCCAGCGCTGTATGTCCATAAAATCCATTTTCTTTTAATCCATAGCTTCAAATAATATTAAAACAATTAATTCATAGTCCAGACATTAAAATAATTAATTGTTTTAATGTTATTTGAAGCTATGGGTTAAAAGAAAATGGATTGTATGGACATACAGCCCTGGACTTATTTTTTTTCAAGTACTATAATACTGCTCTATGTACAAGAATATAACTACTACAATACTACTCCTTTATACAAGAATATAACTACTATAATACTGCTCCTATGTACAATAATATAACTACTATAATACTGCCCTCTATGAACAAGAATATAACTACTATAATACTGCTCTACGTACAAGAATATAACTACTACAGAATAATACCTCATCTATGTACAAGAATATAACTACAGTAATACTGCCAATATGTACAAGAATATAACTACTGTAATACTTCCCCTATGTACAAGAATATAACTACAGTAATGCTGCCCCTATGTACAAGAATATAACTACTATAATACTGCCCCTATGTACAAGAATATAACTACTGTAATACTTCCCCTATGTACAAGAATATAACTACAGTAATGCTGCCCCTCTTTAAAAGAATGTAACTACTATAATACTGCCTCTGATGTACAGGAATATAACTACTATAATACTGCCCACTATCTACAAGAACATAACTACTACACCATGTTCCAAATTATTATGCAAATTATATTTTTCTCGGATTTTCCTAAATGGTCGGTGCAAATGACAGTCAGTCTAATAAAAGTCATCACCCGTTAGATTATACATCGAATTTTATTGAAGAAACCTCCCAATGATAACAGTATAATCTCCAAAATGAATAAAAACTCAAAATGCACTGTTCCAAATTATTAGGCACAGTAGAATTTCTAAACATTTGATATGTTTTAAAGAACTGAAAATGCTCATTTGTGGAATTTGCAGCATTAGGAGGTCACATTCACTGAACAAAAAAGCTATTTAACTCCAAAACATACTAACAGGCCAAGTCACATGTTACCATAGGAACCCTTCTTTGATATCACCTTCACAATTCTTGCATCCATTGAACTTGTGAGTTTTTAGAGACTTTCTGCTTGTATTTCTTTGCATGAAGTCAGAATAGCCTCCCAGAGCTGCGGTTGTAATAGTATGCAGGTACTGAGTTTGTCACCACAGAACAGACAGACCAACAGTTGAGGGGTTTAATAACAGGAATCAGGTTCTCCTCGCAGGGAGGAAGCAATGGAATATAACTAGCAATAAAACAGTGCAAAAATATGGGAGTCAAACAGTGTTACAGAAGTAAGCAGGATTTCTTGAGAAAAGAACACTTATCAGTCTGATGAGGACTTGCTTGAAGGGTCGTCTTCTCCAAAGTAGGCGCCGAGAAACAGCGGCACTTGTCGTCCCTCTGTTGTCCTTGGGCTGAGTAGTCTCTAGGGGCCCGCTGCCTGGGGTTTCGGGAGTTAATGTGATATGCACAGGCTCTGAGTGTTTAGCTTTTACAGCACAGCCTATCCTGGGAAAACGATGGTCAGTCTATTATTAAGTCTCTCACCAGGAATCAGGGGCTCTGCACTGTTAAGTCTCTCACCAGGAATCAGGGGCTCTGCACTGTTAAGTCTCTCACCAGGAATCAGGGGCTCTGCACTGATACCTTGGGTACCAGGGGTCACAGTCTCTATACTGATACCGCGGGTACCAGGGGGTCACAGTCTCTGCACGAGCCAATGTCTCTGCACGGGTCTCAAAGCGCCCCTCTCCAGTCACAGCAGAGTCCGCTTTCATGTACTCACAAGATGCAGTCTTTCTGGGCAATCTCTCTGTATTTGTCCTCTGACCGGGAGCTCTCTCTCTCTCCCGGAGCACAGCTGCACCCTGCTCTGACCGCTGCTCATGCTGCTCTGTTCCTTGCGCGTGCCTTTCCCGCTCTCTGCCCAGCTTCCTTCCTGTCCCAGTCTCTAAGTCTGCCCCCCGGGGAACCTGTAGCATAGCTCAATGGTTCCAGGCACAGAGCCGAGAAGGTAACTGCCCCCGGACTCTTCTTGTGCTTCACCTCCTTACACTGTTATGATGCAAACTGCCTCCCACCCTCATAGATCTTTGGCTTGATGATACTCCAGAGGTTCTCTGTAGGGTTGAGGTCAGGGGAAGATGGTGGCCACATCATGAGTTTATCTCCTTTTATGCCCATAGCAGCCAAGGACTCAGAGGTATTCTTTGCAGCATGAGATGGTGCATTGTCATGCATGAAGATGATTTTGCTCCTGAGGGCACATTTCTGCTTTTTATTCCATGGAAGAAAGTTGTCAGTCAGAAACTCTATATACTTTGCATAGGTCATTTTCATACCTTCAGGAACCTTAAAGGGCCCTACCAGCTATTTCCCCATGATTCCAGCCCAAAACGTGACTCCACCTACTTGCTAACATCGCAGCCTTGTTGGGACATGGTGGCCTTCCGCCAACCATCCACTACTCCATCCATCTGGACCATCCAGGGTTGCTCGACACTCATCAGTAGACAGGACTGTTTGAAAATTAGTCTTTATGTGTGTGTCTGGGCTCAATGCAACCATTTTTGCTTGTGAATACTATTTAGGGATGGCCGAATAGTAAGTTTATAAACCAAAGCAAGCCTTTGAAGGATCCTACACCTTGAGGTTCGAGGGACTTCAGAGGCACCAGCAGCTTCAAATAACTGTTTGCTGCTTTGTAATGGTATTTTGGCAGATGCTCTCTTAATCCAATGAATTTGTCTGGCAGAAACCTTCCTCATTATGCCTTTATCTGCATGAACTCTGTCTGTGCTCTGTTTCAGTCACAAATCTCTTCTCAGTATGATGATCACTCTTACGTTTTTGTGAAATATCTAATGTTTTCATAACTTGTCCAAGGCATTGCACTATTTAACGTTTTTCAGCAGCAGAGAGATCCTTTTTATTTCCCATATTGCTTGAAACCTGTGGCCTGCTTAATAATGTGGAACATCATTTTTAAGTAGTTTTCCTTTAATTAGAATCATCTGGAAAACTAATTATCACATGTGTTTAAGATTGATTTCAATGATCCATTGAGCCCTGAGACACAATACCATCCATGAGTTTATTTGAAAAACAAAACAATTAAATCTTTATGACACTTAAATCCAATTTGCATAATAATTTGGAACACGGAGTATAATAATGCCCCGAAGTACAAAAATATAACTACCATACTATAATACTGCTCCTATTTACAAGAATATAACTACTTTAATACTGCTCCTATGTACATGAATATAATTACTATAAAACTGCTCATATGTACAAGAATATAACTACTATAATACTGCTCCTATGCACAATAATATAACTACTATAACTACTATAATACTGCTCCTATGTACAAGAATATAACTACTATAAGTCTGCTTCTATGTACAAAAATATAACTACTATAATACTGCCTATGAATAAAAAAATTGCTATAATACTGATCCTATGTACAAGAATATAGCTACTATAACACTACCAGTATGGACAACAATAACTACAACAACACTGCCCCTATGCACAAGAATATAACTACTATAACATTTCCCCTATACACAATAATATAACTTCTATAATATAATACTACCCCTATCCACAAGAATATAACTACAATAATTCTTCCCCCTGTGTAAAAAATATAACTACTATAATACCGCCCCTATCCGCAAGAATATAACTACAATAATTCTTATCCCTATGTAAAAGAATATAACTACTATGATACTGTGATAGAAATATATATATCAGGTAGATCATATATACTCATATACTCACAGCTAATAAATACATTATAATCAATGGCTTAAAATGGCTGACATAAACTGATATAAGCCAGACAGATTGTATGGGGGTTTTCCATCTCAAAAGCAGAACTTGGGCCAGATGTCCTGAAATAATGCCTAGAATATAGCTGAATCTTGCTGAAACGGCAGACCAACAGTGTCAGATGTATTAAGTGCTGATCAGATGTCTCAACTCTGTCCTACATGCAGAGAGCTCAATTCTAGTTGCTTAATCAGCAGTCATATGTGCATTAATCACAATATTCCATATATGTTTAGATAACCAATGACAGAGGAGCTAGACAATATGGTAATTAACTAACCACCCCTAACAACCCCTAACCACTCCTTTCTATATGCTATCATAAAAACTATGTATGTACAATAAAGTATCAGTATTGATGGAATGTTATTGACACAATGATGTTGCAGTCTCATTCCTTGAGCGCTCAAAATACTCAGTCTTATTGGGAGCGGCCGCAACACACACAGGGATAAATTTATCCAACCCAAATTTCCATAACAATACTGCCCCCTATGTACAGGAATACATCTACTGTAATATTGCTCCTATGTATAAGAATATATCTACTATAATACTGCACTTATTTACAAGTATGTAACTACTATAATATTGCCCCTACGTACAAGAATATAACTACTATAGTACTGCTTCTATGTGCAAGAATATAACTACTATAATACTGCTCCTATGTACAAAAATATAACTACTATAATACTGCTCCTATGTGCAAGAATATAACTACTATAATACTGCCCCCTATGTACAAGAATATAACTACTATAATACTGCCTGTATGTACAAGAATATAACTACTATAGTACTGCTTCTATGTACAAAAATATAACTACTATAATACTGCCCCCTATGTACAAGAATATAACTACTATAATACTGCTCCTATGTACAAGAATATAACTACTATAATACTGCTCCTATGTACAAGAATATAACTACTATAATACTGCCCCTATGTACAAGAATATAACTACTATAATACTGCTCCTATGTACAAAAATATAACTACTATAATACTGCTCCTATGTACAATAATATAGCTACTATAATACTGCCCCTATGTACAAGAATATAACTACTATAATACTGCTCCTATGTACAAAAATATAACTACTATAATACTGCCTATGAATAAAAAAACTGCTATAATACTGATCCTATGTACAAGAATATAGCTACTATAACACTACCAGTATGGACAACAATAACTACAACAACACTGCCCCTATGCACAAGAATATAACTACAATAACATTTCCCCTTTGCACAATAATATAACTTCTTTAATACTACCCCTATCCACAAGACTATAACTACAATAATTCTTCTCCCTGTGTAAAAAAATATAACTACTATGATACTGCCCCCTATGTACAGTAATAAATTCACTGTAATACTGCTCCTATGTATAAGATAATATAAAGACATCCCACAATGGACCACAATATTTTTGATCTCTCACACATACTCGTCATATCGTGAAGAAAAATTACCACATAAGAGATCAATAATATTAATCAGGGACACTCCAAAAACACATTATAAAGACCAGAGAAAAACACACGGAGTATACGTCCCATTTCAAAGATAAAAAAATACGTTTTAACCCCCCAATGGCACCCGGACAGTATTTTTCCCTAAAGTGCTATTAGTGCTCGGGGCTGCGGTGGTGACCCCCCCTGACACCTGACCTATGGGTAAGAGCTATCTGAACCATGATGTTTTAATATAACACATGCTGACTGGGCAAAGGGCACCCTACTGTGGGCCAGTTGTAGTTATTTTGGTGTAAGATGCTCTTGTACCTTTGAAACTCTGCACTAGGGTTGAGCGAAACAGATCGTTCATTTTCATAAGCCGCCGACTTTTGGCAAAGTCGGCGTCTCATGAAACCGAGCCGATCCCTGTGTGGGGTCGGCCATGCGGTACGCGACTTTCGCGCCAAAGTCGCGTTTCAATTTCTCAGCCAATGAAGGTGGACGCAGAGTGTGGGCAGCGTGATGACATAGATCTCAGTCCCCACCATCTTAGAGAAGGGCATTGCAGTGATTGGCTTGCTTTCTGCCGCGTCACAGGGGCTATAAAGGGGCGTTCCCGCCGACCGCCATCTTACTGCTGCTGATCTGAGCGTAGGGAGAGGTGCCGCTTCGTCAGAAGCAGGGATAGTGTTTTGCAGGGTACATTCACCCCCAAACCGCTTGTGCTGTAGCGATTTCCACTGTCCAACACCACCTTTTGTTTGCAGGGACAGTGGAAGCTACTTTTTTTTTTCCTCAGCGCTGTAGCTCATTGGGCTGCCCTGATAGCTGTGTTGCTGTGTGTGTACGCCGCTGTGCAAACCAACTGCTTTTTTCAAAGCACAAATCCTGTTGTTCCTTCCTTTCTGCACAGCTATCTTGTTTGTTTGTCCACACTTTTGTGTGCAGCAGTCCTTTTTATAGCTGCCTGCCATACTTTTCTGAGATTACTGCAGGGAGATAAAGATTGGCAAGTCTGCCTCTGTGCCATTGCTGTGTGTGGCATCTGTCTCTTATTGTGTGCCACCAAAAACCAGTGTGTAATACTGGGCCATAATTTTTTTATTTTTTTTAATTCTCCCTGAAAAAAATAAATAAAAAATAGTGGGAGATAAAGATTGACAAGTCTGCCTCTGTGCCACTGCTGTGTGTGGCATCTGTCTCTCATTGTGTGCCACAGAAAACCAGTGTGTAATACTGGGCCATTTTTTTTTTTTGGTAAATTCTCCCTGTAAAAAAAAAAAATAATAGTGGGAGATAAAGATTGGCAAGTCTGCCTCTGTGCCATTGCTGTGTGTGGCATCTGTCTCTCATTGTGTGCCACCGAAAACCAGTGTGTAATACTGGGCCTTTTTTGTTTTGTTGGGTAAATTCTCCCTGTAAAAAAAAAAATTAATAGTGGGAGATAAAGATTGGCAAGTCTGCCTCTGTGCCATTGCTGTGTGTGGCATCTGTCTCTCATTGTGTGCCACCGAAAACCAGTGTGTAATACTGGGCCATTTTTTGGGGGGGGTAAATTCTCCCTGTAAAAAAATAAATAAATAGCGGGAGATAAAGATTGGCAAGTCTGCCTCTGTGCCATTGCTGTGTGTGGCATCCGTCTCTCATTGTGTGCCACCGAAAACCAGTGTGTAATACTGGGCCATTTTTTTTTTTGGGTAAATTCTCCCTGTAAAAAAATAAATAAATAGTGGGAGATAAAGATTGGCAGGTCTGCCTCTGTGCCATTGCTGTGTGTGGCATCTGTCTCTCATTGTGTGCCACCAAAAACCAGTGTGTAATACTGGGCCATTTTTTTTTTTTTTTGGTAAATTCTCCCTGTAAAAAAATAAATAAATAGTGGGAGATAAAGATTGGCAAGTCTGCCTCTGTGCCATTGCTGTGTGTGGCATCTGACTCTCATTGTGTGCCACCGAAAACCAGTGTGTAATACTGGGCCATTTTTTTTTTTGGTAAATTCTCCCTGTAAAAAAAAAAATAAATAGTGGGAGATAAAGATTGGCAAGTCTGCCTCTGTGCCATTGCTGTGTGTGGCATCTGTCGCTCATTGTGTGCCACCGAAAACCAGTGTGTAATACTGGGCCATTTTTTTGGGGGGGGTAAATTCTCCCTGTAAAAAAAAAAAATAATAGTGGGAGATAAAGATTGGCAAGTCTGCCTCTGTGCCATTGCTGTGTGTGGCATCTGTCTCTCATTGTGTGCCACCGAAAACCAGTGTGTAATACTGGGCCATTTTTTTTTGTGGTAAATTCTCCCTGTAAAAAAATACCGTATATACTCGAGTATAAGCCGAGATTTTCAGCCCAAATTTTGGGGCTGAAAGTGCCCCTCTCGGCTTATACTCGAGTCACGGTCGGCGGTGGGTCGGCAGGTGAGGGGGAGAGGGCGCTGAGGCATACTTACCTAGTCCCGGCGATCCTGGCGCTCCCCCTGCCTGTCACACTGTCTTCGGGTGCCGCAGCTCTTCCCCTGTTCAGCGGTCACGTGGGACCGCTCATTAGAGAAATGATTATGCACTCCACTCCCATAGGGGTGGAGCCGCATATTCATTTCTCTAATCAGTGGTGCCGGTGACCGCTGACAGAGGAAGAGCTGCGGCACCCGAAGACAGTGTGACAGGCAGGGGGAGCGCCAGGATCGCCGGGACTAGGTGAGTATTTTATATTCACCTGTCCACGTTCCACCCGCCGGGCGCGGCTCTGTCTTCCAGTCCTCTTGTTCTGACTGTTCAGGTCAGAGGGCGCGATGACGCATATAGTGTGCGCGCTGCCCTCTGCCTGATCAGTCCGTGCAGAGAGACGCCGGGACGGGACGCTGAGGAGCTGCAAGCAAGAGAGGTGAGTATGTGTTTTTTTTTTTATTGCAGCAGCAGCGTTATATATGGCACAGATTTATGTGGAGTATCTATGGGGCAACGGTGCAGAGCACTATATATGGCACAGATTTATATGGCACATCTATGGGGCAACGGTGCAGAGCATTATATATGGCACTGCTTTATATGGCACATCTATGGGGCAACGGTGCAGAGCATTATAGATGGCACAGATTTATATGGCACATCTATGGGGCAACGGTGCAGAGCATTATAGATGGCACAGATTTATATGGCACATCTATGGGGCAACGGTGCAGAGCACTATATATGGCACAGATTTATATGGCACATCTATGGGGCAACGGTGCAGAGCATATAAGGCACAGATTTATATGGCACATCTATGGGGCAACGGTGCAGAGCATTATATATGGCACAGATTTATATGGCACATCTATGGGGCAACAATGAACAGTGCAGAGCATATATGGCACAGCTTAATAAGGAGCATCTATGGGGCAATAAAGAACAGTGCAGAGCATATATGGCACTGCTTTATAAGGAGCATCTATGGGGCCATAATGAACAGTGCAGAGCATATATGGCACAGCTTAATAAGGAGCATCTATGGGGCAATAATGAACGGTGCAGAGCATATATGGCACTGCTTTATATGGAGCATCTATGGGGCCATAATGAACGGTGCAGAGCATTGTATATGGGGCATCTATGGGGCCATAATGAATGGTGCAGAGCAATGGCACAGCTTTATAAGGAGCATCTATGGGGCCATAATGAACGGTGCAGAGCATTCTATATGGCACAGCTATATATGGAGCATCTATGGGGCAAAAATCAACGGTATGGAGCATTATATATGGCACAGCTTTATATGGAACCTCCTTTGGGGCAATAATGAACGGTATGGAGCATCTATTTTTATTTTTGAAATTCACCGGTAGCTGCTGTATTTTCCACCCTAGGCTTATACTCGAGTCAATAAGTTTTCCCAGTTTTTTGTGGCAAAATTAGGGGGGTCGGCTTATACTCGGGTCGGCTTATACTCGAGTATATACGGTAAATAAATAGTGGGAGATAAAGATTGGCAAGTCTGCCTCTGTGCCATTGCTGTGTGTGGCATCTGTCTCTCATTGTGTGCCACCGAAAACCAGTGTGTAATACTGGGCCTTTTTTTTTTTTTTTTAATTCTCCCTGAAAAACAAAACTAGTGGGAGATTAAGATTGGCATTTCTGCTTGAGTGCCGGTCCTGTGTGTGCCATCTGTCTCAAATTATTGGGGCACAGAAAACCTAGTGTGTAACATTGGGCCTGATTTTCCTTTCAGTGTCAGGCACCTATAAAGGTATATATAAATCCTACATAAGTTTGAGTTCACCTTATATGTTGTTTTACAGTAACAAATACCGTTACTTTGGTTACATTTTGCAAACAATGAGGAAGTCTAGTGGAAGAGGTCGTGGCCGTGGGCGGTCATTGTCAGCTGGTAATGATGGTAGTGGTGGTGGAGCATCAGGTGGTCGTGGTAAAAGCAGTACAGCACCTAAGTCTCGAGTTGTTGAGCCAGGTTCGTCGCCTGGCTACACAAGGCCTCAAACGCTCTCTTTTCTGGGAGTAGGAAAACCACTTTTGAAGCTGGAGCAGGAGGAACAAGTATTGGCTTTCATTGCTGACTCTGCCTCTAGTTCTTTCGCCTCCTCCTCGGAAAGTGCCAAATGTCAGAGCAGTGCATCGTCAGTGGATGCTCCCGGTCAGGAACAAGTCACTTCCTTGTGTCCTTCACCCAGAACAACAGTGAAGGATGCGTCAGCCGACACAAAAGGTTACTCCATGGAGCTCTTTACACATACCGTTCCTGGGTTAGACAGTGAAACAGTTAACAGGCCATGCCCATTAGAAGTTGAATCGGACATGGAGTGCACAGATGCACAGCCACAGCCAGATTACTATGCTGTTCCTTTGACTCAGACCAGAACATTGCCCTCGCAGTGTACTGAGGCAGAATCAAACCCAGCGGAGACTATGGTGCCCCGTCACGAATGCTATACCACCGGCTTACACGGTGACACAGACGAAGTTGCACACGACATAGAAGAGGAGGTCATAGATGACCCAGTTGTTGACCCCGATTGGCAGCCATTGGGGGAACAGGGTGCAGGCGGCAGTAGTTCAGAAGCGGAGGAGGAGGAGCCACAGCAGGCATCAACATCACAACAGGTTCCATCTGCCGGGCCCGTATCAGGCCAAAAACGCTTGGCAAAACCAAAACCAGTTGGAGGACAGCGTGGCCATCCGGTTAAAGAAGCTCAGTCGGCAATGCCTGAAAAGGTATCCGATAGTAGAAAGAGTGCAATCTGGCATTTTTTTAAACAACATCCAAATGATCAGCGCAAAGTCATCTGTCAAAAATGTTCAACTACCTTAAGCAGAGGTCAGAATCTTAAAAGTCTAAATACAAGTTGCATGCATAGACATTTATCCACCATGCATTTGCAAGCCTGGACTAACTACCAAGCGTGCCTAAAGGTTTGAGCACCCTCGGCCAATGAAGCTAGTCAGCAACGCTACATCCCTTCCCTCACTGTAACCCCACCATTTCCCGCAACACCTGCAGTATCTGTGCAACTTTTGTCTCCAGGCCAAAGCAGTCAGGGAATCACCAGGTTCGTAGTAGGAAACACTGCATGTAGGGCACCGGCAAGAATACCATCTCCAACCCTCTCTCAGTCTGCCATGTCCACCGGCACCACCGCTAGTTCCAAGATCTCCAGCTCTCCAGTCCAGATCACCCTACATGAGACTCTTGTTAGGAAAAGGAAGTACTCATCCTCGCAACCGCGTACACAGGGTTTGAACACCCACATTGCTAGACTAATCTCATTAGAGATGATGCCCTACCGGTTAGTTGAAAGCGAAGCTTTCAAAGCGCTGATGGACTACGCTGTACCACGCTACGAGCTACCCAGTCGACACTTCTTTTCTAGAAAAGCCATCCCAGCCCTCCAACAGCATGTTAAAGACCACATCGTCCATGCACTCAGGCAGTCTGTGACTACAAAGGTGCACCTGACAACAGATGCATGGACCAGTAGGCATGGCCAGGGACGTTACGTGTCCATCACGGCACACTGGGTGAATGTGGTGGATGCAGGGTCCACGGGGGACAGCAATATTGGGACAGTTCTGCCTAGCCCATGGTCAAGGAAAGAGTTGGCTGTAGGCGTTCGCCCCCCCTCCTCCTCTTCGTCCTCCTCCTGCAGAAGCGAGAGCTCGTCCACAGACCGCAGTCGCACATCCACTCCATCCGCAGCTGCCACTGTTGCACACCAGGTGTGCCATTATGGGACAGCTAGTGGCAAGCCTCAGCAGGCTGTATTGGCAATGAAGTGTTTGGGCGACAACAGACACACCGCAGAAGTTCTGTCCGAGTTCTTGCAGAAAGAAACTCAGTCATGGCTGGGCACTGTACACATCTTGAAGCAGGCAAGGTAGTGAGTGATAATGGAAGGAATTTCATGGCTGCCATAGCCCTTTCCCAACTGAAACACATTCCTTGCCTGGCTCACACCTTAAACCTGGTGGTGCAGTGCTTCCTGAAAAGTTATCCGGGGTTACCCGACCTGCTCCTCAAAGTGCGCAGACTTTGCTCGCATATCCGCCGTTCAACCGTACACTCCAGCCGTATGCAGAACTATCAGCGGTCTTTGAACCTTCCCCAGCATCGCTTAATCATCGATGTTGCAACAAGGTGGAACTCCACACTGCACATGCTTCAGAGACTGTGCGAACAGAGGCGTGCTGTTATGTTTTTGTGGGAGGATACACATACACGGGCAGGCAGTTGTGTTGTGATTCGGTTCGTGGGCTCCCCCGGTGGTCTCTTGTGGTACTGGTGTCCTGCAAGCTTTGCCTTCTCAGTTCACCTGTTCCTATCAGGATGTGGGAGTATCCTATTTAACCTTGCTCCTCAGTCATTCTAATGCTGGCCATCAATGTATCCAGAGTGATTCTGTTGCATGTTCCTGCTCCCAGTTTTCTGCTCAGCTAAGTTGGACACTTTAGTCCTTAAGCCTATTTTTGTATGTTTTGTTCAGTTTGCACTTATGTGAATCTCTGCAGCTGGAAGCTTTTGTTGGGCTGAAATTACCACTCCAGTGGCATGAGTTGTCACATGAGTTAAGGTAATTTCAGGATGGTGTTTTGAAGGGTTTTGCAGCTGACCGCGAAGTCCTCTGTTGTATCTTTCTGCTATTTAGTTAGCGGGCCTCTCTGTGCTAAATCTGCTTTCATACTACGTGTGTCTTTTCATCTGCTCTCACCGTTATTATATGTGGGGGGCTGCTATCTCCTGTGGGGACATCCTCTGGAGGCAAGCCAGGACTGTGTTTTCTTCTACCAGGGGTAGTTAGTTCTCCGGCTGGCGCGCGGCATCTAGAGTCAACGCAGGAATGCCCCCTGGCTACTTCTAGTGTGGTGTGTAGGTTTAGCATCGCGGTCAGCTCTAGTTTCCATCACCCGAGAGCTTGTCCGTTTATTCTATGCTTCTGATGTTTCCTTGCCATTGGAAACCATAACACAGTTGGATGGCAGACATGGAGTTGTCAGGTGTGCAGTGGTCGAAGCTACAAGACCTGTGTCAAGTCCTTCAGTGTTTTGAGGAATGCACATGGCTGGTTAGTGCAGACAACGCCATAATAAGCATGAGCATCCCCCTAATGCGTCTGCTGATACAAAGTTTGACGCACATAAAGGAGCAGGCGTCTGCAGCCGAGGAAGAGGAAAGCCTTGATGACAGTCAGCCATTGTCTGGTCAGGGCCGTGTAGAGGACGCGGTAGCGGGCGAAGAGGAGGAGGAGGACGAGGAGGATGATGGGGATGAGTACTTTTTTAATGAGGAAGCTTCTCCTGGGCCAACCGAAATTAGTGGCGTTGCAAGGCCAGGTTCTGTTTTTTTAAGGGAGACAAGTGACGTAGATTTGCCTGTAACTGCCCCTCAAACCAGCACAACCGCAGATTTGACAACTGGAACTTTGGCCCACATGGCGGATTATGCCTTACGTGTCCTCAAAAGGGACCCACGCATTATTAAAATGATGAGCGATGACGATTACTGGTTGGCCTGCATCCTTGACCCTCGCTATAAAGGCAAATTGCAAAATATTATGCCACATGAGAACCTCGAACAAATATTAGCAACCAAACAAGCTACTCTTGTAGACCGTTTGATTCAGGCATTCCCAGCACACAGCGCCGGTGATGTTTCTCACACGAGCTGCAGGGGGCTCCAGGGCAGAGGTGTTAGAGGTGCACAAATCAGAAGTGGCGTTGGACAGAGGGGTTTTCTGACCAGGTTGTGGAGTGATTTCGCAATGACCGCAGACAGGACAGGTACTGCAGCATCTATTCAAAGTGACAGGAGACAACATTTGTCCAGTATGGTTACTAACTATTTTTCAGCCCTTATCGATGTTCTCTCTCAACCGTCATTCCCATTTGATTACTGGGCATCCAAATTAGACACCTGGCCTGAATTGGCAGAATATGCATTATAGGAGCTTGCTTGTGCAGCGCCCCAGAGTTCTGGTCGTTGCAGTACTGTGGCTTCGCCGCTAAGGGGAGCCATGGTACGTTCGATGGCACCGAAGGAGTTCCTCCAATCAGGTATCACAGACACCAATATGTTTCACAGCTGGGCCTCCGGGGGGAGCTAAGGGTGCTATTCATTAGGCCACTCCCCACCATAGTGGGTAAACTGGGGGTCAGGCAGGAAGTTAGAAGAGAACGCTGACGGGATTGAACGGAGCAACACCCTGTGGCAGGGGGTGTTGTGAAGGGAGAGACTGTAGGGTCTCTGCCAGGGGTGGGATCCTGGCAGAGGCTTGGCATTGAAAGAACGTAACGGGTCCGCGCAGGCTCCTGGAAGCGGCGGGACTCAAGAAAGGACTAGAAGCGAGATAGATTGTGCTGAGTGAGAAACGAGATCAAGCAGAAGGAGAATACCAGCAGGGGTTTTGTTGAAAGAGGCAGCACCCTGCTGAGGCGCAATACCGGTGGCCGGAACGCCGAGGGAGTGGATTAGAATACAGCTTCAAGCCATACTCCAAACAGCGGCAGGACAGTCGGTCTTAGGCGGGCTGTCTACCACATATCACCTATGAAGTCTTGGGGGGCAATTGCGGGAGAGGGGCGACTCTAGGGTCCCGGAAGAACTCCAGGCCTACCTGACAAACGGGTGCCATTCCAACCTGAATACAGGGAAGGGGTGGATTACAGAGGAACATCAAATCGAGTTGTGAGGGAACTTAAGAAACAGACACAACCGTTGTGGGGTTACTTTCCGTAAGCACAGCAGGGAAGGACTACAACACATAGCGCTAGAAGGAAGGCACAGATTTCCACCTGAGAGGAGAACTCTGGAGGTGCCATTGGACCGGCCGGACTTGCGTAGCCTGGTGAACCGTGTTCCGGACTGAGGACTCAGAGATCTCCAGTAAAGAGGTAAAGAGACTGCAACCTGGTGTCCTCGTTATTTGCTGCGACTTACACCCCACAACCGCTACACTACCCCACCGCTACCATTACTACCACCTATTTCACCGGACGTCCCCCACTGACGGACAGGGCCACGGACCGGGTCTAGCCACCGTGACAACCCCGAGACTGAGACCCAGAGGCCCGGCTCCGGGTATCCCCTCGGCCCTGCGGCGGTGTGGGGGCGCGCCGCAACTTGGCGTCACGAACAGGATCTACTTAAGCCTGAAGAATCAGGTCATGTGTGCCTAGAGACTGTGATTTGTTGTGCTTAGACTGTACTTTATTGCAAGACTGTGTGCTGTGCCATTTGCCGCCAAAATCCGCCGCCATTGCAGCGCTGAGGAAAGCGCAGGAAGAGAAGAGGGGCGTGGAGTGGGCGTAGACGAGCTGGAGAGCGCGAAGAATAATGGCCGCCCAGTCTAAGTATTTCTGTGTCCTGAGGACGTGCCCGTCAACAGCTGAGGTACGCCTCCTGATCTTGGTCGGAGGGTGGAGACCATGGGGACGGGGCCGCCCACGGAAGAGACCGCGGGAAGGAGACGCGGGAAAAGAGCAAGAAATGGCGGCACCAGAAGCACCACGCGGAGCTGAGTCGGCTCAGTCTGAGGCCGCGGCGTCCGAGATAGGCTCCGAGGCACCGCTGCTGGGAGGTCTGACCCTTACCGAGTCCCCGATGGGCCGACCTCCGACGCTGTTATCGGAGGAACGTGTGGCTGCGGCCGAGGCCCGCCAGCTGACCCGCCGACTGAGGGCCAATGCCCGCGTGCTCACCCGGGTGGGCCAACCCACCGAGATTAAGCTGTCTCCCATTGCTCCTTACCCGGGCCCGGCTGAAAGCGCCCTACCTGCACCGGGTCTGAAGATCATGCCGGATGCGGAGCACTTACGGCGCCTTATGGCAGAGTGGCGGAGCCGGCCCCAGCCTGCAGAACAAGTAGACTTGGTTAGTGTCCCCGAGATTTCGCCCTCACACTGGGGTGTTGTGGTGGCCTTCCATCCCCAGCAAGGGAGAGGGGTCATACAGGAGATCGGGGAGCCGATCCAGGTCCGGGTGGACCGAGAAGAGGTGGAACCTTCTGGCAGGCGGTCTGATTGCAACCTGGAGCCGGGGGACGCCGTCACCTATACGAGGTGGAGAAAGAACACCAGTGAGACGGGCTGGTTTGCCCGAGGGGTCCAACGATGTGTCGCCCTCCAGGCTGCTGCTGGGACACCAGAAGAGGATAGTCCTGGAGGAAAGGCAGCGGGACCTGACCCCGCGGAACCAGGGGAAGTTCGACCTCACCGCGCCCCGGAGAGGCGGGTACGCCTACCGACGAGAAGGACCTCCCGGAGAGGGATTCTATCTTTACTGGGATCAGAACGGCGTCCTGGCTCACCGGGCCGATCTGTTGGTCTGGTGAGGCCAGAGAAGAGATCACCTTCCGCAGAACCTCAGTAAGATATAGCTTTCAATGCTTGTGAAAATGTAAATAGTTACTATTTGTTCTTTTGAGTTGCTGCTAAACCCGCCCAGGGTTAATGGATCCCTCTGTTAACCCGGGATCCTCTTTGTTTGTTTTCCTTTTCTGAAGTTGTTGCACAAAAGTTACACAAACTGCAGAAATCATGGACTGTGCATGATTCGAACTTCCTTTGTAAATAGTTTGCACCTTCTTAAAGGTGCACCCTACTGGTTTTAGCCAAAGACACTTTGCGAAGATATTTGCCCTATTGGTTTGAGCCAAAGACACTTTGTGAAGATACCTTTCCTACCGGTTCTAGTTAAAGACACTTTGCGAAGATACCATGCCGGAACCTTTGCATGGGCTGGTAGGCTGAGAAGACGAGCTACCTTAGAAAGACTTGGTCTCCTCTTAAAGGGGATGTGAGAAACTGACCTTGAGAGAGATACTGTTGCAGAACAGTAATGCCATAATGATGCTTTGAAAAGAAATGTAACTGTTTTACATGCTAAGTTATATGTGTTGAATTTGTTGAAATGTGAAATCTAAATAATGTTTTGCAGAAAGAAAAGATGCAGAGAGCCCGTAGGGGTAGAGTAGAGGTCTGCATAGTTGAAAGTAAGCGAAGTAATAATGAAGGTGAGGATAGAAGGTAAACCCCGCGTCCCCATTGAAAGTTACTTTGTTACTAAGGACAGAGAGTGAACCCGTAGGGGTTAGAGAGTGAGTCCTTAAAGGAGCCGAGTAGAGCTGGCTCAGAGTTCTTTAAACGAAAGGAATGTTATGTCTATACCATGTATAGTAGAGAAAGGCAGTAGGCCCTGGCTGAACGGGGCGGTCCTGTAAAAGAAAGGAGAGGCAGTAGGTCTGGTGCCATAGGGACAGGCGGTCCTGCAGGTTCAAAGTAGGAGAATGTGAAGTTACCTTGCCCTGTAATGTGATTATAGGAAGGCCTTTGGTAAACTAAGAGTGTATGTTTCTTAAAGGCAATGTTAATTTATTGTTCCAGAATTTGCACTAAGTAGAATACCCGGTTGGGTAACAGGAGTTATGCATAGCCTGTAATTTATAATGTTGACCATGTTTGTAACGTTAAAAGTGTCCTCACCTCCCATAAAGGGAAGCCTGTTCAAGTATACTTATTGTTTTGCACTCAACAAAATTGTATGTCTGTTTACTAATCTGTATTGTTGTTTTTCTTCCCAGTCCCGGAGTACTGTGTTTAACCAGGGGGGAGTGCAGCGCCCCAGAGTTCTGGTCGTTGCAGTACTGTGGCTTCGCCGCTAAGGGGAGCCATGGTACGTTCGATGGCACCGAAGGAGTTCCTCCAATCAGGTATCACAGACACCAATATGTTTCACAGCTGGGCCTCCGGGGGGAGCTAAGGGTGCTATTCATTAGGCCACTCCCCACCATAGTGGGTAAACTGGGGGTCAGGCAGGAAGTTAGAAGAGAACGCTGACGGGATTGAACGGAGCAACACCCTGTGGCAGGGGGTGTTGTGAAGGGAGAGACTGTAGGGTCTCTGCCAGGGGTGGGATCCTGGCAGAGGCTTGGCATTGAAAGAACGTAACGGGTCCGCGCAGGCTCCTGGAAGCGGCGGGACTCAAGAAAGGACTAGAAGCGAGATAGATTGTGCTGAGTGAGAAACGAGATCAAGCAGAAGGAGAATACCAGCAGGGGTTTTGTTGAAAGAGGCAGCACCCTGCTGAGGCGCAATACCGGTGGCCGGAACGCCGAGGGAGTGGATTAGAATACAGCTTCAAGCCATACTCCAAACAGCGGCAGGACAGTCGGTCTTAGGCGGGCTGTCTACCACATATCACCTATGAAGTCTTGGGGGGCAATTGCGGGAGAGGGGCGACTCTAGGGTCCCGGAAGAACTCCAGGCCTACCTGACAAACGGGTGCCATTCCAACCTGAATACAGGGAAGGGGTGGATTACAGAGGAACATCAAATCGAGTTGTGAGGGAACTTAAGAAACAGACACAACCGTTGTGGGGTTACTTTCCGTAAGCACAGCAGGGAAGGACTACAACACATAGCGCTAGAAGGAAGGCACAGATTTCCACCTGAGAGGAGAACTCTGGAGGTGCCATTGGACCGGCCGGACTTGCGTAGCCTGGTGAACCGTGTTCCGGACTGAGGACTCAGAGATCTCCAGTAAAGAGGTAAAGAGACTGCAACCTGGTGTCCTCGTTATTTGCTGCGACTTACACCCCACAACCGCTACACTACCCCACCGCTACCATTACTACCACCTATTTCACCGGACGTCCCCCACTGACGGACAGGGCCACGGACCGGGTCTAGCCACCGTGACAACCCCGAGACTGAGAACTAGAGGCCCGGCTCCGGGTATCCCCTCGGCCCTGCGGCGGTGTGGGGGCGCGCCGCACTTGCCCAGCAGCTAGTGTGCTATCAGAAAGAGTATTCAGTGCTGCTGGTTCAATATTAACCGAAAAAAGGACTCGTCTGGCTGCCCAAAATGTGGATGATCTAACCTTCATTAAAATGAACCACTCCTGGATTTCAAATTATTTTGCCCCACCTTTCCCGTCTGACACCTAGCTTCCCTATAAAAAGGTCTTGCTTGTGGACTGGTCTTACTGAGTGTTCCAATCTCTTAATTTGCAGCAGCTGTTTGTCCAGCATACCACATGTTTACACCTCCCTCAATGGGAAAACTCCCCCCACGGGGCCGTTGTCTCGCCACTTGGCGCAAGCACCCGTTAGAGTGGCGTTTGTCTGAAGAGGTGGGTGTGCCCGCTTTTGGTCGACGGCACTGCCACTGGGTCCCTCATAGTACAATAAAGTGTCTTTGGCGGTGGTGGCGCTCACCCAACGTCAGACACACCGTTGTAACATGAGGGGCCCTGGGACGATACCACCGGCCACAAGAGAGTTCCCCTTCCCCAGCTCAAACTGTGCTCTACCACGTGCAAAATTATCTCTCACAGCTCCACCAATGTTTAGTCTATGCGCTGACATCATTCAATGCCTGGCACTGACAATACCAATTTGTTGACATGTATGATGCTAGTTAAAGTAGTCTGGGTCAGTGTCCTATATTGACAACAGTAAATACTTACTGCCAAATTACTATGTCAGAAACTCAGCAGATGAGCCCACCCCTGTACCTAAGTATGCCACACTTTTTTTTTTGTTGTTGTTGTTTTGCGAGACATTAACATCTATTTATTTTTTGTGAGTACTAACTGTGTCAGACACTCCTTGCAATCCTCCTCCACTGACCACAACACTGCTGCCTGTGTACCCCTGTGAGATAACTCTAACTGCCTTGAGCCTATTTTTAGTTATTTTAGGCCTAGTAAGCCTGTCTGCGGTCCCTCCTTGCAATCCTCCTCCGCTGACCACAATGCTGCCTGTGTATCCATGTAACCGATTTAAAACTGCCTTGAGCCTATTTTTAGTTATTTTAGGCCTAGTAAGCCTGTCTGCGGTCCCTCCTTGCAATCCTCCTCCGCTGACCACAATGCTGCCTGTGTATCCATGTAACCGATTTAAAACTGCCTTGAGCCTATTTTTAGTTATTTTAGGCCTAGTAAGCCTGTCTGCGGTCCCTCCTTGCAATCCTCCTCCACTGCCCACAATGCTGCCTGGGTATCCATGTAACCGATTTAAAACTGCCTTGAGCCTATTTTTAGTTATTTTAGGCCTAGTAAGCCTGTCTGCGGTCCCTCCTTGCAATCCTCCTCCACTGACCACAATGCTGCCTGTGTATCCATGTAACCGATTTAAAACTGCCTTGAGCCTATTTTTAGTTATTTTAGGCCTAGTAAGCCTGTCTGCGGTCCCTCCTTGCAATCCTCCTCCGCTGACCACATTGCTGCCTGTGTATCCATGTAACCGATTTAAAACTGCCTTGAGCCTATTTTTAGTTATTTTAGGCCTAGTAAGCCTGTCTGCGGTCCCTCCTTGCAATCCTCCTCCACTGACCACAACGCTGCCTGGGTATCCATGTAACCGATTTAAAACTGCCTTGAGCCTATTATTAGTTATTTTAGGCCTAGTAAGCCTGTCTGCGGTCCCTCCTTGCAATCCTCCTCCGCTGACCACAATGCTGCCTGTGTATCCATGTAACCGATTTAAAACTGCCTTGAGCCTATTTTTAGTTATTTTAGGCCTAGTAAGCCTGTCTGCAGTCCCTCCTTGCAATCCTCCTCCACTGCCCACAATGCTGCCTGGGTATCCATGTAACCGATTTAAAACTGCATTGAGCCTATTTATATATTTTATTTAATATTAATAAAGCCATGATGGACTACGCTGTACCACGCTACAAGCTAACCAGTCGACACTTCTTTTGCGAGAAAAGCCACCCCAACCCTCCACCAGCATGTAAAAGACCGCATTGTCCATGCACTCTGGCAATCTGTGAGTACAAAGGTGCACCTGACAACAGACGCATGGACCTGTAGGCATGGCCACGGAAGGTTACGTGTCCATTACGGCGCAATGGGTTAATGTGGTGGATGCATGGTCCACAGGGGACAGCCTACTAAGTCTGTCTGCAGTCCCTAATTCAAATTGTCCTCAACTGTCTAAATCTGAGCTTCAACCTTCTGGCTCTCATTAAGTGCTGTTTTTTAAAAAATTGGTGTTTACGGCCTACTAACGGTGTCTGCCGCTCCCTGGTGTTGTCCTCAACTGTATAAAGCTGAGCTTCAACCTTCTGGCTCTCATTAAGTGCTTTTTAAAAAAAATTGGTGGTTGGGGCCTACTAATGGTGTCTGCCGCTCCCTGGTGTTGTCCTCAACTGAATAAATCTGAGCTTCAACCTTCTGGCTCTCATTAAGTGCTGTTTTTTAAAAAATTGGTGGTTACGGCCTACTAACGGTGTCTGCCGCTCCCTGGTGTTGTCCTCAACTGTATAAAGCTGAGCTTCAACCTTCTGGCTCTCATTAAGTGCTTTTTTTAAAAAAATTGGTGGTTGGGGCCTAATAACTCTATTTGCTGCTCCCTGGTGTTGTCCTCCTCCTGAGTGTTCTCCTCCTCCTTGGTGTTCTCCTCCAGGTTGCCTTGTCTGAGCTTCAACCTTCTGGCTCTCATTAAGTGCTTTTTTAACAAAAAATTGGTGGTTACGGCCTACTAACGGTGTCTGCCGCTCCATGGTGTTGTCCTCAACTGAATAAATCTGAGCTTCATCCTTCTGGCTCTCATTAAGTGCTTTTTTTTAAAAAATTGGTGGTTACGGCCTACTAATGGTGTCTGCCGCTCCCTGGTGTTGTCCTCCACTGTATAAAGCTGAGCTTCAGTCTTTAGGCTTTCGGCCTAGCAGTATCAGATATTAAACTGCATTTGGCCTTCAACTTTGGTTATGGCCTACTAACGGTGTCTGCCGCGCCCTGGTGTTGTCCTCAACTGTATAAAGCTGAGCTTCAACCTTCTGGCTCTCATTAAGTGCTTTTTAAAAAAAAATTGGTGGTTAGGGCCTAATAATGGTGTCTGCCGCTCCCTGGTGTTGTCCTCAACTGAATAAATCTGAGCTTCAACCTTCTGGCTCTCATTAAGTGCTTTTTTTAAAAAAATTGGTGGTTGGGGCCTAATAACTCTATTTGCCGCTCCCTGGTGTTGTCCTCCTCCTGAGTGTTCTCCTCCTCCTTGGTGTTCTCCTCCAGGTTGCCTTGTCTGAGCTTCAACCTTCTGGCTCTCATAAGTGCTTTTTTAACAAAAAATTGGTGGTTACGGCCTACTAACGGTGTCTGCCGCTCCATGGTGTTGTCCTCAACTGAATAAATCTGAGCTTCAACCTTCTGGCTCTCATTAAGTGCTTTTTTAAAAAAAATTGGTGGTTACGGCCTACTAACGGTGTCTGCCGCTCCCTGGTGTTGTCCTCCACTGTATAAAGCTGAGCTTCAGTCTTTAGGCTTTCGGCCTAGCAGTATCAGATATTAAACTGCATTTGGCCTTCAACTTTGGTTATGGCCTACTAACGGTGTCTGCCGCTCCCTGGTGTTGTCCTCAACTGTATAAAACTGAGCTTCAACCTTCTGGCTCTCATTAAGTGCTTTTTTTAAAAAAAATTGGTGGTTAGGGCCTAATAACGGTGTCTGCCGCTCCCTGGTGTTGTCCTCAACTGAATAAATCTGAGCTTCAACCTTCTGGCTCTCATTAAGTGCTTTTTTTAAAAAAAATTGGTGGTTGGGGCCTAATAACTCTATTTGCCGCTCCCTGGTGTTGTCCTCCTCCTGAGTGTTCTCCTCCTCCTTGGTGTTCTCCTCCAGGTTGCCTTGTCTGAGCTTCAACCTTCTGGCTCTCATTAAGCGCTTTTTTAACAAAAAATTGGTGGTTACGGCCTACTAACGGTGTCTGCCGCTCCATGGTGTTGTCCTCCACTGTATAAAGCTGAGCTTTAGTCTTTAGGCTTTTGGCCTATAGTAGCAGATATTAAACTGCATTTGGCCTACTAGTGTGGTTGGGCCCTTAAAACAGTGTCTGCTGCTCCTGGGTTTGCTACTCCACTGAACAAAGCAATGCTGCCTGTTTAGTCCTGTTACCAATTTTGAACTGCATTTAGCCTACTTTATTCTTTGGCCCTATATCTGTGTTTCCTCCTCATCCTGCCCATTGCCCAGCCACTGCTAGATGAGTCTGCTGGTACATTGTCCTAGACCACTACATTCCCCTTGCACTCTACACAGCCAGAATCTGACCCTGCTGAAAGTAAGGTTCCCCTTCCCGCATGTTATACCACCTTACACAGGGACAAAGAGGAAGGTGCAGATGAAAGTGCAGGTTCCTTCATCAGGTGGGGGGCATACTCGTTGGCGACGTCACTGGCACAGGGCCCCTCAGAGTACGCAAAAGTGTCGCTGCTGGTGGGAGGCGCCCCCGCCATGCAAACACACCGCTGTACTTTGAGGGGCCCTGTGCCAGTGCCAATGCCAACGAGTGGGCCCCCCCTGCTTGCTTAGGACCACAGCACTTGCAAACTTGACATACTTACCTCTCCCTGCTCCACCGCCGTGACGTAGTCCACATTACCTGGGCCCACTAAAACCTTGAACCAGCCCTACCCCCCACAACTTTTGCCAAATGACCCCCAATTTCCAATGCCCAACTATTATTATAAAGTTAATTAAGATTGACAAGCTTCAGAAACAAGAATGGATGTTTTTGGCATTAAAATGGGCACTGTAGGTGTTTTCCTGGCCTCCACTCACTGCCGACTATGCTTCCCCATTGACTTGCATTGGGTTTCGTGTTTCGGTCGATCCCTGACTTTTAGCGATAATCGGCCGACTGCACTCGACTCGACTTTGGACAAAGTCGGGTTTCGCAAAACCCGACTCGATCTTAAAAAAATGAAAGTCGCTCAACCCTACTCTGCACTAATAGCACTATAGGGAAAAATACTGTCCGGGTGCCATTGGGGGGTTTTCACTGCTGTAACTATTCAGTGTTTTCCTAGGTCTCCTCATTGTCTCTAATAATTGTGATTAATTATTGTCTGTACTTTTCTATAAATAAAACGTATATTTTTATCTTTGAAATGGGACGTATACTCCGTGTGTTTTTCTCTGGTCTTTATCCTATGTATAAGAATATAACTACTATAATACTGCACCTATTTACAAGACTATAACTACTATATTTGTGTAGCGCCCCCACTGCCGCAGGGCCGAGGGGCACCCGGTACCGGGCCTCTGAGTCTCTGCTCTGGGGTTGTCACGGTGGCTAGACCCGGTCCGTGACCCTGCTGAGGGGCGTACAGTGATAGATGTAGATAGTGGTGGTGGTGCGGTGCAGTGTAGGTCGTAGTAAATAACGAGGACACCAGGTTGCAGTCTCTTTACCTCTTTACTGAAGGTCTCTGGGTCCTCAGTCCGGAATACCGTTCACCAGGCTGCGCAAGTCCGGCCGGTCCGATGGCACCTCCAGAGTTCTCCTTGCAGGTGGAAATCTGTGCCTTCCTGCTAGCGCTATGTGTTGTGGTCCTCCCCTGCTGTGCTTACGGGATAGTCCCCATAACTGTTGTGTCTGTTTCTTGTGTTCCCTCACAACAACTCGATTAGATGATGTTCTGCTAATCCTCCGTCCCTCCCGGTGTTATGGTTGGGACGCACCCGTATGACGGGTAGGCTCGGAGCTCTTCCGGGACCCTAGAGTCGCCCCTCTCCACAGGTTGCCCCCCAAGTCTGCATAGGTGATTTAGGTGAGACAGCCCGCCTGTGACTGACTGTCCTGCCGTTGGTTTGAAGTATTGCTTGGAGCTAGATATATGAATACTTCCTCGGCGTTCCCGCCGCCGGTTGTGCGCCTCAGTAGGATGTTGCCTCGGTCTTACAGCACGACTCCTACTGGTATTCTCCTTCTTGCTTTGATCTCATTTCTCACTCAGCACAATATATCTCGCTTCTGATCCTTTCTTAGGGCACCGCCGCTATGCTGAGCAGGCACGGTCCCGTGACGTTCTTTCTTGTTGCCAGGCCTCTGTCAGGGTCCCAAACCTGACAGGGACCCTACCGAATCTTCCCCCCAACACCCCCTGCCACAAGGTGTTGCCTGGTTCCAACCCAGTCAGCTTTCTGAACTAACTTCCTGCCTGACCCCCAGTTTACCCACACGGTGAGGAGTGGCCTAATAAATAGCACCCTTAGCTCCCCCTGGAGGCCCGACTGTGAAATGTATTGGTGTATGTGATACCTGGTCAGATGAACTCCTTCAGTGCCAACGGACGTACCATAGCCCCCCTTAGCGGCGGAGCCACAGTACTGCAATGACCAGGACTCTGGGGCGCTGCACTCCCCCCCGGTTAAATCCAGTACTCCGGGACTGGGAAGAAAACAACAATACATGTCAGCAAAAAGACATACAATTTTTGTGAGTGCAATAATAATAAGCATATTTGAACAGAGCTTCCCTTTATGGGAGGTGAGGACACTTAAACGTTACAAACATGGTTAAATACTTTCAAATAACTTTTCTTACCCAACCGGGTATTCTACTAAGTGCAAAATTTTAAACATTAATTCAACATTGCCTTTAAGGATGTACACTCTGAATCCACTAAAGACCTTCTTATAACACATTATAAGTAGTGTTGAGCATTCCGATACTGCAAGTATCGGGTATCGGCCGATATTTGCTGTATCGGAATTTCCGATACCGAGATCCGATACGTTTGTGGTATCGGGTATCGGGTATCGCAACAACATTAATGTAATAATGTGTAAAAGAGAGAATTAAAATAAAAAATATTGCTATACTCACCTGTCCGACGCAGCCTGGACCTCAGCGAGGGAACCGGCAGCATTGTTTGTTTAAATTTCGCGCTTTTACTTGGTTACGTGAAGTCCCGGCTTGTGATTGGTCAGGGCGGCCATGTTGCCGGGACGCGGACCAATCACAGCAAGCCGTGACGAAATTACGTCACGGCTTGCTGTGATTGGTCCGCGTCCCGGCAACATGGCCGCCATTAACCAATCACAAGCCGTGACGTCACGGGAGGCTGGACATGCGCGTATTTTAAAAAGCGCGCGTGTCCAGCCTCCAGTGACGTCCCGGCTTATGATTGGTCATGGCGCCATGTTGCCGGGACGCGGACCAATCACAGCAAGCCGTGACGAAATTACGTCACGGCTTGCTGTGATTGGTCCGCGTCCCGGCAACATGGCCGCCATTAACCAATCACAAGCCGTGACGTCACGGGAGGCTGGACATGCGCGTATTTTAAAAAGCGCGCGTGTCCAGCCTCCAGTGACGTCCCGGCTTATGATTGGTCACGGCGCCATGTTGCCGGGACGTGGACCAATCACAGCAAGCCGTGACGAAATTACGTCACGGCTTGCTGTGATTGGTCCACGTCCCGGCAACATGGCCGCCCTGACCAATCACAAGCCGGGACTTCACGTAACCAAGTAAAAGCGCGAATTTTAAACAAACAACGCTGCCGGTTCCCTCGCTGAGGTCCAGGCTGAGTCGGACAGGTGAGTATAGCAATATTTTTTATTTTAATTCTTTATTTTACACATTTATATGGATCCCAGGGTCTGAAGGAGAGTTTCCTCTCCTTCAGACCCTGGGAACCATCAGGGATACCGTCCGATACTTGAGTCCCATTGACTTGTATTGGTATCGGGTATCGGTATCGGATTGGATCCGATACTTTGCCGGTATCGGCCGATACTTTCCGATACCGATACTTTCAAGTATCGGACGGTATCGCTCAACACTAATTATAAGGCTTAAGCAACTGTGCTACATTCTCCTACTTTATGTCTGCAGGACCGCCTGTCCTAACGGCTCCAGACCTACTGCCTCTCCTTTCTATTACAGGACCGCTCCTTTCAGCCCGAGCCTTCTGTCCTTCCACTACTATACACAGTATAGAACATGTTTTTCCTTCAGTTGGAGATTACTGAGCCATCCCTATATGGCTCCTAAGAGGACTCACCACTAACCCCTACGGGTTCACTTCCTGTCCTCATCCTTCTACTAACATTATTGAACATTTCCTACAATTAACTAATTGGTTACATTTAACTTTCACATATCAACATTATTACTTCTTCTTTCAAAGCATCATCATTCCTTAAGTGCTATCGATGAACATCCCCTTTAAGAGGGGACCAAGTCTCTATGAGGTAGTGCAACTTTTCAAGCTGCAAGTCCGTATGCAGCAAGGACTCCAGTACAAGTTCCAATAATCGTATCTTCGCAAAGAGTCCGTCTTTTATATAAAACCAGTAGAGAGCACCTTTACGAAGGTGCAACTATGTACAAGGAGTTTGTATTATGCATTGTTCATGATTCAGCAGTTTCTTAGTAACGGAACAAAAGGTAGAAAACGAACCACAAAGCAGAAACAGTAGGGATCCCGGGTCAACAAAGGGATCCCTTTAAGAGTTAACCCTGGATGGGTTTTAGCAGCAATGTAGCAGCAAAAAATAAACAGTTTGAAGAACTATTTACAATCATTAAAGCATTCTTGTTTACTCGAACCACTCAGGAGGCAGCACCGGCGGAGGCAACCCCCTTGGGTATTGCGAGCCGCCCGGTACTGCATAAGGGGGTCTGTTGTCCCATCTGGGGGTCTGTGTACCCACAGTCTTCAGCTCTGGAGCAGCACGGGCATCACCCACCGGTAGAGGTGCCTCCTTGGTGACGAGGGTGGTGGAGGTGACAATGCTGCATGTCGTGGTCTTGACCATAGTGCACGTGGGGGTGTCCTCGGTGATCCTGGCAATGACCACGGGCTGACCACAAGGGGACACCTTTGCTACAGGAGTTAGCTTCACTGGCACCTTAACCGGGGATATCACAAGGCCCGGCCTTTTGCGGACATTCAGGGCAAACCACCCTTTTTCCCCAAAGTGCCTGGTGTACGAGACTTCATTCCCCGGGTAGAGATCCCGGTCTGGGTGGCCCTCTCTGAGATGTGACTCAACATCCCTTCGGTTTACAAACACCTCCGCATACAGGCCCAGCTCTTTAATTAAGCCCCAGCCTCCGCGGAGCTGGAAGGTGGTGATGATGCCCTGCCTGCGCGGGGCCTGGTGAGTGGTGGGGTCCTTGCGGGCCCAGTCCTTGACCGCCAGGTCTTTCTGATGGTAGGCCTCCAGTCCGGCCTGGTACGCCTTTTTCTCTCCCTTCCACTGCTGTTCCAGCTGGGCCCGGTATTCCTCCCAGCTCAGGGCCTGCACCATCTCCCCTTCCCGTGTCTTCACCCCGGGGAACCCCATGAGGTCGGATCCTGGGTTCACCCAGCGGCATACCGTGCGCTCCGCACGGGTCTCACATGACAGGGTGGTTGGCGCGATCGGGGCCTTCAGGCGGTGTTCCATGCCCGTGGCCTCCTCCCAGGGTAACAGGCGTTGGAGTCTATGGGTCCCAGGGAGAGGGGGTGCCGCAACAGGGCCTATTAACAAGTCTTCCGCCGACGGGACAGGGTCGACGGACTTACCAGCCGATGCAGGCTTCTCCTCCGCGGCGGGTTCCGCTAACAGTGTCGGCGAGGGCCTCAGCAACAACTCCGGTAGCGGTACAGGATCCGTTGTCAGAGGACTTCCTTCCGGCACTACCTGGTGCGGAGCCTGGGCCTCCGTGTTCAGCTGAAGGAGCTGGTGAATCAGGTCTCCCATCTCAGCCTGCAAAAGATCAGCGTTGTCTGTGGAGTAGTGGCTGCGGTACTCATCCGGGTAGTTGGGGGAGACTTCTGCTTCCATCCCACATTCGGGTTCTGAGCTGCTGGCCATGGCGTCCTCCACGTGAGTCGCTTCCTGGTTCTTTTCCTGCTCTCTCCTTCGTGGGCGGTTTCGTTTTCTCTGTCTCCGCCCTCCATTGAGGATTAGGAGGCGGATTTCTGCTGCTGACGGACACGTCCTCACGGTGCAGAAATATTTAGACTGGGTGGCCATTGTCGTTCGCGCTCTCCAGCTTGTTTACGCCCAGTCCACGCCCCTCTTCTTCTCCTGCGCTGTAATGGTGGCAGTTTTGGCGGGGACTTTTGGCGGCAAGTGGCAATCCACAGTCTTTGCAATACAGTACAGTCCAAGCACAATAAATCACAGTTCCAAGGCACACCTGACCTGATTCCTCAGGCTTAAGTAGATCCTGTTCGTGACGCCAAGTTGTAGCGCCCCCACTGCCGCAGGGCCAAGGGGCACCCGGTACCGGGCCTCTGAGTCTCTGCTCTGGGGTTGTCACGGTGGCTAGACCCGGTCCGTGACCCTGCTGAGGGGCGTACAGTGATAGATGTAGATAGTGGTGGTGGTGCGGTGCAGTGTAGGTCGTAGTAAATAACGAGGACACCAGGTTGCAGTCTCTTTACCTCTTTACTAAAGGTCTCTGGGTCCTCAGTCCGGAATACGGTTCACCAGGCTGCGCAAGTCCGGCCGGTCCGATGGCACCTCCAGAGTTCTCCTTGCAGGTGAAAATCTGTGCTTTCCTGCTAGCGCTATGTGTTGTGGTCCTCCCCTGCTGTGCTTACGGGATAGTCCCCACAACTGTTGTGTCTGTTTCTTGTGTTCCCTCACAACAACTCGATTAGATGATGTTCTGCTAATCCTCCGTCCCTCCCAGTGTTATGGTTGGGACGCACCCGTATGACAGGTAGGCTCGGAGCTCTTCCGGGACCCTAGAGTCGCCCCTCTCCACAGGTTGCCCCCCAAGTCTGCATAGGTGATTTAGGTGAGACAGCCCACCTGTGACTGACTGTCCTGCCGTTGGTTTGAAGTATTGATTGGAGCTAGATATATGAATACTTCCTCGGCGTTCCGGCCGCCGGTTGTGCGCCTCAGTAGGATGTTGCCTCGGTCTTACAGCACGACTCCTACTGGTATTCTCCTTCTTGCTTTGATCTCGTTTCTCACTCAGCACAATATATCTCGCTTCTGATCCTTTCTTAGGGCACCGCCGCTATGCTGAGCAGGCACGGTCCCGTGACGTTCTTTCTTGTTGCCAGGCCTCTGTCAGGGTCCCAAACCTGACAGGGACCCTACCGAATCTTCCCCCCAACACCCCCTGCCACAAGGTGTTGCCTGGTTCCAACCCAGTCAGCTTTCTGAACTAACTTCCTGCCTGACCCCCAGTTTACCCACACGGTGAGGAGTGGCCTAATAAATAGCACCCTTAGCTCCCCCTGGAGGCCCGACTGTGAAATGTATTGGTGTATGTGATACCTGGTCAGATGAACTCCTTCAGTACCATAGCCCCCCTTAGCGGCGGAGGCACAGTACTGCAACGACCAGGACTCTGGGGCGCTGCAATTGTGCCCCTATGTACAAGAATATAACAACTATAATACTGCTCCTATGTACAAAAATATAACTATTATAACACTGCTCTTATATGCAAGAGTGTAACTACTATAGTACTACACCTATGTACAAGAATATAACTACTCTAATACTGCTCCTGTGGAGAAGAATATAACTACTGTAATACTGCTCCAAATTTTCAAGAATATAACTAATATAATACTGCCCCTATGTACAATACTATCACTACTATATTAATGCCCTCCATGTAATAGAATATAACCACTATAATACTGCCGCTATGTACAAGAATATAGCTACTATAAAACTGGTCTAATTGTACAAGAAAATAACTATTATAATATTGCCCATATGTACAAGAATTTATCTACGATAGTATTGCTTCCTATGAACCAGAACAAGCTACTATATTAATGCCACTATGTGCAAGAATACATCTACTATAATATTTCCCCTATGTACAAGAATGTGACTACTTTAGCACTGCCCCCTATGTGCAAGAATATAGCTACTATATTACTACCCCTATACAAAAGAATATACCTACGATAACACTGCCCCTATGCACACGAATCTAACTTCTATAATACTGCTCCCTAAAGTACAAGAATATTAATAATATAATACTTCTCCTATGTAACAGAATATAATGACTATAATACTGCCCCTTATGTACAAGAATATAGCTACTACTAGATGGTGGCCCGATTCTAACGCATCGGGTATTCTAGAATATGCATGTCCACGTAGTATATTGCACAGCCCACGTAGTATATTGCCCAGCCATGTAGTATATTGCCCAGTGACGTAGTATATTGCCCAGCCACATAGTATATTGCCCAGTTACGTAGTATATTGCCCAGCCACGTAGTATATTGCCCAGCGACGTAGTATATTGCCCAGTGACGTAGTATATTGCCCATCAACGTAGTATATTGCCCAGCCATGTAGTATGTAGTATATTGCCCAGACACGTAGTATATTGCCCAGTTACGTAGTATATTGCCCAGCCACGTAGTATATAGCCCAGCAACGTAGTATATTGCCAAGCCACGTAGTATATTGCACAGTTACGTAGTATATTGCCCAGTGACGTAGTATATTGCCCATCGACGTAGTATATTGCCCAGCCATGTAGTATGTAGTATATTGCCCAGCCACGTAGTATATTGCCCAGTCACGTAGTATATTGCCCAGCCACGTTATATATTGCCCAGCAACATAGTATATTGGTCAGCCACGTAGTATATTGCCCAGTTACGTAGTATATTGCCCAATTACGTAGTATATTGCCCAGCCACGTAGTATATTGCCCAGCTACATAGTATATTGCCCATCCACGTAGTATATTGCACAGCCATGTAGTATGGAGTATATTGGTCAGCCACGTGGTATATTGCTCAGTAATGTAGTATATGGCCAGTGACATAAAATAAAAAATAAACATATACTCACCTTAGTCCTGACTCCTTTGTACGATGCACACGGCAGCTTCCGGTCCCAGGGTTGGTATAACTATGAGCACAGGACCTGTGATGACGTCGCGTCGCGGTCACATGACCGTGACGTCTTGGCAGGTCCTTCTCGCGCAGGCGCGCAGTACCTGTGATGACGTCGCGGTCACATGACCGTGACGTCATGGCAGGTTCTTATCCCTTAGCATCGGAACCTGCCGGCGGACAGGACGCGACGTCGGAGGGTGAGAATAAGGTTTTTTTTATTATTATTATTTGAAACATTAGATCGTTTTACTATTGATGCAGCATACACAGCATCAATAGTAAAAACTTGGTCACACAGGGTTAATAGCTGCGTAACCGGAGTGCGTTACACCGCGCTCCAGTAACGCTGGCATTAACCCTGTGTGAGGGCTGACTGGAGGGTAGTATGGAGCGGGCACTGACTGCGGGGAGGAAAGAGCGGCCATATTGCCGCCGGACTGTGGCCGTCGCTGATTGGTCGTGGCAATGGTCGTTGGCGTTTTGCTACGACCAATCAGCGACTTGGATTCCATGACAGACAGAGGCCGCGACCAATAAATATCCGAGACAGACAGACAGACGGAAGTGACCCTTAGACAATTATATAGTAGGATATTACTATTCTTAAGTACAAGAATAAAACTGCTAAAATACTGCCCCATGTACAAAAATATTACTACTATAATACTGCCCTCCATGTATAAGAAAATAACTACTATATTACTGCCCTTATGTACAATAATATAGCTACTATAATATAGACAGGAATATACCTTCAATAATACCGCTCCCTATGTACGAGAATATATCTACTATAATACAGCCCCCATATTCAAAAATATAATTAGTATAATACAGCCCCTACATACAATAATATAACTACTATAATACTGCCTTTATGTGCAAGACTATAACTACTATACTACTGCTCCTATGTGCAAGAATATAATTACTATAATTCTCCCCCTATGTACAAGAATATAACTCCTATAATACTGGTCCTACGTACAAGAATATAACTACTATAATACTGCCCACATGTAGAAGAATATAACTACTATAATACTCCCGCTATGTAAAAGAATATAGCTACTATAATACTGCCCCTATGTACAAGAATATAGCTAGTATAATACTGCCCCTATGTAAAAATATAACTAGTATATAACTACTATAACACTTCTCCTATGTACAAGAATATAACTACTATAATACTGCTCCTATGTACAAGAATATAACTACTATAATACTGCTCCTATGTACAAAAATATAACTACTGTACTATAATACTGCTCCTATGTACAAGAATATAACTACTATAATACTGCACCTATGTACAGGAATATAACTACTTTAATACTGCTCCTATGTACATGAATAAAATTACTATAAAACTGCTCATATGTACAAGAATATAACTACTATAATACTGCTCCTATGTACAATAATATAACTAGCATAATACTGCCCCTATGTACAAGAATTTAACTAGTATAATACTGCTCCTGTGTACAAGAATATAACTACTATAATACTGCCCCTATGTACAAGAATATAACTACTATAATACTGCCCCTATGTACAAGAATATAACTACTATAATACTGCCCTTATGTACAAGAATATAACTACTACAAAACTACCCCGTGTACAAGAATATGATTATTATAATATTAACTTCTTACAAGATCGTAATTAATTTGCATTTTATAATCCAAATATTATTATTGCTATTATTATTATTATTATTATTATTATTATTATTATTATATTTCTAAGACTTGACCTGGGTTCACCAATAATGTTCACCTTTATCTTTTATGCTTGAGGAGACTCAGCCTCAGCTATTGACAGGTATGATGTACAAATCTACTATTGTATATTATTGTCTAAGTGTCACTTCCGTCTTTCTGTCTGTCTGTCTTTCTGTCTGTCTGTCACGGAAATCCCAAGTCGCTGATTGGTCGCAGTCAAACGGCCACGACCAATCAGCGACGGGCACAGTGCGGCCGCGAAATGGCCGCTCCCTACTCCCCTGCCGTCAGTGCCCGCTCCATACTCCCCTCCAGTCAGCGCTCACACAGGGTTAATGGCAGCGTTAACGGACCGTGTTATGCCGTGGTGTAACGCAGTCCGTTAATGCTGCTATTAACCCTGTGTGACCAAGTTTTTACTATTGATGCTGCCTATGCAGCATCAATAGTAAAAAGTTCTAATGTTAAAAATATTTAAAAAAATAAAAAATCATGATATACTCACCTTCCAGCGCCTTTCCCGCTCCTCGCGACGGTCCGGTCCATGCATTGCGGTCTCGCGAGACTGCTACATCATCGTCTCGTGAGACCGCAATGCACTCTTGGGACCGGAGCGTCACGAGGAGCATCGGTAAATGCCTGGGCTGGATCCGGGGGCCCACGGAAGGTGAGTATATAACTATTTTTTATTTTAATTCTTTTTTTAACGGATATGGTGCCCACATTGCTATATACTATGTGGGCTGTGTTAGATACTGTGTGGGCTGTGTTATATAATACAGCTCTGTGCTATATACTATGTGGGCTGTGCTATATACTACGTGGCTGTCGTATATATTACGTGGCTGGGCAATATACTACATTGCTGTGCTCTATACTACGTGGCCTGGGTTATATACTGCATGGGCAGTGTTATATACTACGTCTCTGTGCTATATACTACGTGGATGTGCAATATATTACGTGGCTGTGCTATATACTACGTGGCTGGGCAATATACTACGTGGCATCATGAATCGTGGTATGTGTTAAAGAGGGGGGCCCACTGAGATTCTTTCGCCCGGGGCCCTCAAAAACCTGGAGCCGGCCCTGGCTTCACTGATTGGTCACGCCCGGCCATGAACAATCAGCGACAGTCGCAGTCCGACCGAATCCTGTGTATAAATTGCATTATTCTGAAAACTTCATAAATAAATAAACTACATACATATTCTAGAATACCCGATGCGTTAGAATCGGGCCACCATCTAGTAAGACATAATTGGCAACTTCTAAGTCTCTGAACATTCTGATGGATCTTTTCATGAGATACTTGACAAAATGGTATGCAGGTAACCTTTATTTAGGAGACACATTCTGTCATCTCTGTCTTCCTAAAAGTGGATATAATTGACTTTTTTTCAATTCAAAGAGTTTATTTCTTCTCTGCCGCGAAAAGCTAAAAGACTGGAAAATCAATAATAGGAATCGCAGGGTCAAGATGAAGATCATTCCTAGCCGGAGTCTTATTTTAGGGCCAATTTGCCAAGATTCTATGTAGTCAGTTAGAGACGAGTTAGTGAATCTGACAGATAATTAATTAAAAAGTGAGATTAAAAGCGAGATGGCGGCGGTGGCACAAGCGGATTCATCCTCTGTGTCAACTCCTTTTAGTGTATCAATTTTCTCACAACTAAAAGGCAACTGCACCAAGTCGTTATATTCTGTCGGGAAATTAAACATGACATAAACAATTGCTATTGTATTTGATGGAATGCAATTCCAAATATAAACATGATTGCAAATTAATTCTCTTTGATGTTGGATATTATTTGCATTGATCATGTTATTGGAATTATTACACATAGCGGCTAATTATTGAATAATTCTATGTGGTCATACTGTGTAAGGATCCCACCAAATGTCTCATTATTAACTATGATATTGGGTTGTTTCATAGAAATGAGCAAATTGATTTGAGACAAATTGCATAAAGTTTAGGGAAAAAAAATTGATTCTCCAAAATCGCATTTTTTTGTGATTGCCCTTGCCGAAATCAAGCCAAATTGTGTCCAACCAGGGAGCCAGGAAAGGAGTGGAAAAAAACATAATTCATCTCATCCATTAATTGTACTATTGGCCATGCACACATCCAGTCCTTTGCACACCTCTGTGTAGGCTTTCCTTTACGTCTTCATTGCATGTGACAGCCTTTTCTCCAGTCTGTGTTGGGGATTTCGGAGCCAAGTAGACCTCTGACATCATAGCGCCTAGTCAAGAGTCAATGAACATTGTGGCTATATGTATCAGGTTGTCAGAGATCTACTCAGAGGAGGAAGCAGAGACTACCAGTGAAGCTGGAGGAAGAGAAAGTTGAACAGATTTGATCAACTCCAATACTTAGTCATGCAAGATATTCTCATTAGCCACAAAACTACTGTTCTTAGTTTATTGAAACTTAGCTACCTCTCTTTATCCTTTTGTGTGTGTGTGTGTGGGGGGGGGGGGGGTGACATGCAAAAAATTAATTATCTAGGAATTAGGAAATACATTTCCCTTTCTCTAGGATTTTCTTTAGCTGTCAAATCATCTACTAAAAGTTTAATACTTCCGTACATTAGAGTAGTTTACATGATCATTAATGTGTAAACGATCTTCCCTATTATATAACTTTGTTTTTATTGCTATCAAAGGGAGAATCGCTTCAGAGACAAAGATTCTCAGGCGTGATACATAGTTAATTTTTAATAGAATTGTTTGTGACTTTCAGAGAAGCAGAAGCTGAGCAGATATGAGAATAATACTAAAAATGCAAAACACCATCATCTTCCAGTATTTATGAGTTTGTCATTTAAAGTGACTTTTTAAAATAAACTGTCCTGGGTTTGTGTATATGATAAATAATAATTTTTCTGGCCATTATATAACCTGTATTCTGTATTTTTCACCAGTTTTCCCCTCTGAAGGCTCCTTCTCTAATTTCCAGTTGTCTCTGAGCTAGTGGGTGGAGACTAGCTACTATGTTACCTCCTATATGCAACACACAGACATTAGGGATTCATGTTCTCCTGTCTTTATGTAGCACATTTAGAAGCTGCAGCAGTATAGAGGGTATTATACAGCAGCACTGAGCAGTGTAGCTGTGAATCCAGCACAGATTTGAAATAAAATACTTGCTAGGAGACAGCAGTACAGTTTCTATGGGTATGTGTGGCTCTCCTTTACTCTGCTCCTCCTTCTTCTTCTCCATAAACTTCAATACTCAGTTGTAACCTGATCCCTCAGTGAGATAGCAGTCTGTCTTGTAAGTGTAGAAGGGAGGACCAGGCTGCCAGGGCTGTTGAAATGCCGGGTCCAGAACTGCTGGGGCCAAGCTTCCTGTTCCTGGGGGGAATGAGATTGCATCCAAAGTGAGCCAGTAACCAGGGTGAAGGGGGCATGGACGGTGAGGTAAAAGTTGTTGCACGGGAACTAGAGAGGGCTTCTTGCCAGAACACCAGACAGAGGCAGACCGCAGCCACTGTGAGGGGAGCGACAGGCCACAGCGTGCAGAGGAAGGGCTGCATCTTGAGCGACTCACCTATACCGGCGGGTACACAGGGGAGCAAGTGACCGACGAAGCATTGCAGTTCTAACGTCCAGGTGTCGGCTGACATCCAGAGAGGCGTACGCCGGGCAGAGCATTGCAGCGCAAGCCCTTCAGGTGACAGCGGCTGCCCAAAGAGGCACGTGCCGAGAGGAAACCTGCGGAGAGCTCTATTCTTTTGCTCCGCAGAGATAAGTTCTAGGGGCTCAGTGGGCAAAACCGGAGACCAGAAGTAGGACCGTGTGCTGGGTGAGGACGCCAGCAGGCACCACACCGACCGTTGCCAGCATCCTGCTACCCACAGGACCACGAGTAACAGGCTGCAGAGCCATGATAAGTGAACTGTTAATCAGAAACTGTTAGTTAAACAACAGTTTATTAAGTTTAGTTTTGTACCCTTTTACCCTGCTATCTCCCCATGCGGAGTTGCCTACTGTAGACTAATTAAATATAGTTAACCCCTGCTCTGCATTTGGGTTACTGTACCCCATCACCTGCATATTACATTTGGCGTAGTCATCAGGATTCAGTCATGGACACAGATGCTGCAGACCAGTCCACTATGGGTACCTCTAGGTCCAGTCTGCCGTTGGGGGCAATGCTCAGTAACCTCCCAAAGTTCATGGGAGATAACATGATGTTGTGGGACTGAACTGAGCGAGTCAGGAGCATGCTGCGAATGCACCCTATTGCCCCTACGTCACAGGCGGAGATAACAATAATGGCACTAGATGGGGAGGCCCGGGGTTCTGTGATGTTCCGCCCCTACCATGAGCAGAATACGTTTGAGAAAGTGGTCCAGGTTGGAGGAGATGCACGGGGACCCCACTAATGTTGGAGAGCTTATTTGGTCGTGTCCATTGAGAAGGGGAAAAGGTGACGCAATATATCAACGCATTGCCGGAGGTACATGCGCACATTCCAAAAAGGGAAGATGCAGGAACCATGGGAGTGGGGCCTCCTGATAGAATTTTGAGTGATCAGTTTGTGTCAGGTCTTAGAGATGCACCGTTGAAACAGGCATTGCGAGAACATTTGCGTGCTAGCCCGCGTATGACTTTCTTTGAGGTGGGGGCAGAGGCGCGCGTAGGAGAGCAGGAGCGGGGGTGGCAGCTCTGGCAAGGATGTTCCTTAGCAATGGAGTACCTACCCCACCTGCAACAGAGCCGGAGTGTGCCTGAGAGATCCAGAAAGAGATACAAGAGATGCAAAGAGAATGGACCAGTCTCAGGAGAAGATTGCTCAATCCGAGACAAAAATGATACAGGATCTTGTCCTTCTACTGGGCCTCATTAGGGATTGAGACCTCTAGGTGCTGAAGGGGAACTGATGTGTTTCAATTGTGGGAAGACCGAACATTACGCTCGAGACTGCGCGAGCTAGAGATGGCCCCTACTGAGACAGCCGTTAAACTACTGGGCTCCGCGGCTGGGGGACGCAGCCTGAAGCCGGGAAGATGAGGGAAGGAAGTCCCGAAAATATAATTTCTGTGAGCCATACAGTATGGGCCGTGGTAAATGGGAAGGCTGTCACTGCTTGATCGACACTGGGTAACAAGTGACTACTCTTCTGGAAGCCTACTTCAGATGACACTTTCCAGAGTTCTCACAAAAAGAGTGGGGACTAGTGTTGAGCGATACCGTCCGATACTTGAAAGTATCGGTATCGGAAAGTATCGGCCGATACCGGCAAAGTATCGGATCCAATCCGATACCGATACCCGATACCCGATACCAATACAAGTCAATGGGACTCATGTATCGGACGGTATCCCTGATGGTTCCCAGGGTCTGAAGGAGAGGAAACTCTCCTTCAGGCCCTGGGGACCATATTAATGTGTAAAAGAAAGAATTAAAATAAAAAATATTGCTATACTCACCTCTCCGACGCAGCCTGGAACCTCACCGAGGGAACCGGCAGCGTTGTTTGCTTAAAATTCGCGCGTTTCCTTCCTTAGAAGAAGTCCCGGCTTGTGATTGGTCGCGTGCCGCCCATGTGGCCGCGACGCGACCAATCACAGCAAGCCGTGACGTAATTTCAGGTCCTTCAGGATTTTAAAATTACGTTCCGGCGTTGTGATTGGTCGCGTCGCGGTCACAAGCCGTGACGTCACGGGAGGCTGGACACGCGCGCATTTTAAAATGCGCACTTGTCCTGCCTCCCGTGACGTCACGGCTTGTGATTGGTCGCGTCGCCCATGTGGCCGCGACGCGACCAATTACAGCAAGCCGTGACGTAATTTTAGGTCCTTCAGGATTTTAAAATTACGTTCCGGCGTTGTGATTGGTCGCGACGCGATGCGACCAATCACAAGCCGTGACGTCACGGGAGGCAGGACAAGCGCGCATTTTAAAATGCGCGCGTGTCCAGCCTCCCGTGACGTCACGGCTTGTGATTGGTCGCGTCGCCCATGTGACCGCGACGCGACCAATCACAACGCCGGAACGTAATTTTAAAATCCTGAAGGACCTGAAATTACGTCACGGCTTGCTGTGATTGGTCGCGTCGCGGCCACATGGGCGGCACGCGACCAATCACAAGCCGGGACTTCACGTAAGGAAGGAAACGCGCGAATTTTAAGCAAACAACGCTGCCGGTTCCCTCGGTAAGGTGCAGGCTGCGTCGGAGAGGTGAGTATAGCAATATTTTTTATTTTAATTCTTTATTTTACACATTAATGTTGTTTCGATACCGATAACCGATACCACAAAAATATCGGATCTCGGTATCGGAATTCCGATACAGCAAATATCGGCCGATACCCAATACTTGCGGTATCGGAATGCTCAACACTAGTGGGGACCAGTAATAAGACTAACAGTGGCCAATCAGTTGCTCATTCTGGTTTCAGGAGTGGTCTGGATGGAGATTAAAGTATACGGGAAGGATGCAGGCCGCTGGGGGGGCGTGTTAGTCACAGGAGATGCCGGTCGTTGACTCATAATTAGTGTTGAGCATTCCGATACTGCAAGTATCGGGTATCGGCCGATACTTGCGGGTATCGGAATTCCGATACCGAGATCCGATACTTTTGTGATATCGGGAATCGGTATCGGGATTAATAGCAATGTGTAAAATAAAGAATTAAAATAAAAAATATTGCTATACTCACCTCTCCGACGCAGCCTGCACCTCACCGAGGGAACCAGCAGCCTTCTTTGCTTAAAATGCGCGCGTTTACTGCCTTCCGTGACGTCACGGCTTCTGATTGGTCGCGTGCCGCCCATGTGACGGCGACGCAACCAATCACAACAAGCCGTGACGTAATTTCAGGTCCTGAATGCCTAATTCTAGGCATTCAGGATTTGAAAATTACGTCACGGCTTGTGATTGGTCGCGTGCCGCCCATGTGATCGCGACGCGACCAATCACAAGCCGTGACGTAATTTTCAAATCCTGAATGCCTAGAATTAGGCATTCAGGACCTGAAATTACGTCACGGCTTGTTGTGATTGGTTGTGTCGCCGTCACATGGGCGGCACGCGACCAATCAGAAGCCGTGACGTCACGGAAGGCAGTAAACGCGCGCATTTTAAGCAAAGAAGGCTGCCGGTTCCCTCGGTAAGGTGCAGGCTGCGTCGGAGAGGTGAGTATAGCAATATTTTTTATTTTAATTCTTTATTTTACACATTAATATGGATCCCAGGGCCTGAAGGAGAGTTTCCTCTCCTTCAGACCCTGGGAACCATCAGGGATACCGTCCGATACTTGAGTCCCATTGACTTGTATTGGTATCGGGTATCGGTATCGGATTAGATCCGATACTTTCCGATACCGATACTTTCAAGTATCGGACGGTATCGCTCAACACTACTCGTAATGACTCTGGGAATTAATGTGTTAAAGGAGATAAGACAACTACTGATTAGTGAGCTGCAGGGACCTTTCTCGAACCAATGGAGCCCACGAACCCCTCAATGGAAGGTGTTCCAGAAGCTAATCCAAGCAGCTCAAGCCCAGGAAATGTCAGGAGATGGAAGAGCTTTGGGAAAAGTGATGGTACTGGTGGCTGCAAAGATTACTTTACTACCAAACAGTGCTCATGGAATGCCCGCAATGGCCGTGGGGTACTCGGTACTGGGTCGGTCGTTATTAAAGGGTTGGTCACGGTGGCAGCGACTCGGTCCAGGGTGCTGGGCGCCCAAGTAAAAGGGATGGTCTTTAAAGGGATCTGAATAAAGATTGTAGAAATAGGAAATGTTCATGAAATGACCCTTGTTCTGGGTCTTCTTGGATTGGCACACTAACAGGTCTTGCAGGGGTGTGGCTATCTTAGTGAAGTCCTTAACCCCTTAATCCCATATGACATATTATCCCTTCGAGGTGACCTGAGACTTAATTCCCAGTGACGGGATAGTTCGTCATATTCTATCAGCCACGCTCACGGGGGGAGCGCGGCCGGTTGCGGCCGGGTGTCAGCTGACTATCGCAGCTGACATCTGGCACTATGTGCCAGGAGTGGTCATGGACTGCCCCTGGCACATTAACCCCCGGAACACTGCGATCAAACATGATCGCAGCGTTCCGGAGGTACAGGGAAGCATCGCGCAGGGAGGGGGCTCCCTGCGTGCTTCCCTGTGACCCTCGGTACAAGGCGATGTGCTCACCTTGTAACGAGCATCTCCTCCCTGCAGGCCCCAGATCCAAAATGGCCACGGGGCTACATCCGGTCCTGCAGAGAGGTGGCTTACCAGGGCCTGCTCAGAGCAAGTGCTCTGCAAAGTGTCAGATTAGTGATCTGACCCTATAATACTATAATATGATGCCCCCCTCGGGCAATGTTATAATATAAATAATATAATAATAAAAGTACAAACATTTAGTATCGCCGCATCTGTAACGACCCCTCCTATATAACTGTCCGGCTAGTTAACCCCTTCAGTGAACACGGTAAAAAAAAAAAATGCAGCAAAAAACAATGCTTTATTATCATACCGCCGAACAAAAAGTGGAAGAACACGCGATCAAAAAGACATATATAAATAACCATGGTACCGCTAAAAACGTCATCTTGTCCCGCAAAAAACAAGCTGCCATGCAGCATCATCAGTGAAAAAATAAAAAAGTTATAGTCCTCAGAATAAAGCGCCAAAACATAAAAAAAGATATAAATGAGGTATCGCTGTAATCATTCTGACCCGAAGAATAAAACTGCTTTATCAATTTTACCAAACATGGAACGGTATAAACGCCCCCCCCCCCTAAAAGAATTTCATGAATAGCTGGTTTTTGGTCATTCTGCCCCACAAAAATCGGAATCAAAAAAGTCACGTGCCCAAAAATGTTACCAATAAAAACGACAACTTGTCCCGCAAAAAACAAGACCTCACATGACTCTGTGGACCAAAATATGGAAAAATTATAGCTCTCAAAATGTGGAGACGCAAAAGCTATTTTTTGCAATAAAAAGCATCTTTTAGTCTGCGACGGCTGTCAATCATAAAAATCTGCTTATAAAAATGTTATAAATAGTAAATCAAACCCCCCTTCATCACCCCCTTAGTTAGGGAAAAATAGTAAAATTAAAAAAATTTATTTGTTTCCATTTTCCCATTAGGGTTAGGGCTAAGGTTAGGGCTAGGGTTAGGGCTAGGGCTAGGGTTAGGGTTAGGGTAGGGCTAGGGTTAGGATTAGGAGTAGGGTTAGGATTAGGGCTAGGGTTAGGGCTAGGGTTGGGGTTAGGGGTAGGGTTAAGGTTAGGGTTAGGGGTAGGGTTGAGGCTAGGGTTAGGGCTAGAGTTAGGGCAAGGGTTAGGGTTAGGTTTAGGGCTAGGGTTAGGGTTAGGGCTAGGGTTAGGGCTAGGGTTAGGGCTAGGACTAGTGTAGCGCCGCCACTGGACCGAGGGGTACCCGGTACCGGGCCTCTGAGTCTCTGCTCTGGGGTTGTCACGGTGGCTAGACCCGGTCCGTGACCCTGCTGAGGGGCGTACAGTAATAGATGTGGATAGTGGTGGTGGTGCGGTGCAGTAAATAACGAGGACACCAGGTTGCAGTCTCTTTACCTCTTTACTGAAGGTCTCTGGGTCCTCAGTCCGGAATACGGTTCACCAGGATGCGCAAGTCCGGCCGGTCCAATGGCACCTCCAGAGTTCTCTTTGCAGGTGGAAATCTGTGCCTTCCTGCTAGCGCTATGTGTTGTGGTCCTTCCCTGCTGTGCTTATGGAAAGTCCCCACAACTGTTGTGTCTGTTTCTTAAGTTCCCTCACAACTCGATTAGATGGTGTTCTGCTAATCTTCCGTCCCTCCCTGATGTTACGGTTAGGACGGCACCCGTATGACGGGTAGGCTCGGAGCTCTTCCGGGACCCTAGAGGCCCCTCTCCACAAGTTGCCCCCTATGTCTTCGTAGGTGATTTAGGTGAGACAGCCCACCTATGACTTAACAGAAAAACGGCTCGCACATCCTAACCAGTGTGAATAGGTTCATACCAGGAGCAGCTACCTCCATACATAAATATACAAAAAAGGTTGCACTCTATCGTGCCAAAGCATGTCTAATATGGAATACATGAAATTTGAATAGCAAAATGGCTTTTGAACATTAGAAAAATATTTAAGAGACGCTTTGCACAGAATTTGATATAAATCAAATAGTGTGAGCCCATCAACTTCGTCAAAGTGGTCTCAGACTGATGGGTCCCTGACCTCCCTGTCCAAATGTGAACACTTACCAAAGGCCAATATCTGTATGCCTGGGTGAATGTGGACACCTCTATTCAGCAAAGCCTACATATGAGTTAGCAGGGAGCAAGTGTGATGAGATGCAATTAAAAACCACATGGTGATGGGAGGAGTGCACAGCCAGTAAGCTAACATGGAATTAACAGAAAAACAGCTCGCACATCCTAACCAGTGTGAATAGGTGCATACCAGGAGCAGCTACCTTCATACATAAATATACAAAAAAGGTTGCACTCTATCGTACCAAAGCATGTCTAATATGGAATACATGAAATTTGAATAGCAAAATGGCTTTTGAACATTAGAAAAATATTTAAGAGACGCTTTGCACAGAATTTGATATAAATCAAATAGTGTGAGCCCATCAACTTCGTCAAAGTGGTCTCAGACTGATGGGTCCCTGACCTCCCTGTCCAAATGTGAACACTTACCAAAGGCCAATATCTGTATGCCTGGGTGAATGTGGACACCTCTATTCAGCAAAGCCTACATATGAGTTAGCCGGGACCAAGTGTGATGAGATGCAATTAAAAACCACATGGTGATGAGAGGAGTGCACAGCCAGTAAGCTAACATGGAATTAACAGAAAAACGGCTCGCACATCCTAACCAGTGTGAATAGGTGCATACCAGGAGCAGCTACCTCCATACATAAATATACAAAAAAGGTTGCTCTCTATCGTGCCAAAGCATGTCTAATATGGAATACATGAAATTTGAATAGCAAAATGGCTTTTGAACATTAGAAAAATATTTAAGAGACGCTTTGCACAGAATTTGATATAAATCAAATAGTGTGAGCCCATCAACTTCGTCAAAGTGGTCTCAGACTGATGGGTCCCTGACCTCCCTGTCCAAATGTGAACACTTACCAAAGGCCAATATCTGTATGCCTGGGTGAATGTGGACACCTCTATTCAGCAAAGCCTACATATGAGTTAGCCGGGACCAAGTGTGATGAGATGCAATTAAAAACCACATGGTGATGGGAGGAGTGCACAGCCAGTAAGCTAACATGGAATTAACAGAAAAATGGCTCGCACATCCTAACCAGTGTGAATAGGTGCATACCAGGAGCAGCTACCTTCATACATAAATATACAAAAAAGGTTGCACTCTATCGTACCAAAGCATGTCTAATATGGAATACATGAAATTTGAATAGCAAAATGGCTTTTGAACATTAGAAAAATATTTAAGAGACGCTTTGCACAGAATTTGATATAAATCAAATAGTGTGAGCCCATCAACTTCGTCAAAGTGGTCTCAGACTGATGGGTCCCTGACCTCCCTGTCCAAATGTGAACACTTACCAAAGGCCAATATCTGTATGCCTGGGTGAATGTGGACACCTCTATTCAGCAAAGCCTACATATGAGTTAGCCGGGACCAAGTGTGATGAGATGCAATTAAAAACCACATGGTGATGAGAGGAGTGCACAGCCAGTAAGCTAACATGGAATTAACAGAAAAACGGCTCGCACATCCTAACCAGTGTGAATAGGTGCATACCAGGAGCAGCTACCTCCATACATAAATATACAAAAAAGGTTGCTCTCTATCGTGCCAAAGCATGTCTAATATGGAATACATGAAATTTGAATAGCAAAATGGCTTTTGAACATTAGAAAAATATTTAAGAGACGCTTTGCACAGAATTTGATATAAATCAAATAGTGTGAGCCCATCAACTTCGTCAAAGTGGTCTCAGACTGATGGGTCCCTGACCTCCCTGTCCAAATGTGAACACTTACCAAAGGCCAATATCTGTATGCCTGGGTGAATGTGGACACCTCTATTCAGCAAAGCCTACATATGAGTTAGCCGGGACCAAGTGTGATGAGATGCAATTAAAAACCACATGGTGATGGGAGGAGTGCACAGCCAGTAAGCTAACATGGAATTAACAGAAAAACGGCTCGCACATCCTAACCAGTGTGAATAGGTGCATACCAGGAGCAGCTACCTCCATACATAAATATACAAAAAAGGTTGCACTCTATCGTGCCAAAGCATGTCTAATATGGAATACATGAAATTTGAATAGCAAAATGGCTTTTGAACATTAGAAAAATATTTAAGAGACGCTTTGCACAGAATTTGATATAAATCAAATAGTGTGAGCCCATCAACTTCGTCAAAGTGGTCTCAGACTGATGGGTCCCTGACCTCCCTGTCCAAATGTGAACACTTACCTGTTGTGAATTTGGTTTCTGGGCTCCCCCGGTGGTTTCTGGTGGTACTGCACTTATGTGCTTCATCTCCTCTGTTCACCTGTTTCCATCAGGATGTGGGAGTTGTCTATTTAGCCTTGCTCCTCAGTCATTTCTATGCCGGCCAACAATGTTACCAGAAGCCTTTCTGTTGCATGTTCCTGCTCCTAGACTACTATCAGCTAAGTTGGACTTGTAGTCCTAAGTTTGTTTTGCATTTTTGTTCCAGTTCTCTGTGTTTGAATATTTCTGAGGCTGGAAGCTCTTGTGAGCTGAAATTGCCACTCTGGTGTCATGAGTTGATATTAGAGTCTTAAAGTAATTTCAGGATGGTGTTTTGAAAGGGTTTTCAGCTGACTGTGTAGTTCCCTTTTCTGTCTTCCTACTATCTAGTAAGCGGACCTCAATTTGCTAAACCTATCTTCATACTTCGTATGTCAATTTCCTCTAAAATCACCGACATTATATGTGGGGGCTACTGTCTGCCTTTTGGGGAAAATTTCTCTAGAGGTAAGCCAGGTCTGTATTTTCCTCTGCTAGGGTCAGTCAGTTCTCCGGCTGGCGCTGGGCGTCTAGGGATAAAACGTAGGCACGCTACCCGGCCACTGTTAGTTGTGCGGTAGGTTTAGCTCACAGTCAGCTCAAGTTCCCATCTTCCAAGAGCTAGTCCTTTTGTATGCTTTACTACGGTCTCTTGCCATTGAGAATCATGACAGTTTGGCCGGCCAAGGGTTAAAATAATTGGCAGAAGAAAGGAGAGAAAAGAAGTCTGCAGAGAATTTTTTTTTTTTTTCCTGAGTTTGCTCATTACTTGATTCACTAGCATCTCTGCTTACTGCAGCCTTCGTCTCTCTCTCCTTCTAATCCTTGAATGGTTCTGATTTCACCTGATTAATATGGATCCTCAGAGTTTAGCTACAGGTTTGGATAATCTCGCTGGGAAGGTTCAAAGTTTACAGGATTTTGTTATTCATGCTCCTATATCTGAACCTAGAATTCCTTTACCTGAATTTTTCTCCGGGGATAGATCTCGCTTCCAGAATTTCAAACATAATTGTAAATTATTTTTGTCTCTGAGATCTCGCTCCGCTGGAGATCCTGCACAGCAGGTCAGGATTGTAATTTCCTTGCTCCGGGGCGACCCTCAGGACTGGGCATTTGCTTTGACACCAGGGGATCCTGCGTTGCTCAATGTGGATGCGTTTTTCCTGGCTTTGGGGTTGCTTTATGAGGAACCTCATTTAGAGATTCAGGCTGAAAAAGCCTTAATGGCCCTGTCTCAAGGGCAAGATGAGGCTGAAATATACTGCCAAAAATTTCGTAAGTGGTCTGTGCTTACTCAGTGGAATGAGTGCGCCCTGGCGGCGAATTTCAGAGAGGGTCTCTCTGATGCCATTAAGGATGTTATGGTGGGGTTCCCTGTGCCTACAGGTCTGAATGAGTCCATGACAATGGCTATTCAGATTGATCGGCGTTTGCGGGAGCGCAAACCTGTGCACCATTTGGCGGTGTCTACTGAGAAGGCGCCAGAGATTATGCAATGTGATAGAATTCTGTCCAGAAGCGAACGACAGAATTTTAGGCGAAAAAATGGGTTATGCTTCTATTGTGGTGATTCAACTCATGTTATATCAGCATGCTCTAAACGTACTAAGAAGGTTGATAAGTCTGTTTCAATTGGCACTTTACAGTCTAAGTTTATTCTATCTGTGACCCTGATTTGCTCTTTATCGTCTATTACCGCGGACGCCTATGTCGACTCTGGCGCCGCTTTGAGTCTTATGGATTGGTCCTTTGCCAAACGCTGTGGGTTTGATTTAGAGCCTCTGGAAGTTTCTATACCTCTGAAGGGTATTGACTCCACGCCATTGGCTAGTAATAAACCACAATACTGGACACAAGTAACTATGCGTATTAATCCGGATCACCAGGAGATTATTCGCTTCCTTGTGTTGTATAATCTACATGATGTGTTGGTGCTTGGATTGCCATGGCTGCAATCTCATAACCCAGTCCTCGACTGGAAAGCAATGTCTGTGTTAAGCTGGGGATGTCAGGGGACTCATGGGGACGTACCTTTGGTTTCCATTTCGTCATCTATTCCCTCTGAGATTCCGGAATTTTTATCTGATTATCGTGACGTTTTTGAGGAGCCTAAAATTGGTTCACTACCTCCGCACAGAGAGTGCGATTGTACTATAGATCTGATTCCGGGCAGTAAGTTTCCAAAGGGTCGTTTATTTAATCTATCTGTGCCTGAACATGCTGCCATGCGGGAATATATTAAGGAGTCCTTGGAAAAGGGACATATTCGTCCTTCGTCATCTCCCTTAGGAGCCGGTTTTTTCTTTGTATCTAAAAAAGATGGCTCTTTGAGGCCGTGTATTGATTATCGGCTTTTGAATAAAATCACGGTTAAATATCAGTATCCTTTGCCACTGCTTACTGATTTGTTTGCTCGAATAAAGGGGGCCAAGTGGTTCTCTAAGATTGATCTTCGTGGGGCGTATAATTTAGTGCGAATTAAGCAGGGGGATGAGTGGAAAACCGCATTTAATACGCCTGAGGGCCATTTTGAGTATTTAGTAATGCCTTTTGGTCTTTCAAATGCCCCTTCAGTCTTTCAGTCCTTTATGCATGACATTTTCCGTGAATATTTGGATAAATTTTTGATTGTGTATCTGGATGATATTTTGATTTTTTCGGATGACTGGGACTCTCATGTCCAACAGGTCAGGAGGGTTTTTCAGGTTTTGCGCTCTAATTCCTTGTGTGTAAAGGGTTCTAAGTGCGTTTTTGGGGTTCAAAAGATTTCGTTTTTGGGGTACATTTTTTCCCCCTCTTCCATTGAGATGGACCCTGTCAAGGTTCAGGCTATTTGTGATTGGACGCAACCCTCTTCTCTTAAGAGCCTTCAGAAGTTTTTGGGCTTTGCTAATTTTTATCGTCGATTTATAACTGGTTTTTCTGATGTCGCTAAACCGTTGACTGATTTGACTAAGAAGGGTGCTGATGTTGCTGAATGGTCCCCTGCGGCTGTGGAGGCCTTTCGGGAGCTTAAGCGCCGCTTTTCTTCCGCCCCTGTATTGCGTCAGCCTGATGTTACTCTTTCTTTTCAGGTTGAGGTCGACGCTTCAGAAATCGGAGCTGGGGCGGTTTTGTCGCAGAAAAGTTCCGACTGCTCCGTGATGAGGCCTTGTGCGTTCTTTTCTCGTAAGTTTTCGCCCGCTGAGCGAAATTATGATATTGGTAATCGGGAGCTCTTGGCTATGAAGTGGGCTTTTGAGGAGTGGCGTCATTGGCTTGAGGGGGCTAGACATCAGGTGGTGGTATTGACCGACCACAAGAATTTGATTTATCTTGAGTCCGCCAGGCGCCTGAATCCTAGACAGGCGCGCTGGTCGTTATTTTTCTCTCGGTTTAATTTTGTGGTTTCTTACCTACCGGGTTCTAAAAATGTGAAGGCGGATGCCCTTTCTAGGAGTTTTGAGCCTGATTCCCCTGGTAATTCTGAACCTACAGGTATCCTTAAGGATGGAGTGATATTATCTGCTGTTTCCCCAGATTTGCGACGGGTCTTGCAGGAGTTTCAGGCGGATAGACCTGATCGTTGCCCGCCTGGTAGATTGTTTGTTCCTGATGATTGGACCAGTAGAGTCATCTCGGAGGTCCATTCTTCTGCGTTAGCAGGTCATCCTGGAATCTTTGGTACCAGGGATTTGGTGGCTAGGTCCTTCTGGTGGCCTTCCCTGTCGCGAGATGTGCGAGGTTTTGTGCAGTCTTGTGATGTTTGTGCTCGGGCCAAGCCTTGTTGTTCTCGGGCTAGTGGATTGTTGTTATCCTTGCCTATTCCGAAGAGGCCTTGGACTCACATCTCCATGGATTTTATTTCTGATCTCCCTGTTTCTCAGAAGATGTCTGTCATCTGGGTGGTGTGTGACCGTTTTTCTAAGATGGTCCATTTGGTTCCCTTGCCTAAATTGCCTTCCTCATCCGAGCTGGTTCCTCTGTTTTTTCAAAATGTGGTGCGCTTACATGGTATTCCGGAGAATATCGTTTCTGACAGGGGAACCCAATTTGTGTCTAGATTTTGGCGAGCGTTCTGTGCTAGGATGGGCATTGATTTGTCTTTTTCGTCTGCTTTCCACCCTCAGACTAATGGCCAGACCGAGCGAACTAATCAGACCTTGGAGACTTATTTGAGGTGTTTTGTGTCTGCGGATCAGGATGATTGGGTTGCCTTTTTGCCCTTGGCGGAGTTTGCCCTCAATAATCGGGCTAGTTCTGCCACCTTGGTTTCTCCTTTCTTCTGTAATTCGGGGTTTCATCCTCGTTTCTCTTCCGGTCAGGTGGAGTCTTCGGATTGTCCTGGAGTGGATGCTGTGGTGGAGAGGTTGCATCAGATTTGGGGGCATGTGGTGGACAATTTGAAGTTGTCCCAGGAGAAGACTCAGCATTTTGCCAACCGCCGTCGTCGTGTTGGTCCTCGTCTTTGTGTTGGGGACTTGGTGTGGTTATCTTCTCGTTTTGTCCCTATGAAGGTTTCTTCTCCTAAGTTTAAGCCTCGGTTCATCGGCCCGTACAAGATATTGGAGATTCTTAACCCTGTGTCCTTTCGTTTGGACCTCCCTGCATCTTTTTCTATTCATAATGTCTTCCATCGGTCATTGTTGCGCAGGTATGAGGTACCGGTTGTGCCTTCCGTTGAGCCTCCTGCTCCGGTGTTGGTTGAGGGTGAGTTGGAGTACGTTGTCGAGAAGATCTTGGACTCCCGTGTTTCCAGACGGAGACTTCAGTATCTGGTCAAGTGGAAGGGCTACGGTCAGGAGGATAACTCTTGGGTGACAGCCTCTGATGTTCATGCCTCCGATTTGGTCCGTGCCTTTCATAGGGCTCATCCTGATCGCCCTGGTGGTTCTGGTGAGGGTTCGGTGCCCCCTCCTTGAGGGGGGGGTACTGTTGTGAATTTGGTTTCTGGGCTCCCCCGGTGGTTTCTGGTGGTACTGCACTTATGTGCTTCATCTCCTCTGTTCACCTGTTTCCATCAGGATGTGGGAGTTGTCTATTTAGCCTTGCTCCTCAGTCATTTCTATGCCGGCCAACAATGTTACCAGAAGCCTTTCTGTTGCATGTTCCTGCTCCTAGATTACTATCAGCTAAGTTGGACTTGTAGTCCTCAGTTTGTTTTGCATTTTTGTTCCAGTTCTCTGTGTTTGAATATTTCTGAGGCTGGAAGCTCTTGTGAGCTGAAATTGCCACTCTGGTGTCATGAGTTGATATTAGAGTCTTAAAGTAATTTCAGGATGGTGTTTTGAAAGGGTTTTCAGCTGACTGTGTAGTTCCCTTTTCTGTCTTCCTACTATCTAGTAAGCGGACCTCAATTTGCTAAACCTATCTTCTTACTTCGTATGTCAATTTCCTCTAAAATCACCGACATTATATGTGGGGGCTACTGTCTGCCTTTTGGGGAAAATTTCTCTAGAGGTAAGCCAGGTCTGTATTTTCCTCTGCTAGGGTCAGTCAGTTCTCCGGCTGGCGCTGGGCGTCTAGGGATAAAACGTAGGCACGCTACCCGGCCACTGTTAGTTGTGCGGTAGGTTTAGCTCACAGTCAGCTCGAGTTCCCATCTTCCAAGAGCTAGTCCTTTTGTATGCTTTACTAGGGTCTCTTGCCATTGAGAATCATGACACTTACCAAAGGCCAATATCTGTATGCCTGGGTGAATGTGGACACCTCTATTCAGCAAAGCCTACATATGAGTTAGCCGGGACCAAGTGTGATGAGATGCAATTAAAAACCACATGGTGATGGGAGGAGTGCACAGCCAGTAAGCTAACATGGAATTAACAGAAAAATGGCTCGCACATCCTAACCAGTGTGAATAGGTGCATACCAGGAGCAGCTACCTCCATACATAAATATACAAAAAAGGTTGCACTCTATCGTGCCAAAGCATGTCTAATATGGAATACATGAAATTTGAATAGCAAAATGGCTTTTGAACATTAGAAAAATATTTAAGAGACGCTTTGCACAGAATTTGATATAAATCAAATAGTGTGAGCCCATCAACTTCGTCAAAGTGGTCTCAGACTGATGGGTCCCTGACCTCCCTGTCCAAATGTGAACACTTACCAAAGGCCAATATCTGTATGCCTGGGTGAATGTGGACACCTCTATTCAGCAAAGCCTACATATGAGTTAGCCGGGACCAAGTGTGATGAGATGCAATTAAAAACCACATGGTGATGGGAGGAGTGCACAGCCAGTAAGCTAACATGGAATTAACAGAAAAACGGCTCGCCCATCCTAACCAGTGTGAATAGGTGCACATGTGGTTTTTAATTGCATCTCATCACACTTGGTCCCGGCTAACTCATATGTAGGCTTTGCTGAATAGAGGTGTCCACATTCACCCAGGCACACAGATATTGGCCTTTGGTAAGTGTTCACATTTGGACAGGGAGGTCAGGGACCCATCAGTCTGAGACCACTTTGACGAAGTTGATGGGCTCACACTATTTGATTTATATCAAATTCTGTGCAAAGCGTCTCTTAAATATTTTTCTAATGTTCAAAAGCCATTTTGCTATTCAAATTTCATGTATTCCATATTAGACATGCTTTGGCACGATAGAGTGCAACCTTTTTTGTATATTTATGTATGGAGGTAGCTGCTCCTGGTATGCACCTATTCACACTGGTTAGGATGTGCGAGCCGTTTTTCTGTTAATTCCATGTTAGCTTACTGGCTGTGCACTCCTCCCATCACCATGTGGTTTTTAATTGCATCTCATCACACTTGGTCCCGGCTAACTCATATGTAGGCTTTGCTGAATAGAGGTGTCCACATTCACCCAGGCATACAGATATTGGCCTTTGGTAAGTGTTCACATTTGGACAGGGAGGTCAGGGACCCATCAGTCTGAGACCACTTTGACGAAGTTGATGGGCTCACACTATTTGATTTATATCAAATTTTGTGCAAAGCGTCTCTTAAATATTTTTCTAATGTTCAAAAGCCATTTTGCTATTCAAATTTCATGTATTCCATATTAGACATGCTTTGGCACGATAGAGTGCAACCTTTTTTGTATATTTATGTATGGAGGTAGCTGCTCCTGGTATGCACCTATTCACACTGGTTAGGATGTGCGAGCCGTTTTTCTGTTAATTCCATGTTAGCTTACTGGCTGTGCACTCCTCCCATCACCATGTGGTTTTTAATTGCATCTCATCACACTTGGTCCCGGCTAACTCATATGTAGGCTTTGCTGAATAGAGGTGTCCACATTCACCCAGGCATACAGATATTGGCCTTTGGTAAGTGTTCACATTTGGACAGGGAGGTCAGGGACCCATCAGTCTGAGACCACTTTGACGAAGTTGATGGGCTCACACTATTTGATTTATATCAAATTCTGTGCAAAGCGTCTCTTAAATATTTTTCTAATGTTCAAAAGCCATTTTGCTATTCAAATTTCATGTATTCCATATTAGACATGCTTTGGCACGATAGAGTGCAACCTTTTTTGTATAGCCCGCCTTTGACTGACTGTCCTGTCGTTGGTTTGAAGTATTGCTTGAAGCTAGATGTATGAATACTTCCTCGGCGTTCCGGCCGCCGGTTGTGCGCCTCAGTAGAATGTTGCCTCTGTCTCACAGCACGACTCCTACTGGTATTCTCCTTGTTGCTTTGATCTCGTTTCTCACTCAGCACAATCTATCTCGCTTCTAATCCTTCCTTGGGCACTGCCGCTATGCTGAGCAGGCACGGTCCCGTGACGTTCTCTCAAGTTGCCAGGCCTCTGTCAGGATCCCACCCCCGACAGGGGCCCTACCGAATCTTCCCCCACAACACGCTCTGCCACAAGGTATTGCCTGGTTCCAACCAGTCAGCTTTCTTCCTAACTTCCTGCCTGACCCCTAGTTTTACCAGTATGTGAGGAGTGGCCTAATGAATAGAACCCTTAGCTCCCCCTGGAGGCCCGGCTGTGAAATGTATTGGTGTCTGTGATACCTGGTCAGGTGAACTCCTTCAGTGCCATCAGACGTACCATAGCTCCCCTTAGTGGCGGAGCCACAGTACTGCAACGACCAGGACTCTGGGGCGCTGCACTCCCCCCCGGTTAAATACAGTACTCCTGGACTGGGAAGAAAACAACAATACAGGTTAGCAAAAAGACATACAATTTTGAAAATGCAATAACAATAAGTAAGCTTGAACAGAGCTTCCCTTTATGGGAGGTGAGGACACTTGAACATTACAAACATGGTTAAACATTATAAATTACAGGCTGTAAACAACTCCTGTTACCCAACCGGGTATTCTACTCAGTGCAAACTTTTGAATAATAAGTTAACATTGTCCTTAAGGACGTACACTTCCTATCCACTAAAGACTTTACTTATAAAACATTATGAAACTGACTTCTTCTTCAAGGGCGTACAGACTAAACCCACTAAAGAATTATTCTGAACTCTTTCTCTTTCATTCTCCTTCGCTAAATCTGCAGGACCGCCTGTCCTAACTGCTCCAGGCCTACTGCCTCTCCTTTCTTTACAGGACCGCCCCTTTCAGCCCGGGCCTACTGCCTTTTCAACTACTATACACAGTATAGAACATAACATTTACTTTCGGTTTGAAATCACTGAGCCATCCTTACATGGCTCCTAAGAGGACTCACTGACTAACCCCGTACGGGTTCACTCTCTGTCCTCATTTTTCTATCAACGTTATCAATCATTTCTTACAATCAACTAGTTGGAGACATATAACTTTTACATGTAAGCATCATCATCACTTTCTTTTTGTCAAGACATTATTGCTATCTATCTGTCTTAAAGCAATACCATTCTTTAAGTGCAACAAGTGAACATCCCCTTTAAGAGGGGACCAAGTCTCTATGAGGTAGTGCAACTTCTCAAGCTGCAAATCCGTATGCAGCTAGGACTCCAATACAAGTTCCAAGAATTGTATCTTCGCAAAGAGTCCGTCTTTTATATAAAACCAGTAGGGAGCACCTTTAGGAAGGTGCAAACTATTTACAAGCAGTTTGTATCATGCACTGTTCATGATTGCGGCAGTTCTTTTCAACATGAATAGACAAAAACAAAAACAAAAGACAAAAATAGGGATCCCGGGTAAACTAAGGGATCCCTTTAAGAATAACCCTAGACGGGTTTTAGCAGCAAAACAGCAAAAGACAAACAGTCAACTATTTACAGGTTCAGGTTTCCGAGGTTTAGTTGGACGGCTTCCAGGGCTGCACCTGGCACTTAACCCCTCTTGGCCTGGGAAAAGTGAGGTCCAGGCTTACACCCAGTGCTGGACACACGCCGTTAATCTGTCTTTCATGTACGGTTAAATCATGCGCAGCGATGGAGGTCTGCACAGCTTGAGTATGGGCATTTGCTGCAACAGAAGTAGCAGCTGCTGCAAGATCAGTCACTGGAACGGAGTCAGCAGCTGTGGCACTAGCAGTCACTGCAGTGGTGTCGGTCGTCAGGGCAGGGTCGTCCTTCATACCTGCTTCAGATGCGGTCCCTCCGGTGCCGATCTGCTCCGTCTCCGCTGGGATCTGGAACGCTGGTTGCAGGGCCTTGCGCTGCGGCGCTGTCATCTCCGTTTGCAGCATCCCGCTTTCCGGCAGAGCCTTGCTTTCTGGCTTTGGAGCGCTGTAACTTCCTTCTTGCTCCGGACCAGACGAGGCTGCCGACAGACGTCTGGCGAGGCTCCCGATGATGGTCTTCTTCCACCCGGCCTCAGTGCTCAGCTGCGTCCGCAGGAGTTGGTGAATCAGCTCGTCCGCTCCGGTCTGCAGGAGGTCAGCGTCAACTGTGGAGGTCTGGCTGCGGTACCTCTCCGGGTAGCTGGGGGAGTCCTCGGCTCCGACCCCACGCTCCGGCTCCAGGCGGCTGGCCATGGCGTCCTCCATGTCGCTGACTTCTTTTTCCTGGTCCTTTTCCCGCTCTCTCCTTCGTGGGCGGTTTCGTTTTCTCTGTCTCTGCCCACCATTGAGGATCAGGAGGTGGATCTCGGCTGCTGACGGACACGTCCTCAAGGGGCCGAGATATTTAGACTGGGCGGCCATTGTCTTTCGCGCTCTTCAGCTTGTTCACGCCCACTTCCACGCCCTTCTTCTTCTCCTGCGCTCTCCTTAGCACTGTAATGGCGGCGGTTTTGGCGCGAACTTTTGGCGGCAAGTGACAATCCACAGTCTTTGCAATAAAGTACAGTCCAAGCACAGTAAATCACAGTTCCAAGGCACACATGACCTGATTCTTCAGGCTTAAGTAGATCCTGTTCGTGACGCCAAGTTGTAGCGCCCCCACTGCCGCAGGTCCGAGGGGTACCCGGTACCGGGCCTCTGAGTCTCTGCTCTGGGGTTGTCACGGTGGCTAGACCCGGTCCGTGACCCTGCTGAGGGGCGTACAGTAATAGATGTGGATAGTGGTGGTGGTGCGGTGCAGTAAATAACGAGGACACCAGGTTGCAGTCTCTTTACCTCTTTACTGAAGGTCTCTGGGTCCTCAGTCCGGAATACGGTTCACCAGGCTGCGCAAGTCCGGCCGGTCCAATGGCACCTCCAGAGTTCTCTTTGCAGGTGGAAATCTGTGCCTTCCTGCTAGCGCTATGTGTTGTGGTCCTTCCCTGCTGTGCTTACGGAAAGTCCCCACAACTGTTGTGTCTGTTTATTAAGTTCCCTCACAACTCGATTAGATGGTGTTCTGCTAATCTTCCGTCCCTCCCTGATGTTACGGTTAGGACGGCACCTGTATGATGGGTAGGCTCGGAGCTCTTCCAGGACCCTAGAGTCGCCCCTCTCCACAAGTTGCCCCCTATGTCTTTGTAGGTGATTTAGGTGAGACAGCCTGCCTATGACTGACTGTCCTGCCGTTGGTTTGAAGTATTGCTTGAAGCTAGATGTATGAATACTTCCTCGGCGTTCCGGCCGCCGGTTGTGCGCCTCAGTAGAATGTTGCCTCTGTCTCACAGCACGACTCCTACTGGTATTCTCCTTGTTGCTTTGATCTCATTTCTCACTCAGCACAATCTATCTCGCTTCTAATCCTTCCTTGGGCACCGCCGCTATGCTGAGCAGGCACGGTCCCGTGACATTCTCTCAAGTTGCCAGGCCTCTGTCAGGATCCCACCCCCGACAGGGGCCCTACCGAATCTTCCCCCACAACACGCTCTGCCACAAGGTGTTGCCTGGTTCCAACCCAGTCAGCTTTCTTCCTAACTTCCTGCCTGACCCCCAGTTTTACCAGTATGTGAGGAGTGGCCTAATGAATAGAACCCTTAGCTCCCCCTGGAGGCCCGGCTGTGAAATGTATTGGTGTCTGTGATACCTGGTCAGGTGAACTCCTTCAGTGCCATCAGACGTACCATAGCTCCCCTTAGTGGCGGAGCCACAGTACTGCAACGACCAGGACTCTGGGGCGCTGCACTAGGGTTAGGGCTAGGGTTGGGGCTAGGGTTAGGTTTGGGGCTAGGGTTAGGGTTGGGGATAGGGTTAGGGTTAGGGTTGGGGCTAGGGTTAGGGTTGGGGCTAGGGTTAGGGTTTGAGCTAGAATTGGGGGTTTCCACTGTTTAGGCACATCAGGGGCTCTCCAAATGCGACATGGCGTCCCATCTCAATTCCAGCCAATTCTGCTTTGAAAAAGTAAAACAGTGCTCCTTCCCTTCCAAGCTCTCCCGTGCGCCCAAACAGGGGTTTACCACAACATATGGGGTATCAGCGTACTCAGGACAAATTGGACAACAACTTTGGGGGTCCAATTTCTCTTGTTACCCTTGGGAAAATAAAAATTTGGCGGGCTAAAAAACCATTTTTGTGGGAAAAAAAATGATTTTTTATTTTCACAGCTCTGCGTTATAAACTGTAGTGAAACACTTGGGGGTTCAAAGTTCTCACAACGTATCTAGATAAGTTCCTTGGGGGTTTAGTTTCCAATATAGGGTCACTTGTGGGGGGTTTCTACTGTTTAGTTACATCAGGGGCTCTGCAAATGCAATGTGATGCCTGCAGACCAATCCATCTAAGTCTGCATTCCAAATGGCGCTCCTTCCCTTCCGAGCTCTGCCATGCGCCCAAACGGTGGTTCTTCCCCACATATGGGGTATGAGCGTACTCAGGACAAATTGTACAACTTTTGTGGTCCAATTTCTCCTGTTACCCTTGGGAAAATATAAAACTGGGGCTAAAATTAATTTTTGTGGGATAAAAAATAAATTTTATTTTCACTGCTCTGCGTTATAAACTGTAGTGAAACACTTGGGGGTTCAAAGCTCTCACAACACATCTAGATAAGTTCCATAGGGGGTCTACTTTCCAAAATTGTGTCACTTTTGGGAGGTTTCAATGTTTAGGCACATCAGTGGCTCTCCAAACGCAACATGGCATCCTATCTCAATTCCAGTTAATTTTGCATTGAAAAGTCAAACGGCGCTCCTTCCCTTCCGAGCTCTGCCATGAACCCAAACAGTGGTTTACCCCACATATGGGGTATCAGCGTACTCAGGACAAATTGTACAACAACATTTGGGGTCCATTTTCTTCTGTTACCCTTGGTAAAATAAAACAAATTGGAGCTGAAGTAAATTTTGAGTGAAAAAAAGTTAAATGTTCATTTTTATTTAAACATTCCAAAAATTCCTGTGAAACACCTGAAGGGTTAATAGACTTCTTGAATGTGGTTTTGAGCACCTTGAGGGGTGCAGTTTTTAGAATGATGTCACACTTGGTTATTTTCTATCATATAGACCCCTCAAAATGACTTCAAATGAGATGTTTTCCCTAAAAAAAATGGTGTTGTAAAAATGAGAAATTGCTGGCAACTTTTAACCCTTATGACTCCCTAACAAAAAAAAATTTTGGTTCCAAAATTGTGTTGATGTAAAGTAGACATGTGGGAAATGTTACTTATTAAGTATTTTGTGCGACATATCTCTGTGATTTAAGGGCATAAAAATTCAAATTTGGAAAATTCCGAAATTTTGAAAATTTTCGCCAAATTTTTCATTTTTTTCACAAATAAACGCAAGTTTTATCGAATAAATTTTACCACTATCATGAAGTATAATATGTCGTGAGCATGAGAAAACTTTGTCAGAATCATCAGGATCCGTTGAAGCGTTCCAGAGTTATAACCTCATAAAGGGACAGTGGTCAGAATTGTAAAAATTGACCCGGTCATTAAAGTGCAAACCACCCTTGGGGCTTAAGGGGTTAATAAACCTTCGGTAGTAACCTACCAACCCAAGTACCTGCCGGACTTCATGGATGTTGCTGGGTTTCGGCCAGTCCCTGATTACGGTTACCTTGTCAGGGTCTGATGCCACTCCTTCAGCGCTTATCACATGGCCCAGGTACTGTACTTTGGGCTTTAAAAGGTGGCACTTGGATGGCTTTACCTTCAGGCCAAAGTTAGACAGAGCTTCAAACACCTCGGCCAGGTGTAGTTGAATTCGGAGAGGCCCATCGGTGATGTGAATGAGGTCTTTTTTTTATCTGCCTCTGCCACGGGAACCTGCCTATACCCACTAGTGAGATCTAAGATGAAGAGATAGTTAGCAGATTTTAAAGCAGCTAATGACTCTTCAATTCTGGGCATTGGGTAGGCATCCTTGTGTGTAATACGGTTTATCTGCCTGTAGTCCACACACATCCTCATTGTACCATCCTTCTTTCTAACGAGGACTAATGGAGCTTCCCAGGGGCTACAACTGTCTCTGATTACCCCAGCCTTCATCTCTCGTAACATACTCTTGGCACATTGGTAGTGAGCTGGAGGTTCAAGCCAGAACCTCTCTTTAATGGGCGGATCACCTCCAGTGGGGATATGATGTTGAACCCCTTTTACCTGCCCAAAATCTAGTTGGTGTTTGCTGAATACCTGCTCATACTCATGGACTACTCGGTAAGCCCCACATTTTTGGTATGAAGTGAACAGTTTAGCAAGTGTGGAGTATATGGGTAAGTGGACCTCTTTCTCTCCACAGTTAAGGACACATACTGATACCCTCCCCTTGCGGACATCAACCACCCCTCTGGCTGTCAGGATGGTGGGCCTACTGTTTGAATACACAGGTTCTACCAGGGCCTGGTAGTCTTTACCTCTGAGGCCTATTGCTGACAGACACCAGATTAACATTTCACTCCAGGGGGGTATTGCAATGGGGATCAGATCACTCACTGTGACACGGCCAATTTCTCCACCAGACAATTCTACCTGTTGTCTCTGCATCAGGGCTCTGATTTCTTTTTGCAGGACAGACACGCTACTCACTGGAACCAGCAGTTTCAGCCACCTGTTGTAACAAGACAATAACCTCGGCAAGACAGTTTTCTATGACATTAGGTCATCATGGGGTTACATTCTTGCCGGCCAATATCGACAATCAACAGTCCTTGGGCCTTCAATTCTACCTGCCCCACCTTAATGGTTACCTGCTTGTACCCCACCTGTGGCAAAGGCTGACCATTACTGGCTACTATTGTCAAATCACTATCTGGGCCATGGGTAATATCAGAGTCAGCACAGTACCGTTTGTAAAGAATGTAAGACATAGTCATCATCTGAGAGCCGGTGTCCAGTAAAGCGTTCATCGGGATACCTTTGATCACAATGGGGAGGACCGGTCATCCTCCGATGTACTTGGCTTGCCAGTTTTGTGGGCCTCCTGGTCATCTTACTCCTGGGGGTTGGCCCTCTGCCCCAGGGATCGCTCGTTTAAATGGCAGAACCTTGCAATGAGTCCCGCCTGGTTGCAGCGGCGACAGATGGGTCGTCCGTCCTGATGATAGCGGTCGCTGTCTCTTCCTCTGATCAGTGGGATCCTCTTCTGTCATCGCCAGGGGACGTCATCTGGACTGGAAGCCAGCTGGATCTTTTCCGTCAGAGAATCCTGCAAGGACTGCATGGTTCTGGCTAGTACAGCTACACTTTTAGTCAGTTTCTGGACCTGGAGGCACAGTTCTGTTGATCCACCAGGATTGGTGCGTCGGCCTCAGCGGGGGCCTGATGAAAGGATGCCACTTCCTGGTGGTACATGATTGCTGGACACCTATCGGGGGCAATGTGCAGCAGGGCTGTGGTTCATGTAGCACCCGGAAAGCTCTGTTTTTGAAGTGTGCAAAGTCCAGGTCAGGGTTTTGCAAGGCCAGGATGCGCAGTTGTGTGCTGTGGGTGCTGGACAGGAGTCCCTCAATAAACTGTTCCTTTAATAGCTTGTCCCCATCCTGTAAGCTGTCTGGGTCAACCTGATTAATGGCCCGCAGTGCCTCTTGGAGATTAAGGGCATAGTCCTGTATGCTATCCTGTGCTCTTTGTTTGCACCATAAAAAAACCTTATTTTGATTTCTGCAGCAGTGCGGGTGTCAAAAGTGTTTTTAAAGTTTGGCAAATTCCTGCTTAACAGTTCCTTTTTCAATAACCGGCAAGGATTTTACTTCTCTTTGTGCTGCGCCAATTAGTTGACCAGTTAGAATGCTGACCTTTTCATGTTCCGTCATGGGGTATACGTCAAATAGGCTGCAGAGCCTTTCTTTAAAGTCACTCGGCGCGTGGGACTCCCTTGAATAATGTGGCAGCCAAGCCGCTCCCGGTATATAGGGCATGGACAGCGGCATTATAGGAGCTGTTGCTGCGGTGGGATCTGGCCAGTTCATAGGGGCTACAGCCAGCGCTGGGTCTGGTGGCATCATGGGACCTGTGGCTGTGTCCGCCGCGGGGCCTGGTGGCATCGTGAAGGCTGTGACCGCCACCAAAGCACCTTCCTGGTCGGACATATCCCCTTCTCCCATACTAACCTCAATCAGCCCTGACGTCTCACCACCGGAGTCTGCAACGGTTCCTCCTGCGCTCGGCACGATGCTCTTCCGGTTCTCCTTCCGGGGCTTCCGGCTTCTTCACTTGCAGATCTCGCTGCATGGCGCCTGGTTCCTCTTCACGCTCTTTTTCCAGGCTCTGCCAACTAAGGTAAGCCTCCTTCTTCTCCTCGCGCTCCACGTGGCGTGGCAATGGCGGCTCACATACAAATTCAATGCAGTCTATGGCACACAGTACCCGGTGATGTCAGGGCACAAATCCTGTTCGTGACGCCAAGTTGGAACACCCACCAGGGCCATGGGGTACTCAGTACCAGGTCTGGTCGTTATTAAAGGAATGGTCTCGGTGCCAGCGACTCGGTCCGGGGCCCTGGGTGCCCAAGTAAAAGGGACGGTCTTTAAAGGGATTTGAATAAAGATTGTAGAAATAGAAAATGTTAGTGACGCCACCTGTGGTACTCGGTCAGGAGTGACCAACGATGCTTAGAGGGATCCTCTGGGAGTGATAGTTCTGCGGCAAAGATGGTATCGCTTCCCACAGGTGAAGCTGGGTCCCCAGGGCTCCCAGTGTACATGGGCAAAGATGGTGTGGTGCCAGAAATAAACAGAGGACACAGGGCTGCAGTCTCTTTACCTGGTTTACTGTTGGTAGACAGTCTCAGTCCAGGGTACTGGAACAGGTGACGGTGGAGTCCAGACAGCCTGGAAACTAATTGAACCCCCTTTGTCAGGTCAGATTGGGAGCCTTCCACTATGTGCTGAATTCTAGTCCCTTGCTGCTGCAGCTTCCTGACAAGGTCCTCTTTCTCTCCTGTCCTGGGACAGTACCTGTGCAACTCGAGCCATTTCCTTAGGGTCTCTTTCCACGGTGACTCCGGGCTCGGGATGTTGCTGTACCTCAGGTGTAATGTGGACAAGTCACTTCCAATTTCCTGCCCGCCGGTTCTGCCACGGGACTTGTAGTTCCACATGGCCTCGGGCTCCCGGTGCCCAGTTTCTGCGGTCTAGCTTAGAGGGAGCCCACTCGCAGCTCTCCTCATGTTCCTGACTTCTCCTGTGCTCCTTCTCTGTTCCTTGTCTGCTACAGACTAACTAACTCCTCCTCCAGACTAGAATATATGTAATCTAAGGAAGCTCCCCTGAAAATCGGGTTCAGAGCTCCCCTTTCTGACCTGGAGTCAGAAAGTGTTACATGTAAGATTACCTGTCAAAGGGATCCTCCTCGTTTCCAGGCATGGCATCACACACCCCCAGGGGAAGGCAATACCACTGTGGTACCTGAACTCCTGAGGTGCCACACTCACATTGCCAGTGCGAGCTTTTACTCTTCTGGAGGGAGTGGAGGTGCAAACTGAACCAGCAGTAATGAACCAAATACCCCCTGGATTGCTCGTCACTCAGACATAAGCCACAGTTCAAGACGGCAACGTTGTAGTGTGGTGTGCCAACCTGGGGACTGAAAGTCTCACCCTTCCACCCAAGAGTGAGGTGGCCCAAATCCTGGGCATACCAGAGAAGCGAATCCCACCCGAAATAGTGCAACTGGCGATTGTGCGACGGGATCCCTGGACTCTAGCCGTGACAGCCACATTGGAGTCTCCGCCAGGTAGCCAAAAGGTAGTAGAATTTTAGAGCAGATGCGGGCAGAATTGACAGGAATATCACCTCAACAACTGCAGCAAGTAGAGAATGTATTGAAGTGCTATCAGGAGATTTCTGTCTGCCATGAAGATGATTTCGGTTGCACTCAGACAGTTGCTCATGAAATTCCAACCGGGAGTGCTCCTCCAATCTGAGAGATATATCATCAAATACCCCCCCTCAGATATACAAGGAGGTAAAGGAGATGCTGGCTCATATGCTGCAAAGTGGAGTAATCCAAGAGAGTCAGAGTCTGTGGGCGGCTCCCCTTGTGCTAGTCTGGAAAAAGGACGGGATCCTGCGGTTCTGTGTCTATTATAGGCAGCTGAAAGCCTGCACTGTGCCAGACTCTTATCTGTTACCCTGAATTGAGGAGTCCCTCTCTGCCCTGGGATGGGCAAAGTGTTTTTCCACCCTTGTTCTGGCCAGCGGGTACTGGCAGGTGCCAATGGCATTACACGACAAGCCAAAAACAGTATTTGTATTGTCCATGGGACTGTTCGAGTTTAATTGCATGCCGTTTGGTCTGACTAATGCCCCAGGGATATTCCAGCGCTTGATGGAGAGATGTTTGGGAGATTTGAATTTTGAGGCTGCCTTCATCTACCTTGATGACATCATCGTCTATGCACCCACCTTCAAGGAGCACCTACAGAGGCTAGAACAAGTGCTGTGCCAGTTACAGAGTTATGGCCTGAAAGTGAAGCCCTAAAAATGCCATGTTTTCTGCAAGTAAATTGAGCATTTGGGGCTTATTGTGACTAGCAAAGGAGTTAGACCTGCACGAGAGAAAGTGGTGGTGGTGCAAGAATGACCCACTCCTATGTCGAAGGGAGTGCCGGCCGGCTTGAAGAACCATCCAGTGGGGAGACTGGCAAGAGGAAGCTTTTTGAGCTTTGAAAAAGGATCTCGCCGAGGCCACCATTCTTGCTTTTGCTGATTTTTCTCAGCCATTCGTCCTTCTCACTGATGGGAGTATACATGACCTGGGAGCAGTCCTGTTGCAGGTACAAGGAGAAAAAGAATGGGTGATAGTGGAGCGCCCCCAACGCGCAGGGCAATGGGGCACTCGGAACCGGGTCCCTCGGTGTCGGTTCTGGGGATGTCACGGTGGGCCGACCCGGTCCGTGGCGCTGCTGAGGGGCGTCCAATTAAAGGTGATAGTTTGTCAAGTGTTCGTGACGCCACCTGTGGTGTTCGGTCAGGATGACCGACGCTGCTAGGGGTCCGCTCCGGTGATGGAATGGCAGCTAGATGGTATACCTTCCCACAGGTGAAGTATGTCCCCAGGGCTTCCCAAGGTGTGCGGATGGTGATAGTGGACATTGTAAGGAGCAATGAATAACGAGGACACAAAGGTTGCAGTCTCTTTACCTTTTACTGAAGACTTCAGCGTCTGCAGTCCAGAGTACCGCTCACAGGGCTGGCTGAGTCCGGCCGGTCCGAAGGCACATCCAGAGTTCCCTTAGCCAGGAGGAAATCAGTAGCCTTCCTACTAGCACCTGTGTGTTGTAGTACCTCCCTGCTGAGCACCACGGGAAAGTCCTCACAACCTTTGTAGATGTTTCTGATGTTCTCTCTCTCTGTCCCCCAGATGATATGGATAGGACAACCCGTATGACGGGGTAGGCCTGGAGTTAATTTATAGGGACCCTAGAGATGCCCCTCTCCCACAATTGCCTCCGTGTCTTCTTAGGTATTTAGGTTGGGCAGCCAACTTGGAATTGACTGTCTTGCCGTTGTCTGGAGTAATGCGTAGAGTCAGTAGTCCCTCGGTGTTACGGCCACCGGCCACGCGCCTCGGAAGGAGGCTGCCGATCTCGAGGCAGGACTCCTCCTGGTATTATCTCCTTGTGCTGTGACTTCGGTTCTCACTCTCCACAATATACTTTGCTTCGTGTCCTTTCTTAGGAAGCTGCCGCAATGATGTGCAGGCGCAGCTCCGTAACGTTCTATCTCTTGCTAGGCCTCTGTCAGGATCCCACCCCTGACAGGACCTCTTTGGGTCAAACCCAGGCTGCTTCTCCCTCGATGTTATCTGGTCGAAGCCCAGTCTGCTTCTCCCTAACTTCCTATCCAACCCACCAGTTTTACCCGTATGTGAGGAGTGCCCTAGTAGATAGAAGCTTTGCTCCCCCTGGTGGACTGGAGTGTAAAGTGTAGTGTGTGACTGTGATACCTGGCAAGGTGAACACCTTTAGTGCCATCAGGAGTAACATCACTCCCCCTGGTGGAAGAGCGACATTACTGCAACGACCAGGACTCTGGGGTGCTGCAATAGCCTACACAAGCCAGTCCCTGCATGATTCACAGCAAAATTCGGACAACTACAGCTCTTTCAATTTGCAGCTGCTGACCCTGGTATGGGTCATAACTGAGAAGTTCGCAGAGTACTTATCTGGATCAGAGGTTCTGGCGAGGATGGACAACAACCCCTTAGCCCACCTCGAGAATGCAAAGTTAGAAGCCCTGGAACAACGATGGGTGGCCTGCATTGCGTAGTATCGGTATAAGATTGTCTACCGGGCCAAGGCTGAGAATGCTCATGCTGACGCCCTCTCCAGGGTGACACACAAACGTCCTGGCCGTGACCGAGATGAGGAGCTTGAGGCAGATGAGATCCCTGAATTCCGAAACCTGTCTACCTCGTGGGTGGCGACGCAGGGACAGATCGAGGAAGAGTCTGAAGATCAGGTCCTAGGGCAGTCCCAAGATGAGTGGATCCAACTCCAACAGATGGATAAAGAGATTGCTCAGCAGTGACAGTGGGTAGCATTGAAACAACTTCCTAGTCCGAGGGAGAGGAATGCACTGGCCTCAGGTGCCCTGCGTATTCTGGGGCAATGGGAGATGGATTGATATATCAGAAAGTGCAGCTGTAGCAAGAAGAGGGAGTCACTTGGCAAGCAGTGCTGAAGGAGGAGTCGACCAAGATGGTGGCTATAGAGGCTCACTTCGGTGCTGAGAAAAAATTAAGGTGGTTACAGAAATTGGTGTTTCACCCGCGACTGAGGAATGCAATTGAGGATGTATGCCAACAATGCAGAAGCTGTGAGCTGGCTAAGCCCCCAGGACAATGTGCCCCAAAACAGACCATTGTGACCTCTGCCCCTCTGGAAGTCTTGATTAATGTTTGAAGGGGTGGAAGGGAGGTGGCTCATAAGCAGAGAAAAATACTTATCTGGTAAGATATATTAAAATGTTTCTTATTTTGCTTGTACTGTTTGTTTTGGAAAACCACACAAAAGTCAGAATATTCAGGAACAGAGACTTTTTTACAGTACAGTTCAAGGAGAACAAAGGATTCTTCCCCGTTTTATACTTTTACAGCCTTAGACATACTGTATATCAGAACTTGTCCCTATTGGATCCATCTAATATATAAATTGATACTTTTGTTTACATAGCGTTCTCACATCTGGTGATTATTTCACAGTCAACAAATGGATAACAATATGACCACGGTGCAAAAGTTTATTTGTCCTGTTAAAGATAATATATACATATTGTGAGGGACAAAGTAAATGTCTCTCCACTCCTGAAATGTGCCCCCTCCCTTGGCGTCCCCCCAAGGCCATAAAATGTCATGCAGTGTTTACCTTTAATTAACTCAAGCTTTTTGAAGCTTTTAACACAAGAGTGAAAACTCTTCTGCAGCTATAGCAACCAGAACCTCTTTGTGTGACTAAGCACATGGTACAACAAGTCCCAGCAGGCTGAGGTATGGAATCTGGAAAATGACCTATAATAACAGAATGCAATATCTCTAACATGAGCCGAGCTCATATTCCGAATCGGCGATTCTTTCCCCACACGCCCATATTATTTAGCCACCTGTAGCACTCTGGATTATGAAGTTATAAAGCATATCTAACAGGAATTACATACGGTACTCATATTTAGTCTCTATGCGCAGATAAAATGCAGCGGAATCCAATGGCGGTGCAACCAACCCATTCATAGCTTTGGGCTCAAAGTTATGGGCCAGCCACAGTTCTAGGCACAAAATCATATTCTCAGACATGAGAGGAGAGAGGCTGCACCACCCAGGGGTGGGAGCAGATGTGTGAGGGTAGCAGCCTAGGAGATATTAAGTAACCCCTCATTTTGGACTGTGTTTTTCTGATGGCCGGAGGATAAGTTTGCTGACACAGCCTGTAAAGCTGGTAACTAAGATTTGGACCTGTGATCCATCAGCGCCTCCCAGTGGTCACATGCTACATAACATGGTGATTGCAACCTATCTATACCCTATCCTTGTACTACACTCCTGACTGTATATATTTGCTCTTGTATGTATAGCTGTATTTTCTAGTGCGCTTCCTCGGCAATTAAATATAAAATTAATCTTGAGCTGTTCTTTTATCTCGATCCACGAATTCCCACATCTGCACGCTCTGTTGGTTATTATGCGCTACCCCAGGGTTGGTTCCTGACCAGATATAAGCCTGCTGTCGGACGGGGCTTATTTTAAATGAGGAACTGGTGGCAGAATACTGTACTGTTATAGTGAGGTGCTCTGGCAGTGACGGCCAGGAGGTTTAGATATATATCCCCAGGCTGGACTGGTGATATATATCCCCCCTCACTGGGAGCACCTCACTAACTCGTACCTATAAGGGAAGCCTTTCTGGTGACTATTTGCCCTCAGTGCAGTTCCCTGACTGACCTGAGGCAAGTGGTGGCGCCAGAGAGCCGATCCCTGCTGGGTCCTTCTCTCCCCTCCCCCGAGGTGAGCGAAGTCAACTCCCCCTTCCCCCGTGAGATCTCTCACACATATGCACACCTTTTAATTAAAAGATGCTCCCCCGCTTTTGGTATGAACGTTATAACCTGTAAGTTAAGACAGTGGTCTTATGGAAGCAAAACCTGCATATAATTTGATTTTCTACTTCATATTGATATAGCAAAAGGTTGTTATCACTTTTAAGAAATGGAGGAAAAAAAAAATCATGAAGTTTTTTTTTTGTTCTCCTTCATTGGAGCATATGATGATCAAAGACACAGGTTTCTTTCTGGTGAAATTGAGCTGATCAGTTAGACATCTGAATGTAATACTATACTTCCCCTTCAGTGGCCGCTGTTCAGACAGTACCTGGTTGGTTGCCGATTCCTTGGAAAAATCAGCCAATCACAGATCTTGTCTACAATATGTTGTGTATGATAAAATAACCTTAACCCCTTTAGCTACCATCCTGTACCATATCAAAACTGTCTATATTAATTTGTTAGGGTGTACACTTGTCAGGAAGACAAATTCATTCTGGAAGTTTCCTACTTCAAGCTGCCCTGGTGGACATCAGCCGTCCATAAATTTGGTGATTCATATAAATATAATACTGTACTCTATGTTTTCTCTGTAGTGGCCGCTAGTACAGTGGGAAAAAAAGTATTTCGTCAGCCACCAATTGTGCAAGTTCTCCCACTTAAAAAGATGAGCGAGACCTGTAATTGACAATCATCATAGGTAGACCACAACTATTAAAGTCAAAATGAGAAAACAAATCCAGAAAATCACCTTGTCTGATTTGGCAAGATTTATTTTGCAAATTATGGTGCAATATAAGTATTTGGTCACTAACAAAAGTTAATCTCAGTATTTTGTTATATATCCTTTTTTGGCAATGACAGAGATCAAACGTTTTCTGTAAGTCTTCACAAGGTTGTCACACACTGTTGGTGGTATGTTGGCCCATTCCTCCATGCAGATCTCTTCTAGAGCAGTGATGTTTTGGGCCTGTCACTGGGCAACATGGACTTTCAACTCCCTCCAAAGGTTTTCTATGGGGTTGAGATCCGGAGGCTGGCTAGCCACTCCAGGACCTTCATATGCTTCTTACAAAGCTACTTCTTCATTGCCCTGGTGGTGTGCTTGAGATCATTATCATGCTGAAAGACCCACCCACGTTTCATCTTTAACCCCTTCCCGACCCATGACGCCACATAGGCGTCATGAAAACCCGTGCCAATCCGACCCATGACGCCTATGTGGCGTCATGGAATGATCACGTCCCTGCAGATCGGGTGAAGGGGTTAACTCCTATTTTACCCGATCTGCAGGGAGAGGGGGAGTGGTACTTCAGCCCAGGGGGGGTGGCTTCACCCCCCCGTGGCTACGATCGCTCTGATTGGCTGTTGAAAGTGAAACTGCCAATCAGAGCGATTTGTAATATTTCACCTAAAAAACTGGTGAAATATTACAATCCAGCCATGGCCGATGCTGCAATATCATCGGCCATGGCTGGAAACACTAATGTGACCCCCCCCCACCCCACCGATCGCCCCCCCAGTGCTCCGTTATAGGGTCCGGTCCCCTCCGTCCGCCTGCCGGCTCCCCCGTCCTGCTGTCCGCTCCCCCGTCCTCCTGCCCGCTCCCCCCCTGCTCCTATGTCACCCCCCCGTGCTCCGACGCCCCCCCCGTGCCCCGATCTCCCCCCCTTATACTTACCGAGGCTCCCGGTCCCCGTCCGCCTCCATCATGGGCGCCGCCATCTTCCAAAATGGCGGGCGCATGCTCAGTGCGCCCGCCGGCCGGCAGATTCATTAGAGGTACATTTTGATCGCTGTGGTAGGTTCTATCACAGCGATCAAAATAAAAAAATAATAAATAAACCCCCCCCTTTATCACCCCCATAGGTAGGGACAATAATAAAATAAAGAAAATATTTTTTTTTCTTTTTCCACTAGGGTTAGGGTTAGAACTAGGGTTAGAACTAGGGGTAGGGTTAGGGGTAGGGTTAGGGTTACGGGTAGGGTTAGGGTAAGGGGTAGGGTTATGGCATGTGCACACAGAGCGGATCGGCCGCGGATCCGCAGCGGATCGGCCGCGGATCCGCAGCGGATCGGCAGCGGATCGGCAGCGGATCCGCCGCGGATCGGCCGCGGATCCGCAGCGGATCGGCCGCGGATCCGCCGCGGATCCGCAGCGGATCGGCAGCGGATCGGCAGCGGATCGGCAGCGGATCCGCAGCGGATCGGCAGCGGATCCGCAGCGGATCGGCAGCGGATCCGCAGCGGATCCGCAGCGGATTGGCAGCGGATCCGCAGCGGATTCGCAGCGGATCGGCCGCGGATCCGCAGCGGATCCGCAGCGGATTGGCCGCGGATCCGCAGCGGATTGGCCGCGGATCCGCAGCGGATTGGCCGCTGCGAATTCGAAGCAGTTTTCCATCAGGTTTACAGTACCATGTACACCTAAGGAAAACCAAATCCGCTGTGCCCATGGTGCGGAAAATTCCGTGCAGAAACGCTGCGTTGTATTTTCCGCAGCATGTCAATTCTTTGTGCGGATTCCGCAGCGTTTTACACCTGTTCCTCAATAGGAATCCGCAGGTGAAATCTGCACAAAAAAACACTGGAAATCTGCTGTAAATCCGCAGGTAAAACGCAGTGCCTTTTACCTGCAGATTTTTCAAAAATCATGAGGAAAAATCTCACACGAATCCGCAACGTGGGCACATAGCCTTAGGGTTAGGGTTGGAATTAGAGTTAGGGTTGGAATTAGGGCTAGGGTTTGAAATAGGGTTAAGATTAGGCTTGTGGTTAGGGTTACGGATAGGGTTAGGGGTGTGTTGGGGTTACAGTTGTGGTTAGGGTTGGGATTAGGGTTACGGTTGGGATTAGGGTTAGGATTAGGGTTGGAATTAGGGTTACGGGTGTGTTGCGGTTAGGGTTGTGGTTAGGGGTGTGTTGGGGTTAAGGTTGTGATTAGGGTTATGGCTACAGTTGGGATTAGGATTAGGGGTGTGTTGGGGTTAGTGTTGAAGTTAGAATTGAGGGGTTTCCACTGTTTAGGCACATCAGGGGTCTCCAAACGCAACATGGCGCCACCATTGATTCCAGCCAATCTTGCGTTCAAAAAGTCAAATGGTGCTCCCGCCCTTCCAAGCCCCGACGTGCGCCCAAACAGTGGTTTACCCCCACATTTGGGGTACTAGCGTACTCAGGACAAACTGGGCAACAACTGCTGGGGTCTAATTTCTCCTGTTACCCTTGCAAAAATAAAAAATTACTTGCTAAAACATAATTTTTGAGGAAAGAACAATTATTTTTTATTTTCACGGCTCTGCGTTATAAACTTCTGTGAAGCACTTGGGGGTTGAAAGTGCTCACCACACATCTAGATAAGTTCCTTCGGGGGTCTAGTTTCCAAAATGGGGTCACTTGTGGGGTGTTTCTACTGTTTAGGTACATCAGGGGCTCTGCAAATGCAATGTGACGCCCGCAGACCATTCCATCAAAGTCTGCATTTCAAATGTCACTACTTCCCTTCCGAGCCCTGACGTGTGCCCAAACAGTGGTTTACCCCCACATATGGGGTATCAGCGTACTCACATCAAACTGGGCAACAAATATTGGGGTCCAAATTCTCCTGTTACCCTTGTGAAAATAAAAAATTGCTTGCTAAAACATCTTTTTTGAGGAAAGAAAAATGATTTTTTATTTTCACGGCTCTGCGTTGTAAACTTCTGTGAAGCACTTGGGGGTTGAACGTGCTCACCACACATCTAGATAAGTTCCTTGGGGGGTCTAGTTTCCAAAATGGGGTCACTTGTGGGGGGTTTCTACTGTTTAGGCATATCAGGGGCTCTGCAAACGCAACCTGATGCCCGCAGAGCATTCCATCAAAGTCTGCATTTCAAAACGTCACTACTTCCCTTCCGAACCCCGACGTGTGCCAAAACAGTGGTTTACCCCCACATATGGGGTATCAGCATACTCACAACAAACTGGGCAACAAATATTGGGGTCCAAATTCTCCTGTTACCCTTGTGAAAATAAAAAATTGCTTGCTAAAACATCTTTTTTGAGGAAAGAAAAATGATTTTTTATTTTCACGGCTCTGCGTTGTAAAGTTCTGTGAAGCACTTGGGGGTTGAACGTGCTCACCACACATCTAGATAAGTTCCTTGGGGGGTCTAGTTTCCAAAATGGGGTCACTTGTGGGGGGTTTCTACTGTTTAGGCATATCAGGGGCTCTGCAAACGCAACCTGACGCCCGCAGAGCATTCCATCAAAGTCTGCATTTCAAAACGTCACTACTTCCCTTCCGAACCCCGACGTGTGCCAAAACAGTGGTTTACCCCCACATATGGGGTATCAGCGTACTCAGGAGAAACTGGACAACAACTTTTGGGGTCCAATTTCTCCTGTTACTCTTGCAAAAATAAAAAAATTCTGGGCTAAAAAAATATTTTTGAGGAAAGGAAACACATTTTTTATTTTCACGGCTCTGCGTTATAAACTTCTGTGAAGCACTTGGGGGTTCAAAGTGCTCACTACACATCTAGATAAGTTCCCTTGGGGGTCTAGTTTCCAAAATGGAGTCAATTGTGGGGAGTTCCTACTGTTTAGGCACATCAGGGGCTCTGCAAACGCAACCTGACGCCCGCAGAGCATTCCATCAAAGTCTGCATTTCAAAACGTCACTACTTCCCTTCCGAACCCTGACATGTGCCAAAACAGTGGTTTACCCCCACATATGGGGTATCAGCGTACTCAGGAGAAACTGGACAACAACTTTTGGGGTCCAATTTCTCCTGTTACCCTTGGGAAAATAAAAAATTGTGGGCTAAAAAATCATTTTTGAGAAAAGAAAAATTATTTTTTATTTTCATGGCTCTGCGTTATAAACTTCTGTGAAGCACTTGGGGGTTCAAAGTGCTCACCACACATCTAGATTAGTTCCTTGGGAGGTCTAATTTCCAAAATGGGGTCACTTGTGCGGGAGCTCCAATGTTTAGGCACACAGGGGCTCTCCAAACGCGACATGGTGTCCGCTAATGATTGGAGCTAATTTTCCATTCAAAAAGCCAAATGGCGTGCCTTCCCTTCCGAGCCCTGCCGTGCGCCCAAACAGTGGTTTACCCCCACATATGGGGTATCATCGTACTCAGAACAAACTGGACAAAAACATTTGGGGTCCAATTTCTCCTATTACCCTTGGGAAAATAAAAAATTCTGGGCTAAAAATCATTTTTGAGGAAAGAAAAATTATTTTTTTATTTTCACGGCTCTGCGTTATAAACTTCTGTGAAGCACCTGGGGGTTATAAGTGCTCACTATGCATCTAGATAAGTTTCTTGGGGGGTCTAGTTTCCAAAATGGGGTCACTTGTAGGGGAGCTCCAATGTTTAGGCACACAGGGGCTCTCCAAACGCGACATGGTGTCCGCTAACGATTGGAGCTAATTTTCCATTCAAAAAGTCAAATGGCACGCCTCCCCTTCCGAGCCTTGCCGTGCACCCAAACAGTGGTTTACCCCCACATATGAGGTATCGGCATACTCAGGAGAAATTGCCCAACAAATTTTAGGATCCATTTTATCCTGTTGCCCATGTGAAAATGAAAGAATTGAGGCTAAAAGAAATTTTGTGTGAAAAAAAAGTACTTTTTCATTTTTGCGGATCAATTTGTGAAGCACCTGGGGGTTTAAAGTGCTCACTATGCCTCTGGATGAGTTCCTTGGGGGGTCTAGTTTCCAAAATGGGGTCACTTGTGGAGGAGCTCCAATGTTTAGGCACACAGGAGCTTTCCAAACGCGACATGGTGTCCGCTAACGATGGAGATAATTTTCCATTCAAAAAGTCAAATGGCGCTCCTTCCCTTCCGAGCCTTACCATGTGCCCAAACAGTGGTTTACCCCCACATGTGAGGTATTGGTGTACTCAGGAGAAATTGCCCAACAAAATTTAGGATCCATTTTATCCTGTTGCCCATGTGAAAATGAAAAAATTGAGGCTAAAATAATTTTTTTGTGAAAAAAAAGTACTTTTTCATTTTTACGGATCAATTTGTGAAGCACCTGGGGGTTTAAAGTGCTCACTATGCTTCTAGATAAGTTCCTTGGGGGGTCTAGTTTCCAAAATGTGGTCACTTGTGGGGGAGCTCCAATGTTTAGGCACACGGGGGCTCTCCAAACGCGACATGGTGTCCGCTAAAGATTGGAGCCAATTTTTCATTAAAAAAGTCAAATGGCGCTCCTTCCCTTCCGAGCCCTGCCGTGCGCCCAAACAGTGGTTTACCCCCACATATGAGGTATCAGCGTACTCAGGACAAATTGGACAACAACGTCCCTGGTCCAGTTTCTCCTTTTACCCTTGGGAAAATAAAAAAATTGTTGCTAAAAGATCATTTTTGTGACTAAAAAGTTAAATGTTCATTTTTTACTTCCATGTTGCTTCTGCTGCTGTGAAACACCTGAAGGGTTAATAAACTTCTTGAATGTGGTTTTGAGCACCTTGAGGGGTGCAGTTTTTAGAATGGTGTCACTTTTGGGTATTTTCAGCCATATAGAACCCTCAAAATGACTTCAAATGTGAGGTGGTCCCTAAAAAAAAATGGTTTTGGAAATTTTGTTGTAAAAATGAGAAATCACTGGTCAAATTTTAACCCTTATAACTTCCTAGCAAAAAAAAAAATTGTTTCCAAAATTGTGCTGATGTAAAGTAGACATGTGGGAAACGTTATTTATTAACTATTTTGTGTCACATAACTCTCTGGTTTAACAGAATAAAAATTCAAAATGTGAAAATTGCGAAATTTTCAAATTTTTTGCCACATTTCCGTTTTTTTCACAAATAAACTCAAAAATTATCGACCTAAATTTACCACTAACATGAAGCCCAATATGTCACGAAAAAACAATCTCAGAATCGCTAGGATCCGTTGAAGCGTTCCTGAGTTATTACCTCATAAAGGGACACTGGTCAGAATTGCAAAAAACGGCAAGGTCATTAAGGCCAAAATAGGCTGGGTCATGAAGGGGTTAATGCCCTTGCTGATGGATGGAGGTTTGCACTCAAAATCTCATGATACATGGCCCCATTCATTCTTTCATGTACACATGGATCAGTCATCCTGGTCCCTTTGCAGAGAAACAGCTGCAAAGCATGATGTTGCCACCCCCATGCTTCACAGTAGGTATGGTGTTCTTTGGTTGCACCTCAGCATTCTGTCTCTTCCAAACACGACGAGTTTTGTTTCTACCAAACAGTTCTACTTTGGTTTCATCAGATCATACTCTTCTGGATAATCCAAATGCTCCCTAGCACACTTCAGAAGGGCCCAGACATGTACTGGCTTAAGCAGGGGGACATGTCTGGCACTGCAGGATCTGAGTCCCTGGCGGCGTAGTGTGTTACGGATGGCAACCTTTGTTATGGTGGTTCCAGCTATATGCAGGTCATTTACTAGGTCCCCCATGAGTGGAGGACAGAGGAGCCTCTCACAGAAGTTACAGGTCTCTAAGAGCCAGACATTTTGCATGTTTTTAGGTGACCAAGTACTTATTTTCCACCATAATTTGCTAAATAAATCTTGCCAAATCAGACAAGGTGATTTTCTGGATTTGTTTTCTCATTTTAACTCTCATAGTTGTGGTCTACCTATGATGTCAATTACAGGCCCCTCTCATCTTTTTAAGTGAGAGAACTTGCACAATTGGTGGCTGACTAAATACTTTTTTTCCCTACTGTATGCATAGTTGGTTCACAGATAAGGTAACCCCTTTAATTTACATTAGATACTACATCAAACTTTTTAAATTCATACATAGTTTTCAATGAAACCTTAGACATTTTGTACTTTATTTCCACTGCTGCTTGAATGAAATTGTCTGTAGTCAATGAACCGTGACCTCCTCGCTTACAGATAATAACCTACTCAATTCTCTTAAAGTAGGATGTTCTGAACCCTAGTGACCTCAACGCAACAGCTAAAATTAAATCATAGAAGGCTTACAAGTCCAGAAATAGCACACTGGCAATTCTCTGATGATCTCAAAAATGTTTTTAAACTGAGATGTTCAGCAATGAAACGCCACTGATTCTACCAAAGAGGTCACTTTGGCCAAGAGTTGTCATCTACTGTTGGGGTGGATATGGATATTACAGATCTTTTGTCTTCCTGTACCTAAGTCAAGAATGTTATCCTTCAGTGGTGGCTTTCCTAGACCTCCATGGAAAATTCTCCTTTCAAGATGACCGCAAAAACAATTTTCATGAGTGTTAAACAGTAAAAGTTACAATCATCCAATCTTCATGACTGTCCAGACCTCCATCTGGATGTATTGACTAATTCCAAACCCTTGAAGAAAAGAAAATTGGAAGGTCCACTTGGTCAATTGCCTTTTGAGTAACTTTCTACTGAAGATAATGAGAGTGGCTTGCAGGTTACCACTACCTATGGGGTAGGGGAATAGGACTATCCCCACTAGGACCTCTTCTTTCTCCACTTTGGTAGTGTAAATGCTATGTCTAGTCATCATGGCGAGTAGAGATTAGTAGAATGATCTTAACTTTAAAACAAATCTACCAAAACTTTCAGATTCAAACAAATCCTACATTTTTAGAGTTACAACTGCATGAATTTCCCAAAATAGTGGTGAGCCGGACACCAATTTGCATAATTCTCTATGGGTCAAAAAAGGATTAAAATAAGAAAACAAACTTGATACTCGCTTTTCCTCACCAATTCAAAAGTCACCTCTGCAGCAACTCAACCTTCTGCTCTTCCTCCATTCTGGGGCATAAAGCCAAACTGAATCCTGTTTTCAGTCTCACCAGGTCTCGGAAACAGGGGCATGCACATCATGATTTGAGTCACCATCTCCCCATGTGACTGACTTCTCGCACCAGAATGGTGGAAGAACAGATATTTGGTGAGCAGAGGCAGGTATCTTCTGCAGAAATGAAGATGGTGGGAAAATAGGTGACAAAAGTGTTTTTTCTTACTATTTTTACCCCTTCTTCATATTAATAGGGACAAATAAATTCGGACTGAGTTTATTTAGACCAAAGCAAATCGGCCATAAAGAAATTTTAGGAGATTAGTTAATTTCTAACTCTACCACATGCTGGTCCGGCATGTTACCGGCTGCAGGAAGCCCAGCAGTTTTTATGGTGCACACACCAAATGCATGCAAAAAAAAAAAAAAGAAATTAGGTGAGCCTTATATTGCGGTGCATCATATTTCTGATGTTCTTGATGCTGAGAACGGCTCTGCAGATGATCTTCTCCAATGACTGCTTTGAAATTGGTCCCCAAAAAATGTAGCAAGTGACATGACCAGGTGTCGCGCTCCCAGGATGAAATGCTCTGACCTGCTGGCAAGGCGCAGCCGTGTTGATACCAGTCCTGTATAGCATTGTATCCACCCGACCTCTCAGAGCCTACGTACAGTACAATACTAAGCCTGTTACATAGTCTACTTGCTCCAGTTTCCTTTAATTAATCCGACATGTCTGGATTTTATGAGTCTTATCAGCCATTATTACACCTAATGTTCTACTTCTGTAAATTGGAGCTTCTTATCCATTGAGACTCAAGAAATAAAAGCATCTATTTACAAAATCAAGAAGAAGGGTTGAGGGACGTCCGCGCTCTCCATTCTGCCGTATCGCAGTTAGTGACTCGAAAATTCAAAGTATTATTGGAAGACGCAGTAAAACTCGACATAAAAAGCGTCTTCTATGAACATAAACGCTGATAAGGTTAATAAAGAAGCATAAAAGGCCATTCTAAATATATATATATTAATGTATGTATCGCTTCCACCTGCAATGATCGGGCTCATAAAACACTTTCATTGCACAGACTTCCATAGATAAAGAGCAGGCAGAGAATACGCTTCTGCTCCCGCCGCTTGTCTGCTTATTGTGGGAGAAAAGAACATGTCTGCTCCACGCACAAAAGAAGCTTTATATCGGAGGAGACCGGTCCACCTGGACACCGATTGTTACACCTACATCTTTTCCATTGAATCTGGGGGAAAATTGAAATTCTTTATGATGATGTTCTTTTTTCAGCTAATGGATGTATCAATAACTCTGCATCCAGACACAGTTCGGGTTTTAAATACTCTCCATAATGACATAAAATGGAGTATTTTATAATGTTAGTCTTTGTAAAAATTGGGACTTCCTTTGCTTTTTCCATTTTTTTGATTTTTCATCATTTCACATTATCTCTCAAATCACATCCAAAGCTGCAGATAGAGAGCCTTTTCTATTGTGCTCCATTCTGCGATTAGATATGCAACTAAGCTCCTTTTATGAAGTTCTGTAGCAGCGGAGATGTGTATAATGAGGAGCTGCACCAGCTGAGATGTTTTTTATGGGGAGCTGCAGCAGCTGAGGTTTGTATTATGGGTAGCTGCAGCAGCTGAGATTTGTATTATTGGGAGCTGCAGCAGCTGAGGTGTGTATTATAGGTAACTGCAGCAGCTGAGGTAAATATTATAGGCAGCTACAGCAGCTGAGTTATGTGTTATGGGCAGCTGCAGCAGCTGAGGTGTGTATTATGGGTAGCTGCAGCAGCGGAGATTTGTATTATGGGGAGCTGCAGCAGCTGAGGTGTGTATTATAGGTAACTGCAGCAGCTGAGGTAAATATTATAGGCAGCTACAGCAACTGAGTTATGTGTTATGGGCAGCTGCAGCAGCTGAGGTGTGTATTATGGGTAGCTGCAGCAGCGGAGATTTGTATTATGGGGAGCTGCAGCAGCTGAGGTGTGTATTATAGGTAACTGCAGCAGCTGAGGTAAATATTATAGGCAGCTACAGCAGCTGAGTTATGTGTTATGGGCAGCTGCAGCAGCTGAAGTGTGTATTATGGGGAACTTGAGCTGCTGAGGTATTATGGGGAGCTGCAGCAGCTGAGGTGTGTATTATGGGGAGCTTCAGCAGCTGAGGTGTGTATTATGGGGAGCTGGAGCAGTTGAGTTGTGTATTGTGGAGAGCTGCAGCAGCTGAGGTGTGTATTATGGGGAGCTGCAGCAGCTGGGGTGTATTATGGGAAGCTGAAGCAGCTGAGGTGTGTATTATGGGGAGCTGCAGCAGCTGAGGTGTGTATTATGGGGAGCTGCAGCAGCTGGGGTGTATTATGGGAAGCTGAAGCAGCTGAGGTGTGTATTATGGGGAGCTGCAGCAGCTGAGGTGTGTATTATGGGGAGCTTCAGCAGCTGAGGTGTGTATTATGGGGAGCTGCAGCTGCTGAGGTGTGTATTATGGGGAGCTTCAGCAGCTGAGGTGTGTATTATGGGGAGCTGTAGAAGCTGAGGTGTGTATTATGGGGAGCTGCAGCTGCTGAGGGGTATTATTGGGAGCTGCAGCAGCTGAGATGAATGTTATGGGAGCTGCAGCAGCTGATGTGTATACTATGGGGAGCTGCAGCAGCTGAGGTGTGTATTATGGGAGCTGCAGCACCTGAGGTGTGAATTATGGGGAGCTGCAGCAGCTGAGGTGTGTATGATAAGGAGCTGCAGCAGCTGAAGTGTGTATTATGGGGAGCTGCAGCAGCTGAGGTGTGTATTATGAGGCGCTGCAGCAGCTGAGGTGAGCATTATGGGGATTTGCAGCAGCTGAGGTAAGTATTATGAGGAGGAGCTGCAGCAGCTGAGGTGCATGTTGTGAGGTTCTGCAGTAACTTATGAGTATGTATGAGGTTCTGTAGCAGTTGAGTTGTATTATGATGTTCTACAGCAGCTGAGATGTATATTAGTAGGTGCTACAGCAGCTGAGGTGAATATCATGAGATTCTGCAGCAGCTGAGAAGCATTATTATCTGTAGCAGCTGAAGTGTGCATCATAAGATACTGCAAAAGCCTGAGTAAGCAATGAGGTTATGCAGCAGCAGCTGAATTGTGTAATAAGTGGTGCTGTAGCAGCAGCTGTGTGTCATAGAATCATGGAATGTTAGAGTTGGAAGGGACCTCCAGGGTCATTATGTGCAACCCCCTGCTCAATGCAGAATTCACTAAACCATATCAGACAGGTGTCTGTCCAGCCTCTGTGTGAAGACTTCCCTTGAAGAAGAACTCACCATCTCTCATGGCAGCCTGTTTCACTCATTGATCTCCCTCACTGTCAAAAAGTGTTTTCTAATATCTAAGCTGTATCGTCTCCCTTTCAGTTTCATTCCATTGCTTCTCATGTTTCCATGTGCAAATGAAAATAATGATGATACACTGTGACAGCCCTTCATATGTTTGTAGACGGCTATTAAGTCTCCTCTTAGCTTTCTTTTTTGCAGCTAAACATCCCCAGATCCTTTAACCATTCTTGGTAGGATGTACTTTGCAATCCGCTCACCATCCTGGTAGCTCTTCTCTGAACTTGCTCCAGTTTTTCAATGTCTTTTATTTCACTGGACACAGTATTCCAGATGAGGCCTGAAAAAGGAGTAGAGGGGGATAATTACTTTAATTACTTCACGTGATCTATACTCTATGCTTCTCTTAATACATACTTTCTCTCTTTTCTAGTGGTAGCTATCCCTTCTAGCTTGCATCATCTACAAATTTGATTAGTTTACCTTCAGTTCCCTTATCTAGATCATTTATAAAAATTTTGAAAACACTGAGGCCAGGACAGAGTCTTGTAATTCCCACTTGTAACACTCTTCCAATCCAACTAGATGGGCAGACATTTATCACAACTCTTTGAGTACGATCATGGAGCCAGTTATGGATCCACCTAACCATAATCTTGTCAATCCCATACGTGGTAATTTTTTCAATAAGGATAGTATGAGATACTTTATCAAATGCTTTGCTGAAGTCAAGATGTACTATATCTACCACATATCTCTCATCCACCCAGTCAGTGATTCCATCATAAAAGGAAAGTAGATTAGTTTGGCATGACATGTTTGCTACAAATGCATGCTGACTCTGGTTAATTACTGTATCCGTATCCAAGTGCTTACATACATGCTATTTAATAATTTGTTCACAGATATTTCCTGGTATAGAAGTAAGGCTCACTAGCCTGTAATTTCATGGCCCCATCTTCGTTCCTTTTTTGAAGATAGGGACAACATTTGCCTTTCTCCCAATCTTCTGGAACTTCTTCTGTTCTCCAGGATTTTTAAAGGATTTTGGCTAGTGGTTCTCCAGTTTACTCTGCAACCTGTTTCAGTACCCTAGGATGTAATTAATCTGGACCAGGAGATTAACATTCATGTAAATTAGCAAAGTGTTCCCTCACCATCTCTCTGTTTATGGATAGTGTGGATTCTTTTACTCCTTCGATGGCACCATGAAGATCGGCTGATGTTACATTTGCTTTCTTATAGAACACAGATGCAAAATAGGAATTTAAAAGTTTGGCTTCTCAACATGATTTTTGACCACTTCACCCTTTTCATCCTGTAAAATTCCTACAGCATCTTTGACTTTTCTCTTGCTTTTGACTTACCCCTCAAATCCTTTTTACTGCCACTGGTCTCCCTTGCAAGCCTCACTTCCTTACTGGCTTTAGCTCCTCTGACTCTTGCCCTGCATTCCCTGCAGACAGCATTATATTCTTCTTTGGATATGCCCCCTCTTTCCATTTAATAAACATTTATTTTCTCCTTTTTAACAAGTGACTAAGTTGCTGCAGCAGCTGAGGTGTGTATTAGGAGATGCTGCAGCAGCTGAGGTGTGTATTAGGAGGTGCTGCAGCAGCTGAGGTGCACGTTGTGAGGTACTGCAGCAGCTTGTTTGTACATAATGCGGTTCTGCAGCAGCTGAGGTGTGTATTCGGAGGTGCTGCAGCAGCTGAGGCGTCTTTTATGAGGTTCCTTCACTCTCCTAGCACAGCATCCAGTGTCACAGATGGACAAGGCATATGACTCCTCCTGACTCTCCTGGTCTTACCCGGTCACACGGTCTCTCTCCACCCTCTCCACTATTTTCTATACGACCTTCGTGCAGAAGATGCCGCTCTCCCCTGATACTATAAAATGTGATTTTCTATTTTATTTCTACTTTTGCAATAAAAATGATAACCATTCACACATTAAAGTCATTTTCATTTTCTACAGAAAAATAAAGCCGGAGAAAATGACTATCACCCCGAATAAGAGGAGCACTTCTCAGAAAACACGTTGTACCCTTACAGGGTCAGCAAGAAGGTGAAACGACACGAAAATAAAAACTGCAGGGAAAGTAACAAATGTCCAGTCGTATTTATCCTCTTGACCAAATTATATTTTTCTTGTTGATGACCAAAGCAAATGTGAGCGGGAGACAGAGGAAAGCGCTGTCTTAAAGTGAGAATTCAGTAATTAGCGCTAATAAGAGGTCAATGAGAGATCGTCATGAAGGAGAGAGCGAGAAGTCATCTACATCATTACTTGCAGGAAAAAGATACATCTAACTCAACAAACTTACAAGAACTCTCTCTGGAGGCTGGTCTGACGGTGGGATCTATCATCTGGAGCTGAGCACCAGGCCATACTCTACGGCCATGCAACTCCAATGCCATATTATATACAGATACATGGGAGAATATGGGGCCTCACACAGTGACAGTACACGATGGAGGGCTGAGTGCCTAAGGATGCAAATTATGGACTCCAGTGCAGTCCATACATTGTCTACCATCACCCCTTAAAGGGAAGGTCACTTTTTGGATAAGTTTTGTTGCTTGTTTTTTAATGTAGCAATTTACATTTTCCAATAATTCTGAAATCTTGCACTATTCACCCTCCGTGAGCGTCGCAGTAGGATGACACTTCTTGTCCTGCAGCGATCACTTCTCAGCAGTCATCTCACGATCATATCACAGCAGGAGTTCAAAGTACAGAAATCGCAATATTAACAATTCCCCATAGGTAATAGTCACAGCTCACCTCCTCCTCATGCCCTGCATGATGACCTCTGCACAGATCATGAGGCATGCTCACAACATTCTCTTATAGAAGACAATGAACATTACAGCTATTCTTTTCTATGCTGCTGCAATACTTTAATTGCTGTTAATAAAATATCAGGCAAAATGGCAGTCCCCACAATCATGCTAAGATCGTACTTTTAAAAAATATAGCGGAAAAAAACATATATATATATATATATGTCAATCTGATTATCCTGGCAATGGAGTTTTCACCAAAATATTTCACTACATATCTTGATGGTATGGCATAAGCTCACTGCTTTTAAATTATGCAGTCACCACTAGGAGAAGCTCACTGTATATGAGTTTGTATAGTCACCACTAGGGGGAGATCACTGTATATGAGTTTATATAGTCACCACTAAGGGAGAGCTCACTGTATATGAGTTTCCATAGCAACCACTAGGGGGAGATCACTGTATATAAAATTATGTAGACACCACTAGGTGGAGCTCATTGTTTACAAGTTTATATAGTCACCACTAGGGGGAGATGACTGAATATGAGTTTATATAATCACCATTAGGGGGAGTTCAGTGTATATGAGTTTAGTCACCACTATGGAGAGATCACTGTATGTAAAATTATATAGACACCACTAGGGGGAGCTCATTGTATATGAGTTTATATAGTCACCACTAGGGTGAGACCACTGTATATCAGTTTACATAGTCACTGCGAGGGGGAGATCACTGTATATGAGTTTACATAATCACCATTAGGGGGAGATCACTGTTTATGAGTTTACATAGTAACCGCTAGGGGGACATCACTGTATATGAGGTTATTTAGTCAACACTAGGGGGAGATCACTGTATATAAGCTTATATAGTCTGCACTAATGGGACATCACTGTATATAACATAAGTATAGACACCACTATTGTGAGCTCACTGAATATGAGTTTATATAGTGGAATGATCCTTCCACTTGTAGCTTAAACATTGTCTTAAATGTCTTATCCTAATACCGAAAAGTGAGAAGTGGTATACATACTGTATTTTCTGAGTTTATGTAGTAGCCACTACTAAAGGGAGCTCACTGTATATGGATTTATACACGCACCACTTGGAGAGCTCATTGTATATTAGTTTATATAGTCACCACTAGGGGGAGCTCACTGTATGTGAGATTATATAGTCACCACTAGGTGGAGCTCGCTGTATATGGATTTATACACTCAAGACTTGGGAGAGCTCACTGAATGACCATATTTTGTTACCACTGCGGGCAGCTTTAACTTATGAGGTTTTACAGCCATCACTATGGGGGAACTTGCAACGTGTGAGTCTGTACTGACTCCACTAGGGGGAGTTCATGGAATCTGAGTTTATACAGTCGTATACAGTTGCCATTGGATGGTGCTAACTGCATATGAGTTTCTACAGTCACCACTGATAAGAACTTACAGCATTTGACTTTATATAGTCACCACTAGGGGACACTCTCTACATATTCATTTATGTAGCTATTACTATAGTCACCACTATGGGGAGCTCACTGCCAGTGAGTTTATACTCACCGCTAGGGGTAGCTCAGTGTATATCAGCTTATGTAGATAGCACTTCTGGGAGGGAGATCATTGGTAAGTATTCATTAATAGGGGCACACATATTTTAGTATAGTTACCGCTAAGGGTTACTGCACGTGACAGTTTATGTATTCATTACTAAGATGAGTTCACTGCACGAGTTTGTACACTCACCACTGGAGGGAGTTTATTACACATGAATTATATAGTTATCAATTGGAGTCAGAGGTCACTGCAGATACGGTTATACTGTCACCACCAGGTGGCACTCACTGCATACAGACTTGTATAGCTCTTATTCAGTGCATGACTTATTGCCTAGGCCCCTAGGGGCTCAATTCTGCCTTGAATGGAAGCATCAGATGTCATGACTTGTTAGCAAAATCCTGCAGAGGGCAGGTCAAATAATATTATTTTGTCTTACTGTTGTGATAAAATGAAATCATTTACAAAATGGTAAAAGTGGCCACATCTGTATGTATTATTATCAGTATGCACTGAGCTCCTCAGGTCCCTCTAGTGGTTACCAAAGGTAGCAAATCTGCTTACTTTTAAATAAGTGTCTATGGTAATAATGTGGATTATTCCAGCTATAAACCATTATTATTTGCATCTTGTATACATTTTTCGCCTGCACATGTAACATCTCCTTAGAATTCCTAATTTTATTGGCTGTTCATCAAATTGGAACATTCCATGTTTGCACCGATAATGTGTATTTGGTGCTGTTTAATGAGATTAACCTGTCAATTCAGATACTAGGGAGCCGCCAGACTCGAGCAGAAAGCTGTATTTTATGGCGCTGACGGCTAATGCACAGAGACAGTTGCCATTTTCGAGCTGACATTGCGGCAGCCACTCTCAGTATTTTGCATATATTATACCTTTAATAAATGTCTGGGTCACCGCTGTAAATATGTTGCCTTCTCAAACACAAAGAGAACAAGATAAATGATGTTTGCTTCCCATACAATTATTTGTAATGGGCTGCCCTACGCAATTTACCATTCTCTAAATGGCTGTTTCACGTAACAATGTTGCCAACATGTACAATTTCATTATATCTATAGGTAGCCGGATGCGTCTCTTTATATGAAAAGCTTTTATTGAATTTTCGTGTCATTAAAAGAAAGAGAATATAGATTCATAAAGTCAACCTGCAGTGTTATGAATTTTTCTTATCAAAATTAAAACAAGTATTTGTAAATAATGTGCTGATGCCTTTAAAATAATCTTTATAGTATATAATCCCAGCACACCAGTACAGAAGTCTCTATAACCTCATACAGAAAGCTGAGATTTGGCAATTATTTTACTTCTCACAGTTGTAGTACCGTTTTTCACCAGTGATGTTGCCCTTTTTTTTTTATAGGTTTCAATGCAACAACGCCCCCATACAGAATTTAATTTTTTTTAAATCTTATTTTACAATCCAATAAACTACTCAGCAAAAATCTCTATATATAATCGTCTAAGATCCACTTCCGTCTGTTCATCTGTCGCGGAAATCCTGCGTAGCTGATTGGTCGCGCCTGGCCGGCCGCGACCAATCAGCGACATGCACGGTTGCCGGCTCCATAGGTCAGCACTGGGTGACAGAGGAGGGCTGCGCCTCCACAGGCCGCCCTCTCCTCTGCTGCCGGTGCTGGGACATGTTGCAGATCTCCCGCCGCCTCCTCCGCGTCAGCTGCCTTCGGTGGTACCGACCACTCGCAGCCGGGTAAGAGGGTGAGAAAGTGGCCTGGGTCAGCACTGGGTGACAGAGGTGGACCGCGTCTCCACAGGCCGCCCCCTCTCCTCTGCTGCCAGTGCCGGAACATGTAGGTCTGCCGCCACCTCCTCCACATCAGCTGCCTCCGGGGGTCCTGACCACTCGCAGCCCGGTAAGAGGGTGAGAAAGAGGCCTGCAGAGCACCCTCCAGCCGCTGCTGTCAGCCCTGCCTGGTACGTGCCGCTCCCGCTGCCCGGACACAGCGCTGAGTCAGCACCGGCCGTCTGGAGACAGCTGTGAGTAATAGCCCAGGGGGCACATATATGTGTATAATAGTCCAGGGGCCACATACATATGTGTGTGTATAATACTCCGGAGGCCACATATAGATGTGTAGATGGATCGCCCCCAGAGTAGGGCAATGGGGTACTCGGCACCAGGTCCTTCGGTTCGGGGGATGTCATGGTGGCCCGACCTGGTCCGTGTCCCTTTGAGGGACGTCCAATAAAGAAAGGAGTTTTTATGGTTTTGGGAAAGGTCTTTAAAGGGGAAGTGTTCGTGACGCCACCTGTGGTATTCGGTCAGGGTGACCGACGCTGCTTAGGGGTCCGCTGGGGTGATGTTATGGCAGCTTGATGGTATACCTTCCCACAGGTGAAGTGTATCCCCAGGGCTTCCCAGAGTGTAGATGGTGGATGGTGTGAGGCGCAGTGAATAACGAGGACACAAGGTTGCAGTCTCTTTACCTTTACTGAAGGCTTCAGTGTCCTCAGTCCAGGGCACCGGATCACAGGGTAGGCAGAGTCCAGCCGGTCTGAAGGCAAATCCAGAGTCCCCTTATCCAGGTGGAATTCAATAGCTTTCCTATGCGCACAGTAACACAGTAGGTCCCTACTTGCATAAGCTCCAATAAGGTCCTCACTGTTGTTACTCCTCTCACTGTTCCCCGTGGTCGGATAGAACAAAACACGTATGACTGGTGGCCTGAGGCTTTTTATAGGGACCCTAGAAACGCCCCGGCCCCCACAAGTTGCCACCGTGTCTCCTGTGTATAAAGGTCGGGCAGCCCACGTAGAATTAACTGTCCTGCCAGTCTCTGAAGTAAAGCATAGAGATCCTTACTCTCTCGGTTTTCTGGCCACCAGTATTCCTGCGCTTCAGAAGGAGGCAGCCTCTCACAGGACAGAACTCCTTCTGGTTTCCTCTCCTTTTGCTATGACTTCATTTCTCACTCACTGCAATACACTTCTCTTCTATATCTCTTTCTTTGGATGCTGCCACACGTGTTGTGAATTCTGCTCTTGGGCTCCCTCCCGTGGTTGTAAGTGGTAGCGCTGCTGTCTCTGAATCGTAGCATTTATCAGGTGTGTTCACTTTGTGCAATTTTGACTGGGCTATTTAGGCTTGCTTCACCCTTTAGTCAGTGCCAGTTGTCCATTGTTCCTGGAGGATTCACATCTCTGCCTGGTCTCTCCTGCTTTGTAGTTCTTCTCAACAAAGATAAGTTCTGGCCTTGATTTTTTGCTGTCCACATGCTGTGGCCTTATTGTTCAGTTCTTTTCCATGTTTTTGTCTTGTCCAGCTTGGTCTGTATAAGGATTTGTTTAGCCAAGCTGGTATCTCTGGAGATGCAGATATACCCTCCATATCTTTAGTTAGCTGTGGAGTTTTTGTATTTTCTGTGGTGGATATTTTCTAGTGTTTTAATACTGACTGCATAGTACTCTGTCCTATCCTTTCTATTTAGCTAGAAGTGGCCTCCTTTGCTAAATTCTGATTTCAGTCTGTGTATGTTTTTTCCCTCTCCTCTCACAGTCAATATTTGTGGGGGGCTGCCTATCCTTTGGGGATTTTCTCTGAGGCAAGATAGTTTTCCCTTTTCTATCTCTAGGGGTAATTAGTCCTCCGGCTGTGTCGAGATGTCTAGGGAGCGCTAGGTACATTCCACGGCTACTTCTAGTTGCGGTGTTAGGTTCAGGGTCTGCGGTCAGTACAGGTACCACCTTCTCCAGAGTATGTCTCATGCTGCTCCTAGGCCACCAGATCATAACAGTACAACTGGCCAACAATGAGTTAACCGCATCTCAGAAGAAGGGAAGAAAAGTGCTGAGCCATTTTTTTTCTGTAGTCTGTTGTGTTTTTTTTTTCTCTTCCCTCTTTACCTCTGGGTGGCTCAGGAGTTCGGCGCTGGTATGGATGTTCAGGGATTGGCTTCTCGTGTGGATCAACTTGCTGCTAGAGTACAGGGTATTTCTGATTATAACGTTCAGACTCCAGTTTTAGAGCCTAGAATTCCAACTCCTAATTTGTTTTTTGGGGATAGGTCCAAATTTCTGAGCTTTAAAAATAACTGTAAACTATTTTTTGCTCTGAAACCCCGTTCCTCTGGTGATCCCATCCAGCAGGTTAAAATTATTATATCTCTGTTGCGTGGTGACCCCCAGGATTGGGCATTTGCCCTAGAACCTGGGAATCCGGCGTTGTTTAATGTAGACACCTTTTTTCAGGCGCTTGGGTTATTGTATGACGAACCTAATTCAGTGGATCATGCTGAGAAGACCTTGTTGGCCCTGTCTCAGGGTCAAGAAGCAGCAGAATCATATTGCCAGAAGTTTAGAAAATGGTCTGTACTGACTAAATGGAATGAGGATGCCTTGGCGGCAATCTTCAGAAAGGGTCTTTCTGAATCCGTTAAAGATGTTATAGTGGGGTTCCCCACGCCTGCTGGTCTGAGTGATTCTATGTCTCTGGCCATTCAGATTGAGCGGCGCTTGCGCGAGCGCATAGTTGTGCACACTATGGCATTGTCTTCCGAGCGGAGTCCTGAGCCTATGCAGTGTGATAGGATTTTGTCTAGAGCTGAACGACAAGGATTCAGACGTCAGAATAGGTTGTGTTTTTACTGCGGCGATTCTGCTCATGTTATTTCTGATTGCCCTAAGCAAACCAAGAGAATCGCTAGTTCTGTTACCATCAGTACTGTACAACCTAAATTTCTGTTATCTGTGACCTTGATCTGCTCATTATCGTCATTTTCTGTCATGGCATTTGTGGATTCAGGCGCCGCTCTAAACTTAATGGACTTAGAATTTGCCAGACGTTGTGGTTTCCCCTTGCAGCCTTTGCAGAGTCCTATTCCTTTGAGGGGCATTGATGCTACACCGTTGGCTAAAAATAAACCTCAGTTTTGGACACAGCTGACCATGTGCATGGCGCCAGCCCATCAGGAAGATTGTCGTTTTCTGGTGTTGCATAATTTGCATGATGCTGTTGTGCTGGGTTTCCCATGGTTACAGGTGCATAATCCGGTATTAGATTGGAAATCTATGTCTGTGACTAGTTGGGGTTGTCAGGGGGTTCATGGTGACGTTCCTGTGATGTCAATTGTCTCCTCCCCCTCTTCTGAAATTCCTGAGTTTTTGTCAGATTTCCAGGATGTATTCAATGAGCCCAAGTCCAGTTCCCTTCCACCGCATAAGGACTGTGATTATGCTATTGACTTGATTCCAGGCTGTAAGTTCCCTAAGGGCCGACTTTTCAACCTGTCTGTGCCAGAACATACCGCCATGCGGAGCTATGTTAAGGAGTCCTTGGAGAAGGGGCATATTCGGCCATCTTCTTCACCATTGGGAGCAGGTTTTTTTTTTGTTGCCAAAAAAGATGGCTCCTTGAGACCCTGTATTGATTATCGCCTCTTGAATAAGATCACGGTCAAATTCCAATACCCTTTGCTTTCTGATCTGTTTGCTAGAATTAAGGGGGCTAGTTGGTTTACTAAGATTGACCTTCGAGGGGCATATAATCTTGTTCGTATTAAGCAGGGTGACGAATGGAAAACTGCGTTTAATACGCCCGAAGGCCATTTTGAATACCTTGTGATGCCATTCGGACTCTCTAATGCTCCATCTGTATTTCAGTCCTTCATGCATGATATATTTCAGAATTATCTTGATAAATTCATGATTGTATATTTGGATGATATTTTGATTTTTTCAGATGATTGGGAGTCTCATGTGAAACAAGTCAGGATGGTATTTCAGATCCTTCGTGATAATGCCTTGTTTGTGAAGGGGTCTAAGTGCCTCTTTGGAGTACGGAAGATTTCTTTTCTGGGTTTCATTTTTTTTCCCTCATCTATAGAAATGGATCCAGTTAAGGTTCAGGCCATTCATGATTGGATCCAGCCCACATCCGTGAAGAGCCTTCAGAAATTTTTGGGCTTTGCTAATTTTTATCGCCGTTTCATTGCCAACTTCTCCAGTGTGGTTAAACCCCTGACCGATTTGACGAAGAAAGGCGCTGATGTGACGAATTGGTCCTCTGCGGCTGTTTCTGCCTTTCAGGAGCTTAAACGCCGATTTACTTCTGCCCCTGTGTTGCGTCAGCCGGATGTTTCTCTTCCTTTTCAGGTTGAGTTTGACGCTTCTGAGATTGGGGCAGGGGCCGTTTTGTCTCAGAGGAATTCTGATGGTTCCTTGATGAAACCGTGTGCCTTCTTTTCTCGAAAGTTTTTGCCTGCGGAACGCAATTATGATGTCGGCAATCGTGAGTTGTTGGCTATGAAGTGGGCATTTGAGGAGTGGCGACATTGGCTTCAGGGGGCCAAGCACCGTATTGTGGTCTTGACCGATCATAAGAATCTGATTTATCTCGAGTCTGCCAAACGGCTGAATCCTAGACAGGCCCGATGGTCCCCGTTTTTTTCCCGTTTTGATTTTGTGGTCTCGTATCTTCCGGGTTCTAAGAATGTTAAGGCTGATGCCCTCTCTAGGAGCTTTTTGCCTGATTCTCCTGGGGTCCTTGAGCTGGTCGGTATTCTGAAGGAAGGGGTGATTCTTTCTGCCATCTCCTCTGATTTACGACGGGTTCTTCAGAAATTTCAGGCTGATAAACCTGACCGCTGTCCAGTGGGGAAATTGTTTGTTCCTGACAGATGGACTAGTAAAGTGATTTCGGAGGTTCATTGTTCTGTGTTAGCCGGTCATCCTGGGATTTTTGGTACCAGAGATTTGGTTGGTAGGTCCTTTTGGTGGCCTTCTTTGTCACGGGATGTGCGTTCTTTTGTGCAGTCCTGTGGGACTTGTGCGCGGGCCAAGCCTTGCTGTTCCCGCGCTAGTGGGTTGCTTTTGCCTTTGCCGGTCCCTGAGAGGCCTTGGATGCATATTTCTATGGATTTTATTTCGGATCTTCCGGTTTCCCAGAGGATGTCAGTTATCTGGGTGGTTTGTGACCGGTTTTCTAAGATGGTTCATTTGGTACCTTTGCCTAAGTTGCCTTCCTCTTCTGATTTGGTTCCGTTGTTTTTTCAGCATGTGGTTCGTTTGCATGGCATTCCGGAGAACATTGTGTCCGATAGAGGTTCCCAGTTTGTTTCTAGGTTTTGGCGGGCCTTTTGTGCTAGGCTGGGCATTGATTTGTCTTTTTCTTCCGCATTTCATCCTCAGACAAATGGCCAAACCGAGCGAACTAATCAGACTTTGGAAACTTATTTGAGATGCTTTGTGTCTGCTGATCAGGATGATTGGGTGGCTTTCTTGCCATTGGCCGAGTTTGCCCTTAATAATCGGGCTAGTTCTGCTACCTTGGTTTCACCCTTCTTTTGTAACTCTGGTTTTCATCCTCGTTTTTCTTCAGGGCAGGTTGAGCCTTCTGATTGTCCTGGGGTGGACTCTGTGGTTGACAGGTTGCAGCAAATTTTGGCTCATGTTGTTGACAATTTGGTGTTGTCTCAGGAGGGGGATCAGCGTTTTGCTAACCGTCGTCGGTGTGTTGGTTCCCGGCTTCGGGTTGTGGATTTGGTCTGGTTGTCTTCCCGTCATGTCCCTATGAAGGTTTCTTCCCCTAAGATTAAGCCTCGGTTTATTGGCCCTTATAGGATTTCTGAGATTATCAATCCAGTGCCTTTTCGTTTGGCCCTTCCAGCCTCTTTTTCCATCCATAATGTTTTTCATAGATCTTTGTTGCGGAAATATGTGGTGCCCGTTGTTCCCTCTGTTGATCCTCCTGCCCCGGTGTTGATTGATTGGGAGTAGGGTTGAGCGACCTTTACTTTTATAGGATCGGGTCGAGTTTCACGAAACCCGACTTTTTCAAAAGTCGGGTCGAGTGAAATCGGCCGATCCTATAAAAAAGTCAGGGTCGGGGTCGGCCGAAACACGAAACCCAATGCAGTGCATTGGGTTTCCAATGGTTCCCAGGGTCTGAAGGAGCGGAAACTCTCCTTCAGGCCCTGGGATCCATATTTAAGTGTAAAATAAAGAATTAAAATAAAAAATATCGCTATACTTACACTCTGACGGGCCCTGGTACTAACCGGGAACCTTCCTTCCTTAGAATCAGCCTTCCAAGACCTGCGGTGACGTCGCGGTGACGTCGCGGCTTGTGATTGGTCGCGCGGCCCCCATGTGACCGCTCGCGCGACCAAACACAAGCCGCGACGTCTCCGTGACGTCACCGAAGGCCCTGGAAGGGCTGATTCTTAGGAAGGAAGGCTGCCGGAACGAAGCCGAGGGTGAGTATATTCCTATTAGGTATATACTCACCCTCGGACACGCCCTGCTTCTTTCCGACAGCCTTCCTTCCTAAGAATCAGCCCTTCCAGGGCCTTCGGTGACGTCACTGTGACGTCGCGGCTTGTGATTGGTCGCGCAAGCGGTCACATGGGGGCCGCGCGACCAATCACAAGCTGCGACGTCACCGCGACGTCACCGCAGGTCTTGGAAGGCTGATTCTAAGGAAGGAAGGTTCCCGGTTAGTACCAGGGCCCGTCAGAGGGTAAGTATAGCGATATTTTTTATTTTAATTCTTTATTTTACACTTAAATCTGAATTCCGATACCAATTCCCGATATCTTAAACATATCGGGAATCGGTATCGGAATTCCGATTCCAGATTCAGAAGATCGCCGACTTCATGGCCGACCCCACACAGGGGTCGGGTCGGGTTTCATGAAACCCGACTTTGCCAAAAGTCGGCGACTTCTGAAAATTGTCGACCCGTTTCGCTCAACCCTAATGGGGAGTTGGAGTATGTGGTTGAGAAGATTTTGGATTCTCGTTTTTCGAGGCGGAGGCTTCAGTATCTTGTCAAATGGAAGGGTTATGGCCAGGAGGATAATTCTTGGGTTGTTGCCTCTGATGTTCATGCTGATGATTTGGTTCGTGCCTTTCATTTGGCTCGTCCGGATTGGCCTGGGGGCTCTGGTGAGGATTCGGTGACCCCTCCTCAAGGGGGGGGTACTGTTGTGAATTCTGCTCTTGGGCTCCCTCCGGTGGTTGTAAGTGGTAGCGCTGCTGTCTCTGAATCGCAGCATTTATCAGGTGTGTTCACTTTGTGCAATTTTGACTAGGCTATTTAGTCTTGCTTCACCCTTTAGTCAGTGCCAATTGTCCATTGTTCCTAGAGGATTCACATCTCTGCCTGGTCTCTCCTGCTTTGCAGTTCTTCTCAACAAAGATAAGTTCTGGCCTTGTTTTTTTGCTGTCCACATGCTGTGGCCTTATTTTTCAGTTCTTTTCAATGTTTTTGTCTTTTCCAGCTTGGTCTGTATAAGGATTTGTTTAGCCAAGCTGGTATCTCTGGAGATGCAGATATACCCTCCATATCTTTAGTTAGCTGTGGAGTTTTTGTATTTTCTGTGGTGGATATTTTCTAGTGTTTTAATACTGACCGCATAGTACTCTGTCCTATCCTTTCTATTTAGCTAGAAGTGGCCTCCTTTGCTAAATTCTGATTTCAGTCTGTGTATGTTTTTTCCCTCGCCTCTCACAGTCAATATTTGTGGGGGGCTGCCTATCCTTTGGGGATTTTCTCTGAGGCAAGATAGTTTTCCCTTTTCTATCACAAGGGGTAATTAGTCCTCCGGCTGTGTCTAGGGAGCGCTAGGTACATTCCACGGCTACTTCTAGTTGCGGTGTTAGGTTCAGGGTCTGCGGTCAGTACAGGTACCACCTTCTCCAGAGTACGTCTCATGCTGCTCCTAGGCCACCAGATCATAACACACACGTGGGGCAGGCGCAGCTCCTTGGACCCTTGTCCTCCTCAGACCTCAGTCTGGATCTGACTGGACCTCGCTCCAGCCAGCTCGGTCTGGAGACCTTTCTCTCTCGGTCCCCAGCCAGGAACTCTAACTTTCCCTCCAACTACCAGTTTTACCTAACTGTGAGGAGTGGCCTAGTAGATAGAACCTTTGCTCCCCGTGGTGGCTGGAGTGTGAAGTGTGTTGTGTGTGGTTGTGATACCTGGACAGAAGATCTCCTTTATTGCCTCCAGACGTAATGTCGCTCCCCCTGGTGGAAGAACAACATTACTGCAACGACTAGGACTCTGGGGGGCTGCACTCCCCCCCGTTAAATCCACAACTCCTGGACTGGGAAAAGAAAACAACAATTACAGGTTAGTAAAAGACATGCAAAATTTTTGAAATGCTATAAACAAGTTAACATAACAGTGCTTCCCTTTATGGGAGGTGAGAACACTTGAACGTTACAAACAATAACATATTTACATTGTGCGTACGACTTTAAATTAAGGACATAACAATTATTAATTAACTAACTATGAACGACCATCACCCTTACGGGTATACTATCTACTAAGTGCATGTACAAAACAGTATTTTTCTTCCTTTAAGTGCGAGTACCCTCTAAGGGTATACTATAAAACTTCAAAGTGCCAATTAACATTTTCCTTATTCTTCTTTCACTTTCACGTATGCAGGACTATCTGTCTACCCCCACGGGCTCACTGCATCATCCTTCAGTCTATTCCTATAAAACCTAACATTTACTTTAACTTCAATTTTATTCAAAGTACATCATTATCTAACATTTTCTATTCCTAGCTACATACTACCAGCTATGTAAACATTATTACTATCTAACTACTCAAGGCAACATTATCACTCTTAGGCAAAGTGCAACAAGTAAACATTCCCTTTAAGGGTGAACCCAAGTCTCTCAATGAGGTAGTGCAACTAATCAGGATGCAAGTCAATCATCAACTTGTAAAACAGCAAGAACTTCCACGATGTCATCGGGAACAGTCTCTTCGAAAAGCTCTTTCTTGTAAAACCAGTAGAGAGCACCTTTAAGAAGGTGCAAACTATTTACAGGAACAATTTGTGATCATGCACAGTCCATGATTCTGCAGTTCTTCAAAAGCAATTATAACTTGTGCAAAACAGGTTTAAACTTGGAATCCTCCTGGAACTGAGGACCCCTTTAAGGCATAACCCTGGATGGGTTTTAGCAGCAAAGAAACAGGAAAAGTTTTTAAACAGAACTATTTACATTCCTTCTTCAGAGTTTCGAGGTTTACTTGGATAGCTTCCAGGGCTTTACCTGGCACATAACAATTCTTGGCCTGGGAAGGATAGAATCCAGGATTACTCCCGGTGCGGGATAGATATCATTGGTCTGTCTCTCATGGATTGTCATATCATATGCAGCGATGGAAGTCTGCGTAGCTTGAGTATGGGCATTTGCTGCAGCAAAGGTAGCGGCTGCTGCATTATCAGTCACTGGAACGGAGTCAGTAGCGGTGGCACGAGCAGTCGCTGGAGTGGTGTCGGTCATCAGGGTAGGGTCGTTCTTCATACCTGCTTCAGATGCGGTCCCTCCGGTGCCAGTCTGCTCCGTTTCTGCTGCGGTCTGGAATGCTGGTTGCAGGGCCTTATGCTGCGGCATTGTCATCTCTGTTTGCAGCATCTTGCTTTCCAGCAGGGCCTTGCTTTCTGGCTTCGGAGTGCTGGAACTTCTTTCTTGCTCCGGACCAGACGAGGCTGCCGACAGACGTTTGGTGAGGCTCCCGATGAAGGTCTTCTTTCACCCGGCCACAGCTTCCAGCTCCTGGCACACGAGCTGGCAGGTGCATTCTTCCTCTTCTTTCCACAGGTCCGGATTCACTGTCGGTGAAGGGTGCAGTTCTTGCAGGCACTGGCTGGGAGAGTCCTCGTGCTCCATCCCATGCTCCGGTGTCCGCTCACCTCCCTCTGCCATGTTGGTTTTCGGCACCTCCTCCTTCCTCACATCACAGCCTTGGCAGAGGGCGGGCATATTTTTTGTGCCGCTCTGCTGGTCCCGCCCATGATGGCACACCTTTCTTCTCCTGCGCTCCTTGTGGCGCTATAATGGCGGCAGTTTTGGCGGGAATTTTAGCGGTCTTTTGCAATACACAGTCTTTCAGCAACTCACAGTTCAAATACAATTCTGACACAATTCTTAGGCGCACATGACCCGATTCTCAGGCTTAAGTAGATCCTGTTCGTGATGACAAGATGGATCGCCGCCAGAGTAGGGCAATGGGGTACTCGGCACCAGGTCCTTCAGTTCGGGGGATGTCACGGTGGCCCGACCTGGTCCGTGTCCCTTTGAGGGACGTCCAATAAAGAAAGGAGTTTTTATGGTTTTGGGAAAGGTCTTTAAAGGGGAAGTGTTCGTGACGCCACCTGTGGTATTCGGTCAGGGTGACCGACACTGCTTAGGGGTCCGCTGGGGTGATGTTATGGCAGCTTGATGGTATACCTTCCCACAGGTGAAGTGTATCCCCAGGGCTTCCCAGAGTGTAGATGGTGGATGGTGTGAGGCGCAGTGAATAACGAGGACACAAGGTTGCAGTCTCTTTACCTTTACTGAAGGCTTCAGTGTCCTCAGTCCAGGGCACCAGGGCACCGGATCACAGGGTAGGCAGAGTCCGGCCGGTCTGAAGGCAAATCCAGAGTCCCCTTATCCAGGTGGAATTCATTAGCCTTCTTATGGGCACAGTAACACAGTAGGTCCCTACTTGCATAAGCTCCAATAAGGTCCTCACTGTTGTTACCCCTCTCACTGTTCCCCGTGGTCGGATAGAACAAAACATGTATGACTGGTGGCCTGAGGCTTTTTATAGGGACCCTAGAGACGCCCCGGCCCCAAAAGTTGCCACCGTGTCTCCTGTGTGTAAAGCTCGGGCAGCCCACGTAGAATTAACTGTCCTGCCAGTCTCTGAAGTAAAGCATAGAGATCCTTACTCCCTTGGTATGCTGGCCACCAGTATTCCTGTGCTTCAGAAGGAGGCAGCCTCTCACAGGACAGAACTCCTTCTGGTTTCCTCTCCTTTTGCTATGACTTTGTTTCTCACTCACTGCAATACACTTCTCTTCTATATCTCTTTCTTTGGATGCTGCCACACGTGGGGCAGGCGCAGCTCCGTGGACCCTCGTCCTCCTCAGACCTCAGTCTGGATCTGACTGGACCTCGCTCCAGCCAGCTCGGTCTGGAGACCTTTCTCTCTCAGTCCCCAGCCAGGAACTCTCTAACTTTCCCTCCAACTACCAGTTTTACCTAACTGTGAGGAGTGGCCTAGTAGGTAGAACCTTTGCTCCCCGTGGTGGCTGGAGTGTGAAGTGTGTTGTGTGTGGTTGTGATACCTGGACAGAAGATCTCCTTTATTGCCTCCAGACGTAATGTCGCTCCCACTGGTGGAAGAACAACATTACTGCAACGACCAGGACTCTGGGGCGCTGCACTCCCCCCCGTTAAATCCAGAACTCCTGGACTGGGAAAAGAAAACAACAATTACAGGTTAGCAAAAGACATGCAAAATTTTTTAAATGCTATAAACAAGTTAACATAACAGTGCTTCCCTTTATGGGAGGTGAGAACACTTGAACGTTACAAACAATAACATATTTACATTGTGCGTACGACTTTAAATTAAGGACATAACAATTATTAATTAACTAACTATGAACGACCATCACCCTTACGGGTATACTATCTACTAAGTGCATGTACAAAACAGTGTTTTTCTTCCTTTAAGTGCGAGTACCCTCTAAGGGTATACTATAAAACTTCAAAGTGCAAATTAACATTTTCCTTATTCTTCTTTCACTTTCACGTATGCAGGACTATCTGTCTACCCCCACGGGCTCACTGCATCATCCTTCAGTCTATTCCTATAAAACCTAACATTTACTTTAACTTCAATTTTATTCGAAGTACATCATTATCTAACATTTTCTATTCCTAGCTACATACTGCCAGCTATGTAAACATTATTACTATCTAACTACTCAAGGCAGCATTATCACTCTTAGGCAAAGTGCAACAAGTAAACATTCCCTTTAAGGGTGAACCCAAGTCTCTCAGTGAGGTAGTGCAACTACTCAGGATGCAAGTCAATCATCAACTTGTAAAACAGCAAGAACTTCCACAATGTCATCGGGAACAGTCTCTTCAAAAAGCTCTTTCTTGTAAAACCAGTAGAGAGCAGCTTTAAGAAGGGGCAAACTGTTTACAGGAACAATTTGTGATCATGCACAGTCCATGATTCTGCAGTTCTTCAAAAGTAATTATAACTTGTGCAAAACAGGTTTAAATTTGGAATCCTCCTGGAACTGAGGACCCCTTTAAGGCATAACCCTGGATGGGTTTTAGCAGCAAAGAAACAGGAAAAGTTTTAAAGAGAACTATTTACATTCCTTCTTCAGAGTTTCGAGGTTTACTTGGATAGCTTGCAGGGCTTTACCTGGCACATAACAATTCTTGGCCTGGGAAGGGTAGAATCCAGGATTACACCCGGTGCGGGATAGACACCATTGGTCTGTCTCTCATGGATTGTCATATCATATGCAGCAATGGAAGTCTGCGTAGCTTGAGTATGGGCATTTGCTGCAGCAAAGGTAGCGGCTGCTGCATTATCAGTCACTGGAACGGAGTCAGTAGCGGTGGCACGAGCAGTCGCTGGAGTGGTGTCGGTCATCAGGGTAGGGTCGTTCTTCATACCTGCTTCAGATGCGGTCCTGTCATGATTCTCAATGGCGAGAGAACATAGCCCAGCATATATAAGAACTAGCTCTTGGAAGATGGAATCTAAACTGACCATGAACTAAACCTGCCGCACAACTAACAGTAGCCAGGTAGCGTAGCCTACGTTTTATCCCTAGACGCCCAGCGCCAGCCGGAGGACTAACTAATCCTAGCAGAGGAAAATACAGTCCTGGCTCACCTCTAGAGAAATTTCCCCAAAAGACAGACAGAGGCCCCCACATATATTGGCGGTGATTTTAGATGAAATGACAAACGTAGTATGAAAATAGGTTTAGCAAAATCGAGGTCCGCTTACTAGATAGCAGGAAGACAGAAAGGGCACTTTCATGGTCAGCTGAAAACCCTATCAAAACACCATCCAGAAATTACTTTAAGACTCTAGTATTAACTCATAACACCAGAGTGGCAATTTCAGATCACAAGAGCTTTCCAGACACAGTAACGAAACAGCAGCTGTGAACTGGAACAAAATGCAAAAACAAACAAGGACGAAAGTCCAACTTAGCTGGGAGTAGTCTAGTAGCAGGAACATGCAAAGAAAGGCTTCTGATTACATTGTTGACCGGCATGAAACTGACAGAGGAGCAAGGTTATATAGAGACTCCCACATCCTGATGGGAACAGGTGAACAGAGAGGATGATGCACACAAGTTCAATTCCACCAGTGGCCACCGGGGGAGCCCAGAATCCAATTTCACAACAGTACCCCCCCCTCAAGGAGGGGGCACCGAACCCTCACCAGAACCACCAGGGCGATCAGGATGAGCCCTATGAAAGGCACGGACAAGATCGGAGGCATGAACATCAGAGGCAGTCACCCAAGAATTATCCTCCTGACCGTATCCCTTCCATTTGACCAGATACTGGAGTTTCCGTCTGGAAACACGGGAGTCTAAGATCTTTTCCACAACGTACTCCAACTCACCCTCAACCAACACCGGAGCAGGAGGCTCAACGGAAGGCACAACCGGTACCTCATACCTGCGCAATAATGACCGATGAAAAACATTATGAATAGAAAAAGATGCAGGGAGGTCCAAACGGAAGGACACAGGGTTAAGAATCTCCAATATCTTGTACGGGCCGATGAACCGAGGCTTAAACTTAGGAGAAGAAACCCTCATAGGGACAAAACGAGAAGACAACCACACCAAGTCCCCAACACAAAGCCGAGGACCAACACGACGACGGCGGTTGGCAAAAAGCTGAGTCTTCTCCTGGGACAACTTCAAATTGTCCACTACCTGCCCCCAAATCTGATGCAACCTCTCCACCACAGCATCCACTCCAGGACAATCCGAAGATTCCACCTGACCGGAGGAAAATCGAGGATGAAACCCCGAATTACAGAAAAACGGGGACACCAAGGTGGCAGAGCTGGCCCGATTATTGAGGGCGAACTCCGCCAATGGCAAAAAAGCAACCCAATCATCCTGATCCGCAGACACAAAACACCTCAAATATGTCTCCAAGGTCTGATTCGTCCGCTCGGTCTGGCCATTAGTCTGAGGATGGAAAGCAGACGAAAAAGACAAATCTATGCCCATCCTAGCACAGAATGCCCGCCAAAATCTAGACACGAATTGGGTCCCTCTGTCAGAAACGATATTCTCCGGAATACCATGCAAACGAACAACATTTTGAAAAAACAGAGGAACCAACTCGGAAGAAGAAGGCAACTTAGGCAAGGGAACCAAATGGACCATCTTAGAGAAACGGTCACACACCACCCAGATGACAGACATCTTCTGAGAAACAGGCAGATCCGAAATAAAATCCATCGAGATGTGCGTCCAAGGCCTCTTCGGAATAGGCAAGGGCAACAACAATCCACTAGCCCGAGAACAACAAGGCTTGGCCCGAGCACAAACGTCACAAGACTGCACAAAGCCTCGCACATCTCGTGACAGGGAAGGCCACCAGAAGGACCTTGCCACCAAATCCCTGGTACCAAAGATTCCAGGATGACCTGCCAACGCAGAAGAATGAACCTCAGAGATGACTCTACTGGTCCAATCATCAGGAACAAACAGTCTACCAGGTGGGCAACGATCCGGTCTATCCGCCTGAAACTCCTGCAAGGCCCGCCGCAGGTCTGGAGAAACGGCAGACAATATCACTCCATCCTTAAGGATACCTGTGGGCTCAGAATTACCAGGGGAGTCAGGCTCAAAACTCCTAGAAAGGGCATCCGCCTTAACATTCTTAGAACCCGGTAGGTATGACACCACAAAATTAAACCGAGAGAAAAACAACGACCAGCGCGCCTGTCTAGGATTCAGGCGCCTGGCAGACTCAAGGTAAATTAAATTTTTGTGGTCAGTCAATACCACCACCTGATGTCTGGCCCCCTCAAGCCAGTGACGCCACTCCTCAAAAGCCCACTTCATGGCCAAAAGCTCCCGATTCCCAATATCATAATTCCGCTCGGCGGGCGAAAATTTACGGGAAAAAAAAGCACAAGGTCTCATCACGGGGCAGTCGGAGCTTCTCTGCGACAACACCGCCCCAGCTCCGATTTCAGAAGCGTCGACCTCAACCTGAAAAGGAAGAGCAACATCAGGCTGACGCAACACAGGGGCGGAAGAAAAGCGGCGCTTAAGCTCCCGAAAGGCCTCCACAGCATCAGGGGACCAATCAGCAACATCAGCACCCTTCTTAGTCAAATCACTCAATGGTTTAACAACATCAGAAAAACCAGCAATAAATCGACGATAAAAGTTAGCAAAGCCCAAAAATTTCTGAAGACTCTTAAGAGAAGAGGGTTGCGTCCAATCACAAATAGCCTGAACCTTGACAGGATCCATCTCGATGGAAGAGGGGGAAAAAATGTATCCCAAGAAGGAAATCTTTTGAACCCCAAAAACGCACTTAGAACCCTTCACACACAAGGAATTAGACCGCAAAACCTGAAAAACCCTCCTGACCTGCTGGACATGAGAGTCCCAGTCATCCGAAAAAATCAGAATATCATCCAGATACACAATCATAAATTTATCCAAATAATCGCGGAAAATGTCATGCATAAAGGACTGGAAGACTGAAGGGGCATTTGAAAGACCAAAAGGCATCACCAAATACTCAAAGTGGCCCTCGGGCGTATTAAATGCGGTTTTCCACTCATCCCCCTGCTTAATTCGCACCAAATTATACGCCCCACGGAGATCAATCTTAGAGAACCACTTGGCCCCCTTTATACGAGCAAACAAATCAGTCAGCAGTGGTAACGGATATTGATATTTAACCGTGATTTTATTCAAAAGCCGATAATCAATACACGGCCTCAAAGAGCCATCTTTCTTAGACACAAAGAAAAAACCGGCTCCTAAGGGAGATGACGAAGGACGAATATGTCCCTTTTCCAAGGACTCCTTTATATATTCTCGCATAGCAGCGTGTTCAGGCACAGACAGATTAAATAAACGACCCTTAGGGTATTTACTACCCGGAATCAAATCTATGGCACAATCGCACTCCCGGTGCGGAGGTAGTGAACCAAGCTTGGGTTCTTCAAAAACGTCACGATAGTCAGACAAGAATTCAGGAATCTCAGAGGGAATAGATGATGAAATGGAAACCAAAGGTACGTCCCCATGAGTCCCTTTACATCCCCAGCTTAACACAGACATAGCTTTCCAGTCGAGGACTGGGTTATGAGATTGCAGCCATGGCAATCCTAGCACCAAAACATCATGTAGATTATACAGCACCAGAAAGCGAATAATCTCCTGGTGATCCGGATTAATACGCATAGTTACTTGTGTCCAGTATTGTGGTTTATTACTAGCCAATGGGGTGGAGTCAATCCCCTTCAGAGGTATAGGAGCTTCCAAAGGCTCCAAATCATACCCACAGCGTTTGGCAAAGGACCAATCCATAAGACTCAAAGCGGCGCCAGAGTCGACATAGGCATCCGCGGTAATAGATGATAAAGAACAAATCAGGGTCACAGATAGAATAAACTTAGACTGTAAAGTGCTAATTGAAACAGACTTGTCAAGCTTCTTAGTACGCTTAGAGCATGCTGATATAACATGAGTTGAATCACCACAATAGAAGCACAACCCATTTTTTCGTCTAAAATTCTGCCGCTCGCTTCTGGACAGAATTCTATCACATTGCATATTTTCTGGCGTCTTCTCAGTAGACACCGCCAAATGGTGCACAGGTTTGCGCTCCCGCAGACGCCTATCGATCTGAATAGCCATTGTCATGGACTCATTCAGACCCGCAGGCACAGGGAACCCCACCATAACATCCTTAATGGCATCAGAGAGACCTTCTCTGAAAATCGCCGCCAGGGCGCACTCATTCCACTGAGTAAGCACAGACCATTTACGGAATTTTTGGCAGTATATTTCAGCTTCATCTTGCCCCTGAGATAGGGACATCAAAGCTTTTTCCGCCTGAAGCTCTAAATGAGGTTCCTCATAAAGCAACCCCAAGGCCAGAAAAAACGCATCCACATTGAGCAACGCAGGATCCCCTGGTGTCAATGCAAAAGCCCAATCTTGAGGGTCGCCCCGGAGCAAGGAAATTACAATCCTGACCTGCTGTGCAGGATCTCCGGCAGAGCGAGACTTCAGGGACAAAAACAATTTGCAATTATTTTTAAAATTTTGAAAGCAAGATCTATTCCCTGAAAAAAATTCAGGCAAAGGAATTCTAGGTTCAGACATAGGTGCATGAACAACAAAATCTTGCAAATTTTGTACCTTCGTGGCGAGATTATTCAAACCTGTAGCTACACTCTGAAGATCCATTTCAAACAGGTGAACACAGAGCCATTCAAGGATTAGAAGGAGAGAAAGAGAGGAAGGCTGCAGTATAGGCAGACTAGCAAGTGATTCAATTATGAGCACACTCAGAACTAGAGAAAAAAAAAAAAAAAAAAATTTCAGCAGACATCTTTTTTCTCTCCTTTCTCAGCCAATAATTTAACCCTTTTTGGGCCGGTCAAACTGTCATGATTCTCAATGGCGAGAGAACATAGCCCAGCATATATAAGAACTAGCTCTTGGAAGATGGAATCTAAACTGACCATGAACTAAACCTGCCGCACAACTAACAGTAGCCGGATAGCGTAGCCTACGTTTTATCCCTAGACGCCCAGCGCCAGCCGGAGGACTAACTAATCCTAGCAGAGGAAAATACAGTCCAGGCTCACCTCTAGAGAAATTTCCCCAAAAGGCAGACAGAGGCCCCCACATATATTGGCGGTGATTTTAGATGAAATGACAAACGTAGTATGAAAATAGGTTTAGCAAAATCGAGGTCCGCTTACTAGATAGCAGGAAGACAGAAAGGGCACTTTCATGGTCAGCTGAAAACCCTATCAAAACACCATCCAGAAATTACTTTAAGACTCTAGTATTAACTCATAACACCAGAGTGGCAATTTCAGATCACAAGAGCTTTCCAGACACAGTAACGAAACAGCAGCTGTGAACTGGAACAAAATGCAAAAACAAACAAGGACGAAAGTCCAACTTAGCTGGGAGTAGTCTAGTAGCAGGAACATGCAAAGAAAGGCTTCTGATTACATTGTTGACCGGCATGAAACTGACAGAGGAGCAAGGTTATATAGAGACTCCCACATCCTGATGGGAACAGGTGAACAGAGAGGATGATGCACACAAGTTCAATTCCACCAGTGGCCACCGGGGGAGCCCAGAATCCAATTTCACAACACGGTCCCTCCGGTGCCGGTCTGCTCCGTCTCCGCTGGGGTCTGGAACGCAGGTTGCAGGGCCTTGTGCTGCGGCATTGTCATCTTTGTTTGCAGCATCTCGCTTTCCGGCAGGGCCTTGCTTTCTGGCTTCGGAGCGCTGGAACTTCTTTCTTGCCCTGGACCAGACGAGGCTGCCAACAGACGTCTGGTGAGGCTCCCGATGAAGGTCTTCTTTCACCCGGCCACAGCTTCCAGCTCCTGGCGCACGAGCTGACAGGTGCATTCTTCCTCTTCTTTCCGCAGGAGGTCCGGATTCATCATCGGTGAAGGGTGAAGTTCTTGCAGGCCCTGGCTGGGAGAGTCCTTGTGCTCCATCCCATGCTCCGGGGTCCGCTCACCTCCCTCCGCCATGTTGGTTTTCGGCACCTCCTCTTTCCTCACATCACAGTCTTGGCAGAGGGCGGGTATATTTTTTGCGCTGCTCTGCTGGACCCTCCCACGATACCACGCCCTTCTTCTCCTGCGTTCCTCGTGGCGATATAATGGCGGCAGTTTTGGCGGGAATTTTGGCGGTCTTTTGCAATACACAGTCTTTCAGCAAATCACAGTTCAAATACAATTCTGACACAGTTCTTAGGCACACATGACCCGATTCTCAGGCTTAAGTAGATCCTGTTCGTGACGACAAGATGGATCGCCCCCAGAGTAGGGCAATGGGGTTCTCGGCACTGGGTCCTTCAGTTCGGGGGATGTCACGGTGGCCTGACCTGGTCCGTTGCCCTTTGAGGGACTTCCAATAAAGAAAGGAGTTTTTATGGTTTTGGGAAAGGTCTTTAAAGGGGAAGTGTTCGTGACGCCACCTGTGGTATTCGGTCAGGGTGACCGACGCTGCTTAGGGGTCCGCTGGGGTGATGTTATGGCAGCTTGATGGTATACCTTCCCACAGGTGAAGTGTATCCCCAGGGCTTCCCAGCGTGTGATGGTGGATGGTGTGAGGCGCAGTGAATAACAAGGACACAAGGTTGCAGTCTCTTTACCTTTACTGAAGGCTTCAGTGTCCTCAGTCCAGGGCACCGGATCACAGGGTAGGCAGAGTCCGGCCGGTCTGAAGGCAAATCCAGAGTCTCCTTATCCAGGTGGAATTCAATAGCCTTCCTATGCACACAGTAACACAGTAGGTCCCCACTTGCATAAGCTCCAATAAGGTCCTCGTTGTTGTTTCTCCTCTCACTGTTCCCCGTGGTCGGATAAAACAAAACACATATGACTGGTGGCCTGAGTCTTTTTATAGGGACCCTAGAGACACCCCGGCCCCCACAAGTTGTCACCGTGTCTCTTGTGTATAAAGGTCGGGCAGCCAATGTGGAATTAACTTTCCTGCCAGTCTCTGAAGTAAAGCATAGAGATCCTTACTCCCTCGGTATTCTGGCCACCGGTATTCCTGCGCTTCAGAAGGAGGCAGCCTCTCACAGGACAGAACTCCTTCTGGTTTCCTCTCCTTTTGCTATGACTTTGTTTCTCACTCACTGCAATACACTTCTCTTCTATATCTCTTTCTTTGGATTCTGCCGCACGTGGGGCAGTCGCAGCTCCGTGGACCCTTGTCCTCCTCAGACCTCAGTCTGGATCTGACTGGACCTCGCTACAGCCAGTTCGGTCTGGAGACCTTTTTCTCTCGGTCCCCAGCCAGGAAAAATCACAGAGAAAAAAGCAGAGATGGATACCTGTTGAAGCCTCCAAACAAATGCACCAGCAGCGCGCATCGGACCAGATTAATGATGGCAAAAACACAGGTGCAAAAAATACCGATGAAACAACCACTTTCAATCCAGTATTGGTTGTTTGGCATTAGTGCACAAAAAGATAAGCGATAATAGTCTGTATGTGGCATTGTTCACACAAGCAATGCAGAGCATCTAGTTTACAGCCTATTAGTAACGCACATACAGGCGGGCCGCCCAGTGCTACAAAATGCATGCTGCGTGAATAGAGGCCTACAGTTTACAGAGCCATCTTGGTCCGACTGCGCCCTGCAAGATAATTTTGGTCTGACTGCGCCCTGCAAGATTGTGTGAATGCCACATACAGACTATTATCGCTTATCTTTTTGTGCACTAATGCCAAACAGCCAACACTGGATTGAAAGTGGTTGTTTCATCTGTATTTTTTGCACCTGTGTTGTTGCCATCATTAATCGGGTCCGATGCGCCCTGCTGGTGCATTTGTTTGGAGGCTTCAGCAGGTAACCATCTCTGCTTTTTTCTCTGTGATTTTTTTTGTCATTTTTCTGGAGGATTTTTAAGTCCTCTTTGTGCGTCTGTGAGCTTTTACTCAATGTTTAGCGTTAGGACTGGCAAAATGTACGGACCCTTGACGTGAGTTGCCGGCTTACATATTGAGGCCCCAATATAAACTAATACCTTATATACATTGATATGTGGTTTTTTTGCACTTTATCTTGCAGGGCGCAGTCAGACCAAGATGGCTCTGTAAACTGTAGCCCTCTATTCCTCCAGCCAGGAACTCTCTAACTTTCCCTCCAACTACCAGTTTTACCTAACTGTGAGGAGTGGCCTAGTAGATAGAACATTTGCTCCCCCTGGTGGCTGGAGTGTGAACTGTGTTGTGTGTGGTTGTGATACCTGGACAGAAGATCTCCTTTATTGCCTCCAGACGTAATGTCGCGCCCCCTGGTGGAAGAACAACATTACTGCAACGACCAGGACTCTGGGGCGCTGCATGTATAATAGTCCAGAGGCCACATTATGTGTATAATATATAATAGTCCAGAGGCTACATGTAGATTTGTGTATAATAGTCCAGGAGCCATATATATGTGGATAATAGTCCAGAGGCCACATATAGATGTGTGTATAATAGTCCAGCGGCCACATATAGATGTGTGTATAATAGTCCAGGGGCCATATATATGTGGATAATAGTCCAGACGCCACATATAGATGTGCGTATAATAGTCCGGTGGCCACATATAGATGTGTGCATAATAGTCCAGGGGCCATATATATGTGCATAATAGTCCAGAGGCCACATATAGATGTGTGTTTAATAGTTCAGAAGCTACATATATGTGTATAATAGTCCAGAGGCCATATACTGTATATGTGTATAATAGTCCAGAGGCCACATATATGTGTGTATAATAGTCCAGAGGCTACATATATGTGTATAATAGTCCAGAGGCTACATATATGTGTATAATAGTCCAGAGGCTACATATATGTGTATAATAGTCCAGAAGCCACATATATGTGTGTGTGTATAATAGTCCAGAGGCCACATATATATGTGTGTGTGTATAATAGTCCAGAGGCCACATATATGTGTGTGTGTATAATAGTCCAGAGGCCACATATATATGTGTGTGTGTATAATAGTCCAGAGGCCACATATATCTATATATATAATCGTTTAAGATCCATTTCCGTCTGTAACGGAAATCCCGCGCCACTGATTGGTCGCGCCCGGCCGGCTGCGACCAATCACCAATATTGGTGTTGGATTTAAGCACCGCTTCGGTGATTGGTCGCGCCCAGCTGGCCGCGACAAGCTCAGTCTAGCCGCAAATTGGCGCGGGATTTGAACCACTCTTCGCTGATTGGTCACGCCCGGCCGGCAGCGACCAATCAGCGATATTGGCGTGGAATTTAACCCGCACTCACAGCGCGACGTACATACATACATACATACATATTCTAGAATACCAGATGCATTAGAATCGGGCCACCATCTAGTAATTATATAGTTATGGACACAGTTTTGCATGCCTTTCCTACAGATGCATCACTGTCTTCATGTCAAAATTATTCCTCATACATAATTTTTCATAAATGATTGAGATACTCTTCTCTTTAGCCCTGCTAAGTGCTAGTATATTTCATCTTTCAAGAAGTATATAAGACCCACAGCAGCAATTTACAAAGATTGAGTTCCGATATGATTACTACTATATGATTCTCCAATGAGCAGATCTCATCATTACCCTGGAAGCCCCAAGTTCCCGGCTAGTAAGGAAGTCTCCCATCAAACAGCATTGTAGACCAGAGGTGAATTCTTCCAAAACTGTTCATGAAGAAATAAGCAATCGTTCCACTAATAACTTCTTACAGATGTTTTTCTGTAGGGAATGCAGAGCCCACCTGCCACTTAAGAAGACATCGTTATTATGAATTACATATGGTGCTGGACTGAAAATTGCACAATTTGCATGGCTGGTCCAGCAGCTTCAGACCAATAACTCTAGGTCATATAACTTATTTCTACACTCCTGCTCATCCTTGGATCTCCTGGAAGTAGACCATGGAAAGTATCGTGGGTCTATTAACATTTGCACAAGAGCGTTGGACAACACTCAATTAACACAGGTGGTCCATGAACTGCTAACACATAAAATGGGTCCAATATCATATAACCAAGAGCTCTAAGTAACTTCAGTCAATTTGGGTACTCAATGACTATTTAAACCCATCATGACATGTAACATGGATCAATTGCATCTGGAGCGCCCCCACGTTAAGGCAATGGGGTACTCGGTACCGGGTCTCTCTCTCTCGGTTCTGGGGATGTCACGGTGGCCCGACCCGGTCTGTGGCCTTTCTGAGGGGTGTCCAATTAAAGGTGAAAAGTTTGTCTGGAATACCTGTGGTATTCGGACAGGGTGACCGACGCTGCTAGGGGTCCGCTGGGGTGATGGAGTGGCAGCTAGATGGTATACCTTCCCACAGGTAAAGTATGTCCCCAGGGCTTCCCAGATGTGTAAGTGGTGATGGTGGACGATGTAAGGCGCAATGAATAACGAGGACACAATGGTTGAAGTCTCTTTACCCTTTACTGAAGACTTCAGCGTCCACAGTCCAGAGTACCGTTCACAGGGCAGGCAGAGTCCGGCTGGTCCGAAGGCATATCCAGAGTTCTCTTAACCAGGTGGAAATCAGTAGCCTTCCTACTAGCGCCTGTGTGTTGTAGTACTTCCATGCTGAGCACCACGGGATAGTCCTCACAACTTTCGTGGAGGTTTCTGATGTTCTCTCTCTCTGTCCCCCAGATGGTATGGAGCAAACAACCCGTATGACTGGGATAGCCTGGGGCTTGTTTGTAGGGACCCTAGAGACGCCCCGACCCCCACAATTTGCCACCGTGTCTTCTTAGGTATTAAGGCCGGGCAGCCAACTTGGAATTGACCGTCCTGCCGGTCTCTGAAGTAATGCGTAGAGTCAATTACTCCCTCGGTGTTCTGGCCACCGGCTACGCGCCTCAGAAGGAGGCTGCTGATCTTGGGGCAGAACTCCTCCCAGTATTATCTCCTTGTGCTGTGACATCGTTTCTCACTCTCCACAATACAATTCCTTTCTTGTCCTTTCTTAGGATGCTGCCCACGTGGGGCAGGCGCAGCTCCATGTCTTTCTGTCTCGCTAGGCCTCTGTCAGGATCCCACCCCTGACAGGGATCCTCTGTCTGCAGCTCAGATGTTCCTCCTTTTCCCCGTCTGCCTGACAGGTGCTCACTGGGTCAAACCCAGGCAGCGTCTGACTAACTTTCTATCCAACCCACCAGTTTTACCCGTATGTGAGGAGTGCCCTAATAGATAGAAGCAAGGCTCCCCCTGGTGGACTGGAGTGTGAAGTGTAGTGTGTGACTTGTGATACCTGGCAAGGTGAACTCCTTTAGTACCATCAGACGTAATATCACTCCCCCTGGTGGAAGAGCGACATTACTGCAATGACCAGGACTTTGGGGCGCTGCATTCCCCCCTCCCCCCCCCCCCCCCGTTAAATTCAGTACTCCGGGACTGGGAAAAGAAAACAACAATTACAGGTTATCAAAAGACATACAACATTTTTGAAATGCTATAAAACAAATTAATTTAACAGTGCTTCCCTTTATGGGAGGTGACGACACTTGAACGTTACAAACAAGAACATATTTACATTGTGCAAAAGGCAGATTGGAAACAGTTATTATCTATCTATAGAACCAATTACCCATACAGGTATTCTACCTACTAAATGCTATCTTACAACAATAATTTAACATTTTCCTTACGTGCAAAGTCTATTAACCATCTATCTATGGCTCTCTAGAGGACTCACTAACCCCTACGGGTTCACTTTATTGAAATTCAGAACAAGTTTCACCTCCACTACGGCTAGACTGTATCTTTCTTCCAACTTCCTTTTGTCCTCAATTTTATTTAAAGTACATCATTAAACATTTTACTCTCAACGTTTTCAAACATTTCTTATCACTAGTTTTCTAACTAAATACTATTACTATGTATAAACATTATTACTATCTAACTTCTTAAAGCAACACTATCATGTTTTGACTAAGTGCAAGAAGTGAACATTCCCTTTAAGAGGGAATCCAAGTCTTTTCAGAGGTAGTGCAAATAATCACATCATTAATTTTCAAGTTTGTTTGAAGCAGTATGACGTGATCTGAGGGACCCGTTACGAACCCCCAAACGTTAGTCTTGGGTGGGCTACAAGACGTGTAATCCTGACCCAGAATTCTGCCACACCAACGGGTTTTTCTTCAGGTCTGTGAAGCAAAGCAGTTATTTTTACAGCATAATTTAACAGCAGTTTCTGTTAAGAGGCAGTCTCTGTAAAAGACTCTTATGTAAAACCAGTAGAGAGCACCTTTAAGAAGGTGCAAACTATTTACAAGAGCAGTTTGTGAATCATTCACCGTCCATGATTCCAATGTTCTTTGGTAACACAGTTATGAACTTTTGTGCAAAACTGGAAACAATAGGGATCCCGGGTAAACAAAGGGACCCCTTTAAGAGTTAACCCTAAACGGGTTTTAAAGCAGAGAAAACAAGTAGTTAACTATTTACAAGCCGTGGTTTCGAGGTTTATTCTCACAGTAGGTTGCAAGACATCAGTCGATAATGAACACTTCCTGACCGGGAAAGCTTTGGTTCCATATCCTCGTCTGATGCAGTGTCAATGTCGTTGGTTCGTCTTTCAAATGCGGTCAAGTCACTAGGAGTCTTGGTTCGCATGTCAGTTTTGGTAGCAGGTTCAGTAGTGGAAATGATGCACACAGTGGTAGTAGTGTTAGGATTTGTCAGTTCAGAGTTAGTCTTAGTCAGGGCAGCAGGTGGCACTACAGAGTGTCCACATCGCTTAACGTTCCGAGCGCACCAACCTTGTTCATTCTGATGGCGGGTGTAGGTCACCTGGTCCCCTCTGCGTAAGATTCAGTTACGATAACCGTCGCGGAATTGGACCTCCACGTCATAGCTGGTAACAAAGACTTCAGTCGGTAGTCCCGGCTTCTGTATAAAGCCCCAACCCCTTTTCGGGTGAAAGGCTAATACGGTTCCTTGTTTCACCAAGTTCTTATTACCGCGTTCGGTCTTTGGTTTTTGTACTTTCAGTGGGTCATTTTGTTCTGTCTCTTTTCTGTTTTTCCAATGTGAAATTAAGCATTGTTTGTACTGCTCCCAGGTGAGTGAGCAAGGCAATGTAGGTCCCTTCCTGCTTGGACCTGTCCGGTTTGGTCTTCGGGGCATCCCATTTGTAAATCACCCCCTCAGAGCTCACGTCTAACGGTTCGCCCATAGATGTCGGTAACGGGGGCAGTATCCCTTCCATCATGCCGAGAGCTGTCATGACTAGTTCGGCAGCAGGTGGTTGGTCACAGTCAGGGTGGGGAGCGGTCACCGGAGCAGGATCAGTCGGTGGGGCAGGAGCGTTTCCCGTACCTGCGTCTGATGTGGTTCCATCGATGTCGATCCGCTTCGCTGATGAGGACACTGGAATCTACTACTGCTCGGACCGCGGTTCTTTCAATGCGGTCTTCCGGCATAGTTCCGACTTCCATTTCCTCACTGCTGTCGGCTCCGTGTCCTGGAGTGGGGAACTCGGCTCCTCCACCGGTGGATCCAAGGAGTCTGGATCCTCCAGCTGCGGCAGGTTCGGGTCCGCCTCCGATCGACTGAGACAGTCCTGGGTGTTGTGAAATTGGATTTTGGGCTCCCCCGGTGGCCACTGGGGGAATTGAACTTGTGTGCATCATCCCCTCTGTTCACCTGTTCCCATCAGGATGTGGGAGTCGCTATTTAACCTTGCTCCTCTGTCACTTCCATGCCGGTCAACATTGTAATCAGAAGCCTTTCTGTGCATGTTCCTGCTACCAGACAACTTCCAGCTAAGTCGGACTTTTGTCCTTGTTTGTTTTTTGCATTTTGTTCCAGTTCACAGCTGCAGTTTCGTTTCTGTGTCTGGAAAGCTCTTGTGATCTGAAATTGCCACTCTGATGTTATGAGTTAATACTAGAGTCTTAAAGTAATTTCAGGATGGTGTATTGATAGGGTTTTCAGCTGACCATGAAAGTACCCTGTCATGATCTCAATGGCAAGAGAACATAGCATAAGCATATATAGGAACTAGCTCTTGGAAGATGGGAACTGAGCTGACCATGAACTAAACCTAACGCACAACTAGCAGTGGCCGGGTAGCATGCCTACGTTGATTCTAGATGCCCAGCCCAGCCGGAGGACTAAATAAAGCTAGCAGAGGAAAATATTAGTCCTAGCTCACCTCTAGAGAAATACCCCGAAAGGAGACAGAGGCCCCCCACATGTATTGGCGGTGAGTTGAGATGAAATAACAAACGTAGTATGAAAATAGGTTTAGCAAATTTGAGGTCCACTTACTACATAGCAGAAGACAGAAAGGACACTTTCATGGTCAGCTGAAAACCCTATCAAAAAACACCATCCAGAAATTACTTTAAAACTCTGGCATTAACTCATAACACCAGAGTGGCAATTCCCGTTCACAAGAGCTTTCCAGACACAGTAACGAAACTACAGCTGTGAACTGGAACAAAATGCAAAAACAAACATGGACAAAAGTCCAACTTATCTAGTAGTTGTCTAGGAGCAGGAACAAGCACAGAGAGGCTTCTGATAACATTGTTGACCGGCAAGCAACTAACAGAGCAGCAAGGTTATATAGCGACTCCCACATCTTGATGGGAACAGGTGAACAGAGAAGATGAAGACACCAGTTCAATTCCACCAGTAGCCACCGGGGGAGCCCAGAATCCAAATTCACAACAGTACCCCCCCCTCAAGGAGGGGGCACCGAACCCTCACCAGAACCACCAGGGCGATCAAGATGGGCCCTATGAAAGGCACGAACCAGATCGGAGGCATGAACATCAGATGCATTCACCCAAGAATTATCCTCCTGGCCGTATCCCTTCCACTTGACCAGATACTGGAGTCTCCGTCTGGAAACACGAGAGTCCAAGATTTTCTCCACAACGTACTCCAACTCACCCTCAACCAACACCGGAGCAGGAGGCTCAACGGAAGGCACAACCGGTACCTCATACCTGCGCAATAATGACCGATGAAAAACGTTATGAATAGAAAAGGATGCAGGGAGGTCCAAACGGAAGGAAACAGGGTTAAGAATCTCCAATATCTTATACGGGCCGATAAACCGAGGCTTAAACTTAGGAGAAGAGACCCTCATAGGGACAAAACGAGAAGACAACCACACCAAATCCCCAACAGAAAGCCGAGGACCAACACGACGGTGGCGGTTGGCAAAAAGCTGAGTCTTCTCCTGGGACAACCTCAAATTGTCCACCACCTGCCCCCAGATCTGATGCAATCTCTCCACCACAGCATCCACTCCAGGACAATCCGAAGATTCCACCTGACCAGAGGAAAATCGAGGATGAAACCCCGAATTACAGAAAAACGGGGACACCAAAGTGGCAGAGCTGGCCCGATTATTGAGAGCGAACTCCGCCAATGGCAAAAAAGCAACCCAATCATCCTGGTCAGCAGACACAAAACACCTCAGATATGTCTCCAGGGTCTGATTAATCCGCTCGGTCTGGCCATTCGTCTGAGGATGGAAAGCGGACGAAAAAGATAAATCTATGCCCATCCTAGCACAGAATGCCCGCCAAAATCTAGACACGAATTGGGTCCCTCTGTCAGAAACGATATTCTCAGGAATACCATGCAAACGAACAACATTTTGAAAAAACAGAGGAACCAACTCGGAAGAAGAAGGTAACTTGGGCAGAGGAACCAAATGGACCATCTTAGAAAAACGGTCACACACCACCCAGATGACAGACATCTTCTGAGAAACAGGCAGATCTGAAATAAAATCCATCGAGATGTGCGTCCAAGGCCTCTTAGGAATAGGCAAGGGCAACAATAATCCACTAGCCCGAGAACAACAAGGCTTGGCCCGAGCACAAACGTCACAAGACTGCACAAAGCCTCGCACATCTCGTGACAGGGAAGGCCACCAGAAGGACCTTGCCACCAAATCCCTGGTACCAAAAATGCCAGGATGACCTGCCAACGCAGAAGAATGAACCTCAGAGATGACTCTACTGGTCCAATCATCAGGAACAAACAGTTTATCAGGTGGGCAACGATCAGGTCTCTCCGCCTGAAACTCCTGCAAGGCCCGCCGCAGGTCTGGAGAAACGGCTGACAATACCACTCCATCCTTAAGGATACCTGTGGGCTCAGAGTTACCAGGCGAGTCAGGCTCAAAACTCCTAGAAAGGGCATCCGCCTTAACATTCTTAGAACCCGGTAGGTATGACACCACAAAATTAAACCGAGAGAAAAATAATGACCAGCGCGCCTGTCTAGGATTCAGGCGCCTGGCGGTCTCAAGATAAATCAAATTTTTGTGGTCAGTCAATACCACCACCTGATGTCTGGCCCCCTCAAGCCAATGGCGCCACTCCTCAAAAGCCCACTTCATGGCCAAAAGCTCCCGATTCCCAACATCATAATTCCGCTCAGCGGGCGAAAATTTACGGGAAAAGAAGGCACAAGGCCTCATCACGGAGCAGTCAGAACTTTTCTGCGACAACACTGCCCCAGCTCCGATCTCAGAAGCGTCGACCTCAACCTGAAAAGGTAGAGCAACATCAGGCTGACGCAACACAGGGGCAGAGGAAAAACGGCGCTTAAGCTCCCGAAAGGCCTCCACAGCATCAGGGGACCAATCAGCAACATCAGCACCCTTCTTAGTCAAATCGGTCAATGGCTTAGCAATATCCGAAAAACCAGCAATAAATCGACGATAAAAGTTAGCAAAGCCCAAAAATTTCTGAAGACTCTTAAGAGAAGAGGGCTGCGTCCAATCACAAATAGCTTGAACCTTGACAGGATCCATTTCAATGGAAGAGGGGGAAAAAATATATCCCAAAAAGGAAATCCTCTGTACCCCAAAAACACACTTAGAACCCTTCACACACAAAGAATTAGACCGCAAAACCTGAAAAACCCTCCTGACTTGCTGGACATGAGAGTCCCAGTCATCCGAAAAAATCAGAATATCATCCAGATACACAATCATAAATTTATCCAAATAATCGCGAAAAATATCATGCATAAAGGACTGGAAAACTGACGGAGCATTAGAAAGACCAAAAGGCATCACTAAATACTCAAAGTGGCCCTCGGGCGTATTAAATGCGGTTTTCCACTCATCCCCCTGCCTGATTCGCACCAAATTATACGCCCCACGAAGGTCAATCTTAGAGAACCACTTGGCCCCCTTTATGCGAGCAAACAAATCAGTCAGCAACGGCAATGGGTATTGATATTTAACAGTGATTTTATTCAAAAGCCGATAATCAATACATGGTCTCAAAGAGCCGTCTTTTTTTGACACAAAGAAAAAACCGGCTCCTAAGGGAGATGACGATGGACGAATATGTCCCTTTTCCAAGGACTCCTTTATATATTCTCGCATAGCAGCATGTTCAGGCACAGACAGATTAAATAAACGACCCTTTGGGTATTTACTACCCGGGATTAAATCTATGGCACAATCGCACTCTCGGTGCGGAGGTAACGAACCAAGCTTGGATTCTTCAAAGACGTCACGATAGTCAGACAGGAACTCAGGAATTTCAGAGGGAATGGATGATGAAATGGAAACCACAGGTACATCCCCATGAGCCCCCTTACATCCCCAGCTCAACACAGACATAGCTCTCCAGTCGAGGACTGGGTTGTGAGATTGCAGCCAAGGCAATCCTAGCACCAAATCATCATGTAGATTATGCAGCACCAGAAAGCGAATAATCTCCTGGTGATCCGGATTAATACGCATAGTTACTTGTGTCCAGTATTGTGGTTTATTATTAGCCAATGGGGTGGAGTCAATCCCCTTCAGAGGAATAGGAGTCTCCAAAGGCTCTAAATCATACCCACAGCGTTTGGCAAAGGACCAATCCATAAGACTCAAAGCGGCGCCAGAGTCGACATAGGCGTCCGTGGTAATAGATGACAAAGAACAAATCAGGGTCACAGATAGAATAAATTTAGACGGTAAGGTGCAAATGGAAACAGATTTACCAAGCTTTTTAGTGCGCTTAGAGCATGCTGATATAACATGAGTAGAATCACCACAATAGAAACACAACCCATTTTTCCGTCTAAAATTCTGCCGCTCGCTTCGGGACAGAATTCTATCACACTGCATACTCTCTGGCGACTTCTCAGTGGACACCGCCAGATGGTGCACTGGTTTGCGCTCCCGCAAACGCCTATCGATCTGAATAGCCATTGTCATGGACTCATTCAGACCCGCAGGCACAGGGAACCCCACCATAACATCCTTAATGGCATCAGAGAGACCCTCTCTGAAAGTCGCCGCCAGGGCGCACTCATTCCACTGAGTAAGCACAGACCATTTACGGAATCTTTGGCAGTAAATTTCCGCTTCATCTTGCCCCTGAGATAGGGACATCAAAGTTTTTTCTGCCTGAAGCTCCAAATGAGGTTCGTCATAAAGCAACCCCAAGGCCAGAAAAAACGCATCCACATTGAGCAACGCAGGATCTCCTGGTGTCAATGAAAAAGCCCAGTCTTGAGGGTCGCCCCGGAGCAAGGAAATCACAATCCTGACCTGCTGTGCAGGGTCTCCGGCAGAGCGAGATTTCAGAGACAAAAATAATTTGCAATTATTTCGAAAATTCTGAAACCCGGATCTATTCCCCGAGAAAAATTCCGGCAAAGGAATTCTCGGCTCAGATACAGGTGCATGACAAACAAAATCTTGCAAATTTTGTACCTTCGTGGCGAGATTATTCAAACCTGCAGTTACACTCTGAAGATCCATTACAAACAGGTGGACACAGAGCCATTCAAGGGTTAAGAGGAGGTAAGAAGCAGCTAGACAGCAATTAAGGGCTAGGCAGCAAAACTCTGAGGGGAAAAAAAAAAAAAAAATTTCCCTTCAACACTTCTTTTTCTCCTGCTTCAGCCCAAACAATTAACACTTTGCGGGCCGGTCAAACTGTCATGATCTCAATGGCAAGAGAACATAGCATAAGCATATATAGGAACTAGCTCTTGGAAGATGGGAACTGAGCTGACCATGAACTAAACCTAACGCACAACTAGCAGTGGCCGGGTAGCATGCCTACATTGATTCTAGATGCCCAGCCCAGCCGGAGGACTAAATAAAGCTAGCAGAGGAAAATATTAGTCCTAGCTCACCTCTAGAGAAATACCCCGAAAGGAGACAGAGGCCCCCCACATGTATTGGCGGTGAGTTGAGATGAAATAACAAACGTAGTATGAAAATAGGTTTAGCAAATTTGAGGTCCACTTACTACATAGCAGAAGACAGAAAGGACACTTTCATGGTCAGCTGAAAACCCTATCAAAAAACACCATCCAGAAATTACTTTAAAACTCTGGCATTAACTCATAACACCAGAGTGGCAATTCCCGTTCACAAGAGCTTTCCAGACACAGTAACGAAACTACAGCTGTGAACTGGAACAAAATGCAAAAACAAACATGGACAAAAGTCCAACTTATCTAGTAGTTGTCTAGGAGCAGGAACAAGCACAGAGAGGCTTCTGATAACATTGTTGACCGGCAAGCAACTAACAGAGCAGCAAGGTTATATAGCGACTCCCACATCTTGATGGGAACAGGTGAACAGAGAAGATGAAGACACCAGTTCAATTCCACCAGTAGCCACCGGGGGAGCCCAGAATCCAAATTCACAACAGTACCCTTTCTGTCTTCCTGCTATCTAGTAAGCGGACCTCGATTTTGCTAAACCTATTTTCATACTACGTTTGTCATTTTCATCTTAAATCACCGCCAATATATGTGGGGGCCTCTGTCTGCCTTTCGGGGAAATTTCTCTAGAGGTGAGCCAGGACTATATTTTCCTCTGCCAGGATTAGTTAGTCCTCCGGCCGGCGCTGGGCGTCTAGGGATAAAACGCAGGCTACGCTACCCGGCTACTGTTAGTTGTGCGGCAGGTTTAGTTCATGGTCAGTTTAAGTTTCCATCCTTCCAAGAGCTAGTTCCTATGTATGCTGGACTATGTTCTCTTGCCATTGAGAACCATAACAGTTTGACCGGCCCACAAAGGGTTAAATTAATTGGCAGAGAAAGGAGAGAAAAAAGAAGTCTGCTGAAAAAAATTTTTTTTTTTTTTTTTTCCCTTCAGTTCTGAGTGTGCTTTCAATTGAATCACTTGCAAGTCTGCCTATATTGCAGCCTTCCTCTCTCTCTCTCCTTCTAATCCTGGAATGGCTCTGTGTTCACCTGTTTAAAATGGATATTCAGAGTTTAGCTGCAGGTTTGAATAATCTCACCACGAAAGTTCAAAATTTACAAGATTTTGTTGTTCATGTTCCTATATCTGAACCTAGAATTCCTTTGCCTGAATTTTTTTCGGGGAATAGATCTTGCTTTCAAAATTTCAAAAATAATTGCAAGTTGTTTTTGTCCCTGAAATCTCGCTCTGCTGGAGATCCTGCTCAGCAGGTCAGGATTGTGATTTCCTTGCTCCGGGGCGACCCTCAAGATTGGGCTTTTGCATTGGCTCCAGGGGATCCTGCGTTGCTCAATGTGGATGCGTTTTTTCTGGCCTTGGGGTTGCTTTATGAGGAACCTCATTTAGAGCTTCAGGCGGAAAAAGCCTTGATGTCCCTATCTCAGGGGCAAGATGAAGTTGAAATATACTGCCAAAAATTCCGTAAATGGTCTGTGCTTACTCAGTGGAATGAGTGCGCCCTGGCGGCGAATTTCAGAGAGGGTCTCTCTGATGCCGTTAAGGATGTTATGGTGGGGTTCCCTGTGCCTGCGGGTCTGAATGAGTCCATGACAATGGCTATCCAGATCGATAGACGTCTGCGGGAGCGCAAACCTGTGCACCATTTGGCGGTGTCTACTGAGAAGACGCCAGAGAATATGCAATGTGATAGAATTCTGTCCAGAAGCGAACGGCAGAATTTTAGACGAAAAAATGGGTTGTGCTTTTATTGTGGTGATTCAACTCATGTTATATCAGCATGCTCTAAGCGTACTAAGAAGCTTGATAAGTCAATTTCAATTGGCACTTTTCAGTCTAAGTTTATTCTATCTGTGACCCTGATTTGTTCTTTATCATCTATTACCGCGGATGCCTATGTCGACTCTGGCGCCGCTTTGAGTCTTATGGATTGGTCCTTTGCCAAACGCTGTGGGTATGATTTAGAGCCTCTTGAAACTCCTATACCTCTGAAGGGGATTGACTCCACCCCATTGGCTAGTAATAAACCACAATACTGGACACAAGTAACTATGCGAATTAATCCGGATCATCAGGAGATTATTCGCTTTCTTGTGCTGTATAATCTACATGATGTGTTGGTGCTTGGATTGCCATGGCTGCAATCTCATAACCCAGTCCTCGACTGGAACGCTATGTCTGTGTTAAGCTGGGGATGTAAGGGGATGCATGGGGACGTACCTTTGGTTTCCATTTCGTCATCTATTCCCTCTGAGATTCCTGAATTCTTGTCTGACTATCGTGACGTTTTTGAAGAACCTAAGCTTGGTTCATTACCTCCGCACCGGGAGTGCGATTGTGCCATAGATTTGATTCCGGGTAGTAAATACCCTAAGGGTCGTTTATTTAATCTGTCTGTGCCTGAACATGCTGCTATGCGAGAATATATAAAGGAGTCCTTGGAAAAGGGACATATTCGTCCTTCGTCATCTCCCTTAGGAGCCGGTTTTTTCTTTGTGTCTAAGAAAGATGGCTCTTTGAGGCCGTGTATTGATTATCGGCTTTTGAATAAAATCACGGTTAAATATCAATATCCGTTGCCACTGCTGACTGATTTGTTTGCTCGCATAAAGGGGGCCAAGTGGTTCTCTAAGATAGATCTCCGTGGGGCGTATAATTTGGTGCGAATTAAGCAGGGGGATGAGTGGAAAACCGCATTTAATACGCCCGAGGGCCACTTTGAGTATTTGGTGATGCCTTTTGGCCTTTCAAATGCCCCTTCAGTCTTTCAGTCCTTTATGCATGACATTTTCCGTGATTATTTGGATAAATTTATGATCGTGTATCTGGATGATATTCTGATTTTTTCGGATGACTGGGACTCTCATGTCCAGCAGGTCAGGAGGGTTTTTCAGGTTTTGCGGTCTAATTCCTTGTGTGTGAAGGGTTCTAAGTGCGTTTTTGGGGTTCAAAAGATTTCCTTCTTGGGATACATTTTTTCCCCCTCTTCCATCGAGATGGATCCTGTCAAGGTTCGGGCTATTTGTGATTGGACGCAACCCTCTTCTCTTAAGAGTCTTCAGAAATTTTTGGGCTTTGCTAACTTTTATCGTCGATTTATTGCTGGTTTTTCTGATGTTGTTAAACCATTGACTGATTTGACTAAGAAGGGTGCTGATGTTGCTGATTGGTCCCCTGCTGCTGTGGAGGCCTTTCGGGAGCTTAAGCGCCGCTTTTCTTCCGCCCCTGTGTTGCGTCAGCCTGATGTTGCTCTTCCTTTTCAGGTTGAGGTCGACGCTTCTGAAATCGGAGCTGGGGCGGTTTTGTCGCAAAGAAGTTCCGACTGCTCCGTGATGAAACCTTGTGCTTTTTTTTCTCGTAAATTTTCGCCCGCCGAGCGGAATTATGATATTGGGAATCGGGAGCTTTTGGCCATGAAGTGGGCTTTTGAGGAGTGGCGTCATTGGCTTGAGGGGGCTAGACATCAGGTGGTGGTATTGACCGACCACAAAAATTTAATTTATCTTGAGTCCGCCAGACGCCTGAATCCTAGACAGGCGCGCTGGTCGTTGTTTTTCTCTCGGTTTAATTTTGTGGTGTCATACCTACCGGGTTCTAAGAATGTTAAGGCGGATGCCCTTTCTAGGAGTTTTGAGCCTGACTCCCCTGGTAATTCTGAACCTACAGGTATCCTTAAGGATGGAGTGATATTGTCTGCCGTTTCTCCAGACCTGCGGCGGGCCTTGCAGGATTTTCAGGCGGATAGACCTGATCGTTGCCCACCTGGTAGACTGTTTGTTCCTGATGATTGGACCAGTAAAGTCATTTCTGAGGTTCATTCTTCTGCGTTGGCAGGTCATCCTGGAATCTTTGGTACCAGGGATTTGGTGGCAAGGTCCTTCTGGTGGCCTTCCCTGTCACGAGATGTACGAGGCTTTGTGCAGTCTTGTGACGTTTGTGCTCGGGCCAAGCCTTGTTGTTCTCGGGCTAGTGGATTGTTGTTGCCCTTGCCTATCCCGAAGAGGCCTTGGACGCACATCTCGATGGATTTTATTTCGGATCTTCCTGTTTCTCAGAAGATGTCTGTCATCTGGGTGGTGTGTGACCGTTTCTCTAAGATGGTCCATTTGGTTCCCCTGCCTAAGTTGCCTTCTTCTTCCGAGTTGGTTCCTCTGTTTTTTCAAAATGTGGTTCGTTTGCATGGTATTCCGGAGAATATCGTTTCTGACAGAGGAACCCAATTCGTGTCTAGATTTTGGCGGGCATTCTGTGCTAGGATGGGCATAGATTTGTCTTTCTCGTCTTCTTTCCATCCTCAGACTAATGGCCAGACCGAGCGGACGAATCAGACTTTGGAGACATATTTGAGGTGTTTTGTGTCTGCAGATCAGGATGATTGGGTTGCTTTTTTGCCTTTAGCGGAGTTTGCCCTCAATAATCGGGCCAGCTCTGCCACCTTGGTGTCTCCTTTTTTCTGTAATTCGGGGTTTCATCCTCGATTTTCCTCCGGTCAGGTGGAATCTTCGGATTGTCCTGGAGTGGATGCTGTGGTGGAGAGGTTGCATCAGATTTGGGGGCAGGTGGTGGACAATTTGAAGTTGTCCCAGGAGAAGACTCAGCTTTTTGCCAACCGCCGGCGTCGGGTTGGTCCTCGGCTTTGTGTCGGGGACTTGGTGTGGTTGTCTTCTCGTTTTGTCCCTATGAGGGTTTCTTCTCCTAAGTTTAAGCCTCGGTTCATCGGCCCGTACAAGATATTGGAGATTCTTAACCCTGTGTCCTTCCGTTTGGACCTCCCTGCATCTTTTTCTATTCATAATGTTTTTCATCGGTCATTGTTGCGCAGGTATGAGGTACCGGTTGTGCCTTCCGTTGAGCCTCCTGCTCCGGTGTTGGTTGAGGGCGAGTTGGAGTACGTTGTGGAAAAAATCTTGGACTCCCGTGTTTCCAGACGGAAACTCCAGTATCTGGTCAAATGGAAGGGATACGGTCAGGAGGATAATTCTTGGGTGACTGCCTCTGATGTTCATGCCTCCGATCTGGTCCGTGCCTTTCATAGGGCTCATCCTGATCGCCCTGGTGGTTCTGGTGAGGGTTCGGTGCCCCCTCCTTGAGGGGGGGGTACTGTTGTGAAATTGGATTTTGGGCTCCCCCGGTGGCCACTGGTGGAATTGAACTTGTGTGCATCATCCCCTCTGTTCACCTGTTCCCATCAGGATGTGGGAGTCGCTATTTAACCTTGCTCCTCTGTCACTTCCATGCCGGTCAACATTGTAATCAGAAGCCTTTCTGTGCATGTTCCTGCTACCAGACAACTTCCAGCTAAGTCGGACTTTTGTCCTTGTTTGTTTTTTGCATTTTGTTCCAGTTCACAGCTGCAGTTTCGTTTCTGTGTCTGGAAAGCTCTTGTGATCTGAAATTGCCACTCTGATGTTATGAGTTAATACTAGAGTCTTAAAGTAATTTCAGGATGGTGTATTGATAGGGTTTTCAGCTGACCATGAAAGTACCCTTTCTGTCTTCCTGCTATCTAGTAAGCGGACCTCGATTTTGCTAAACCTATTTTCATACTACGTTTGTCATTTTCATCTTAAATCACCGCCAATATATGTGGGGGCCTCTGTCTGCCTTTCGGGGAAATTTCTCTAGAGGTGAGCCAGGACTATATTTTCCTCTGCCAGGATTAGTTAGTCCTCCGGCCGGCGCTGGGCGTCTAGGGATAAAACGCAGGCTACGCTACCCGGCTACTGTTAGTTGTGCGGCAGGTTTAGTTCATGGTCAGTTTAAGTTTCCATCCTTCCAAGAGCTAGTTCCTATGTATGCTGGGCTATGTTCTCTTGCCATTGAGAACCATAACACCTGGGTCACTTCGTTGTCATTCAGGTACTCGCTGGTCGCCCTCACTGCCTCGAGATCGGCGGCCGCACATGCACGTTGCTCCTCCATTTTCTGGAGGTGGAGCTCCTTCCTCGCTTCGGGGTACGTCTTCTCGCAGCAGTAGTCGGAGGGGGCGGTCATCACTTTTCGCACTGCTTTGGTACTCCCCTCCCATGGCACGCCCTTCTTCTTCTCCTGCGCTCCTCGTGGCGCTATAATGGCGGCAGTTTTGGCGGGAATTTTGGTGGCAAATAGCAATACACAGTCTTTAGGCAAACCACAGTTCCAATCACAATTCTGGCACAGTTCTTAGGCACACATGACCCAATTTTTCAGGCTTAAGTAGATCCTGTTCGTGACGCCAAAAAGTCGGAGCGCCCCCACGTTAAGGGCAATGATGTCCTCGGTACCGGGTCTCTCTCTCTCTGTTCTGGGGATGCCACGGTGGCCCGACCTGGTCCGTGGCCCTTCTGAGGGGTGTCCAATTAAAGGTGAAAAGTTTGTCTGGTGTTCGTGACGCCACCTGTGGTATTCGGTCAGTGTGACCGATGCTGCTAGGGGTCCGCTGGGGTGATGGAGTGGCAGCTAGATGGTATACCTTCCCAAAGGTGAAGTATGTCCCCAGGGCTTCCCAGATGTGTAAGTGGTGATGGTGGACAATGTAAGACGCAATAAATAACGAGGACACAAAGGTTGCAGTCTCTTTACTTTTTACTGAAGACTTCAGCATCCACAGTCCAGAGTACCGTTCACAGGGCAGGCAGAGTCCGGTTGGTCTGAAGGCATATCCAGAGTTCTCTTAACCAGGTGGAAATCAGTAGCCTTCCTACTAGCGCCTGTGTGTTGTAGTACTTCCCTGCTGAGCACCACGGCATAGTCCTCACAACTTTCGTGGATGTTTCTGATGTTCTCTCTCTCTGTCCCCCAGATGGTATGGATAGGACAACCCGTATGACTGGGATAGCCTGGGGCTTGTTTGTAGGGACCCTAGAGACACCCCGACCCCCACAATTTGCCACCATGTCTTCTTAGGTATTAAGGTCGGGCAGCCAACTTGGAATTGACTGTCCTGCCAGTCTCTGAAGTAATGCGTAGAGTCAATTACTCCCTCGGTGTTCCGGCCACCGGCTACGCGCCTCAGAAGGAGGCTGCCGATCTTGGGGCAGAACTCCTCCCGGTATTATCTCCTTGTGCTGTGACTTCGTTTCTCACTCTCCACAATACAATTCCTTTCTTGTCCTTTCTTAGCATGCTGCCACATGTGGGGCAGGTGCAGCTCCGTGTCTGTCTGTCTCGCTAGGCCTCTGTCAGGTTCCCACCCCTGACAGGGACCCTCTGGAGGCTACCGATTTTGGGGCAGAACTCCTCCCGGTGTTATCTCCTTCTGCTGTGACTTCGTTTCTCACTCTCCACAATACAATTCCTTTCTTGTCCTTTCTTAGGATGCTGCCGCACGTGGGGCAGGCGCAGCTCCATGTCTTTCTGTCTCGCTAGGCCTCTGTCAGGATCCCACCCCTGACAGGGATCCTCTGTCTGCAGCTCAGATGTTCCTCCTTTTCCCCGTCTGCCTGACAGGTGCTCACTGGGTCAAACCCAGGCAGCGTCTGACTAACTTTCTATCCAACCCACCAGTTTTACCCGTATGTGAGGAGTGCCCTAATAGATAGAAGCAAGGCTCCCCCTGGTGGACTGGAGTGTGAAGTGTAGTGTGTGACTTGTGATACCTGGCAAGGTGAACTCCTTTAGTACTATCAGATGTAATATCACTCTCCCTGGTGGAAGAGCGACATTACTGCAACGACCAGGACTCTGGGGTGCTGCACATCCACTCATGGTCTCGAAGTAATCCTCAGTCAACACTAGTGATCAAAGAACATCTGTGATTACCATGAAAGGCAAGGTGGGTCCATTACTTTCCACCAACCAGCTCAGATACCAGTGTTGACTGAGATTACCCAGAACTAAGAATTGGACTGTAATGGACCCATATTATGTGCCATGACAATGGTGCCATAAGCTCATTGATTACCTTCGTTCACTATGGTTACTCAGAGCTCATGGGTGGATGGTAATGAACACACCTTACCTTTGATGGTAATACCCAATGACCATCTGTGTTGACTGCGGTCACCCAATGATCTAAATTCGCCAAGTCTCGTAATATGGATCCATTACAATCTATGCCTAAACTTTGTCTCGGTTATCACTGGTCCTCAATAACCTTTTGACATGACTATATCATATAGGATGGGTGCATTACTATCTAGCCAAAACCAGAGCATAATTTTACTAAATTTGCCATCATCCTGCTTCCAGCCACCTCTACTCCCCAGCATGCACTGTATCTTGAAAAGTCAATGTCCATTAATCAATGACAAAGTGCCCAAAATATATAAGGATGCTTCACAGAGTCCTCTGTGCTTGAGCTAAAAGGTCCTCTTGGTTTATTTGACTTTTGGTGTTCTTTTTTTCCTGTTGAACCTGGTTTCTGCTCAACTTGTATACTTGATCTCCTACTCTTGTCTGCTCCAAGACTTGACTTTTGCCTCATCTCCACTTAAGAAAGAACTCTGTCTGCTCTGCCCGAATACTTCATCCATTATAATTCTTGCCTGCTGCCCTTGTTTTTGGTGTTTCCTGTTCCTCAACATATCAGCCATTGTCTACGTAGTATATTCGGAGGGTAGAGACCCGAGTATCGAACACCTTTTTGCAGAAGCCATGGTTGAGGAACTAGTGGTCTTTAGACCAGACTCACTGATCTAACCCTATGCCATACTCCTTAGTGTCCAAGTGGGCCCATGTGTCCAGTTTGTCAAATAAGACATAACATCCACCCAAACATAGATCAATGAGGTGTGCAGGTTATTCTCTGATTTCAGAAACCCCCCGAGTGCAGTTTATTAAAAATAAAAGCAACTGAGCCATACTCACCTTTACAAGGTCTAGAGCCAAGTCTCCACCACCACAACTCTGATGTCATGTAGACAGGACTGCAGTCTATCAATGAGCTCAATGGCTTTGTCCGAGTTGGTGGCACCAACTACTCAGAGCCGCTGATAGCACTGATTAGCTGCAGCGCTGTTGACATGGTGTCAGTGATGCAGACAAAATCTAGCAACAAGGGTAAAGGAGGATGTAGCCCATGGACACATGTTTTCCAAAACCAGAAAACCCCCTTTACTGAACTGAAACAACTTGGATCTAACTGAACTTATTTTGGCCACATTTTTGAGTTTTTTCATAACCTATTTCCACAACGGCTCCCACCCAGAGTCCATACATAAAGCACTGAAGGATAATGATGGATCGAATACCAGCACTCAAATGCAATTTGAAGTGAATCTATTTCATATCACAGCTGCGCTCTGTCCTGAAATAAATTCACTACAAATTGCATCTGTCTGCTTCTCGCCCTGTCTCATTGCGAGACTTTCTTTATCACCAGTTGACTGCGGCTTAAATATTTATACGTTTAATACTCCTTTTAATGGTAGTATCTGGTGTTTTTGATAAGATATATGTAACTTCAGTTTCTGTATCGGATGCAAAAACTATAATTTTGTTATTTATATGCTTTCTGGAATTTCATTGTGTCTTTTAGTGATGTCACTTTTCTGTTAGATTATATTTCATTACAAAATCTACTCACATAGAAAGTATTGCTAGGCTATATATTAGTATCTAAGTATCTATAGTTCTGTGCATTGGATGTCGTATAATAGTAGTTATATTCTTGTACATAGAAAGCAGTATTATAGTAGTTATATTCTTGTACATAGGGCAGTATTATAGTAGTTAGTCTGCAAAGTGCATTATGTGAGTGTATCATACAAGTATGTGGAGCTATGAAAGAATTAATCCAGAATTTAATATGATGTATACAGACTGTACCCTGCCATATGCCACCATCACACTCTAATCAACATGTCCATTTATCTATTCTTCCTACAGGTACGTGACCCAGCTTTTCCACACTGAGTTTTCCATACCTCTCCTCCTTGCAACTACTTGGTACGTGACCCAGCTTTTCCACACTGACTTTTCCGTACCTCTCCTCCTTGCAACCACTTGGCATGTGACCCAGCTTTTCCACACTGACTTTTCCATACCTCTGCCCCTTGCAACCATTTGGTATGTGACTCAGTTTTTCTACATTGAATTTTCCATACCTCTGCTCCTTGCAACCACTTGGTACGCTTTTCAACTAACCCCTGCAATACCCCAATGTTATTTATGACCTTGTTTACCCTGCCTTGATCATATGCATCTGGCTCACTCTTAATTGTAAGACCAAGACAAGCACAGACCACTGCCCTCTACTTCACATCTGAATGCACTTTCTAACACATGTATTGCATAGCATAAGTCTGCCAAGACATCAGACTGCCCAGTGCATCATATAAGTGTATCATACAACTGTGTGGAGCTATGAAATAATTAATCCAGAATTGAACCAGAAGGGAGCTGAAGGTAGCTGGAAAGTCACTGTAAACAATGTTTCTGTTTGCTTTCACTCTCGCCCCTATAACCCCACTAATCCCTACACCAAGTAAGGAACTGATTATCTCTCCCTCCATCCTCCCCATTCATCTCACCTCCTCCTCAGAACTTTTCCGCAACATACAATTCTCTGTCTACAAACACAGACAGCCCTCTCATGCTCTCTCCTCCTCCCACCTGCTATCACTTTCTCTGCTCCTCCTCACTGCTGGGGCTATTTCTCCAAACCCTGGTCCTCCTCACCACATCCCCACAGTCATTTCTACCTCCCATCCACGCTCTATCACAAATTTCCATAACCTCTCTAACCTTGTACCCATTCGCCCAGCCCCTCTTCCCCAGTCCCACTAACAGGAATTTATGGAACGTTCACTCTGCAACAAACATTCCTACATCCATAATCTTTTCATTACTAACAAACTCTCCTTCCTCGCTATTGTAATAGTATGCAGGTACTGAGTGTGTCACCACGGAACAGACAGACCAACAGTTGAGGGGTTTAATAACAGGAATCAGGTTCTCCTCGCAGGGAGGAAGCAGTAGAATATAACTAACAATATAACAGTGCAAAAATATGAGAGTCAAACAGTGCAACAGAATTAAGCAGGATTTCATGAGAAAAAGAACACTTATCAGTCTGATGAGGACTTGCTTGAAGGGTCGTCTTCTCCAACGTAGGCGCCGAGATACAGCGGCACTTGTCATCCCTCTGTTGACCGTGGGCTGAGTAGTCTCTAGGAGCCCGCTGCCTGGGGTTTCGGGAGTTAATGTGATATGCACAGGCTCTGAGTCTTTAGCTTTTACAGCACAGTCTATCCCGGGAAAACGATGATCAGTCTATTATTAAGTCTCTCACCAGAAATCAGGGGCTCTGCACTGATACATGGATACCAGGGGTCACAGTCTCTGTACTGATACCGTGGGTACCAGGGGGTCACAGTCTCTGCATGGGCCAATGTCTCTGCACGGGTCTCAAAGCACCCCTTTCCAGTCACAGAGTCCGCTTTCATGTACTCACAAGATACAGTCTTTCTGGGCATTCTCCCTGTATTTATCCTCTGACCGGGAACTCTCTCTCCCGGAGCGCAGCTGCGCCCTGCTCTGACCACTGCTCACGCTGCTCTACTCCTTGCACGCGCCTTTCTCCCTCTCTGCCCAGCTTCCTTCCTGTCCCAGTATCTAAGTCTGACCCCTGGGGAACCTGTAGCACAGCTCAATGGTTCCAGGCACAGAGCCGAGAAGGTAACCGCCCCCGGACTGTTCTTGTGCTTCACCTCCTTACACTATCATCAAAACCTGGCTCACCCCCACTGACACAGCATCTCCAGCTGCACTTTCATATGGTGGATTCCACCTTTCCCACATTCCCTGACCCAGCAACAAGCATGGCGGAGGAGTTGGTTTTCTCCTGTCAGATAATTGCCCCATTACCCATGGAGCGCCCCATCAGGGCAAGGGGTTACTCGGTACCGGGTCCGGTGTTCACAGGGGGATGTCACGGTGGCTGACCTGGTCCGTGGCCCTGGGACGTCCATATAAAAGGGAAAGGTCTTTAAAGGGATAAAGTTTATGGTCGTGATGCCACCTGTGGTATTCAGTCAGGGTGACCGACGCTGCTTTAAGGGGTACACTGGGGTGATTGTCATGATCTCAATGGCAAGAGAACATAGCATAAGCATATATAGGAACTAGCTCTTGGAAGATGGGAACTGAGCTGACCATGAACTAAACCTAACGCACAACTAGCAGTGGCCGGGTAGCATGCCTACGTTGATTCTAGATGCCCAGCCCAGCCGGAGGACTAAATAAAGCTAGCAGAGGAAAATATTAGTCCTAGCTCACCTCTAGAGAAATACCCCGAAAGGAGACAGAGGCCCCCCACATGTATTGGCGGTGAGTTGAGATGAAATAACAAACGTAGTATGAAAATAGGTTTAGCAAATTTGAGGTCCACTTACTACATAGCAGAAGACAGAAAGGACACTTTCATGGTCAGCTGAAAACCCTATCAAAAACACCATCCAGAAATTACTTTAAAACTCTGGCATTAACTCATAACACCAGAGTGGCAATTCCCGTTCACAAGAGCTTTCCAGACACAGTAACGAAACTACAGCTGTGAACTGGAACAAAATGCAAAAACAAACATGGACAAGAGTCCAACTTATCTAGTAGTTGTCTAGGAGCAGGAACAAGCACAGAGAGGCTTCTGATAACATTGTTGACCGGCAAGCAACTAACAGAGCAGCAAGGTTATATAGCGACTCCCACATCTTGATGGGAACAGGTGAACAGAGAAGATGAAGACACCAGTTCAATTCCACCAGTAGCCACCGGGGGAGCCCAGAATCCAAATTCACAACAGTACCCCCCCCTCAAGGAGGGGGCACCGAACCCTCACCAGAACCACCAGGGCGATCAGGATGGGCCCTATGAAAGGCACGAACCAGATCGGAGGCATGAACATCAGATGCATTCACCCAAGAATTATCCTCCTGGCCGTATCCCTTCCACTTGACCAGATACTGGAGTCTCCGTCTGGAAACACGAGAGTCCAAGATTTTCTCCACAACGTACTCCAACTCACCCTCAACCAACACTGGAGCAGGAGGCTCAACGGAAGGCACAACCGGTACCTCATACCTGCGCAATAATGACCGATGAAAAACGTTATGAATAGAAAAGGATGCAGGGAGGTCCAAACGGAAGGAAACAGGGTTAAGAATCTCCAATATCTTATACGGGCCGATAAACCGAGGCTTAAACTTAGGAGAAGAGACCCTCATAGGGACAAAACGAGAAGACAACCACACCAAATCCCCAACAGAAAGCCGAGGACCAACACGACGGTGGCGGTTGGCAAAAAGCTGAGTCTTCTCCTGGGACAACCTCAAATTGTCCACCACCTGCCCCCAGATCTGATGCAATCTCTCCACCACAGCATCCACTCCAGGACAATCCGAAGATTCCACCTGACCAGAGGAAAATCGAGGATGAAACCCCGAATTACAGAAAAACGGGGACACCAAAGTGGCAGAGCTGGCCCGATTATTGAGAGCGAACTCCGCCAATGGCAAAAAAGCAACCCAATCATCCTGGTCAGCAGACACAAAACACCTCAGATATGTCTCCAGGGTCTGATTAATCCGCTCGGTCTGGCCATTCGTCTGAGGATGGAAAGCGGACGAAAAAGATAAATCTATGCCCATCCTAGCACAGAATGCCCGCCAAAATCTAGACACGAATTGGGTCCCTCTGTCAGAAACGATATTCTCAGGAATACCATGCAAACGAACAACATTTTGAAAAAACAGAGGAACCAACTCGGAAGAAGAAGGTAACTTGGGCAGAGGAACCAAATGGACCATCTTAGAAAAACGGTCACACACCACCCAGATGACAGACATCTTCTGAGAAACAGGCAGATCTGAAATAAAATCCATCGAGATGTGCGTCCAAGGCCTCTTAGGAATAGGCAAGGGCAACAATAATCCACTAGCCCGAGAACAACAAGGCTTGGCCCGAGCACAAACGTCACAAGACTGCACAAAGCCTCGCACATCTCGTGACAGGGAAGGCCACCAGAAGGACCTTGCCACCAAATCCCTGGTACCAAAAATGCCAGGATGACCTGCCAACGCAGAAGAATGAACCTCAGAGATGACTCTACTGGTCCAATCATCAGGAACAAACAGTTTATCAGGTGGGCAACGATCAGGTCTCTCCGCCTGAAACTCCTGCAAGGCCCGCCACAGGTCTGGAGAAACGGCTGACAATACCACTCCATCCTTAAGGATACCTGTGGGCTCAGAGTTACCAGGCGAGTCAGGCTCAAAACTCCTAGAAAGGGCATCCGCCTTAACATTCTTAGAACCCGGTAGGTATGACACCACAAAATTAAACCGAGAGAAAAATAATGACCAGCGCGCCTGTCTAGGATTCAGGCGCCTGGCGGTCTCAAGATAAATCAAATTTTTGTGGTCAGTCAATACCACCACCTGATGTCTGGCCCCCTCAAGCCAATGGCGCCACTCCTCAAAAGCCCACTTCATGGCCAAAAGCTCCCGATTCCCAACATCATAATTCCGCTCAGCGGGCGAAAATTTACGGGAAAAGAAGGCACAAGGCCTCATCACGGAGCAGTCAGAACTTTTCTGCGACAACACTGCCCCAGCTCCGATCTCAGAAGCGTCGACCTCAACCTGAAAAGGTAGAGCAACATCAGGCTGACGCAACACAGGGGCAGAGGAAAAACGGCGCTTAAGCTCCCGAAAGGCCTCCACAGCATCAGGGGACCAATCAGCAACATCAGCACCCTTCTTAGTCAAATCGGTCAATGGCTTAGCAATATCCGAAAAACCAGCAATAAATCGACGATAAAAGTTAGCAAAGCCCAAAAATTTCTGAAGACTCTTAAGAGAAGAGGGCTGCGTCCAATCACAAATAGCTTGAACCTTGACAGGATCCATTTCAATGGAAGAGGGGGAAAAAATATATCCCAAAAAGGAAATCCTCTGTACCCCAAAAACACACTTAGAACCCTTCACACACAAAGAATTAGACCGCAAAACCTGAAAAACCCTCCTGACTTGCTGGACATGAGAGTCCCAGTCATCCGAAAAAATCAGAATATCATCCAGATACACAATCATAAATTTATCCAAATAATCGCGAAAAATATCATGCATAAAGGACTGGAAAACTGACGGAGCATTAGAAAGACCAAAAGGCATCACTAAATACTCAAAGTGGCCCTCGGGCGTATTAAATGCGGTTTTCCACTCATCCCCCTGCCTGATTCGCACCAAATTATACGCCCCACGAAGGTCAATCTTAGAGAACCACTTGGCCCCCTTTATGCGAGCAAACAAATCAGTCAGCAACGGCAATGGGTATTGATATTTAACAGTGATTTTATTCAAAAGCCGATAATCAATACATGGTCTCAAAGAGCCGTCTTTTTTTGACACAAAGAAAAAACCGGCTCCTAAGGGAGATGACGATGGACGAATATGTCCCTTTTCCAAGGACTCCTTTATATATTCTCGCATAGCAGCATGTTCAGGCACAGACAGATTAAATAAACGACCCTTTGGGTATTTACTACCCGGGATTAAATCTATGGCACAATCGCACTCTCGGTGCGGAGGTAACGAACCAAGCTTGGATTCTTCAAAGACGTCACGATAGTCAGACAGGAACTCAGGAATTTCAGAGGGAATGGATGATGAAATGGAAACCACAGGTACATCCCCATGAGCCCCCTTACATCCCCAGCTCAACACAGACATAGCTCTCCAGTCGAGGACTGGGTTGTGAGATTGCAGCCAAGGCAATCCTAGCACCAAATCATCATGTAGATTATACAGCACCAGAAAGCGAATAATCTCCTGGTGATCCGGATTAATACGCATAGTTACTTGTGTCCAGTATTGTGGTTTATTATTAGCCAATGGGGTGGAGTCAATTCCCTTCAGAGGAATAGGAGTCTCCAAAGGCTCTAAATCATACCCACAGCGTTTGGCAAAGGACCAATCCATAAGACTCAAAGCGGCGCCAGAGTCGACATAGGCGTCCGTGGTAATAGATGACAAAGAGCAAATCAGGGTCACAGATAGAATAAATTTAGACGGTAAGGTGCAAATGGAAACAGATTTACCAAGCTTTTTAGTGCGCTTAGAGCATGCTGATATAACATGAGTAGAATCACCACAATAGAAACACAACCCATTTTTCCGTCTAAAATTCTGCCGCTCGCTTCGGGACAGAATTCTATCACACTGCATACTCTCTGGCGACTTCTCAGTGGACACCGCCAGATGGTGCACTGGTTTGCGCTCCCGCAAACGCCTATCGATCTGAATAGCCATTGTCATGGACTCATTCAGACCCGCAGGCACAGGGAACCCCACCATAACATCCTTAATGGCATCAGAGAGACCCTCTCTGAAAGTCGCCGCCAGGGCGCACTCATTCCACTGAGTAAGCACAGACCATTTACGGAATCTTTGGCAGTAAATTTCCGCTTCATCTTGCCCCTGAGATAGGGACATCAAAGTTTTTTCTGCCTGAAGCTCCAAATGAGGTTCGTCATAAAGCAACCCCAAGGCCAGAAAAAACGCATCCACATTGAGCAACGCAGGATCCCCTGGTGTCAATGAAAAAGCCCAGTCTTGAGGGTCGCCCCGGAGCAAGGAAATCACAATCCTGACCTGCTGTGCAGGGTCTCCGGCAGAGCGAGATTTCAGAGACAAAAATAATTTGCAATTATTTCGAAAATTCTGAAACCCGGATCTATTCCCCGAGAAAAATTCCGGCAAAGGAATTCTCGGCTCAGATACAGGTGCATGACAAACAAAATCTTGCAAATTTTGTACCTTCGTGGCGAGATTATTCAAACCTGCAGTTACACTCTGAAGATCCATTACAAACAGGTGGACACAGAGCCATTCAAGGGTTAAGAGGAGGTAAGAAGCAGCTAGACAGCAATTAAGGGCTAGGCAGCAAAACTCTGAGGGGAAAAAAAAAAAAATTTCCCTTCAACACTTCTTTTTCTCCTGCTTCAGCCCAAACAATTAACACTTTGCGGGCCGGTCAAACTGTCATGATCTCAATGGCAAGAGAACATAGCATAAGCATATATAGGAACTAGCTCTTGGAAGATGGGAACTGAGCTGACCATGAACTAAACCTAACGCACAACTAGCAGTGGCCGGGTAGCATGCCTACGTTGATTCTAGATGCCCAGCCCAGCCGGAGGACTAAATAAAGCTAGCAGAGGAAAATATTAGTCCTAGCTCACCTCTAGAGAAATACCCCGAAAGGAGACAGAGGCCCCCCACATGTATTGGCGGTGAGTTGAGATGAAATAACAAACGTAGTATGAAAATAGGTTTAGCAAATTTGAGGTCCACTTACTACATAGCAGAAGACAGAAAGGACACTTTCATGGTCAGCTGAAAACCCTATCAAAAACACCATCCAGAAATTACTTTAAAACTCTGGCATTAACTCATAACACCAGAGTGGCAATTCCCGTTCACAAGAGCTTTCCAGACACAGTAACGAAACTACAGCTGTGAACTGGAACAAAATGCAAAAACAAACATGGACAAGAGTCCAACTTATCTAGTAGTTGTCTAGGAGCAGGAACAAGCACAGAGAGGCTTCTGATAACATTGTTGACCGGCAAGCAACTAACAGAGCAGCAAGGTTATATAGCGACTCCCACATCTTGATGGGAACAGGTGAACAGAGAAGATGAAGACACCAGTTCAATTCCACCAGTAGCCACCGGGGGAGCCCAGAATCCAAATTCACAACAGGTGATGTTATGGCAGCTAGATGGTATACCTTCCCACAGGTGAAGTATATCCCCAGGGCTTCCCAGTATGTAGATGGTAGAATGGTGAGAGGTGCAGTGAAGAACAATGACACAGGATTGCAGTCTCTTTACCTTGTTTACTGTTGGTTTCAGCAGCCACAGTCCAGGGCACAAGATCACAGGGCAGGTAGAGTCCAGCCGGTTTGGAAGCAAGTCCAGAGTCCCCTTGTCTAGGTGGAAATCAATAGCCTTCCCTTGAGCTGTAGTGGTGTAGTCCCTTACTGCATAAGCTTCAAATAAGGTCCTCACAGATGTGGTGTTTCTCTCTCCATCCCCTGTAGTCAGATAGGACAAAACCCGTATGTCTGGTGGCTTGAGGTGGTTTATAGGGACTCTAGCATGCCCTGGCCTCTGAGGGGTGCCACCGTGCCTACTGGGTGTGGGTGCGGACAGGTAACTTGCAATTTGCTGTCCTGCCAGTCTCTGAAGTAAGGCGTAGAGGTCCTTACTACCTCGGTGTTTCGGCTACCGGCATTATCTGCGCCTCAGAAGGAGGCAGCCTGCTCGGGGCTGGTCCCCTTCTGGTATCCTTTCCTGTGCTTTGCTTTCCTGCATGCTCACTGCAACGTATTCTGCTTTCTGAAATGTCTCCTTCCAGGAGCTGTAGCACTTCAGGCTACACGGCTCCTCTGCTTCCTTTCCCTCTGTCTCTCTGACAGGAACTGAACTCTTTCCCTCTAGATCAGGATGTACTTATATGGGAATTCACCTTAAACAGGCTTAGAGCTCCCCCTTCTGGTCTGGAATGTGAACATGTTGCATGCATTGTGTTACCTGACAAAGAGTTCTCCTTCGTTGCCTCCAAACGTAACATCACTCTCCCCATGAGGAGAGCAACATTACTGTGATGACCAGGACCTTAGGGCACCACACTCACATCCCACTTCCACCCTCTGTTACCCTCCCTTCCACTGGGGTGCAATCTGTGTGCATCTACTCTCCAACCAACCTCCAAATGGCTGTCATATACTGCCCCCAGGGCCAGCCACCACCTTCTTCGACCACTTCACCACATGGCTACTTCACTTCCTTTCCGCTGACATCCCCACTATCATCATGGGTGACTTCAATATACCCATTGACAAACCCCACTCAGCTGTCACTAAACTTCTATCTCTCACTTCCTCCTTTGGCCTCACTCAATGGTCTTTTGCAGCCACTCACAAAGAAGGCCACACACTGGACCTCATCTTCACCCGCCTCTGCTCCCTATCTAACCTCTCTAACTCACCTATACTTTTTTCTGACCACAACTTACTCACATTTTTTTCCCTTTCCCCTCCAGGTCCACAATCCCCACCCCACAAACTTGCACACCCACGCACAAATCTCAAACACCTAGATATAGACTCACTCTCTGAATCACTTCTCCCTCTTAGGCCGTTTTTTTCTCGTCCATATTACACTTGCGAGTGAAATCACAGCATGCTGCGATTGTCTGCGTATCTCAGCTGAGAAATGCCAATGCAAGTCTATGGGTGCGAGAAAAAAATCGCACAGCACATGGACCATCAATGTGACTTGTGAGAAATTCTCAGGCATTGGGCAGGTGACAGGAAAGGCTGAGCCATTATTTGCTCATTTTGCAAGTGTGTGAGAAAATCTCACCATACAGATGACACACGGATACTTTTTAGAGAAAAAAACACATCCTGGCATTGCACACGGATGAGATACGGATCACCATACGGAAAACATTTGTGCGATTCTCAGCAGACTAAATCGGACAGATTTTTTTATACATTGTGTGTGACCCCGGCCTTAGAGACATAAGTTCCCTACACAATGCGGATGCCGCTGCCGCTTTATATAACACCACAATAGCTACAGCTCTTGAATTGCTCGCCCCTCTCACACATACCAAAGCTCGCAAAATCAACAGACAACCCTGGCACACCAGCATGACCAAAGAACTGAGGCGGGCTTCCAGGGTTGCTTAGCAAAGATGGAAAAGATCACACTCCAATGAGGATTTCACTTCATTCAAAGAGTCTCTCACTACTTTCAAGGCCACACTCGCCACATCAAAACAAACCTACTTTTCATCTCTCATATCCTCCTTCTCTCACAACCCTAAACAGCTAGTCAACACCTTCAATTGTCTCCTCCATCCTCCAGCACCTCCTTCCTCTCCACTTATCACAGCTGAAGACTTTGCCTCATTCTTCAAACAGAAGATTGATAACATCAGCTTTGGCCTACAACCACCAGAATCCCTCCTCCTAACTACTTAGCCCTCCTCCTCCAAAACCAGCTTCTCCACCATTACAGAACACCAACTTTCTGCCCTACTCTCGAGATCACATCTCACACCTGTGAGCTTGACTTGATCCCATCCCACTTCATCCCAAACCTCACCACACTCTTTATCCCAACCCTAACCCATCTCTTCAACCTGTCACTAACAACTGGTGTATTTCCCTCATGGTTCAAACATGCCTCAATCACACCCATCCTTAAAAAGCACTTGCTTGACCCATCCTCTGTATCTAGCTATCACCCCATATCACTCCTCCCCTATGCCTCAAAACTCCTGGAACAACATGTCAATTTTGAACTGTCCTCCCACCTCTCTTCCTGTTACCTCTTTGACCACTTACAGTCTGGTCTCCGACCATGTCACTCCACTAAAACTGCCCTAACAGAAGTCACCAATGACCTACTGACTGCCAAAACCATACGGCACTACTCTGTCCTCCTCCTCCTGGACCTGTCCTCTGCCTTTGACACAGTGGACCATTCCCTATTACTAGAGAAATTCTCATCTCTTGGCATCAGTGACTTTGCCTTATCTTGGATCGCGTCATACCTAACAGACCTGACATTCAGTGTCTCCAATTCACACACTACCACCTCTCCTCGCCCCCTATCTGTCGGAGTCCCACAAGGTTCAGTCCTAGGGCCCCTGCTCTTCTCCATTTACACCTTCGGCCTGGGACAGCTCCTAGTGTCTCATGGTTTGCAGTATCATCTCTATGCTGATGACACACAGAGCTACCTTTCTGGACCAGATATCACCTCCCTACTAACCAAAGTCCCAGAATGTCTGTCCGCTATTTCAGCCTTCTTCTCCGCTAGATTTGTAAAACTTAACATGGAAAAAACAGAATTCATCATCTTTCCCCCATCTCACTCGACTCCCCTGACAGACCTATCCATTAAAGTAAATGGATGCTCACTCTTCCCAGTCCCACAAGCTCGCTACTTCGGGGTAAGCCTTGACTCTTATCTCTTCTTCAAACCACATATCCAAGCTCTTTCTACTTCCTGCCTACTTCAACTCAAAAATATTTACCGAATCCGTACATTCCTCAACCTAGAATCTGCGAAAACTCTAGAGCATGCCCTCATCATCTCCCACCTTGACTACTGCAACCTCCTACTTTGTGGCTTCCCCTCTAACACTCTCACACCCCACCAATCTATCCTAAACTCTGCTGCCTGTCTAATCAACCTTTCTCCCCCCGCTATTCCCCACTCTCTCCTGTATGTCAATCCCTTCACTGGCTTCCTATCACCAAGAGACTCCAGTTCAAAATCCTAAACATGACATACAAAGCCATCCACAACCTGTCTCCTCCATAGATCTGTGACCTTGTCTCCTGGTGTTTTGTTAAGGTTCAAAGAAATTGTGATGAATAAATAAATGCTCACATGAAAATTGAATAAGACAAAAATGAATTTACTTAATAAAAGATAATAAATATAAACAGTCACTCAAAATAACACATAATCAATAAACATAAGTCATACATTACATTGGAAATGGTAGTAGTCAAAATCGGCCTTCTCTCTGTGTCCTCGCTCATTCAAATCTGTCTCTGTGTGTCTCTCTATAATTCGTATTAATTGGAGTGTTGAAATCATATTAAAAAACATATAATACAACACATTCCACCCTTGATTTCAATCACTTTAATTAATTATCCCACCACTAAACTATTCAAATTCTTCATAAACCATTATACATTGTTCCCATATATTTATTTGTTTGCTACCAATAGAAAACTACGTTGGTACCAAAAACAATGGACATAAAAATCAAAAATCAAAAACAAAACAATGGACCAAAGATACTGGAAAATGAAATGTATTTGCAGAAATCTTCTTTTCTTCTTTAGACTATAAATCTAGATTGGTCTACGTTGCAGGGAAAGCACGGGGATTATTGTGCCCTCATCCTCTTGCCTAAAGGCCAAGATGACTTCACTGCTTTTCCCTGGTTGGCCAAATGGCAGACTCAAACATAATCTGTCCCCACCCTTATGACATTAATCCCTTGTCTCTGCAAAGCAACAGGTGAGGGGGGTGCAGGTGTCCGTGTCCATGGCTGAGTCCCTTCGTCTTCTATTGCTGCAGCTGGTCAGGACCTCACTTTATAAGCCATTTACATTCAGGCTTCTAGGGAAAGTTCTCCCCTCGCTTGTCATCAGCTGGTGGTTCTGAGGTTCACCCTGGTCACGGGTTAGCAGCATCTGGGCTCGGACTCAGCACTCAATTGGACATTGGCACAGAAGCAGCCTGCACTATTAGAAAGAAATTCAAAGTCACACTTGAAAAAGTTCAGTCCAAAGCAACAATCCAAGATGTATTAACTTGGTCCATGATAAATCAGTCCAAAAGTTCTGGTCCTGGTGGCTTATTTCTCCACCCCTTCATCACATGAATAAAACAAAAATACCTGGTCTAATAAAATATGCCCAAAACGACCTTTGAAATTTTCTACGATAGCAAACATATTTCTAATACTAAATACTAACTATATACTCAATAAAACATGTGTATCATATATATATATATATATATATATATATATATATATATATATATATATATATATATATATACATTACACTCACCGGCCACTTTATTAGGTACACCATGCTAGTAACGGGTTGGACCCCCTTTTGCCTTCAGAACTGCCTCAATTCTTCGTGGCATAGATTCAACAAGGTGCTGGAAGCATTCCTCAGAGATTTTGGTCCATATTGACATGATGGCATCACACAGTTGCCGCAGATTTGTCGGCTGCACATCCCAAAGATGCTCCATACAAGGCAGGATGGATCCATGCTTTCATGTTGTTTACGCCAAATTCTGACCCTACCATCCGAATGTCGCAGCAGAAATCGAGACTCATCAGACCAAGCAACGTTTTTCCAATCTTCTACTGTCCAATTTCGATGAGCTTGTACAAATTGTAGCCTCAGTTTCCTGTTCTTAGCTGAAAGGAGTGGTACCCGGTGTGGTCTTCTGCTGCTGTAGCCCATCTGCCTCAAAGTTCGACGCACTGTGCGTTCAGAGATGCTCTTAGGCCTACCTTGGTTGTAACGGGTGGCGATTTGAGTCACTGTTGCCTTTCTATCAGCTCGAACCAGTCTGCCCATTCTCCTCTGACCTCTGGCATCAACAAGGCATTTCCGCCCACAGAACTGCCGCTCACTGGATTTTTTTTCTTTTTCGGACCATTCTCTGTAAACCCTAGAGATGGTTGTGCGTGAAAATCCCAGTAGATCAGCAGTTTCTGAAATACTCAGACCAGCCCTTCTGGCACCAACAACCATGCCACGTTCAAAGGCACTCAAATCACCTTTCTTCCCCATACTGATGCTCGGTTTGAACTGCAGGAGATTGTCTTGACCATGTCTACATGCCTAAATGCACTGAGTTGCCGCCATGTGATTGGCTGATTAGAAATTAAGTGTTAACAAGAAGTTGGACAGGTGTACCTAATAAAGTGGCCGGTGAGTGTATATATATATCATGACTTACACATTGAAATATATCATAACTCCAAAATATCAAACACAGTTATTAAATGCATCAAATTAATATCAAACAAATTTGCATAATAGTGATCATTTCTGGTGTAATAATGTCATTAAAAAATTACTAAATTATGTTAATAATCAAAATCAAAATCAGTCATTAAATGTTTCCACATTTTTCATTAAAAACATAATGCAAACAAATATGCTTTTAACCCAATTCTAACAAATTAATTATTTATATCAATAACAAGCACATTACATCCACACACTGTCCCTGATTTCAGCAATGCATTCATTCAGTACCCAGTAAAGTTTCTCATTTACATATAAAACAAAGAAAATCACACTTTGGGTAACCCACACATTTGCATTGCATGTTAATTCTGTAGTGAAGTGTAGATGCAAGTTAAAAAACGAAAAACAAACATTCACTTAAAATAACATATACGTTTTTCAAAAACCCAATATACACAGAATTCCCAATATATAAAAAAACGTGAAAAAACTCAAAACATAAAATAAGTCACATCTAAATTTAAGTAGGTGGACTCCTGTTTCAATTCTGAAAAGACAAAAACTATTTACAGTTCACACATGGTAATCAGATGGCCAAGGATTTTTCTTTCAATCCTGCAAACAAACAAAAGGTTAATTTAAACCCCTCCACCCTCAATCAAACATTTGGTGGGCTGAAAGGAGAAAATTGTTCCTTTAAAAAAAAAAAGAGAAAGAAAGAAAAACTAATCACTGTGACCATGTGGATTTTCTTTGGCTATGAACCAATTTTAAACAAAGGATATCCATGACAAATACAGGGGTTTGCACAAACAACAAACAGTGACAAACATGTAACAAATAAGTCATGTCATCTATTACTTCAGTCAACCCCCATAATTTTTTGTCATCTCACTAAATTCATTGTCTGTAATTTTAACACCCTCTTTTCCTTGTATGTCTCGTTCACAATGGCTTCCACATACAGTCATCTTGTGTCTGTTGTGGTCTTTTGCCATTTAAAAACACCAAGGTCTAGCACCAAATGACAGCGGACTGTCAATTGGAAGGCATTACAAACCCTCAAATGATGAATGCAAATTTATGCATCACAAAGACAAAACCCAATTCATCATATCCGCCAGCACATATGTCATAATGTGCTCCCAGGATTTTTTTTCTTCACATCAAACTATTAAAACAAAAACAAACATCATTAGTCATCAACAAATGGCAAAACTGTTCAATCACACATCACATGGAATATTCCACAACTTTTATCTAAAGATCTGTGTTGGATTAGTCCATGAGGGAATACAGTTATGGTATTGGAGGAGTCAAAGGGGCGGGTGCAGTAGGGACTTTATCAGGTGTCCCAGCTCTACCCTTCAAACCTCCTATCTCATTTGTCGCCACCCTCCTGGGTCTGACGATTTTCAATCTGCCATTTCTGCTCAGATCCTGCCATCTTCTGAGAAGGTTACATGTAGAAATCCCATCTATCTCTTGAAATGGAACTCCACTCGCTATCAGGTCACAAAACAGCTCCTTTGTGCTTTATCTAACTTGGATATTATCACCTTTCCTCCTCTCTTGTTCTACTCTGTCTATTATTCAACTTCTTAACACTTTTGCTTTCTCTAGAGCAGATAACTGAGAGATCAAACTGCATGCTGTATATACATTAGTGTAGTTTCCCATGAGCGCACTGAACATGGTGAATAATGGGGATTTGTAAGCAGCTGGAGCACCTTCAATGAACTTATTTTTCATCAGCTCTGTCATCACTGCAGCATCTGGCCCCTTCCAATCTTCGACAACAGCAAAGTGATCACTCATATCTGACAAAGGATTGCGAGTTATACCACCTATACATGCCATTTCTCTCAGTCTCTGAACTGCATCTGCAAGAGACTCCCATCGTGTTTGTGGTATTAGTTCAATAGGAGAATCATATACTTGTGCCACAGAATCCCTCACCAAATGCAATAGGGAAAAATTCTCTGCAGTGTCCCTTGCACTTCTCATTTTTAGACGCACCATGGGATCAATACAAATACTAGCAATTCTTATACCCTCATCACAGTTCTAGATTATCGTATCGGCTCCAAAATCCCATAACCTGAGAATCCATGTTAATAAATGCTCTCCTGCTTGCTGTCAGTATCTGGTGGCTAATTCTGTTAGTTCCCCTGCAGTATAATTCCGAGATTCCTGTGTCATGGCTAGTGTTGAGCATTCCGATACCGCAAGTATCGGGTATCGGCCGATACTTGCGGTATCGGAATTCTGATACCGAGATCCGATACTTGCCGCATATCGGATACCGGAATCGGAAGTTCCCAGGATTCAAACTGCACGAATTCAGCCAATGAGGAATGATTTTGAGTGTGGGCACATCCTGTTCAGCATGGTGGGCATGTAACTACTGGCAAGGCTGTGATTGGCTGCTGAAATGATGTCATGCTGCAGTTTAAAAGTCGCTGGCGCCATTTTGCGCTCACTCTGCTGTGAATTCAGTTAGTGACAGGACGCTGTGTGCTGACTGAGGGCCAGTTGAGATAGCGATTTGCTTCATTGCTCTTTTCCAAGGCTAATTTAGCAACCGCTGTGTTCACCTACTAATCACCTTGCTTTTGCCTTGCAGCGCTGTTTTCACAGCGATCTGCAAGGTCTGTGTGTGTGTGTGTGTGTGTGTGCAGCCCACTCTCTAGTCTGTGTGCAGCCATAGGCCATAGCTGGTTGTATTCAGTTCAGGGAGGGTGGTTCACTGCCTCATACTGTTCTATTTTCTTTTTTTTTTTTTTCAAGTAGTGCAGCCTGCTGCACATTTTTTCTAATAATTCCTATTAGTGACTTTCCACCCATATCCAGCTAAATTGTGGAAAAACACTACATAGGATAACGTAGAGGAGTGTTTTTGGGCCTTGCAGCGCCGTTTACAGCTGTCTGCACGGTCTCCGTGTGACTGCAGCTCGCCCTGTAGTCTGTGTGCAGCCATAGCCGGTTGTATCCAGCTCAGGGTGCGTCACTGCGTCATACCGTAAAATCCATTTTCCTTCTTTTTAAGTAGTGCAGGCTGCTGCACATTTTTTCAAAAAATTCCTATTAGTGTCTTTCCACCCGTATCCAGCTAAATTGTGGAAAAACACTGCATAGGATAACGTAGAGGAGTGTTTTTATGGCCTTGCAGCGCCGTTTACGGCTGTCTGCACGGTCTCCGTGTGACTGCAGCTCTCCCTGTTGTCAGTTCAGCCCCCACAAAATAAGTAAATAATAAAGTGCACCAAACACACCACTTTACAGTTGTGTAGGCCACATTAGCTCATATTAAAGTCTAGTCCACACTTTAGAAAATTAGTGTTTCTTATACCTGTTAGGAGCTGTTCAGGAGTAAGCCCACAAAGCCGTTAGTACTTTTCTGCTTATCTTTATCAGTCAACCAAGATGAAGAAGGCAGGGAGTAAGGCACGTGGGCATGGGAGCAGAGCAGGGAGAGGACGTGGAGATTCTGTGCCTGCTGCGGGCACCGGTGACTCATCATCACTCAGTTTCAGCAGGGAACAGTCCTTCATGCGCAGCTTTGTCGTAGAGCGCCGTACACCGCTGCTGCGTGAAGACCAAATTGGAGCCGTTGTCGGATGGATGGCAGCTAACGCATCGACTTCAATTAGTGCCACATCCTCTCAGACACAGAGCACTGGAGAGTACCCATCTGTCTCTTCACCACCTGCCAAATGTCCCAGGCAGACAGAGAGCCCAGGACAGGAGCCATCTCTACTTCTGTTCTCTGAATCTCTTGGCTTGGAAACAGGGGGCCAGCCAAGCAGCATTGGAGAAATGGAAGAAGAGGCAGTGTGCAGTGATGCCCAACAGCTTTTTCTTTTTGAGTCTGAAGAGGCGGGTGGGCCAGTGCCTCCGGTCACCACATCGCAGGACGCATCCGCTGATGACACTCAGGTGCCACTTTCTGGTGTGTGCTCTGCTGCTGAGACTACCCAGGAGGAGCAGTTGGTGGCAGAGGGTAGTGTAGATGATGAGGTCCTTGACCCATCTTGGCGTGAGGGACAGGAAGGTGGTGGGAGCAGCTCTGAGGAAGAGATTCCCCGAACGGGCCAAAGAGGGAGAGGGAGGGGTCAGACTGCAGATCCTGTAACCTCCACTTTGGCACCCATTAGGAGCATGTCTCTTCCAAAAGCCAAAAAGGGTGCTCCCAAGACTTGCAGTGCCTGGTCCTTTTTTGACACAGTTGCAGATGACATTTGCTTTGTCAAATGCAAGGTGTGTCATCACAAAGTCAAAAGAGGGAGAAATGTCAGCAACCTCAATACCTCCAACATGTGGAAACATGTGCGGACCAGGCACGCGGCGGAGTTAGAAAAACACACTGAAGAGCTAGGCCAACCAACAGCGGCAGCTACCACCTCTTCAGCTCGTGTTGCCTCTTCCTCCAGCTCACACGCAGCTGGTTCAGCTTCCTCCCAGGATCACCGTGGAAGAACCTCTGGCACTGTTGTCCAGAGACCCACTGTAATTCCACCCGCAGCACCACGTTCCCAGTTATCCTCACACTCCCAGGCCAGTCTACAGCCATCGGTAGTACAGGCATGGGAGAAAAGGCGGCCTTTCTCGGCAAACCACCCACGAACACAGGCTCTGACTGCAGGCATTGCCAAACTTCTGTCACTGGAAATGCTGTCATTCAGGCTGGTGGAGACTGACAGCTTCCGTGACTTGATGTCATTGGCAGTCCCACAGTATGATGTGCCCAGCCGCTTTTATTTCAGCAGACAAGCCGTCCCTGCCCTGCACAAGCATGTGGAGGGACACATAAAACACGCGCTACTGAACGCCGACAGTAGCAAGGTCCACCTCACCACCGATGCGTGGACCAGTCAACATGGACAGGGGCGATACCTTTCCCTCACTGCCCATTGGGTTAATGTTGTTGAGCCGGGTACAGATCGTGCGAGTGGTGCAGGACGTGTCCTGCCCACTCCAAGGATTGCAGGAATCCAGTCTGTACGCATTGACTCCTCCTCTTACACAAGTTCCTCAGAATCATCGCTGCAGGAGATGTCACAGTCCACCTCCACATGGACCCGTGAACGTTTACCTGTTACAACCGACATGAGCACAGCCGTGGCCAAATGTCAACAGGCCGTCTTGAAATTAATTTCTTTGGGGAATCGAAGCCACACAGCGCAGGAGCTCTGGAATGCCATCAAGCAGGAGAGCGATGTGTGGTTTGTGGCAGCGAATCTCCAGCCAGGCATGGTAGTGTGTGATAATGGCCGAAATCTGGTGGCAGCTCTGGGCCTCGGCAACCTCACTCACATCCCATGTCTGGCACATGTGCTCAATTTGGTCGTGCAGAGTTTTTTGAGGGACTATCCGGATCTTGATGCACTGCTGCACAAGGTCTGCCTAGAGTGTGCTCACTTGCGGCGTTCCAGCACGGCAAAATCGCGCATTGCGGCTCTGCAGCGCCGATTCCGCCTTCCGGAACATCGCATCATATGTGACCTACCTACCAGGTGGAATTCCACGTTACATATGTTGGAGCGGTTGTGTGAGCAGCAGCAAGCAGTAATGGAGTACCAGCTGCATCAGGCGCAAAGAAGTCGCACTCCGCGCCGTTCAGACTTCACAACCACAGAGTGGGCCATTATGAAGGACGTCTGCCAGGTTTTGCGTCCCTTCGATTATTCCACGCGGATGGCGAGTGCAGATGATGCACTAGTCAGCATGACTGTCCCCCTTATCTGCCTGCTTGAAAAATCACTGCAAGCGCTAAGGGATGATGTTGTGGAAGAGGTGGAGGATGAGGATTCACCATTTCCATCATCTTCTGGACAGTCAGCGCCACGTGGTTCCTCACAAACGCGTAGGCAGGGGACACTTTGTGAGGAGGATGAGGAGGAGTCAATGGAGGAGGAAGACATCCGTCCAGAGGAGGGAGTTACACAATTGTCCAGTAGTCAGTGTGTACAGCAAGGGTGGGGTGATGACGAGTGGGCAGAGATCACACCTCAAGCAGGGGACAACGTTTCTTGGCCAGTTGGCAGTCTGCAGCACATGGTGGATTACATGCTGCAGTGCCTGAGAAACGACCGCCGCATCGCCCACATTCTCAACATGTCTGATTATTTGGTGTTCACCCTCCTCGATCCTCGCTACCGGGACAACGTAGAAAGCCTCATCACACCGTTGAACCGGGAGTGAAAAATGCGGGAGTACCAAGACACACTGGTGAATTCCATCATCTTCTCCAGTCCAACTGAGAGAAGTGCTGCTAGTGCATTACAAAGCAGCTCAGTCCGTCCAGGCAGTGGAGGAGGCTCTGCACAAAGAGGGAGCAGAAGCAGTGACTCTGCCCAAGGCAAGATCAGTATGGCCCAACTGTGGCACAGTTTTGTGTGCCCGCCACAAAAGTCTACACCACCACAGACGACTCCAGTCAGCAGGAGGCAACGGTTCCGTCAGATGGTGACAGACTACATGTCTTGCCCTCTTGCTGTACTCCCAGACGGCTCTTCCCCTTTCAAGTTTTGGGTCTCAAAGCTGGATGCATGGCCAGAGCTAAGCCAGTATGCATTGGAGGTGCTGGCTTGCCCTGCGGCTAGTGTATTATGAGAACGCGTCTTTAGTGCTGCAGGTGGTGTACTAACTGACCGTCGCATGTGACTATCCTCCGATAACGTTGACCGGCTTACTTTCCTGAAAATGAACCAGGCCTGTATCTCGCAGGAAATTGCCACTCCTCTTCCTGATTAAATAATTAGGTGACTGTCTACAGTATCCAGGTCTCCTGTTGTGTTCATCTTTCTAACACCTGAACTTTAATTCCTGGGCTCCAACACTGCCAGTTGAGGCTCAGAAGTGCCGTCTGCACAGTCAAAACATACGACCCAGTGTTATTGGGTGTCAGTAACGTCAGCTGATCCCCAGCTGTGTAGCCGGCAATGTGTCCTGCGACCGCCACGCTGACACAACAACTGGAATGTAAGGGAACCTGTCCCCCCCCACAGGCGTTTGTTACTGAAAGAGCCACCTTGTGCAGCAGTAATGCTGCACAAGGAAAAGGTAGCTATTTTTGTTTAGCTCCTTGCACACGCAGAACTTAACACTTATAAAATGTGTCCACTGATACCGTAAAACCGTCCCGGAGGTGGGACTTTCCTTCGTAATGTGACGCAGCACAGCCGTCATTCTTACCCCCTTGGCGCCGTGCGCCGGCTCATCAGTGTTGTTTGATTCTGTGCCGAAGCCTGCGCTGTTATGTTATCCCTTGGCCAGGCACACTTAGCGCTGCCCCTCTTCTGACATCATTTGGTGTCAGGCTGACTGCACCTGTGCGTCCACGCTGGCCGAGATCCCGCCTCGCAGTGTCTTCTGATTTAATCACACTGCAGGCCTGGGATCCATGGGCATGCGCAGTGCATCCCTTGGCCTTGCGCTGTTAGCGCTGCCCGTCTTCTGACATCATTTATTGTCGGCCGGTGCGGTTCGCGATGCCCATGAATCCCAGCCCAGCAGTGTCTTTACATTGTTTCACACTGCGGGGCTGGGATTCATGGCCTTGCGCAGTACATATGTTCGCCTCACACTCGTATCCTTACACCTGCTACAGACTGTGTGGCGTCAGCTGATCCCTTATCGCATGCCACGGCCATGAAGCCGTACAGTCTGAAGAAGGCGGAAGGAGATGAGTGACAGGCGAAGAAATGCAACGCTCATGCCCGTCAATCACACCCTCGCAGTCAAAATAAATAAGACACCGAGGGACGTTGTGTCGGGCAGGGCAGCCGCAGAGGCGCAGCCAGCCAAACAATGATGTCAGAAGACGGGCAGGGGGGTTGCAGCGTGTCATTACAAAGGAAAGTCACACCTCAGGGACGGTTTAATGGGCTCAGGGGACACATTTTAGACGTGTTGCGTTCGGCATGTGCAAGGAGAGTGACTTAATGAGCCACCTTGTACAAATGCAGCATTACTGCTGTACAAGGTGGCTGTTATACATGCCAACGCCAGGGGTAGGGGGACAGGTTCCCTTCAATTTCAGTTCTTGTGTCTGCTTGGTGTTTGCAGGACACGATGCCGGCTACACAGCAGGGGAACAGCTGGCGTTGCTGAACCCCACTGACACATTGGCGAGGTGTTTGGCTCTGTGCAGCCAGCACTTCCGGACCCCAACTGGCGTTGTTAGAGCCCAGGGTCAGCAGGAGGAGTAGAGGGAGCAGAGTGTAGGCTGAAGCCTGCACTGGCGGCAGCTTTGTGTCTGCGTGGCTTTTGCAGGACACGTTGCCGGCTACACAGCAGGGGAACAGCTGGCGGTGCTGAACCCCACTGACAGAGTGGCGGGTGTTTTGCTCTGTGCAGCCAGCACTTCCGGGCCCCAACTGGCGGTGTTAGAGCCCAGGCTCTGCGGGAGGAGCAGAGTGTAGGCCGAAGCCTAATTGAACCAATTTTAAAGGTAACCTTTAACCCCCCCTCAGGTGTTACAAACTAGAAGAGCCACACCTTATGCAGCAGTAGTGCTGCACAAGTCAAAGGTTGCTCTTTTAATTTTGTTCCTTGCGCACGCTGAATGAAACACGTACAACATTTAGCCCCTTATACAGTCAAACTGTCTTGGAGGCGGGAGTTTCCTTCTTAATGAGACGCAGCCCTGCTGTCAAAAATGCCACCTTGGTGCTGGGCGCAGCCTCCTGAGCGTCGTTATTTGCTGTACAGGAGTCTGCGCTGTCGTGTTATCCCTTGGCCTTGCGCTGTTAGTGCTGCCCGTCTTCTGACATCATTTAATGTCGGCCGGTGCGGTTCGCGATGCCCATGAATCCCAGCCCCGCAGTGTCTTTTCCTTAATTCACACTGCGGGGCTGGGATTCATGGCCTTGCGCAGTACATATGTTCGCCTCTCACACTCGGGTCCTTACACCTGCTTCAGACTGTGCGACGTCAGCTGATCCCTTATCGCATGCCACGGTGTCATGATCTCAATGGCAAGAGAACATAGCAAAAGCATATATAGGAACTAGCTCTTGGAAGATGGGAACTGAGCTGACCATGAACTAAACCTAACGCACAACTAGCAGTGGCCGGGTAGCATGCCTACGTTGATTCTAGATGCCCAGCCCAGCCGGAGGACTAAATAAAGCTAACAGAGGAAAATATTAGTCCTAGCTCACCTCTAGAGAAATACCCCGAAAGGAGACAGAGGCCCCCCACATGTATTGGCGGTGAGTTGAGATGAAATAACAAACGTAGTATGAAAATAGGTTTAGCAAATTTGAGGTCCACTTACTACATAGCAGAAGACAGAAAGGACACTTTCATGGTCAGCTGAAAACCCTATCAAAAACACCATCCAGAAATTACTTTAAAACTCTGGCATTAACTCATAACACCAGAGTGGCAATTCCCGTTCACAAGAGCTTTCCAGACACAGTAACGAAACTACAGCTGTGAACTGGAACAAAATGCAAAAACAAACATGGACAAGAGTCCAACTTATCTAGTAGTTGTCTAGGAGCAGGAACCAGCACAGAGAGGCTTCTGATAACATTGTTGACCGGCAAGCAACTAACAGAGCAGCAAGGTTATATAGCGACTCCCACATCTTGATGGGAACAGGTGAACAGAGAAGATGAAGACACCAGTTCAATTCCACCAGTAGCCACCGGGGGAGCCCAGAATCCAAATTCACAACAGTACCCCCCCCTCAAGGAGGGGGCACCGAACCCTCACCAGAACCACCAGGGCGATCAGGATGGGCCCTATGAAAGGCACGAACCAGATCGGAGGCATGAACATCAGATGCATTCACCCAAGAATTATCCTCCTGGCCGTATCCCTTCCACTTGACCAGATACTGGAGTCTCCGTCTGGAAACACGAGAGTCCAAGATTTTCTCCACAACGTACTCCAACTCACCCTCAACCAACACCGGAGCAGGAGGCTCAACGGAAGGCACAACCGGTACCTCATACCTGCGCAATAATGACCGATGAAAAACGTTATGAATAGAAAAGGATGCAGGGAGGTCCAAACGGAAGGAAACAAGGTTAAGAATCTCCAATATCTTATACGGGCCGATAAACCGAGGCTTAAACTTAGGAGAAGAGACCCTCATAGGGACAAAACGAGAAGACAACCACACCAAATCCCCAACAGAAAGCCGAGGACCAACACGACGGTGGCGGTTGGCAAAAAGCTGAGTCTTCTCCTGGGACAACCTCAAATTGTCCACCACCTGCCCCCAGATCTGATGCAATCTCTCCACCACAGCATCCACTCCAGGACAATCCGAAGATTCCACCTGACCAGAGGAAAATCGAGGATGAAACCCCGAATTACAGAAAAACGGGGACACCAAAGTGGCAGAGCTGGCCCGATTATTGAGAGCGAACTCCGCCAATGGCAAAAAAGCAACCCAATCATCCTGGTCAGCAGACACAAAACACCTCAGATATGTCTCCAGGGTCTGATTAATCCGCTCGGTCTGGCCATTCGTCTGAGGATGGAAAGCGGACGAAAAAGACAAATCTATGCCCATCCTAGCACAGAATGCCCGCCAAAATCTAGACACGAATTGGGTCCCTCTGTCAGAAACGATATTCTCAGGAATACCATGCAAACGAACAACATTTTGAAAAAACAGAGGAACCAACTCGGAAGAAGAAGGTAACTTGGGCAGAGGAACCAAATGGACCATCTTAGAAAAACGGTCACACACCACCCAGATGACAGACATCTTCTGAGAAACAGGCAGATCTGAAATAAAATCCATCGAGATGTGCGTCCAAGGCCTCTTAGGAATAGGCAAGGGCAACAATAATCCACTAGCCCGAGAACAACAAGGCTTGGCCCGAGCACAAACGTCACAAGACTGCACAAAGCCTCGCACATCTCGTGACAGGGAAGGCCACCAGAAGGACCTTGCCACCAAATCCCTGGTACCAAAAATGCCAGGATGACCTGCCAACGCAGAAGAATGAACCTCAGAGATGACTCTACTGGTCCAATCATCAGGAACAAACAGTTTATCAGGTGGGCAACGATCAGGTCTCTCCGCCTGAAACTCCTGCAAGGCCCGCCGCAGGTCTGGAGAAACGGCTGACAATACCACTCCATCCTTAAGGATACCTGTGGGCTCAGAGTTACCAGGCGAGTCAGGCTCAAAACTCCTAGAAAGGGCATCCGCCTTAACATTCTTAGAACCCGGTAGGTATGACACCACAAAATTAAACCGAGAGAAAAATAATGACCAGCGCGCCTGTCTAGGATTCAGGCGCCTGGCGGTCTCAAGATAAATCAAATTTTTGTGGTCAGTCAATACCACCACCTGATGTCTGGCCCCCTCAAGCCAATGGCGCCACTCCTCAAAAGCCCACTTCATGGCCAAAAGCTCCCGATTCCCAACATCATAATTCCGCTCAGCGGGCGAAAATTTACGGGAAAAGAAGGCACAAGGCCTCATCACGGAGCAGTCAGAACTTTTCTGCGACAACACTGCCCCAGCTCCGATCTCAGAAGCGTCGACCTCAACCTGAAAAGGTAGAGCAACATCAGGCTGACGCAACACAGGGGCAGAGGAAAAACGGCGCTTAAGCTCCCGAAAGGCCTCCACAGCATCAGGGGACCAATCAGCAACATCAGCACCCTTCTTAGTCAAATCGGTCAATGGCTTAGCAATATCCGAAAAACCAGCAATAAATCGACGATAAAAGTTAGCAAAGCCCAAAAATTTCTGAAGACTCTTAAGAGAAGAGGGCTGCGTCCAATCACAAATAGCTTGAACCTTGACAGGATCCATTTCAATGGAAGAGGGGGAAAAAATATATCCCAAAAAGGAAATCCTCTGTACCCCAAAAACACACTTAGAACCCTTCACACACAAAGAATTAGACCGCAAAACCTGAAAAACCCTCCTGACTTGCTGGACATGAGAGTCCCAGTCATCCGAAAAAATCAGAATATCATCCAGATACACAATCATAAATTTATCCAAATAATCGCGAAAAATATCATGCATAAAGGACTGGAAAACTGACGGAGCATTAGAAAGACCAAAAGGCATCACTAAATACTCAAAGTGGCCCTCGGGCGTATTAAATGCGGTTTTCCACTCATCCCCCTGCCTGATTCGCACCAAATTATACGCCCCACGAAGGTCAATCTTAGAGAACCACTTGGCCCCCTTTATGCGAGCAAACAAATCAGTCAGCAACGGCAATGGGTATTGATATTTAACAGTGATTTTATTCAAAAGCCGATAATCAATACATGGTCTCAAAGAGCCGTCTTTTTTTGACACAAAGAAAAAACCGGCTCCTAAGGGAGATGACGATGGACGAATATGTCCCTTTTCCAAGGACTCCTTTATATATTCTCGCATAGCAGCATGTTCAGGCACAGACAGATTAAATAAACGACCCTTTGGGTATTTACTACCCGGGATTAAATCTATGGCACAATCGCACTCTCGGTGCGGAGGTAACGAACCAAGCTTGGATTCTTCAAAGACGTCACGATAGTCAGACAGGAACTCAGGAATTTCAGAGGGAATGGATGATGAAATGGAAACCACAGGTACATCCCCATGAGCCCCCTTACATCCCCAGCTCAACACAGACATAGCTCTCCAGTCGAGGACTGGGTTGTGAGATTGCAGCCAAGGCAATCCTAGCACCAAATCATCATGTAGATTATACAGCACCAGAAAGCGAATAATCTCCTGGTGATCCGGATTAATACGCATAGTTACTTGTGTCCAGTATTGTGTTTTATTATTAGCCAATGGGGTGGAGTCAATCCCCTTCAGAGGAATAGAAGTCTCCAAAGGCTCTAAATCATACCCACAGCGTTTGGCAAAGGACCAATCCATAAGACTCAAAGCGGCGCCAGAGTCGACATAGGCGTCCGTGGTAATAGATGACAAAGAGCAAATCAGGGTCACAGATAGAATAAATTTAGACGGTAAGGTGCAAATGGAAACAGATTTACCAAGCTTTTTAGTGCGCTTAGAGCATGCTGATATAACATGAGTAGAATCACCACAATAGAAACACAACCCATTTTTCCGTCTAAAATTCTGCCGCTCGCTTCGGGACAGAATTCTATCACACTGCATACTCTCTGGCGACTTCTCAGTGGACACCGCCAGATGGTGCACTGGTTTGCGCTCCCGCAAACGCCTATCGATCTGAATAGCCATTGTCATGGACTCATTCAGACCCGCAGGCACAGGGAACCCCACCATAACATCCTTAATGGCATCAGAGAGACCCTCTCTGAAAGTCGCCGCCAGGGCGCACTCATTCCACTGAGTAAGCACAGACCATTTACGGAATCTTTGGCAGTAAATTTCCGCTTCATCTTGCCCCTGAGATAGGGACATCAAAGTTTTTTCTGCCTGAAGCTCCAAATGAGGTTCGTCATAAAGCAACCCCAAGGCCAGAAAAAACGCATCCACATTGAGCAACGCAGGATCCCCTGGTGTCAATGAAAAAGCCCAGTCTTGAGGGTCGCCCCGGAGCAAGGAAATCACAATCCTGACCTGCTGTGCAGGGTCTCCGGCAGAGCGAGATTTCAGAGACAAAAATAATTTGCAATTATTTCGAAAATTCTGAAACCCGGATCTATTCCCCGAGAAAAATTCCGGCAAAGGAATTCTCGGCTCAGATACAGGTGCATGACAAACAAAATCTTGCAAATTTTGTACCTTCGTGGCGAGATTATTCAAACCTGCAGTTACACTCTGAAGATCCATTACAAACAGGTGGACACAGAGCCATTCAAGGGTTAAGAGGAGGTAAGAAGCAGCTAGACAGCAATTAAGGGCTAGGCAGCAAAACTCTGAGGGGAAAAAAAAAAAAAAAAAAAAAAATTTCCCTTCAACACTTCTTTTTCTCCTGCTTCAGCCCAAACAATTAACACTTTGCGGGCCGGTCAAACTGTCATGATCTCAATGGCAAGAGAACATAGCAAAAGCATATATAGGAACTAGCTCTTGGAAGATGGGAACTGAGCTGACCATGAACTAAACCTAACGCACAACTAGCAGTGGCCGGGTAGCATGCCTACGTTGATTCTAGATGCCCAGCCCAGCCGGAGGACTAAATAAAGCTAACAGAGGAAAATATTAGTCCTAGCTCACCTCTAGAGAAATACCCCGAAAGGAGACAGAGGCCCCCCACATGTATTGGCGGTGAGTTGAGATGAAATAACAAACGTAGTATGAAAATAGGTTTAGCAAATTTGAGGTCCACTTACTACATAGCAGAAGACAGAAAGGACACTTTCATGGTCAGCTGAAAACCCTATCAAAAACACCATCCAGAAATTACTTTAAAACTCTGGCATTAACTCATAACACCAGAGTGGCAATTCCCGTTCACAAGAGCTTTCCAGACACAGTAACGAAACTACAGCTGTGAACTGGAACAAAATGCAAAAACAAACATGGACAAGAGTCCAACTTATCTAGTAGTTGTCTAGGAGCAGGAACCAGCACAGAGAGGCTTCTGATAACATTGTTGACCGGCAAGCAACTAACAGAGCAGCAAGGTTATATAGCGACTCCCACATCTTGATGGGAACAGGTGAACAGAGAAGATGAAGACACCAGTTCAATTCCACCAGTAGCCACCGGGGGAGCCCAGAATCCAAATTCACAACACCACGGCCATGAAGCCGTACAGTCTGAAGAAGGCGGAAGGAGATGAGTGACAACAGGCGAAGATATGCACTGCTCATGCCCGTCAATCACACCCTCGCCGTCAAAATAAATAAGACACCGAGGGGTGTTGTGTCGGGCAGGGCGGCCGCAGAGGCGCAGCCAGCCAAACAATGATGTCAGAAGAAGGGCTGCGCTACCAAGGGGGTCGCTGCGTGTCATTACAAAGGAAAGTCACACCTCAGGGACGGTTTAATGGTCTCAGGGGACACATTTTAGACGTGTTGAGTTCGACGTGTGCAAGGAGAATAACTTAGTGAGCTACCTTGTACAAATGCAGCACTACTGCTGTACAAGGTGGCTGTTATACATACAAACGCCTGGGGGGGAGACACAGGTTCCCTTCAATTTCAGTTCTTGTGTCTGCGTGGCGTTTGCAGGACACGATGCCGGCTACACAGCAGGGGAACAGCTGGCGTTGCTGAACCCCACTGACACATTGGCTGGTGTTTTTCTCTGTGCAGCTAGCACTTCCGGGCGCTAACTGGCGGTGTTAGAGCCCAGGGTCAGCAGGAGGAGCAGAGTGTAGGCCGAAGCCTGCACTGGAGCAAGTTGAAAGGGAACCTTTAACCCCCCCCCCCAAGGCGTTTGTAGCTGAAAGAGCCATCTTGTACAGCACTAATGCTGAAAAAGGTAAACTTAGCTCTTTTAATTATGGTCCTTGCAAACGCTGAACTTGACACTTATGAAATGTGTCCCCTCACACCGTTAAACCGTCCAGTAGGTGGAACTTTCATTTGTCATGTGACGCAGCACAGCCATCATTCTTACCCCCTTGGCGCCGTGCGCCGCCTCCTCAGCGTTGTTTGAATCTGTCCCGGAGCCTGCGCTGTTATGTTAACCCTTGGCCATGCACACATTTTGCTCTGCCCGTCTTCTGACATCATTTGGTGTCAGGCTGGCTGCGCCTGTGCGGCCGCGCTGGCCAAGATCCCGCCTCGCTGTGTCATCTAATGTAATCACTCTGCGGACCTGTGATCCATGGGCATGAGCAGTGCATATCCTCGCCTCTCACTCCCCTCCCTACGGCTTCTTCAGACTGTGCGGCGTCACGGCCGTGGCATGCTATTAGGGATCAGCTGACGTTGCACAGTCTGAAGAAGGCGTAGGGAGATGGGTGAGAGGTGGAGGTTAAGATATGCACTGCGCATGTCCATGGATCACAGGCCCGCAGTGGGATTAAATCAGAAGACACTACGAGGCGGGATCTCGTCCAGCGTGGCCGCACAGGCGCAGCCAGCCTGACACCAAATAATGTCAGAAGACGGGCAGCGCTAAGTGTGCATGGCCAAGGGCTAACATAACAGCGCAGGCTCCAGGACAGATTCAAACAATGCTGAGGAGGCGGTGCACGGCGCCAAGGGGGTAAGAATGACGGCTGTGCTGCGTCACATGACAAATGAAAGTTCCACCTACCGGACGGTTTAACGATGTGAGGGGACACATTTCATAAGTGTTAGGTTCAGCATGTACAAGGAGCACCATGAAAAGATGGCTCTTTCAGTAACAAACGCCTGGGGGGGACAGGTTCCCTTAAATTTAAGTTGTTGTGCCTGTGTGGCGGTCGCATGACACGTTGCCATATACACAGCAGGGGAGCAGCAGGCATTACTGAACCCCCCCATTGGCGAGGTGTTTGGCTCTGTGCGGACAGCACTTCCGGACAACAACTAGCGGTGTTGGAGCCCAGGGACAGCAGGAGGAGGAGGTGGAGGAGATAGGAGGGATTGCCACAGACACAGCTGGGGAACAGCTGACGTTACTGAACCGCAATAACAGAGGAGCGACTGGTGACTGTGCGGACAGCACTTCCAGGCAACAACTAGCAGTGTTGGAGCCCAGGGACAGCAGGAGGAGCAGATAGGAGGTATTGCAGCACACACAGCAGGGGAGCAGCTGACGTTACTGAACCCCAATAACACGGCCTCAAGTGTTGACTGTGCGGACAGCACTTCCAGGCAACAACTAGCGGTGTTGGAGCCCAGGGACAGCAGGAGGAGGAGGTGTAGGAGATAGGAGGGATTGCCACACACACAGCTGGGGAACAGCTGACGTTACTGAACCCCAATAACAGAGGAGCTACTGTTGACTGTGCAGACAGCACTTCCAGGCAACTAGCGGTGTTGGAGCCCAGGGGCAGCAGGAGGAGGAGGTGGAGGAGATAGGAGGGATTGCCACACACACAGCTGGGGAACAGCTGACGTTACTGAACCCCAATAACAGAGGAGCTACTGTTGACTGTGCAGACAGCACTTCCAGGCAACTACTAGCGGTGTTGGAGCCCAGGGGCAGCAGGAGGAGGAGGTGGAGGAGATAGGAGGGATTGCCACACACACAGCTGGGGAACAGCTGATGTTACTGAACCCCAATAACAGAGGAGCGACTGTTGACTGTGCGGACAGCACTTCCAGGCAACAACTAGCGGTGTTGGAGCCCAGGGACAGCAGGAGGAGCAGATAGGAGGTATTGCAGCACACACAGCAGGGGAGCAGCTGATGTTACTGAACCCCAATAACACGGCAGCAAGTGTTGACTGTGCGGACAGCACTTCCAGGCAACAACTAGTGTTGTTGGAGCCCAGGGACAGCAGGAGGAGCAGATAGGAGGTATTGCAGCACACACAGCAGGGGTGCAGCTGACGTTACTGAACCCCAATAACACGGCAGCAAGTGTTGACTGTGTGGACAGCACTTCCAGGCAACAACTAGCGGTGTTAGAGCCCAGGGACAGCAGGAGGAGCAGAGGAACACAGTGTAGGCCGAAGCCTGATTGGAGAAAGTCGAAAGGGAACCTTTAACCCCCCCCAAGGCATTTGTAGCTGAAAGAGCCAGCTTGTGCAGCACAAAGGATGCAAAAGGAAAAGGTGGCTCTTTTCATTATGCGCCTTGCAAACACAGAACTAAACACGTCAGAAGACGGGCAGCACTAACAGCGCAAGGCCAAGGGATAACACGACAGCGCAGACTCCTGTACAGCAAATAATGACGCTCAGGAGACTGCACCCAGCACCAAGGTGGTATTTTTGACAGCTGTGCTGCGTCTCATTAAGAACGAAAATCACGCCTCCAAGACAGTTTGACTGTATAAGGGGCTAAATGTTATACGTGTTTCATTCAGCGTCTGCAAGATTCAAAACTTAAAGAGCAACCTTTGACTTATGCAGCACTACTGCTGCCCAAGGTGTGGCTCTTCTAGTTTGTAACACCTGAGGGGGGGTTAAAGGTTACCTTTAAAATTGGTTCAATTAGGCTTCGGCCTACACTCTGCTCCCTCTCCCCCTGCTGTCCCTGGGCTCTAACACTGCCAGTTGGTGCCCGGAAGTGCTGGCTGCACAGAGCAAAACACCCGCCACTCTGTCAGTGGGGTTCAGCACCGCCAGCTGTTCCCCTGCTGTGTAGCTGGCAACGTGTCCTGCAAAAGCCACGCAGACACAAAGCTGCCACCAGTGCAGGCTTCGGCCAACACTCTGCTCCCTCTCCTCCTGCTGACCCTGGGCTCTAACACTGCCAGTTGGCACCCGGAAGTGATAGCTGCACAGAGCAAAAGACCCGCCAATGTGTCAGTGGGGTTCAGCACCACCAGCTGTTCCCCTGCTGTGTAGCTGGCAACGTGTCCTGCAAATGCCACGCAGACACAACAGACGTCCAAATGCCTCCAGTGCAGGCTTCGGCCTACACTCTGCTCCCCCTGCTGACCCTTTGCTCCAACCCCACTAGTGGGGGCTGTAAGAAGACAAGCTTGAATAGGTCCCCATCCTGGTTCCAGTACCGTCAGCTGGTTCCGGGCAGAGCCTTTGGTTTAGGTGCCTCCCTCTGGGTATCCGAGTTCCAACAAAGTCAGGTGGTCCTTGGTAGTGCTTTCAGGCACGGGTACCTCCTGCTTAGTAACCGGGTTCCAGTAACGTCAGCTGGTCCTCGGTAGTTCCATTGGCTCTTGGACCTTCGGCTACCCATCCGGGTTCCAGTACCGTCAGCTGGTTCTCGGCAGTGTCTTTTGCTCTTGTACTTTCTGCTCCCCATCCAGGTTCCAGTACCGTCAGCTGGTTCCGGGCAGAGCCTTTGGCTTAGGTGCCTCCCTCTGGGTATCCGAGTTCCACCAACGTCAGGTGGTCCTTGGTAGTGCTTTCAGGCACGGGTACCTCCTGCTTAGTAACCAGGTTCCAGTAACATCAGCTGGTCCTCGGTAGTTCCATTGGCTCTTGGACCTTCGGCTACCCATCCGGGTTCCAGTACCGTCAGCTGGTTCTCGGCAGTGTCTTTTGCTCTTGTACCTTCTGCTCCCCATCCTGGTTCCAGTACCGTCAGCTGGTTCCGGGCAGAGCCTTTGGCTTAGGTGCCTCCCTCTGGGTATCCGAGTTCCACCAACGTCAGGTGGTCCTTGGTAGTGCTTTCAGGCACGGGTACCTCCTGCTTAGTAACCGGGTTCCAGTAACGTCAGCTGGTCCTCGGTAGTTCCATTGGCTCTTGGACCTTTGGGTAGCCATCCGAGTTCCAGTTCCATCAGCTGTTTCTCTGCATTTTCTCAGCCTTCTTGTACCTTCTGCTACATTTCCAAGTTCAAGACCCTAAAGACGATGACCCGGAAGACCACCCCTAAGATGACGACGACACCAGAGACGACAACCACTGAGATGACGACGACCCTGGAGACGATGACCCTGAAGACCACCCCGATGACGACGACCCCGGAACGACGACCCTGGAGACGACGACGACATGGGAGACCGAGAAGCAGAAGAACAAGAGGCTGCAGAACAAAGAGCAGAAGAACATTAAGCATAACACAAAATATCAGAGCAAAAGATATTATCTAAATTATAAGCAGAAGAAGACTAAGCAGTGTATGGAGGTGAGTCCGTTCCTCCTCGTGGTGCCCCTGGATAAAGCCTGATGCTGCAGGCCAAACTGAACGCGGACAAATGTAACTCTTTTGTGACAGGCAGAATGGAAGGTGTAATCTTCAAACTTTTATAGATAACAACTACGGGAATGCCTGTCACAAATAAGAATATGATGAAGAACTTGAATATGAAGAAAAATAAGAGTTAAATAAAAAGAATATGAACAATGTAACAAAAAAAAATTATAGGTAGAAGATGAAGAAGAAGATGAATAAGGTGAAGAAGAACTTGATGTCAAAGATGCTGATGATGATGAAGAAGAAAGTGTGGGAGAAGTAAAAAAGAGGGTGAAGGGCGTGGAAGTAGTGAAACATCAATATCTGACAAAATAAAAAAAATCTTAACATAGTCAATATCTTTGTAACTCCGAACGTCTTAAAAAAAAATTAAAATTCCTGCTATTCTATTTGATTGGGCTAAACCTCTATGCCTTTAATGTCTCCACCACCTCCCCCAATACATCCTACATTATTCTTAGTTGTTTTCCTTCATGTAGAATGAACCTACAAGGAAAGAAAGGGTTTATTTTAATTCCGATATTTTCGTCCCATTGACTTGCATTGGTATCGGGTATCGGAATCGGCAAGATCCGATACTTTGCCGGTATCGGACGATACTTTCCGATACCGATACTTTCCGATATCGGAAGGTATCGCTCAACACTAGTCATGGCAGATTCTGCGCCAACAGCTGCATCTCCTGCATCCATCCGATCTCCCTTACGCTGAGTGACTTCTCTCCTGGTCTTTGTTACTACAATAGGTCTGGCATGCAATTCTACCTCATTTTCTAAATCATCACATTCTAACAAATGTGACCATTTCTCATGTGCAATCATGGTTCTACCATGTGCAGTACAAATATCTGACACTGGCTGCTTTCTCCTCCTGCGCTTATTCTTATTCATATTTTTTATCACATATTCTTCCAAACTCGTTTGCATTTTATTATGCTGTTTCACTTGTTCTCTCAAAGCTGATTGCAAGCTGATCCTTTGCTCTATAGCTGTATGCAGCTCTAAATGCAAATTATCAATCTCCTCATGCAAACTTTGCAGTGCCTGGACACAGACCCATCCAACGGCCGCTGCTGTTTTTTGCTCCTTTCCATCATACCTTGAAAGATCAAATTTCTCAGCCACATCCTGGGGGTTTGCTAAACGCTGTCCCTCCATATACTTATTACATTCCTGTGCCATTGGGGTCCACGTTCCTGACAACACCCATTCTGGCAAGGATCTAACACTCTCAATTGCTTTCCTATTCTTAACAAACTTATTCAATTTTGCAAACATTTTTATTCAAGACACAAATCCCACTTCTGACACCACTTGTCTTGTTAAAGTTCAAAGAAATTGTGATAAATAAATAAATGCTCACATGAAAATTGAATAAGACAAAAATGAATTTACTTAATAAAAGATAATAAATATAAACAGTCACTCAAAATAACACATAATCAATAATCTTAAGTCATACATTACATTGGAAATGGTAGGAGTCAAAATCAGCCTTCTCTCTGTGTCCTCGCTCATTCAAATCTGTCTTTGTGTGTCTCTCTCTATAATTCATATTAATTAATTGGAGTGTTGAAATCATATTAAAAAATATATAATACAACACACCTGGTACTTACCTGCAAGCAACCTTTAATCCTCACAAGATCTCCTTCTCTACTCCCCTCTTATCTCCTCTTCCCACAATCCCATACAAGCTTTCTCACGCACATCCCCCCTACTCTGGAACTCTCTACTCCAACATATCAGACTCTCGTCTAGCATGGAAACCTTCAAAAGGAACCTGAAGACTCACCTCTTCCGACAAGCCTACAGCCTGCAGTAACCATCTATCCACCAAACCGCTGCATGACCAGCTCTACGCTCGCCAATTGTATCCTCACCCATCCCTTATAGATTGTGAGCCCTCGCGGGCAGTGTCTTCTCTCCTCTTGTACCAGTCGTGACTTGTATTGTTTAAGATTACTGCACTTGTTTTTTATTATGTATTCCCCTTTTCACATGTAAAGCCTCATGGAATAAATGGCGCTATAATAATTAATAATAATAATAATAATAATAATAATAATAGTTATATTCTTGTACATAGGGAGCAGTATTATAGTGGCTATATTCTTATTCATACAAGGCAGTATTATAGTAGTTATATTCTTCTACATAGGAGCAGTATTATAGTAGTTATATTCTTCTACATAGGAGCAGTATTATAGTAGCTATATTCTTGTACATAGGAGCAGCATTAGGGTATGTTTCCACGGTCAGGATTGTATCAGGATTTGCTCAGGATTTGACACAGGTATAATCTGCACCAAATCTGTACCTAAGGTTACTGGCAGGTCACCTGCATCTTTGATGTGTTTTTATATGTGTTTTTGATGCGTTTTGATGTGTTTTTTATGCGTTTTTTTCATGCGGACTTGTGTGTGTTTTTGTAAGCTCAATAAAGATATACAAAAAAAAAAATGATGATGTCATTTCTTGTCCAACCTCTTCATTTACATACCCCATTGACAGGGCCGGATTTGGCACTAGGCACTTGAGGGCATGTGCCTAGGGTGGGACGATGCGGGGGGGGGGGCGGCACCTCAGCAAGTTTAAAAAAAAAAAAAATATATATATATATATATTTTTTTTTAACCCCTTCCTGACATCTGACGTACTATCCCGTCGAGGTGGGGTGGGCCCGTATGACCACCGACGGGATAGTACGTCATACGCGATCGGCCGCGCTCACGGGGGGAGCGCGGCCGATCGCGGCCGGGTGTCAGCTGCATATCGCAGCTGACATCCGGCACTATGTGCCAGGAGCGGTCACGGACTGCCCCCGGCACATTAACCCCCGGCACACCGCGATCAAACATGATCGCGGTGTACCGGCGGTATAGGGAAGCATCGCGCAGGGAGGGGGCTCCCTGCGGGCTTCCCTGAGACCCCCGGAGCAACGCGATGTGATCGCGTTGCTCCGAGGGTCTCCTACCTCCCTCCTCGCCGCAGGTCCCGGATCCAAGATGGCCGCGGCATCCGGGTCCTGCAGGGAGGGAGGTGGCTTACCGAGTGTCTGCTCAGAGCAGACACTTGGTAAGCCTGCAGCCCTGCACAGCAGATCGCAGATCTGGCAGAGTGCTGTGCACACTGCCAGATCAATGATCTGTGATGTCCCCCCCGGGACAAAGTAAAAAAGTTAAAAAAAAATTCCCCACATGTGTAAAAAAATAAATAAAAAAAATATCCTAAATAAAGAAAAAAAAAAAAAATATTATTCCCATAAATACATTTCTTTTGCTAAATAAAATAAAAAAAACAATAAAAGTACACATATTTAGTATCGCCGCGTCTGTAACGACCCAACCTATAAAACTGCCCCACTAGTTAACCCCTTCAGTAAACACCGTAAGAAAAAAAATAAAAAACGAGGCAAAAAACAACGCTTTATTATCATACCGCCGAACAAAAAGTGGAATAACACGCGATCAAAATGACTGATATAAATAACCATGGTACCGCTGAAAACGTCATCTTGTCCCGCAAAAAACGAGCCGCAATACAGCATCATCAGCAAAAAAATAAAAAAGTTATAGTCCTGAGAATAAAGCGATACCAAAATAATTATTTTTTCTATAAAATAGTTTTTATCGTATAAAAGCGCCAAAACATAAAAAAATGATATAAATGAGATATCGCTGTAATCGTACTGACCCGACGAATAAAACTGCTTTATCAATTTTACCAAACGCGGAACGGTATAAACGCCTCCCCCAAAAGAACTTCATGAATAGCTGGTTTTTGGTCATTCAGCCTCACAAAAATCGGAATAAAAAGCGATCAAAAAATGTCACGTGTCCGAAAATGTTACCAATAAAAACGTCAACTCGTCCCACAAAAAACAAGATCTTACATGACTCTGTGGACTCAAATATGGAAAAATTACAGCTCTCAAAATGTGGTAACGCAAAAAATATTTTTTGCAATGAAAAGCGTCTTTCAGTGTGTGACGGCTGCCAATCATAAAAATCCGCTAAAAAACCCGCTATAAAAGTAAATCAAACCCCCCTTCATCACCCCCTTAGTTAGGGAAAAATAAAAAAATTAAAAAATGTATTTATTTCCATTTTCCCATTAGGGTTAGGGTTAGGGCTAGAGTTAGGACTAGAGTTAGGACTAGAGTTAGGGCTAGGGTTAGAGCTAGGGTTAGAGCTAGGGTTAGGGCTAGGGTTAGGGTTAGGGCTAGGGTTAGGGCTAGGGTTAGGGTTAGGGTTGGGGCTAGGGTTGGGGCTAGGGTTAGGGTTAGGGCTAGGGTTGGGCTAGGGTTAGGGCTAGGGTTAGGGCTAGGGTTGGGGCTAGGGTTAGGGCTAGGGTTAGGGCTAGTGTTACGGCTAGTGTTAGGGCTAGTGATAGGGCTAGGGTTATTGCTCGGGTTAGGGCTAGGGTTAGGGCTAGGGTTGGGGCTAGGGTTGGGGCTACAGTTAGGGTTGGGGCTAAAGATAGGGTTAGGGTTTGGATTACATTTACGGTTGGGAATAGGGTTGGGTGTGTCTGGGTTAGAGGAGTGGTTAGGGTTACTGTTGGGATTAGGGTAAGGGGTGTGTTTGGATTAGGGTTTCAGTTATAATTGGGGGGTTTCCACTGTTTAGGCACATCAGGGGCTCTCCAAACGGGACATGGCATCCGATCTGAATTCCAGCCAATTCTGCATTGAAAAAGGAAAACAGTGCTCCTTCCCTTCAGAGCTCTCCCGTGTGCCCAAACAGGGGTTTACCCCAACATATGGGGTATCACCATACTCAGGACAAATTGGACATCATCTTTTGGGGTCCAAGTTCTCCTGCTACCCTTGGGAAAATACAAAACTGGGGGCCAAAAAATAAGTTTTGTGGGAAAAAAAGATTTTTTATTTTCACGGCTCTGCGTTGTAAACTGTAGTGAAACACTTGGGGGTTCAAAGTTCTCACAACACATCTAGATAAGTTCCTTGGGGGGTCTAGTTTCCGATATGGGTTCACTTGTGGGGGGTTTGTACTGTTTGGGTACATCAGGGGCTCTGCAAATGCAACGTGATGCCTGCAGACCAATCCATTTAAGTCTGCATTCCAAATGGCGCTCCTTCCCTTCCGAGCTCTGTCATGCGCCCAAACAGTGGTTCCCCCTCACATATGGGGTATCAGCGTACTCAGGACAAATTGGACAACAACTTTTGGGGTCCAATTTATCCTGATACCCTTGTGAAAATACAAAACTGGGGGCTAAAAATCATTTTTGTGAAAAAAAAAAGAATTTTTATTTTCACGGCTCTGCGTTATAAACTGTAGTGAAACACTTGGGGGTTCAAAGTTCTCACAACACATCTAGATAAGTTCCTTGGGGGGTCTAGTTTCCAATATGGGGTCACTTGTGGGGGGTTTGTACTGTTTGGGTACATCAGGGGCTCTGCAAATGCAACGTGACGCCTGCAGACCAATCCATTTAAGTCTGCATTCCAAATGGCGCTCCTTCCCTTCCGAGCTCTGTCATGCGCCCAAACAGTGGTTCCCCCTCACATATGGGGTATCAGCGTACTCAGGACAAATTGGACAACAACTTTTGGGGTCCAATTTATCCTGATACCCTTGTGAAAATACAAAACTGGGGGCTAAAAATCATTTTTGTGAAAAAAAAAAGAATTTTTATTTTCACGGCTCTGCGTTATAAACTGTAGTGAAACACTTGGGGGTTCAAAGCTCTCAAAACACATCTAGATAAGTTCCTTAGGGGATCTGCTTTCCAAAATGGTGTCACTTGTGGGGGTTTTTAATGTTTAGGCACATCAGGGGCTCTCCAAACGCAACATGGCATCCAATCTTAATTCCAGTCAATTTTGCATTGAAAAGTAAAATAGCGCTCCTTCCCTTCCGAGCTCTGCTATGCGCCCAAACAGTGGTTTACCCCCACATATGGGGTATCGTCGTACTCAGGACAAATTGCACAACAACTTTTGTGGTCTAATTTCTTCTCTTACCCTTGGGGAAATAAAAAAATGGGGGCGAAAAGATCATTTTTGTGAAAAAATATAATTTTTTTATTTTTACGGCTCTGCATTCTAAACTTCTGTGAAGCACTTGTTGGGTCAAAGTGCTCAACACACATCTAGATAAGTTCCTTAAGGCAGAGGTCCCCAACCTTTTTTACACCAGGGACCGGCTTTAAGCAAGACCAGTTTTCCATGGCCCGGTGGGGGTGGGGCAGGGGCGGGGCTTTGGTCATATGGGGGTGGGGTTATGGAGGGATGGAGCTTAGTGCATACTTATCATATAATTATGACATTTATAATGAGAATGTGATTCAACTTACCATAGGTTCAGAATGAGTGGGAGCACCATGCTTGTTTCCCTGGTGCTCTGCACCATTATTGCCCCATAGCTGTGCCATATAGTGCTCTGCACCATTATTGCCCCATAGCTGTGCCATACAGTGCTCTGCACCGTTTATTATTGCCCCATAGCTGTGCCATACAGTGCTCTGCACCGTTTATTATTGCCCCATAGCTGTGCCATACAGTGCTCTGCACCGTTCATAATTGCCCCATAGCTGTGCCATATAGTGCTCTGCACCGTTCATAATTGCCCCATAGCTGTGCCATATAGTGCTCTGCACCATTATTGCCCCATAGCTGTGCCATACAGTGCTCTGCACCATTATTGCCCCATAGCTGTGCCATATAGTGCTCTGCACCATTATTGCCCCATAGCTGTGCCATACAGTGCTCTGCACCGTTTATTATTGCCCCATAGCTGTGCCATACAGTGCTCTGCACCATTCATAATTGCCCCATAGCTGTGCCATATAGTGCTCTGCACCGTTCATAATTGCCCCATAGCTGTGCCATATAGTGCTCTGCACCATTATTGCCCCATAGCTGTGCCATTCAGTGCTCTGCACCATAATTGCCCCATAGCTGTGCCATACAGTGCGCTGCACCATTATTGCCCCATAGCTGTGCCATACAGTGCTCTGCACCATTTATTATTGCCCCATAGCTGTGCCATACAGTGCTCTGCACCATTATTGCCCCATAGCTGTGCCATATAGTGCTCTGCACCATTATTGCCCCATAGCTGTGCCATATAGTGCTCTGCACCATTATTGCCCCATAGCTGTGCCATACAGTGCTCTGCACCATTATTGCCCCATAGCTGTGCCATACAGTGCTCTGCACCGTTTATTATTGCCCCATAGCTGTGCCATATAGTGCTCTGCACCGTCCATTATTGCCCCATAGCTGTGCTGCTGCTGCAATAAAAATAATAAATGACATACTCACCTCTCTCTTGCTTGCAGCTCCTCAGCGTCCGGTCCCGGCGTCTCTCCGCACTGACTGATCAGGCAGAGGGCGGCGCGCACACTATATGCGTCATCGTGCCCTCTGACCTGCACAGTCAGTGAGGAGAGACGCCGGGAAGATGGAGACAGCGCCCGGCATGTGGAACGAGGACAGGTTACATAGTTACATAGTTACATAGTTATTAAGGTTGAAGGAAGACTGTAAGTCCATCTAGTTCAACCCATAGCCTAACCTAACATGCCCTAACATGTTGATCCAGAGGAAGGCAAAAAAACCCCATGTGGCAAAGAGTAACTCCACCATGGGGAAAAAAATTCCTTCCCGACTCCACATACGGCAATCAGACTAGTTCCCTGGATCAACGCCTTATCAAGGAATCTAGTGTATATACCCTGTAACATTATACTTTTCCAGAAAGGTATCCAGTCCCCTCTTAAATTTAATTAATGAATCACTCATTACAACATCATACGGCAGAGAGTTCCATAGTCTCACTGCTCTTACAGTAAAGAATCCGCGTCTGTTATTATGCTTAAACCTTCTTTCCTCCAGACGTAGAGGATGCCCCCTTGTCCCTGTCTCAGGTCTATGATTAAAAAGATCATCAGAAAGGTCTTTGTACTGTCCCCTCATATATTTATACATTAAAATAAGATCCCCCCTTAGTCTTCGTTTTTCCAAACTAAATAGCCCCAAGTGTAATAACCTATCTTGGTATTGCAGACCCCCCAGTCCTCTAATAACCTTGGTCGCTCTTCTCTGCACCCGCTCCAGTTCAGCTATGTCTTTCTTATACACCGGAGACCAGAACTGTGCACAGTATTCTAAGTGTGGTCGCACTAGTGACTTGTATAGAGGTAAAATTATGTTCTCCTCATGAGCATCTTTGCCTCTTTTAATACATCCCATTATTTTATTTGCCTTTGTAGCAGCTGCCTGACACTGGCCACTGAATATGAGTTTGTCATCCACCCATATACCCAGGTCTTTTTCATTGACGGTTTTGCCCAGAGTTTTAGAATTAAGCACATAGTTATACATCTTATTACTTCTACCCAAGTGCATGACCTTACATTTATCCCCATTAAAGCTCATTTGCCATTTATCAGCCCAAGCTTATAGTTTACATAAATCATCCTGTAATATAAAATTGTCCTCCCCTGTATTGATTACCCTGCAGAGTTTAGTGTCATCTGCAAATATTGAAATTCTACTCTGAATGCCCCCTACAAGATCATTAATAAATATGTTAAAAAGAAGAGGGCCCAATACTGACCCCTGTGGTACCCCACTGCTAACCGCAACCCAGTCCGAGTGTGCTCCATTAATAACCACCCTTTGTTTCCTATCCCTGAGCCAGCTCTCAACCCACTTACACATATTTTCCCTTATCCCCATTACTCTCATTTTATGTAACAACCTTTTGTGTGGCACCGTATCAAAAGCTTTGGAAAAGTCCATATACACTACGTCCACTGGGTTCCCTTGGTCCAGTCCGGAACTTACCTCTTCATAGAAGCTGATCAAATTAGTCTGACATGAACGGTCCCTAGTAAACCCGTGCTGATACTGGGTCATAAGGTTATTCCTCTTCAGATACTCCAGTATAGTATCCCTTAGAATGCCCTCCAGGATTTTACCCACAGTAGAGGTTAAACTTACTGGCCTATAATTACCGAGTTCAGTTTTTGCCCCTTTTTTGAATATTGGCACCACATTTGCTATACACCAGTCCTGTGGTACAGACCCTGTTATTATGGAGTCTTTAAAGATTAAAAATAATGGTCTATCAATGACTGTACTTAGTTCCTGCAGTACTCTAGGGTGTATCCCATCCGGGCCCAGAGATTTGTCAATTTTAGTTATTTTTAGACGCCGCTGTACTTCCTGCTGGGTTAAGCAGGTGACATTTAATGGGGAATTTTTATCACTAGTCATTTTGTCTGCCATGGGATTTTCTTTTGTAAATACTGATGAAAAAAAGTCATTTAGCATATTGGCTTTTTCCTCATCCTCATCCACCATTTCCCCCAGACTATTTTTAAGGGGGCCAACACTGTCATTTTTTAGTTTCTTACTATTTATATAGTTAAAGAATATTTTGGGATTATTTTTACTCTCTCTGGCAATGAGTCTCTCTGTCTCAATCTTTGCTGCCTTGATTTGCTTTTTACAGAATTTATTTAATTTTCTGTATTTATTTAATGCCTCCTCACTACCTACTTCCTTTAATTCTCTAAATGCTTTCTTTTTGTCCCTTATTGCGCCCCTTACAGCTCTATTTAGCCATATTGGTTTCCTCCTATTTCTAGTATGTTTATTCCCATACGGTATATACTGTGCACAGGTCCTATCCAGGATGCTAATAAACGTCTCCCATTTTCTTTGTGTATTTTTGTGTCTCAGGATATCGTCCCAGTTAATTGCACCAAGATCCTCTCTCATCCGTTGGAAATTTGCCCTCCTGAAGTTTAGTGTCCTTGTCACCCCCCTACTACCCATCTTATTAAAGGTTACATGAAAACTTATTATTTTGTGATCACTATTCCCCAAGTGACCCCCAACCCTTATATTTGATATGCGGTCTGGCCTGTTGGTTAATATTAGGTCTAGCAGTGCCCCCCTTCTTGTTGGGTCCTGAACCAGTTGTGAAAGGTAATTGTCTCTCATAGTTGTCAAAAACCGATTACCTTTGCTGGAACTGCAGGTTTCTGTTCCCCAATCTATTTCAGGGTAGTTGAAGTCCCCCATAATAATGACTTCTCCTTGAGTCGCAGCTTCATCTATTTGCGTGACGAGGATATTCTCCATTGTTTCCATTATTTTTGGAGATTTATAACAAATCCCTATCAGTAATTTATTATTTTTTCCCCCTCCCCTTATCTCCACCCACAGGGACTCTACATTTTCATTAAATTCACCTATATTATCACGCAGGATGGGTTTTAAGGAAGATTTTACATATAGACACACCCCTCCCCCTCGCTTATCTGTACGGTCATTTCTGAACAGGCTATAGCCCTGCAAGTTAACAGCCCAGTCATGGCTCTCATCCAGCCACGTCTCAGATATCCCCACCATGTCATAATTATGCTCCAACAACATTAGTTCTAATTCATCCATTTTGTTGGCGAGGCTTCTGGCATTAGTATACATGCACTTGATGTTACTCTCTGTACCTCCATTCTTTCTTAAATTACTAACTGTTCTAACCCCACCCCCCATGCCACCGCCACCCCCAACTTCCTTATTTGTGCCCAGGTCTCTATCTGCACTATCTTCCCCTCCTATAAAATGAATACCCTCCCCCCCAATCCCTAGTTTAAACACTCCTCCAACCTTCTAACCATTTTCTCCCCCAGCACAGCTGCCCCTTCCCCATTGAGGTGCAGCCCGTCCCTAGCGTAGAGCCTGTAGCCCACTGAGAAGTCGGCCCAGTTCTGCAGGAACCCAAACCCCTCCTTCCTACACCAATTCTTGAGCCACTTATTAACCTCCCTAATCTCCCGTTGCCTCTCTGGCGTGGCACGTGGTACAGGCAGTATTTCGGAAAATACCACGTTGGAGGTCCTTGCTTTCAGCTTGCAGCCTAATTCCCTGAAATCATCTTTAAGAACCTTCCACCTACCTCTAACTTTGTCATTTGTGCCAATGTGCACCATGACCACTGGGTCCTCACCAGCCCCTCCCAGTAATCTGTCCACCCGATCAGCGATGTGTCGGACTCGAGCGCCAGGTAGGCAGCACACCGTCCGACGATCCCTGTCTTTGTGACAGATTGCCCTATCTGTTCCCCTAATAATTGAGTCCCCCACTACCAGCACCTGTCTGGCCTGCCCTGCTCTCCTATTTCCCTCCTTACTGAAGCAGTCACTCCTCCGGCGTTCAGAGGACATGCCTGGCTGCAGCAGTGCTACCCCTGTACTGGCACCCCCCTCATCTGCCAACTTAGCAAACTTATTGGGGTGTGCCAAATCAGGACTAGCCTCCCTGGCACTCTTCCCTCTACCCCGCCTTCTATCTGTCACCCAGCTAACTGCCACACTGTCCTGCAGCTCCATCCTACCATCCTCCTCCTCATCTATCCCATTGAGCGTCTGCTCTGTGAGCAGAAGACTCCTCTCCATATTGTCTATGGATCTCAGTGTTGCCAGCTGCACATTTAGATCCAGTATCTGGGTTTCCAAATGCACAATGTGCTCACATCTCGCACAGCAGTATGCACCCTCGACCAGCTGGTAAAGGACTGCATACATGTGGCAAGATGTGCACTGGATGGCATTAACAATAGTGGAGCACATTTCCTAATGGGGATTGCACCACACAGAAACGTTAATTAAAAATATATACAAAGTATTAATTAAAAAAAAAAAAAAAAAAACAGAAGCAATTCCTCCCTTGGAAACTCCCTGATTCCAAAGTCACTGAATCACAAGTCACACACTTACCGCCGTTCACACTTACGCTCAGGTCACACTCAGCTCGCTCACACTCGCTGTGCTGAAGATTTATAGATTTTTTTTATTTTTTTTTCTCTCTATCTCCCCTCAACAGCAATCCACCTTGCTGTTCAGATGCACTTCCAAAAAGGACTTGAGCCCCAAACAGCTGCCCCTTATATCCCCTTAATTATGAGCCCCCACCCTAAGTTAACTCCTTATGAATATAGCTACTCCCAATTCAGCAACTCACACAAATTCACACAGGTATTTGTTAAAGGCCTTCCAAATACCTCCTCACTGAATCACAAGTCACACACTTACCGCCGTTCACACTTACGCTCAGGTCACACTCAGCTCGCTCACACTCGCTGTGCTGAAGATTTATAGATTTTTTGTATTTTTTTTTCTCTCTATCTCCCCTCAACAGCAATCCACCTTGCTGTTCAGATGCACTTCCAAAAAGGTGACTATGTAATACTTACCTGCTCCCGGCGTCCCGCTCCTTCCCTCGGACAGCTGGTCTTCGGTGCCGCAGCCTCTTCCTCTATCAGCGGTCACCGTTACCCCTGATTAGAGAAATGAATTATGCGGCTCCGCCCCTATGGGAGGTGGAGCAGCCTATTCATTTCTCTAATGAGCGGTCCCACGTGACCGCTGTACAGGGGAAGAGCTGCTGCACCCGGAGACCGTGGGACGGGCAGGGGGAGCGTCAGGATCGCCGGGACTAGGTAAGTATGCCTCAGCACCCTCTCCCCCTCACCTGCCGACCCCACCGCCGACCGTGACTCGAGTATAAGCCGAGGGGGCACTTTCAGCCCAAAAATTTGGGCTGAAAATCTCGGCTTATACTCGAGTATATACAGTAGCTGTCAGCGGCGCCGCGGACCGGCTGAAAAACCCCAACGGCCCGGTCCTGGTCCGCGGACCGGCGGTTGGGGACCTCTGCCTTAAGGGGTCTATTTTCCAAAATTGTGTCACTTGTACAGGGTTTCAATGTTTAGGCACATCAGGGGCTCTCCAAACGCAACATGGCGTCCCATCTCAATTCCAGTCAATTTTGCATTGAAAAGTCAAATGGCGCTCCTTCCCTTCCGAGCTCTGCCCTGCGCCCAAACAATGGTTTACACCCACATATGGGGTATCAGCGTACTCAGGACAAATTGCACAACAATTTTTCGGGTCCAATTTCTTCTCTTACCCTTGGGAAAATAAAAAATTGGGGGCGAAAAGATCATTTTTGTGAAAAAATATGATTTTTTATTTTTACGGCTCTGCATTATAAACTTCTGTGAAGCACTTGTTGGGTCAAAGTGCTCAACACACATCTAGATAAGTTCCTTAAGGGGTCTACTTTCCAAAATGGTGTCACTTGTACAGGGTTTCAATGTTTAGGCACATCAGGGGCTCTCCAAACGCAACATGGCGTCCCATCTCAATTCCAGTCAATTTTGCATTGAAAAGTCAAATGGCGCTCCTTCCCTTCCGAGCTCTGCCCTGCGCCCAAACAATGGTTTACACCCACATATGGGGTATCAGCGTACTCAGGACAAATTGCACAACAATTTTTCGGGTCCAATTTCTTCTCTTACCCTTGGGAAAATAAAAAATTGGGGGCGAAAAGATCATTTTTGTGAAAAAATATGATTTTTTATTTTTACGGCTCTGCATTATAAACTTCTGTGAAGCACTTGTTGGGTCAAAATGCTCACCACACATCTAGATAAGATCCTTAGGGGGTCTACTTTACAAAATGGTGTCACTTGTGGGGGGTTTCAATGTTTAGGCACATCAGGGGCTCTCCAAATGCAACATGGCGTCCCATCTCAATTCCAGTCAATTTTGCATTGAAAAGTCAAATGGCGCTCCTTTCCTTCCGAACTCTGCCATGCGCCCAAACAGTGGTTTACCCCCACATATGGGGTATCAGCGTACTCAGGACAAATTGTACAACAAATTTTGCGGTCTATTTTCTCCTGTTACCCTTGGTAAAATAAAACAAATTGGAGCTGAAATAAATTTTGTGTGAAAAAAAGTTAAATGTTTATTTTTATTTAAACATTCCAAAAATTCCTGTGAAACACCTGAAGGGTTAATAAACTTTTTGAAAGTGGTTTTGAGTACCTTGAGGGGTGCAGTTTTTAGAATGGTGTCACACTTGGGTATTTTCTATCATATAGACCCCTCAAAATTACTTCAAATGAGATGTGGTCCCTAAAAAAAAATGGTGTTGTAAAAATGAGAAATTGCTGGTCAACTTTTAACCCTTATAACTCCGTCACAAAAAAAAATTTTGGTTCCAAAATTGTGCTGATGTAAAGTAGACATGTGGGAAATGTTACTTATTAAGTATTTTGCGTGACATATGTCTGTGATTTAAGGGCATAAAAATTCAAAGTTGGAAAACTGTGAAATTTTCAAAATTTTCGCCAAATATTCAGTTTTTTTACAAATAAACGCAAGTTATATCGAATAAATTTTACCACTATCATGAAGTACAATATGTCACGAGAAAATAATGTCTGAATCGCCAAGATCCGTTGAAGCGTTCCAGAGTTATAACCTCATAAAGGGACAGTGGTCAGAATTGTAAAAATTGGCCCGGTCATTAACGTGCAAACCACCCTTGGGGGTGAAGGGGTTAAAGTCCGGGGTCTCCCCGCCCACCCACCTCAGTCTCGGCTGCTGCGGGGGGAGGGGCTCTCAGGCCCAGTGCCGCATTACTGCCCTGACTACTGTATGGGGCAGAAATGGGTGCTGTACCTTTAAGCAGCAGCAGGCCCAAGTGCATCATTGTCCTGACGCCGGTCATGTGACATGCTGCATGCTCTTCTTAATGTAGGAGCACTGGAGAAGACTGCAGAGAAGCAGGTCATGTTTGTGGGAGAAGATACTCAAGTCGGCGGTGAGCAGGGAGAGGAGGCGGGCAGTGTGTGAGGACTCAGAGGAAGCTGCAGAGAGGAGTGAGGTGAGAGAGGAGACGGGAGTCTGCTGATGTGAGTGAGGAGAGGAGAGGCTGCTAAGGGGAGGAGATGAGAGGCTGGTAAGGAGAGGAGATGAGAGGCTGGTAAAAGGAGATGAGAGGCTGGTAAGGAGAGGGGATGAGAGGCTGGTAAGGGGAGGAGATGAGAGGCTGGAAAGGAGAGGAGACAAGAGGCTGGAAAGGAGAGGAGATGAGAGGCTGGAAAGGAGAGGAGATGAGAGGCTGGTAAGGAGAGGAGATGAGAGGCTGGTAAGGAAAGGAGATGAGAGGCTGGAAAGGAGAGGAGATGAGAGGCTGGAAAGGAGAGGAGATGAGAGGCTGGAGAGGGGAGGCTCCTGAGGAGAGGAGATGAGAGGCTGGTAAGGAGATGAGATGAGAGGCTGGAAAGGAGAGGAGATGAGAGGCTGGTAATGAGAGATGAGAGGCTGGTAAGGAGAGGAGATGAGAGGCTGGAAAGGAGAGGAGATGAGAGGCTGGTAAGGAGAGGAGATGAGAGGCTGATAAGGAGAGGAGATGAGAGGCTGGAAAGGAGAGGAGATGAGAGGCTGGTAAGGAGAGATGAGAGGCTGGTAAGGAGAGGAGAGGCTGGAAAGGAGAGGAGATGAGAGGCTGGAAAGGAGAGGAGATGAGATGCTGGAAAGGAGAGGAGATGAGAGGCTGGTAAGGAGAGGAGATGAGAGGCTGGTAAGGAGAGGAGATGAGAGGCTGGAAAGGAGAGATGAGAGGCTGAAAAGGAGAGATGAGAGGCTAGAAAGGAGAGATGAGAGGCTGGAAAGGAGAGGAGATGAGAGGCTGGAAAGGAGAGGAGATGAGAGGCTGGTAAGTAGAGGAGATGAACGGCTGGTAATGAGAGGAGATGAGAGGCTGGTAAGGAGAGGAGATGAGAGGCTGGTAAGGAGAGGAGATGAGAGGCGGTAAAGGAGAGGAGATGAGAGGCTGGAAAGGAGAGGAGATGAGAGTCTGTTGAGGGGAGGCTGCTGAGGAGAGGAGATGAGAGGCTGGTAAGGAGAGGAGATGAGAGGCTGGTAAGGAGAGGAGATGAGAGGCTGGAAAGGAGAGGAGATGAGAGGCTGGTAAGGAGAGGAGATGAGAGGCTGGTAAGGAGAGGAGATGAGAGGCTGATAAGGAGAGGAGATGAGAGGCTGTAAAGGAGAGGAGATGAGAGGCTGGTAAGTAGAGATGAGAGGCTGGTAAGGAGAGGAGATGAGAGGCTGGAAAGGAGAGGAGATGAGAGGCTGGAAAGGAGAGGAGATGAAAGGCTGGAAAGGAGAGATGAGAGGCTGGTAAGGAGAGGAGATGAGAGGCTGGAAAGGAGAGGAGATGAGAGGCTGGTAAGGAGAGGCGATGAGAGGCTGGAAAGGAGAGGAGATGAGAGGCTGGAAAGGAGAGGAGATGAAAGGCTGGAAAGGAGAGATGAGAGGCTGGTAAGGAGAGGAGATGAGAGGCTGGTAAGGAGAGGAGATGAGAGGCTGGAAAGGAGAGGAGATGAGAGGCTGTAAAGGAGAGGAGATGAGAGGCTAGAAAGGAGAGGAGATGAGAGGCTGGAAAGGAGAGGAGATGAGAGGCTGGAAAGGAGAGGAGATGAGAGGCTGGTAAGGAGAGGAGATGAACGGCTGGTAAGGAGAGGAGATGAGAGGCTGGTAAGGAGAGGAGATGAGAGGCTGGTAAGGAGAGGAGATGAGAGGCTGGAAAGGAGAGGAGATGAGAGGCTGGTAAGGAGAGGAGATGAGAGGCTGGAAAGGAGAGGAGATGAGAGGCTGGTAAGGAGAGGAGATGAGAGGCTGGAAAGGAGAGGAGATGAGAGGCTGGAAAGGAGAGGAGATAAGAGGCTGGAAAGGAGAGGAGATGAGAGGCTGGTAAGGGTAGGAGATGAGAGGCTAGTAAGGATAGGAGATGAGAGGCTGGAAAGGAGAGGAGATGAGAGGCTGGAAAGGAGAGGAGATGAGAGGCTGGTAAGGAGAGGAGATGAGAGGCCGGTAAGGAGAGGAGATGAGAGGCTGGAAAGGAGAGGAGATGAGAGGCTGGTGAGGGGAGGCTGCTGAGGAGAGGAGATCAGAGGCTGCTGAGGAGAGGCGAGGCTGCTGAGGAGAGAAGCTGAGAGGCTGGTGAGGACAGGTGGGCTGCTGAGGTGAGAGGGGAGGCTGCTAAGGTGAGGAGATGAGAGGCTGTTGACGAGAGGATATGAGAAGCTGGTGAGTGGAGGCTGCTGAGGAGAGGAGATGCGAGGCTGGTGAGATGAGAGGCTGCTGATGTGAGTGAGGAGAGGGGAGGCTGCTAAGGGGAGGATATGAGAGGCTAGTGAGCAGAGGGGAGGCTGCTGAGGAGGGGGGATGAGAGGGGATGAGAGGCTGGAAAGGGGAGGCTGCTGAGGAGAAGGGATGAGAGGCTGGAGAGGGGAGGCTGCTGAGATGAGAGGCTGGAGAGAGGAGGCTGCTGAGGAGAGGAAATGAGAGGCTGGTCTCATGCTGTATATGGGGAGGCTGTGTGGGGCTCATGCAGTATATGGGGAGGCTGTGTGGGCTCATACTGTATTTGGGGAGGCTGTGTAGGGCTCATACAGTATATGGGGATGCTGTGTGGGGCTCATACTGTATATAGGGAGTCTGTGTGGGGCTCATGCAGTACATGGGGAGGCTGTGTGGGGCTCATACTGTATATAGGGAGGCTGTGTGGGGCTCATGCAGTATATGGGGAGGCTGTGTGGGGCTCATGCTGTATATAGGGAGGCTGTGTGAGGCTCATGCTGTATATGGGGAGGCTGCGTGGGGCTCATGCTGTTCATGGGGAGGCTGTGTGGGGCTCATGCTGTTTATGGGGAGGCTGTGTAGGGCTCATGCTGTATATGGTGAGGCTGTGTGGGGCTCATGCTGTATATAGGGAGGCTGTGTGGGGCTCATGCAGTATATATAGGAAGGCGGTGTGGGGCTCATGCTGTATATGGGGAGGCTGTGTGGGGCTCATGCTGTATATGGGGATGCTGTGTGGGGCTCAGGCAGTATATGGGGAGGCTGTGTGGGGCTCATGCAGTATATAGGGGGGCTGTGTGGGGCTCATGCTGTATATAGGGAGGCTGTATGGGGATCATGCTGTATATAGGGAGGCTGTGTGGGGCTCATGCAGTATTTAGGGAGGCTGTGTGGGGCTCATGCAGTATATAGGGAGGCTGTGTGGGGCTCATGCTGTATATAGGGAGGCTGTGTGGGGCTCATGCATTATATAGGGAGGCTGTGTGGGGCTCATGCTGTATATGGGGAGGCTGTGTGGGGCTCATGCTGTATATGGGGATGCTGTGTGGGGCTCATGCAGTATATGGGGAGGCTGTGTGGGGCTCATGCTGTATATAGGGAGGCTGTGTGGGGCTCATGCTGTATATAGGGAGGCTGTGTGGGGCTCATGCAGTATATGGGGAGGCTGTGTGGGGCTCATGCAGTGTATATAGGGAGGCTGTGTGGGGCTCATGCAGTGTATATGGGGAGGCTGTGTGGGGCTCATGCAGTATATGGGGAGGCTGTGTGGGGCTCATGCAGTGTATATAGGGAGGCTGTGTGGGGCTCATGCAGTGTATATGGGGAGGCAGTGTGGGGCTCATGCTGTATATGGGGAAGCTGTGTGGGGTTCATGCTGTATATAGGGAGGCTGTGTGGGGCTCATGCTGTATATAGGGAGGCTGTGTGGGGCTCATGCTGTATATGGGGAGGCTGTGTGGGGCTCATGCTGTATATGGGGAGTCTGTGTGGGGCTCATGCTGTATATGGGGAGGCTGTGTGGGGCTCATGCTGTATATAAGGGGCTGTGGGGGGTTTAAAGATATATAGGGGGGTGTCAGCATACTTAATTCTGCTCAATATTAAGTGATACAATTAATATTAATTAATATCGAGTAGAATTATTTTCATGCTATTGGTTCGGCCTCCACAACAGTCATGGTCTTTCATCTGGCCCCTCGGGAAAAAAAATTGCCCACCCCTCATCTAGAGACATGGAGTGAGAATCCCACAGACGTTAGCAACAGATTAGTCCGTTCTCTCACTAAATTACCCATCCAGCTCTTCAAACTATTCTCTCTGAAACGTCCGAGCATTGCAGAGATAAATGTCCCTGTTTGCAGTCTGAGTGATGCTGCCCATGGTTTTGGTAGTATGAATCGACAGGTTCCCCTTAAAAATCTGTCAGCCAAACTTTGCAACTGTGGCAGAATCAACTGACCATGTACGGTGTATGAGATCCACTAGATTCTCAAATATGACAACTAATTGAAAGGTTTGCTAATGCTACTTTCACATCAGCGATTTTCTCCGTTCGCGGCAGATACTGCAGTTTTTCCGCATCTGTCGCGTAACATATCACTTACGGGCCGGCAACTCTGCGTTCGGCCTCATTCATTCCCTATGGGACTTGCGGACATGTGCGGCACTTGAGCTGAGACAAAAAAACACTGCTAGCAGCATTTTTTTTTCCTGTTGCTGCAAGTACCACATTTGCCGGATCGCAGCAAAACCACAAGTGCCGCAAGTCCCATAGGGAATGAATGAGGCCGAACACAGTGTTGCCGTAAGTGATCCGTTACGGATGCGGAAAAACTACCGGATCTGCCGCAAATGTCAAAAATCGCTGATGTGAAAGTAGCCTAAGTCACTACTGATAGTGTCTACATTAGTCATACTCGCCAATGGGGGAGGCAGCACAAAAAGTGCCTAGGGCAGCAGAAACTCTAAATACGGCCCTGCCGATTGAAGAATAATGTTTACACACACAGACAGATAGATGATAGATAACAGATAGATGACAGATAGATAGATAGATGATAGATAGATGTGGGATAGATAGATAATAGATAGATCTATCGAATCTATCTATCTATCTATCTATCGTATCTATCTATCTATCTATCTATCTATCTATCTATCGTATCTATCTATCGTATCTATTATCTATCTATAAATATACAGATAGATATATCTATAGATAGCTAGATAGATACTGTATATCGATAGATAGATAATAGATAGATACGATAGATGATAGATACGATAGATAGATAGATATATACGATAGATGATAAATAATAGATAGATAAATAGATAGATACGATAGATAGATAATAGATAGATATGATAGATAGAAGATAGATAGATCGATAGATAATACCAAGCCCGATGTTTAGTATATCTATGTATCTATAGATATATCTATCTATAAATATATCTATAGATACATTATCCATCTATATATATGATCGTCTAAGGGTCTGTTTGTCTGTAACGGAAATCCCGCGTCCCTGATTGGTCGCGCCAGCCACCAGCGACCAGTCAGCGACAGGCGCAGTCCGGCCGCGAATTGGCGCGGCATTTAAACCACGCTTTGCTGATTGGTCGCGCCCGGGCGGCCGCGACCAATCAGCGATACAGTATTGCAGCAGGATTTAAACACCGCTTCGTAAATAAACTACATACATATTCTAGAATACCCGATGCGTTAGAATCGGGCCACCATCTAGTAGATATGTAATAGCAAGGCCGATGTTTATTAATGAACGATTAATTTAAAAAAATGGGAAAAAAAATTACGTGGGCTTCCGCACAATTTTCTGAGCCAGAGGGGAAAAGCCGATGGCCAGGAGCCAATATTTGTAGCCTGGGAAGGGGGTAATACCCATGGCCCCTCTTTAGGCTATGAATATCAGCCAGCAGACAGCTGATACACTGGCTATTATATTAGGGGGACCCCCAAAAAATGATAAGGGGTCCCCCTATATTTTATAGCCAGAAAGTCTATGCAGACAGCTGCGGGCTGATATTCATAGCCTAGAGAGGGGCCATGGTTATTGGCCCCCCCGGCTACAAATACCAGCCCCCAGCCGCCCCAGAAATGGCACATCTGAAAGATGCACCAATTCTGGCACTTACCCCCTCTCTTCCCACTCCCCTGTAGCGGTGGGATATAGGGTAATAAGAGGTTAATGTCACCTTGCTAATGTAAGGTGACATTAAGCCCATTTAGTAATGGAGAGGCGTCAATAAGACACCTATCCATTACTAATCCTATAGTAGTGAAAGGGTTAAAAAAAAGACACAGCCAGAAAAAACTATTTTAATATTCTTAATTTCACCATACTTACCATACTTGATCACCTGCAAAAAATTAAAAATAATAAACCGTATACTACCTTTCCGCCTTAGTCCAATTAATAACGAGTGTCCCACGACGATCTCCCCTATAGAACAGTGACATCGGGTGATGCCACTGTTCTATAGACCTTCAGTGACACACAGACAGGAGACAATGGCTCCTGCAATGCATCACTGAAGAGGTGACTGTAGTTCAGCCTCTCACTTTATGGCAATGCTGTATGGGAACTTTCCCACACAGCAGTGCCACAAGTAAGACTAGGGACTATTTTTTTTTTACAGAGGCGGAGGAATACATTGCTGAAGGATACCTTCCGTAATTGTATTCATGGAGCCCCTGGAGAGTGGTCGCATCAGCTGATGTGGCTGCTCTCCACAGGAGATCGTTGTGGGACACTGGTTTTAATTGGATTTCTGCAGATCAGGGAGTATATTGTTTATTATTTTAATATTTTTTATAGGTGACAATGGCTTCGGGGATCAAGGTGACAAGGTGATGGTATGTATTCTGCATTGTATGTACTGTATGTCTATATGTATGTACTGTATGTCTATATGTATGTTGTATGTAGTGTATGGTGTATGTACCATGTTGCATGTTGTGTTAGGTGTCGAGTTCCCACTGCGGTCTCCCATTTTCCTCCAGCCGCAGTGGAACCTGCTCAGCGGAGACGTCGGTCTCAGCGTCTTGCTCAGGCAGATAATTTGCGCTTGGTTACTGCTGATCTTCCAGGCTCAGCCATTGTGACTAGCACTATTCTTTGGCAGGCAGATGCTCCTGGGGCTAAGTCCTGCTTTTCCTCTACTGAGCATGCCCAAGGGTCGACCTTCCATTGGAGGTCTGGGGTCACACACGCTCAGGTAGCAGCTCCTATTGGACCAATAGGAAGGTTCTTGTCTGCTACAGCTATAAAAGGTTTGCATGGCCACACGGCCATGCGCTAGTATCAACCTATGTTATGAGCTTTTTTACTTTTTGGTCATGTCTGCATGTGGTCAGGGTTGGCTGAAGTAAGCCCCTAGAATACTGGCACCTCCGGTGAGGAGTTTTGTGTGTATGAATTCAGGGCTGGCGCATAGCTACTGGAATTCCGGCTCCACCGGAGAGGAGTTGTTCGTGTGCTGGGCTGACTGCATGACGACTGTTTGCTTTTTCCCCTGTTAGGTAGCTGTGATCCTCTGTGAGGTTGACAGGGCACAGCGTTTTCCTATCTTAGCGATTCTGTGAAGTAACTGAGTTCGCTTATACCACCATATAGTGCCGCCAATTGCTAGCAGCAGGTTCTCTCCTGCAGGGTGGACCCCAGGTTGCGAACGCACCTATTTTAACTCATATATACTCGTGCGTTCCGCCAACCCTAACATGTTGTATGTTGCATGGTGCATGTTGTATGTCGCATGGTGCATGTTGTATGTCGCATGTTGTATGTTGCATGGTGCAAGTTGTACAGTTATATGAAAAAGTTTGGGCACCCCTATTAATCTTAATCTTAATGTTTTATAAAAATTGTTTTTTTTTGCAACAGCTATTTCAGTTTCATATATCTAATAACTGTTGGACACAGTAATGTTTCTGCCTTGAAATGAGGTTTATTGTACTAACAGAAAATGTGCAATCTGCATTCAAACAAAATTTGACAGGTGCATAAGTATGGGCACCCTTATCATTTTCTTGTTTTAAATACTCCTACCTACTTTTTACTGACTTACTAAAGCACTTTTTTTTGTTTTGTAACCTCATTGAGCTTTGAACTTCATAGCCAGGTGTATGCAATCTTGAGAAAAGCTCCTTAAAGTGGCCACTTGCAAGTTGTTCTCCTGTTTGAATCTCCTCTGAAGAGTGGCATCATGGGCTCCTCAAAACAACTGTCAAATGATCTGAAAACAAAGATTATTCAACATAGTTGTTCAGGGGAAGGATACAAAAAGCTGTCTAAGAGATTTAACCTGTCAATTTCCACTATGAGGAACATAGTAAGGAAATGGAAGAACACAGGTACAGTTCTTGTTAAGGCCAGAAGTGGCAGGCCAAGAAAAACATCAGAAAGGCAGAGAAGAAGAATGGTGAGATCAGTCAAGGACAATCCTCAGACAACCTCCAGAGAGCTGCAGCATGATGTCCATGAGTTGAGACTTCAGGCAGTCATTGCCAACAAAGAGTTTTCAACCAAGTACTAGAAATGAACATTTTATTTAAAATTATTTAATCTGTCCAATTACTTTTGGTCCCTTTAAAAACAGGGTGGCACATGTTAAGGAGCTGGAACTCCTAAACCCTTCATCCAATTTTAATGTGGATACCCTCAACTGAAAGATGAAAGTGTGAACTTCAACTGTATCTGAATTGTTCTGTTTAAAATTCATTGTGGTGGTGTCTATAACCAAAATTAGAAAAATGTCTCTGTCCTAAGTATATATGGACTAAGCTGTATATGATTATAAGATATATTTTGTAAGCTTTATTGTTTATCTTTGTAATATCAGAGAAAATTGTTACTTCGTTTTCTGGCGTTAGCAAGAATATGACAAGAAAATATTTGTATGCAGTTCCCATAATTTTCAACCAAACATCCTCAGCTGACCTTCCGTGTTTGGGATTTTCTGCACAATGATGCAGTAACAAACAAATTGTCAAACATATTTTGTAATGTAATTACTTTTCTTATGAAAAGAGACAATCACATATTGTGAATGAGGAAGACATTTTTTTCTTAAAGTCATGCAATTCACACAAAGATCTGCTGTACTTTAGTTAAATGGTTTTGTGTTCCAGACATAAGAGACTGTCTAGAGACCATTGCTGACATAATATGGTTTTGCTGTAAGAAGATGGTAAAACAGGTTGACTGCAGTTGTGGCCAAAACATAAGATTGGATTTAAAGATTTTTTTATAACGTGGCATGAGGTTGTCATTGCTAGGAAACCCTTCATTGATGATAACAAGAGCCATTATTCTGAACATTTTTCAATATCAAGTAGAAAATGATTTTGTTAAATAATGACTTGATTCTTTCTTGTGGCTAGAAATCGTGTTTTCTGGTGTAAATTTCCAAATATGCTGCATACTCCTGTAACTAAAGGGATAAATGTCAAGCTTTGTACAACCAACATTAGGGAAAGTATAAACAAACTGTTAATATTGATTTGAATGTGTAAAGAATAAGCAAACAGTTTTTAACATGTTAAGGTACATTTAACAAAATTTACATAAATTAATGTAACAGGCAATTATAAGAAAATTTGTATTAAATCTTATCGGAGAAATGTGCTTCCTTCTGCACTTTGACATTTCTTCCACTCCCCTCTTGAAAAACTGCTGAAATCTGTCTTTTTCAGATAAGACTGACAACCAGCTTCCTGTTGTGGAGGAGGAATGAAGATCTGGGAGAGGTAACAAGGTGACTAAGACATTTAAAAATCCAAGTGAGCTTTCTAACAAGTCTTTCCTCATCTCAGTTTTTATTCACTTCCAAACAGCTCAGCTCTGCTGCAGAATTTCCTCCATGCTACTGTGTGCTAAAAAAAATTAATGAAGGGCAGGAATCTCTCTATATATATTTTGCTGTGCTTGGTAATGATCATGGCAGCTTATCACCTCACCTAACTCCTGCTGGGTTGAATATTAGAGAGAGCGCCTGCAGAGGGGAACACCATTGAGAATGCAGGGTTCAAGTCATATAATGGCCAGAAATCATGATAGCCCTCATCTACTCAGACATGACCACTTAGTCTGAAAAGTTACGTGAAAGTACGGTAAGGCTTTCATCCCCCTCTAGTGGTGAAGGCAGTCATATCTATACTAGTTACATGGAACAATTAAGAGTTTGCATCCGAGACTGAAATAAATAAGTTGGAGGTTTTTGGAAAAAACATCTCCTATGTAGATATAAAGGATCACAGATATAAAGAGTGCGTGTATATGTTTCCACTGAAGTCTATTGGATCTATGTTGAGTCTATTGGATCTATGTTGAGACAAGCCATCCAATATTATATTTCCAACAAGTAGCAGGACCCAAAGAATTACTACAAGTTGGAAGCTCACTAGCATTCCCTAGTGGACATAGAATTTTGTCATTAACACCAAAGATTTTAAAATTGTATCGTTGACCAAAATTAAGTTAATGGAGGCCCCTGGACAAATCATTAAATGATGGTCCATACACCTCCACTGGGATCTGTTCAAAATCTGATCCCCCTATTGCAGCCACACATGTGAGGGAAGGGGTCGATGCACATGTATGAGATTTTTCCTTAAATATTCTGGAGCTATGCTAGTATTCACACCTCTATTCTCTTCTAGGCTTTAAAGGCCACTTATTTTGGTCTGGATTGGTTCACAAAATGGCCATCAAGAACAATGGTTGGTGTAGGTTTCTTAGATCTCCAAAATGTCAAAGGGCCCAAAGCATGTCTCACAAGTACCTTCCCTAAAATCCAGCTTTGTCTACGATTTTCAAGATTTTTTTTCTCCTTTTTGTAAAGAAAAAATAAATGGATGAGGGTTGGGCAAATGTATCCAACAATAACTGATGGGGCTTTTGGTGGAAGTGGAACCAAGGAAACTGTTCAGATGGCAAATATCACCTGGTAGTAATTACAGGGGATAGAGGCTTACAATTCTACCAAAAGTGATATAGTAAAGATTTGTTTTCCATGTAAGCAGGTGGAATAATAATTCATCTTTATCCTCCTCAACCTCTCCTAAACTAACAGCAAATAGCGTAGAACCATCTGCGCCCCCGCTCATCCCGATCTCTGAGAGCTCAGAAAAAAAGATGTTTTTTAGTTTTTTAATTAGAGCCCAAGAGAGGGCTTTGTTTACCAAATAATTCTAGGACAAAATATGATAAAAAATGAAATTCATTTATATTTATATAGATGTGGGTAAAAGATCTGAAGAAACCAAGCAAACAAAAAACAAAACAAACAATCTAATCTTTTCCGTCTTTCAAATGAAATGTCAATAACGTTCTTCCACATTTTTAATTGGTCTTGTAAGTTTATAGTTCATGTCAAGATGTCAGGGCGATGGAAGCGCAAATCTTGGTATTGCCTCAAGAAAGGCGCTCTGGATTGTCAAGTGGAATAATATCTAAAACAATCTCATATTTATTCTTTTCATATATTGAAAACTTTTCTTCTTCTGGAACAAGAAAAGGAACTTTTTATTGCTTTCAAGAACTTTTAAGGTTTTTGATAACTTTATGAAAAATGTTCAAACACAACTTTTAACCCAGTTGAACCTAAAACAATAATTATGACTTTTGAGTTATAATATTGGACTATTAGTAGAGATGAAGGAATCAAATGTGACTATAATTGTACCCCAGAATATGGATTTTTCCAAATTTTGGGTGATTTACTCAAATCAAATTAATTGACATTTTGAGTTTTACAGGACCTTACCCATAACTGCCCTGCCACCAACACACCCCTGATCATCTTTTCTTGAGTCTGTCTTTTGTCTTTTATGTTTTTTATGGGCCCTTGGACACTTCTGGTTGGGTCATCTGTTAATTAGGCTCCATGAAATCACTTGAGCATGTCAATGATCTGCATCATGCCCCACAGAGCCACATGTGGTGCGATACACATCATTGTCGTGCATCATAACCCACATGACACTGAGGGATCAAATCAATGGAAGGCAGGAAATGTCAACAGGCTCATAATAAAGAAGGCAGAAGAGCCAATTGGGGGACAGACAGGTATAAAGAGATTGCAGACAAAAGGTTATTAAGAAAGGGGTTTTTTAACGCTACCCACCTTTTTCCAGCATGATTCAAATTGAATTTATCCACTAAATTTGCCTAAATAAAGATTTGGGACACTCTCTCAGCTCTAATTTTCCACATTATACGGACTCTATTTTCCAACCTAATTTATTTTTAGCTTTGCTTCATTACAACACATCTACGCTTAAGACTTCAGGTCCACTGCACTGTCTACTGGAGTATGTTGTAGTCTAAAATCCACTTCCTGTTTTATTAAATAGGCTCCAAAGCTAAGGCAGCAACAAGGTTTACACTGTAGCTTTTCATCTTCTGATTGGCTTCTCTGTGTAACAAGCACAAACTCAGTGTGAAGATGTCTACTACAGAAAGGACAGTGTTAGACTCACCAGGTGAGGTGGCTCCTCAAAGCCCGAGGTCTGGATAGGTACATGGACCAAGGGCCTCAGCAGATAGAAGGGGCATATGAGATATGGATAGCCAAGGGACCGAAGAATGCAGGCAAGTAGGCAGAGTGTGGAGACAGCAGGCAGGCTGAGGACATCAAGAAACTGCTGGTAAGCAAAGTAAAGGAAACTGCAGGCAAGCTGATCTTGTCAGAAATCCGTAGGCAGACTGATCGCATCAGGTAACTGCAGGCAGGCAGAGGATGTCAGGAAACCACAGGCAGGCAGGTGGTGTGCAAGAAGCTACAGACTGGTGAAGGATGTCAGAAAATTGCAGTCAGGTACAGTGTAGGAAACCACAGGCAGGAGGAGGATGACATTAGGAAGCAGCAGGCAGACAGGTAGAGTGCAGGAGAAGCTGATTAGCAAGCCAAGGTCCAGCAACACAGAAGACTTAATGCAATTTCAAGACACAAGGGTGTGTCTCAGTGAGCCTCAAATAAGGCTGGTCTGATGTTCACATGGGATCATGTCGGGCTATCTGCAAAGCCCAATGTGGAGCACAGCAGAGTCAGGCAAACCATGGAGCCAGAAGCAAGGCACGGATATGGGACAGGTGTTTATCAGACAGAATGAATCCTCTTTCAAAGGGAAGCTGTCACCTGGTTTAGCGGATATGAGATCCAGTCACCATCTTTCGGGGCTGATATACAGTTGTGCTCAAAAGTTTACGTACCCCAGCAGAATTTTTGCTTTCTTCGCCTTTTTTCAGAGAATATGAATGATAACACCAAAGCTTTTTCTCCACTCATGGAAAGTGGTTGGGTGAAGCCATTTATTGTCAAACTACTGTGTTATCTCTTTTTAAATCATAATGACAACCCAAATCATCCAAATGACCCTCATCAAAGGTTTACATACCTTGGTGATTTGGGCCTGATAACATGCACAGAAGTTGATACAAATGAGTTTGAATGGCTACTAAAGGTAACATCCTGACCTGTGACCTGTTTGCTTGTAATCAGTGCGTGTGCATAAAAGCTGACAGTTTCTGGGATCCAGACAGACTCTTGCATCTTTCATCAAGCCAGTGACATTTCTGGATTGTGAGTCATGGGGAAAGCAAGAGAATTGTCAGTCAGCAGCATTCAAACTGTGATTAACAAATGGAAAATTAGGGGCTCTGTAAAAACAAAACCACGGTCAGGTAGACCAACAAAAATGTCATCCACAACTGCCAGTAAAATTGTTTGGGATGCAAAGAAAGCCATTGCTGTGCAAATGCCACAAAGTATCTCGCCTATAAAACGCAAAACAGCACAAGCCTCAAAACGTCTGGAACAAGGTAATTTGGAGTGATGAGACCAAAATTGAACTTTTTGGCAACAAACATAAGCGTTGCATTTGGAGAGAGATCAACAAGGCCTATGATGAAAGGAACACCATTCCTACTGTAAAGCACGAAGGTGGATCGCTGATGTTTTGGGGATGTGTGAGCTACAAAGGCACAGGAAACTTGGTCAAAGTTGAAGGAAAGATGAGAGCAGCACATTGTCAGCAAATACTGGATACTGGAGGTAAATTTGTACTCATCAGCCTGGAATCTGCGCATGGGATGTAATTGGACATTCCAACATGACAACAATCCAAAACACAAGGCCAAGTCGACCTGTCATTGGCTACAGCAGAACAAAATGAAGGTTTTGGAGTGGTCATCTCAGTCTCCTGACCTCAATATCATTGAACCACTCTGTAGAGATCTGTAATAATTATAGGGGATAACTAAGGAGACTCTTTGTGTGGAACAAGACAACTACAGGACACAGTTTTATAAGTGGTAAAGTCTATATTATCACACGGTGATTCAAACAGGTGCAGAGAGAAACTCAAGTCCACAACACTTGGTGTAAATATTAAACGCAGCTTAGCAGTCTATAGGAAACTTCAGAGGAAAATGCACTCAAGCAGAAAGTCTATGAAGCACAGTTATTCTTGAGGATACTTGACACGAATAAATCCTTGTCTTAGTCCAAACACAGATAGATAAGCTTATAAGGCAGTTCAAATCATAGCTTAGCTCAAAGAGGGAGGCCTGGTTAATAGTATCAGGTCTTCGCAGAGCAGAAACAGCTTACATGTCCAGCAAATGCAGATGGAAGTAAACACGAGCAGCAGATGAAGGAGGATTACTGGAAACTGGTGTATGCAGCAGAAACTCAGAGCAGGGTAGCAGGATCACCACACAGGTTCACAGGAGCAGGTATATAGCCAGGGAGTAATCAGAGGTCAGGAGCTGGATGCAAGGCAGAATACTCTAGCACAGACTGAAGGCTGGGGTGGAGTTTTATAGCAGGAAGACACAGTGCACATGAGACCAAAGACGCCATCTTGGAAAAGGGCAGTAATGCACAAAAGGTAAAAAATGTTCAGAGTCCTGACATTACTCCCTCCTTCGAAGCGGCCTCAGGACGATCCTGGACCTGGTTTCTCAGGAAATCTCTAATGAAAACGAGAAATCTTCTGTTGGGCATTGATGTTTTCCACAGGTTCCCAAGAGTCTTCCTCAGGGGGATATCCCTGCCATCTTATCAGATATTGGAGCCGATTCCTGCGAATCCTGGAATCAATTGTTTCCTCCACCACAAATTGTTCTTGCCCATCAATCAACACAGGCTGCGGAGGTGGCACAACACGTCCCTGGAAGGTATTAGGAGATACAGGCTTTAGTAAAGATACATGAAAAACTGGGTGTACCTTCATAGTCCTAGGCAGCTTCAGCCGGCAGGCCACAGAGCTCACAATACCGTTGATCTTGAAAGGGCCAATGAATTTCTGTCCAAGTTTTTGTGAAGGAACGTTTAACTTCAGATTCTTAGTTGCTAACCACACGGAGTCTCCTACCTTGAACATGGGTGCAGGTTTATGGAATCTATCAGCCGGTCTCTTATAACGTTCTTGAGCTGTGGTCAGGGATTCCTTCAGAACCTCCAGATTTTGCCTCATCGCAGTCAGCCTTTCCTCCACTGCCGGAACCAGAGAATTAATTGGAGACCTAGGTAAAATACACGGATGATAACCCAGATTGGCAAAGAAAGGTGTAAATTTAGTAGAGGCGCTCTGAGAATTATTATATGAAAATTCGGCTAACGGCAGCAACTCCAACCAATCATCCTGGAGATGGCTGACATAGCATCTTAGATATTGTTCCAGCGTCTGGTTGGTACGCTCAGTCAGACCATTTGTCTGGGGATGGTAAGTAGAAGAGAGACAGACATTAATATTGAGAGCAGAGCAAAACCCCTTCCAGAATCTTGAAGTGAACTGTACTCCACGGTCAGAGATGATCTCATCCGGAACTCCATGCAACCGAAAGACATTCTGTATAACCAAGTTCACTGTATCTTTAGCTGAGGGGAGGCCAGTGCATGGAACAAAATGAGCAGCTTTAGTCAGGCGATTAACTACCACCATGATTGTATTCATGCCCCCGATGTAAGCAGCTCCACAATAAAGTCCATTGATATAGACCCCCAAGGGCTGGACGGAACAGGTAATGGTTGTAGAAGACCCGTAGGTGCCACATGAGGAGTCTTGTAACAGGCACATACCTCGCAAGAGAGAACATAGTCCTTGGTATCCTTCAGGCAAGTTGGCCACCAGAAGAATCGGCTCAGGAACTCTTGTGTCTTCTGTACCCCCTGTGACCAGCCAACTTGGAATCATGTACCAACTTGAGGATTTGCAGACGGACGACCTCAGGGACGTAGATACGTCGATCTCTGAACCACATGCCACCCTTAAAGACAAGACTAATATCCACAGATGGGTTGGCCAGAAATACATCACCATCATAGGCCTCCCTGCACTCCTTCCACAAGTCCTGATTGTGGATAACTCTGATGAAATTGGCATCAGATAGAATGGTCTTGGATGGGGCTCCAGGTACTGAATCCGCAGCATGGATTCAGTATAAAGCATCAGCCTTCCCATTACGAGAACCTGGACGGTACGAGATAACAAAGTTAAATTGATTTAAAAATAAGTTTCAACGAGAATGACGAGGAGAAAGACATCTAGCGGATCTACGGAACTCTAAATTGCGATGGTCAGTTAGCACTATGATCTGTTGTGCAGCTCCTTGCAGATGATGCCTCCATTCTTTGAAAGCCGCAATAATAGCCAGCAATTCCTTGTCTCCCACGTCGTAATTCTTCAATTCTTCTCTGTTGAGGTTAGTCTACGGGAAAAGAAAGCACAAGGATGTAGCAGACTCTTCTCTCCAGTTCTTTGGAAGAGAATAGCCCCCAAAGCATTATCAGAAGCGTCCACCTCCACAATGAATGAAAGTGTTGGATCTGGGTGTATCAACAGCGGTGCTGATGTGAAACAGATCTTAAGCCGATCAAAAGCTTCTTGAGCCTGTGATGACCACTTAAAGGGCTTTTCCTTCTTTGTCAAGGAAGTAATGGGATGGACAATATCAGAAAAATTTCGAATGAAGCGTCTGTAGAAATTTGCAAAACCAATAAAATGTTGGACCTCCTTAATGTTCTTGGGTATCGGCCAGTCAAGGATAGCCTGAATCTTACCAGATTTCATGTTCAGCCCCTGGGGAGCAATGATATAACCTAAGAACTGTATCTCAGAACGATGGAACTCGCATTTCTCCGGCTTAATATACAGATGGTTCTCTTTCAGATGTCTTAAAACAGTTTTGACATGTTCTTCATGTTCCTGTAGAGAGTCAGAAAAGATTAGTATATCGTCCAAATAGATCACCACAAACTGGTCCAACAAATCTCTGAAAATGTCATTAGCAAGGTGTTGAAACGTTGCAGGGGCGTTACAAAGCCCGATGGGCATCACAAGATATTCAAAGTGACCATACCGGCATCTGAATGCTGTCTTCCACTCATCTCCTGGACAAATACGCACCAAATTATAAGCCCCACGAAGATCCAGTTTAGAGAACACCTTAGCATGTCGTACTTTTTCCAGTAATTCGGGAATCAGAGGCAAAGGGTACCGGTTTCGTACGGTTACCTTGTTGAGTTCCCAATAGTCAACACAGGGTCTCAGGGTCCCATCCTTCTTCTTTACAAAAAATATAGGTGCCCCTGCTGGTGAGGAAGAAGGACATATGAAGCCTTTGGCCAGATTTTCATTAATATACTCCTTTAAGGCTTGAAGCTCAGGTGCTGCCAAATGGTATACGTTACCAAAAGGAATAGCTGCCCCAGGAAGCAGCTCAATGGGACAGTCATAATGCCTGTGTGGAGGAAGCTGATCTGCATTCTTCTTGTCACAGATGTCAGAGAACTCTTTATATGCTGGAGGTAAAGAAAATACCTGTACATGTGGTTCCATAGCAGTGGACTCAGGGACAGCTTCTGTTAATGCTGAGTTGCTCCTTGTTGGAAAGATAATCTCTTTGGTCTCCCAGTTGATAATTGGGTTCTGAGAACGCAACCAAGGAATGCCTAAAATCACAGGAAAATGAGAAGAAATTAGCAAGAAAGAAAGTTGCTCCTGATGATTAGGCTCCAACAAAATTTCAAGGGGTACGGTCTCCTGTCCACAGGCCCAGAGATTAAAGGTGACCCATCCACTGTTTCCATGATAATTGGAGAGCCTCTTTGCTGAATTTGAATACCATGTTCCTTGGCAAATGCGATATCCATGAAATTGCCACCCGCACCAGAGTCAATCATAGCTGCACTGGAAATCCACTGTCCTGAACACAGGATCTTAGTAGGGAGAGAACAGTGAGAGTTCTTTTCCTTCATCTCCTTCGGGGGTGAACTCATAGAAAGTGAATGGAATACAGTGTTTAAAGTCAGGCTACATTCAGAGATGTCAGATTCATCATTACAGTTGTCATACTCCCCTACTGCTGCTAGCACCTTGTTAGGCCATCTAGGACACTTAGGACAATTGATCAAGAAGTGGTCAGACTGGCCACAGTAGAAACATAGACTTTCACGAAGGCGATGCTCCTGGCTAGGGTTGAGCGACTTTTATTTTTATAGGATCGGGTCGGGTTTCACGAAACCCGACTTTCTCAAAAGTCGGGTCGAGTGAAATCGGCCGATCCTATAAAAAAGTCGGGGTCGGGGTCGGCCGAAACACGAAACCCAATGCAGTGCAATGGGATACTATGGTTCCCACGGTCTGAAGGAGAGGAAACTCTCCTTCAGGCCCTGGGATCCATATTTAAGTGTAAAATAAAGAATTAAAATAAAAAATATTGATATACTCACCTCTCCGACGCAGCCTAGACATCGCCGCTGGTAACCGGCATCTTCCATTCCTAAGAATGGCGCTTGAAAGACCTTTCGATGACGTCACGGCTTGTGATTGGTCGCGGCCGCCCACGTGACCGCTCAGCGACCAATCACAAAGCCGTGACGTAATTTTCAGGTCCTAAATTCCTCATTCTAGGAATTTAGGACATGAGAATTACGTCATGGCTTTTGATTGGTCGCTGAGCGGTCACGTGGGCCGCCGCGACCAATCACAAGCCGTGACATCATCGAAAGGTCCTTCACGCGCTCATTCTTAAGAAGGAAGGCTGCCGGAAAGAAGCCGAGGGTGAGTATATTCCTATTAGGTATATACTCACCCTCGGACGCGCCCTGCTTCTTTCCGGCAGCCTTCCTTCTTAAGAATGAGCGTGTGAAGGACCTTTCGATGACGTCACGGCTTGTGATTGGTCGCGGCGGCCCACGTGACCGCTTAGCGACCAATCAAAAGCCGTGACGTAATTCTCATGTCCTAAATTTCTAGAATGAGGAATTTAGGACCTGAAAATTACGTCACGGCTTTGTGATTGGTCGCTGAGCGGTCACGTGGGCGGCCGCGACCGATCACAAGCCGTGACGTCATCGAAAGGTCTTTCAAGCGCCATTCTTAGGAACGGAAGATGCTGGTTACCAGCGGCGATGTCCAGGCTGCGTTGGAGAGGTGAGTATATCAATATTTTTTATTTTAATTCTTTATTTTACACTTAAATGTGGATTCTGATACCGATTTCCGATATCGCAAACATATTGGAACTCGGTATCGGAATTCCGATACCAGATTCAGAAGATCGCCGACCTCATGGCCGACCCCACACAGGGGTCGGGTTTCATGAAACCCGACTTTGCCAAAAGTCGGCGACTTCTGAAAATGGCCGACCCGTTTCGCTCAACCCTACTCCTGGCGCGCATTGATCTCGCGCCTCTGAACGGAATCAATTTGCATGGGCACCTCCTCCATCTCCCGAGAGGTTTTACCTGCAGGCTCTTTGGAAGGAAGGGAAAAGTTAGAAATACGGTTATATGCAGCAAATTTCTCCTGCCTACACTCAGTAAGGCAAATGTCTATGCGCACACAATGCTGTATAAATGTCTCTAGCTCTTGTGGTGACTCAGAGCGAGCTAGTTCATCTTTTATAATACTAGACAGACCCCTTTTAAAAATAGGCAATTGTGCATAACTGTCCCAATTGGTATCTACCGCTAATCTCCTGAATTCAGTGGCATACTCAATAACAGAACGTTTAGCCTGGCATAAAAACAACAAAGCAGATTCAGCGGTTGCTTGGCGATTAGGGTCATCAAACATTAAAGCCATAGCGGCCAAGAAATCATCCAAGTTTTTTAACCGTGGGTCACGAGACTCAATCATCGGATTCACCCAGGCGAGCGCTCATGAGGTCAGTAGCATTATTACACACAATACTTTGGATCTATCAGTAAGAAAACGGTCAGCATGCACATCAAAATATAGCATACATTGATTCACAAAGCCACAAAATTTGTTGTGATCACCATTAAATCTGAATGGGGGCAACTTAGGTGGGCTAGCTGGTGGCGGTTGCCCAGAGGATAAAGTCACTTGTGCAGCTATTTGCCTGCTTATGTCCTGAAAAGCCCATCCATACTGGGACTCTATGCCAGCAAGTTTGTTTTCCTGGGCTGCCATGCGGTTTCTTAAGTCCTGCAAAGTTTGTCCAAACACTTGTTGATTGTGTTCAAAGCTTCCAAACTTCTTTTACAGACCTTCCACATCTTTCTGCAGTGATCTAATTATGGAAAACACCTGCTCTAATCTGCTTTCTGCAGTCATTGTTCCAGCAGTCTCCTTTTTTTTATGGCTAGAGTATCCTGTAATAATTATAGGGTATAACTCAGGAGACTCTTTGCGTGGAAAAAGACAACTACAGGACACAGTTTTATAAGTGGTAAAGTCTATATTATCACACGGTGATTCAATCAGGTGCAGAGAGAAACTGAAGTCCACAATACTTGGTGTAAATATAAAACGCAGCTTAGCAGTCTATAGGAAACATCAGAGGAAAATGCACTCAAGCAGAAAGACTATGAAGCAGTTATTCTTGAGGATACTTGACAGGAATAAATCCTTGTCTTAGTCCAAACACAGATATATAAGCTTATAAGGCAGTTCAAATCATATCTTAGCTCAACCAGGGAGGCCTGGTCAATAGTCTCAGTTCTTTGCAGAGCAGAAACAGCTTACATGTCCAGCAAATGCAGATGGAAGTAAACACGAGCAGCAGATGAAGGAGGATTACTGGAAACTGGCGTATGCAGCAGGAACTCAGAGCAGAGTAGCAGGATCACCACACAGGTTCACAGGAGCAGGTATATAGCCAGGGAGTAATCAGAGGTCAGGAGCTGGATGCAAGGTAGAATACTCTAGCACAGACTGAAGGCTGGGGTGAAGTTTTATAACAGGAAGATACAGTGCACATGAGACCAAAGATGCCATCTTGGAAAAGGGCAGTAATGCACAAAAGGTAAAAAATGTTCAGAGTCCTGACAAGATCTCAAGCATGCAGTTCATGCTAGACAGCCCAGCAATTTACAGGAACTGGAGGCTTTTTGCCAAGAAGAGTAGGCAGCTTTACCATCTGAGAAAATAAAGAACCTCATCCACAACTACCAAAAAAGACTTTAAGCTGTCATTGATGTTAGAGGGGGCAATACACGGTATTAAGAAATGGGGTATGTGAACTATTGATCAGGGTCATTTGGATGTTTTGGGTTGCCATTCTGATTTAAAAAGAGAAATCACAGTAGTTTGACAATAAATGGCTTCACCCAACCACTAACCATGAGTGGAGAAAAAATTTTGGTTTTATCATTCATATTCTCTGAAAATTGGGCAAGAAAGCAAAAATTCTGCCAGGGTATGTAAACTTTTGAGCACAACTGTAGTTAAGTTAGATAAGGTCCCAGTCCTAGGGACAGTGGAGGGCCACTTTCCCTATTTACGTACAGTCAACACGTGACAGCACATCATCCATGCTATAAGGATTAAACTGTTGGCATCTTTACACCCTTAAAAGTTTTAATGACCTACTATTTTTAAAAAGCTTAAAGTGCTGGCAAAACATCAAAACATGAGCCCTTTGACTGCTGAGGACAAAACAAAAGACGTTTGACAGAAAGATACATGTTCACTTACCACCAAGAGGTGGAGCTCTGGGGTAATTCACGCAATGTATTTTATTTTCTTTTTGCATTCTTCAATCAGCTGATTGTTTTGGTTCTAGTTAAATGACCACCAATCAGTTGTTGAGCCACTGATTTAATTTCTGCCTCATTTTGTTAGATTATGTGGAGACACTCTTCCTGTAATTCTGATGTTCTTTTTTTACTCTGTCTTTAAATAATCAATTATGTAGAATGTTTTTCAAAAACTTGATACGAACGTTTTCATTCTGTTTATACTGTTTTCAGGACAAATCTTCTTATTCAAAGCTTTTTCTTTCAGATTATAAAACATTTTTTCTATATCCCTGCAAATATGGTAATTTACTCCATGTATACAAGGCATGTATAGATTCTTTCACGGCAGAGAATTGAAGCTTCTCTCACTGAATAGATTATTTTGTTGAATCTAGGTCATGCAAGCAAAGAAATTATAACCAGGCATCTTTAATTATAGCCTTTTTTTCCTGGTCATAAAAAATACAGTCCTGGCCAAAGATGTTGAGACTGACACAAATTTTGCTTTCCACTTAGTTTGCTGCTTCATTGTTTTTCACTGTTTTAGTCAGATGTTTCTATGGTTGCTGACATACTGTTATAAACATTTCATATGTTTTTAAACTTTGACAAATACATGAAGTTTCTGTAAAGACTCAATATTTAACGTGTTAACCATTATTTCTACAGACTTACAGCCTTTACTTTTTGAAGTTTGACCACAAATTCTCAATGGGATTTGAGGATTTTCCTGGCTATAAAACCAAAATATCACCCTTTTCTTCTCTGAGTGACTTAATCATTATTTTTGCCTTGTGACTCTCCCAGATCAGTAGTCTCAGGACACTTTACAGTCATCAAACAAGACTCATGGTTGCATTAGCTTTTCTTCTCTGGAAAAATCATCCTTCCAGGTGTCCCAACAGACTGAAGGGGCTTCATCATGGAAAGTAACTTTAGCCCTGTCTTCTGCAGACCAGTTCCTATACTTACTGAAGAATGCCAGTATGTCTTTCTTGGAAAGAAGTGTGTAACGGGGTCTACCATGCTGGAGTACCTCTTTCAGTACCACCCCTGTTATGGACCTGGTGGTTAGGAGCACCCGGAATGACCTGATGAGTAAATTAGTAATCGGAACAAGCTCTGGGAAAGTGGGAACTCTGCTTACCGCAAACCCTACTCCTATCACACACACTAGAAATAGCCGTGGAGCGTACCTAACTCTCCCTAGACGCCTCTTCACAGCCTAAGAGTTAACTACCCCTAAAGATAGAAATAGAAGCCTAACCTTGCCTCAGAGAAATTCCCCAAAGGTAAAGGCAGCCCCCCACATATATTGACTGTGAGTTAAGAGGAAAGTCACAAACACAGGAATGAAACAGGTTTTAGCAAAGGAGGCGTTAAGAGGAAAGTCACAAACACAGGAATGAAACAGGTTTTAGCAAAGGAGGCCAGACTTCACTAAATAGTCAGAGGATAGAAAAGGGAACTATGCGGTCAGCACAAAAGACTACAAAAAACCACGCAGAGTAAGCAAAAAGACTCCCCACACCGACTCACGGTGTGGAGGTGCCACTCTGCACCCCAGAGCTTCCAGGTAGCAAGGGAATATCATGATAGCAAGCTGGACTAGAAATTAGCAGTACTAAGAAATATATTCAGGAAGCAGTAACAACAAATGAACTAGCAAAGACTTAGCTTCTGCTGGAGTAGACAGGTCCTCAGAGAAGTCCAAGAGAGATCTGAACCAATACTGAAACATTGACAGCTGGCATGAAGTAACGATCTGAGTGGAGTTAAATAGGGAAGCCAGCATAGCAATAAACGAGAGCAGCTGACAAAGCCAACCTCAGTGACCAGCAGTTCCGCGAGGGAGTCCAAGAGCAGAACTAACCAAAGTACCATTCATGACCACAGGAGGGAGTCCGAGAACGGAATTCACAACAGTACCCCCCCTTGAGGAGGGGTCACCGAACCCTCACCAGGGCCCCCAGGCCGATCAGGACGAGCCAAATGAAAGGCACAAACTAAATCGGCAGCGTGGACATCGGAGGCAACAACCCAGGAATTATCCTCCTGACCATAGCCCTTCCACTTAACCAGGTACTGAAGCTTCCGTCTCGAAATACGAGAATCCAAAATTTTTTCCACCACATACTCCAACTCCCTCTCAACCAACACCGGGGCAGGAGGATCAACGGAGGGAACCATAGGCGCCACATACCTCCGCAACAACGACCTATGGAACACATTATGGATGGCAAAAGAAGCTGGAAGGACCAAACGAAATGACACAGGGTTGAGAATTTCAGAAATCTTATAAGGACCAATGAAACGAGCCTTAAACTTAGGAGAAGAAACCTTCATAGGAACATAACGAGAAGACAACCAAACCAAATCCCCAACACGAAGTCGGGGACCAACACAACGACGGCGGTTAGCGAAACGTTGAGCCTTCTCCTGGGACAACGTCAGATTGTCCACTACGTGAGTCCAAATTTGCTGCAACCTGTCCACCACAGAATCCACACCAGGACAGTCAGAAGGCTCAACCTGCCCCAAAGAAAAACGAGGATGAAAACCAGAATTGCAAAAAAAAGGCGAAACCAAAGTAGCCGAACTAGCCCGATTATTAAGGGCGAACTCAGCCAAAGGCAAGAAGGTCACCCAATCATCCTGATCAGCAGAAACAAAGCATCTCAGATAGGTTTCCAAAGTCTGGTTGGTTCGTTCGGTTTGGCTATTTGTTTGAGGATGGAAAGCCGAAGAAAAAGACAAATCAATGCCCATCTTAGCACAAAAGGACCGCCAAAACCTAGAGACAAACTGGGAACCTCTGTCCGACACAATGTTCTCCGGAATGCCATGAAAACGAACCACATGTTGAAAAAATAATGGCACCAAATCAGAGGAGGAAGGTAATTTAGGCAAGGGTACCAAATGGACCATCTTAGAAAAGCGATCACAAACCACCCAGATGACAGACATCCTTTGAGAGACAGGAAGATCCGAAATAAAATCCATGGAAACATGCATCCAAGGCCTTTTCGGGACTGGCAAGGGCAAAAGCAACCCACTGGCACGAGAACAGCAGGGCTTAGCCCGAGCACAAGTCCCACAGGACTGCACAAAAGAACGCACATCCCGTGGCAAGGAACGCCACCAAAAGGACCTAGCCACCAAATCTCTGGTCCCAAAAATCCCAGGATGACCAGCCAACACTGAGCAATGAACCTCAGAAATAACTCTGCTAGTCCATCTATCAGGGACAAACAGTTTCTCCGCTGGACAACGGTCAGGTCTATCAGCCTGAAACTCCTGCAGCACCCGCCGCAAATCAGGGGAGATGGCAGACAGAATTACCCCCTCTTTGAGAATACCAGCCGGCTCAGGGACTCCCGGAGAATCAGGCACAAAACTCCTAGAAAGGGCATCCGCCTTCACATTCTTAGAACCTCAAAGGTATGAGACCACAAAATCGAAACGGGAGAAAAACAGTGACCATCGAGCATGTCTAGGATTCAACCGCTTGGCAGACTCGAGATAAGTCAGATTTTTTTGATCCGTCAAGACCACCACGCGGTGCTTGGCTCCCTCAAGCCAATGTCGCCACTCCTCAAATGCCCACTTCATAGCTAGCAGCTCCCGATTGCCAACATCATAATTACGCTCAGCAGGCGAAAACTTTCTAGAAAAGAAGGCACATGGCTTCATCACAGAGCCATCAGAACTTCTTTGAGACAAAACAGCCCCTGCTCCAATCTCAGACGCATCAACCTCGACCTGAAAAGGGAGCTAAACATCTGGCTGACGCAACACGGGGGCTGAAGAAAAACGACGTTTCAGCTCCTGAAAAGCCTCAACGGCCGCAGAGGACCAATTCACCACATCAGCACCTTTCTTTGTCAAATCAGTCAAAGGTTTAACCACACTAGAAAAATTAGCGATGAAGCGACGGTAAAAATTAGCAAAGCCCAGGAATTTCTGGGGCTCTTCACAGATGTAGGTTGAGTCCAATCATAAATGGCCTGAACTTTAACAGGGTCCATCTCGATAGTGGAAGGGGAAAAAATGAAGCCCAAAAAGGAAATCTTCTGAACTCTGAAGAGACATTTAGACCCCTTCACCAACAAGGAATTAGCACGAAGGACCTGGAATACCATTCTGACCTGTTTCACATGAGACTCCCAATCATCCGAAAAGACCAAAATATCATCCAAATATACAATCATGAATCTATCCAGATACTTTCGGAAGATGTCAAGCATAAAGGACTGAAACACAGATGGAGCATTTGAAAGCCCGAATGGCATTACCAGGTACTCAAAATGGCCCTCGGGCGTATTAAATGCTGTTTTCCATTCATCGCCCTGTTTAATACGCACAAGGTTATACGCCCCTCGAAGATCTATCTTCGTGAACCAACTAGCCCCCTTAATCCGAGCAAACAAATCAGACAGCAGAGGCAAAGGGTACTGAAATTTGACCGTGATCTTATTGAGAAGGGTGTAATCTATACAGGGTCTCAGAGAACCATCCTTCTTGGCCACAAAAAAGAACCCTGCTCCCAACGGTGATGAAGACGGGCGAATATGCCCTTTCTCCAAGGACTCCTTTATATAACTCCGCATAGCGGCGTGCTCTGGCACAGATAAATTGAAAAGTCGGCCCTTAGGAAACTTACTACCAGGAATCAAATTTATAGCACAATCACAATCCCTATGAGGGGGTAGGATACTGGATTTGGGCTCATCAAATACATCCTGGTAATCCGACAGAAACTCAGGGACTTCAGAAGGAGTGGAAGCAGAAATTGACACCAGCGGAACATCGCCATGTACCCCTTGACAACCCCAACTAGACACAGACATTGATTTCCAATCCAATACTGAATTATGAACCTGTAGCCAAGGCAAACCCAACACGACCACATCATGCAAATTACGCAACACCAAAAAGCGAACATCTTCCTGATGTGCAGGAGCCATGCACATGGTCAACTGAGTCCAGTACTGAGGTTTATTCTTGGCCAACGGCGTGGCATCAATTCCCCTTAATGGAACAGGATACTGCAAAGGCTCCAAGAAAAAACCACAGCGCCTGGCAAACTCCAAGTCCATCAAATTCAGGGCAGCGCCTGAATCCACAAATGCCATAACCGAGTAGGATGACAAAGAGCAAATCAGAGTAACAGACAAAAGAAATTTAGGCTGTACAGTACCAATGGTGACAGACCTAGCGAACCGCTTAGTGCGCTTAGGACAATCAGAGATAGCATGAGTGGGGTCACCACAGTAAAAACACAGCCTATTCTGACGTCTGTGTTCTTGCCGTTCAGTTCTGGTCAAAGTTCTATCACATTGCATAAGCTCAGGCCTCTGCTCAGAGGACACCGCCAAATGGTGCACAATTTTGCGCTCACGCAAACGCCGATCAATTTGGATGGCCAAGGACATTGATTCATTCAGACCAGCAGGCGTGGGGAATCCCACCATAACATCCTTAAGGGCTTCAGAAAGACCCTTTCTAAAAATTGCTGCCAGGGCACACTCATTCCATTGAGTAAGCACAGACCATTTTCTAAACTTCTGACAATATATCTCCGCTTCATCCTGACCCTGACACAAAGCTAGCAAGATTTTCTCTGCCTGATCCACTGAATTCGGTTCGTCATAAAGCAATCCAAGCGCCAGAAAAAACGCATCTACATTAAGCAATGCAGGATCTCCTGGCGCAAGGGAGAATGCCCAGTCTTGAGGGTCGCCACGCAACAAAGAAATAATAATTTTTACTTGCTGAATGGGGTCACCAGAGGAGCGGGGTTTCAAAGCAAGAAACAGTTTACAATTATTTTTGAAATTCAGAAACTTAGATCTATCCCCAGAAAACAAATCAGGAATTGGAATTCTAGGCTCTAACATCGGATTCTGAACTACATAATCTTGAATGCTTTGTACTCTTGCAGTGAGATGATCCACACAAGAGGACAGACCTTGAATATCCATATCTACACCTGAGTCCTGAACCACCCAGAGATTAAGGGGAAAAGAGAGACAAAACACACTGCAAAGAAAAAAAAAATGGGTTCAGAACTTCTCTTATCCCTCTTTTGAGATGCATTAACACTTTGTAGGCCAGCTGTACTGTTATGGACCTGGTGGTTAGGAGCACCCGGAATGACCTGATGAGTAAACTAGTAATCGGAACAAGCTATGGGAAAGTGGGAACTCTGCTGACCGCAAATCCTACTCCTATCACACACACTAGAAATAGCCGTGGAGCGTACCTAACTCTCCCTAGACGCCTCTTCACAGCCTAAGAGCTAACTACCCCTAAAGATAGAAATAGAAGCCTAACCTTGCCTCAGAGAAATTCCCCAAAGGTAAAGGCAGCCCCCCACATATATTGACTGTGAGTTAAGAGGAAAGTCACAAACACAGGAATGAAACAGGTTTTAGCAAAGGAGGCCAGACTTCACTAAATAGTCAGAGGATAGAAAAGGGAACTATGCGGTCAGCACAAAAGACTACAAAAAAACACGCAGAGTAAGCAAAAAGACTCCCCACACCAACTCACGGTGTGGAGGTGCCACTCTGCACCCCAGAGCTTCCAGCTAGCAAGGGAATATCATGATAGCAAGCTGGACTAGAAATTAGCAGTACTAAGAAATATATTCAGGAAGCAGTAACAACAAATGAACTAGCAAAGACTTAGCTTCTGCTGGAGTAGACAGGTCCTCAGAGAAGTCCAAGAGAGATCTGAACCAATACTGAAACATTGACAGCTGGCATGAAGTAACGATCTGAGTGGAGTTAAATAGGGAAGCCAGCATAGCAATAAACGAGAGCAGCTGACAAAGCCAACCTCAGTGACCAGCAGTTCCGCTCAAAGCCACCAGAGGGAGTCCAAGAGCAGAACTAACCAAAGTACCATTCATGACCACAGGAGGGAGTCCGAGAACGGAATTCACAACACACCCCGTGTTTCAGGTCGTCCCCTTTATTTGGCTGGAGTCTGAATGAAGGACGCTGGCTGGAATTGCTTGGTTACATGGGCGCATATAAAAGATCACTGCTTCTCCACGTATTTCCAGTGTGACAACCCTTTACTCACAGGACACAGAATATATATCACACAGATACAGAGGGCAGGCCAATTGAAAAGCAGCAGGCCAGACATACATTACAATAGCCGCAGGTGGCCGGAGCCTACCGATATTTACTGTGGGAATTACAAAGTTGGGGGAGGTCAGAAGGGGGATATCTTGTCCCGTCTGCCCAGGGCGCAGCCTGTGGACTGATGCATCTCACATGGAACCTATTATACATACATATAACTGCACAACATATTCTGGGTGCTGGGGGGTTCCGTAACAAAGTGCTTCTTTGCTGCTCTTCTTGACACCGGGCTACCTCCTTAAGCTTTTACCTCACTTTGCATACAGATGCACTGACAACTGCCTGCTGCCATCGCTGAGCAAGGTTTGCACTGGTGAAGAACCGATCCCATAACTAAATCCTCTTTGGGAAACCTTCCAGACCATTTCTGCACATTCTTGGGTCCCTTGAAGACTTCTTCACCTCTTGTTTTGAAGTTCTTGTTGATGCAATTAATGGTTCATTTAAGGACAATCTTACAGGCAGCAATGTACTTGACTGTAAAGCCCTTTTGATGGAAAACAATGATGAATGCAGGTGTTTCCTTGGAAGTAACTATGGTAAACAGAAGACAATGATTTTAAGTACCAACCTCTTTTCAAAGCAACCAGTCTGCTCTTATAATTCGATGACCATGACAGAGTGATATCAGCAGCCTTGTCCTTGTTAACACTTTCTCCTGAGCTAATAAGATCACTGGAATGATGTAAGCAGATCATTTTGTGGTAGGGTTGAAATTTAGTAGAAATTAGGTTTGTATGATTAAGTTATAATAATAATAATGTTATTTCTATGGTGCCAACATATTTCATAGCACTTTACATTACAGAGTAACAATTCAACAGATACCAAAAGGAGCGAGTGCCCTGCTGCTCATAAGCTGCAATCTGTGAGGAAATAGAGAAGACATGAAAGGTGGATGGTAAAAGGAACTTGAATTGTACAGTCCGGCCATCAATATAATCAATAGGCTACTCACATAATGCTACATGAATCGTCACCAGCAAGTATGTGTGCAATTACAGATACAGAGGGCTATTAAGTGCATGGAGGGTGTGTAAATAAATGTCATGAGGGTCCTGATTTGGAATAAAATTTTGTTAGGACAAAATGGGACTAGTTCTGTAAGTGAGATGAGGCGGTAGACTAGTCTAAAGATATTTGTTTTTAGGCCACGCTTAAGATTGTTGGTATTGTAAATTGTCTTGGGTAGTGCATTGCAGAGTTGTGCAGCATGTGAAAAGTCTTGGAGATGGGAATGGAAGGTTCGGATTATTGAGGATGTTAATCTTGAGTAATTAATAGAACAGAAGGCACGTGTAGAGTGATAGAAATGAAGGAGGAGTTATATGGTGGTGCATAACTGTGGTGGACTTTGTAGATGAGAGTGATAAGTTTATATTGGACTCTATAACAGATGGTTAACCAGTACAATGTTTGGCACAGGGTAGAGGCATCAGTGAACTGTCTGGATAGAAATATATTCCTGGCTGCTGCTTTCAGGATGGATTGGAGAGCGGTTAGTTTGGTAAGAGGGAGACTGATCAGTAGAGAGTTGCAATAGTCCAGATGAGAATAAATAAGAGCAACAGTAAAGGCCCCGTCACACACAGCGACGCTGCAGCGATACAGACAACGATGCTGATCGCTGCAGCGTCGCTGTTTTGTCGCTGTGTGGTCGCTGGGGAGCTGTCACACAGACCGCTCTCCAGCGACCAACGATCAGGGGAACGACTTCGGCATCGTTGAAACTGTCTTCAACGATGCCGAAGTCCCCCTGCAGCACCCGGGTAACCAGGGTAAACATCGGGTTACTAAGCGCAGGGCCGCGCTTAGTAACCCGATGTTTACCCTGGTTACCAAAAAAAACAAACAGTACATACTCGCCTTTCGGTGTCCGTCAGGTCCCTTGCCGTCTGCTTCCTGCTCTGACTGAGCCGCCGTACAGTGAGAGCAGAGCGCAGCGGTGACGTCACTGCTGTGCTGCGCTCTCACTGTACGGCCGGATCTCAGTCAGAGCAGGAAGCAGACGGCAAGGGACCTGACGGACATCAGATGGTGAGTATGTACTGTTTGTTTTTTTCTACATTTACGCTGGTAACCAGGGTAAACATCGGGTTACTAAGCGCGGCCCTGCGCTTAGTAACCCGATGTTTACCCTGGTTACCAGTGAAGACATCGCTGGATCGGTGTCACACACACCGATTCAGCGATGTCAGCGGGACCTCAACGACCAAAAAAAGGTCCAGGCCATTCCGACACGACCAGCGATCTCGCAGCAGGGGCCTGATCGCTGGTACGTGTCACACATAGCGAGATCGCTACTGAGGTCGCTGTTGCGTCGCAAAACTTGTGACTCAGCAGCGATCTCGCTAGCGATCTCGCTATGTGAGACGGGTCCTTAAGAGTTTTACAGAGTGAGGAAGGGTCGAATTCTAGAGATATTTTTGAGGTGTGACATGAGCGTGCTAGTGATCGGCTGTGGTGGGTGAATGAAAGATCTGAATCGAATATGACCCAAAGACAGTGAGCGTGCTCCAGGGGAGTAATGGTAGAACTGTAAGTCATGTACCAGGTTTTGTTCTTCAGGATACAGCAAAGTCACGGACAAGAAAACCGACTCCTACACAGTTCACTCACCGTAATTATTTTACTTAGTTGTATGGATGAGTCATCCTGAAAATAGAAAACATTCAAAACATTATATAGACATTCAGCCAGAAGGCAGAAATGCTTATGCTGTACAGCACCCAAACAATCTGTACCTACTATACTTTCTATCAGGGGTATACGTAGAAACCATGGGGCCCCATAGCAAGTTTCCTGAATGAGACCCACCTTCCCTCTCAGCGGAGTAGGCGGGGTCACAGCACACAGGAAGAGTCACAAAATGGCATACCTAAACTTTAAAAGATAGTGAGAAAGACATGTATTGCAGCACATACAGTAATTTTGCTCCTGTTTTCACCCACTACAATATACCTTCTGTGGACCAATGCAGTATAATGTCTCTAAAAATGCATCTAACACACTGCATGTTACCATCACAGTAAATTCCCTGGCATGCACAGTATGATGCCCCAACAGTACATACCCCTGCATAGCATGATCCCCTCACACACAATGAGACACCCAGTATAATGGCCCCACCAGTACAATTCCCCCAAATACTGTATGAGCGCTCCCACAATGGTCTCCATCGCTTCAGAGTATGATGGCCCTATAAGTACTGATGGATAAAGGAAAATTATCACTCATCCGGCCACATTCCACTGTGTAGAGTTTGGTCTGAGGCTCAGTGCAGCAGGCTCCATCTTGTGACGTTATTGCGCCTGCTGTGCTGAGACTTAGGGTACTGTCACACAGTGGCACTTTGATCGCTACGACGGTACGATCCGTGACGTTCCAGCGATATCCATACGATATCGCTGTGTCTGACACGCAGCAGCGATCAGGGACCCTGCTGAGAATCGTACATCGTAGCAGATCGTTTGGAACTTTCTTTCGTCGCTGGATCTCCCGCTGTCATCGCTGGATCGTTGTGTGTGACAGCGATTCAGCGATTCGTTCGCTTGTAACCAGGGTACACATCAGCAGGACTGCGCTTAGTAACCCGATGTTTACCGTGGTTACCAGCGTAAAGGTAAAAAAAACAAAAAAATGTACATACTCACATTCCGGTGTCCTTCAAGTCCCTTGCCGTCTGCTTCCTGCTCTGACTGACTGCCGCCGTACAGTGAGAGCAGAGCGCAGCGGTGACGTCACCGCTGTGATCTGCTTTCACTTTACGGCGGCACTCAGTCAGAGCGGAAAGCAGACGGCAAGGGACCTGAAGGACACCGAAATGTGAGTATGTACGTTTTTTTTTTTTTTTACTTTTACGCTGGTAACCACGGTAAACATCGGGTTACTAAGCGCGGCCCTGCGCTTAGTAACCTGATGTTTACCCTGGTTACCCGTGGACTTCGGCATCGTTGGTCGCTGGAGAGCAGTCTGTGTGACAGCTCCCCAGCGACCACACAACGACTTTCCAACGATCACAGCCAGGTCGTATCGCTGGTCGTGATCGTTGGAAAGTTGCAGAGTGTGACAGTACCCTTAGTGTTAGGTGTCGAGTTCCTGCCGCTGCACAGGGGGAATTTCGAACCATGTCCGCTGCGGTCTCTCATTCTTCTCCAGCCACAGTGGAAACTGCTCATCAGAGACATCGGTCCCAGCGCCTGGCTCGGACAGATACTGCACATTTGGTTACTGCTGCCCTTCCAGGTTCAGCCATTATAACCAGTACTGTTCGGCGGCAAGCAGGCACTCCTGGGACTAAGTCCTGCTTTTCTCCTTCTGAGCATGCCCAAGGGAAGACCTCTCATTGGAGGTCAGGGGTCACATGCTCAGGTCCTGTAGCAGCTCCTATTGGTCCACTAGGAAGGTCCTGGAGAGCTACAACTATAAAAGGTTTGCATGGCCGCATGGCTATGCGCTAGTATCATTTGTGTTTGGCTGTTGCCAGTGGATACTCTACCACTCAGTTCATATGTGGTGTGAGTCTGTTTAGCTTTGGGGCTGTGCACTCAGGCAGGCAGCTTGCATCAGTGGGGGCAATTAGCCTTGGCTTAGCATCTGGTTCCTTCATGTGTGCGGTTAGCACAGAAGAGTTCCAGAGCAAGCACAACCCTAGTTAGGGTATTATTCCATGTGTACAGCGCGACAATGTGAGGCAACAGAACTCGCTTTCATTTCACATGGGGTGAAGTTTAACCCACGTGTGAGCTCAGTGTCCATCCGCCATTACTTTGCAGCAGGTATCTCTGCACAGTGGACCCCAGGCTACAAACACACATCATATCAACCTCTCTATTACTTGGTGCGTTCCGCTAGCCCTAACACTTAGGCTGCCGTCACACTCGCAGTATTTGGTCAGTATTTTACATCAGTATTTGCAAGGCAGAACCAGGAGTGGGTGATAAATACAGAAGTGGTGCATAGGTTTCTATTATACTTTTCCTCGATTTGTCCCACTCCTGGTTTTGGCTTACAAATACTGATGTAAAATACTGACCAAATACTGCTAGTGTGACGGCAGCCATAGACATACAAACTGAATGGGGGAGAAAGGATCAGACAGATGCCTGTTCTACCATTGCATTCATTGTCGGACTGGGGTATATAGGGCCCACAAGCAACATCGATTCTTAGAGCTCACATTTGACCTACATTGACTACAGTGCCCTGTAAGTGTAAAGCAAAGTACAGATCGCTCTAAGCTTCTGATCATACAGATCATTGTAGGTCAGGAAGTAGAAAAGACCTTTGCAGCTATTCGCTCCCGCCATGATGGGATGCAAGCATGTATGTATGGTGTTCAGCTTCTCCTGCTGCCTTACACTGATCATGCAGATCAGAGCCAGGAAGGAGAGATTTGTGCAAATATGAACATCTGAGGAGTAAATGACAGGCAGAATGCACTTTGCCCAATCATTAATGGATGGCAATGCTGTGCACAGGAACTATAAGCTGCACACTTTCAAACAACAGTTTTTTTCTTGCTAAAATGATTTCTTATAGCCATAAAAGTAGATAGTATAGAAAAAAACTATAATAGGGTTGTCCGAAATAATGAAAAGGATGCACGTAGGATGCAATATACTGTATACTCACCCTTACAGTTTGCAGATCTCCAGTGTCATGTCTCCAACGCTTCTATTTACATGGGCGGCAGATGGAACAACATGGACACCCAGGTGGCTTGTCAGTGGTATAGGGCTCAGGATCCTGAAGCAAGGGATCACATGGAGATGTCACATGGGTCATCTGGGCTGAGACGTCTGTAGCCAATGTAGACAGAAGCATCAGGAAATTTGACATTAAAGCCACCAAGAGTTAGGAAGAGGAGTATTTATATGTTTATTAAAGGGATGTCCAGGAAAAAGGTGCTCATTACCAGGAGGCCATACTCTGTAAAAATAACAAAATAAATCCCACTGACCTGCTGTCAACCTCCTGGACCCAGTGCAGGCCGCCCTATGGTCTGAGCCAACATCAATTATGTCACCGTTCCACCAGACACAAGACTTGTGATGAATGTAGTTCAAGTGAAGTTATCTGACCACTGCAGCCCATCACAAGCTGGTCCTGTGTCTGGTAGAATGGTTACATTCTTGCTGCTGGTGCAAATCACAGTCAGTGTGCACTGGACCCAGGAGGGTGACTGCACGTGAGTGGGATTTTTTCTTTTTACAAAATCTAACCCCCATGAGATCCTTTTACCAGATGTATTACTGTCAGTGTGCAGAACTTTCATTATTTAGCAAAATGCGTTTAAAGGGAACCTGAAAGCTGATACCCATCATTCACGGACAGAAAGTGTCCGGCAACGGCTGTATGATCTCAGCCAGGTATGTGAGACTCGATCCTTGTGGAATTTCACAGAATAACATACTTTAAAAGCTGTTGGAGACGGAGTCACAAAGTGAATAAATCGGACAGACGTGACCCGACGGCTTCTCCCACACGGTGACAGTGTCTGACAAGTCTATAGCATTACTGCATGTGTGATTTGAGAGAGAGATCTGTCAGCCAATAGCAGCAGGTGGGAGAAGCCACCGGGTCATGTCTGTCCAAATAGTCCACCATGCGGCTCACTGGAACTCTGCCTTGTTTCGAGCAAGGTGTGTCATCTCTCGGTCACTTTAGGCAGCACTATATCACAGGTGGGTACAGAACATGGACAGATTCGACAGAGGACATACAAAAAACAACCTAAAACACTCAGTATACCTATCTATCTAACTAAAGGCTCTGTTTCAGCCTTGAGTTTTTTTAGCGCCAGAATGTAGTGAGGAGGACACACGGTTATCCACTGCAGTGGCGCAGTGGGCATTAGTTTTCTTACCGACCTGGGTCTGCTTGGTGTATATGGGAAGATGAGGGGCCCTTCCAGCAGGTGAATGGTATAATTAATGCCTGTGGCTTAACGCCACAAGCTAGGTCCAGGCCTTTTGTTTCTCTCAGCAGTGTTCCTGGCAGAAATCTCTTCACATCTGGACAGGTTCTGATTACAGACATGATTAGCTCCAATCCGCCGCTTCCACAAGATGATGTCATTGGATTCCCCTCCACACATCCTCTACCTGTTCTCATTAGCTGCAGACAGCTCTTAGGATAGCGGCACTTCCTCTTCCTGTGTTTCACATCATTCAGATCGTAGCTCCACCTCTGCCATTTTAAAAGTCTCACAGTCTTTCAGCTATGCTTAGGCAACAGTGACATCTTGTGACTAGTGTTGAGCGATACCTTCCGATATTCAAAAGTATCGGTATCGGATTGGATCGGCCGATACCGGCAAAATATCGGATCTCGCCGATACCCGATACCAATACAAGTCAATGGGACACAAATATCGGAAGGTATCCTGGATGGTTCCCAGGGTCTGAAGGAGAGTAAACTCTCCTTCAGGCCCTGGGATCCATATTCATGTAAAAAATAAAGAATAAAAATAAAAAATATGGATATACTCACCCTCGGACGGCCCCTGGCTGTCACCGCTGCAAGCGTCTGCCTCCGTTCCTAAGAATGCAGAGTGAAGGACCTTCGATGACGTCGCGGCTTGTGATTGGTCGCGTGACCGCTCATGTGACCGCTCACGCGACCAATCACAAGCCGCGACGTCATCGCAGGTCCTACACTCACTGCATTCTTAGGAACAGAGGCTGCCGGTTACACCGCTAAGGTCCAGGGTCCGCCGGAGGGGTGAGTATATCCATATTTTTTATTTTTATTCTTTATTTTTTACATGAATATGTATCCTGGGACCTGAAGGAGAGTCTCCTCTCCTCCAGACCCTGGGAACCACACACTGGGAACTTCCGATTCCGATTTCCGATATCACAAAAATATCGGAACTCGGTATCGGAATTCCGATACAGCGAATATCGGCCGATACCCGATATTCGCTGTATCGGAATGCTCAACACTACTTGTGACTGAATAACAACATTACTACAAAGAATAAAATCTATTTACAACAGGTACAGTATTATACTGGTGAGTCGACACACATCTCACAAAACAACACAAGGATATGACAAAATGGGGTTTGGATAGGTTAGTGGAGAGAAGAAACAAGTACCGTTTTTGACAGATTCAGCTTTTGATTGATGGAGGGCATTATTAACCCCTTTGAGACGAAGCCTGTTTTCACCTAAATGACCGGGCCAATTTTTACAATTCTGATCACTGTCACTTTATGTTGTTACAACTCTAGAACCCTTCAGCGTATCTCACTGATTCTGAGATTGTTTTCTCATGACATATTGTACTTTATGATAGCGGTAAAATTTCTTTGATATGACTTGCGTTTATTTGTGATAAAAAAAACAGAAATTTGGTGAAAATTTTGAAAATGTTCAAACTTTTAATTTTCATGCCCTTAAATCAGAGTCATTGTTAGGCGCCGAGTTCCCACCACTGCACAGGGGGAATCTCAAGCCATGTCCTCTGCCGTCTCCCATTTTTCTTCAGCTGCAGAGAAGCCTGTTCAGCAGAGATGTTGGTCCCAGTGTCTTGCTCAGGCTAATGCTGTGCATCTGGTTGCTGCTGCAGTTTCAGGTCCAGCTATAGCAACCAGCATTGGTCAGCGGCGAGCAGACGCTCCTGGGACTAAGTCCTGCTTTTTGCCATCTGCACAAGCCCGTGAGATAACCGCTCATTGGTGGTCGGAGGTCACATGCTCACGTCCTCAAGCGGCTCGGATTGGGCCATCTGCAAGGTCCCGGAGGGCTGTGGCTATAAAAGGATCCCACATCCGCACAGCTGTGCACTAGTATATTCCAGTATGGTGTGTGTGTGCAAGGGTGTATGTATCTGATGACTGCTCCTAATCATTCTCTACCCTCATGTTGTGTCTGAGTCCGGGTGTTTGGAGCTAAGACACAGCGCCTAGTTGTGGCATTGCCAGCACAACACATGTTGGTCAGAGTCCGTTAGTGGCATACGCCTGTGCGACACCACGCGCTCTCCATGCGCTAAATACTTAGTCAGTTTGGTTAGTGGCATTTGCCAGTGCAACATTGCGCTCACTCAGTGCGCTAAATCTATTACTTTAGTGCTCATTCAGGCATTGCTAGCGCAAAGCCGAGCGTCTAGTGGGTCTAGAGAGACTCATACCCCTACGTCCTTGGGGGCAGAGTGATGTGACCTAACACTAGTGCTAATGCCACTTTTCCCTGTGATGGCTAACAGGGTACGGTATCTGTATTCTGCGGTTAAGTAGCTCTGTGAGGTAACAGAGTTTATCGCAACTACACACCGGGTGGCTTTTAACCCACGTGTGTTCAGTGCGTTACCGCCACTTATGTCCGCCATTACCGAGCAGCAGTTACCATCTCTGCACAGTGGACCCAGGGCTGCGAACGTACCTTATTATTATCTTTTTATTTATTTGGTGCGTTCCACCAGCCCTAACAGTCATATCGCACAAAATAGTTAATAAATAACATTTCCCACATGTCTACTTTACATCAGCACAATTTTAGAAATGAAATTATTTTTTGATAGGAAGTTATAAGGGTTAAAAGTTGACCAGCGATCTTATTTTTACGACAAAATTTGCAAAACCATTTTTTTAGGGACCACCTCACATTTGAAGTGACTTTGAGGAGACTATATGACAGGAAATGCTAAAAAATTACACCATTCTAAAAACTGCAGCCCTCAAGGTGCTCAAAACCACATTCAAGAAGTTTATTAACCCTTCAGGTGCTTCACAGGAATTTTTGGAAAGTGGAAGGAAAAAATAAACATTTACTTTTCTTTCACAAAAATTTTCATTTAGAACTAATTTTTTTTTACTTTCGCAAGGGTAACAAGAGAAAATGAACCATAGATTTTGTTGTGCAATTACTCCTGAGCATGCAGATACCCCATATGTGGGGGAAATATACTATTTGGGCGTACGGCAGTACTTGGAAGGGAAAGAGCGCCATTTGATTTTTTGAATGTAAAATATGCTGGAATAATTAGTGGTGGTCATGTCGCGTTTGGAGAGCCCCTGATGTGCCCAAACAGTGGAAACCCCCAACAAGTGACACCATTTTGGAAACTAGACTCCTTTGGGACTGTATCTAGATGTGTATTGAGCACCTTGAACCTACAGCTGTTTCACGGAAGTTTATAGCGTAGAACCGTGGAAATAAAAGAATACATTTTTTCCCAAATAAATCTTTGTAAGCTCCATATTTTGCATTTTCTTAACCCCTTTCTGACCTCGGACGGGATAGTACGTCCGAGGTCAGAAGCCCCGCTTTGATGTGGGCTCTGGCGGTGAGCCCGCATCAAAGCCGGGACATGTCAGCTGTTTTGAACAGCTGACATGTGCCCGTAATAGGCGCGGGCAGAATCACGATCTTCCCGCGCCTATTAACTAGTTAAATGCCACTGTCAAATGCAGACAGCGGCATTTAACCGGCGCTTCCGGCTGCGCGGCCGGAAATGAGCACATCGCCGACCCCCGTCACATGATCGGAGGTCGGCCGAAGCTTCTACATTGTAACCATAGAAGTCCTTGAGAACTCTATGGTTACTGATCCCGGATAGCTGTGAGCGCCACTGTGTGACCACTGGAGGGGGTCTGTAATAAGGTCTGCTCTGGTGGTCAAGGCGAGATGAAGCATAAAAAAAGTCCGTGTGGCATATATGGAGCTTGAATGAGTTATTCCGTTTGAAATAATATTTTCTTTATAGTAATATAATAATAGACTAATTGGCGGTATAAACGCATATATATGTGCAAATTCCGCTGTTTGTAGCTTTATCTTGTGGTAATATCTAAAAAATTAGGAAGTTCCACAACCAAGATGGCGATAATGAATTGATGTGTAGTTGTCACACACAACATGGCGCTTTTAGACGCTACAGCGCATGCGCCGGATGCAAAATACCGCCCTTTGCATCCGATTGGCCCCTAGCCGTTCACATGGCCGTGATGTATGAGGAAATACTGGGACATGCGCAGTGTGCAAGGTAGAACGCTGATGTCCCCCATTACCAGCATGTCTCCTCGTGGGTAAGCAGAAGTGACTGCAGATAAGAACAATAAATCACTGAATATTAGTATGAACACCTAAGCACAGTAGCACTTTATATGAGAATGTATGTTAACATAAGTATAATATGGCACTTTAATTGGATGATGAGAATATCCCTATATATATGCACTAAGATGTAACACTCACTGCTTGAGAAAGGCTCAGTTGAGCCGAAACGTCGCTGAGACATGTGGGTTTATTAAAAGTCCTGCATTTTTTCTGAGAACGGAGTGCTGCCTGCTTTTTTTGTATATTGATTGGAAGACGACCGGTGGACGGGTGGTCTATGGGCATTGCACCCGAAGCTAAGTATAAGAAGTTGTGCTGTTCCATTTTTTGGGGTATTATTATTATGTGAGCGCCACCCTGTCGTCGGCGCTCACAGCACACCTGCATTTCTGCTACACAGCAGCGAACATCAGATCGCTGCTATGTAGCAGAGGCGATCGCGTTGTGCCTGCTTCTAGCCTCCCATGGAGGCTATAGAAGCATGGCAAAAGTAAAAAAAAAAGTAAAAAAAAATGAAAAAAATAAAAAAAATATAAAAGTTTAAATCACCCCCCTTTCGCCCCAATCAAAATAAATCAATTAAAAAAAATCAAACCTACACATATTTGGTATCGCCGCGTTTAGAATCGCCTGATTTATCAATAAAAAAAAGCATTAACCTGATTGCTAAACGGCGTAGCGAGAAAAAAATTCTGAACGCCAGAATTACGTTTTTTTGGTCGCTGCAACATTGCATTAAAATGCAATAACGGGCGATCAAAAGAACATATCGGCACCAAAATGGTATCATTAAAAACGCCAGCTTGGCATGCAAAAAATAAGCCCTCACCTGACCCCAGATCATGAAAAATGGAGATGCTACGAGTATCGGAAAATGGCGCAATTTTTTATTTTTTTTTAGCAAAGTTTGGAATTTTTTTTCACCACTTAGCTAAAAAATAACCTAGTCATGTTAGGTGTCTATGAACTCGTACTGACCTGGAGACTCATAATGGCAGGTCAGTTTTAGCATTTAGTGAACCTAGCAAAAAAGCCAAGCAAAAAACAAGTGTGGGACTGCACTTTTTTTGCAAATTCACCGCACTTGGAATTTTTTTCCCGTTTTCTAGTACACGACATGGTAAAACCAATGATGTCGTTCAAAAGTACAACTCGTTCCGCAAAAAATAAGCCCTCACATGGCTAAATTAAATTGAAAAATAAAAAAGTTATGGCTCTGGGAAGGAGGGGAGCGAAAAACAAACACGGAAAAATGGAAAATCCCAAGGTCATGAAGGGGTTAAGGTTAACAGGAGAAATTGCTCCATACAATCTGTTGTGCCATTTCTCCTGAGTACGCTCATACCTGATATGTGGGGTAAAACCACTGTTTGGGGGCACAGCAGGGCTTGGAAGGGAAGGAGCGCCATTTGACTTTTTGAATGCAAAATTTGATGGAATAATTAGTGGACACCATGTCCTGTTTGAAGAGCTCCTGATGTGCCTAAACAGTAGAAACCCCACACAAGTGACACCATTTTGGAAACCAGACCCCTTTGGTTCCTTATTTAGATGTGTATTGAGCACCTTGAAGCCCCAGGTGCTTCACAGAAGTTTATAGCGTTAAGCCGTAAAAATAAAAAAAATCACATTTTTCCCACAAAAATCTTTTTAGCTACAAATTTTGTATTTTCGCAAGGGTAGAAGAAGAAAATGGCCTAACAAATTTGTTGTGCAATTTCTTCTGAGTTCACCGATACCCTGTATGTGGTCAAAAACTACTTTTGAGGCACAGTGCAAAGCTCAGAAGGGAAGTAGCGCCATATTACAGTGCAGATGTACCCCCAATAAGGGACCCCATTTTGGAAATTATAACCCTTTGGGAATTTATCTACAGATGTAGTGACGATTTTGACTCCTTGGGTGTTTTCCAGAAACAGGCAGCAGTGGATGTTAGAAAGAAGGAATATAAGCCAGCTCACCAGTGGCGTAACTACAAAGTTATGGGCCCCGATGCGAACTTCCAAATGGGCCCCCCCCCGCCATAAAATTCAATGTAACCCCCATAGAATACAATGCAGCCCCCATCATAGTATAATGCAGCCCCTCCATTCAGGGGCAGTGAGAAAGACACGAGCAAATGGTGACGAGGGGGCAGGGGAGAGGGCACAAGGGGGCAAGGAAGACAGACACATGGGGGCTAGGAGGCAGGGGAGAAGGTTACAAGGGGACTAGTGGGCAAGGGAGACTGACACAAGGGGACAATGGAGACTGACACAAGGGGCACACGGGGACAAGTGGGCAAGGGAGACTGACACAAAGGGCACACAGGGACTAGTGGACAAGGGAGACTGGCACACGGGGACACAGGGACTAGTGGGCAAGGGAGACTGACACACGGGGAATAGTGGGCAAGGGAGACTGATACAAGGGGACTAGTGGGCAATGGAGACTGACACAAGGGGACACACGGGGACAAGGGACAAGCACAAGGGGACAAGGGAGACAGGCACAAGGGGACACACAGGGACTAGTGGGCAAGAGACCGACACAAGGGGACAAGGGATACAAGCACAAGGGGACACACAGGGACAAGTGGGAAAGGGAGACTGACACACAGGGACTAGTGGGCAAAGGAGACTGACACAAGCACAAGGGGACAAAGGAGACTGACACAAGCACAAGGGGACATAGGAGACAGGCACATGGGGACACACAGTGACTAATGGGCAAGGGAGACTGGCACACGAGGACACAAGCATAAGGGAGACAGGCTCAAGGGGACACACGGCCCCCTGACCTGCCAGAGCCGCTTGCAGCTGCGACCGTGGTAGTTACGCTGCTGCCTCACACACACACATACTACAGATATCACACACACACACACACACACACACACACATCATACTACAGATATCACACACACATCAGTTATCACACACACACACACACACATATACTACAGATATCTCACACACACACACTACAGATATCACACACATCATATTACAGATATCACACACACACTACAGATATCACACACACACACACACAGACATACTACAGATATCACACACACACTACAGATATCACACACACACATCATACTACAGATATCACACACACATACTACAGTTATCACACACACACTACAGATATCACACACACACACACACATACTACAGATATCACACACACACACCAGAGATACCAGCTCATATACACAACTCACAATCTCCTCTCTGGTACAGGGGTGGCTAATGTAAACCGGCTGCAGCTCCTCAGCTTCTCCTGACTAAAGCGGCTCTGTCCCGCACCTCCCCCCTGCTCTCGCCTTCTGTCCCGGGGTTATTTTGGCTTTCTCTTAAATACGATCTCATTCAGACGTACATGAGATGTATGAGGGGGGAAAAATACAGACTGAGAAGCTGTCTCATCGTGATGACTGGAGCTGCTTCCTGTCTCTCACCTGCCCCGGCTGCCCCCTTCCCCTAGATACACCTCGGACTGTTGCCGTGCAGGAGGAATCTCCTGCACTGCAACATGGTGTTGGGTGCCAGCACAGCCCGCACAGTGGTCTATCCAGCACAGCCCGCACAGTGGTCTATCCAGCACAGCCCGCACAGTGGTCTATCCAGCACAGCCCGCACAGTGGTCTATCCAGCACAGCCCGCACAGTGGTCTATCCAGCACAGCCCGCACAGTGGTCTATCCAGCACAGCCCGCACAGTGGTCTATCCAGCACAGCCCGCACAGTGGTCTATCCCGCACAGCCCGCACAGTGGTCTATCCAGCACAGCCCGCACAGTGGTCTATCCAGCACAGCCCGCACAGTGGTCTATCCAGCACAGCCCGCACAGTGGTATATCCAGCACAGCCCGCACAGTGGTATATACAGCACAGCCCGCATCTCTCGCCCCCCCCCCACTCTCCTTACCTTTCCTCTTGCCAGCGTTGCTTCCTGCTCCAGTCTCAGGCTCGGCTGCAGTCTGCCCAGGATCGCGCACCCGCAGTGTCAGAGGCAGAGCGTGGAATGATGGGAGAGGGAGCGTCTGTAGACGCTCTCTCCTCCGTCATTGCATTCAACTCTACCGGAGTCATAGACGCCGGTATAGTTGAATGCGACGGCAGGGGGGGTGAGTCGACGGTGGCGGGGGGAGGCGGATCGAGCAGCCCATGACTGGCACCGGCTCTTCTGGCATTGGCCAGTCCGGCCCTGCTCTGACCTGCCGGCCCCGGGCCCCTGACCTGCTGGGCCCGGTTGCAATGGTGATCGCTGCAACCGTGGTAGTTACGCCCCTGTCCATACTGTACAATGGCCACACATAGTGCTCCATACTGTACAATGGCCACACATAGTGCTCCATACTGTACAATGGCCACACATGATATTGCCTACAGTATAATGGCCACACAGTTACTCCTACACATGCGGCTGAGCTTCGTACACATTCCACATGCGGCTCCCCTCCGTACACCTCGTACACACACGGCTACGCTCCGTACACCTCGTACACACACGGCTCCGCTCCGTACACCTCGTACACACACGGCTCCGCTCCGTACACCTCGTACACACCCGGCTCCGCTCCGTACACCTCGTACACACACGGCTCCCCTCCGTACACCTCGTACACACACGGCTACGCTCCGTACACCTCGTACACACACGGCTACGCTCCGTACACCTCGTACACACACGGCTCTGCTCCGTACACCTCGTACACACACGGCTCCGCTCCGTACACCTCGTACACACACGGCTCCGCTCCGTACACCTCGTACACACACGGCTCCGCTCCGTACACCTCGTACACACACGGCTCCGCTCCGTACACCTCGTACACACACGGCTCCGCTCCGTACACCTCGTACACACACGGCTCCGCTCCGTACACCTCGTACACACATGGCTCCGCTCCGTACACCTCGTACACACACGGCTCCGCTCCGTACACCTCGTACACACATGGCTCCGCTCCGTACACCTCGTACACACACGGCTCCGCTCCGTACACCTCATACACACACGGCTCCGCCTTGTACACCTCATACACACACGGCTCCGCTCTGTACACCTCATACACACACGGCTCCGCTCCGTACACCTCGTACACACACGGCTCTGCTCCATATACCTCATACACACCCGGCTCCGCCTTGTACACCTCATACACACACGGCTCCGCTCTGTACACCTCGTACACACACGGCTCCGCTCCGTACACCTCATACACACACGGCTCCGCTCCGTACACCTCATACACACACGGCTCCGCTCTGTACACCTCATACACACACTGCTCTGCTACATCCACACAAACCCCTCCTGACCTCACACAAAAGCTTACCCTCCTCCAGCACGATGACGACCAGCACTGCACTACTGTCCTGCACTACACGGAAGCCCTTGATCATGTGACTCCGACTCCTCCCCTCCTGTGACCTCATCAAAGGTCCTGTGCGCACAGAGCAGTGGCAGCTATAGTAGTGGTGTGCGGTTCTCTGCGGTGGAGGGGCTCTGCTGCGGGACAAGTGCAGTCCCACCCGTGATCGCGCATCCACTGAGAGAGTGCACGCGCACCAGGGCCTGTAAAGAAGGTTTATTTAAAGGGCCGCCGGCCCATTTTGTAACTCAGAGTCGGGGCCCCTAAGCACTGTGGGCCCCGTCGCAATTGCGACCCCTGCGACCGCGGTAGTTACGCCCCTGCAGCTCACCCGTGATGCATAAACCAATCCTCGGAGCACGGACCCGCTGTGTCCAGGCGTATAAAGTCCAAAAAAGAAAAGAATGTCCAGCTTCACCGAATCCATGAAAAAGAGTTTTCTTTATTCACAAACTTTAAACATAGAGGATACAGACTTCAGCACGAACCATATGGGTAAGAATCTCGCCCGGGCATAGTTCACCATCTTTCGGGTCCTATCGCGCACGCTCGTGCTCCACCTCCCCGACGGAGCGGGCGAGGCGGGCCGGTGGTGCGTCCGCCGTGTCAACCCCCCGGAGCGGCAGCGGGACCCCACCTCGGTAGGAAGTAGCGCCATATTACAGTGCAGATGTACCCCCAATAAGGGACCCTATTTTGGAAATTATAACCCTTTGGGAATTTATCTACAGATGTAGTGACGATTTTGACTCCATGGGTGTTTTCCAGAAACAGGCAGCAGTGGATGTTGCTGAGTGAAAATTGCAAACTGCCGTTGTAGTGACCAGTACATTGTAGTGACCAGTACATTATGCCCAGCTCATGCTTCTGGAGACAAGCACCTGTAAATTAGGCTGGCTCTCAACAATACAGAAATGCCAAACATGTAGGCACTAAATATTGTTTAGGCACACTGGGGCTCAGAAGGGAGGGGAGCATTTGGATTTGGGAGCCAAGAATTTGCTAAATTTCTTTTGGAGGGTCAGGAGCCATTTCGCTTTTCCAGAGCCTTTGTACTACTAGCAACGTGGAAGCCGCCTACATTTCAATTAACAGATGACAGGTCTGAGTGAGGGCTTGCTTTTTTGTGGATTGAGTGGAAGCTTTTATTGGGAACATTTTACATAACGTTAGGGATCACATTTATCCGGCACTCTACGCTGAGCACTTACTTTGCGGTTTCCATCTAAATCTCTAAGTGACGTGATTCAGATGAAACTCCCGAGGGATACATTCACTATAATGAGGCAGCAGAGTTACTCCGTACTCCATCTGGTCTCTGTTCCGTGGTTTTCTTTTTTTTCAGAAGTGCACAAAACTGTGGCCGATGGCACTTTTATGCAACCCTAAAAGATGGACACCGCCGGATCGCAGGTCCTATGGTGCCCACAAGTACTTCCATCTGCCTCATTATAGGGAATCTTCCGCCAGAGGTTCTGTCTGAATCATGTATTTCAGAGATTTACACGGAAACCCCGGTTTAAGCGCTCAGCACAGAGCGCAGGATAAATGTGCACCATTTATAAGAGGACCCTTCTTTATACCTCTAACTTTTAATAAATGAGATTGAACATGATGGAACTGATGAAAATGCCTCACCAAAGGTTTTAGCTTAGATTAAAACAATACCGGTCCGTCTTATATTCCCTGTCCCGTCACACATTTATTTTGATACTGTTGTTTTTTATGTCATCAATTTTTTAATAATAAAGGATTCTTTGTAATTTTTTCCTGTAAGAAAAGATTTTTCCTTTTTTTATTTTGTGTAATCATGTATTAATAATCCTTATATATTATTTCTAAGCACTCTTTTTCAGTGATTACGTTGTATCTCCGTTCATACTGCACCCACGCACACAAATGATACACCATTTGAAAGGTAAACTTGCCTCCTTCAGCAAGAAAATAGCCAAACAAACCACACATCCACGATGTGATCACAAAATACAGTTTAAACATTAATTTTCATAAATCTGCAGTAAGAAAAAATGACCTGCTGGTGGCACCACACTACGCCAAAGCATATTGCCACAAAGCTGCTTACAAACATCACAAACAAATCCTAACATTTGCCTTGGGGGCTTTCCAGCTTGCCGAACTCCATGCCCAGCATTGGAGGATTGCACACTTCCCTGCAGGTGAGTCACATATGCAAACACATTTGTAAACATGCACTGCCTATTCAATTGCACACTTGCTCCATTTATACTCCACCGACACACAAATGATACACCTTTTCAAAGGTCAAATTACCTGCATGTGGCATTTGCCCTGGGGTCTTTCCAGCTTGCCGAAGTGCTTGCCCAGCCTATTTCAGACAAATTTGAGGATTGCACACTTCACTGCAGGTGAGTCACAGATAAAAAAACACATTTGTAAACAAGCACTGCTTTTTTGGTGATTACTTTGCCCCACACACACAAATAATACACCATTTGAAAGGTAAATTTTCCCCCTTCAGCAAGAAAAGACACAAACAAACCACACATTCACGATTTGATGAATACATACAGTTTAAACATTAATTTTCAGAAACCTGCAGAAAAAAACAATAACCTGCAGGTGGCACCACAACCTCAAGTTTCTCCGTTTATACTCCTGACATGCACAAATGATACACTATTTCAAATGTCAAATTACCTGCAGGTGGCATTTGCCTTGGGGTCTTTCCAGCTTGCCAAAGTGCTTGCCCAGCCTATTTCAGGCAAATTCCAGGATTGCACACTTCACTGCAGGTGACTCACATTTGTGTTGTGAATTCTGCTCTTGGGCTCCCTCCGGTGGTTGTAAGTGGTAGCGCTGCTGTCTCTGAATCACAGCATTTATCAGGTGTGTTCACTTTTTGCAATTTGGACTGGGCTATTTAGTCTTGCTTCACCCTTTAGTTAGTGCCAGTTGTCCATTGTTCCTGGAGGATTCACATCCCTGCCTGGTCTCTTCTGCTTTGCAGTTCTTTTCAACAAAGATAAGTTCTGGCCTTGATTTTGCTGTCCACATGCTGTGGTCTTATTGTTCAGTTCTTTTCTATGTTTTGTCTTGTCAAGCTTGGTCTGTATAAGGATTTTTTTAGCCAAGCTGGTATCTCTGGAGATGCAGATATACCCTCCATATCTTTAGTTAGCTGTGGAGATTTTGTATTTTCTGTGGTGGATGTTTTCTAGTGTTTTAATACTGACCACATAGTGCTCTGTCCTATCCTTTCTATTTAGCTAGAAGTGGCCTCCTTTGCTAAATTCTCATTTCAGTCTGTGTATGGTTTTTTCCCTCTCCTCTCACAGTCAATATTTGTGGGGGGCTGCCTATCCTTTGGGGATTTTCTCTGAGGCAAGATAGTTTTCCCCTTTTCTATCTCTAGGGGTATTTAGTCCTCCGGCTGTGTCGAGATGTCTAGGGAGCGCTAGGTACATTCCACGGCTACTTCTAGTTGCGGTGTTAGTTCAGGGTCTGCGGTCAGTACAGGTACCACCTTCTCCAGAGTACGTCTCATGCTGCTCTTAGGCCACCGGATCATAACACATTTGTAAACATGCACTGTTTTTCAGTGATTACTTCGCCCCCACACACAAATGGTGAGTCACATATGCAAACACATTTGTAAACATGCACTGCTTTTTCGGCAATTATTTTACCCTCCCATACAAATAATACACCAATTGAAAGGTAAACTTGCCCCCTTCAGCAAGAAAAGACACAAACAAACCACACATTCATGATATTATCAATTAATACAGTTTAAACATTAATTTTCAGAGACCTGCAGAAAAAAACAATAACCTGCAGGTGGCACCACAACCTCAAGACATTTTTTTAGCCTCTACTTATCAAACCAGTTTATAGTATTACCAATCTACATATATAAATACCTCTCTGTGTTCATCATCTCATTAAATACATTAACATTTGACCAACTTGATTCTGAAATTGCCTGTGTCCCCGACAACCAATGTGTGAAAATTATGCACAGGCCAACTAGTTGTTAATAAAGTAATAATAGTTTTTACTCTGAATACTTTTTTGGGGGTGATACATTATGTTTGGTATTCTTAGTTTTTTATGATCAATATATGTATGGTATTTCATTTCTATATAGGTGTTTTGTTTAAATTTCATTGAAGGGGTTAACTAGTAGGATAGTTTTATAGAGCAGGTCGTTACGGATGCGGTGATACCAAATATGTGTACTTTTATTGTTTTTTTAATTTACATAAATAAATGTATTTTTTGGAAAAATATTTCTTTATTTTTTCTTTATTTGGGGATTTAAAAAAATATATTTTTACACATTATAATTTTTTTAACTTTATTATATTACTATATTACATCAGATCGCTGATCTGACACTTTGCACAGCCCAGTGTCAGATCAGTGATCTGACAGGCAGGCAGGGAGGCATGCATGCTCACAAGCCACCTTTCGCTGAGGACCCGGAAGAACCCCGCGGCCATCTTGATGGCGGGGGTCTCCATGTAAACCATCAGAGTAATGCGATCACATTGCGTTATTCTGATGGAAGCATGCAGGGAGCCCCCTTCCTGTGCGATGCTTCTCTATGCCGCTGGGACTACTGACAGCGGTATCAGAGGGGTTAAATGCCGTGGCACTCAGCGTGAAGCCACAGCGATCGCTGCACCGTACTAGTACTGCTCTGCGGGAGCTGCATTTGTGCCATGAGCAGTACCAGTACGGTGCCACGATCACCGCGACCTCACGCTGAGCGCCGCGGCGATCGTGTGCGAGTGTCGCGAAGGGTTTCATTTCCATGGCCTGGAATGACAAATTGTTGCTATTCATCTGATCGCTCTTCATAACATTCTAAAGCTAATGCAAATTGCTATAAAAACCGATGCAGAAAACTTAGTGAACAAAACAATTTGTATTCCAAAAGTTTTGACATTGACTGAATATCTTTATGGATATCTACATGTTACATGTGCAGGCTCATGGATTTACCACTATTCCCATAAAAGTAATTTCAAGATTGCAAAGTGCAACATTATATTTTATCTGTAAGAAATACATCAGTTTAGTATTTTTTGACCAGGATCTTGCTTTACATAGGTGAACTTTACAGAGGGATTTTGGTAAAAAGTAGATAGAATAGATGAATTACATACAGTAAATACACATAGAATAGATAGATATACCGATGTCAGTGACATATACAATTAGCACAATGTGTGTGCAGCTTACTGTACATGTATTTGATTATTAAAAAATGATATTTCTGAAAAAAAGGGGGGGTTCTCACATAATTTTCTTAATCAGCAGAGGGAACGCCGATGGCTGTGGCACATGTTTATAGCCTGGGAAGGGGGTAATACCCATGGAGCTTCCCAGGCTATTAATATCAGCTCACAGCTGTATGCTTAGCCTTTACAAGCTATTAAAATGGGGGACCCTGCATCATTCCTTATAATTAATAACCAGCAAAGGCTAGGCAGACAGCTGCGGGCTGATATAAATAGAATAAGAAGGGGGCATGGATATTAGCCCGCTTCAAGCTAAAAACATCAGTTCTCAGCCGCCCAAGAAAAGGCATATATATAAATCTATCATGTGTCTATTCTCTGTCATCTATCTATTCGCTATTATCTATTTATCTATCTATCTATCTATCTATCTATCTATCTATCTATCTATCTATCTATCTATCCATCCATTATCTATTTATCTCATATCTATTATCTATCTATGTATCTATATATATTATCTATCTATCCAATTATGTGCTAAGAGTCTCCATTTTTTATTATTATCTAGAGCAGTAATGCTATTCATAGTTCATATATTTCATATTTACAGGCTTTAGCACTACAGAGTGCAATTTTATTTGACCCTTGTGTATAATGTCACTGGGGTATAATGATAGTTATTTGGTCACCATGTAGTGGTATTATCTATCTATGTAGTGGTAATCTATCTATTATCTATCTATCGATCTATTTATCTATCTATCTGTCTATTGTCTTTCTATCTATTATCTGTCTTTCCAACCTCCTTTCGACTGCTCGATTTCATTTATATTTGTATTGATAGATGTACTGTATATGAGAATGTAATCTTTGTTGCATATTAGAGTTTACTCTCCCAAAATATCAAGAAGAAACAAAATAGTTTTGTCCCAGCGCCATAACGTAAGATAAGGTAAAGTAATGTAAGAGCGCCACTTCCTCCTTCATTCGAGTCTGAGAATCCTGCCGTCGCCATTCATAGCACATGTGCCCCATTATCCATTGACCAAACAGTAAACTAGATGCATTATTATCTCAGGAATTTCTTTCTGGCACTCTCTACAACTTCCCTAGTATCATTATCACATTTTGCGCTCTACAATATATTTTCAGCTGTCTGCAAAGTACATCCAAAGTACATGTAATCTTTTAAAATAGCAAGATCCGTCTGGTGTAATATCGGCTGAGTACTTTTTAATCAAATGTGCTCTACAGCAATCGAGAGGACATAAATTCACCATTTGGAATAAAATATGAAAATGTTTGAATTTGATAAGTAGTAACATCGCTCTTTCAAGTACTAGCAGCGCCCGGACGATCTATAAAGTCTGCATGTGATTGGCAGATGATCTAACTTTTAATAAAGGTTTCCTTGAGCCTGAAGTTGGATCTGAAGAGGATGATTTGGAGCTCAGCTGCTTTCCGGATTTTCAGACTGATATTATTACATACTTTTGGTGACTTATCTGGGTAATTACCACCATTCTCATAATTTCTGCTGTGCCTCCAGTTGGTAATGATCAACAAAGTAATATTACAAGACTGTGTGCACCTGTTCCTGCAACACCTCCTAGCGCTGCCCGGCACCTCATTGACTTTATGGGCAGCAGTGACAGCTGGAGCGGCAGTGGTGACATCATGGCCAGCAACCAGGCGCTCCGCTAACAGCTCCTCAGAAAAGGAAACTGTGCTTATAACAGCCATAAATACTAATGCATCTAAACATCTTAAAGGGAATGTCCAGGACTTAGATTTTGATGTTTACTCCATAGCATAGGTAACAAATAGAAGATGGATAAGGGTCCGACAACCAACGCCTTTATCGACCAGCTGCTGCCAGGTCCCATGGCTGCCATCAGGGGGTACAGAGCAAGTTCAGCACAGTGCCATACACTGACTCGTGTCCGTTCTTGGGTACTGCATCTGCATTCCCCTTGAAGTGAATGCACCCTGAGTTCCCAGTAGCTACAGGACTTGGTAAGAGTTGATCTTGGGACTACCTCTTCCAATCTGATATTAATGACCAATGAAATAACGTAGCCTTGGGTAACTTTATTAAAAAAATAATCTGTCTGCCAATCACTATGGCAAGGCAATGGACCAATAAGAGGGTTAGCTGGGCAGCCATTGGCCGCACACCATCCCTATTTAATTCCTTATTGCAGTTATTGCAAAGTATTGCTTACTAGCGCTAGTTCACTCATTGGATTGAGTCAGTCTAATGTTTTGACCCAACTTTTTCCTCGTGCCTCTATTGTTTGATCCCTTGGATGTCCTTCAGCTTATGATGCTGGACTGTCCGTTTAGTCTTCTGCCTGACATTTTGGACCTAATTCCTGACTACATAACCTTTAGACAATTCAATAATGGTCCCTTATCCTTTGGGTCTGACCCAGCCTACTGGTACATCTGTCTTCCTTTAAAAAAATAAGTTGAGCAGCAGCCTCTCATAGACACAACGTGGGGGCCCCTGTGCAAAGGCCAGATCTCTACAGAAAGGAGATAGGTTGAAAACGAGAGCGTTCTTTAGCACTTTCTTAGCAAAATCGCTTGTATCAATTCTGTGAAAATCCTTTTGAAACAATGGATTAATTGCAGAAAAGTTATTAAAAAAAACAAGTCCGTTTATTTTTTGCAATGTTTGACCTGCTTCAATGTGTTACTAATATGATGCAATATATACACGTAAAAGCAAACCTATAAATGGAGAAATTGCCCAATATAGTAAATGTTGCTCGATTCCCAATTGGGAATGGGTCGGTTGAAATGTGTTCATTTTGCTAAAATACACAACGAAGGGCAATAAAATGGTATTCTAATTTATATATGGCATTAAATCACAGCGGCGGAGGTTTATATTCAGGACCATGCTCTGAGTCTAATGACATTGGTTGCTATGAGACTCAGGGACAGAAATGTTAATAAAATCGTGATTTGGTGGTTTCGTCTTACAAGATAAGTGATGAATTATACAAAAGGCTGAATACATTTTTCTCTCCTATTTTCGAGGGTTTGTTCTGGCCACGAATATTTCAGTAAACACTCCTCAAATCTGTAAGCTCTGCCTCTGTGGCGGCTTCTAAGCAGCTAAATGACTTAGGGGTATACAGTAAAATTAGCTGAATTTAATATCACATGGGGAAAGTAGCGTAAATTGCAAGTAACAGATTCCCCTAGGGCTGTCCACAAAGAGTTCTCACTCCAAAAAAGAAATGGAAATGTACAGAGAATTTCAAGGTAGAATATAAAATTCCATCTACATATATAGAAAAAGTAGCATTATATCAGTTATATTCTTGTACATAGGATGATATGAGCAGTATTACAGTAGTTATATTCTTGTACATGTGGGCAGTATTAAAGTAGTTATATTCTTGTACATAGGAGCAGTGTTATAGTAGATATATTCTTGTCCGTAGGGGCAGTATTATAGTAGTTATATTCTTGTACATAGGAGGCAGTATTATAGTAGTTATATTCTTGTACATAGGAGGCAGTATTATAGTAGTTATATTCTTGTACATAGGAGCAGTATTATAGTAGATATATTCTTGTCTGTAGGGGCAGTATTATAGTAGTTATATTCTTGTACACAGGAGGCAGTATTATAGTAGTTATATTCTTGTACATAGGAGGCAGTATCATAGTAGTTATATTCATGTACATAGGAGCAGTATTATAGTAGTTATATTCTTGTACATAGGGAGCAATATTATAGTTGTTATATTCTTGTACATAGGAGGCAGTATCATAGTAGTTATATTCATGTACATAGGAGCAGTATTATAGTAGTTATATTCTTGTACACATGAGGCAGTATTATAGTAGTTATATTCTTGTACATAGGAGGCAGTATCATAGTAGTTATATTCATGTACATAGGAGCAGTATTATAGTAGTTATATTCTTGTACACAGGAGGCAGTATTATAGTAGTTATATTCTTGTACATAGGAGGCAGTATCATAGAAGTTATATTCTTGTACATAGGGAGCAATATTATAGTTGTTATATTCTTGTACATAGGAGGCAGTATTATAGTAGCTATATTCTTGTACACAGGAGGCAGTATTATAGTAGTTATATTCTTGTACATAGGAGGCAGTATCATAGTAGTTATATTCTTGTACATAGGAGCAGTATTATAGTAGTTATATTCTTGTACACAGGAGGCAGTATTGTAGTAGTTATATTCTTGTACATAAGAGGCAGTATCATAGTAGTTATATTCTTGTACATAGGAGCAGTATTATAGTAGTTATATTCTTGTACACAGGAGGCAGTATTATAGTAGTTATATTCTTGTACATAGGAGGCAGTATCATAGAAGTTATATTCTTGTACATAGGGACCAATATTATAGTTGTTATATTCTTGTACATAGGAGGCAGTATTATAGTAGCTATATTCTTGTACACAGGAGGCAGTATTATAGTAGTTATATTCTTGTACATAGGAGGCAGTATCATAGAAGTTATATTCATGTACATAGGAGCAGTATTATAGTAGTAATATTCTTGTACATAGGAGCAGTATTATAGCAGTTATATTCTTGTACATAGGAGGCAGTATCATAGTAGTTATATTCATGTACATAGGAGCAGTATTATAGTAGTTATATTCTTGTACACAGGAGGCAGTACTATAGTAGTTATATTCCTGTACATAGGAGGCAGTATCATAGTAGTTATATTCATGTACATAGGAGCAGTATTATAGTAGTTATATTCTTGTACATAGGGAGCAATATTATAGTTGTTATATTCTTGTACATAGGAGGCAGTATCATAGTAGTTATATTCATGTATATAGGGAGCAATATTATAGTTGTTATATTCTTGTACATAGGAGGCAGTATTATAGTAGCTATATTCTTGTACACAGGAGGCAGTATTATAGTAGTTATATTCCTGTATATAGGAGGCAGTATCATAGTAGTTATATTCTTATACATAGGAGCAGTATTATAGTAGTTATATTCTTGTACATAGAAGGCAGTATTATAGTAGCTATATTCTTGTACACAGGAGGCAGTATTGTAGTTATATTCTTGTACATAGGAGGCAGTATCATAGTAGTTATATTCATGTACATAGGAGCAGTATTATAATAATTATATTCTTCTACATAGGGAGCAATATTATAGTAGCTATATTCTTGTACACAGGAGGCAGTATTATAGTAGTTATATTCTTGTACATAGGAGGCAGTATCATAGTAGTTATATTCATGTACATAGGAGCAGTATTATAGTGGTTATATTCATGTACTGTACATAGGAGCAGTATTATAGTAGTTATATTCTTGTACACAGGAGGCAGTATTGTAGTAGTTATATTCTTGTACATAAGAGGCAGTATCATAGTAGTTATATTCTTGTACATAGGAGCAGTATTATAGTAGTTATATTCTTGTACACAGGAGTCAGTATTATAGTAGTTATATTCTTGTACATAGGAGGCAGTATCATAGAAGTTATATTCTTGTACATAGGGAGCAATATTATAGTTGTTATATTCTTGTACATAGGAGGCAGTATTATAGTAGCTATATTCTTGTACACAGGAGGCAGTATTATAGTAGTTATATTCTTGTACATATTAAGCAGTATCATAGTAGTTATGTTCCTATACATAGGAGCAGTATTATAGTAGTTATATTCTTGTACATAGGAGGCAGTATTATAGTAGCTATATTCTTGTACACAGGAGGCAGTATTATAGTAGATATATTCTTGTCTGTAGGGGCAGTATTATAGTAGTTATATTCTTGTACACAGGAGGCAGTATTATAGTAGTTATATTCTTGTACATAGGAGGCAGTATCATAGTAGTTATATTCATGTACATAGGAGCAGTATTATAGTAGTTATATTCTTGTACATAGGGAGCAATATTATAGTTGTTATATTCTTGTACATAGGAGGCAGTATCATAGTAGTTATATTCATGTACATAGGAGCAGTATTATAGTAGTTATATTCTTGTACACATGAGGCAGTATTATAGTAGTTAGATTCTTGTACATAGGAGGCAGTATCATAGTAGTTATATTCTTATACATAGGAGCAGTATTATAGTAGTTATATTCTTGTACATAGGAGGCAGTATTATAGTAGCTATATTCTTGTACACAGGAGGCAGTATTATAGTAGATATATTCTTGTCTGTAGGGGCAGTATTATAGTAGTTATATTCTTGTACACAGGAGGCAGTATTATAGTAGTTATATTCTTGTACATAGGAGGCAGTATCATAGTAGTTATATTCATGTACATAGGAGCAGTATTATAGTAGTTATATTCTTGTACATAGGGAGCAATATTATAGTTGTTATATTCTTGTACATAGGAGGCAGTATCATAGTAGTTATATTCATGTACATAGGAGCAGTATTATAGTAGTTATATTCTTGTACACATGAGGCAGTATTATAGTAGTTATATTCTTGTACATAGGTGGCAGTATCATAGTAGTTATATTCATGTACATAGGAGCAGTATTATAGTAGTTATATTCTTGTACACAGGAGGCAGTATTATAGTAGTTATATTCTTGTACATAGGAGGCAGTATCATAGAAGTTATATTCTTGTACATAGGGAGCAATATTATAGTTGTTATATTCTTGTACATAGGAGGCAGTATTATAGTAGCTATATTCTTGTACACAGGAGGCAGTATTATAGTAGTTATATTCTTGTACATATTAAGCAGTATCATAGTAGTTATATTCTTATACATAGGAGCAGTATTATAGTAGTTATATTCTTGTACATAGGAGGCAGTATCATAGAAGTTATATTCTTGTACATAGGGAGCAATATTATAGTTGTTATATTCTTGTACATAGGAGGCAGTATTATAGTAGCTATATTCTTGTACACAGGAGGCAGTATTATAGTAGTTATATTCTTGTACATATTAAGCAGTATCATAGTAGTTATATTCTTATACATAGGAGCAGTATTATAGTAGTTATATTCTTGTACATAGGAGGCAGTATTATAGTAGCTATATTCTTGTACACAGGAGGCAGTATTATAGTAGATATATTCTTGTCTGTAGGGGCAGTATTATAGTAGTTATATTCTTGTACACAGGAGGCAGTATTATAGTAGTTATATTCTTGTACATAGGAGGCAGTATCATAGTAGTTATATTCATGTACATAGGAGCAGTATTATAGTAGTTATATTCTTGTACATAGGGAGCAATATTATAGTTGTTATATTCTTGTACATAGGAGGCAGTATCATAGTAGTTATATTCATGTACATAGGAGCAGTATTATAGTAGTTATATTCTTGTACACATGAGGCAGTATTATAGTAGTTATATTCTTGTACATAGGAGGCAGTATCATAGTAGTTATATTCTTATACATAGGAGCAGTATTATAGTAGTTATATTCTTGTACATAGGAGGCAGTATTATAGTAGCTATATTCTTGTACACAGGAGGCAGTATTATAGTAGATATATTCTTGTCTGTAGGGGCAGTATTATAGTAGTTATATACTTGTACACAGGAGGCAGTATTATAGTAGTTATATTCTTGTACATAGGAGGCAGTATCATAGTAGTTATATTCATGTACATAGGAGCAGTATTATAGTAGTTATATTCTTGTACATAGGGAGCAATATTATAGTTGTTATATTCTTGTACATAGGAGGCAGTATCATAGTAGTTATATTCATGTACATAGGAGCAGTATTATAGTAGTTATATTCTTGTACACATGAGGCAGTATTATAGTAGTTATATTCTTGTACATAGGTGGCAGTATCATAGTAGTTATATTCATGTACATAGGAGCAGTATTATAGTAGTTATATTCTTGTACACAGGAGGCAGTATTATAGTAGTTATATTCTTGTACATAGGAGGCAGTATCATAGAAGTTATATTCTTGTACATAGGGAGCAATATTATAGTTGTTATATTCTTGTACATAGGAGGCAGTATTATAGTAGCTATATTCTTGTACACAGGAGGCAGTATTATAGTAGTTATATTCTTGTACATAGGAGGCAGTATCATAGTAGTTATATTCTTGTACATAGGAGCAGTATTATAGTAGTTATATTCTTGTACACAGGAGGCAGTATTGTAGTAGTTATATTCTTGTACATAAGAGGCAGTATCATAGTAGTTATATTCTTGTACATAGGAGCAGTATTATAGTAGTTATATTCTTGTACACAGGAGGCAGTATTATAGTAGTTATATTCTTGTACATAGGAGGCAGTATCATAGAAGTTATATTCTTGTACATAGGGACCAATATTATAGTTGTTATATTGTTGTACATAGGAGGCAGTATTATAGTAGCTATATTCTTGTACACAGGAGGCAGTATTATAGTAGTTATATTCTTGTACATAGGAGGCAGTATCATAGAAGTTATATTCATGTACATAGGAGCAGTATTATAGTAGTAATATTCTTGTACATAGGAGCAGTATTATAGCAGTTATATTCTTGTACATAGGAGGCAGTATCATAGTAGTTATATTCATGTACATAGGAGCAGTATTATAGTAGTTATATTCTTGTACACAGGAGGCAGTATTATAGTAGTTATATTCCTGTACATAGGAGGCAGTATCATAGTAGTTATATTCATGTACATAGGAGCAGTATTATAGTAGTTATATTCTTGTACATAGGGAGCAATATTATAGTTGTTATATTCTTGTACATAGGAGGCAGTATCATAGTAGTTATATTCATGTATATAGGAGCAGTATTATAGTAGTTTAATTCTTGTACACAGGAGGCAGTATTATAGTAGTTATATTCTTGTACATAGGTGGCAGTATCATAGTGGTTATATTCATGTACATAGGAGCAGTATTATAGTAGTTATATTCTTGTACACAGGAGGCAGTATTATAGTAGTTATATTCTTGTACATAAGAGGCAGTATCGTAGTAGTTATATTCTTGTACATAGGAGCAGTATTATAGTAGTTATATTCTTGTACACAGGAGGAAGTATTATAGTAGTTATATTCTTGTACATAGGAGGCAGTATCATAGAAGTTATATTCTTGTACATAGGGAGCAATATTATAGTTGTTATATTCTTGTACATAGGAGGCAGTATTATTGTAGCTATATTCTTGTACACAGGAGGCAGTATTATAGTAGTTATATTCCTGTATATAGGAGGCAGTATCATAGTAGTTATATTCTTATACATGGGAGCAGTATTATAGTAGTTATATTCTTGTACATAGGAGGCAGTATTATAGCAGCTATATTCTTGTACACAGGAGGCAGTATTATAGTAGTTATATTCTTGTACATAGGAGGCAGTATCATAGTAGTTATATTCTTGTACATAGGAGCAGTATTATAGTAGTTATATTCTTGTACACAGGAGGCAGTATTGTAGTAGTTATATTCTTGTACATAAGAGGCAGTATCATAGTAGTTATATTCTTGTACATAGGAGCAGTATTATAGCAGTTATATTCTTGTACACAGGAGGCAGTATTATAGTAGTTATATTCTTGTACATAGGAGGCAGTATTATAGTAGCTATATTCTTGTACACAGGAGGCAGTATTATAGTAGTTATATTCTTGTACATAGGAGGCAGTATCATAGTAGTTATATTCTTATACATAGGAGCAGTATTATAGTAGTTATATTCTTGTACATAGAAGGCAGTATTATAGTAGCTATATTCTTGTACACAGGAGGCAGTATTATAGTAGTTATATTCTTGTACATAGGAGGCAGTATCATAGTAGTTATATTCATGTACATAGGAGCAGTATTATAATAGTTATATTCTTCTACATAGGGAGCAATATTATAGTAGCTATATTCTTGTACACAGGAGGCAGTATTATAGTAGTTATATTCTTGTACATAGGAGGCAGTATCATAGTAGTTATATTCATGTACATAGGAGCAGTATTATAGTAGTTTAATTCTTGTACACAGGAGGCAGTATTATAGTAGTTATATTCTTGTACATAGGAGGCAGTATCATAGTGGTTATATTCATGTACTGTACATAGGAGCAGTATTATAGTAGTTATATTCTTGTACACAGGAGGCAGTATTGTAGTAGTTATATTCTTGTACATAAGAGGCAGTATCATAGTAGTTATATTCTTGTACATAGGAGCAGTATTATAGTAGTTATATTCTTGTACACAGGAGGCAGTATTATAGTAGTTATATTCTTGTACATAGGAGGCAGTATCATAGAAGTTATATTCTTGTACATAGGGAGCAATATTATAGTTGTTATATTCTTGTACATAGGAGGCAGTATTATAGTAGCTATATTCTTGTACACAGGAGGCAGTATTATAGTAGTTATATTCTTGTACATAGGAAGCAGTATCATAGTAGTTATATTCTTATACATAGGAGCAGTATTATAGTAGTTATATTCTTGTACATAGGAGGCAGTATTATAGTAGCTATATTCTTGTACACAGGAGGCAGTATTATAGTAGTTATATTCTTGTACATAGGAGGCAGTATCATAGTAGTTATATTCTTGTACATAGGAGCAGTATTATAGTAGTTATATTTTTGTACACAGGAGGCAGTATTGTAGTAGTTATATTCTTGTACATAAGAGGCAGTGTCATAGTAGTTATATTCTTGTACATAGGAGCAGTATTATAGTAGTTATATTCTTGTACACAGGAGGCAGTATTGTAGACTGTGTCATGATGTGTCTATGTTTCTCAATACCATGATTCATCAATGTAGTGCCATGATTTTTTGTATATACTTTATTTCTCATCGATTTATATATTATTTTCATAATTTGTAATTTACAGTAACTGATGAAGGTCATGTGTTTATGACTGAAACGTTTTGCTGTTACTGCATTGCTGTTACTGCACTTCCGCTTGGAATAAAAAAAACACCTCTATAAATGTTGAGTGCCAGGTTTTATTATACGTATCACTAAGGTTTTGGAACCTACCTGGGCACCATTATATAGAGCTGTGCACACGCTTTTTTGTTGATTTATGGCAGAGTGGCCCAACAGAAGCCTCTCCTCAGTGCAAGACATACGATAGCCCACATACAGTTTGCTAGAAAACACAAGACGGACTCCCAGACTATGAGAAATAAGATTCTCTGGTCTGATGAGACGAAAATGGAACTTTTTGTTGATAATCTAAGCGGTATGTGTGGAGAAAAACAGGCATTGCTCCTCACCTGCCCAATACAATCCCAACAGTGAAACATGGTGGTGGCAGCATCATGCTATGGGGGTGTTTTTCAGCTGCATGGACAGGATGACTGGTTGCAATTGAAGGAAACATGAATGTGGCCAAATACCGAGATATCATGGATGAAAACCTCTTCCAGAGTGCTCTGGACCTCAGACTTAGCTGAAGGTTCACCTTCCAACAAGACAATGACCCTAAGCACACAGCTAAAATAACAAAGGAGTGCCTTCAGAACACTTCTGTGACCATTCTTGACTGACCAAGCCAGAGCCCTGACCTAAACCCAATTGAGCATCTCTGAAGAGACCTGAAAATGGCTGTACACCAACGTTCACCATCCAACCTGACGGAACTGGAGAGGGTCTGCAAGGAAGAATGGCAGAAGATCCCCAAATCCAGGTGTGAAAAACTTGTTGCATCATTCCCAAGAAGACTCATGGCTGTACTAGCTCAAAAGGTGCTTTTACTCAATACTGAGCAAAGGGTCTGAATACTTATGACCATGTGATATTTCATGTGTTTTTCTTTTTTAATAAATTTGCAAAAATATCTACATTTCTGTTTTTTTCCGTCAAGATGGGGTGCAGAGTGTACATTAATGAGAAATGAACTTTTCAGAATTTACCAAATGGCTGCAATGAAACAAAGAGTGAAAAATTTAACCCCTTTACCCCCAAGGGTGGTTCGCACGTTAATGACCGGGCCAATTTTTACATTTCTGACCACTGTCCCTTTATGAGGTTATAACTCTGGAACGCTCCAACGGATCCTGATGATTCTGAAACTGTTTTCTCGTTACATATTGTACTTCATGATATAGGTAACATTTCTTTGATATTACCTGCATTTATTTGTGAAAAAATTGGAAATTTGGCGAAAATTTAAAAAATTTTGCAATTTTCCAAATTTGAATTTTTATGCCCTTAAATCACAGAGATATGTCACAAAAAATACTTAATAAGTAACATTTTCCACATGTCTACTTTACATCAGCACAATTTTGGAACCAAAATTTTTTTTGTAAGGGAGTTATAAGGGTTAAAATTTGACCAGCAATTTCTCATTTTTACAACACCATTTTTTTTAGGGACCGCATCACATTTGAAGTCATTTTGAGGGGTCTCTATGATAGAAAATAACCAAGAATGACACCATTCTAAAAACTGCACCCCTCAAGGTGCTCAAAATCACATTCAAGAAGTTTATTAACCTTTTAGGTGTTTCACAGGAATTTTTGGAATGTTTAAAAAAATGAACATTTAACTTTTTTTCACAAAAAATACTTCAGCTCTAATTTGTTTTATTTTACCAAGGGTAACAGGAGAAAATGGACCCCAAAAGTTGTTGTACAATTTGTGCTGAGTACGCCGATACCCCATATGTGGGGGTAAACTACTGTTTGGGCGCATGGCAGAGCTTGGAAGAGAAGGAGCGCCATTTGACTTTTTCAATGCAAAATTGACTGGAATTGAGATGGGACACCATGTTGCGTTTGGAGAGCCCCTGATGTGCCTTAACATTGAAACCCCCCACAAGTGACACCATTTTGGAAATTAGACCCCCTAAGGAACTTATCTAGATGTGTGGTGAGCACTTTGACCCACCAAGTGCTTCACAGAAGTTTATAATGCAGAGCCATAAAAATAAAAAATCATTTTTTCACAAAAATGATTTTTCGCCCCCAATTTTTTATTTTCCCAAGGGTAAGAGAAGAAATTGGACCACAAAAGTTGTTGTGCAATTTGTCCTGAGTATGCTGATACCCCATATGTGGGAGTAAACCACTGTTTGGGCTCATGGCAGAGCTCGGAAGGAGCGCCATTTGACTTTTCAATGCAAAATTGACTGGAATTGAGATGGGACACTATGTTGCGTTTGGAGAGCCCCTGATGTGCCTAAACAGTGGAAACTCCGAATTTTAACTGAAAACCTAACCCAAACACCCCCTAACCCTAATCCCAACCACACCCCTAACCCCAACCACACCCCTAACCCCAACACACCCCTAACCCTAATCCCAACCCTAACTGCACCCCAACCCTAATCCCAACCATAACCCTAACCACACCCCTTACCCTGACACACCCCTAACCCTAATCCCAACCATAAATGTAATCCAAACCCTAACTCTAACCTTAACCCTAGCCCCAACCCTAGCCCTAACCCTAGCCCTAACCCTAGCCCTAACCCTAACCCTAGCCCTAACACTAACCCTAGCCCTAACACTAACCCTAGCCTTAGCCCTAACCCTAACCCTAGCCTTAGCCCTAACCCTAACCCTAGCCCTAAACCTAACCCTAGTAGAATCAGCTGTGGAGGATATATAATTTTTCCATATTTTGGTCCACAGAGTCATGTGAGATTTTGTTTGTTGTGGGACGAGTTGACGTTTTTATTGGTAACATTTTCGGGCACGTGACATTTTTTGATCGCTTTTATTCCGATTTTTGTGAGGCAGAATGACCAAAAACCAGCTATTCATGAATTTCTTTTGGGGGGGCTTTATACCGTTCCGCATTTGGTAAAATGGATAAAGCAGTTTTATTCTTCGGGTCAGTACAATTACAGCAATACCTCATTTATATCATTTTTTTTATGTTTTGGCGCTTTTATACGATAAAAACTATTTTATAGAAAAAATAATTATTTTTGCATCGCTTTATTCTGAGGACTATAACGTTTTTATTTTTTTGCTGATGATGCTGTATGGCAGCTTGTTTTTTGCGGGACAAGATGACGTTTTCAGCGGTACCATATTTATTTATATCCGTCTTTCTGATCGCGTGTTATTACACTTTTTGTTCGGCAGTATGACAATAAAGCATTGTTTTTTGCCTCATAATTTTTTTTTTTTCTTACGGTGTTTACTGAAGGGGTTGACTAGTGGGACAGTTTTATAGGTCGGGTCGTTACGGACGCAGCGATACTAAATATGTGTACCTTTATGTTTTTTTTTTCTTATTTAGATACAGAAATGTATTTATGGGAACAATATATTCTTTTTTTTTTATTTAGGAATTTTTTTTTTATTTTTTTTTTTACACATCTGAATATTTTTTTTTACACTATAACATTGCCCCCGGGGGGGGCATCATGTTACAGTATAAGATCACCGATCTGACACTTTGCAGAGCACTGTGTCAGATCAGTGATCTGACATGCACTGCAGAGAGGCTTCCCGGCGTTGGTAAGCCACCTCCCTGCAGAACCTGGATGCAGCCCCGCGGTCATTTTGGATCTGGGGCCTGCAGGGAGGAGATGCTACCTACCCTATGTCCCCGAAATACTGCGATCATGTTTGATCGCAGTGTTTCGGGGTTAATGTGCCAGGAGCGGTCCGTGACCGCTCCTGGCACATAGTGCCGTATGTCAGCTGTGATAGTCAGCTGACACCCGGCCGCGATCGGTCGCGCTTCCCCCGTGAGCGCGGCCAATCGCTATGACGTACTATCCCGTCGGTGGGCATACGGGCCCACCCCACCTCGACGGGATAGTATGTCACATGTCAGAAAGGGGTTAAAGGGGTCTGAATACTTTCCTTACCCACTGTAGGAGCAGTATTATAGTAGTTATATTCTTGTACATAGGAGCAGTATTATAGTAGTTATATTCTTGGACATAGGAGCAGTATTATAGTAGTTATTTTCTTGTACATAGGATCAGTATTATAGTAGTTATATTCTTGTATATAGGGACAGTATTATATTAGTTATATTCTTGTACATATGGGCAGTATTATAGTAGTTATATTCTTGTGCCAAGGGGGCAGTAGTTTAGTAGTTATATTCTTGTACATAGGGGCAGTATTATAGTAGTTATATTATTGTACATAGGGGACAGTATTATAGTATTTATATTCTTGTACATAGGGGCAGTATTATAGTAGTTATATTCTTGTACATAGGGGGCAGTATTATACTAGTTATATTCTTGTGCAAAGGGGGCAGTAGTTTAGTAGTTATATTCTAGTACATAGGGACAGTATTATAGTAGTTATATTATTGTACGTAGGGGACAGTATTATAGTAGTTACATTCTTGTACCTAGGGGCAGTATTATAGTAGTTACATTCTTGTACCTAGGGGCAGTATTATAGTAGTCATATTCTTGTACATAGGAGTAGTATTATAGTAGTTATATTATTGTACATAAGGGCAGTATTATGGGGTTGACGCGACACACTGACCTCTGAGGTAATACCCGTATGAGATACCACTGGTGGATATAGTTAGTCACTATGTTCATACTAATGGATGCTGGTGGATAGGAGTGCAGCGCCCCAGAGTCCTGGTCGTTGCAGTAATGTCGCTCCTCCACCAGGGGGAGCAATATTACGTCTGATGGTACTAAAGGAGTTCACCTTGCCAGGTATCACAAGTCACACACTACACTTCACACTCCAGTCCACCAGGGGGAGCCTTGCTCCTATCTATTAGGGCACTCCTCGCATTAGGGTAAAACTGGTGGGTTGGTTAGGAAGTTAGTCAGAAGCTGACTGGGCTCGGCCCAGGCAACACCTGTCAGGCAGACAGGGGGAAAGGAGGAACATCTGAGCTGCAGACAGAGGTCCCTGTCAGGGGTGGGATCCTGACAGAGGCCAAGCACGAGACAGAAAGACACGGAGCTGCGCCTGCCCCACATGCGGCAGCATCCTAAGAAAGGACACGAAGAGAATTGTATTATAGAGAGTGAGAAACAAAGTCACAGCACAAGGAGATAATACCGGGAGGAGTTCTGCCCCGAGATCGGCAGCCTCCTTCTGAGGCGCGTAGCCGGTGGCCGGAACACCGATGGAGTAATTGACTCTACGCATTACTTCAGAGACCGGCAGGACAGTCAATTCCAAGTTGGCTGCCCGACCTTAATACCTAAGAAGACAACGGAGGCAAATTGTGGGGGTCGGGGAGTCTCTAGGGTCCCTACAAACAAGCCCTAGGCCATCCCAGTCATACGGGTTGTCCTATCCATACCATCTGGGGGACAGAGAGGAAGAAATAACATCAAGAACATTTACAAAGGTTGTGAGGACTATCCTGTGGTGCTCAGCAGGGAGTTACTACAACACACAGGCGCTAGTAGGAAGGCTACTGATTTCCACCTGGATAAGGGAACTCTGGATGTGCCTTCGGACCGGCTGGACTCTGCCTGCCCTGTGATCAGTGCTCTGGACTGTGGATGCTGAAGTCTTTAGTAAAGGTAAAGAGACTGCACCCTTTGTGTCCTCGTTATTCACTGCGCCTTACATCGTCCACCATCACTATCTACACTGCTGGGAGGCCCTGGGGATACACTTCACCTGTGGGAAGGTATATCATCTAGCTGCCATTCCATCTCCCCAGCGGACCCCTAAGCAGCGTCGGTCACCCTGACCGAATACCACAGGTGGCGTCACGAACAATTCCCTTATATATAAACTCTTTTACTGGACGTCCCTCAAAGGGCCACGGACTGGGTCGGGCCACCGTGACATCCCCAGAACAGAGAGAGAGACCTGGTACCGAGTACCCCATTGCCCTTAATGTGGGGGCGATGCAGGAGTAGCTGGGACTATGTTAATAGGAGATTTTCTGTTTATACTGCTTATCTAAAATGGTGCACAGCACAAGAGGTGACCAAATTTTAGGCATAATATATAGATATGCGGCATATATATATTTCTGTGGCATTTATTATCCAGCTACACATCAGAATATATGGAGGTGCCTCTCTATTGGTTCATCAACCATCTAGATGGTGGGTGTTAATCCGCTTCTACTCACTCACCCCTTGCTTGAGTCTTGAGTTACTGATCCGGTTAAATGTCCAAGACATTAGCAGGCATGCTTTGATTAATAGTATCACTGAATACTGAGTGAAATGATGCTGCTATATACCATTTTCTTTGTTCTATAAGGGCAGTATTATAGTAGTTATATTCTTGCACATAGGAGCAATATTATAGTAGTTATATTCTTGTGCATAGGGGCAGTATTATTGCAGCGCCCCAGAGTCCTGGTCGTTGCAGTACTGTCGCTCCGCCACTAAAGGGAGTAATGGTATGTCTGATGGCACTAAAGGAGTTCACCCGACCAGGTATCACAGACACACTCCTCACACTTGGGTAAAACTGGGGGTTGGATAGGAAGTGAGGGAGAAAGGAGCTAGGGAGAGCTCGAGAAAGGACTTGTCAGGGGTGGGATCCTGGCAGAGCCCTAGGAAAGGACAGATCGTTACGGAGCCGTGCCTGTGCCTTATAGCGGCAGACTCCTAAGAAAGGACACGAAGCGAAGCATATTGTGGAGAAGTGAGAAACGGGATCACAGCACAAAGGAGATAGAACCAGAAGGAGTCGTGCACTAAGATCAGCAACATCCTTCCGAGGCGCTAGCCGGCGGCCGGAATGCCGAGGAAGTAAGAGACTCTACGCATTACTTTGAACTACGGCCGGGCAGTTAACTTTAGGTTGGCTGTCTCACCTTTACACCTAACGAAGACAATGGAGGCAATTGAGGGAGAGGGGCGTCTCTAGGGTCCCTATAAAATAACTCCAGGCCTACCCCGTCATACGGGTGCGTCCTATCCATATCATCTGGGGGACGGAGAGAAAGAACCAGTTGTGAGGACTATCCCGTGGTGCTCAGCAGGGAGGTACTACAACACACAGGCGCTGGTAGGAAGGACACTGATTTCCACCTGTAAAGGGAACTCTGGATGTGCCTTTGGACTGGCCGGTCTCAGCCAGCCCTGTTAGCAGTGCTCTGGATTGCGGATGCCGAAGCCTTCAGTAAAGCGGTAAAGAGACTGCAACCCTGTGTCCTCGTTATTTACTGCGACCTACACCACCACCAACACCTTTTATTGGGCGCCCCTTAGCAGGACCACGGACCGGGTCGGGCCACCGTGACATCCTCAGAACTGATAGACCCGGTACCGAGTACCCCGCCGTCCTGCGTCTGGGGGCCGCTCCATTATAGTAGTTATATTTTTGTACATAGGAAGCAGTATTATAGTAGTTATATTCTTGTACATAGGGGCAGTATTATAGTAGTTATATTCTTGTACATAGGGGCAGTATTATAGTAGTTATATTCTTGTACACAGGGGGCAGTATTATAGTAGCTATATTTTTGTACATGGGGGCAGTATTATAGTAGTTATATTCTTGTACATGGGAGCAGTATTATAGTAGTTATATTCTTGTACATAGGAGCAGTATTATAGTAGTTATTTTCTTGTACGTAGGAGCAGTATTATAGTAGTTATATTCTTGTACATGGGGCAGCATTATAGTAGTTATATTCTTGTACATAGTGGCAGTATTATAGTAGTTATATTCTTGTACATGGGGCAGCATTATAGAAGTTATATTCTTGTACATAGGACAGTATTATAGTAGTTATATTCTTGTACATGGGGCAGCATTATAGTAGTTATATTCTTGTACATAGTGGCAGTATTATAGTAGTTATATTCTTGTACATGGGGCAGCATTATAGAAGTTATATTCTTGTACATAGGAGCAGTATTATAGTAGTTATATTCTTGTACATAGAGGCAGTGTTATGGTAGTTATATTCTTGTACATAGGACAGTATTATAGTAGTTATATTCTTGTACATAGGGGGCAGTATTATAGTAGTTATATTCTTCTACATAGGGGCAGTATTATAGTAGTTATATTCTTTTACATAGGGGAAGTATTATAGACGTTATATTCTTGTACATAGGGGCAGTATTATAGCAGCGGTATGAAAGTTTTTTTTGATGTATAGGAGATGCATAATAGGCTATAAATTACACACTTTCTATATTGTGTAGGTCAATATACATCACGCATTAAGTCTGTCTTGTTTTTCAGAATGAGCTGCTTCTGCTCTATAAAATCTAATGATATAATTGTATATCTACGGAATCAATATCCGGTTCCTTCTGATTAATCCTTTTCTTGTCAGGAATGTCTTCATAATGAAATACCTGAAATCTAAGATTTCCAGCGGTAAACAACCTGTAATATCTATAAGTAATTCAGTATACACCAGCAATAAAGTATTGCCCCGGGGGGAACACTGACTTCCCACTGCTGATTGTTACTATTATGTTCAAAAATAGATGTCCTTTTCAGTGACTTTCATAGGAAAACTGTCACTATTAGTACTGGATGCAGCTCTCCACTGTCTCATGGGGAAACATATCAGGATTGTTTACCATGACCAAGATGAGAAAAATGTATTAGTCTTCATGGGCTTCGGGTTGAAGAGTAACAGATGTAACGTAATTCTCCATGAATGGGGTATACAGCCTGTGTGCTTGTTCGGCGGTTGTAGAATATTATTTTATTGCATTATTTAATAGTCGTGGCTTGGAATATGAATACAGATATTAGAAATTTATAAAAGAAGATGGAAAGATGCCGTGCTATACATCACCTGCAGCAGTAGTGTCCATCCTGTGTCTTCTCAGCCCTTGAGAAACGACCACTACCAGCGAGTGCTGACAGCCGCTGTGATCGGTTTTCCATGGCTGAATGCAGGTAATCTATTGTCTCAGCTCACAGAGGAGAGTCAAGCAAAGAAAATAGAAAATCCAGTAGGGCACTACACTTAGTTGATCACAGCAGAGAGGTTATGATCTTTCCAGTATGATACAGTAGATGGATACATCAATAAAAAGATACAGATAGCTACATACATAGAGGGGTGGAAAACTGGCAGTGAGACACAGTCAGGAAGCTAATATCTTATGCACTTGGCTTTATAGACTGTTCGGTACATGCCACAGACTCTGCTCCACATTTACCATCCTGTCTTACATAAGACAGTAATGAGGAAGGCAGAAACACTAACAGTGAGCCACAGGCTGCACTATATGCATGAGATCATTTTCTCTGTCAAAAAATCACAATAGCATTATATTCTACAGACAGGATAAACTGATTTAACCTCATTATTTGTATATAGCTACAGTGATGTAAGTCTAGGAGATGAAGGTTCCAGCAACAGTAGGTTGCTGAGACGTTTTTAATGGGTCCCAGTTTTGGATCCAGGTTTTAGGAGGGACCAGAAGAGTTCGGGTGTGAATGGTCGCTCCCTCATCTCCAGTCCAGGCATTCCAGGTGCTTTATAAGGCAGTTGAGCAGATTCAGAGCGGTCTGTTTGTAGGAGGAAAGGACCTTTTTGTGCTTGTTCGTCTCTACCAATGGGAGAGATTGGACTTTATTTTAAAGATAGGGGTCGGCCTATATCTGCTATGTGAACTATTTAGTGTATTTTGATACATTTGACTAGAAAAGGCTGCTTTTGTTTGTTTGTGAGTTGTGATCGTTTATGGACTTTTCATAAACGCTCACTGTTTGGACCCAAGAACTAGATCCCTGTGTGTACTCTACCGGCTGCCAAAGAGTGTGAATCCCTATATTACAAATATTGCAATTAGGTTTTTTATAACATTTGTCTTGTAATAAAAGTTTATATAATGTAATGCTTACATATCTGGAAAATTGAATGGCTCCTGGACTCCTATCATATGGAAACGTTAGGGCTTCCTGCAATGAATGCAGAATGGAGAGAAAAAAATAAAAACATCCTGAAAAGTACAGAACCAAAACCAAAAAGATTACATCTCAAACTTTGCTGTATATTGCTGCCTCCTTCTAAGGGTTTGTTTGGTCACACGTGGTAGATTTAGAGCATTGGGGTATTCATTGTATGTGTAATGTGTATACATGAGAGATATGAATGTGTGCAATGTGTATACATGAGAGATGTGTATGTGTGTGTAATGTGTATACATGAGACATATGAATGTGTGTCATGTGTATACATGAGAGATGTGTATGTGTGTGTAATGTATATACATGAGAGATGTGTATGTGTGTAATGTGTATACATGAGAGATGTGTATGTGTGTGTAATGTGTATACATGAGAGATGTGTCTGTGTGTATATGTGTATACATGAGAGATGTGTCTGTGTGTGTAGTGTGTATACATGAAAGATGTATATGTGTATGTAATGTGCATACATGAGAGATGTGTATGTGTGTGTAATGTGTATACATGAGAGATATGAATGTGTGTAATGTGTATACATGAGAGATGTGTATGTGTGTGTAATGTATATACATGAGAGATATGAATGTGTGTAATGTGTATACATGAGAGATGTGTATGTGTGTGTAATGTGTATACATGAGAGATATGAATGTGTGTAATGTGTGTACATGAGAGATGTGTACATGTGTGTAATGTGTATACATGAGAGATGTGTATGTGTGTGTAATGTGTATACATGAGAGATGTGTATGTGTGTGTAATGTGTATACATGAGAGATATGAATGTGTGTAATGTGTATACATGAGAGATGTGTATGTGTGTGTAATGTATACACATGAGAGATATGAATGTGTGTAATGTGTATACATGAGAGATGTGTATGTGTGTGTAATGTGTATACATGAGAGATATGAATGTGTGTAATGTGCATACATGAGAGATGTGTACATGTGTGTAATGTGTATACATGAGAGATGTGTATGTGTGTGTAATGTGTATACATGAGAGATGTGTATGTGTGTGTAATGTGTATACATGAGAGATATGAATGTGTGTAATGTGTATACATGAGAGATGTGTATGTGTGTGTAATGTATATACATGAGAGATATGAATGTGTGTAATGTGTATACATGAGAGATGTGTATGTGTGTGTAATGTGTATACATGAGAGATATGAATGTGTGTAATGTGTATACATGAGAGATGTGTACATGTGTGTAATGTGTATACATGAGAGATGTGTATGTGTGTGTAATGTGTATACATGAGAGATGTGTCTGTGTGTGTAGTGTGTATACATGAAAGATGTATATGTGTATGTAATGTGCATACATGAGAGATGTGTATGTGTGTGTAATGTGTATACGTGAGATGTGTAAATGTGTGTCATGTGTATACATGAGAGATATGAATGTGTGTAATGTGTATACATGAGAGATGTGTCTGTGTGTGTATATGTGTATACATGAGAGATGTGTACATGTGTGTAATGTGTACACAGGAGAGATCTGTGTATGTGTATATACATGAGAGATGTGTATGTGTAATGTGTATACATGAGAGATGCGTATATGTGTGTAATATGTACACATAAGATGTGTATGTGTGTGTAGTGTGTATACATGAAAGATGTATATGTGTGTGTAATGTGCATACATGAGAGATGTGTATGTGTGTGTAATGTGTATACATGAGAGATGTGTATGTGTGTGTAATGTGTATACATGAGAGATGTGTATGTGTGTGTAATGTGTATACATGAGAGATGTGTATGTGTGTAATGTGTATACATGAGAGATGTGTATGTGTGTGTAATGTGCATACATGAGAGATGTGTATGTGTGTGTAATGTGTATACATAAGAGATGTGTATGTGTGTTTAATGTGTATACATGAAAGATGTGTAAATGTGTGTCATGTGTATACATGAGAGATGTGTACATGTATGTACTGTGTATACATGAGAGATGTGTACATGTGTGTAATGTGTATACATGAGAGATGTAAATACTGTATACAGTATGTGTAATGTGTATACATGAGAGATGTGTATGTTTGTGTAATGTGTATATATGAGATGTGTATATGTGTGTAATGTGTATACATAAGAGATATGTATGTGTGTAATGTGTATACGAGAGATGTGTATATGTGTAATGTGTAATGTGTATGTGTGTGTAATGTGTATACATGAGAGATCTGTGTATGTGTGTAATGTGTATATAAGAGAGATGTGTATATGTGTATAATGTGTATACATGAGAGATGTGGATATGTGTAATGTGTGTACATGAGAGATCTGTATATGTGTGTAATGTGCATACATGAGAGATGTGTATACAGTATGTGTATAATGTGTATACATGAGAGATGTGTATATGTGTGTAATGTGTATACATGTGAGATGTGTATAAGTGTGTAATGTGTATTGTGAGAGAGCGCTTACTGCTTGTGTTGGGGGACACTCGCTTAGCAACGGGACTCAGTCACACAGGCACGTTTTTCTCACAAAAACAGTCCGTCCTGTTTATTTTAGGCAGCATAAACTGCACTGCAGGCCAAGTTGCACATCACAGGCCTAACACATAGTTCATTTATATACATTTTAACTTTGATACTTCATATACGGCTTTGATGCACAGTCACTAAACACGCCGGACCACTTTGTCCAGTTACTGTGGCCGACCGCACACCGAACAGTTCATTAATGTCCATGGCGCACAACAGGCACCAACACACGACATTAGGTTGCAGTCTATAAACATGCTGGACCTTACTCCGTCCAGTTACCAAGGGAGACCACACAATTCATTACTGACCCCCTGTCAGTGCACACAGTTCCCTATACTCTGGGTTACCTTCCAGGAGCTCCTGCTTCACGCGCTAACTCCTGTTAGTCCTCTCTCCTCCAGGAAAACTGCCGAACCAGGATCACCAACTTGCCTGGCAGGCAGATGTCAGTTAGTCCAGATCCTCAGATGGGCTGTAGCTCCCCCAACGCAATGCCATCACAGACTCTGTATAAACTTTCTCATATGTTCTCTTCAGGAAGTCCTACTTCGTGGATCTTTCAACACAGATTGTGCTATTCAGGAAGCCTGCTCCCAGGACTTCCAACACAGGTCACTCAGTGCGCTATTCAGGACGTTCGTCCCCACCTGGAACGGTCCAACACACAAGTCTCTAAGTGCACTGTTCAGGGATCCATTCCTACTCCCAGGTTCTCCCAACACTCCAGGTCTTCAGATCCACGGCCTCATAGTATGCTATTCAGGGATCCAGTCCACACTCAGGACCTCCCAACACACAAGTCATCCAGGATCACATAGTCTCCATTACAGAGACCACTCAGGTCCATAAACAGGAACCACTCCGTACTCCATTGCAGCAACCATGTGACCTACACCCTGGTCATATTATGTAGTTGTAACCACTCCCATAGATGGGTGGTGTTTGTGTGTGGCTAGTCCAACCCACCCAGCTCTCGAACTAGCCCAATAAGCATCCCTTCATAACTATACAAACACTTGTGAGACTACAGGTCCCAGAACAACATTACATCAGGTTTACAGCGCAGACTCCCTCTGCGACACACACCGGCCATTTACAATTCTGCCAGTCACTGTTTCACTATCATTACAACCACAGATATGCCTCCATGCATATCCTGAGGAGCACACCAGCACCCCCTAGCTGCAACGGGGGTCACTGCATCACAGTATATATGAGAGATGTGTATGTTTGTGTAATGTGCATATATGAGTGATGTGTATATGTGTGTAATGTGTATACATGAGATATGTATGTGTGTAATGTGTATACATGAGAGATGTGTACATGTGTGTAATGTGTATACATGAGAGATGTGTATGTGTGTAATGTGTATACATGAGAGATCTGGATCTGTGTGTACTGTGTATACATGAAAGATAAGTATGTGTGTAATGTGTATATATGAGATGTGTATAAGTGTGTAATGTGTATACATGAAATATATGTATGTGTGTAATGTGTATACATGAGAGATCTGTATATGTGTGTAATGTGTATACATGATAGATGTGTATTTGTGTGTAATGTGTATGAGAGATGTGTATATGTGTGTAATGTGTGTACATCAGAGATGTGTATATGTGTGTACTATGTATAGACGAGAGATGTGTATATGTGTATAATGTGTATATGTGTGTAATGTGTGTACATGAGAGATGTGTATATGTGTGTAATGTGTATACATGAAAGATATGTATGTGTGTAATGTGTATACATGAGAGATCTGTATATGTGTGTAATGTGTATACATGATAGATGTGTATTTGTGTGTAATGTGTATGAGAGATGTGTATATGTGTGTAATGTGTGTACATCAGAGATGTGTATATGTGTGTACTATGTATAGACGAGAGATGTGTATATGTGTATAATGTGTATATGTGTGTAATGTGTGTACATGAGATGTGTATATGTGTGTAATGTGTATACATGAAAGATATGTATGTGTGTAATGTGTATACATGAGAGATCTGTATATGTGTGTAATGTGTATACATGTGAGATGTGTATATGTGTGTAATGTGTATACATGAGATATGTATGTGTGTAATGTGTATACATGAGAGATGTGTATATGTGTGTACATGAGAGATGTGTATTTGTGTGTAATGTATATACATGAGAGATATGTACATATGTGTAATGTGTATACATGAGAGATGTGTATGTGTGTGTAATGTGTATACGTGAGAGATCTGCATATGTGTGTAATGTGTATATATGAGAGATGTGTATATGTGTGTAATGTGTATAAATGAGAGATGTGTATATGTGTGTAATGTGTGTACATCAGAGATGTGTATATGTGTGTAATATGTATACACGAGAGATGTGTATATGTGTATAATGTGTATACATGAGAGATGTGTATGTGTGTAATTTGTATACATGAGAGATGTGAATGTGTGTGTAATGTGTATACATGAGAGATGTGTATGTGTGTAATGTGTGTACATAAGAGATATGTGTATGTGTGTAATGTGTATATATGAGAGATGTGTATGTATGTAATGTGTATAAATGAGAGATGTGTATGCGTGTGTTATTATTATTATTATTATTTATTGTTATAGCGCCATTTATTCCATGGCGCTTTACATGTGAGGAGGGGTATACATAATAAAAACAAGTACAGTAATCTTAAACAATACAAGTCATAACTGGTACAGGAGGAGAGAGGACCCTGCCTGCGAAGGCTCACAATCTACAAGGGATGGGTGAGGATATAGTAGGCGAGGATAGAGCTGGTCATGCAGCGGTTTGGTCGATCGGTGGTTACTGCAGGTTGTAGGCTTGTCGGAAGAGGTGGGTCTTCAGGATCTTTTTGAAGGTTTCGATGGTAGGCGAGAGTCTGATGTGTTGTGGTAGAGGGTTCCAGAGTAGGGGTGATACGCGAGAGAAATCTTGTATACGATTGTGGGAAGAGATAAGAGGGGAGTAGAGAAGGAGATCTTGTGAGTATCGGAGGTTGCGTGTAGGTAAGTACTGGGAGACGAGGTCACAGATGTATGGAGGAAACAGGTTGTGGATGGCTTTGTACGTCATGGTTAGGGTTTTGTACTGGAGTCTCTGGGCAATGGGGAGCCAGTGAAGGGATTGACAGAGGGGGGAGGCTGGGGAATTGCGGGGGGACAGGTGGATTAGTCGGGCAGCAGACTTTAGAATAGATTGGAGGGGTGCGAGAGTGTAAAGGTACCGTCACATTAAGCGACGCTGCAGCGATAGCGACAGCGATGCCGATCGCTGCAGCGTCGCTGTTTGGTCGCTGGAGAGCTGTCACACAGACCGCTCTCCAGCGACCAACGATGCCGAGGTCCCCGGGTAACCAGGGTAAACATCGGGTTGCTAAGCGCAGGGCCGCGCTTAGTAACCCGATGTTTACCCTGGTTACCAGCGTAAAAGTTAAAAAAACAAACAGCACATACTCACCAGCGCGTCCCCCAGCCTCTGCTTCCTGACACTGACTGAGCTCCGGCCCTAACAGCACAGTGGTGACGTCACCGCTGTGCTTTCACTTTCAGTTTAGGGCCGGCGCTCAGTCAGTGTCAGGAAGCAGATGCTGGGGGACGCGCTGGTGAGTATGTGCTGTTTGTTTTTTTAACTTTTACGCTGGTAACCAGGGTAAACATCGGGTTACTAAGCGCGGCCCTGCGCTTAGTAACCCGATGTTTACCCTGGTTACCAGTGTAAAATATCGCTGGTATCCTTGCTTTTGCTGTCAAACACGGCGATACACGGCGACCTAGCGACCAAATAAAGTGCAGACCTTCTAGCAGCGACCAGCAATTTCACAGCGGGATCCAGATCGCTGCTGCGTGTCAAATACAGCGATATCGCTATCCAGGTCGCTGCAACGTCACGGATCGCTGGCGATATCGCCTAGTGTGACGGTACCTTTAGAGGGGAGGCCACAGAGCAGGAGGTTGCAGTAGTCAAGGCGAGAGATGATGAGGGCATGGACTAGGGTTTTTGCAGATTCTTGGTTGAGAAATGTACGGATTCGTGAAATATTTTTGAGTTGAAGTCAGCAGGAAGTGGAAAGGGCTTGGATATGTGGTTTGAAGGAGAGATCAGCGTCAAGGAATACTCCGAGGCAGCGAGCTTGTGGGACTTGGGAGAGTGGGAAGCCATTTATTGTAATGGATAGGTTCGTTGGGGGGGTCGCGTGAGATGGGGAAAGATAATGAATTCTGTTTTGTCCATGTTAAGTTTCAGAAATCTAGCGGAGAAGAAGGATGAAATAGTGGACAGACATTGAGGGATTCTGGTTAGTAGGGAGGTGATATCTGGTCCAGAGATGTAGATCTGTGTGTCATCGGCATAGAGGTGATACTGAAAGCCATGAGATTCTATGAGCTGTCCCAGGCCAAAGGTGTAAATGGAGAAGAGCAGGGTCCCTAGGACTGAACCTTGTGGGACTCCGACAGATAGGGGGTGAGGTGAGGAGGTGGTGTGTGAGTGGGAGACGCTGAATGTCCGGTCTGTTAGGTATGATGAGATCCAGGATAGGGCCAAGTCTGTGATGCCAAGGGATGAGAGGGTCTGTAATAATAAGGAATGGTCCACTGTGTCAAAGGCAGCCCACAGGTCAAGGAGGAGGAGGACAGAGTAGTGTCGCTTGCTCTTGGTGGTGTGTGAGTGGGAGACGCTGAATGTCCGGTCTGTTAGGTATGATGAGATCCAGGATAGGGCCAAGTCTGTGATGCCAAGGGATGAGAGGGTCTGTAATAATAAGGAATGGTCCACTGTGTCAAAGGCAGCCCACAGGTCAAGGAGGAGGAGGACAGAGTAGTGTCGCTTGCTCTTGGTGGTTAAGAGGTCATTGGTGACCTTAGTTAGGGCAGTTTCAGTGGAATGGTGTGACTGGAAGCCAGATTGTAAGCGCTCAAAGAGGGAGCAAGAAGAGAGATGGGAGGACAGTTCAAGGTAGATGTGTTGTTCCAGTAGTTTGGAGGCATAGGGGAGAAGTGATATAGGGCGATAGCTAGATACAGAGGATGGGTCAAGAGAAGGCTTTTTGAGGATAGGTGTGATGGAGGCATGTTTAAAGCTTGAGGGGAAAACACCAGTTGTTAGTGATAGGTTGAAGAGATGGGTTAGGGTTGGGATGAAGACTGTTGTGAGGTTTGGGATGAAGTGGGATGGGAGCGGGTCAAGTGCACAGGTGGTGAGATGTGATCTTGAGAGTAGAGTGGAGAGTTCATCTTCTGTAATGGTGGAGAAGTTGGTTTTGGAGGTGGAGGGCTGGGAAGTCGGGAGGAAGGGCTCTGGGGGTTGTTGACCAAAACTGTCTCTGATGTTATCAATCTTCTTCTTGAAAAATGAGGCAAAGTCTTCAGCTGAGATAAGTGGGGAGGGAGGAGGTGCTGGGGGACGGAGGAGAGAATTGAAGGTGTTAAATAACTGTTTAGGGTTGTGAGACAGGAAGGATATGAGAGATGAGAAGTAGACTTGTTTAGCTGTGGCGAGCGTGGTCTTGAAAGTAGTGAGGGACTGTTTGAATGCGATGAATTACTCATTGGAGTGGGATATTTTCCATCTGCGCTCAGCAGCCCTAGAAGCTTGCCTCAGTTCTTTGGTCAGGCTGGTGTGCCAGGGCAGTCTGTTGATTTTGCGAGCTTTGGTATGTGTAAGTGGGGCAGCAGATTCCAAAGCTACAACTATTGTGGTGTTATATAGAGCAGCAGCGTCATCCGCATTTTGCAAGGAACATATATCTGTGAGAGGGAGGAGGGATTCAGAAAATGAATGTAGGTCAAGATGTTTATGATTTCTGAGAGGGTGTGAAAGTTTGTGGGGTGGGGATTGTAGACATAGAGGGAAGAGAATGTGAGAAGGTTGTGTTCAGAGAGAGGAAGAGGTGAGTTAGAGAGGTTAGATAGGGAACAGAGGCGGGTGAAGATGAGGTCCAGTGTGTGACCATCTTTGTGGGTGGCTGTAGAAGACCATTGAGTGAGGCCGAAGGAGGTAGTGAAAGATATAAGTTTAGTGGCAGCTGAGAGGGAAGTGTCAATGGGGATGTTGAAGTCGCCCATGATGATAGTGGGGATGTCCACGGAAAGGAAATGAAGTAGCCAGGTGGTGAAGTGGTCAAAAAAGGTGGTGGCTGGCCCTGGGGGGTGGTAAATGACAGCCAGTTAGAGGTTGGAGGGGGAGTAGATGCACACAGAGTGCACTTCAAAGGAAGGGAGGGTAACAGGGGGTGGCAGTGGGATTGGGGTGAAGGAGCAGTTATCTGACAGGAGAAAACTAACTCCTCCGCCATGTTTGCTGCTGGGGCGGGGTGTGTGAGAAAGGTGGAAGCCACCGTAAGAGAGTGCAGCAGAGGAGGCTGTGTCAGAAGGGGTGAGGCAGGTTTCGGTGATGGCGAGGAAGGAAAGTTTGGTAGTAACAAAAAGATCATGAATGTAGGAAAGCTTGTTGCAGACAGAGCGAGCGTTCCACAGAGCTCCTGTTAGTGGGACTGGGGAAGCGGGGGCTGGGTGAATGGGTATAAGGTGTTGTGAATTCTGTTTGTGGGCTCCCCCGGTGGTGTTTTATGGTAGTGCCACTTATTTGCCTTCTTCTATCCTTGATCACCTGTTGACACCCATTAGGGGAGTTTCCTATTTAAGGCTGCTTGGCTGCTGGTCCGATGCCGGCCAACAATGTATCAGTAGCATTCTGTTGCATTCTCCTGCCTCAAGATCCTGTTCAGCTAAGTTGAATTTTGTTTCTAGTTAATGCTAGTTTTGTCCAGCTATTTGCAATGTGACTCTCTGTAGCTGGAAGCTCTCGTGGACTGAAATTGCCACTCGAGTGGCATGAGTTGTCACTGGAGTTTTAAAGTAATTTCAGGATGGTGTTTTTGAGTAGTGTTTTGAAGTTGACCGTGAAGTGACTCTTTCCTGTACTTCTGCTATCTAGTAAGCGGACCTCACTGTGCTAAATCTGCTGTTCATCCTACGTATGTCTTTTCCTCTTGACTCACCGTCAATATCTGTGGGGGGCTGCTATCTCCTTTTGGGGTTCATCTCTGGAGGTAAGGCAGGCCTGTATATTCCTCTGATAGGGGTAGTTAGATCTCCGGCTGGCGCGTGGTGTCTAGGGCATCGTAGGAAACACTCCCCGGCTACTTCCAGTGTTGTGTCAGGTTCAGGTCACGGTCACTTTAGTTCCCATCACCAGAGAGCTAGTCCGTTGTTATTTTGATTTCCCTGCCATTGGGAAAATCATAACAGTTTGGCCGGCCACATGTGTTAAAACTATGCACTAAAGCAGGAAAGGATATGAAAAGGTTTTTTTTTTTTTCCTTCTGTGTTTGGAAAGTGCACCTTAGTGCTTATTTGTACTCCTTGCTTAAACTGCAGTCTTCAGCCTTTTTTTTTTTCCTCTCCTCTTAATCTCTGAATGGCTTTGGTTACACCTGTTTGAATCATGGATCCACAGAGTTTGGTTGCAGGTCTGAATAACCTGGCTACAAAGGTCCAGAACTTACAAGATTTTGTTATACGTGCTCCAATGTCTGAACCTAAGATCCCTATGCCTGAATTTTTTACCGGAGACAGATCCCGTTTTTTGAATTTCAGAGAGAATTGTAAATTGTTTTTGTCTCTGAAATCTCACTCTGCTGGTGATCCTGCGCAACAGGTTAAAATTGTTATTTCTCTATTGCGGGGTGACCCACAAAGTTGGGCATTTGCATTGTCGCCAGGGGATCCTGCGTTATTAAATGTTGATGCGTTTTTTCTGGCTTTGGGGTTGCTTTATGAAGAACCTAATTTAGAGATTTTGGCTGAGAAAGCCTTGATAGCTCTTTCCCAAGGGCAAGATGAAGCTGAGATATACTGCCAAAAATTTCGTAAATGGTCGGTGCTTACTAAATGGAATGAGTGCGCTCTAGCAGCTAATTTCAGAGAAGGTCTCTCTGATGCCGTGAAGGATGTCATGGTGGGGTTCCCTGTGCCTACAGGTCTGAATGATGCCATGAAATTGGCTATCCAGATTGATCGGCGTTTACGGGAGCGCAAATCTGTGCACCATATGGCGGTATCTTCTGAGCAAAAATCTGTGCACCATATGGCGGTATCTTTTGAGCAAAAACCTGTGCACCATATGGCGGTATCCTCTGAGCAAAAACCTGTGCACCATATGGCGGTATCTTCTGAGCAAAAACCTGTGCACCATTTGGCGGTGACCTCTGAAAAGGCACCAGAGCATATGCAATGCGATAGTGTATTGTCTAGAGGCGAACGACAGAATTACAGGCGCAAAAATGGGTTGTGCTTCTATTGTGGAGATCCAGCTCATGTTATATCAGCATGCTCTAAACGCATAAAGAAGGTTGATAAAAAGGTTGATAAATCTTTTTCTATGGGTACCTTGCAGTCTAAATTTCTTTTGTCCGTGACATTGATTTGTACTTTATCATCTGTTACTGTGGATGCTTATGTGGATTCTGGCGCCGCTCTGAGTCTCATGGATTGGTCCTTTGCCAAGCGTTGTGGGTTTGATTTAGAGCCTCTGGAGGTTTCTATTCCCTTAAAGGGTATTGATTCTACACCTTTGGCTAGCAATAAACCACAATATTGGACACAAGTGACTATGCATCTTTCCCCAGACCATCAGGAGATTATTCGTTTCCTTGTGTTATATAATCTACATGACGTATTAGTACTTGGATTACCATGGTTACAAATTCATAATCCAGTCTTGGACTGGAGATCAATGTCTGTGCTGAGCTGGGGATGTCGGGGGATTCATGGGGATGCACCTTTGGTTCCCATTTCTTCATCTACCCCCTCTGAGATCCCAGCATTTCTGTCAGATTTTTATGATGTCTTTCAGGAGCCTAAAACTGATTCTCTCCCCCCTCACAGAGAGTGTGACTGCGCTATTGAGTTGATTCCCGGTAGTAAATTTCCTAAGGGTCGCTTGTTTAATTTGTCTGTACCTGAACATACTGCTATGCGGGAGTATATCAGAGAATCTTTGGAAAAGGGTCATATTCGCCCCTCTTTGTCTCCACTGGGGGCAGGGTTTTTCTTTGTGGGTAAAAAGGATGGTTCATTGAGACCTTGTATCGACTATCGACTTCTGAATAAGATTACAGTTAAATACCAGTACCCGTTACCTTTACTGACTGATCTTTTTGCTCGCATAAAGGGGGCGAAGTGGTTCACTAAGATCGATCTACGTGGTACGTATAATTTGGTGCGGATTAAGCAGGGGGATGAGTGGAAGACCGCATTTAATACGCCTGAAGGCCATTTTGAGTATTTGGTAATGCCTTTCGGTCTCGCGAATGCCCCTTCCGTTTTTCAGTCCTTTATGCACGATATTTTCCGTGAATATCTGGATAAATTTATGATTGTGTATTTGGATGATATTTTGATTTTTTCGGAGGACTGGGAATCTCATGTTCAACAGGTCAGGAGAGTTTTTCAGGTTTTACGAGCTAATTCTCTATTTGTGAAGGGCTCAAAGTGTATTTTTGGGGTTCAGAGAATTTCCTTTTTGGGATATATTTTTTCCCCTTCATCTATGGAGATGGACCCTGTTAAGGTTCAGGCTATTTGTGATTGGATACAACCTACTTCTCTAAAGAGTCTTCAGAAATTCTTGGGATTTGCTAATTTCTATCGCCGATTCATAGCGGGTTTTTCTGCCATTGCTAAACCTTTGACTGATTTGACCAAGAAGGGTGCTGATGTTGCTAATTGGTCCTCTGCGGCTGTGGAGGCCTTTCGGGAGCTTAAGCGCCGCTTTTCTTCTGCTCCTGTGTTGCGCCAGCCTGATGTTTCGCTCCCGTTCCAGGTTGAAGTAGATGCTTCCGAGATCGGAGCAGGTGCAGTTTTGTCGCAGAAAGGTCCTGACTGCTCAGTGATGAGACCATGTGCGTTTTTCTCTCGAAAGTTTTCGCCCGCTGAGCGAAATTATGATGTTGGAAATCGGGAGCTCTTGGCCATGAAGTGGGCATTTGAGGAGTGGCGTCATTGGCTTGAGGGTGCTAGACACCAGGTGGTGGTCTTGACTGACCACAAAAATCTAATTTATCTTGAGTCAGCCAGGCGTCTGAATCCTAGACAGGCGCGCTGGTCGTTGTTTTTCTCTCGATTTAACTTTGTGGTTTCATATCTGCCTGGGTCTAAGAATGTGAGGGCGGATGCCCTCTCTAGGAGTTTTGAGCCTGACTCGCCTGGTGATTCCGAACCTACTGGCATCCTGAAGGATGGGGTGATATTGTCAGCTGTCTCCCCAGACCTGCGGCGCTCTTTGCAGGAGTTTCAGGTGGATAGGCCTGATCGCTGTCTGCCTGGTAGACTGTTTGTCCCTGATGACTGGACCAGTAGAGTTATTTCGGAGGTTCACTCTTCCGCGTTGGCAGGTCATCCTGGAATTTTTGGCACCAGGGATCTGGTGTCTAGGTCCTTCTGGTGGCCTTCCTTGTCTCGATATGTACGTATTTTTGTGCAGTCTTGTGATGTTTGTGCTCGGGCTAAGCCCTGCTGTTCCCGGGCCAGCGGGTTGTTGTTGCCCTTGCCTATTCCTAAGAGGCCTTGGACGCACATCTCTATGGACTTTATTTCTGACCTTCCTGTTTCTCGTAGGATGTCCGTCATCTGGGTGGTGTGTGACCGTTTTTCCAAGATGGTTCACTTGGTACCTTTGCCCAAATTGCCCTCCTCCTCTGAGCTGGTCCCTCTATTTTTTCAGAATGTTGTGCGTTTGCATGGTATTCCTGAGAATATAGTGTCTGACAGGGGTACTCAGTTTGTGTCTAGATTTTGGCGGGCGTTCTGTGCCAGGATGGGCATCGACTTGTCTTTTTCGTCTGCAATCCATCCTCAGACTAATGGCCAGACTGAGCGTACTAATCAGACCTTGGAGACTTACTTGAGGTGTTTTGTGTCCGCTGATCAGGACGATTGGCTTGATTTTTTGCCATTGGCAGAGTTTGCCCTTAACAATCGGGCCAGTTCTGCCACTTTGGTTTCTCCATTTTTTTGTAATTCAGGGTTTCACCCTCGCTTTTCGTCCGGTCAATTGGAGTCTTCGGATTGTCCTGGAGTAGATGCTGTGGTTGATAGAATGCATCAGATTTGGGGACAGGTTGTGGACAATCTGAAGTTGTCCCAGGAGAAGACTCAACAGTTCACTAATCGTCATCGGCGTGTCGGTCCTCGTCTTTGTGTTGGGGACCTGGTTTGGTTGTCTTCTCGATTTGTTCCTATGAAGGTCTCGTCTCCTAAGTTTAAGCCTCGGTTTATCGGCCCTTATAGGATTCTGGAGGTTCTCAATCCTGTGTCCTTTCGTTTGGACCTCCCAGCATCTTTTACTATTCATAATGTTTTTCATCGGTCATTGTTGCGGAGGTATGAGGTGCCGGTTGTTCCGTCTGCTGATCCTCCTGCTCCTGTGCTGGTTGAGGGTGAGTTGGAGTATGTGGTGGAAAAGATCTTGGACTCCCGTGTTTCCAGACGGAAACTTCAGTATCTGGTTAAGTGGAAAGGCTATGGTCAGGAGGATAATTCTTGGGTGACAGCATCTGATGTTCATGCTCCTGATTTGGTTCGTGCATTTCATTGTGCTCATCCAGATCGCCCTGGTGGTTCTGGTGAGGGTTCGGTGCCCCCTCCTTAAGGGGGGGGTACTGTTGTGAATTCTGTTTGTGGGCTCCCCCGGTGGTGTTTTATGGTAGTGCCACTTATTTGCCTTCTTCTATCCTTGATCACCTGTTGACACCCATTAGGGGAGTTTCCTATTTAAGGCTGCTTGGCTGCTGGTCCGATGCCGGCCAACAATGTATCAGTAGCATTCTGTTGCATTCTCCTGCCTCAAGATCCTGTTCAGCTAAGTTGAATTTTGTTTCTAGTTAATGCTAGTTTTGTCCAGCTATTTGCAATGTGACTCTCTGTAGCTGGAAGCTCTCGTGGACTGAAATTGCCACTCCAGTGGCATGAGTTGTCACTGGAGTTTTAAAGTAATTTCAGGATGGTGTTTTTGAGTAGTGTTTTGAAGTTGACCGTGAAGTGACTCTTTCCTGTACTTCTGCTATCTAGTAAGCGGACCTCACTGTGCTAAATCTGCTGTTCATCCTACGTATGTCTTTTCCTCTTGACTCACCGTCAATATCTGTGGGGGGCTGCTATCTCCTTTTGGGGTTCATCTCTGGAGGTAAGGCAGGCCTGTATATTCCTCTGATAGGGGTAGTTAGATCTCCGGCTGGCGCGTGGTGTCTAGGGCATCGTAGGAAACACTCCCCGGCTACTTCCAGTGTTGTGTCAGGTTCAGGTCACGGTCACTTTAGTTCCCATCACCCGAGAGCTAGTCCGTTGTTATTTTGATTTCCCTGCCATTGGGAAAATCAAAACAATAAGGTTAGAGAGGTTACGGAAGTTTGTGATAGAGCATGGATGGGAGGTAGAAATGACTGTGGGAATGTGGTGAGGAAGACCAGGATTTGGAGAGATATCACCAGCAGTGAAAAGGAGCAGAGAAAGTGTTAGCAAGTGGGAGCAGGAGAGGGCTGTCTGTGTTTGGAGGCAGAGGATTGTAGGTTAAGGAACAGTTCTGAGGAGGAGGTGAGATGGATGGGGAGGATTGAAGCAGAGATAAACAGTTCCTTACTTGGTGTGGGGATTAGGGGAGGTAGCATAAAGTGAAGGATTATAGGGGTGAGAGTGAAAATAAACAGAAACATTGTAAACTTTACAGTGACTGGCCAGTTACCTTCAGTTCCCTTCAGGTTCAATTCAGGTTTTAATTCTACTGTAATCTTCACACTTCTAGGAAACACTTAGAGGAATCACACTGCAGACTGAAGTCTATGCAGACTTGAGCTATGCAATGTATGTAAAACTAAGTGCGCTCAGGTGTGAAGCAGAGAGGAGTGGTCTCTGCTCATCATGGTCAGAGAATTCAGAGTGGACCAGATGCATACAATCAAGCCAGAGTAAACAACGTCATAAATAACACAGGTGGGGTAAAGCTGGGGTTAGCTGAAAGGCATACCGTGTGAATGCTAGATGCAGAGGCGAGTCTATGTGCTAGGCTGGGTGATGTACTATATGCACTTCATAGACAGACAGCAGGAGAGCAGGAGAGCTGGGTGGATGAACATACCATGTGAATGCTAGGTGCAGAGGCGAGTCTATGTGCAAAGCTGGGTGATGTACTATGTGCACTTCATAGACAGACAGCAGGAGAGCAGGAGAGCTGGGTGGATGAACATACAATGTGAATGCTAGGTGCAGAGGCGAGTCTATGTCCAAAGCTGGGTGATGTACTATGTGCACTTCATAGACAGACAGCAGGAGAGCTGGGTGGATGAACATATATGTCGGAATAGAGATGCTTGTTAGAGTGCGATGGTGGCAGGTAGCAGGGCACAGTCTGTATACATCTTTCAGGTTTTAATTGTACTGTAATCTTCACACTTCTAGGTCACACTTATAGGAATCACACTGCAGACTGAAGTCTATGCAGACTTGAGCTATGCAATATAATATATGTGTAATGTGTATACAGCTCTGGTAAACATTAAGAGATCACCACATCAAAACCCTGTCATGGGCAGCCCAATCTCCAGACCTGAACCCCATTGAAAACCTCTGGAATGTAATCAAGAGGATGATGGATAGTCACAAGCCATCAAACAAAGAAGAACTGCTTACATTTTTGCGCCAGAAGCAGTGTGAAAGACTGGTGGAAAGCATGCCAAGACACATGAAAGCTGTGATTAACAATCATGGTTATTCCACAAAATATTGATTTCTGAACTCTTCCTGAGTTAAAACATTAGTATTGTTGTTTCTAAATGATTATGAACTGGTTTTCTGTGCATTATTTGAGGTCTGAAAGCACTGTTTGTTTGTTTTTATTTTTGACCATTTCTCCTTTTCAGAAAAAAAATACAAAATTTATTGCTTGGAAATTCAGAGACATGTTGTCAGAAATTTATAGAATAATAGAACAATTTACATTTTACTCAAAAATATACGTACATATAAAGAGAAAAATCAGACAAACTGAACATTTTTCAGTGGTCTCTTAATTTTTGCCAGAGCTGTATGTGTGTAATGTGTATAAATGTGTAATGTGTATACATGAGAGATGTGTACATGAGTGTAATGTGTGTACATGAGAGATGTGTATATTTGTGTGTAATGTACTGTATATGTTTGACAAAATGTGTATGTGCGCAATGTCTTGATGCAAAAAGTCTTTGTGTCATATGTATGTGTGCTATACATATGTGTGTGTGTAATATGTACATATGTCTATATGATGTGTGTTTGTATGTACATTTGTATGACACGTTAGTAAAAATGTGTATTGTACGAGTATATATTAGTGATAAGCAAGTCTGAGATTTTGGAATTTCATTTGAATTTTCTAAGAAAGTTTGATTCTCAACTAAATGTATTTGATGCAAATTGAATATTACCCAGGATCTCCTCTGACCACAAAGCATATTAAAAGTAGGGTGTAAAATAAAAAAAAATAATCTTACCGATCCCCTCAGCGTCACAGTCCACTGTCCAGCCTCTTCTTTCCTCTGGTGTGTATTGTCGTCTTTGGGCATCCTGATTCTGTGCCATGGCTTCTGGCGGAATATAATCTTGTATATGATGTCACAACGCGTGTCATCCGAGACCTAGTCAGTTCGACTTTACCACTTGCTGGACAAAGAAGGGGCAAAGTGCGTGGAAAAAAAATAATCCTTTTCTGACCCTTTAGAGTTCAGGAAAATAGTCACCGTCCACAAAATGAATCGCAAGAAAAATCAGATTCAGGAGAATGTGAATATTTTGTTTCAACTTAATTCACTGGTAACTATTTCTATCATTTCTAGCATGTGTGTATTCATAATGTGCATGTGTAATGTGTATGATCTCACATGATGGATGATTAATGGTCGTGTAGCATATATACATGTGTATGTATGGGTGTGTGATGCCGCTGGCATATATGCATGTGTATGTGTTTATTTTATATATTTTCCACTGTATGCCGGAGCGGGATGACTTAAGTGGACAAGATAGATAACTGCATATCTGTCCGCACCAGGATAGATAAATGTGACAGACATTAAAGCGCACAAGATACAAGATAGGTAACATTCACATTTGCGTTGTTGGGCGCAGCGTCGTCGACGGATACCGACGCATGCGTCATGCGCCCCTATCTTTAACATGGGGGGCGCATGGACATGCGCCGGTATGCGTTGTCAAGCGTTTTGTGACGCATGCGTCATTTGGGCGCAACAGTCAGGCCACAGCCGACGCTACATGACGCAGTTTTTTGAGCGTCAAATTTCATGTAAACGTCGGACGCATGGGTCACAAAACGCTGCGTTGTGCATGCGTTTTGCGTTGCGTCGCCGACGCTGCGTCCAACAACGCAAATGTGAACGTAGCCATAGAATTAAAAGTGAAATAATTTTTTCTATATGAAAGACTGCTGGCAAAGCAAAAAATGGATAGGTGACAGGTTCGCTTACTAGTGCGCTACAGCAAATGACGAGATAAAATATGCATAATGTCAGACGAGCTCGCTGTATACTATACACAGTATTGTGGGTCAGGACAGGAGATCAGAGGCGACTCGTATGTAAAGATGATCAGATTGCAAATTGGATGAGTGCAGTCAGGATACAGAATCCACAGTGAGGCCAGATACCCAGAGTGAGCAGGAAAAGACATAATTACAATCTTGTTCTTAATATTGGCAAACTCAGGTATTAATATTATTCTTTAGATCTTCATTTCCTCTTTACTTTGAAAAAAGCTGATCTCTGTGTTCATTGCCAGTACTTGCTGAGCAAAACCATCTGATCCATCTGCAGGAAGAAGGGAAAAGGAGACTAGCAAATGCTCAAAATCGAAGCTGATCAAAAAATGGTGCATTCAGAGGTGTAGCTAGGTTTTCTGGCACCCAGGGCAAGAATTCAGCTTGGTGCTCCTTCCCCCTCCAGCACATACGTGATTTGCACACTTAGTCCAGTGCAGAACAGCTGCTCGCCCTTATTCAATGGTATGTGAAAAACTGAGAGAAGCAGAAGAGAAGCTCGTCTTGTGACCGTAAGGCCGGGGTCACAAGACGAGCTGTCAATTGGGCGTTTAAATACCTGTAACACAAGTGGTGAGTGATCCCACGTGTGAGCGCATCCAAAGCCGGAGGCGGAAGCAACAGAACGTACCAGACGTCTCCGTCCTTACTGTCAAGTGCGCACGTGCCGGAAAATTAAGACCAGCGTGGCGTATCTGACAAGTGCGCACGCGCTGGCAAATGAAGCCTTCATGGCGCATCCGACCAGTTACCCTGTTTCCCTGAAAATAGGGCGCCCCCCGAAAGTAAGGCATGCTAGGGGGAGCACTGTGCCTGCTAATATAAGGCACCCCCCGAAAATAAGGTATACCTTGTTCTGTGCATGGGGCATGCAGTTTGGCTCGCTCCCGCTGTCCCCGCTGTCCAGTGCCCTCCGGTGCCCGCCACTGCAGCTGCGCTGTTCGCAGGAGTTAATCACAGCCTTGGAGCTGTGTGCTGATCTCTGCCCATGAGCCCTGCACCAATCACAGCGCAGGAACCATGGGCCTGCTGACGTCATCCATAGCCACTGATTGTTCCTGGGCTGTGATTGGCTCAGGGCTCCTGCGCTCTGATTGGCCCAGGGCTCCTGCGCTCTGATTGGCCCAGGGCTCCTGCACCACCAAAGCACTGAAAGCAGCACCGCGGAGGAAACCAGTAAGAAAGTGAAAGTGTGGGTGTGTGTCTGTGTATGGGTGTGTGGTGTGTGTGTCTGTGTAAGGGTGTGTGTGTACGGTACACACATGGGAGGCTGCAGTGGGATACTGTGATAATGGGAGGCTGCAGTGGGATAACGGAATGATGGGAGGCTGCAGTGGGATGATGGGAGGCTGCAATACTGTACTGTAGAATGATGGGGGCTGTAATGGAATGATGGGGGTGCTGTATTGGGGACTGTAAGGGGATGATGAGGGCTGCAATGGGATGATGGGAATATTTGGGGCTGCAAAATGATGATGGGGCTGCTACGGTAAAGGAACTGCTATGGGTGATTGTTACGGTAACGGAGCAGTAGCAGTGTCCAGAAAGTGTGTGGGAGCCATTTTAGAGCCCTTATGTTTTGTGGCCCTGTGTGGGAGTCAGGCAATTCCAGTACCGTACTGTAGTGTGTTACTTTGATTTGTTGTCTGCTTTTCTGCTGAATGGTCTACCGTAAAGTATCGTACAGTAAAAGAAATACCGTAAACAATGGTGATACGGTATATTTTTACCCCTAGACATGAGAGCTAAAAGAAACAGCTATTCAGTCGAGTACAAAAAAGGAATCGTGGAAGAATCTTGGGGCAAAAATATTACTGAATTCTGCAAAGAGAAAATGTTGAGTGTCCAAATGGTCCAAAAATGGCGAGCAGATTACGGTAACCCCAGTCAACAAGTGGACAGCGGAAATGCTGAAAAGCGCAGGTTGGATCTGGTCGGCAACCATTATATTCCGAGCTGGAAGACTTGATCTGTGAGTGGGTTGCTGACAGGAGCGCAAAGACATTGGTTGTGACTAGGGCTAAGATTCAAGAATTTGCCCTTGCAATGGCACCACAGTTTGAAATTGCCCCAGAAGAATTCAAGGCATCACAATACTGGCTGGATAACTTCCTTCAACGAAGTGAACTGTCTTTGAGAAGATCCACAACATTCTTTAGGCTGGAAGATGCTGAAATTATTAAACGCGCATTTGCATTCAAGACCTTTGTTGATGACGCTGACTTCTCTAAATACAATCTATCCAACATGATTGCCAAGGATGAAACTGCACTGTTTATGGGCCAAGCATCTCAAACAACAATTGAACAACGAGGTGCCTCCTCAGTGTACGTTCCCTCCACTGCTAATGAAAGTGCACGTGTTACCTTTATTTTGGTGATGCGTCTGGATGGCACTAAAGTCCCACCTTTACTCATTTTAAAGGGCAAGAAAGAAAAGATTGAACGTGTTTCAGGCATTTAAATTCTTGAAACTGAAAAAGCCTGGGCCACACAAGCAGTTATAAGGAAGTGGGTCGATTTTAATGCTGCCGCTTGTTATGCGAGGGAGCCAAAGAGGAATGCTGATCTGGGAGGCAGCCAGCACACACCGCGCCAAAGACATGAAGAACTTCCTTCATGAGAGAAAAATAGATCAAATAATGATTCCTGCAGGAATGACGGCTTATCTCCAGTCTCTTGATATCACCATTAACATCCATTCAAGGACAATTTGCGTGTGGAAATCAATGACTACAATAAAAATAAAATGAAGAGAAATCAACATGGAAACTTTGTGAAACCTAAACTGCCAGAGATTGTGACTTGGGTGAAGAATTCATGGGAGAAAATCACTGACACTTGCATTGCAAATGCACTACGAGCAGGCTACCTTGACAAGAAGTGCTCATTTAAGGACAGTGCTATTGCTAGACATGAGAGATATGGGCCAATGATTCTGAAAGAAATGGGGTCGCAAGAAATTCCACAGGAACTTCAGAGTTTAGATTGTTATGATGATGTTCCAGAAGATGATGACATGGTTGTCATTGAATAATTCTGGTTTTGTGTTATTAAATATTGAGATCAGTAAATGAACCACTGTTGGTTGTTTTACATGTTGTACATGGAAATACCGTAATTATACGGTAGTAACAAGAAATTCTTGATACGATTCACAGTTTATTTGATTCTACTGTTTTGTGATTACTACTGTTCTGCAAACGCTGGTATGTTAATAAATGTTAATTTTTTTGTTCAAAAAAATTTTGTCAATTCTTTTTCTTGAGAAAATAAGACACCCCCCAAAAATAAGACATGGTGCAACTTTCGGAGCAAAAATTAATATGAGACGGTGTCTTATTTTCGGGGAAACAGGGTAGAAAGAATAATGGCGCATGTGCTGCTCCTGGGAGCAAGGATAGAGACATAGGAGGCAGAATGAAGCCACGAAAAAGCAGAGAAAGCTTGCTACCTATAAATTTGGATTGCCAATACGTGAATGGAGGCAAAAAGACAGGGCAAACTTTAAATACTTGCATTGCCTGTATTATGAAGGCCATTCAAAGGCACAATGGATTAATGAAAATGGAAATAAACATGGAAGAATGAATACACAAACATGGAAGAATGAATACACAAAAAAACCAAAGTACGCGTGAAAAAGGATGAATAATTAAACAAACATTATAGAATAAAACATAAAGTACACAAAATTACATGCAAAAAAGTGATAATATTGACTAAGACAAACAATTATAATGAAGACTCCAGCTTTATTGATGAATGTATAGCTGAATGTACCCATTGCATAATATCCTCTGAATGATAGAAGAAAACGAAGAAAAATGGAGAGTATGCTGTTATATGAAGAACCTACAGGCAAAAATCCAAGGGATCCGCTATGAGTGTCTGGGCCGTACATTGGTAATGCCACAGTTAGGTGTCATTAAAGTTCATGAAATACATCACAATAAACACGGAAGCCCATGTATAATCCAGCATTGCACCAGCTATCCTACTCCTACACTACGGTGGTATCCTTAACCTAAGTTGTCACAGGAGGTCATGACTAGGGTAAAGATCCCATGAAAATCCCATGTTGCAAGTCCTTGTATCCAAGGACTATTAGCCAGAGGGTATATACCCATTGATACAAAGGTCGCCACTATACAAGACGATAATGGAAAGTCCATGCGCATTCATGGTATTCTCAATATCCTCTCATATATGCAAAAAATGGACCTGATCCAGACGTAGATGAATCAAGAAAGGTCCCAATCCTCCGGACAGTCCTTCGTGTGTGCTATGGAGATGAAGATAATAAAGCATCCAAGGGAAATCCAAAATATCCAATTATTACGAGGGTCATCATTACTCAGGCCACAAGATGGCATAAATTGAGAAGGTCTTTCCCCTGGGTGTCACCCCAAAAAGCCTGTAAATAAAAGATCTTTGTTAATGCCAGAAGGTGCCGTAGAGTGAAGTACAAAAATCCACCGAGATTCTGCCTGTAGTAGTTTTTTATCTAAGGGCCCAGCTCTGCCAGATCACCTTATATGTTCCAAACCCACAACCGTGGTATTGGAACACCTGCCCGCATGGTGAGTTAGATAGTGGGATGCCACCGTGGTAAGTGTCTTACCTTTGCGAACATCCACAGAGGCCGTATTGATTGTGGAAAAATGTCTTTGAATTTTTGGCGTAATTCCTGCATTGTCTGGCCTACATAAACCTGCGGGCATGGGCAGATAATTGCATAAATCACATTAGTCGTTTTGCAATTAATATACGCCTTCAATCGATGTTGCTCTTGATCAGTGGGATTACAAAAAATGTTCCGTGTGGGGTGCATATATTGGCAAATATTGCAATCCCCACATGGGAAAGAACCCCTTAGAATGATGCCTCGGTTTAATTTCTTTGTTGGCCTGGTGTAATGACTCCTTGTAAGGATGTCCCTTAGATTGAGTGCTCTTCTGGCGGTGACCAGTGGCCGTGTACTGACAACCCGAGACGTCTGTAGATCGATAGTTAGAAATGTTTTTGTAAGATGTTTCTTACCTGTGGCCACTGAGTGTTGAAATCCGTGATAAAGCGAATATGATCATCCGATGTTTTCTTGGTTGGAGTCAGTTGCGATGCTTGTGACTGCAGATTAGCCCTCTGATAAGCACGGGAAATACATTTATTGGGATAACTCCTTTTCTTGAATCTTTTAGTGAGATCACAAGCTTCTCTTCGAAAGTCCTCATCCCTTGTGCAGTTACGCCTGGTCCTCAGGAATTGTCCAACCGGAACACCATACTTCACCATCTTCCATCTACACACCGGGAGCCCTGGAGACACACTTCACCTGTGGGAAGATATACCATCTAGCTGCTATAACATCACCCCAGAGGACCCCTTAAAGCAACGTCAGTCCCCACTGACCGAATGCCGCAGGTGGCGTCACGAACATAAACTTTATTTCCTTTAAAGACCTTTCCCCTTTTACATGGGCGCCCTGGGCCACAGACCGAGTTGTCACCGTGACATCCCCCTGTGAACTCAGGGCCCGGTACCTGGCGGGGCGACTCACCCACACACAGTAAATAAACCTCCACACACAGTAATACCCCCCCACACAGTAAATACCACCAAGGCAGTAAAAAACCCTCAGCCCCGTTACACTAAGTTCCACCCCCATCTTCTGTGTCTGCAGAGAATGCTCTCTGTGCTGGAGAGTAACGTTAGCAGAGTGATCACATGACCTGGTCATGATGCTGATGTTGCTCTGATGTAAATGTCCCCCCACACCCTAGATATGTACAAGAATATAACTACTATAACACTGCTCCTATGTATAAAAATATAACTTCTATAATACTGCTCCTATGTACAAGAATATTACTACTACAATATATTACTGCTCCTATCTACAAGAATATAACTACTATAATACTGCCCCCTATGTACAAGAATATAACTACTATAAGACTGCTCCTATGTACAAGAATATAACTACTATAATACTGCCCTCTATGTACAAGAATATAACTACTATAATACTGCCCCTTATGTACAAGAATATAACTACTATAATACTGCCCTCTATGTACAAGAATATAACTACTATAATACTGCCCCTTATGTACAAGAATATAACTACTATAATACTGCCCTCTATGTACAAGAATATAACTACTATAATAATGTCCCTATTTACAAGAATATGACTACTACAATACTGCCCCCATATACAAGAATATAACCACTTTAATACTGCTTCTATGTACAAGGAAATAACCACTATAACACTGCTCCTATGTACAAGAATAAAAATACTATAATACTGCCCCAATGTGCAAGAATATAACTACTACAATACTGCCCTTTTTAAAAGAATATACAGTAACTACTATAATACTGCTCCTATGTTTTAAAAGAATATAACTACTATAATACTGCTCCTATGTAGACTATTCTAACTATTATAATACTGCCCATATGTACAAGAATATTACTACTATAATACTGCTTCTATGTACAAGAAAATACAGTATTATAATATTGCTTCTATGTAGTGTTGAGCGATACCGTCCGATACTTGAAAGTATCGGTATCGGATAGTATCGGCCGATACCCGAAAAATATCGGATATCGCCGATACCGATACCCGATACCTATGCATTTCAATGGGACGCAAAGTATCGGAATGGTTCCCAGGGTCTGAAGGAGAGGAAACTCTCCTTCAGGCCCTGGGATCCATATTCATGTGTAAAATAAAGAATTAAAATAAAAAATATGGATATACTCACCTCTCCGGTGGCCCCTGGATCTTACCGCTGTAACCGGGAGCCTCCGTTTTTAAGAATGAGCGCGTGAAGGGCCTTCGATGACGTCGCGGCTTCTGATTGGTCGCGTGACCGCTCATGTGACCGCTCACGCGACCAATCAGAAGCCGCGACGTCAGCCGCGACGTCATCGAAGGTCCTTCACGGGCTCATTCTTAGGAACGGAGGCTCCCGGTTACAGCGGTAAGGTCCAGGGGCCGCCGGAGAGGTGAGTATATGGATATATATGGATATACTCACCTCTCCGGTGGCCCCTGGACCTTACCGCTGTAACCGGGAGCCTCCGTTCCTAAGAATGAGCCCGTGAAGGACCTTCGGTGACGTCGCGGCTGACGTCGCGGCTTCTGATTGGTCGCGTGAGCGGTCACATGAGCGGTCACACGACCAATCAGAAGCCGCGACGTCATCGAAGGCCCTTCACGCGCTCATTCTTACGAACGGAGGCTCCCGGTTACAGCGGTAAGATCCAGGGGCCACCGGAGAGGTGAGTATATCCATATTTTTTATTTTAATTCTTTATTTTACACATGAATATGGTTCCGATACCGATTCCCGATACCACAAAAGTATCGGAGCTCGGTATCGGAATTCCGATACCGCAAGTATCGGCCGATACCCGATACTTGCGGTATCGGAATGCTCAACACTACTTCTATGTGTAAGAATAAAACTGCTTTAATACGGTTCCTATGTACAAGAATATAACTACTATAATACTGCTCATATGTACAAGAATATAATTACTATAATATTGCCCCCTATGTACAAGAATATAACTATTATAATACTGCCCCTTTGTACAAGAATATAACTACTATAATACTGCTCCTTTGTACAAAAATATAGCTACTATAATACTGCCCATAAGTACGAGAATATTACTACTATAATACTGCTCCTATGTACAAGAATATACTATAATATTGCTTCTACAAAACTACTATAATATTGCCCCCTACATACAAGAATATAACTACTATAATACTGCCCCTATGTACAACAATATAATTACTATAATACTGCTCCTATGTACAACAATATAACTACTATAATACTGCTCCTATGTGCAGGAATATAACTACTATAATACTGCTCCTTTGTACAAGACTATAACTACTATAATACTGCTCCTATGTACAAGACTATAACTACTATAATATTGCTCCTATGTAAAAGACTATAACTACTATAATACTGCCCATATGCACAAGAAAATAACTACTACAATACTTCTCCTATATAAAAAAAAATATAACTACTATAATACTGCCCCTATGTACAAGAATATAGCTATTATGATACTGCCCTTTTTTGCAAGAATATACCTAATATATATATATATATATATATATATATATATATATATATATATATATATATATATATATATATATATATACTAGCTGTACTACCCGGCTTCGCCCGGGGTAATGACTGCTGTTAGCAAAATAGATTGTGTTAACAAAAATTTATTCTGCACAAAAAAACCACAAAACAAATAGATAGAAATGTAATTATTAAAAGGCAAAAACTAAGCTAATAGAAGCATTTTACAACATATATTTCAACACCAGAGATATTCCACACAGATTTAACTAAATTGGCCAAGTAATGTGAAGTAATCTTCTACTACTTATTCGAGAGCCTTTTGATAAACGACATTCTTAGTTTTTCCTTCAGGTGCAAAGACAAACAGATTTTTGGCTGTTCCAACTCTTGAACAGGCCACATAAAGTTGACCATGAGAAAAGCATGGAGATTGTAAATCTAAGCTAGCTGAAGAGCCCGGCGTTGCCTGGGCATAGTAAATATCTGTGGTTAGTTATAGCACCTCACTTCTCTTATTTTCCCATCACGCCTCTCATTTTCCCCATCACATCTTTCATTTTCCCCCTCACATCTCTCATTTTCTCCCTCACACCCCTCATTTTCCCCCTCACTACTCTTATTTTCCCCCTCACTCCTCTCATTCCCCCCTAACACTTGTCATTTCGACCTCACATCATTTTCCGATCACTCCACTATTTTCCCTCACTCCTCTCATTTTGCACTCACACCTTTTCATTTTCACCTCACACCTCTCATTTTCACCTCAGTATATACATGTTTGTCATCTCCCTTATATATAGTATACACCTGTATGTCATCTCCTGTATATAGTATATACCTGTATGTCATCTCCCCTGTATATAGTATATACCTGCTGTGTCATCTCCCCTGTATAAAGTATATACCTGTATGTCATCTCCTCCTATATATAGTATATACCTGTATGTAATCTCCTCCTGTATATAGTATATACCTGTGTGTCATCTCACCTATATATAGTATATATCTGTGTGTCATCTCCTCCTGTGTATAGTATATACTTGTATGTCTTCTCCTCCTATACATAGCATATACCTGTATGTCATCTCCTCCTGTATATACTATATACCTGTAGGTAATCTGCTCCTGTATATAGTATATACCTGTGTGTCATCTCCTTCTGTATATAGTATATACCTGTATGTCATCTCCTGCTGTATGTTGCATGTACCTGTATGTCATCTCCTCCTCTATATAGTATATACCTGTGTGTCATCTCTCCTGTATATAGTATATATCTGTGTGTCATCTCCTCCTGCATATAGTATATACCTGTGTGTCATCTCCCCTGTAAATAGTATATATCTGTATGTCATCTCCTCCTGTATTAGACCTCGTTCACACGTTATTTGGTCAGTATTTTTACCTCAGTATTTGTAAGCTAAATTGGCAGCCTGATAAATCTCCAGCCAACAGTAAGCCCACCCCCTGGCAGTATATATTAGCTCACAAATACACATAATAGACTGGTCATGTGACTGACAGCTGCCGGATTCCTATATGGTACATTTGTTGCTCTTGTAGTTTTTCAGCTTATTAATCAGATTTTTATTTTTGAAGGATAATACCAGACTTGTGTGTGTTTTAGGGCGAGTTTCGTGCGTCAAGTTGTGTGTGTTGAGTTGCGTGTGGCGACATGCATGTAGCGACTTTTGTGAGATGAGTTTTGTGTGGCGACATGCGTGTAGCAACTTTTTGTGTGTCGAGTTGCATGTGACAGGTTAGTGTAGCAAGTTGTGTGCAGCAAGTTTTGCGCATGGCGAGTTTTGCGCGTGGCGAGTTTTATGTGTGGTGCCTTTTGAGTATGTGCAAGTTTTGTGTGAGGCAACTTTTGCATGTGTTGCAACTTTTGTGCATGTGGCAATTTTTCCGCGTGTGCAAGTTATGTGTGTGGCGAGTTTTCCATGAGGTGAGTTTTGCACGTGTGGCGAGTTTTGCATGTGGAGAGTTTTGCGCGTGGCGAGTTTTGAGCGGCGACTTTTGTGTTTCGACTTTTATGTGGCGAGGTTGGTGTATGTGTGGTGAAATGTGCGCTGAGGGTGGTATATGTGTTCGAGCACGTGGTAGTGTGTGGCGCATTTTGTGTGTTCATATCCCCGTGGTGGTGTGGTGATTATCCCATGTCGGGGCCCCACCTTAGCAACTGTACAGTATATACTCTTTGGCGCCATCGCTCTCATTCTTTAAGTCCCCCTTGTTCACATCTGGCAGCTGTTAATTTGCCTCCAACACTTTTCCTTTCATTTTTTCCCCATTATGTAGATAGGGGCAAAATTGTTTGGTGAATTGGAAAGCGCGGGGTTAAAATTTCACCTCACAACATAGCTTTGACGCTCTCGGGGTCCAGACGTGTGACTGTGCAAAATTTATATATATATATATATACACTGCGTGCAGAATTATTAGGCAAGTTGTTTTTTGGATCACATGATACTTTTTATACATGCTGTCCCACTCCAAGCTGTTCAGGCTTGAGAGCCAGCTACCAATTAAGTAAATCAGGTGATGTGCATCTCTGTAATGAGGAGGGGTGTTGTCTAATGACATCACCACCCTATATAAGGTGTGCTTAATTATTAGGCAACTTTCTTTCCTTTGGCAAAATGGGTCAGAAGAGAGATTTGACGGGCTCTGAAAAGTCCAAAATTGTGAGATGTCTTGCAGAGGCATGCAGCGGTCTTGAAACTGCCAAACTTTTGAAGTGTGATCACCGAACAATCAAGCGTTTCATGGCAAATAGCCAACAGGGTCACAAGAAGCGTGTTGGGCAAAGGCGCAAAATAATTGCCCATGAATTGAGGAAAATCAAGCGTGAAGCTGCCAAGATGTCATTTGCCACCAGTTGTGCCACATTTCAGAGATGCAACGTTACTGGAGTATCAAAAAGCACAAGGTGTGCGATACTCAGGGACATGGCCAAGGTAAGGAAGGCTGAAAAACGACCACCTTTGAACAAGAAACATAAGATAAAACGTCACGACTGGGCCAAGAAATATCTAAAGACTGACTTTTCACATGGATGGGCCAGAGGCTGGATCAGAAAAGGGCAGAGAGCTGCACTCCGACTCAGACGCCAGCAAGGTGGAGGTGGGGTACTGGTATGGGCTGGTATCAGCAAATATGAGCTTGTGGGACCTCTTTGGGTTGAGGATGGAGTGAAGCTCAACTCCCAGACATACTGCCAGTTTCTGGAAGACAACTTCTTCAAGCAGTGGTACAGGAAGAAGTCGGTATCGTTCAAGAAAAACATGATTTTCATGCAGGACAATGCTCCGTCACATGCCTCCAACTACTCCACAGCGTGGCTGGCCAGTACAGGTCTCAAAGAAGAAAAAATAATGACATGGCCCCCTTGTTCACCTGATCTGAACCCCATAGAGAACCTGTGGTCCCTCATAAAATGTGAGATCTACAGGGAGGGAAAACAGTCCACCTCTCGGAACAGTGTCTGGGAGGCTGTGGTGGCTGCTGCACGCAATGTTGGTCGTAAACAGATTAAGCAACTGACAGAATCTATGGATGGAAGGCTGCTGAGTGTCATCATAAAGAAATGTGGCTGTATTGGTCACTAATTTTTTTTTGTTTTGTTTTTGTATGTCAGAAATGTTTATTTCTAAATTTTGTGCAGTTATATTGGTTTATCTGGTGAAAATAAACAAGTGAGATGGGAATATGTTTGGTTTTTATTAAGTTGCCTAATAATTCTGCACAGTAATAGTTACCTGCACAAACAGATATCCTCCCAAGATAGCCAAATAAAAAAAAAAAAAAACCAACTTCCAAAAAACTAAGCTTTGACATTTATGAGTCTTTTGGGTTGATTGACAACATAGTTGTTGATCAATAATAAAAATAATCCTCTGAAATACAACTTGCCTAATAATTCTGCACGCAGTGTATATATATATATATATATATATATATATATATATATATATATATATATATATATATATATATATATATATATATATATATATATATATATACAGCTCTGGCAACAATTAAGAAACCACTGCAAAATGTTCAGTTTGTCTGATTTTTCTCTTTATAGGTATATAAAGAGGGGTGAAATTTCTTCAGATTACCTCAGCAAATTAACTGCTAGAATGCCAAAGGTCTGCAATGCTGTAATTGCTGCAAAGGGAGCATTCCTTGACGAAAGCAAAGTTTGAAGGTGAAAATTATGATTTCAAATAAAAATCTTTTTTTTGAACCTTGTCAATGTCTGGACTAGATTTTCAATTCATTTGGCAACTCATTTGATTAATAAAAGTATGAGTTTCCATGGAAAACACAAAATTGTCTGGGTGACCCTAAACTTTTGAACTGTAGTGTGTATATACACATATATATATATATATATATATATCAGAGGCGTAGCTAGGGTTTCAACTTAGGGGGGGCGAAACATCTGAGTGGGCCCCTAACCAGCTAACCCTGATTACAGCTACGGTTGCGCACTTATTGTGAATATAGGGGAACCTCAGAATATGACCCTACTGTTATTGAAAATAAATCTATATACAAAAACGAACATTGACTTTACCGCCATATTGGACCATATGCACAATAATAATGTCCCCTAAGTTCCCCCATGTACTGCTCCATTATACACAGTATTGTGATCTTAAAGCTTCCCTATACACAGTCTAAGACCCCCACAGCTCCCCTATACATAGTATGATGATTCTATAACTCCCCTGTACACCGTATGATGTTCCCACTGCTTCCCTTTACACAATATGATATTCCCACTGCTCCCCTCTACACAGTATGATACCACTGCTCCCCTAGATAGTATGAGCCCAATGCTCCCCTATACACAGTATAATGCTGACAGAAATCCACTATAGAAAGTATAATGCCCCCCAGAGCTCCCCTATATACAGTGTAATGGGCCTGCAGCTCCCGTCAAACAGTATGATGTCCCTCATAATTCCCCTGTACACAGTATGATGGGCCCACAGCTTCCTTATACACAGTATGATGGGCCCACAGCTTCCTTATAAACAGTATGATGGGCCCGCAGGTCCCTTATACACAGTATGATTGGCCTGCAGCTCCCTTACACACAGTATGATGGGCTCGCAGCTCCCTTACACACAGTATGATGGGCCCACAGCTCCCTTATACACAGTATGATTGGCCCGCAGCTCCCTTATACACAGTATGATGGGCCCACAGCTCCCTTATACACAGTATGATGTGTGCACAGCTTCCCTATACACAGTATGATGGGCCCACAGCTCCCTTATCACAGTATGATGGGCCCGCAGCTCCCTTATACATAGTATGATTGGCCTGCAGCTCCCTTACACACAGTATGATGGGCTCGCAGCTCCCTTACACACAGTATGATGGGCCCACAGCTCCCTTATGCACAGTATGATGTGTGCACAGCTTCCTTATACACAGTATGATGAGCCCACAGCTCCCTTATACACAGTATGATGGGCTCGCATCTCCCTTATACACAGTATGATGAGCCCACAGCTCTCTTATACACTGTTTGATGGGCCCGCAGCTCCCTTATACACAGTATGATGGGCCCACAGCTCCCTTATACATAGTATGATGGGCCCACAGCTCCCTTATACACAGTATGATGTGTGCACAGCTCCCTTACACACAGTATGATGGCCTCACAGCTCCCTTATACACAGTATGATGGGCTCGCAGCTCCCTTGTACACAGTATGATGGGCCCGCAGCTCCCATATACACAGTATGATGTGTGCACAGCTTCCTTACACACAGTATGATGGCCTCACAGCTCCCTTATACACAGTATGATGAGCTCGCAGCTCCCTTGTACACAGTATGATGGGCCCGCAGCTCCCATATACACAGTATGATGTGTGCACAGCTTCCTTATACACAGTATGATGGACTCCCAGCTCCCTTATACACTGTCTGATGGGCCTGCAGCTCCCGTACAAACAGTATGATTGGCCCGCAGCTCCCTTATACACAGTATGATTGGCCTGCAGCTCCCTTATACACAGTGTGATTGGCCTGCAGCTCCCTTATACACAGTATGATTGGCCCGCAGCTCCCTTATACATAGTATGATTGGCCTGCAGCTCCCGTATATACAGTATGATGGACCCGCAGTTCCCTTATACACAGTATGATGGACCCGCAGCTCTGTTATACACAGTATGATTGGCCCACAGCTTCCTTATACATAGTATGATTGGCCTGCAGCTCCCTTATACACAGTATGATGGGCCCACAGCTCCCTTATACACAGTATGATGGGCCCACAGCTCCCTTATACACAGTATGATGTGTGCACAGCTCCCTTACACACAGTATGATGGGTGCACAGCTCCCTTACACACAGTATGATGGCCTAACAGCTCCCTTATACACAGTATGATGGGCCCGCAGCTCCCATATACACAGTATGATGTGTGCACAGCTTCCTTATACACAGTATGATGGACTCCCAGCTCCCTTATACACTGTCTGATGGGCCTGCAGCTCCCGTACAAACAGTATGATTGGCCCGCAGCTCCCTTATACACAGTATGATTGGCCTGCAGCTCCCTTATACACAGTGTGATTGGCCTGCAGCTCCCTTATACACAGTATGATTGGCCCGCAGCTCCCTTATACATAGTATGATTGGCCTGCAGCTCCCGTATATACAGTATGATGGACCCGCAGTTCCCTTATACACAGTATGATGGACCCGCAGCTCTGTTATACACAGTATGATTGGCCCACAGCTTCCTTATACATAGTATGATTGGCCTGCAACTCCCTTATACACAGTATGATGGACCCGCAGCTCCCATATACACAGTATGATGGACCCGCAGCTCCCTTATACACAGTATGATTGGCCCACAGCTTCCTTGTACTCAGTATGATTGGCCTGCCGCTCCCTTATACACAGTATGATGGACCCGCAGCTCCCTTATACACACTATGATTGGCCCACAGCTTCCTTATACATAGTATGATTGGCCCGCTGCTCCCTTATACACAGTATGCTGGACCCGCAGCTCCCTTATACACAGTATGATGGGCCCGCAGCTCCCTTATACACAGTATGATTGGCCCGCAGCTCCCTTATACACAGTATGATGTGCCCGCAGCTCCCTTATACACAGTATGATGGACCCGCAGCTCCCGTATACACAGTATGATGGGCTCGCAGCTCCCTTATACACAGTGTGATGGGCCCGCAGCTCTCTTATACACTGTCTGATGGGCCCGCAGCTCCCTTATACACAGTATGATGGGCCCACAGCTCCCTTATACACAGTATGATGGGCCCACAGCTCCCTTATACACAGTATGATGTGTGCACAGCTCCCTTACACACAGTATGATGGCCTCACAGCTCCCTTATACACAGTATGATGGGTTCGCAGCTCCCTTATACACAGTATGATGGGCCCGCAGCTCCCATATACACAGTATGATGTGTGCACAGCTTCCTTATACACAGTATGATGGACTCCCAGCTCCCTTATACACTGTCTGATGGGCCTGCAGCTCCCGTACAAACAGTATGATTGGCCCGCAGCTCCCTTATACACAGTATGATTGGCCTGCAGCTCCCTTATACACAGTGTGATTGGCCCGCAGCTCCCTTATACACAGTATGATGGGCCCGCAGCTCCCTTATACATAGTATGATTGGCCTGCAGCTCCCGTATATACAGTATGATGGACCCGCAGTTCCCTTATACACAGTATGATGGACCCGCAGCTCTGTTATACACAGTATGATTGGCCCACAGCTTCCTTATACATAGTATGATTGGCCTGCAGCTCCCTTATACACAGTATGATGGACCCGCAGCTCCCATGTACACAGTATGATTGGCCCACAGCTTCCTTATACATAGTATGATTGGCCTGCAGCTCCCTTATACACAGTATGATGGACCCGCAGCTCCCATATACACAGTATGATGGACCCGCAGCTCCCTTATACACAGTATGATGGACCCGCAGCTCCCTTATACACAGTATGATTGGCCCACAGCTTCCTTATACATAGTATGATTGGCACGCAGCTCCCTTATACACAGTATGCTGGACCCGCAGCTCCCTTATACACAGTATGATGGGCCCGCAGCTCCCTTATACACAGTATGATTGGCCCGCAGCTCCCTTATACACAGTATGCTGGACCCGCAGCTCCCTTATACACAGTATGATTGGCCTGCAGCTCCCTTACACACAGTATGATGGGCTCGCAGCTCCCTTACACACAGTATGATGGGCCCACAGCTCCCTTATACACAGTATGATTGGCCCGCAGCTCCCTTATACACAGTATGATGGGCCCACAGCTCCCTTATACACAGTATGATGTGTGCACAGCTTCCCTATCACAGTATGATGGGCCCGCAGCTCCCTTATACACTGTGTTCCAAATTATTATGCAAATAATATTTCCTCATATTTTCTCTAAATTGCCTATCTGAATTGCAGTCACTGTTATTTTCCAGTCATCTACTATTCTAGTATAATTGCAATGTTTTGGAACAAACTGCCTATGAAAACAGGATCTTTTTAAAAAAAATAAACACTCAAAAATAAATGCATGTTCCAAATTATTATGCACAGCAGAGTTTTCAACCTTTTTTTTTTATTTTGAACAAAAAAATGGTCAATTGTGAAGTTATAAGCATTATCAGCTTATTACAAAATGAAATCAAACAGTTTTCAAGTGAAAACTTTATTCTAGGTGATGTTACATTTGCACATAGGACCCCTTGTTCGAAAGAAGCTTCTGAACTCTCTCGTCCATTGCATTTGTCAGTTTTTGGATGGTTTCTGCTTCAATTGTTTCGCATGTGGACAGAATCCCCTCCCAGAGCTGTTGCTTAGATGTGAACTGCCTCCCGCCATCATAGACACTCCTTTTGATGATGCTCCAGAGGTTCTCAATGGGGTTGAGGTCAGGGGAAGATGGTGGCCACACCATAGGTTTGTCCTCTTTTATGCCCATAGCAGCCAGAGATGCAGATGTGTTTTTTGCAGCATGAGATGGTGCATTATCATGCATGAAATTGATCTTGCTGCGGAAAGCACGGTTCTTCCTCTTGAACCATGGCAGAAAGTGTTGTTTTAGAAACTCCACATAGATTATGGAGTTCATCTTTACCCCTTCAGGGATCATAAAGGGGCCGACAATCACTCTCCCCATGATTCCAGCCCAAGACATTACTCCACCTCCTCCTTGTTGGCGCCTTAGCCGTGTTTTCATGGGGTGTCCATCAACCAGCCATCGTCCACTCCATCCATCTGGACCATCGAGCGATGCACGGCACTCATCCGTGAACAAAACAGTTTGGAAGTCAGTCTTCATGTATTGTTAGGCCCACTGCTTGTGTGCAGTGGATAGAGGTGGTTGACAGGATGGCTTACGCACAGCTGCAAACCTCTGAAGGACCCTGCATCTTGTTGTTCTGGGGATGTTGGAGGCACAAGCAGCTTCAAAAACTTGTCTGCTGCTATGACAAGGCATTTTTGCAGCTGCTCTTTTAACCTTATGCAATTGCCTGTTGGAAAGAGTCCTCAATTTTTCCTTATCAGCACGCACACGTGTGTGCTGGGAATCAGCTACATACTTCTTGATTGTGCGATGATCACAATGAAGTGTCTTGGTAATGTTGATTGTAGTCATGCCCTGACCTAAATACTCCACAATTTGTTGCTTCTCAGCAGCCGACACATGCTTTTTCTTTACCATTTTGGCAAAAAATGTAGGCTGCTTAATAATGTGGAACAGCCTTCTTAAGTAGTCTTGCCTTTATTTGGACACACCTGCCAAACTAATTTGCACAGGTATCTGCAATTGCTTTCAGTGATATAAAGAGCCCTGACACACATCACCATCAATGAGTTTAAATGACAAACAAGAAAATTCTAACCTTATCACTCCTAAACTCTTTGTGCATAATAATTTGGAACACAGTGTACATAGTATGATTGGCCTGCAGCTCCCTTATACACAGTATGATGGGCTCGCAGCTCCCTTACACACAGTATGATGGGCCCACAGCTCCCTTATGCACAGTATGATGTGTGCACAGCTTCCTTATACACAGTATGATGAGCCCACAGCTCCCTTATCACAGTATGATGGGCTCGCATCTCCCTTATACACAGTGTGATGGGCCCGCAGCTCTCTTATACACTGTCTGATGGGCCCGCAGCTCCCTTATACACAGTATGATGGGCCCACAGCTTCCTTATACACAGTATGATGGGCCCACAGCTCCCTTATACACAGTATGATGTGTGCACAGCTCCCTTACACACAGTATGATGGCCTCACAGCTCCCTTATACACAGTATGATGGGCTCGCAGCTCCCTTGTACACAGTATGATGGGCCCGCAGCTCCCATATACACAGTATGATGTGTGCACAGCTTCCTTATACACAGTATGATGGACTCCCAGCTCCCTTATACACTGTCTGATGGGCCTGCAGCTCCCGTACAAACAGTATGATTGGCCCGCAGCTCCCTTATACACAGTATGATTGGCCTGCAGCTCCCTTATACACAGTGTGATTGGCCTGCAGCTCCCTTATACACAGTATGATTGGCCCGCAGCTCCCTTATACATAGTATGATTGGCCTGCAGCTCCCTTATACACAGTATGATGGGCCCACAGCTCCCTTATACACAGTATGATGGGCCCACAGCTCCCTTATACACAGTATGATGTGTGCACAGCTCCCTTACACACAGTATGATGGCCTCACAGCTCCCTTATACACAGTATGATGGGCCCGCAGCTCCCATATACACAGTATGATGTGTGCACAGCTTCCTTATACACAGTATGATAGACTCCCAGCTCCCTTATACACTGTCTGATGGGCCTGCAGCTCCTGTACAAACAGTATGATTGGCCCGCAGCTCCCTTATACACAGTATGATTGGCCCGCAGCTCCCTTATACATAGTATGATTGGCCTGCAGCTCCCGTATATACAGTATGATGGACCCGCAGTTCCCTTATACACAGTATGATGGACCCGCAGCTCTGTTATACACAGTATGATTGGCCCACAGCTTCCTTATACATAGTATGATTGGCCTGCAACTCCCTTATACACAGTATGATGGACCCGCAGCTCCCATATACACAGTATGGTGGACCCGCAGCTCCCTTATACACAGTATGGTGGACCCGCAGCTCCCTTATACACAGTATGATTGGCCCACAGCTTCCTTGTACACAGTATGATTGGCCTGCCGCTCCCTTATACACAGTATGATGGACCCGCAGCTCCCTTATACACACTATGATTGGCCCACAGCTTCCTTATACATAGTATGATTGGCCCGCAGCTCCCTTATACACAGTATGCTGGACCCGCAGCTCCCTTATACACAGTATGATGGGTCCGCAGCTCCCTTATACACAGTATGATTGGCCCGCAGCTCCCTTATACACAGTATGATGTGCCCGCAGCTCCCTTATACACAGTATGATGGACCCGCAGCTCCCGTATACACAGTATGATGGGCTCGCAGCTCCCTTATACACAGTGTGATGGGCCCGCAGCTCTCTTATACACTGTCTGATGGGCCCGCAGCTCCCTTATACACAGTATGATGGGCCCACAGCTCCCTTATACACAGTATGATGGGCCCACAGCTCCCTTATACACAGTATGATGTGTGCACAGCTCCCTTACACACAGTATGATGGCCTCACAGCTCCCTTATACACAGTATGATGGGCTCGCAGCTCCCTTATACACAGTATGATGGGCCCGCAGCTCCCATATACACAGTATGATGTGTGCACAGCTCCCTTACACACAGTATGATGGCCTCACAGCTTCCTTATACACAGTATGATGGACTCCCAGCTCCCTTATACACTGTCTGATGGGCCTGCAGCTCCCGTACAAACAGTATGATTGGCCCGCAGCTCCCTTATACACAGTATGATTGGCCTGCAGCTCCCTTATACACAGTGTGATTGGCCCGCAGCTCCCTTATACACAGTATGATGGACCCGCAGCTCTGTTATACACAGTATGATTGGCCCACAGCTTCCTTATACATAGTATGATTGGCCTGCAACTCCCTTATACACAGTATGATGGACCCGCAGCTCCCATATACACAGTATGATGGACCCGCAGCTCCCTTATACACAGTATGGTGGACCCGCAGCTCCCTTATACACAGTATGATTGACCCACAGCTTCCTTGTACACAGTATGATTGGCCTGCCGCTCCCTTATACACAGTATGATGGACCCGCAGCTCCCTTATACACACTATGATTGGCCCACAGCTTCCTTATACATAGTATGATTCGCCAGCAGCTCCCTTATACACAGTATGCTGGACCCGCAGCTCCCTTATACACAGTATGATGGGCCCGCAGCTCCCTTATACACAGTATGATTGGCCCGCAGCTCCCTTATACACAGTATGATGTGCCCGCAGCTCCCTTATACACAGTATGATGGACCCGCAGCTCCCGTATACACAGTATGATGGGCTCGCAGCTCCCTTATACACAGTGTGATGGGCCCGCAGCTCTCTTATACACTGTCTGATGGGCCCGCAGCTCCCTTATACACAGTATGATTGGCCCACAGCTTCCTTGTACACAGTATGATTGGCCTGCCGCTCCCTTATACACAGTATGATGGACCCGCAGCTCCCTTATACACACTATGATTGGCCCACAGCTTCCTTATACATAGTATGATTGGCCCGCAGCTCCCTTATACACAGTATGCTGGACCCGCAGCTCCCTTATACACAGTATGATGGGCCTGCAGCTCCCTTATACACAGTATGATTGGCCCGCAGCTCCCTTATACACAGTATGATGTGCCCGCAGCTCCCTTATACACAGTATGATGGACCCGCAGCTCCCGTATACACAGTATGATGGGCTCGCAGCTCCCTTATACACAGTGTGATGGGCCCGCAGCTCTCTTATACACTGTCTGATGGGCCCGCAGCTCCCTTATACACAGTATGATGGGCCCACAGCTCCCTTATACACAGTATGATGGGCCCACAGCTCCCTTATACACAGTATGATGTGTGCACAGCTCCCTTACACACAGTATGATGGCCTCACAGCTCCCTTATACACAGTATGATGGGCTCGCAGCTCCCTTATACACAGTATGATGGGCCCGCAGCTCCCATATACACAGTATGATGTGTGCACAGCTCCCTTACACACAGTATGATGGCCTCACAGCTTCCTTATACACAGTATGATGGACTCCCAGCTCCCTTATACACTGTCTGATGGGCCTGCAGCTCCCGTACAAACAGTATGATTGGCCCGCAGCTCCCTTATACACAGTATGATTGGCCTGCAGCTCCCTTATACACAGTGTGATTGGCCCGCAGCTCCCTTATACACAGTATGATGGACCCGCAGCTCTGTTATACACAGTATGATTGGCCCACAGCTTCCTTATACATAGTATGATTGGCCTGCAGCTCCCTTATACACAGTATGCTGGACCCGCAGCTCCCATATACACAGTATGATTGGCCCACAGCTTCCTTATACATAGTATGATTGGCCTGCAGCTCCCTTATACACAGTATGATGGACCCGCAGCTCCCATATACACATTCTGATGGACCCGCAGCTCCCTTATACACAGTATGATGGACCCGCAGCTCCCTTATACATAGTATGATTGGCCCACAGCTTCCTTATACATAGTATGATTGGCCCGCAGCTCCCTTATACACAGTATGCTGGACCCGCAGCTCCCTTATACACAGTATGATGGGCCCGCAGCTCCCTTATACACAGTATGATTGGCCCGCAGCTCCCTTATACACAGTATGCTGGACCCGCAGCTCCCTTATACACAGTATGATTGGCCCACAGCTTCCTTATACATAGTATGATTGGCCCGTAGCTCCCTTATACACAGTATGATGGGCCCGCAGCTCCCTTATACACAGTATGATTGGCCCGCAGCTCCCTTATACACAGTATGCTGGTCCCGCAGCTCCCTTATACACAGTATGAGTGGCCTGCAGCTCCCTTATACACAGTATGATGTGCCCACAGCTCCCTTATACACAGTATGATGTGCCCGCAGCTCTCTTATACACAGTATGATGGGCCCGCAGCTCCCTTATACACAGTATGATGTGCCCGCAGCTCCCTTATACACAGTATGATGTGCCCGCAGCTCCCTTATACACAGTATGATGGACCCGCAGCTCCCGTATACACAGTATACGCAGTATTTTCTGCACCATGTGCACTGCGGATTTGGTTTTCCATAGGTTTACATGGCACTGTAAACCAGATGGAAAACTGCTGCAAATCCGCAGCGGGCAATCCGCACCGTGTGCACACCGCCTGAGAGTGAGAAGGAGGCCAGAACGAGGCTCCCACAGACTCACACTGATTAGTGACCTCTGCGCTGCTCCATGAAACACTGGAGCCTCGGACAGGTCACACACTGCAGGAGACGGAGCCGAGCGGAGACAAAAACAGATGAAAACGCCGGAAGGTGAGTATCAGACAGGGGGCAGGGGACGGGGATTGTCAGCACCGCTCCAGCAATGAAATAAAAAATAATGCTGGAGTGGTGCTGTAAATGTGATGCAGCTCTTGGTTACTGTATGCGGGCTCCTTATACTAATACTCATAAAAGACCCAGGTGGTACGCATCAAAAGCCCCCTATCCCCCCATCTCCAGCCTCCCCAGACAGCAGATATTACATGATGGAGTACATATAATATAATAACAAAACATTATAATATTCAGCCTCCAGTGCCCTGTCTCCCCTCCCCCACTTCAGCCACAATGCCCCCATCATCTCACATCCACCCCTCAGTGCCCTGTCCCACCTCATCCACCTTCTGCCCTCACAACACCCAAATGGTCTCACATCCACCCTGCAGTCCCCTGTCCCCTCACTCACTTTCAGCCCCCACAATACCCCAACGGTCTCACAGTGACATACTTGAATTTAATAAACCTGATAAGTCCCATCCCCACTTACTGATAAAGTTTGCACTGCAGTCAGGACCAGGAAGTGTAAGTGAAATGCAGGTGGGCACTAGGACCCAGCGTGCCTGAGCCAATCCCAGCGTGCACAGAGTGAAGAAAACTGCAGCCAGGAAAAGCTTCATCATCAGGTCAGAGGGGGCGAAACCGTTCACTGCAGGGGGGAAACTGCAGCCGGCCACTGTGCTAGCAGCGTGCAGAGTCTCCGTCAGACAGCAGCAGACATTATACTGCTCTGCTCCTATGCGGTGTTCTGCCTCGTCACAGAAGTGGCCCTGCCCTGGCTCCCGGTGGGCCCCTTCATTTGACAGGGCCTGGGGCGATGGCCCCCTCTGCCCCCCCAGTAGCTACGCTACTGATATATATATATATATATATATATATATATATATATATATATATATATACATACACAGTGGGGCAAAAAAGTATTTAGTCAGTCAGCAATAGTGCAAGTTCCACCACTTAAAAAGATGAGAGGCGTCTGTAATTTACATCATAGGTAGACCTCAACTATGGGAGACAAACTGAGAAAAAAAAATCCAGAAAATCACATTGTCTGTTTTTTTATCATTTTATTTGCATATTATGGTGGAAAATAAGTATTTGGTCAGAAACAAAATTTCATCTCAATACTTTGTAATATATCCTTTGTTGGCAATGACAGAGGTCAAACGTTTTCTGTAAGTCTTCACAAGGTTGCCACACACTGTTGTTGGTATGTTGGCCCATTCCTCCATGCAGATCTCCTCTAGAGCAGTGATGTTTTTGGCTTTTCGCTTGGCAACACGGACTTTCAACTCCCTCCAAAGGTTTTCTATAGGGTTGAGATCTGGAGACTGGCTAGGCCACTCCAGGACCTTGAAATGCTTCTTACGAAGCCACTCCTTCATTGCCCTGGCGGTGTGCTTTGGATCATTGTCATGTTGAAAGACCCAGCCACGTTTCATCTTCAATGCCCTTGCTGATGGAAGGAGGTTTGCACTCAAAATCTCACGATACATGGCCCCATTCATTCTTTCATGTACCCGGATCAGTCGTCCTGGCCCCTTTGCAGAGAAACAGCCCCAAAGCATGATGTTTCCACCACCATGCTTTACAGTAGGTATGGTGTTTGATGGATGCAACTCAGTATTCTTTTTCCTCCAAACACGACAAGTTGTGTTTCTACCAAACGGTTCCAGTTTGGTTTCATCAGACCATAGGACATTCTCCCAAAACTCCTCTGGATCATCCAAATGCTTTCTAGCAAACTTCAGACGGGCCCGGACATGTACTGGCTTAAGCAGTGGGACACGTCTGGCACTGCAGGATCTGAGTCCATGGTGGCGTAGTGTGTTACTTATGGTAGGCCTTGTTACATTGGTCCCAGCTCTCTGCAGTTCATTCACTAGGTCCCCCCGCGTGGTTCTGGGATTTTTGCTCACCGTTCTTGTGATCATTCTGACCCCACGGGGTGGGATTTTGCGTGGAGCCCCAGATCGAGGGAGATTATCAGTGGTCTTGAATGTCTTCCATTTTCTAATTATTGCTCCCACTGTTGATTTCTTCACTCCAAGCTGGTTGGCTATTGCAGATTCAGTCTTCCCAGCCTGGTGCAGGGCTACAATTTTGTTTCTGGTGTCCTTTGACAGCTCTTTGGTCTTCACCATAGTCGAGTTTGGAGTCAGACTGTTTGAGGGTGTGCACAGGTGTCTTTTTATACTGATAACAAGTTTAAACAGGTGCCATTACTACAGGTAATGAGTGGAGGAAAGAGGAGACTCTTAAAGAAGAAGTTACAGGTCTGTGAGAGCCAGAAATCTTGATTGTTTGTTTCTGACCAAATACTTATTTTCCACCAGAATATGCAAATAAAATGATAAAAAAACAGACAATGTGATTTTCTGGATTTTTTTGTCTCAGTTTGTCTCCCATAGTTGAGGTCTACCTATGATGTAAATTACAGACGCCTCTCATCTTTTTAAGTGGTGGAACTTGCACTATTGCTGACTGACTAAATACTTTTTTGCCCCACTGTATATATATATATACTATATATATATATATATATATATATATATATATATATATATATATATATATATATATATATATATATACAGTACAGACCAAAAGTTTGGACACACCTTCTCATTTAAAGGTTTTTCTGTATTTTTATGACTATGAAAATTGTACATTCACACTGAAGGCATCAAAACTATAAATTAACACATGTGGAATTATATACTTAACAAAAAGTGTGAAACAACTGAAAATATATCTTATATTCTAGGTTCTTCAAAGTAGCCATCTTTTGCTTTGATGACTGCTTTGCACACTCTTGGCATTCTCTTGATGAGCTTCAAGAGGTAGTCACCAGAAATGGTCTTCCAACAATCTTGAAGGAGTTCCCAGAGATGCTTAGCACTTGTTGGCCCTTTTGCCTTCACTCTGCGGTCCAGCTAACCCCAAACCATCTCGATTGGGTTCAGGTCTGGTGACTGTGGAGGCCAGGTCATCTGGCGTAGCACCCCATCACTCTCCTTCTTGGTCAAATAGCCCTTACACAGCCTGGAGGTGTGTTTGGGGTCATTGTCCTGTTGAAAAAGAAATGATGGTCCAACTAAACGCAAACCGGATGGAATAGCATGCCACTGCAAGATGCTGTGGTAGCCATGCTGGTTCAGTATGCCTTCAATTTTGAATAAATCCCCAATGGTGTCACCAGCAAAGCACCCCCACACCATCACACCTCCTCCTCCATGCTTCACGGTGGGAACCAGGCATGTAGAGTCCATCCGTTCATCTTTTCAGCGTCGCACAAAGATTCATCAGACCAAAGCACAGATTTCCACTGGTCTAATGTCCATTCCTTGTGTTCTTTAGCGCAAACAAGTCTCTTCTGCTTGTTGCCTGTCCTTAGCAGTGGTTTCCTAGCAGCTATTTTACCACGAAGGCCTGCTTCACAAAGTCTCTTCATAACAGTTGCTGTAGAGATGTGTCTGCTGCTAGAACTTTGTGTGGCATTGACCTGGTCTCTAATGTGAGCTGCTGATAACCTGCGATTTCTGAAGCTGGTGACTCGGATAAACTTATTCTCAGAAGCAGAGGTGACTCTTGGTCTTCCTTTCCTGGGACGGTCCTCATGTGAGCCAGTTTCTTTGTAGCGCTTGATGGTTTTGCCACTGCAATTGGGGACACTTTCAAAGTTTGCCCAATTTTTTGGACTAACTGACCTTCATTTCTTAAAGTAATGATGGCCACTCGTTTTTCTTTACTTAGCTGCTTTTTTCTTGCCATAATACAAATTCTAACAGACTATTCAGTAGGACTATCAGCTGTGTATCCACCAGACTTCTGCTCAACACAACTGATGGTACCAACCCCATTTATAAGGCAATAAATCCCACTTCTTAAACCTGACAAGGCACACCTGTGAAGTGAAAACCATTCCCGGTGACTACCTCTTGAAGCTCATCAAGAGAATGCCAAGAGTGTGCAAAGCAGTCATCAAAGCAAAAGGTGGCTACTTTGAAGAACCTACAATATAGACATAATTTCAGTTGTGTCACACTTTTTTGTTAAGTATATAATTCCACATGTGTTAATTCATAGTTTTGATGCCTTCAGTGTGAATGTACAATTTTCATAGTCATGAAAAAACAGAAAGATCTTTAAATGAGAAGGTGTGTCCAAACTTTTGGTCTGTACTGTATATATATATATATATATATATATATATATATATATATATATACTGTATATATGTATATATACACTCACCGGCCACTTTATTAGGTACACCATGCTAGTAACGGGTTGGACCCCCTTTTGCCTTCAGAACTGCCTCAATTCTTCGTGGCATAGATTCAACATGGTGCTGGAAGCATTCCTCAGAGATTTTGGTCCATATTGACATGATGGCATCACACAGTTGCCGCAGATTTGTCGGCTGCACATCCCAAAGATGCTCCATACAAGGCAGGATGGATCCATGCTTTCATGTTGTTTACGCCAAATTCTGACCCTACCATCCGAATGTCGCAGCAGAAATCGAGACTCATCAGACCAAGCAACGTTTTTCCAATCTTCTACTGTCCAATTTCGATGAGCTTGTACAAATTGTAGCCTCAGTTTCCTGTTCTTAGCTGAAAGGAGTGGTACCCGGTGTGGTCTTCTGCTGCTGTAGCCCATCTGCCTCAAAGTTCGACGCACTGTGCGTTCAGAGATGCTCTTAGGCCTACCTTGGTTGTAACGGGTGGCGATTTGAGTCACTGTTGCCTTTCTATCAGCTCGAACCAGTCTGCCCATTCTCCTCTGACCTCTGGCATCAACAAGGCATTTCCGCCCACAGAACTGCCGCTCACTGGATTTTTTTTCTTTTTCGGACCATTCTCTGTAAACCCTAGAGATGGTTGTGCGTGAAAATCCCAGTAGATCAGCAGTTTCTGAAATACTCAGACCAGCCCTTCTGGCACCAACAACCATGCCACGTTCAAAGGCACTCAAATCACCTTTCTTCCCCATACTGATGCTCGGTTTGAACTGCAGGAGATTGTCTTGACCATGTCTACATGCCTAAATGCACTGAGTTGCCGCCATGTGATTGGCTGATTAGAAATTAAGTGTTAACAAGAAGTTGGACAGGTGTACCTAATAAAGTGGCCGGTGAGTGTATATATATATATATATATATATATACAGTATATATATATATATATATATATATATATATATATACATATATATAGTGAGAGGTTCACACGCTTAGCCGCTTCTTCGGGTAGACAAAGGAACACTTTGGTGCTCAAACACCTGCTGGTTTATTAACGTCAGCATACACCGATGCAGGGTTCAAAAAACAAAAGCAGAACCGTCCTGGTTTAATGGAAAACAGATAAAGTAGCACAGAGTCCTTTATCTGCATGGTTCACCAGCAGCAGTTATCCTACACAGTCCTTAGTTCCTCTGGGAGCTATCTGGGAGTTCTTGCTCTCCAAAAACACGAACACCACTGACTCATGGCCAGGTATTTAACAACCCATGTGATGATCACATGACCTTGACAATCACACAGGTCCTGTCAGGACTCTGCAGGTAGAGATACGGTGAACCCCTCCCGCCCACTGTATTGAGGTCCACTAAAACCAGCCCGTAACATAGATTCCTATTAACCCTCTCAGCACTTAGCATGCTGGAGGAAAAAAAAAACCCTGGTTTTACATCACTGACTGCAGTATGCGTAGTGACAAGTGTCTCCCTTCACATAATATGCCTGTGACTCTGACATAATATATATATATATAAACAGATATATAAACAATGGGTACAGAAAGTATTCAGACCCCTTTACATTTTTCACTCTTTGTTTCATTATAGCCATTTGTAAATTCAAAAAAAGTTCATTTTTTCACATTAATGTACACTCTGCACCCCATCTTGACTGAAAAAAAGAGAAATGTAGACATTTTTGCAAATTTAATAAAAAAGAAAAACTGAAATATCACTAGGCAGGGCCAGATTGGCATTCTGGCAATTCTGGCAAATGCCAGAAGGGCCTGTCTGGTTGTGGGCCACCTTGTCTACTTCGTTGTTAACAGAAACTATGTTCTCAAGACACCCATACTGTTAAGAGTTGTGACGGAGGTATCATTAGAAATATCGGTCTTGTAGTAAATCTTGCTTTCCTCCATGGAGGATAATATTAGTAATATATCCCATCTGGTGCTTGGGGATGAGGACAGCATGGCCTGTCTGATTTCAAATGCCAGGGCTGAATTTCAGTGCCAGTCCATACCTGTCACATGGTCTTAAGTATTCAGACTCTTAGCTCAGACACTCATATTTAAGTCACATGCTGTCCATTTTCTTGTGATCCTCCTTGAGATGGTTCTGCTCCTTCATTTGAGTCCAGCTGTGTTTAATTAAACTGCTAGGACTTGATTTGGATAGGCACACACCTGTCTATGTAAGACCCCACAGCTCACAGTGCATGTCAGACCAAATGAGAATCATGAGTTCAAAGGAACTGGTCAAGGAGCTCAGAGACAAAATTGTGGCAAGGCACAAATCTGGCCAAGTTTACAATAGAAATTTCTCTAGTACTCAAGGTTCCTAAGAGCACAATCGCCTCCAAAATCCTTAATTAGAAGAAGTTTGGGACCACCAGAAGTCTAACTAGACCTGGCCGTCCAGCCGAACTGAGCAATCTTGGGAGAAGATCATTGGTGAGAGAGGTAAAGAAGAACCACAAGAACATTGTGGCTGAGCTCCAGAGATGCAGTATAGAGATGGGAGCAAGTTCCACAATGTCAACTATCACTGCATGTCATGGTTTGTCTGGGATGCTTAGGTCAGGAGTTGCTGGGGTTAATTTTGGAAGCCTCCCTTTGGTTTCAGTGAGGCTTTTTATAGCCTCTTTGTGGATGTAGGCGTTGTCAGTTATACTTCTGCCCTCGGCTGAGTACGTCGACCCCCGTGTGCCTTTGTGCCTGAGTCCTCTTCTGTATGTTTGGTTCTGACCTGGCTTGTTTCCCGTTGTGATTTTGCCTACTGATTCTGTACCTCATCTGCTTCTCTGGTTTCTGACTTTGGCTGTGTCTTAGGGTTTTGCTACTTGTCTTCTGATTCGGTACTTCCTCATCCGTCCTGGCTTTTCTGACCCTGGCTGTCTGCTGTGCGCTCAGCTGTCTCCTCCGGCAGCTTTGCGCTAGGCCCTGCCCCCTCTCCCTGTGATCTACGGTCACATGTTCGCAGGTCCTGTTCCCGGATTCCACTCTGCCTGCACTACAGTATTGCTGTCACTACCCCCCGTTCCTGGACAGCATGGCTTCCACTGTCCATCCTGGAACATCTGTGACTCTGATCTCCCACTGCTCAGGCTCCTGGTGGGTGTTCATCTGGCAGGTCTTGATATTATAACAGACCATATCTGCTGTTTTGCCCTTTTTTCCTTCTGTGGAGTGTTGGGGGAATATGCATCCCCTGCAGGCTCTGCCTGAGCAGGTTAAACACCTGACTCAGATGTTTCAAAAGCTAATTGTAGAGCAGCGGACCATGGCACAGTCTCAGAAGCCATTAGCTGATACTGTGCAAGGGGCCTTTTCTTCAGGGGCCCTAGGGACTGGGGGTCGGGATGTTGCTCTGGTGCCCCTTGAACCCCCCGTTAAGTTGCCAGATTTCTTCTCAGGAGATAAGAAGGAATTCAGAATTTTCAAGGAGGGGTGCAAACTTTTTTTTCTTTAAGACCCCGATCCTCTGGGGATGAAGGGCAGAAGGTGGGGGTGGTTATATCCTTACTTAGAGGGGCTCCTCAAGCCAGGGCTTTCTCCCTTTCTCACAGGCCCCTGAGACCTGAGAGATTGACTGTGGATGCTTTCTTTGAGTCTCTGGGGCATATTTATGATGAACCAGACCGAGTGCACCTGGCCGAGGATATGGTGATGAATGTGTGTCAGGGGAAGCACTCAGCCGAGTGGTTTTGCTCAGAGTTCAGACGCTGGGCCGCGGAGGTCTTTTGGGACGATGCTGCCCTGTGGGGTTTGTTCCAGAAAGGCCTGTCTGAATGCCTAAAGGATTGCCTAGCACTTCACCCCCCCACCAGACTCTCTGGAGGACACCTTGATCCAGGCTATGCAGATGGATCGCAGACTGCAGGCTAGGGGAGTGATGCAGTACGAGACCCAATTGTTTTCCAATGGCAAAGGAACTTGTTCTTCCCCGAACCTATGGAGATTGGTGCCATCACCCTTAACCCTAGAACGCATACCCATAGAAATCTACACATTCACGCACCTGGGGCCTTTTAGGCCTGTTTACAATTATCATGGAATAACTCAAATAAAAATACTTTTCAAAGTTTATTGCAAAGTAAGGATGCATTCCCACTAGCGCAGGGGTCCGCCAGGACGGGATTCCGTAATGGATCTGACCTCCTGGTGACCCCAGCTAAGGCTGGCGGACACATACCTGGGGCCTCGCAGGCCTGCCAGGTTACTTGTTTTCTATTTTCTGTAAAATTACTTTAGTTAGAATTTTGAAACTCTAGGTATTCCTCAGGTATATAGTTGTTAGTAATTTCCAGTTGTTCATATATTTTTATGTTATAGGCATTTCGGTATAACAACCTTTTTTTGGGACTACCCTATATTCACGCACCTGGGGCCTTTTAGGTCTGTGTGCAAATAACACAGAATAACTCAAGTAAAAATACTTTTCAAAATGTATTTTACAATTGCAAGGTAAGGATGCATTCCACCTAGCGCTGGGGTCCGCCAGGAGGGGATCCGTAATGGATCTGACCTCCTAGTGACCCCAGCTAAGGCTGGCGGAATCCTGCCATTCCGGCAGCCTTAGCTGGAGTTACCAGGAGGTCAGATCCATTATGGATCCCCTTCTGGCGAACCCCAGCGCTACTGGGAACACAGCCTAAGATGTGTATATTTCAAAACATAATTATGTGCATAAAACAACAAAAAAGTAAGTAAACGGGCACGCCAAATATAGGCATTCTATATGCAATTTTTTTATGAAAACATTTTTTGGTTGTAGCAAACTTGGTGCAGGAATATTTATTTGTAACTTTACATATTCCCCCCGACAATTCTCGCATATTATTTTTTCGGCTGAATGTTCCTTGCACACATTTTGTCCGCAAGTAGAACAGAAACGCTCCGATTTTCTTTCCTTCTTTGCTGGACAAATATAGCAACGCTTTCTTTTTTTTTCTCTTTGCTCTGGATGTTCCAGAAAGCGTATTCCACATCGGATCATTGCCTCCGTAATTTGCCTTGATAAGCATATCATGCTGCTTCTCTCCATCATAGTAGGCATCAAAAGTTCATAACGAAGTTCTGTCAAAAATAGACGTCTCTTGTCTTTCCTGTTGGCATGGAATTCTGGATTAGTTTGACAATAAACAATGTAGCTATTGAGGGCTGACACATCAAGGATATTAGAAAAAAGGGCAACAGGCCAACGTTTAGTCTGCCTTTTGCACGAATACTCTCCAATCATTTCGTCCATCTTGTCGACACCTCCTTTTGTCTTATTATAATGCAGTATGATTTCAGTTTATTTTTTCCTGTCATTGGTGTCAATACTTCCATCATGATGCATTGTACTCAGTAATATCACGGATTTTTCTTTCTTGGCTTTATAAGACACCATTGTTGCTTGATTGCAGAAACCGAATACACTCTCGTAGATTGTTCGCTGTGCATTGTGCTTCATGATTGGAGGAATTTCGCGGCGGTTTGGCCTCATAGTACCAACAAGTGTAAGTTGCTTTTGAAGCAAAAAGTTGGCCATTTCAAAATTGGTAAAGTAATTATCCATTGTAATATTTTTTCCTGAATTGAAAATTGATAGAGCAAGTGTTTTTACTATGTCGGCACATAGGTCTTTCTGGACTGGAGCATCAGCTTCTTTGCCACAGTAAATCAGACCATTCATCCCATAATAGCTTGCTGAATCGCACATCCAGAAAATTTTTATGCCATACTTAGCTGGCTTACTGGGCATATACTGAATGAATTTGCAACGTCCCCTAAAGGCAAGAAGTTGCTCGTCCACTGTCACATTATCACTGGAATGGTAAAGCTTTGTACAGTTCTTGATAAAAAGATTCCAGATATAGCTAATAGGGGCTAATTTATCGGTTGCCAACCTCACAGGGCGAGTTCTCTTTTCATCAAAACGAAGGCATCTCCGAATACCCTCAAATCTATTGATGGACATAGTAGCTTTGTAGTGTGGATCTGCAAATGGGTTCTGAAATAACTCTGATTGGAACATGGTATGATTTTGTCGACCCTGCCAGAAGAGTAAGGCCAATATAAGCATATAGTTCCTCTTTAGTTATATTTTTCCATGTTTTTTTTCTTCCTGACGCGATACGTTTTCCTTCTACGTTAGTACACAAAACTACCTCATCTGCAATATCATCCGAAACAAATTTACAGAAAACATCTCTTTTGGACATGAATTGGGGAATTCCGACAGCTCCTTGAGCAACTCTAATAATGTTATGTGATGGGGTACGTGCAGGAACCGCAGCAGTACTGTTCCAAAAAATATTTGTTTTAGATGTTCTATTTGAACGTTCTGCTGGATCCACTACTTCTTCATCATCTGAAGAATCGCTGGATGATGAAGTTGATACATTAGCTGGTGGCATATACTCTTCATCAGACAAAGAAATTTCACTTTCTTCATCACTATTGAAAACAATCTCCTCGATTTCATGGTCAGTCAATCCCCTGGAAGTAGACTGTGCCATTGTAATTTTAGATGTCAGTAAACTAAAAAGAAAAAAATATATATTACAATCAGGCTTGTGCACTGTAAACAGTATGTGATAAGACTCTTTGTTAGGGTCCCAGCACACCAAGCGATATAACGCTGGTAAAGTGCAGCCCCCCTCCTCTTACCTTCAACAGATCACTTTCTTGTAGTGCAGTAGAAGCCTCTGGTTTTGGAGCTCAGAAAGTTTCTATTTCCAGACAAAAGAAAGCTGACTTCTTCCTCCAAAGTCTCTCCAGCAATTAGGACAAAAAGACCTGCCATGAGGTCAGAGACACATGACTTTGTGAGGGAGCCTCCCTTCCAAGATCACATGACCATGTTGTCATGCAGAATCCACACTCTTCCCAGCAATAGCAGAGTCATAAAAGTTCTTCCCCAGCAACAATACAGACAAAAAGACTGAGTATCACATGTAAACCTAGTACAGGCCTAAAAGGCCCCAGGTGCGTGAATATGGGGTAGTCCCAAAAAAAGGTTGTTATACCGAAATGTCTGTAACATAAAAATATATGAATAACTGGAAATTACTAACAACTATATACCTGAGGATTACCTAGATTTTCAAAATTCTAACTAAAGTACTTTTACAGAAAATAGAAAACAAGTAACCTGGCAGGCCTGCGAGGCCCCAGGTATGCGTTCTAGGGTTAAGGAGAATGGCTTGTACTGGGGATGCCATGGTTACAACAGTTTTCCAAACAGGCTCATTCCATACCTTTAACAGCCTTACCTTCGGCGGAAACCTTGTCCAAATGTTTTCTTCAACATGTCGTATGATTGCATGGTGTGCCATTGAATGTGGTGTCTGACAGGGGGGTGCAATTTGTGGCTAAATTTTGGTGGGCATTTTGTAAGAAGTTGGGTATCTCCCCGTCTTTCTCTTCAGCATATCATCCTGAAAGTAACGGCCAAACTGAGCATACCAATCAATCCCTTGAACAGATCCTTCGGTGTTTAACTTCTGTTTTGCAGGATGACTGGTGTGATGCTTTGCCCCTAGCGGAATTTGCGTTTAACAATCAAGTTAATCAATCCACTGGGAAATCCCCATTTCTGATCAATTATGGGTTTAACCCTCATTTCAGAGGATTCTCTCGATTGGATTCTCGGTGTCCTGGGGCAGAGGGGTGCATCAGTAGGCTCAGTAATTTGTGTTTGGAGGTCCGGCGTAATATCTCCAGGGCTCAGGGGAAGCATATATTTTTTGTAGATAGAAAAAGAATCAAGGGTCAGGTGTTACAGCTCGGTGACAAGGTGTGGCTTTCCACTCTGAACATGAGTCTCAGGGTACCATCGTCAAAGTTGGCTCCAAAGTTTATCGGTCCTTATGAGTAGGGTTGAGCGACTTTTATTTTTATAGGATCGGGTCGGGTTTCATGAAACCCGACTTTCTCAAAAGTCGGGTCGAGTGAAATCGGCCGATCCTATAAAAAAGTCGGGGTCGGGGTCGGCCGAAACGCGAAACCCAATGCAGTGCAATGGGATACTATGGTTCCCAGGGTCTGAAGGAGAGGAAACTCTCCTTCAGGCCCTGAGATCCATATTTAAGTGTAAAATAAAGAATTAAAATAAAAAATATTGATATACTCACCTCTCCGACGCGCCCTGGTAGTAATTGGCATCTTCCGTTCCTAAGAATGGCGCTTGAAAGACCTTTCGATGACGTCACGGCTTGTGATTGGTCGCGGCGGCCCACGTGACCGCTGAGCGACCAATCACAACAAGCCGTGACGTAATTCTCAGGTCCTAAATTCCTCATTCTAGGAATTTAGGCCATGAGAATTACGTCACGTGTTATGATCCCTAGTGGCTGAGGATCACAAATAGATCAGCAAGTGATTAAACTAAGGACGAGCTCTAGGGAGATGGTAACTGGACTGATCGCAAATCTGAACCTATCCAAAACAACTAGAGGTAGCCGGTGAACGTGCCTAAAAAATTCCTAGACGTCTCGAGCCAGCCTGAGGAACTAGCTACCCCTAAAGAGAAAGAAAGACCTCGCTTGCCTCCAGAGAAATAATCCCCAAAGATATAGAAGCCCCCAACAAATATTAACGGTGAAGTAAGAAGAAGGCACATACATAGGGATGAAATCAGATTCAGCAAAAGAGGCCCACTAGTACTAGAAAGCAGAAAATAGAGCAGGGGTCTATGCGATCAATAAAAAACCCTTACAAAATATCCATCCTGAGATTTCAAGAACCCACACACCAACTAACGGTGTGTGGGGAGAAACTCAGCCCACTAGAGCAACCAGCAAGCGAGGGAATTACATTTTAGCAAGCTGGAACAGAAAACATGATAAACACTGCTGATCAAAAAATGAGCAAACAAAACTTAGCTTATCCTGGATGGACTGGGAGCAAGGTAGTCAGAAGGAATCTGAGTAGCACTGATTACATCGACAGCCAGCAACAAGTGGAAGTAAAACAGAGCTATATAGGAACCTCCCAGAGGATAACGAACCAGCTGATAGCCAGAGACCAGCAGGATAACAGGCAAAGCCACCAGGGGGAGCCCAAAGCAAAAGTCACACCATACCACCAGTGACCACAAGAGGGAGCCTGAACACAGAGTTCACAACAGTACCCCCCTTGAGGAGGGGTCACCGAACCCTCATGAAAACCACCAGGGCGATCAGGATGAGCCACATGGAAGGCACGAACCAAATCGGCTGCATGAACATCAGAGGCGACAACCCAAGAATTATCCTCCTGACCATAGCCCTTCTGTTGTGAATTTGGATTCTGGGCTCCCCCGGTGGCTACTGGTGGAATTGAACTGGTGTCTTCATCTTCTCTGTTCACCTGTTCCCATCAAGATGTGGGAGTCGCTATATAACCTTGCTGCTCTGTTAGTTGCTTGCCGGTCAACTATGTTATCAGAAGCCTCTCTGTGCTTGTTCCGGCTCCTAAACAACTACTAGATAAGTTGGGGAGGTTCAGACACGCACTGCGCATGTCCACGGACCCCAGGCCCCCAGTGGGACCAAATCAGAAGACTGTCATGATCTCAATGGCAAGAGAACATAGCATAAGCATATATAGGAACTAGCTCTTGGAAGATGGGAACTGAGCTGACCATGAACTAAACCTAACGCACATCTCGATGGATTTTATTTCAGATCTGCCTGTTTCTCAGAAGATGTCATACCTACCGGGTTCTAAGTGTGTTTTTGGGGTACAGAGGATTTCCTTTTTGGGATATATTTTTTCCCCCTCTTCCATTGAAATGGATCCTGTCAAGGTTCAAGCTATTTGTGATTGGACGCAGCCCTCTTCTCTTAAGAGTCTTCAGAAATTTTTGGGCTTTGCTAACTTTTATCGTCGATTTATTGCTGGTTTTTCGGATATTGCTAAACCATTGACCGATTTGACTAAGAAGGGTGGGGTTCCCTGTGCCTGCGGGTCTGAATGAGTCCATGACAATGGCTATTCAGATCGATAGGCGTTTGCGGGAGCACAAACCAGTGCACCATCTGGCGGTGTCCACTGAGAAGTCGCCAGAGAGTATGCAGTGTGATAGAATTCTGTCCCGAAGCGAGCGGCAGAATTTTAGACGGAAAAATGGGTTGTGTTTCTATTGTGGTGATTCTACTCATGTTATATCAGCATGCTCTAAGCGCACTAAAAAGCTTGGTAAATCTATGGTGGTGTTATGAGTTAATGCCAGAGTTTTAAAGTAATTTCTGGATGGTGTTTTTGGATAGGGTTTTCAGCTGACCATGAAAGTGTCCTTTCTGTCTTCTGCTATTTAGTAAGTGGACCTCAAATTTGCTAAACCTATTTTCATACTACGTTTGTTATTTCATCTCAACTCACCGCCAATACATGTGGGGGGCCTCTGTCTCCTTTCGGGGTATTTCTCTAGAGGTGAGCTAGGACTAATATTTTCCTCTGCTAGTTTTATTTAGTCCTCCGGCTGGTGCTGGGCATCTAGAATCAACGTAGGCATGCTACCCGGCCACTGCTAGTTGTGCGTTAGGTTTAGTTCATGGTCAGCTCAGTTCCCATCTTCCAAGAGCTAGTTCCTATATATGCTTATGCTATGTTCTCTTGCCATTGAGATCATGACAGTCTTCTGATTTGGTCCCACTGGGGGCCTGGGGTCCGTGGACATGCGCAGTGCGTGTCTGAACCTCCGCCTCGCACTCGTCTCCCTGCGCCTTCTTCAGACTGTGCGCCATCAGCTGATCCCTAATAGCATGCCGCGGCCGTGACGCCGCGCGGTCTGGGGGGGCCGTGGGGAGGGGGGTGGGAGGCGAGGATGTGCACTGCGCATGGCCACGGATCCCGGGCCCGCGGTGGGATTACATTAGACGACACTGCGAGGCGGAGGTTCAGACACGCACTGCGCATGTCCACGGACCCCAGGCCCCCAGTGGGACCAAATCAGAAGACTGTCATGATCTCAATGGCAAGAGAACATAGCATAAGCATATATAGGAACTAGCTCTTGGAAGATGGGAACTGAGCTGACCATGAACTAAACCTAACGCACAACTAGCAGTGGCCGGGTAGCATGCCTACGTTGATTCTAGATGCCCAGCACCAGCCGGAGGACTAAATAAAACTAGCAGAGGAAAATATTAGTCCTAGCTCACCTCTAGAGAAATACCCCGAAAGGAGACAGAGGCCCCCCACATGTATTGGCGGTGAGTTGAGATGAAATAACAAACGTAGTATGAAAATAGGTTTAGCAAATTTGAGGTCCACTTACTAAATAGCAGAAGACAGAAAGGACACTTTCATGGTCAGCTGAAAACCCTATCCAAAAACACCATCCAGAAATTACTTTAAAACTCTGGCATTAACTCATAACACCACCATAGATTTACCAAGCTTTTTAGTGCGCTTAGAGCATGCTGATATAACATGAGTAGAATCACCACAATAGAAACACAACCCATTTTTCCGTCTAAAATTCTGCCGCTCGCTTCGGGACAGAATTCTATCACACTGCATACTCTCTGGCGACTTCTCAGTGGACACCGCCAGATGGTGCACTGGTTTGTGCTCCCGCAAACGCCTATCGATCTGAATAGCCATTGTCATGGACTCATTCAGACCCGCAGGCACAGGGAACCCCACCCTTCTTAGTCAAATCGGTCAATGGTTTAGCAATATCCGAAAAACCAGCAATAAATCGACGATAAAAGTTAGCAAAGCCCAAAAATTTCTGAAGACTCTTAAGAGAAGAGGGCTGCGTCCAATCACAAATAGCTTGAACCTTGACAGGATCCATTTCAATGGAAGAGGGGGAAAAAATATATCCCAAAAAGGAAATCCTCTGTACCCCAAAAACACACTTAGAACCCGGTAGGTATGACATCTTCTGAGAAACAGGCAGATCTGAAATAAAATCCATCGAGATGTGCGTTAGGTTTAGTTCATGGTCAGCTCAGTTCCCATCTTCCAAGAGCTAGTTCCTATATATGCTTATGCTATGTTCTCTTGCCATTGAGATCATGACAGTCTTCTGATTTGGTCCCACTGGGGGCCTGGGGTCCGTGGACATGCGCAGTGCGTGTCTGAACCTCCCCAACTTATCTAGTAGTTGTCTAGGAGCAGGAACAAGCACAGAGAGGCTTCTGATAACATAGTTGACCGGCAAGCAACTAACAGAGCAGCAAGGTTATATAGCGACTCCCACATCTTGATGGGAACAGGTGAACAGAGAAGATGAAGACACCAGTTCAATTCCACCAGTAGCCACCGGGGGAGCCCAGAATCCAAATTCACAACACCCTTCCATTTAACCAAATACTGGAGCCTCCGTCTAGAAATACGAGAATCCAAGATCTTCTCCACCACGTATTCCAATTCTCCCTCAACCAGCACCGGGGCAGGAGGCTCAACCGGAGGAACCACAGGCACCACATACCTCCGCAACAACGAGCGATGGAACACATTATGAATAGCAAATGATGCTGGGAGGTCCAGACGAAATGACACAGGGCCAAGGACTTCCAGAATCTTATAAGGACCGATAAACCGAGGCTTGAACTTAGGAGAGGAGACCTTCATAGGAACGAAGCGAGAAGACAACCACACCAAGTCCCCAACGCAAAGTCGGGGACCCACACAGCGACGGCGGTTGGCAAAGAGCTGAGCCTTCTCTTGAGACAGCTTCAAATTGTCCACCACATGATTCCAAATCTGATACAACCTATCAACCACAACATCCACTCCAGGACAGTCAGAAGGCTCCACCTGACCCGAGGAAAAACGAGGATGAAACCCCGAATTACAAAAGAAAGGAGAAACCAAAGTAGCAGAACTAGCCCGATTATTAAGGGCAAACTCGGCCAACGGCAAAAAAGTAACCCAGTCGTCCTGATCAGCAGAAACAAAACATCTTAAATAAGTCTCCAAGGTCTGATTAGTTCGCTCGGTTTGGCCATTCGTCTGAGGATGGAAGGCTGACGAAAAAGACAAATCAATGCCCAATTTAGCACAAAAGGTCCGCCAAAATCTAGACACAAACTGGGATACTCTGTCAGAAACAATGTTCTCAGGAATCCCGTGCAAACGAACCACATTTTGAAAAAACAGTGGAACCAACTCGGAGGAGGAAGGCAACTTAGGCAAGGGCACCAAATGGACCATCTTAGAAAAACGTTCACACACCACCCAGATGACAGACATTCTCTGAGAGACAGGGAGATCTGAAATAAAATCCATGGAAATGTGCGTCCAAGGCCTCTTCGGGACAGGCAAAGGTAACAGCAAACCACTGGCTCGAGAACAGCAAGGCTTAGCCCGAGCACAAATTCCACAAGACTGCACAAAGGAACGCACATCCCGCGACAAGGAAGGCCACCAAAAAGACCTGGCCACCAAGTCTCTGGTACCAAATATTCCAGGATGGCCCGCCAACACCGAAGAATGAACCACGGAGATGACTCTGTTGGTCCATCTATCCGGGACAAACAGTCTCTCCGGTGGACAGCGATCAGGTCTATCCGCCTGAAACTCTTGCAGCACACGTCTCAAATCTGGGGAGATGGCAGACAAAATCACCCCTTCTCTAAGAATACCAGCCGGCTCTGAATCTCCAGGAGAGTCAGGCACAAAACTCCTAGAAAGAGCATCAGCCTTCACATTCTTCGAACCAGGCAGGTACGAAACCACGAAATCAAAACGAGAGAAAAACAATGACCAACGAGCCTGTCTGGGATTCAGCCGCTTGGCCAACTCGAGATAAATCAAATTCTTGTGATCAGTCAAGACCACCACACGATGCTTAGCTCCCTCGAGCCAATGTCGCCACTCCTCAAATGCCCACTTCATAGCCAACAACTCCCGATTACCGACATCATAATTCCGCTCGGCAGGCAAAAACTTTCTTGAAAAGAAAGCACATGGCTTCATCACAGAGTCATCGGAGCTTCTCTGCGACAAAACAGCCCCCGCTCCAATCTCGGAAGCATCAACCTCCACCTGGAAGGGAAGTGAGACATCTGGCTGACATAAGACCGGAGCCGAAGAAAACCGGCGCTTCAGCTCCCGAAAGGCCTCCACAGCCGCAGAGGACCAATTAGTCACATCAGAACCTTTCTTGGTCAAATCCGTCAAAGGCTTAACAACACCAGAAAAATTAGCTATGAAGCGACGGTAAAAATTAGCAAAACCCAAGAACTTCTGAAGACTCTTAACCGATGTAGGCTGCGTCCAGTCATGAATAGCCTGAACCTTGACTGGGTCCATCTCAATAGTAGAAGGAGAAAAAATGAAACCCAAAAAAAGAAATCTTCTGGACTCCAAAAAGACATTTTGAGCCCTTCACAAATAAAGCATTGTCACGCAGGACCTGAAAGACCATCCTGACCTGCTTAACATGAGACTCCCAATCATCCGAAAAAACCAGAATATCATCCAGATACACAATCATAAACTTATCCAGATATTCACGGAAGATGTCGTGCATAAAGGACTGAAAGACTGAAGGTAAAGAAGAAACCTGGCACTCAACTTAATGCTCGTGTCAATTTAATGTAGTACACAAAACGTTTCGGTCCTATGTCCGGACCTTCATCAGTTACGTACTGCAAGAATGGAAAAATGGCTGATGACAACACGTGTCAAAGATACACGGTGGACTGCGCCTGTCCTATGCGCTGAAAAATTGTGGACGAATGGCTGTAATGGCCGTGGTGGCGTGTATAGGTGTCCAGACACGGTATCCCCTGCTAGTCTGGACACCTATACATCTACAAAGGCATTAACCGGGTAAGATGACAGGGAACAAATCAGGGTAACAGACAAAATGAACTTAGGCTGTAAAGTACCAATGGTGACAGATTTATCAACCTTTTTTTTGCGCTTAGAGCATGCTGAGATAACATGAGCTGAGTCACCACAGTAAAAGCACAACCCATTTTGCCGTCTATAATTTTGCCGTTCACTTCTAGTCAGAATTCTGTCACATAGATTCAGGTGTCTGTTCAGAAGACACCGCCAAATGGTGCACAGGTTTGCGCTCCTGCAACCGCCGATCAATCTGAATGGCCAGAGTCATTGACTCATTCAGACCTGCAGGCGTAGCGAACCCCACCATGACATTCTTAATGGCTTCAGAAAGACCTTCTCTGAAATTTGCAGCCAGGGCACACTCATTCCACTGAGTAAGCACCGACCATTTCCGAAATTTCTGGCAGTACACCTCTGCTTCATCTTGCCCCTGTGAGAGGTCCAATAACGCTTTTTCAGCCTGGTTCTCAAGATTAGGTTCCTCATAGAGCAATCCAAGGGCCAGAAAAAACGCATCCACACTGAGCAATGCAGGATCCCCTGGCGCCAATGCGAAGGCCCAATCTTGAGGGTCACCACGCAAAAAGGAAATAATAATCCTAACTTGCTGAACGGCATCACCAGAGGAACGAGGATTCAAAGAAAGAAACAACTTACAATTGTTCTTAAAATTTAGGAACCTAGATCTATCTCCAGAAAACAACTCCGGAATAGGTATCCTAGGCTCAGACATAGGACTGTGAATAACAAAATCCTGAATACTCTGAACTCTAGCAGCAAGATGATCCAGACTGGAAGCCAAGCTCTGGACATCCATGTCAGCAGCTGAACTCAGAGCCACACCAAGATTAAGAGGAGGAGAGAAGCTAGCACAGCAGCTAGACACACGGCAACAACAAGAAAAAAGAAAAAAAAAATTTCTCAAGGCTTCTTTTCTCCTGCTTCTGCCATGCAATTAACACTTTCAGGCCGGCTGTACTGTTATGATCCCTAGTGGCTGAGGATCACAAATAGATCAGCAAGTGATTAAACTAAGGACGAGCTCTAGGGAGATGGTAACTGGACTGATCGCAAATCTGAACCTATCCAAAACAACTAGAGGTAGCCGGTGAACGTGCCTAAAAAATTCCTAGACGTCTCGAGCCAGCCTGAGGAACTAGCTACCCCTAAAGAGAAAGAAAGACCTCGCTTGCCTCCAGAGAAATAATCCCCAAAGATATAGAAGCCCCCAACAAATATTAACGGTGAAGTAAGAAGAAGGCACATACATAGGGATGAAATCAGATTCAGCAAAAGAGGCCCACTAGTACTAGAAAGCAGAAAATAGAGCAGGGGTCTATGCGATCAATAAAAAACCCTTACAAAATATCCATCCTGAGATTTCAAGAACCCACACACCAACTAACGGTGTGTGGGGAGAAACTCAGCCCACTAGAGCAACCAGCAAGCGAGGGAATTACATTTTAGCAAGCTGGAACAGAAAACATGATAAACACTGCTGATCAAAAAATGAGCAAACAAAACTTAGCTTATCCTGGATGGACTGGGAGCAAGGTAGTCAGAAGGAATCTGAGTAGCACTGATTACATCGACAGCCGGCAACAAGTGGAAGTAAAACAGAGCTATATAGGAACCTCCCAGAGGATAACGAACCAGCTGATAGCCAGAGACCAGCAGGATAACAGGCAAAGCCACCAGGGGGAGCCCAAAGCAAAAGTTACACCATACCACCAGTGACCACAAGAGGGAGCCTGAACACAGAGTTCACAACAGTCACGGCTTGTGATTGGTCGCTGAGCGGTCACGTGGGCCGCCGCGACCAATCACAAGCCGTGACGTCATCGAAAGGTCCTTCACGCGCTCATTCTTAAGAAGGAAGGCTGCCGGAAAGAAGCCGAGGGTGAGTATGTTCCTATTAGGCATATACTCACCCTCGGACGCACCCTGCTTCTTTCCGGCAGCCTTCCTTCTTAAGAATCAGCGCGTGAAGGACCTTTCGATGACGTCACGGCTTGTGATTGGTCGCGGCGGCCCACGTGACCGCTCAGCGACCAATCACAAGCCGTGACGTAATTCTCATGGCCTAAATTCCTAGAATGAGGAATTTAGGACCTGAGAATTATGTCACGGCTTGTTGTGATTGGTCACTCAGCGGTCACGTGGGCCGCCGCGACCAATCACAAGCCGTGATGTCATCGAAAGGTCTTTCAAGTGCCATTCTTAGGAATGGAAGATGCCGGTTACCAGCGGCGATGTCCAGGCTGCGTCGGAGAGGTGAGCATATCAAAATTTTTTATTTTAATTCTTTATTTTACACTTAAATGTGGATTCCGATACCGAGTTCCGATATCGCAAACATATCGGAACTCGGTATCGGAATTCCAATACCAGATTCAGAAGATCGCCGACCTCATGGCCGACCCCACACAGGGGTCGGGTCGGGTTTCATGAAACCCGACTTTGCCAAAAGTCTGCGACTTCTGAAAATGGCCGACCCGTTTCGCTCAACCCTACTTATGAGGTTATTGAGGTGATTAATCCTGTGGCCTATCGTTTGCAACTCCCGGCGTCGTTGAAGCTTCATGATGTGTTTCATAGGTCTCTGTTGAAACCCTTGGGTTCTGTGATGGAAGATCTGGGATCAGTTCCTTCCCCATTGCTGGTGGAGGGAAACATGGAGTATGAGGTGGGACACTTTGTGGATTCCCGCATGGTCCGCAGATCATTGCAGTACTTAGTGCATTAGAAGGGTTATGAGCCAAAGGATTGGTCTTGGGTGCCTGCTCGTTTGGGGCACGCAGACCGTCTAGTTTGGGCTTTTCATACCAGGCATTCTGAGAAGCCTGGGGGTCCTGTAGCCCCCATTGAGAAAGGGGTACTGTCATGGTTTGTCTGGGATGCTTAGATCTGGAGTAACTGGGGTTAATTTTGGGAGCCTCCCTTTGGTTTCAGTGAGGCTTTTTATAGCCTCTTTGTGGATCTAGGCGTTGTCGGTTATACTTCTGCCCTCGGCTAAGTACGTCGACCCCCGTGTGCCTGTGGCTTTGTGCCTGAATCCTCTTCTGTATGTTTGGTTCTGACCTGTTTGGTTCTGACCTGCCTTGTTCCCCATTGTGATTTTGCCTACTGATTCTGTACCTCGCCTGCTTTTTTGGCTTCTGACTTTGGCTGTGTCTTAGGGTTTTGCTATTTGTCTTCTGATTCGGGACTTCCTCGTCCATCCCGGCTTTTCTGACCCTGGCCTGACTATTCTTCCCTTGCGCCCTTCCCTCCCTGGTGTCCCGTGGTTACAATTCTCCTTCGTACCTCAGGTATCTGCTGTGCGCTCAGCTGTCTCTGGCAGATTTGCGCTAGGCCCCGCCCCCTCTCCCCATGACCTACGGTCATGTGTTTGCAGGTCCTTTTCCCACATTCCAGAGATCCAGAGATGCAGTAGGGAGATGGGAGAAAGGTCCACAAAGTAAACTATCACTGTAGCACTCCGCCAGTCAGGCCTTTATGGCAGAGTGGCCCAACGGAAGCCTCTCCTCAGTGCAAGACATATGAAAGCCTGCATAGAGTTTGCTAAGAAACACATGAAGGACTCCCAGACTATGAGAAATAAGATTCTCTGGTCTGATGAGACAAAGATAGACCTTTTTGGTGATAATTCTAAGAGTAAGAATGGAGAAAACGAGGCACTGCTCTTCACTTGCCCAATACAATCCCAACAGTGAAACAGGGTGGTGGCAGCATCATGCTATGAGTGTATTTTTCAGCTGTAGGGACAGGATGACTGGTTGTCATTGAACAAAACATGAATGCTGTCAAGTACAGAGATATCATGGATGAAAACCTCTTCCAGAGTGCTCTGGACCTAAGACTTGGCTGAAGGTTCACCTTCCAACAAGACAATGACCCTAAGCACACAGCTAAAATAACAAAGGAGTTGCTTTAGAACAACTCTGTGATCATTCGTGACTGACTCAGCTAGAGCCCTGACCTAAACCCAATTGAACATCTTTGGAGAGACCTGAAAATGGCTGTCCACCAACGTTCACCATCCAACCTGACGGAACTGGAGTGGATCTGCAAGGAAGAATGGCAGAGGTTCACCAAATCCAGGTGTGAAAAACTTGTTGCATCATTCCCAAGAAGACTCATGGCTGTAATAGCTCAAAAGGATGCTTCTACTCAATACTGAGCAAAGGGTCTGAATACTTTTTTTAGGCAAGATGGGGTGCAGAGTGTACATTAATGTGAAAAAATGACCTTTTTTGAAATTACTAAAGGGCTGCAATGAAATAAAGAGTGAAAAATTTAAAGGGGTCTGAATGCTTTCCGTACCCACTGTATATATATAATATTGATGTTTATTCTATGTAAATAGATAGAACTGATAATTTACTGTCATTTTTTTTACTTACATTTAGTATTTTTTTATTTAAAAAAAAAAAACACTATTTATTTAGTTTGTTGCATTGTTTAATCACATTTTCTTACTTTGTATTGTTACTTTTCCCCCTTCTGTTCAATGATTTTGCTTATTCTTACTACAATATGATTTATTCCATTCAAGTCTAAAGGAATAAAAATCATCACTGCTCGGATTTTGCTTAGAATCACCGTTCATTTCTATTTTCTTGCTATTAAAAAAAAAATGAATAGAGAGAGAAAATGTCTTGCTGGGAGAAAATTGTGTTTATTGTCAATCTGAAGGAGAAGTGTGTGAAATCCATTATAAGATGAAGGCTTTATTATTGCTTGTAGATTCAGAAGGCGACCATTTTGCAGATTCAGAGTTCTGGGAATCAGCTCAATACTCGTTCTCATTTGTCAAATTTCAAGCGCTCTGTCCTAACTTTTGCTGTAGTACCGCTCACATGGTGTCAGGTGCAGCAACCCCCGACAATAAGCCATTATCAGAATCACTTGCCATCTTTTGTCACAGAATATGTTGACGTTCGGGAGGGACTGTGCAGTGTCGGAGCGGAACACAAACCAGAGCGCCTCCACCACTATTCAGCCCCAAACAATGTGTTACTGCAGGTAAAGGTAATGCGTGGCACCAAAGGGAAGGGAATATATGCAAGTGCTGGGTCAGAGAGACATACAGATGTGTCTGTCCCGAGCCTCATGCTACATTTTATGTTGTAGTTAACCATAGCATAACAACTTCTCCTCACTACAGGACATGACTTAAGGCTGTGTCCAGTCCTTGGAGCTTTTTGCAACCTCAATGTCGCAAAAGGTCACCGAGTCATGGAAACAACTGGAAGTCTTGGAGGTGCGGTGTGCAGTGGTAGAAAGAAAAGGTCCAAATGGTGAACAGTAGCGGCGCCTTAAAGGTGTTATTTTTATGTATTTAATTTTTTTAACAATACTCACTGCCCCTGCTGCCCCCATGCTCACCATCTGGTATTTTTCTTTCCGCTGCTTCTGCAGCTTCTTCATCCCATCCTCGCTGGCCACCTGCTGCTTTCCATCTGGTCCTCTTTTTTGTGCCCCAGCCGACCCAATGCTTGCCATCCGGTCCTCTTCTTTCTGTCGCGTCTCCAGCCTCTCTATCCATTCCTCTTCTCCCCCATGCCCTTCTGCTCATCATCAGGTCCTGTTCTTTCTTATGCTCCTCCAGCCTCTCCATCTGGACCTCTTCTTTCCCCCAGCCACCACACACCTCTCCATGTGGTCCTCCGCTTTCCACTGCTTTTCCTACCTCGCCATCCAATTCTCTTCTTTCTGCCACTACTCTGGCCTCTTTGGTTATACGGTTGTGATGTTAGCGTTGCAACATTTTTACAAGCACTGACCTCCAGGGCTGGGACACAAACAGAAGTCTTGGAGATGTGAAACACAGAAGCTGAAAGGAAAGGGCTTGAGGGGCTTTTTTTATCCAATACTCACCTAGCTGTCATGTCTTCTCTTTTATGTCGTTGGTCACTCCATATTTCTGGCCTTTTCACTTTAGGCCAGGACTTATATCCGTATCCATACCGGAATTAATGGCACATCATAAAGTTGTACATGGCTGGGAGTGTGGCATATAGTGAAGAGGCTGGAGATGTGGCACGTGATGGCAGAAAGAAGAGAACCAAAAAAAAGCAGCAAGAGAGGTCAGCGGTGAGATGAGTATGTTATGTGCAACTCCTAGTTGCATGTTCTGTCTTCATACACGTTGATACGGTGTGTGATCCAACATACAGCATAAACCACTTCTGTCTTCCGAAATAAGCAGACTGTTTTCTGTAGTCTAACTTGTTTATTGGTAACAGGTATTGAAATGCGGTAAAACTATAAGAATACAAATGATTTGGGTAAGTATTGGGCAAATAACAGCACAACTGATACTTATAACTAGCAGGGAAAGCATACAGGATGATGCAACTTCTACATGCAACTACATACAGTAACTGACAGATAATAGATTTCCCAGGTACTAGTTGCTATACAGTAATCACATTCTATAGAACACTATATTGCAAGAACAGGGATAGCAATCTTACCGGATAAACTAACCAGGGTGGTAAGTAAGTGAAGTAGTTCCAACACAGCAGATTAACACGAGTGTACAGGAAAATACACAGAGAGAAAAATGGGGGATTCCCCTATCCCATGATGCTTTGGTGCAACCCAGAATGCAACACTCTAATGATTACTAAGAAAAACACAGGTAATAAATGTATCCACCACTGGGTGGTGCTATAACACAGCAAAACCAAAACTATAGCAGTGAAACTTTAATGCTTGGACGAACCCCTGTCCTTCATTAGGAAGGGCAGAACACTCCCCGCTTGGCATCAACCGATGCCACCTACAGGTTCCTTTGGCGAAAACAGTAAGACAAGTTCCGCCACCGGTCTGAGGAATAGTTTACTTTCCCCAGACTTGCCTACTTTGACCTCGATCTTACGGACCTTCCCATCTTTGCTTGGGAATACTTTAGTGATGAGGCCTAGTGGCCACTCATTACGGTAGACTGGCTGTCTTTCATGAGAACGACATCACCGGTTTTGATGTTTGGTCTGTCGGTCTGCCACTTCTTCCTTGGTTGTAAGGTGGAGAGGTACTGCTTCCTCCATCTGTCCCAAAAGGTATTGGAGAGACTTTGGACTTGTCTCCATTGCCGTCTGTAAAGGTCCTTGTTGCTAAATTCTCCAGGTGGAGCACTGAGAACGCTGGCTTTCTGAGTAAGTAACATGGCAGGAGTGAGAATGGTCGGATCCTCAGAGTCACTAGAAAGCGAAGTCAATGGTCTGGCATTAATGATGGCCGAAACTTCTGCCAGGAATGTGGTCAAACTTTCATGTGTGAGTCTTGCGTTACCTGCTTGCAAGAGAATGGAATCAAGGATTCTGCGTGCCATTCCTATCATCCTCTCCCAATCACCTCCCATGTGAGAAGAGTGTGGCAGATTGAAAGTCCAGGTACACCCCTGCTCACTCAGGTATCTTTCCACACTGGTGGTGTCTAGGTTGGAAGGAATTTGAAGTTCTTTCACTGCTCCTATGAAGTTGGTACCTCTATCGGAGCGAATGTGCTTCACGGGACCTCTGATGGCGATGAAGCGTCGGAGTGCATTTATAAACCCTGAAGTGTCCATGGACTCAATTACTACGATGTGGACTGCTCTGATGGACATACAGGTGAACATAACCGCCCAGCGTTTGGCATTGGCCTGGACTCTTCTAGTGTTCCGTGCAACCACAGACCATGGCCCGAATACGTCCAGTCCGACGTTGGTAAAAGGAGGTTCTGTACTAAGTCTGTCTGGTGGGAGATTGTCCATCTTCGGCTTTTGAGTCCCGCCACGGAGTTTGCGACAAATCACGCAATTGTAAATGAGTTTACTCACGCATCGCTTTGCTCCGACTATCCATAGTCCAGCAGTTCGTAGATTTCCTTCGGTAAACAGTCGGCCCTGATGTTTCACCAAGACGTGGTGGTGTTGCACAAGCAGGGTCGTGACATGATGATGTCCAGGAATTATTATAGGGTGTTTCTCCCCAAATTCCACTTCAGCTTCTTGAAGACGACCTCCAATTCTTAACAGCCCATCCTGGTCAATGATTGGATCAAGCTTCTTCAAGACACTATCTCTAAAAACAGGTTGGCCTTTATTGAGGTTATCTAATTCTTTGGCATAACACTCACGTTGTATGGTGTGAATTATAACGTTCTTGGCATTTTCCATGTTTGGAACGGTAAATGCAAGCTTGCAGTGATGCCAACCCTTGCAAGGTTTCTGAATGGCGGGTGACGTTGACTTATAGGACCGAGCCACATGAATCAAACAAACGAGGGCACGAACAAGCGAGTTCCAAGTTGAGAACTTATTGAAATGGTGGGATTTGAGGTGATTGTCACCGTACGTAGAACGGATACCTGAGGGCGGATTTCCTCATCTGCTTCTGGATCTACCAGTTCAAAGATGTTTGACTCGTCCATGTATGGCGTCGAACGGTATAAGAATGTAGGGCCAGTAAACCAGGTCGTGTCCTTAAGGTGACTTGCTTCAACGGATCTGGTTGCGTGGTCCGCAGGATTGTGGTTTGTGGACACATAGTGCCACTGTTTAGGTTCGGTGGGTCTCCTGATCCTTAGCACCCAATTGCTGACATAGACATAGAAGCGACGAGTTTCATTGCAAATGTACCCCAGCACTACCTTGCTGTCAGTGTAGAACTCGACTTCTTTGATTTCCAGGTCCATTTCTGTCGAGATAAGCTCAGCTAACTCTACTGCTAGCACAGCTGCACAGAGTTCCAGTCTGGGTACTGTGTGTTCACGGAGTGGGGCCAGTTTTGTCCGGCTCATAACAAGCCTTACGTGGCATTGTTCATTGATGTCAGTTGTTTTCAAATATGCCACTGCCGCAATTGCTTTGGTTGAGGCATCGCAGAAGATACAAAGCCTTTGCATCTTGATTTCTGTTGATGGCACAGAAGCATATGGTCGTGCCATGTAGAGACTTGACAAGGCTTCTAAAGAGTTCTTCCATCTTACCCACAAGTCTCTTTTTTCGCTGGGAAGCGGATCATCCCAATCGGACGTCTCTCGGGTGAAGTCTCTCAACATCATTTTACCTTGGATAGTCACAGGGGTTACAAATTCCAGAGGATCGTACAAGCTGTTCACAATGGACAGGACGCCTCTATGCGTGAAGGGTTTCTCTTCTTCGCTGATCTGGAAGGTGAATGCATCCTTTTTCAAATCCCAGAGTAAACCCAGGCTCCGCTGCATGGGAAGGGAGTCCGTGCTTGAATCCAAGTCTTTTAAATCGGTTGAGTAATCTTGAGAGGGAAAGGCTGCCATTAGTTTCTGGCTGTTGGAAGCAATTTTGTGCAACCTCAAATTGGATGAAGCGAGCATTTCTTGTGCCATTTTCAGGAGACTGACTGCCGACTCCTCTGTGGGTGTGGATTTCAGGCAATCATCTACATAGAAATCCTTTTCCACAAAAGATCTTACATCCGATCCATACTTCGCTTCACCCTCTCTGGCTGAATGTCTAAGGCCATATATAGCGACAGCAGGGGAAGGGCTGTTCCCGAAGATTAGTGTTGAGCGATACTTTCCGATATCGGAAAGTATCGGTATCGGAAAGTATCGGCCGATACCGTCAAAATATCGGATCCAATCCGATACCGATACCCGATCCCAATGCAAGTCAATGGGACGAAAATATCGGAATTAAAATAAACCCTTTATAAACTTGTAGGTTCATTCTACATGAAGGAAAACAACTAAGAATAATGTAGGATGTATTGGGGGACGTGGCGGAGATATTAAAGGGACAGAGGTTTAGCCCAATGTAATAGAATAGCAGGATTTTTAATTTTTTTTTATGAAGTTCGGCGTTAGAAAGAATTTGACTATGTTATTTTTTTTTTTTTTTATGTCAGATATTGATGTTTCACTACTTCCACGCCCTTCACCTTCTTTTTTACTTCTCCCACGCTTTCTTCTTAATTATCCTCATCATCAGCTTCTTTGACATCAACTTCTTCACCTTATTCATCTTCTTCTTCATCTTCTACCTATTATTTTTTGGGTTACATTGTTCATATTCTTTTTATTTTACTATTATCTTCATCATATTCAACTTCTTCATCATATTCTTATTTGTGACAGGCATTCCCGTAGTTGTTATCTATAAAAGTTTGAAGATTACACCTTCCGTTCTGCCTGTCACAAACCAGTTACATTTGTCCGCGTTCAGTTTGGCCTGCAGCATCAGGCTTTATCCAGGGGCACCACGAGGAGGAACGGACTCACCCCCATACACTGCTTAGTCTTCTTCTGCTTATAATTTACATAATATTTTTTTGCTCTGATATTTTGTGTTATGCTTAATGTCCTTCTGCTCTTTGTTCTGCAGCCTCTTGTTCTTCTGCTTCTCGGTCTTCCAGGTCGTCGTCGTCTCCAGGGTCGTCGTCTCCGGGGTCGTCGTCATCGGGGTGGTCTCCGGGGTCGTCGTCATCGGGGTGGTCTTCAGGGTCATCGTCTCCAGGGTCGTCGTCATCACGGTGGTTGTCGTCTCTGGTGTCGTCGTCATCTTAGGGGTGTTCTTCCGGGTCATTGTGTTTAGTCTCTTGAACTTGGAAATGTAGCAGAAGGTACAAGAAGGCTGAGAAAATGCCGAGAACCAGCTGATGGAACTGGAACTCGGATGGCTACCCGAAGGTCCAAGAGCCAATGGAACTACCGAGGACCAGCTGACGTTACTGGAACCCGGTTACTAAGCAGGAGGTACCCGTGCCTGAAAGCACTACCAAGGACCACCTGACGTTGGTGGAACTCGGATACCCAGAGGGAGGCACCTAAGCCAAAGGCTCTGCCCGGAACCAGCTGACGGTACTGGAACCAGGATGGGGAGCAGAAGGTACAAGAGCAAAAGACACTGCCGAGAACCAGCTGACGGTGCTGGAACCCGGATGGGTAGCCGAAGGTCCAAGAGCCAATGGAACTACCGAGGACCAGCTGACGTTACTGGAACCCGGTTACTAAGCAGGAGGTACCCGTGCCTGAAAGCACTACCAAGGACCACCTGACGTTGGTGGAACTCGGATACCCAGAGGGAGGCACCTAAGCCAAAGGCTCTGCCCGGAACCAGCTGACGGTACTGGAACCAGGATGTGGAGCAGAAGGTACAAGAGCAAGTGTCTGCGTGGCTTTTGCAGGACACGTTGCCGGCTGCACAGCAGGGGAACAGCTGGCGGTGCTGGACCCCACTGACACATTGGCGAGGTGTTTGGCTCTGTGCAGCCAGCACTTCCGGACAGCAACGAGCGGTGTTGTAGCCCGGGCTCTGCAGGGGGAGCAGAGTGTAGGCCGAAGCCTACTTGAACCAATTTCAAAGGTAACCTTTAACCCCCCCTCAGGGGTTAGAAAGTAGAAGAGCCACAGCTTATGCAGCAGTAGTGCTGCACAAGTCAAAGGTTGCTCTTTTAATTTCGCTCCTGGAAAACGCTGAATGAAACACGTATAACATTTAGCCCTTTATACAGTCAAACTGTGTTGGAGGCGCGAGTTCCCTTTGTAATGAGACGCAGCACAGATGTCAAGAATCCCACCTTGGTGCTGGGTGCAGCCTCCTGAGCGTTGTTATTTGCTGTACAGGAGTCTGCGCTGTCGTGTTATCCCCTGGCCTAGCGCTGTTAGCGCTGCCCATCTTCTGACCTCATTTAATGTTGGCCGGTGCGGTTCGCGATGCCCATGAATCCCAGCCCCGCAGTGTCTTAACATTGTTAAAACACTGCGGGGCTGGGATACAGGGCCTGGCGCAGCACATATGTTCGCCTCTCACACTCGGGTCCTTACACCCGCTTCAGACTGTGCGGCGTCATCTGATCCCTTATCGCATGCCACGGCCATGAAGCCGCACAGTCCGAAGAAGGCGGAAGGAGAGGAGGGACAGGCGAAGTGATGCACTGATCCTGCCCATCAATCACACCCTCGCAGTCCCAATAAATAAGACACCGAGGGGCGTTGTGTGGGTCAGGGCGGCCGCAGAGGCGCAGCCAGCCAAACAATGATGCCAGAAGACGGGCAGCGCTACCAAGGGGGTTGCAGCGTGTCATTACAAAGGAAAGTCACACCACCGGGACGGTTAAATGGTCACACAGAGGACACATTTCAGACGTGTTTTCAGTTCCACATGTGCGAGGAGAATACGTTTCTGAGCCACCTTGCACACATGCAGCATTACCGCTGTACAAGGTGGCTGGATAACGTAAAAACGCCTGGGGGAGGGGGGACAGGTTCCCTTCAATTTCAGTTCTTGTGTCTGCGTGGCTTTTGCAGGACACGTTGCCGGCTGCACAGCAGGGGAACAGCTGGCGGTGCTGGACCCCACTGACACATTGGCTGGTGTTTTTCTCTGTGCAGCTAGCACATCTGGGCCCCAACTGGCGGTGTGTTAGAGCCCAGGGACAGCAGGAGGAGGAGCAGGAGGAGGAGGAGCAGGGGGAGGGGAGTGTAGGCCGAAGCCTGCACAGGCGGCAGCTTTGGGTGTGTTGTGTCTGCGTGGCTTTTGCAGGACACGTTGCCGGCTACACAGCAGGGGAACAGCTGGCGGTGCTGGACCCCACTGACACATTGGCGAGGTGTTTGGCTCTGTGCAGCCAGCACTTCCGGACAGCAACTAGCGTTGTTGGAGCCCGGGCTCTGCAGGTGGAGCAGAGTGTAGGCCGAAGCCTAATTGAACCGATTTCAAAAGTCACCTTTAACCCCCCCTCAGGGGTTACAAAGTAGAAGAGCCACAGCTTATGCAGCAGCAGTGCTGCGCAAGTCAAAGGTTGCTCTTGTAATTTTTCTCCTTGCACACGCTGAATGGAACACGTATAACATTTAGCCCTTTATACAGTCAAACTGTGTAATGGAGGCGAGAGTTCCCTTTGTAATGAGACGCAGCACAGGTGTCAAGAATCCCACCTTGGTGCTGGGTGCAGCCTCCCGAGCGTTGTTATTTGCTGTACAGGAGTCTGCGCTGTCGTGTTATCCCCTGGCCTAGCGCCGTTAGCGCTGCCCATCTTCTGGCATCATGTAATGTCGGCCGGTGCGGTTCGCGATGCCCATGAATCCCAGCCCCGCAGTGTCTTAACATTGTTAAAACACTGCGGGGCTGGGATTCAGGGCCTGGCGCAGCACATATGTTCGCCTCTCACACTCGGGTCCTTACACCCGCTTCAGACTGTGCGGCGTCATCTGATCCCTTATCGCATGCCACGGCCATGAAGCCGCACAGTCCGAAGAAGGCGGAAGGAGAGGAGGGACAGGCGAAGTGATGCACTGATCCTGCCCATCAATCACACCCTCGCAGTCCCAATAAATAAGACACCGAGGGGCGTTGTGTGGGTCAGGGCGGCCGCAGAGGCGCAGGCAGCCAAACAATGATGCCAGAAGACGGGCAGCGCTACCAAGGGGGTTGCAGCGTGTCATTACAAAGGAAAGTCACACCACCGGGACGGTTAAATGCTCACACAGAGGACACATTGCAGACGTGTTTTCAGTTCCACATGTGCGAGGAGAATACGTTTCTGAGCCACCTTGCACACATGCAGCATTACCGCTGTACAAGGTGGCTGGATAACGTAAAAACGCCTGGGGGAGGGGGGACAGGTTCCCTTCAATTTCAGTTCTTGTGTCTGCGTGGCTTTTGCAGGACACGTTGCCGGCTGCACAGCAGGGGAACAGCTGGCGGTGCTGGACCCCACTGACACATTGGCTGGTGTTTTTCTCTGTGCAGCTAGCACATCTGGGCAAAAACTGGCGGTGTGTTAGAGCCCAGGGACAGCAGGAGGAGGAGCAGGAGGAGGAGGAGCAGGGGGAGGGGAGTGTAGGCCGAAGCCTGCACAGGCGGCAGCTTTGGGTGTGTTGTGTCTGCGTGGCTTTTGCAGGACACGTTGCCGGCTACACAGCAGGGGAACCGCTGGCGGTGCTGGACCCCACTGACACATTGGCGAGGTGTTTGGCTCTGTGCAGCCAGCACTTCCGGACAGCAACTAGCGTTGTTGGAGCCCGGGCTCTGCAGGTGGAGCAGAGTGTAGGCCGAAGCCTAATTGAACCGATTTCAAAAGTCACCTTTAACCCCCCCTCAGGGGTTAAAAAGTAGAAGAGCCACAGCTTATGCAGCAGCAGTGCTGCGCAAGTCAAAGGTTGCTCTTGTAATTTTTCTCCTTGCACACGCTGAATGGAACACGTATAACATTTAGCCCTTTATACAGTCAAACTGTGTAATGGAGGCGAGAGTTCCCTTTGTAATGAGACGCAGCACAGGTGTCAAGAATCCCACCTTGGTGCTGGGTGCAGCCTCCCGAGCGTTGTTATTTGCTGTACAGGAGTCTGCGCTGTCGTGTTATCCCCTGGCCTAGCGCCGTTAGCGCTGCCCATCTTCTGGCATCATGTAATGTCGGCCGGTGCGGTTCGCGATGCCCATGAATCCCAGCCCCGCAGTGTCTTAACATTGTTAAAACACTGCGGGGCTGGGATTCAGGGCCTGGCGCAGCACATATGTTCGCCTCTCACACTCGGGTCCTTACACCCGCTTCAGACTGTGCGGCGTCATCTGATCCCTTATCGCATGCCACGGCCATGAAGCCGCACAGTCCGAAGAAGGCGGAAGGAGAGGAGGGACAGGCGAAGTGATGCACTGATCCTGCCCATCAATCACACCCTCGCAGTCCCAATAAATAAGACACCGAGGGGCGTTGTGTGGGTCAGGGCGGCCGCAGAGGCGCAGGCAGCCAAACAATGATGCCAGAAGACGGGCAGCGCTACCAAGGGGGTTGCAGCGTGTCATTACAAAGGAAAGTCACACCACCGGGACGGTTAAATGCTCACACAGAGGACACATTGCAGACGTGTTTTCAGTTCCACATGTGCGAGGAGAATACGTTTCTGAGCCACCTTGCACACATGCAGCATTACCGCTGTACAAGGTGGCTGGATAACGTAAAAACGCCTGGGGGAGGGGGGACAGGTTCCCTTCAATTTCAGTTCTTGTGTCTGCGTGGCTTTTGCAGGACACGTTGCCGGCTGCACAGCAGGGGAACAGCTGGCGGTGCTGGACCCCACTGACACATTGGCTGGTGTTTTTCTCTGTGCAGCTAGCACATCTGGGCAAAAACTGGCGGTGTGTTAGAGCCCAGGGACAGCAGGAGGAGGAGCAGGAGGAGGAGGAGCAGGGGGAGGGGAGTGTAGGCCGAAGCCTGCACAGGCGGCAGCTTTGGGTGTGTTGTGTCTGCGTGGCTTTTGCAGGACACGTTGCCGGCTACACAGCAGGGGAACAGCTGGCGGTGCTGGACCCCACTGACACATTGGCGAGGTGTTTGGCTCTGTGCAGCCAGCACTTCCGGACAGCAACTAGCGTTGTTGGAGCCCGGGCTCTGCAGGTGGAGCAGAGTGTAGGCCGAAGCCTAATTGAACCGATTTCAAAAGTCACCTTTAACCCCCCCTCAGGGGTTACAAAGTAGAAGAGCCACAGCTTATGCAGCAGCAGTGCTGCGCAAGTCAAAGGTTGCTCTTGTAATTTTTCTCCTTGCACACGCTGAATGGAACACGTATAACATTTAGCCCTTTATACAGTCAAACTGTGTAATGGAGGCGAGAGTTCCCTTTGTAATGAGACGCAGCACAGGTGTCAAGAATCCCACCTTGGTGCTGGGTGCAGCCTCCCGAGCGTTGTTATTTGCTGTACAGGAGTCTGCGCTGTCGTGTTATCCCCTGGCCTAGCGCCGTTAGCGCTGCCCATCTTCTGGCATCATGTAATGTCGGCCGGTGCGGTTCGCGATGCCCATGAATCCCAGCCCCGCAGTGTCTTAACATTGTTAAAACACTGCGGGGCTGGGATTCAGGGCCTGGCGCAGCACATATGTTCGCCTCTCACACTCGGGTCCTTACACCCGCTTCAGACTGTGCGGCGTCATCTGATCCCTTATCGCATGCCACGGCCATGAAGCCGCACAGTCCGAAGAAGGCGGAAGGAGAGGAGGGACAGGCGAACTGATGCACTGATCCTGCCCATGAATCACACCCTCGCAGTCCCAATGAATAAGACACCGAGGGGCGTTGTGTGGGTCAGGGCGGCCGCAGAGGCGCAGCCAGCCAAACAATGATGCCAGAAGACGGGCAGCGCTACCAAGGGGGTTGCAGCGTGTCATTACAAAGGAAAGTCACACCACCGGGACGGTTAAATGGTCACACAGAGGACACATTTTAGACGTGTTTTCAGTTCCACATGTGCGAGGAGAATACGTTTATGAGCCACCTTGCACACATGCAGCATTACCGCTGTACAAGGTGGCCTTTAAAACGTACAAACGCCTGGGGGAGGGGGGACAGGTTCCCTTCAATTTCAGTTCTTGTGTCTGCGTGGCTTTTGCAGGACACGATGCCGGCTGCACAGCAGGGGAACAGCTGGCGGTGCTGAACCCCACTGACACATTGGCTGGTGTTTTTCTCTGTGCAGCTAGCAGTACCGGGCCCCAACTGGCGGTGTTGGAGCCCGGGGTCAGCAGGAGGAGGAGATGGAGCAGAGTGTAGGCCGAAGCCTGCACTGGCGGCAGCTTTTGGGTCTGTTGTGCCTGCGTGGCAGTTGCAGGACACGTTGCCGGCTGCACAGCAGGGGAACAGCTGGCGGTGCTGAACCCCACTGACACATTGGCTGGTGTTTTTCTCTGTGCAGCTAGCAGTACCGGGCCCCAACTGGCGGTGTTGGAGCCCAGGGCTCTGCAGGGGGAGCAGAGTGTAGGCCGAAGCCTAATTGAACCAATTTCAAAGGTAACCTTTAACCCCCCCTCAGGGGTTACAAAGTAGAAGAGCCACAGCTTATGCAGCAGTAGTGCTGCACAAGTCAAAGGTTGCTCTTTTAATTTCGCTCCTTGCACACGCTGAGTGAAACACGTATAACATTTAGCCCTTTATACAGTCAAACTGTGTTGGAGGCGCGAGTTCCCTTTGTAATGAGACGCAGCACAGATGTCAAGAATCCCACCTTGGTGCTGGGTGCAGCCTCCTGAGCGTTGTTATTTGCTGTACAGGAGTCTGCGCTGTCGTGTTATCCCCTGGCCTAGCGCTGTTAGCGCTGCCCATGTTCTGGCATCATTTAATGTCGGCCGGTGCGTTTCGCGATGACCATGAATCCCAGCCCCGCAGTGTCTTAACATTGTTAAAACACTGCGGGGCTGGGATTCAGGGCCTGGCGCAGCACATATGTTCGCCTCTCACACTCGGGTCCTTACACCCGCTTCAGACTGTGCGGCGTCATCTGATCCCTTATCGCATGCCACGGCCATGAAGCCGCACAGTCCGCAGAAGGCGGAAGGAGATGAGGGACAGGCGAACTGATGCACTGATCATGCCCATCAATCACACCCTCGCAGTCCCAATAACTAAGACAACGAGGGGCGTTGTGTGGGTCAGGGCGGCCGCAGAGGCGCAGCCAGCCAAACAATGATGCCAGAAGACGGGCAGCGCTACCAAGGGGGTTGCAGCGTGTCATTACAAAGGAAAGTCACACCACCGGGACGGTTAAATGGTCACACAGAGGACACATTTCAGACGTGTTTTCAGTTCCACATGTGCGAGGAGGATACGTTTCTGAGCCACCTTGCACACATGCAGCATTACCGCTGTACAAGGTGGCTGGATAACGTAAAAACGCCTGGGGGAGGGGGGACAGGTTCCCTTCAATTTCAGTTCTTGTGTCTGCGTGGCTTTTGCAGGACACGTTGCCGGCTGCACAGCAGGGGAACAGCTGGCGGTGCTGGACCCCACTGACACATTGGCTGGTGTTTTTCTCTGTGCAGCTAGCACATCTGGGCCCCAACTGGCGGTGTGTTAGAGCCCAGGGACAGCAGGAGGAGGAGCAGGAGGAGGAGGAGCAGGGGGAGGGGAGTGTAGGCCGAAGCCTGCACTGGCGGCAGCTTTGGGTCTGTTGTGTCTGCGTGGCGGTCGCAGGACACGATGCCGGCTGCACAGCAGGGGAACAGCTGGCGGTGCTGAACCCCACTGACACATTGGCGAGGTGTTTTTCTCTGTGCAGCTAGCAGTACCGGGCCCCAACTGGCGGTGTTGGAGCCCAGGGTCAGCAGGAGGAGCAGGGGGAGCGGAGTGTAGGCCGAAGCCTGCACTCGAGCAAGTTGAAAGGAAACCTTTAACCCCCCCCCCCCCAGGCGTTTGTAGCTGAAAGAGCCATTGTGTACAGCACTAATGCTGGAAAAGGTAAACTTAGCTCTTTTAATTATGGTCCTTGCACATGCGGAACCTAACAGTTATGAAATGTGTCCCCTCACAGCGTTAAACCGTCCGGTAGGTGGAACTTTCCTTTGTCGTGTGACGCAGCACAGCCATCATTTTTACCCCCTTGGCGCCGTGCGCCGCCTCCTCAGCGTTGTTTTAATCTGTCCCGGAGCCTGCGCTGTTAGGTTAGCCCTTGGCCATGCACACATTTTGCGCTGCCCGTCTTCTGACATCATTTGGTGTCAGGCTGGCTGCGCCTGTGCGGGTGCGCTGGCCGAGATCCCGCCTCGCAGTGTCGTCTAATGTAATCCCACCGCGGGCCTGTGATCCGTGCCCGTGCGCAGTGCATATCCTCTCCTCTCACTCCCCTCCCTACGGCTTTTTCAGACTGTGCGGTGTCACGGCCGTGGCATGCTATTAGGGACCAGCTGACATCGCACAGTCTGAAGAAGCCGTAGGGAGGGGAGTGAGAGGAGAGGATATGCACTGCGCACGGGCACGGATCACAGGCCCGCGGTGGGATTACATTAGACGACACTGCGAGGCGGGATCTCGGCCACCGCACCCGCACAGGCGCAGCCAGCCTGACACCAAATGAGGTCAGAAGACGGGCAGCGCAACATGTGTGCATGGCCAAGGGCTAACCTAACAGCGCAGGCTCCGGGACAGATTAAAACAACGCTGAGGAGGCGGCGCACGGCGCCAAGGGGGTAAAAATGATGGCTGTGCTGCGTCACACGACAAAGGAAAGTTCCACCTACCGGACAGTTTAACGCTGTGTGGGGACACATTTCATAAGTGTTTGGTTCAGCATGTGCAAGGAGCATCACGAAAAGAGGCACTTTTTCCCTTTGCATCATTACTGCTGCACAAGGTGGCTCCTTCAGTAACAAACGCCTGGGGGGGGGGGGGGGGGGTCAGGTTCCCTTACATTTAACTTGTTGTGCCTGCGTGGCGGTCGCAGTACACGTTGCCGTATACACAGCAGGGGAACAGCTGGCGGTGCTGAACCCCACTAACACATTGGCGAGGTGTTTGGCTCTGTGCGTACAGCACTTCTGGACGGCAACTGGCGGTGTTGGAGCCCAGGGGCAGGTGGAGGAGGAGGAGGTTGGAGGAGGTAGGAGGGATTGCCACACACACAGCAGGGGAACAGCTGACGTTACTGAACCCCAATAACAGAGGAGGGACTGTTGACTGTGCGTACAGCACTTCTGGACGGCAACTGGCGGTGTTGGAGCCCAGGGGCAGGTGGAGGAGGAGGAGGTTGGAGGAGGTTGGAGGAGGTAGGAGGGATTGCCACACACACAGCAGGGGAACAGCTGACGTTACTGAACCCCAATAACAGAGGAGGGACTGTTGACTGTGCGTACAGCACTTCTGGACGGCAACTGGCGGTGTTGGAGCCCAGGGGCAGGTGGAGGAGGAGGAGGTTGGAGGAGGTAGGAGGGATTGCCACACACACAGCAGGGGAACAGCTGACGTTACTGAACCCCAATAACAGAGGAGGGACTGTTGACTGTGCGTACAGCACTTCTGGACGGCAACTGGCGGTGTTGGAGCCCAGGGACAGGTGGAGGAGGAGGAGGTTGGAGGAGGTAGGAGGAGGTAGGAGGGATTGCCACACACACAGCTGGGGAACAGCTGACGTTACTGAACCCCAATAACAGAGGAGGGACTGTTGACTGTGCGTACAGCACTTCTGGACGGCAACTGGCGGTGTTGGAGCCCAGGGGCAGGTGGAGGAGGAGGAGGTTGGAGGAGGTTGGAGGAGGTAGGAGGGATTGCCACACACACAGCAGGGGAACAGCTGACGTTACTGAACCCCAATAACAGAGGAGGGACTGTTGACTGTGCGTACAGCACTTCTGGACGGCAACTGGCGGTGTTGGAGCCCAGGGGCAGGTGGAGGAGGAGGAGGTTGGAGGAGGTAGGAGGGATTGCCACACACACAGCAGGGGAACAGCTGACGTTACTGAACCCCAATAACAGAGGAGGGACTGTTGACTGTGCGTACAGCACTTCTGGACGGCAACTGGCGGTGTTGGAGCCCAGGGGCAGGTGGAGGAGGAGGAGGTTGGAGGAGGTTGGAGGAGGTAGGAGGGATTGCCACACACACAGCAGGAGAACAGCTGACGTTACTGAACCCCAATAACAGAGGAGGGACTGTTGACTGTGCGTACAGCACTTCTGGACGGCAACTGGCGGTGTTGGAGCCCAGGGGCAGGTGGAGGAGGAGGAGGTTGGAGGAGGTAGGAGGGATTGCCACACACACAGCAGGGGAACAGCTGACGTTACTGAACCCCAATAACAGAGGAGGGACTGTTGACTGTGCGTACAGCACTTCTGGACGGCAACTGGCGGTGTTGGAGCCCAGGGGCAGGTGGAGGAGGAGGAGGTTGGAGGAGGTAGGAGGGATTGCCACACACACAGCAGGGGAACAGCTGACGTTACTGAACCCCAATAACAGAGGAGGGACTGTTGACTGTGCGTACAGCACTTCTGGACGGCAACTGGCGGTGTTGGAGCCCAGGGGCAGGTGGAGGAGGAGGTTGGAGGAGGTTGGAGGAGGTAGGAGGGATTGCCACACACACAGCAGGAGAACAGCTGACGTTACTGAACCCCAATAACAGAGGAGGGACTGTTGACTGTGCGTACAGCACTTCTGGACGGCAACTGGCGGTGTTGGAGCCCAGGGGCAGGTGGAGGAGGAGGAGGTTGGAGGAGGTAGGAGGGATTGCCACACACACAGCAGGGGAACAGCTGACGTTACTGAACCCCAATAACAGAGGAGGGACTGTTGACTGTGCGTACAGCACTTCTGGACGGCAACTGGCGGTGTTGGAGCCCAGGGGCAGGTGGAGGAGGAGGAGGTTGGAGGAGGTAGGAGGGATTGCCACACACACAGCAGGGGAACAGCTGACGTTACTGAACCCCAATAACAGAGGAGGGACTGTTGACTGTGCGTACAGCACTTCTGGACGGCAACTGGCGGTGTTGGAGCCCAGGGGCAGGTGGAGGAGGAGGAGGTTGGAGGAGGTTGGAGGAGGTAGGAGGGATTGCCACACACACAGCAGGAGAACAGCTGACGTTACTGAACCCCAATAACAGAGGAGGGACTGTTGACTGTGCGTACAGCACTTCTGGACGGCAACTGGCGGTGTTGGAGCCCAGGGGCAGGAGGAGGAGGAGGAGGTTGGAGGAGGTAGGAGGGATTGCCACACACACAGCAGGGGAACAGCTGACGTTACTGAACCCCAATAACAGAGGAGGGACTGTTGACTGTGCGTACAGCACTTCTGGACGGCAACTGGCGGTGTTGGAGCCCAGGGGCAGGTGGAGGAGGAGGAGGTTGGAGGAGGTAGGAGGGATTGCCACACACACAGCAGGGGAACAGCTGACGTTACTGAACCCCAATAACAGAGGAGGGACTGTTGACTGTGCGTACAGCACTTCTGGACGGCAACTGGCGGTGTTGGAGCCCAGGGGCAGGTGGAGGAGGAGGAGGTTGGAGGAGGTAGGAGGGATTGCCACACACACAGCAGGGGAACAGCTGACGTTACTGAACCCCAATAACAGAGGAGGGACTGTTGACTGTGCGTACAGCACTTCTGGACGGCAACTGGCGGTGTTGGAGCCCAGGGGCAGGTGGAGGAGGAGGAGGTTGGAGGAGGTAGGAGGGATTGCCACACACACAGCAGGGGAACAGCTGACGTTACTGAACCCCAATAACAGAGGAGGGACTGTTGACTGTGCGTACAGCACTTCTGGACGGCAACTGGCGGTGTTGGAGCCCAGGGACGGGTGGAGGAGGAGGAGGTTGGAGGAGGTTGGAGGAGGTAGGAGGGATTGCCACACACACAGCAGGGGAACAGCTGACGTTACTGAACCCCAATAACAGAGGAGGGACTGTTGACTGTGCGTACAGCACTTCTGGACGGCAACTGGCGGTGTTGGAGCCCAGGGACAGGTGGAGGAGGAGGAGGTTGGAGGAGGTAGGAGGAGGTAGGAGGGATTGCCACACACACAGCAGGGGAACAGCTGACGTTACTGAACCCCAATAACAGAGGAGGGACTGTTGACTGTGCGTACAGCACTTCTGGACGGCAACTGGCAGTGTTGGAGCCCAGGGACAGGTGGAGGAGGAGGAGGTTGGAGGAGGTAGGAGGAGGTAGGAGGGATTGCCACACACACAGCTGGGGAACAGCTGACGTTACTGAACCCCAATAACAGAGGAGGGACTGTTGACTGTGCGTACAGCACTTCTGGACGGCAACTGGCGGTGTTGGAGCCCAGGGACAGGTGGAAAAGCAGAGGAACACAATGTAGGCCGAAGCCTGAGAAAGTCGAAAGGGAACCTTTAACCCCCCCCCAAGGCGTTTGTAGCTGAAAGAGCCAGCTTGTGCAGCACAAAAGATGCAAAAGGAAAAGGTGGCTCTTTTCATCATGCTCCTTGCAAACACAGAACTAAACACTTATAAAATGTGTCCCCTGCAACCGTAAAACCGTCCCGGAGGTGGGACTTTCCTTCGTAATGTGACGCAGCCCAGCCGTCATTCCTACCCCCCCGGCGCCGCGCACCGGCTCCTCAGCGTTGTTTTATTCCGTCAAGGAGCCTGCGCTGTTATGTTATCCCGTGGCCAGGCACACTTAGCGCTGCCCGTCTTCTGGCATCATTTGGTGTCTGGATGGCTGCGCCTGTGCGGCCGCGCTGGCAGAGAGCCCGCCTCGCAGTGTCTTCTGATTTAATCCCACTGGGGGCCTGGGATCCATGGACATGCGCAGTGCATATCTGAACCTCCACCTCTCACTCATCTCCCTATGGCTTCTTCAGACTGTGCGGTGTCACGGCCGTGGCATGCTGTTAGGGACCAGCTGACACCGAACAGTCTGAAGAAGCCATAGGGAAATGAGTGAGAGGTGGAGGTTCAGATATGCACTGCGCATGTCCATGGATCCCAGGCCCCCAGTGGGATTAAATCAGAAGACACTGCGAGGCGGGCTCTCTGCCAGCGCGGCCGCACAGGCGCAGCCATCCAGACACCAAATGATGCCAGAAGACGGGCAGCGCTAAGTGTGCCTGGCCACGGGATAACATAACAGCGCAGGCTCCTGGACGGAATAAAACAACGCTGAGGAGCCGGTGCGCGGCGCCGGGGGGGTAGGAATGACGGCTGGGCTGCGTCACATTACGAAGGAAAGTCCCACCTCCGGGACGGTTTTACGGTATCAGTGGACACATTTTATAAGTGTTAAGTTCTGCGTGTGCAAGGAGCTAAACAAAAATAGCTACCTTTTCCTTGGGCAGCATTACTGCTGCACAAGGTGGCTCTTTCAGTAACAAACGCCTTGGGGGGGGGGGGACAGATTCCCTTACATTTCAGTTGTTGTGTCAGCGTGGCGGTCGCATGACACATTGCCGGCTACACAGCTGGGGATCAGCTGACGTTACTGAAACCCAATAACACTGGGTCGTATGTTTTGACTGTGCAGACGGCACGTCTGAGCCTCAACTGGCGGTGTTGGAGCCCAGGAATTTAAGTTCAGGTGGTAGAAAGATGAACACAACAGGAGACCTGGATAACGTATACAGTGACCTAATTATTCAATCAGGAGGAGGAGTGGCAAATTCCGGCGAGATCCAGGCCTTGTTCATTTTCAGGAAAGTAAGCCGGTCAACGTTATCGGAGGATAGTCGCATGCGACGGTCAGTTAGTACACCACCTGCAGCACTAAAGACACGTTCCGATAATACACTGGCCGCAGGGCAAGACAGCACCTCCAATGCATACTGGCTTAGCTCTGGCCATGTATCCAGCTTTGAGACCCAAAACTTGAAAGGGGAAGAGCCGTCTGGGAGTACAGCAAGAGGGCAAGACATGTAGTCTGTCACCATCTGACGGAACCGTTGCCTCCTGCTGACTGGAGCCGTCTGTGATGGTGTAGACTTTTGTGGCGGGCACAGAAAACTGTGCCACAGTTCGGCCATACTGGTCTTGCCTTGGGCAGAGGCACTGCTTCTGCTCCCTCTTTGTGCAGAGCCTCCACCACGGCCTGGACGCACTGAGCTGCTTTGGAATGCACTAGCAGCACTTCTCTCAGTTGGAATGGAGAAGATGATGGAATTGACCAGTGTGTCTTGGTACTCCCGCATTTTTCGCTCCCGGTTCAACGGTGTGATGAGGCTTTCTACGTTGTCCCGGTAGCGAGGATCGAGGAGGGTGAACACCCAATAATCAGACATGTTGAGAATGTGGGCGATGCGGCGGTCGTTTCTCAGGCACTGCAGCATGTAATCCACCATGTGCTGCAGACTGCCAACTGCCCAAGAAACGCTGTCCCCTGCTGGAGGCGTGATCTCTGCCCGCTCGTCATCACCCCACCCTCGCTGTACACACTGAGTACTGGACAATTGTGTAACTCCCTCCTCTGGACGGATGTCTTCCTCCTCCATTGACTCCTCCTCATCCTCCTCACAAACGGTCCCCTGCCTACGCGTTTGTGAGGAACCACGTGGCGCTGACTGTCCAGAAGATGATGGAAATGGTGAATCCTCATCCTCCACCTCTTCCACAACATCATCCCTTAGCGCTTGCAGTGATTTTTCAAGCAGGCAGATAAGGGGGACAGTCATGCTGACTAGTGCATCATCTGCACTCGCCATCCGCGTGGAATAATCAAAGGGACGCAAAACCTGGCAGACGTCATTCATAGTGGCCCACTCTGTGGTTGTGAAGTCTGTACGGCGCTGACTGCGACTTTTTTGCGCCTGAAGCAGCTGGTACTCCATTACAGCTTGCTGCTGCTCACACAACCGCTCCAACATATGTAACGTGGAATTCCACCTGGTAGGTAGGTCACATATGATGCGATGTTCCGGCAGGCGGTGTCGGCGCTGCAGAGCCGCAATGCGCGCTTTTGCCGTGCTGGAACGCCGCAAGTGAGCACACTCTAGGCGGACCTTGTGCAGCAGTGCATCAAGATCCGGATAGTCCCTCAAAAAGCTCTGCACGACCAAATTGAGCACATGTGCCAGACATGGGATGTGAGTGAGGTTGCCGAGGCCCAGAGCTGCCACCAGATTTCGGCCATTATCACACACTACCATGCCTGGCTGGAGATTCGCTGGCACAAACCACACATCGCTCTCCTGCTTGATGGCATTCCAGAGCTCCTGCGCTGTGTGGCTACGATTCCCCAAGAAAATTAATTTCAAGACGGCCTGTTGACGTTTGGCCACGGCTGTGCTCATGTCGGTCGTAACAGGTACACGTTCATCACGGGTCCATGTGGAGGTGGACTGTGACGGCTCCTGCAGCGATGATTCTGAGGAACTGGTGTAAGAGGAGGAGTCAATGCGTACAGAATGGATTCCTGCAATCCTTGGAGTGGGCAGGACACGTCCTGCGCCACTCGCACGGTCTGTACCCGGCTCAACGACATTAACCCAATGGGCAGTGAGGGAAAGGTATCGCCCCTGTCCATGTTGACTGGTCCACGCATCGGTGGTGAGGTGGACCTTGCTACTGACGGCGTTCAGTAGCGCGTGTTTTATGTGTCCCTCCACATGCTTCTGCAGGGCAGGGACGGCTTGCCTGCTGAAGTAAAAGCGGCTGGGCACATTGTACTGTGGGACTGCCAATGACATCAAGTCACGGAAGCTGTCAGTCTCCACCAGCCTGAATGACAGCATTTCCAGTGACAGAAGTTTGGCAATGCCTGCAGTCAGAGCCTGTGCTCGTGGGTGGTTTGACGAGAAAGGCCGCCTTTTCTCCCATGCCTGTACTACCGATGGCTGTAGACTGGGCTGGGAGTGTGTGGATGACTGGGAAAGTGGCGCTGCGGGTGGAATTACAGCGGGTCTCTGGACAACAGGGGCAGAGGTTCTTCCACGGCGATCCTGGGAGGACGCCGAACCAGCTGCGTGTGAGGTAGAGGAAGAGGCAACACGAGCTGAAGAGGTGGTAGCTGCCGCTGTTGGTTGGCCTACCTCTTCAGTGTGTTTTTCTAACTCCGCCGGGTGCCTGTTGCGCACATGTTTCCACATGTTGGAGGTATTGAGGTTGCTGACATTTTTCCCTCTTTTGACTTTTTGATGACACACGTTGCATCTGACATAGCAAATGTCATCTGCAACTGTGTCAAAAAAGGACCAGGCACTGCAAGTCTTGGGAGCGCCCTTTTTGGCTTTTGGAAGAGACATGCTCCTAACGGGTGCCAAAGCGGAGGCTGCAGGATCCGCAGTCTTCCCCCTCCCTCTCCCTCTTTGGGCCGTACGGGGAATCTCTTCCTCAGAGCTGCTCCCACCACCTTCCTGTCCCTCACGCCAAGATGGGTCGAGGACCTCATCATCTACACTACCCTCTGCCCCCAACTGCTCCTCCTGGGTAGTCTCAGCAGCAGAGCACGCACCAGTAAGTGGCACCTGAGTGTCATCATCAGCTGATGCGGCCTGCGATGTGGTGACCGGAGCCACTGGCCCACCCGCCTCTTCAGAGGAAGACAGAAAAAGTTGTTGGGCATCACTGCACCCTGCCTCTTCTTCCATTTCTCCAATGCTGCTTGGCTGGCCCCCTGTTTCCAAGCCAAGAGATTCAGAGAACAGAAGTAGAGACGGCTCCTGTCCTGGGCTCTCTGTCTGCCTGGGCAATTTGGCAGGTGGTGAAGAGACAGATGGCTGCTCTCCAGTGCTCTGTGTCTGAGAGGATGTGGCACTAATGGAAGTTGATGCATTAGCTGCCATCCATCCGACAACAGCTTCAATTTGTTCTTCACGCAGCAGCGGTGTACGGCGCTCGGACACAAAGCTTCGCATGAACGACTGTTGCCTGGTGAAAGTGGGTGCTGATGAGTCACCGGTGCCCGCAGCAGGCACAGAATCCCCACGTCCCCTCCCTGCTCCGCGACGGCTCCCACGCCCCCGTGCCTTACTCACTGCCTTCTTCATCTTGGTTGACTGATAAAGATAAGCAGAAAAGTACTAACGGATTTGTGTGCTTATTCCTGAGCAACTCCTCCTAACAGGTATAAGAAGCACTAATTATCTAAAGTGTGGACTAGACACAAATATGAGCTAATGTGGCCTACAGAAATGTAAAGTGGTGTAACTGGTGTGTTTGGTGAACTTTATTATTTATTTATTTTTTGGGGGCTGAACTGACAACAGATAGAGCTGCAGTCACACGGAGACCGTGCAGACAGACGTAAACGGCGCTACAAGGCCCAAAAACCCTCCTCTACTTTATCCTATGTAGTGTTTTTCCACAAATTAGCTGGAGACGGGTGGAAAGACACTAATAGGATTTTTTTGAATAAATTAGCAGCAGACTACACTATTTGGAAAAAAAAGAAAATTGATTTGGCGGTATGACGCAGTGAAAAACCCTGAGCTGGAGACAACCAGGCTATAGCTGCACACAGATTACAGGGCGAGCTGCAGTCACACGGAGACCGTGCAGACAGCCGTAAACGGCGCTGCAAGGCCCAAAAACCCTCCTCTACTTTATCCTATGTAGTGTTTTTCCACAAATTAGCTGGAGACGGGTGGAAAGACACTAATAGGATGTTTTTAAATTAATTAGCAGCAGACTACACTACTTTGAAAAAAAAGAAAATTGATTTGGCAGTATGACGCAGTGAAAAACCCTGAGCTGGAGACAACCAGGCTATAGCTGCTCACAGATTACAGGGCGAGCTGCAGTCACACGGAGACCGTGCAGACAGCCGTAAACGGCGCTGCAAGGCCCAAAAACCCTCCTCTACTTTATCCTATGTAGTGTTTTTCCACAAATTAGCTGGAGACGGGTGGAAAGACACTAATAGGATTTTTTTAAATTAATTAGCAGCAGACTACACTACTTTGAAAAAAAAGAAAATTGATTTGGCGGTATGACGCAGTGAAAAACCCTGAGCTGGAGACAACCAGGCTACAGCTGCTCACAGATTACAGGGCGAGCTGCAGTCACACGGAGACCGTGCAGACAGCCGTAAACGGCGCTGCAAGGCCCAAAAACCCTCCTCTACTTTATCCTATGTAGTGTTTTTCCACAAATTAGCTGGAGACGGGTGGAAAGACACTAATAGGATTTTTTTAAATTAATTAGCAGCAGACTACACTACTTTGAAAAAAAAGAAAATTGATTTGGCGGTATGACGCAGTGAAAAACCCTGAGCTGGAGACAACCAGGCTACAGCTGCTCACAGATTACAGGGCGAGCTGCAGTCACACGGAGACCGTGCAGACAGCCGTAAACGGCGCTGCAAGGCCCAAAAACCCTCCTCTACTTTATCCTATGTAGTGTTTTTCCACAAATTAGCTGGAGACGGGTGGAAAGACACTAATAGGATTTTTTAAAATAAATTAGCAGCAGACTACACTACTTTGAAAAAAAAGAAAATTGATTTGGCGGTATGACGCAGTGAAAAACCCTGAGCTGGAGACAACCAGGCTATAGCTGCTCACAGATTACAGGGCGAGCTGCAGTCACACGGAGACCGTGCAGACAGCCGTAAACGGCGCTGCAAGGCCCAAAAACCCTCCTCTACTTTATCCTATGTAGTGTTTTTCCACAAATTAGCTGGAGACGGGTGGAAAGACACTAATAGGATTTTTTTGAATAAATTAGCAGCAGACTACACTACTTGGGAAAAAAAAAAAAAAAAGGAACAGTATGAGGCAATGAACCACCCTCCCTGAACTGAATACAACCAACTATGGATGGCCTATGTGGCTGCACTCAGACTGGAGACTGGGCTGCACTCACACACACACACACACAGACCCTGCAGATCGCTGTGAAAACAGCGCTACAAGGCAAAAGCAAGGTGAATAGTAGGTGAACACAGCGGTTGCTAAATTAGCCTTTGGAAAGCACAAAGAAGCAAATCGCTATCTCTAAACTGTCCCTCAGTCAGCAAACAGCGTCCTGTCACTAACTGAATTCACAGCAGAGTGATCGCAAAATGGCACCAGCGACTTTTAAACTGCATCATGACATCATTACACCAGCCAATCACAGCCTTGCCAGTAGTTTCATGCCCTCCATGCTAAACAGGATGTGCCCACACTTGGAATCAATCTCATTGGCTGAATTTCTGCTTTTTGAATCTTAGAACTTCCGATTCCGGTATCCGATACGCGGCAAGTATCGGAATCCCGGTATCGGAATTCCGATACCGCAAGTATCGGCCGATACCCGATACTTGCGGTATCGGAATGCTCAACACTACCGAAGATGTGTACCTTCATACGATATTCCACGATGTCCTTGTAGGGGTCATTATCACGGTACCAGAAGAACCTCAAGTAGTTTCTGTGTTCTTCTTTAACAAGGAAGCAGTGAAACATCTGTTGTATGTCGGCCATAAATGCTACTGCATCTTTGCGGAAACGAAGAAGTACTCCCAGAAGTCTGTTGTTGAGGTCTGGACAGGACAGGAAGACGTCATTTAAAGAAACACCTTCGTATCTGGCACTTGAGTCAAATACCACTCTTATCTGATCTGGTTTCTTCGGATGATACACGCCGAAAATAGGTAAGTACCAACATTCCTCGGAATCTTGAAGTACAGGTGCAATTTCCGCGTGGCCACTCTGGAATATTCTCTCCATGAAGGTAAAGAAGTGTTGTTTTGTTTCTGGTGCCTTCTGCAGTTTGCGTGTAAGGGAGACAAATCGACTGTAGACAAGTTCTCTGTTGTTGGGTAAGCGCTGCCTCCGTGTTTTGAATGGTAAAGGTGCGACCCAACTCTTTGATTCGTCTCTTACTATCTCTCGCTCCATGATGTCCAAGAACAGTCTGTCCTCTATGGACGTTGCTACCTGGTTGTCTTCTCTTGTCCTGTGGAAAACTGTGCACCCTATATGATTTTGCTCACCGTCGCATGCATGGTCTTCACAGGAAGGATCAGCTAATGGACAAGGTGGAGGGGTGTGGTGTGGCAATTCTTTAATCAGGAAACTGCTCTCGCATGGCTGGAAGAGAGACGGGCGTCCATTCTCGAGGGTATTGGTGAGCATGCTGTTGACTGATGTCGGCCTGTGTGCTCCACCCAAACAGACATCTCCCACACTGACCCATCCTAGGTCAAGTCTCTGAGCGTATGGGGCATTTTTTGGGCCGTTGATCTGTCCTCTAGCCTTGTGGACCCGTAGTATGTCTCTTCCGAGAAGTAAGACGATAGGAGCTCCTTGGTCAAGCTCTGGTATCAGGTGAGCTATACATCTCAAGTGGGTGTGATAAGCTGCTACCTCTGGTGTAGGTATCGCAGACCTGTTGTCGGGAATCTGGTTGCACTCCAGTATTGATGGCAAGGATAAGCAGGTTTGACCGTCCATAGACTCTACTTTGAATCCAGTTGCTCTCCTCCCCGCCGTCTCGACAGTACCTGCACATGTCTTCAAGGAGTACGGAGAGCCGGGACCAGCAATGTTGAAGGTGTCGAAGAGAAAGGACTTAGCTAGAGACCTGTTGCTCTGATCGTCCAAGATTGCATATACCTTGATTGCCTTATCCCGTTGGCTCGCTGGGAATACTCTGACAAGACAGATCTTTGAGCAGGATCTTCCTGCTACGAGTTCCTTGCAGATCTCTGTGCACTGAGAGGTGACCACTGGGGTGTCCATGTCAGTGTCCATCTGTTTTTCGGCAGACTCTTCTACTCGCGTTGATACCCCTGAAGGTGGTCCAGGATGCAAGGCCGTGTTGTGCTCCACACTACTACATTCTGTGCATTTCACACTGGTTTCACAGTTCTTGGCGAAGTGTGAGGTTGTCGCGCAGCATCTGAAGCATATCTTGTTTTCCTTTAGGAAACTCTTACGGTCTTCTAGAGACTTCTCCCTGAAGGTTCTACATTTTAGCAGAGGATGAGGTTTCTTGTGTAGGGGGCAGTGTTTGCTGAGATCCTGCGGTTTGTCCTCTTCTGGAGAAGACTTACTTGCCCTGTAAGGAAAACCTGTGGAGGTAACATTAGTTTTGTGGACTGCCACTGGTGTTTTACTGGGTTTTACACCAGAGGCAGTGGTACATGACATAGTGAAATCGAAACTAGGGTCATTTCTAACTTTAGCCTGCTGAGCAACAAAGTCTACAAACACCCTGAAAGGAGGAAATGGTACCTTATGAGCCTGTTTGTAACGGGACCCGTGACTAACCCACTTTTCTTGTAAGTTGTAAGGGAGCTTTTGGACAATCGGGTTGACACCTCTGGCAGTGTCCAGGAATGCCAACCCTGGTAGTTCACCTTCTGCCTGAGCAGCATGTACCTCCATTAACAAGTCGCTCAGTTCCCTGAGCTTTTGATAACCCTTATTTGCTATCTTGGGGAAATCATCAATTCTTTTATACAAAGCATTTTCTATAGCTTCTATTGACCCATTACATTCTTTGAGTCTCTCCCACACCATACGAAGTCCTGTGTGTGGGTAATTTATGTTAATGTTCCTGATTCTTTTGGCGTGTTCAGCTGACTCGCTCCCAAGCCACTTAACCAGTAGATCTAACTCTTCACTACTGGAAAGATGCAAGTCTCTGGTGACATTCTGGAAAGAGGCTCGCCATGCTCTGTAGCTTTCAGCTCGATCAGTGAACTTTACAAGTCCCTTGGTCACCAGCTCCCAGTGGGTAAAGAACCTTGCAAAGTTCATAGTGGCTGAGTCAGTGCCAACGTGAGCTGGTGTGCTGTTGTCATGCGGTGTATGTGGTGCATCCTCATACCTGGTAGGAGCTTCTGGCTTAGGAAAGTCTGTATAAGCCCGTTCAGTGGCGAAGGGTGTCCCTGTCAGTCTGGGCGGAGGCCGTACCTTCTGTTCCGTAAGACGGTAGTGGTGGTCAATGTCGTTTCGCAGTATACCTTCCTGCTTCCAGTACGGTGTTTGGAGGAAGGATCTCTGGTAATCTGTATAGGCTGGTTGGTGTAACGGATCAGAGTTGTCTTCTATTTTGGGATGTTGGCGGACATATTCTGAGACGCGTTGAGCAGGGTCCTGACGATCAAGGTCTGGTCCACGTACGTCACTGTCACGCTCAGATTCAGGAAACTCCACAGCTTCTAAGAACTCAGCTTTGGCTATTGCGGCTGCTGCTTCTTTTTCAGCGGAAAGCCTTTCTAAGGTCGCTTGCAGGTGGGCTCTTTCTGCTTCTTGCTCTGCTTGCAGGCGGGCTCTTTCTGCTTCTTGGCGGGCTCTTTCTGCTTGCAGGCGAGCGCTTACTACTTCTTGGTCTGCTTGACTTAACTTTAACTGCATCTCTTGTGCGGCGAAGGAGGATCTTACTTTCGCCGCCTCAGCTTCCGCTCGGGCGAGGGTGACAGACCTTTTCGAGGAAGACTTGCTAGAGCGGCTTGTTTGGGACTTCGTCCTTAGTGAAGATGTTTGACTTGCAGACATTTTATGTCCATTTGCAGGCTGTAGGACGTCTCAGAGCGGGTAGGGGTGACTTCAGCGTGGACTGAGACGTGTGGTGCTTGGTGGGCTGCACTCTCGGTACTTGTGACTGTATGGCGGCCGCTGCGGTATCTGCAGGCAGTGCGGTGTGGTACAAGTGGCTGCGTAAGTGGTATTTGCTATCACTGGCGTCTAGCCTCCTTCCTGGCCTCCGCTGGTATTTAGCCTCCGTTTTACTGTTCTGTCTTCATACACGTTGATACGGTGTGTGATCCAACATACAGCATAAACCACTTCTGTCTTCCGAAATAAGCAGACTGTTTTCTGTAGTCTAACTTGTTTATTGGTAACAGGTATTGAAATGCGGTAAAACTATAAGAATACAAATGATTTGGGTAAGTATTGGGCAAATAACAGCACAACTGATACTTATAACTAGCAGGGAAAGCATACAGGATGATGCAACTTCTACATGCAACTACATACAGTAACTGACAGATAATAGATTTCCCAGGTACTAGTTGCTATACAGTAATCACATTCTATAGAACACTATATTGCAAGAACAGGGATAGCAATCTTACCGGATAAACTAACCAGGGTGGCAAGTAAGTGAAGTAGTTCCAACACAGCAGATTAACACGAGTGTATAGGAAAATACACAGAGAGAAAAATGGGGGATTCCCCTATCCCATGATGCTTTGGTGCAACCCAGAATGCAACACTCTAATGATTACTAAGAAAAACACAGGTAATAAATGTATCCACCACTGGGTGGTGCTATAACACAGCAAAACCAAAACTATAGCAGTGAAACTTTAATGCTTGGACGAACCCCTGTCCTTCATTAGGAAGGGCAGAACATTGCAGATGTCAGATGTTAGTAAATCGGGAACTCCCTACATAAGAATATTAATCTGCATTTCTGCTATATAGACGGTAATTTTAAAATGAAGGCACTTAGCATAATAATTGGCGAATTTGTATGTGCCCACCAGCCATGACAAGGAGCACTTTTGTTGATGAAAACTTGCTTTATCACCCATACCACTCACCACTCTATACATTTAAGTGGCACGTTTATGGTGACTGCAACATATGTGGCTGAGCTCTCTACCTCCCATCAGTCTAACTCTATTTTAAATTAGCGCTTGAACCTTCCTCACTGTATTTCAGGAGAGTTAACTCTGATAGAGATAGGGTCTTGCAAAAAGAAGGTTGCCTAGCCATGAGTGGTGGGCACACACAAGTTGGTCTCAGTTTTGAAAGTATATTCTATATGTCAGTGATGCAGCTTACATTCAATGGTTGCACATATCTTGGTATGCACAGTGGTTGTATTCTTTTGTATGTATCTATCTGTATTTTAGGCAAGACAGAGGGTCCCTGACACTCCTCATTGCTTTTTTTTCAAGATTTCGTGAGAACAGCTAAGAACTTAGAAAAGATTCCTTAATAGCCAAGAAAAGCGTCATTTGCAGTCAACCAGACAGGAGCTCTCAGTAGGTCAGATTGACCGGCGAGCACTCACTCGGGCTGCACCAACAAGAGACATCCTAATGGAATCTTGTTGCTTTAAAGTCACCTGCGCCTCACCTCTAAATCCATCATATGTTCTCCTGTAAATCTTCTATTTGTGTTATGTCTTCCTCCAACCTTTACAGAAAGAGGAAAGAAAGAAACCTCCTCTGCCGGTTTTCTGTGGTTTTAGTCTTCACAGCTCAATCACTATGATTTTCTTGTAAGTTACTCGGACAAATTACATACTGGACCTGAAGGAAAATCTCTACTTAGTAAGAGCCGTCATTGCCTGTACTCATGCCGCATAGTCTGGTGACTGTTAACCCCTTAATGTCTGCAGCTGTATGTATATATATATATATATATATATATATATATATATATATATATATAAAATCTATCCATTATCTATCTATTATACAGTATATATGTGTTTTGAAGAATATCTCCTTTGAAAATTATGAAAATTATCTATCTGTCTATTATCTATCTACTATCTATTATATATCTATCTGTTATCTATCTATCTATCTATCTATCTATCATCTACCTATATATTATCTATCAATTACCGTATTTTGCGGATTATAAGACACATGGATTATAAGACGCACCCCAAATTTTGAGGAGAAAAATAGGAAAAAAAACCTTTTTTTTAATAAAATAGTGGTGCTTCTTATAATCCATGCGTCTTATTGCTTACCGGGGGTGATGACTGCGGTGAAGCGGGGAGCCAGGGTCGCTGCTGGAGTGGAGCCTTGCCGCAGGCTGGGATGAGGGGGTGTTCGGATGTGTGCCGCTGTGGGTGTTCAGAGGCGCGGGGGCTCTGCAGGCATTTTGTGAAAGCCCAGAGCCCCCGCACTTTCATGGTTTACTATGCGGTGGACTCAAGGAAAATTATCTATCTATTATCTATCTAGTATCTATCTATCTATCTATCTATCTATCTATCTATCTATGTATCTATCTATCTATTATCTATCTATCTATTATCTATCATCTATCTGTATGTTATCTATATATGATCTATCATCTATCTATTATCTATCTATCTATCTATCTATCTATCTATCTATCTATCTATCTATCTCTATGTTATCTATATATGATCTATCATCTATCTATCTATTATCTATCTATCTATTGATCTATCTATCATCTATCTATCTATCTATCTATTATCTATCTACCATCTATCTATCTATCTATCTATCTATCTATCTATCTACATACCTACCCATTATAGTTATGAGAAAAACTAAGTATAGGCACTTAACAAAGAAATATCTGATTATTAAAATGTCTTAAAAATTAGGTAAATCCAATTTCAAATGAACAACACATGGCAAATTACATTTTGTCATTATTTAACTAAATCTATGCCAAAAGGCAGAAGTAGTGTGTTTTAAAATTAAGTACACCCTTACTGCAACCATAGGAATAATGAATTATGGTGATGTTAATCAAATGCCCTTGATTAATTGTTCACCAGAAAGTGTTCCATCTGTATAAAAGCAGAATTGTGGCCAGTTTGCAGGTCTGGAGCATTCAGGCGTGTGAATGAGAAAGATGAAAGATGCAGTGTTGCTGACTATCAATTTTGGAAGGGTTATAAAGGCATTTCAAAACAATTTTGAGTTCATAATTTTACAGTGAGAAATATTATTTACAAGTGGAAAACATTCAGGATAGTTGGCAGTATGCCCAGGACTGTACATCCCAGCAAATACAACCCAATGTCAGACCATGCATTGCTCACAGAAATTGCAAAAAAGCCCAAGAGCTACAGTACAGACTCTAAAGGCCTCTACTCAATGTTCAAGTTCATGACAGTACAATTAGATAAAGATTGAAGAAGTCTGCCTGGTTTGGAAGGGTTGCCAGTAGTGAACCTTTTACAAGACAAAACTTGAGATGTTTGGTCATAATGCTGTGCACCATGGTTGGCTAAAACCAACTGTTAAACAGGATGATGGAGAAAGAAGGATTTGAGTTTGTTTGCAGCTACAGGATCTTGGCACTTTGTAGTCACTGAATCAACCATGAATTCATCTGTATGCCAAAGTATTCTAGAGGCAAATACAAGATCTAGCCAAAAGCTAAACTGGACCAAAACTAGGTCATGTAACCAGACAATGTTCCCAAGCACAGAAGCAAATCTACATCAGAATGGCAGAAAAAAAGGAATTTAGATGCTATAGTGCTGTTACATCCAGAACTCAACCCAATAGAAATTCTGTTGAGGGACATTAAAAGTGTATTGCAGAAATGAATACCTACAAACTGCAATGACCTTTAGCAACATGGTGAGGGTTCATTGATGCCTACAGTGAAGAATGGCTGTAGCTCTGTGATAGCTACAGTGAAGCATAGTGGTGGATTTGTAATGTCTACAAGAAATCATTGCGGTGGCTCACTGATACTTACAGTAAAGCATAGTGGTGGCTTAGTGATACCTACAGCTTTGCGGTGGCTCAATGATGTCTATATTGAAGCATAGTGGCAGCTCATCAGTGCCTCAAGTGAAGCATTGTAGTGGCTTGGTGATGCTTATAATAAAGCATAGTGGTTACTTGGTGGTCTCTACAGTGATGCAAGGAGGCAACTCAGTGATACCTACAGAAAAGCTATGTGGTGGCTCAGTGATGTCTACAGTGAAGCATGACTGTTGCTTGATAATAAACTACAATAAATCATAGTGGCAGCTCATCAGCACCTCCAGTGAGGCATGGCAGATCCCTACAGTCAAGCAACGTGGTGGCTTGGCAATACCTAAAGTAACACTTTGTGGTGGCTGAGTTGTGCTATGAAGCTACATTGCTTCATCTGGCACTGTTAACCTGCAATGTGTAGAGGGAAAGATGGATGCAATCAAGTGTCAGGAAATCTTAGGAGAAATCGCCATGCCTTTTTTGAGAAACTGAAGCTTGGGCATGAATGGACTTTTTGATAAGAGAGTCCATCAACACATGGTTTCACAAGAAATCTTACCACATGTTGGAGTAAATGCAACTGACTTAAACCCCATAAAAATCTTTGGAGGGATATGAAGAAGGCACGTGCAGCATAATTTGGAAAAACTGCATTTTTTTAATTTGACCTTGTCTGTGCAGAATATAATTAGCTCTGGATGAAACAGATGGTCATTAATGTCTTATGATGCAGATATACAATACAGGCACGGGCATTGAGCCTTTATGCACCATCATCGGCCCTGGCAAACATGAAGGAGTGGTTGGAATTGTGACTTAAAGGAAAGCTCCACAATTGCAACTGACCATGGTGCTGAAGGTGTTAATCAGAGCCATCGCCTGTGGCGTGGCTCATGGACATAGCTTGGTGCCCACCAGCGCACTTTCACCTTTAATTAAAGTTGATAGATTAGTATTTCAGAGAACATTTCATCCCCTCTCAATGTCGGCTATCCTTACAGTTGTGTGATTCCACCCTGGCATTCAGATTTCACACAGATCCTTCGTTTTCAGAAGCGGTAACATGACATTTATGAGAGCGGCTTATCTCATTGATTGAAAATATCAAAAGTTACCACAGAGAGCTTTTATTATGATTTCATCTTCTGCAAATATTCCACATCTAACATGCACAGTGAGGACAGAGCAAATGAATAGCGAATGGATAAGTCTGAGAAAAATACAAAAGAGGCATCCAATTGGTTCGAGCGGTGGCCACCATCGAGACGATAGAGGATTTAATCTGCTGTTATCGGGACAGAGTCTGATACAATGTTTATTTGGATTGTTCGCAGAGGAGCAAGCTCTTACTTTGATACCTGCTCCTCGACATGAGGACATACAGTTTCCCAATGTTGCTTTACAGGAAATATTTTCATCCATAAATAATTTTACATTTTGAAGGGTTTGATTTGTTTTGTCTGCAGAGTTTGGAATATTTCACACATACATCATACATACAGGCATACAAGCTGCCATGGGGCCCAACAACCAAGTCCTGTGTCATTGCTGTGTGCATTATCCCTGTACTATGACATTGTTATATTCATTATACCTGTCCTGTTACATCACTATGTACATTATCCGTTTTGTGACATCACCGTGTGATTATCCCAGTACTGTGACATCACTGTGTGCATTATCCCTGTGCTGTTATATCACTATGTACATTATCCCTGTACTGTGACATTACTGTGTGAATTATCTCTGTACTGTGACATCACTGTGTGTATTATCCTTGTACTGTGACATCACTGTGTGCATTATACCTCTACTGTAAACAGTATATTGTGGCACAGCTGTGTTGGTTCTCAAATAGTTTCCCAAACCAATAGTATAGTCAAAATAAAATGTGGCACTCAACTCATGTAGGTATGATGAAGAAAATAAATTTATTGCATACCTACATGAGTTGAGTGTCAAATTTTATTTTGATTATACTTGTACTGTGACATCACTGTGTGATTATCCCTGTGCTGTGACATCACTGTATGCATTATTCCTGTAGTGTGATATCACTGTTTACATTATATCTGTACTGTGACATCACTATGCGCATTATCCTTGTGCTGTTATATCACTATGTACATTATACCTGAACTGTGACATCATTGTGCTATTATCCCTGTACTGTGACACTCACTGTGCAAATATCACTATGCTGTGACATCCCTATGTGCATTATACCTGTACTGTGATATCGCTATTTGCATTATACCTGTACTGTGACTTCACTGTGCTATTATCACTGTACTCAGCGTCGTACTGGAGCACCCTGTGCCCACCAGAGAAAATCATTATTGGGGCCCACTATGTAGCTACATAGAAATAAATACAAGACCACCAATTGTGTGGTAAAACATGCTAATATCAGAGTATAATATAAGGTAGTACATTAATTATGTAGCAGGCGTTGGGGTAGCCCCCTCATGGAATATAATGCAGCACCCTCATAGAATATAATGCAGCCCCCTCATTGAATATAATGTATCCCCTCTCATAGAATATAATGCAGCCCCCTCATAGAATATAATGCAGCCCACCTCATAGAATATTATGCAGCCTCCCTCATAGGGTATAATACAGCCCGCACAAAATATAATGCAACCCCCTCATAAGGTATAATGCAGTCCCCACCATAGAATTTAATGTAGCCCCTCATAGAGTATAATGCAGCCCTCCTCATATTGTATAATGCATCCCCTCCACAGATTATAATGTAGCCCCTCAGAGTATAATGCAACCCCCCATAAGGTATAATGCAGCCCCCCATAGAATATACTGTAGCCCCCTGAATATAATATAGCCCCCTGAGAGAATAATGAAACCCACACAGAATATAATGCAGCCCCCTACAGAAGATAATGTAGCCCCCTCATAAAGTATAACACAGCCCCCTCATATAGTATAATGCAGCCCCACTCATAGGGTATAATGCAGCCCCCCACCTCCATCATTGTTCTCCCCCTCCACCCCCATCATTGTCCTCATCACCACCTCCATCATTGCCTTCTCACCAGACCACCCTGTCATTGCCCTTTCTACCACCTCCATCATTGCTTTCTCCCCCACCACCCCATCATTGCCCATTCCACCACCTCCATCATTGCCTCCTTCCCCACCACCACCATCATTGTCCTTTCCACCACTACCATCATTGTCCTTTCCACCACAACCATCAATGCCTTCTCCCCCACCACTCCATCATTGCCCTTTCCTCCACCTCTATCATTGGTTTCTCCCCCACCATTCCCATCATTGATCTCTCCATCTCCTCCATCATTGCCTCCCCATCACCGTCATTGTCCATACCACCACCACCATCATTGCCTCCTCCCCACCACCCCATTGTCCTTTCCACCACCACCAACATTGCCTTCTCTCCCACTATTGCTCTCCATCACCCACATCATTGCCCTCTCCAATACACACACAGCACCACTCTCACATATAGAACCACACATACTCTCTCACATACACACACACACACAGCACCACACCACTCTCACACACACATACAGCACCGCACCACTCACTCACGCTTGCACACATGCACACAGACAGACACACAGCACCACTCACCTCTCCGCACATTTCTCACAGCCGCAGCACATCCCGGCAGCATCTTCATCGCCGGCAGCTTTCTCGATTGTAGCTACAATGTATGTGCTCCTTCCAGGTCCTGACTACAGCCAATACATTCTAGCTGTCTCTCGGAAATGATATCATACCTGGAAGCAGCCCGTACATTCTAGCGTCTACCCTGCAGGCAGTGTTAGCCTCAGCCTGCAGCTAACACTGCCTGCTATTAAAGTGAAATTAATATTTACTTCTCTCCATGCCCATGGGGGCGCGGGGAGCAGTGAATAATAATTTCTCTTTAGCAGCGGGGATAGGCTCCTGTCTCCAGCAGCTGCTCTGCTAGCACCGGGTGGGTCCCCCTGACTTACGGACCCCATAGCAGCTGGGTGTGCCACTATTAGCGACATGCCACTGGCTGGGGGCCCATTGAGTAGCAGGGGCCCTAGGCAGCTGCCTGCCCTGTATGCCAGCAAGTGTAAGTGCCTGGGACATCAGAGAATCCTCCGGTTCCCCAGTGGGCCAATTCAACCCTGCCTGTACTGTGACATAACTGTGCTATTATCCCTGTACTGTGACATCACTGTGCTATTATCCCTGTCCTGTGATATTGCTATGTGCATCATACCTGTTCTGTAACATCGCTGTGCTATTATCCCTGTACTGTGACATCACTGTGCTATTATCCATGTACTGTGACATCTCTGTGCAATTATTCCTGTACTGTTATATCACTATGTACTTTATCCCTGTACTGTGACATCACTGTGCTATTATCCATGTACTGTGACACTCATTGTGCGAATATCCCTGTACTGTGACATCACTATGTGCATTATTCTTGTACCATGACATTACTTTGTGCATTATCCTTGTCCTATAATATCGCTATTTGCATTATCCCTGTACTGTCACATCACTGCGTGCATTGTCCCTGTACTGTGATATTACTTTGTTCATTATCTGTTGTGAATTTGGATTCTGGGCTCCCCCGGTGGCTACTGGTGGAATTGAACTGGTGTTTTCATCTTCTCTGTTCACCTGTTCCCATCAAGATGTGGGAGTCGCTATATAACCTTGCTGCTCTGTTAGTTGCTTGCCGGTCAACAATGTTATCAGAAGCCTCTCTGTGCTTGTTCCTGCTCCTAGACAACTACTAGATAAGTTGGACTCTTGTCCATGTTTGTTTTTGCATTTTTGTTCCAGTTCACAGCTGTAGTTTCGTTACTGTGTCTGGAAAGCTCTTGTGAACAGGAATTGCCACTCTGGTGTTATGAGTTAATGCCAGAGTTTTAAAGTAATTTCTGGATGGTGTTTTGATAGGGTTTTCAGCTGACCATGAAAGTGTCCTTTCTGTCTTCTGCTATGTAGTAAGTGGACCTCAAATTTGCTAAACCTATTTTCATACTACGTTTGTTATTTCATCTTAATTCACCGCCAATACATGTGGGGGGCCTCTGTCTCCTTTCGGGGTATTTCTCTAGAGGTGAGCTAGGACTAATATTTTCCTCTGCTAGCATTATTTAGTCCTCCGGCTGGTGCTGGGCATCTAGAATCAACGTAGGCATGCTACCCGGCCACTGCTAGTTGTGCGTTAGGTTTAGTTCATGGTCAGCTCAGTTCCCATCTTCCAAGAGCTAGTCTCTATATATGCTGATGCTATGTTCTCTTGCCATTGAGAACATGACAGTTTGACCGGCCCACTAAAGGGTTAAAATCCTTGGCCGAGAAAGGAGAGAAATAAGAAGTCTGCTGAGAATTTTTTTTTTTTTTTTTTTTTTTTTTTCTCCTTCTAATCTTTGAATGGCTCTGTGTCCACCTGTTTGTAATGGATCTTCAGAGTGTAACTGCAGGTTTGAATAATCTCGCCACGAAGGTACAAAATTTGCAAGACTTTGTTTGTCATGCACCTGTATCTGAGCCGAGAATTCCTTTGCCGGAATTTTTCTCGGGGAATAGATCTGGGTTTCAGAATTTTCGAAATAATTGCAAATTATTTTTGTCCCTGAAATTTCGCTCTGCCGGAGACCCTGCACAGCAGGTCAGGATTGTGATTTCCTTGCTCCGGGGCGACCCTCAAGACTGGGCTTTTTCATTGACACCAGGGGATCCTGCGTTGCTCAATGTGGATGCGTTTTTTCTGGCCTTGGGGTTGCTTTATGACGAACCTCATTTGGAGCTTCAGGCAGAAAAAACTTTGATGTCCCTATCTCAGGGGCAAGATGAAGCGGAAATTTACTGTCAAAGATTCCGTAAATGGTCTGTGCTTACTCAGTGGAATGAGTGCGCCCTGGCGGCGACTTTCAGAGAGGGTCTCTCTGATGCCATTAAGGATGTTATGGTGGGGTTCCCTGTGCCTGCGGGTCTGAATGAGTCCATGACAATGGCTATTCAGATCGATAGGCGTTTGCGGGAGCGCAAACCAGTGCACCATCTGGCGGTGTCCACTGAGAAGTCACCAGAGAGTATGCAGTGTGATAGAATTCTGTCCCGAAGCGAGCGACAGAATTTTAGACGGAAAAATGGGTTGTGTTTCTATTGTGGTGATTCTACTCATGTTATATCAGCATGCTCTAAGCGCACTAAAAAGCTTGATAAATCTGTTTCCATTTGCACCTTACCGTCTAAGTTTATTCTATCTGTGACCCTGATTTGCTCTTTATCATCTATTCCCTCTGAAATTCCTGAGTTCCTGTCTGACTATCGTGACGTCTTTGAAGAATCCAAGCTTGGTTCATTACCTCCGCACCGAGAGTGCGATTGTGCCATAGATTTAATCCCGGGTAGTAAATACCCAAAGGGTCGTTTATTTAATCTGTCTGTGCCTGAACATGCTGCTATGCGAGAATATATAAAGGAGTCCTTGGAAAAGGGACATATTCGTCCATCGTCATCTCCCTTAGGAGCCGGTTTTTTCTTTGTGTCAAAAAAAGACGGCTCTTTGAGACCATGTATCGATTATCGGCTTTTGAATAAAATCACTGTAAAATATCAATACCCATTGCCGTTGCTGACTGATTTGTTTGCTCGCATAAAGGGGGCCAAGTGGTTCTCTAAGATTGACCTTCGTGGGGCGTATAATTTGGTGCGAATCAGGCAGGGGGATGAGTGGAAAACCGCATTTAATACGCCCGAGGGCCACTTTGAGTATTTAGTGATGCCTTTTGGTCTTTCAAATGCTCCGTCAGTTTTCCAGTCCTTTATGCATGATATTTTTCGCGATTATTTGGATAAATTTATGATTGTGTATCTGGATGATATTCTGATTTTTTCGGATGACTGGGACTCTCATGTCCAGCAAGTCAGGAGGGTTTTCCAGGTTTTGCGGTCTAATTCTTTGTGTGTGAAGGGTTCTAAATGTGTTTTTGGGGTACAGAGGATTTCCTTTTTGGGATATATTTTTTCTCCCTCTTCCATTGAAATGGATCCTGTCAAGGTTCAAGCTATTTGTGATTGGACGCAGCCCTCTTCTCTTAAGAGTCTTCAGAAGTTTTTGGGCTTTGCTAACTTTTATCGTCGATTTATTGCTGGTTTTTCGGATATTGCTAAGCCATTGACCGATTTGACTAAGAAGGGTGCTGATGTTGCTGATTGGTCCCCTGACGCTGTGGAGGCCTTTCGGGAGCTTAAGCGCCGTTTTTCCTCTGCCCCTGTGTTGCGTCAGCCTGATGTTGCTCTACCTTTTCAGGTTGAGGTCGACGCTTCTGAGATCGGAGCTGGGGCAGTGTTGTCGCAGAAAAGTTCAGACTGCTCCGTGATGAGGCCTTGTGCCTTCTTTTCCCGTAAATTTTCGCCCGCTCAGCGGAATTATGATGTTGGGAATCGGGAGCTTTTGGCCATGAAGTGGGCTTTTGAGGAGTGGCGCCATTGGCTTGAGGGGGCCAGACATCAGGTGGTGGTATTGACTGACCACAAAAACTTGATTTATCTTGAGACCGCCAGGCGCCTGAATCCTAGACAGGCGCGCTGGTCATTATTTTTCTCTCGGTTTAATTTTGTGGTGTCATACCTACCGGGTTCTAAGAATGTTAAGGCGGATGCCCTTTCTAGGAGTTTTGAGCCTGACTCGCCTGGTAACTCTGAGCCCACAGGTATCCTTAAGGATGGAGTGGTATTGTCAGCCGTTTTTCCAGACCTGCGGCGGGCCTTGCAGGAGTTTCAGGCGGATAGACCGGATCGTTGCCCACCTGATAAACTGTTTGTTCCTGATGATTGGACCAGTAGAGTCATCTCTGAGGTTCATTCTTCTGCGTTGGCAGGTCATCCTGGCATATTTGGTACCAGGGATTTGGTGGCAAGGTCCTTCTGGTGGCCTTCCCTGTCACGAGATGTGCGAGGCTTTGTGCAGTCTTGTGACGTTTGTGCTCGGGCCAAGCCTTGTTGCTCTCGGGCTAGTGGATTATTGTTGCCCTTGCCTATTCCTAAGAGGCCTTGGACGCACATCTCGATGGATTTTATTTCAGATCTGCCTGTTTCTCAGAAGATGTCTGTCATCTGGGTGGTGTGTGACCGTTTCTCTAAGATGGTCCATTTGGTTCCTCTGCCCAAGTTGCCTTCTTCTTCCGAGTTGGTTCCTCTGTTTTTTCAAAATGTTGTTCGTTTGCATGGTATTCCTGAGAATATCATTTCTGACAGAGGGACCCAATTCGTGTCTAGATTTTGGCGGGCATTCTGTGCTAGGATGGGCATAGATTTATCTTTTTCGTCCGCTTTCCATCCTCAGACGAATGGCCAGACCGAGCGGACTAATCAGACCCTGGAGACATATCTGAGGTGTTTTGTGTCTGCTGACCAGGATGATTGGGTTGCTTTTTTGCCATTGGCAGAGTTCGCTCTCAATAATCGGGCCAGCTCTGCCACTTTGGTGTCCCCGTTTTTCTGTAATTCGGGGTTTCATCCTCGATTTTCCTCTGGTCAGGTGGAATCTTCGGATTGTCCTGGAGTGGATGCTGTGGTGGAGAGATTGCATCAGATCTGGGGGCAGGTGGTGGACAATTTGAGGTTGTCCCAGGAGAAGACTCAGCTTTTTGCCAACCGCCACCGTCGTGTTGGTCCTCGGCTTTGTGTTGGGGATTTGGTGTGGTTGTCTTCTCGTTTTGTCCCTATGAGGGTCTCTTCTCCTAAGTTTAAGCCTCGGTTCATCGGCCCGTATAAGATATTGGAGATTCTTAACCCTGTTTCCTTCCGTTTGGACCTCCCTGCATCCTTTTCTATTCATAACGTTTTTCATCGGTCATTATTGCGCAGGTATGAGGTACCGGTTGTGCCTTCCGTTGAGCCTCCTGCTCCGGTGTTGGTTGAGGGTGAGTTGGAGTACGTTGTGGAGAAAATCTTAGACTCTCGTGTTTCCAGACGGAGACTCCAGTATCTGGTCAAGTGGAAGGGATACGGCCAGGAGGATAATTCTTGGGTGAATGCATCTGATGTTCATGCCTCTGATCTGGTTCGTGCCTTTCATAGGGCCCATCCTGATCGCCTTGGTGGTTCTGGTGAGGGTTCGGTGCCCCCTCCTTGAGGGGGGGGTACTGTTGTGAATTTGGATTCTGGGCTCCCCCGGTGGCTACTGGTGGAATTGAACTGGTGTTTTCATCTTCTCTGTTCACCTGTTCCCATCAAGATGTGGGAGTCGCTATATAACCTTGCTGCTCTGTTAGTTGCTTGCCGGTCAACAATGTTATCAGAAGCCTCTCTGTGCTTGTTCCTGCTCCTAGACAACTACTAGATAAGTTGGACTCTTGTCCATGTTTGTTTTTGCATTTTTGTTCCAGTTCACAGCTGTAGTTTCGTTACTGTGTCTGGAAAGCTCTTGTGAACAGGAATTGCCACTCTGGTGTTATGAGTTAATGCCAGAGTTTTAAAGTAATTTCTGGATGGTGTTTTGATAGGGTTTTCAGCTGACCATGAAAGTGTCCTTTCTGTCTTCTGCTATGTAGTAAGTGGACCTCAAATTTGCTAAACCTATTTTCATACTACGTTTGTTATTTCATCTTAATTCACCGCCAATACATGTGGGGGGCCTCTGTCTCCTTTCGGGGTATTTCTCTAGAGGTGAGCTAGGACTAATATTTTCCTCTGCTAGCATTATTTAGTCCTCCGGCTGGTGCTGGGCATCTAGAATCAACGTAGGCATGCTACCCGGCCACTGCTAGTTGTGCGTTAGGTTTAGTTCATGGTCAGCTCAGTTCCCATCTTCCAAGAGCTAGTCTCTATATATGCTGATGCTATGTTCTCTTGCCATTGAGAACATGACAATTATCCCTGTCCTATGATATTGCTTTTTGCATTATACCTGTATTGTGATATAAATGTGTGCATTATCCCTGTACTGTGACATCACTATGTGCATATCCCTGTACTGTGACATCACTGTGTGCATTAGTCATATACTGTGACATCACTGTGTGCATTATCCCTGTACTGTGACATCACTGTGTGCATTATTCCTATACTGTGACATCACTGTGTGCATTATCCCTGTACTGTGACATCACTGTGTGCATTATCCCTGTACTGTGACATTACTGTGTGCATTATCCCTGTCCTAAGATATCGCTCTTTGCATTGTACCTGTACTGTGACATCACTGTGCTATTATCCCTGTACTGTGATATCTCTGTGCTATTATCCCTGTACTGTGATATCTCTGTGCTATTATCCCTGTACTGTGACATCTCTGTGCTATTATCCCTGTACTGTGATATCTCTGTGCTATTATCCCTGTACTGTGATATCTCTGTGCTATTATCCCTGTACTGTGATATCTCTGTGCTATTATCCCTGTACTGTGACATCTCTGTGCTATTATCCCTGTACTGTGAATTGCTTTGTGCATTATGTAGACTGTGAGCCCTCGTGGGCAGGGTCCTCTCTCCCTCTGTACTTGTGTGTGTGCCTCGGATTGCTCATGTTTATTGTATTTGTCTATGTATGCCCCTTTTTCACATGTAAAGCACCATGGAATAAGTGGCGCTTTAAAAATGAATAATAATACTAATACCTGCGTTGTGACATTACTGTGCAATTGGTATGTGCATTATGTAGACTGTGAGCCCTCGCAGGCAGGGTCCTCTCTCCTTTTGTACTTTTGTGTGCCTTGGATTGCACGTTTATTGTACTTGTCTATGTATGCCCCTTTTTCACATGTAAAGTGCCATGGAATAAATGGCACTATAAAAATGAATAATAATAATACCTGCACTGTGACATCACTGTGCAATTATCCCTGTACTGTGACATCATGATGTACATTATCCCTGTCCTGTTACATCACTGTGTGCCTTAATCCTGTACTGTGATATTACTGTGTGCAGTATCTTTGTACTGTGACATCACTGTGTGCATTATCCCTGTACTCTGACACCAATGTGTTTATTATCCCTGTACAGTGACATCTCTGTGTGTATTTTCCCTGTACTGTGACATCACTGTATGCACTATCCCTGTGCTGTAACATCATCCATATGTGACGACATGCACCCCCAAAAGCCCTGACAAACATCAATACAGAATAAAGAGAAAAGAAGATATTGGATGCAGTGGAAGACCAGGATGGGGCGATAGCGGGACAGGTGAGCAGTGAGGAAATTAATAAAAAAAATGTAACCCCTTTCCTGACTGTCTAAAATTAAGCAAAATTTCTTGCTGGCCACTATTTTATTTAATTCACATAAAGCAAATAGCAAAAAAAAATAATTCTGAGAATCCAATTTTTTGATAGGTGTGCAACGAAGAAAGTATCATTTTTATTTTTCAGAACTTTGTTTATTATTCTGTGGAGTCTGGAGAGTCCCCCGGAGCATAATAAGCCACATTCAATTTGCCTATATTAAATTTGATGCATATCGAATTTCCAGGCCAAATTTCTTCAGGTTCGCTCATCGCTAAGTATTATCTCGCTAGTTTAAAGATAATTCTTACTCTCCGTAGCCATAAAGTAAAAGGTGTCGGATGTCAGCACTGATAGTTGTAGCCTCCGACTGAGTTTTATTTTATTTAACTACTGAGCCAGCACATAAAACTGGAGGTGAACAGAAGAACCTGGAAGCAGCGGGTAAATCCATTATGGCAGTACAAAGATATCGTAAATCCTACCTGCCGTCGCCACCATCCTCATCTCCTGTGTCAGAGGAGACAAAATGCTCGAAGGCAACCCCAAGAAAATGGCAGCATTATCAAAGGATATCAGCACGTTCCTTATTTTCAATGTGACTTGAAGAGAGAAATCTTCCTAACAATCGGCTACATAAATATTTATTTCACTCTGCACAATAACGAGTCATTTTCATTTGACGGTAACAATGAGAATGTGTTCGTGAAGTGATTCTGGATTTTGGAGCTTTTGATACGTTTTTCTGCTGAGTTGAACGAAGTTTTAATTTGGGTGAATTTACCGGAGAAAAGAAGGGTCGTGAAATCTTAGAGCCAAATACTACATTGTGGACGAGGACTGTCGGTCACGCTGTGATTCGGAGGGTTAGATAATGGCACAAAAGCCGGTTCTAATCTATTCTGTTTAGCTGTAGATACATTTTTATCTTGGCGCTCATTGAGGAAAGTGCTCCTTTCTTGTAATAACTCGGCAGCGCCATGCTACAGATTCATTTCCAGAGGTAAAATGCGTGTAATTGGACACTTCAAGTGTTCTCTAAGTGTTTGTTTCTTTTTAATACTGGATTGGCGAGTTCAGTAAGAAGATGGCCGGGGATGTCGTTTTCTCTCTCCATAATAAACATACTCCGAAAGGACACAGAAATTGTTGTCCTAAAATTATTCCTTTTTCTTCAACAAACTTCAGAATATGATGTAATGTTTTACGGTAAGTTTTTAAGTAAATTATTTTTAAATATAGATTTCTAGTGTGTATTTCACTACATCATCCCAGCAGACATTACATCTGCCAACCTGACGTCTGCTGCAATGATACCTTATGGGAAACATTATGTGCCCAGCTGCTGCCATTCAGCGTGAATGAGAGACAAATAGCAATGAGAAATACTTGTGCTGCTCTACTGAGATAGTGCAATAGCCATCAACTTGGTGGCTGCTACATCTAATAATAATAATCTTTATTTTTTTTATATAGCGCTAACATATTCCGCAGCGCTTTACAGTTTGCACACATTATCATCACTGTCCCCGATGGGGATCACAATCTAAATTCCCTATCAGTATGTCTTTGGAATGTGGGAGGAAACCGGAGTACCCAGAGGAAACCCACGCAAACACGGAGAGAACATACAAACTCCTTGCAGATGTTGTCCAAGGTGGGATTAGAACCCAGGACTCCAGCGCTGCAAGGCTGCAGTGCTATCCACTGATCCACCGTGCTGCCCCTGCTGTATTGTTACACCCGGTCCCGATCCTGTACCTTCTTGGGGTCCCCGTCGGGACTCCCACTCTGTGCTGACCCCAGGCCATCCTGCTGCAGCCTCTGCTTCCTCTCTTCCCCTTGCTTCCTGGCGCTCGACCACCAGATCCTCGGGTACAGTGCTTAGGTCACGCGTGCGTGCTCCCAGTCTCTTAAAGAGACAGTGTGCATTTTTGAAAAAGTACTTCTGACCAATGGCATGTAATTACTAACTGCTGGTCTTTTTCCCCTGGTGCTGGGATGTCTTAGGTCAGATTATTGTATCACCCTTTATTACCCAGCACCTGCCTCCCATTCCTTGCTGGACAACAGTGTTACTCCGCTAGAGTTCTGGCTAGGTGCTTTGATAGCTTTCTGTGTTTGATATTGTGCAGTTCTGGGATATCTGGTTCTGCTATCCTTAGTTTCTGTTTTCATTTGGTTTCTGCAGCCGTCTCTGTATTTTCTATTAGAAGGTGACCTGTTTTTATACCCAGTCCTTAGATCTTTTAGGGACCTCCTTCCACCTATCTATAGGTCTTCGCTTGAGATTAACCTAGGATCGTCGGTGGGTCTATTCGCAAGGAATGGGTCACCCACTCCATCGTAGGGTATCAGCCTAGTCTCAGTGCAGGGTCAGTTTTCCCCCTTCCATTCTAGTTCTGTGTATCCTCTGTATCCTCTGTTGCTAGCTACCGGTTTTGGCTAGTGTCTGCTTTAGCTTCTGAAGTGTTCTGCCAGTGCTCCGCTTACACCGTTTGTCTCAGCAGACTATCAGCTACCTGTTACCCGGCTATCCTGGACAAAGACCATTCTGGCTAAGCCAGTTCCATCACGTCCCGCCATTCAGCCATCCATACCTCTGGACAATGCCAGTACCACCTGTGTGAGCTCCACGACATCTGTTAACCCTGCTTGTCCGTCTGTCCCGCTGGGACAGCTGCCACGTGTCCAGGGTCTAACTGGAGGTAGCACCCGTGTCCCCCAGGCATTCCATTCTGACCCTTTTCAAGGTGACTTACCACGGGTGCCAGGGGCTCATGTAGTCACACCCCTTCGGACCCCACCGGATAGATTCCAGACTCCTTTGACCTTTCTTCCAGACTAAATAACTTTGTCTTTTCTAGAGTAACCCTGTTCCTTCTAGACCCTTGGCTTCATTAGACTTCTGACTCCACCAACCCATCCGTGCCCTACAAACTCCCTCCTTTGTCCCCTCCAGACTCCTCCTTTATCCCCTCCAGACTCCCTTCTCTGTCCCCTCCGGACTCCTCATTTGTCCCCTCCAGATTCCCTCCTCTGCCCCCTCCATAACCCTCCTTTGTCTCCTCCAGACTCCCTTCTCTGTCCCCTCCAGGCTCCATCCTTTGTCCCCTCCAGACACCCTCATCTGTCCCCTCCAGATTCTCTTCTCTGCCCCCTCCAGAACACTCCTTTGTCCCTTCCAGACTCCCTCCTCTGTCCTCCCCAGATTCCCTCCTCTGTCCCCTCCAGACCCCTCCTTCCTCTTGAGAACCCTTTGTCCTTTCAATATACTCAAGTCCCCATCCAGATGATCTCCCCTTCAAAGTTTTCTGTCCCCATCACACTCATATGTCTCTCCGTTACACTCTTCTATCTCTCTATCACACTCTTCCGTCACAGGTCACACTCTTTTGTTCCCCGTCACACTCTTCTGTCTCCCGTCAGACTTTTCTGTCCCCGTTACATTTCTCTGTACCTCATCACACTTTTATGTCCCTGTGACACTATTCTGTCTCCCTGTCACAATCTTCTATCTCCCCGTTACACTCTTCTGTCTCCCCGCCACACTATTCGGTCTCCCTGTTGCACTCTTCTTTCTCCCGTCGCACTTTTCTGTCTCCCCATAGCACTTTTCTGTCTCCCCATTGCACTTTTCTGTCTCCCCATTGCACTTTTCTGTCTCCCCGTCATACTCTTCAGTCTCCCCCTCACACTGATGGACTATTTTCAATCAATTGGCGAAGTGTGCGACACCCATCTCTGCAACTGATGACATATGGCTGCTGCTGCCACTGGAAACAGCTAATAGTGGAGGCTCCGGGTGCTGCACCCACACTAATCTGATATTGATGATCTATCCTAAAGATTGCCAATCCATAAAAATGTACTGTGCAACCCTTTTTAAGCACTGTAATGAGATAAAACACTTAGTAGAAAGCAACAACATGGAGGACATTATACAAAAGTTCTGATGAGCAGTGTAGCTGTAAATCAAGAAATGGGTGAACTAATCTACATGCTCAAAAGCAGCAATAAAAAGGACATTATACAGAAGTACTGAGCAATGTGGTTGGGAATCTAGAAATGGGTGGGATTGGATGACACATACACTAGCTAGCAGCAATTATATGAAGGATATTATACAGCAGAAATTAATGAGCAGTGTAGTTGTGACTTGTGAATCAAGAAATGGTTGGAATAATATACATGCTTGAAAGCAGAAATATGGAGGACATCATATAGGTGTACTCGGCAGTTCAGGAGGGACTCTAGAAATAGGTGGGTTAATATACATACTAGAAAGCAGCACTTATATGAAGGATATTATACAGCAGTAATGAGCAGTGTAGTTGTGAATCCAGCAATGGGGTGAGATAAAATATTTGCCAGAAAACAGCAGAATGGTTTGAGACTCATTCTGCTCCTCTTTACTCCCCTCTTCATAGATTTCAATAGGCAGCTATAATCTGACCCCTCAGTGAGCTGACAGTTTGTTTTGTCTTTAGGAAGATAGATTTTAGCAGTGCTTAAGAGTGAATAATGAATTCAGGTTGCTGGGGGAAGAGAAATAGCTCATAAGTGAGGAAAGAAGCATATTTCTCTGATGTGATATTACATTGGCTTGTACCATTGATTTATGCAATGTTTGTTATAACCAGTGATCATTTAAAACAAGCAAAGGAGCAATATATTTTTTTCTGCTTATTTGTTTTGTTAAATAAATGCTAAAGATGAATTTGCTACATAATGGCATATGTGACAAGCTTACTCTAGGCGTTTTTATAGAAATTTCCAGCATTTACAACAAAGGAGGCTTCATTTAGGTTAAAAACCTCTCTCTCCCTTTCATTGTAATTTACGGTAATCACACGTGGGGTAAAACACTGTAATTACGGAGGCAAATAATGCATTTAACTTCAGCCTTTAAGACAGTGCGTATTCCATCTCTGCTAGCGAAATGCAAGTAAGATGAAATCCATAAGTAAAAATCATGGCAACGCACACAATCAGCGCTAAGTGCCCCCGATACAATCACATTGGGCTGCTCTTTGTGTCCTGTTCACTAGTGATCATTAGCGGCTTCTGCTGGAGCATTGCGATAGAAACTAAATTGGAAATGACAACTATATTTTAGAGTTTTAAATCCCAGCTAATCACCACTACGAAAAAGTAACACAAATGAGACCTGAAGCTTAACCCCTTCAAGACGCAGCCCTTTTTCGTTTTTGCGTTTTCATTTTTCGCTCCCCTCCTTCCCAGAGCAATAACTTTTTTATTTTTCCGTCAATATGGCCATGTGAGAACCTATTTTTTGCGGGACGAGTTGTACTTTTGAACGACACCATTGGTTTTACCATATCTGGTACTAGAAAACAGGAAAAAAACTCCAAGTGCAGTGAAATTGCAAAAAAAGTGCAATCCCACACTTGTTTTTTGTTTTGGCTTTTTTGCTAAGTTCACTAAATGCTAAAACTGACCTGCCACAATGATTCTCCAGATCATTACGAGTTCATAGACACCAAACATGTCTAGGTTATTGTTTATCTAAGTGGTGAAAAAAATTCCAAACTTTACTAAAAAAAAAAATATTGCACCATTTTCCGATACCCGTAGCATTTCCATTTTTCGGGATCTCGGGTCGGGTGAGGGCTTATTTTTTGGGTGCCAAGCTGGCGTTTTTAATGATACCAGATACGTTCTTTTGATCGCCCGTTATTGCATTTTAATGCTATGTCGCGGTGCCAAAAAAAAGTAATTCTGGCGTTTTGAATTTTTTTCTCGCTACGCCGTTTAGCAATCAGGTTAATCCTTTTTTTAATTGATAGATCGGCAATACCAAATATGTGTATGTTTGATTTTTTTTATTTTGATTGGGGCGAAAGGGGGTATGATTTAAACTTTTATATTTTTTTATTTTTTTTCATATTTTTTAAAACATTTTTTTTTTTACTTTTGCCATGCTTCAATAGCCTCCATGGGAGGCACAAAGCTGGCACAACTGGATTGTTCCTATGCAGCTGATGTTCCTATGCAGCTGAATTACAGACTTGCTATGAGCGCCGATCACAGGGTGGCGCTCATAGCAAGCCGGCATCAACAACCATAGAGGTCTCAAGGAGACCTCAGGTTGACATGCCGATGCATCGCTGACCCCCAATCACATGACGGGGGTCGGCGATGCGAGCATTTCCGGCCGCGCGGCCGGAAGCGGTAGTTAAATGCCGCTGTCAGAGTTTGATAGCGACATTTAACTAGTTAATAGCGGCAGGTGGATCGCAATTCCACCTGCCTCTATTGTGCGCACATGTCAACTGTACAAAACAGCTGACATGTCTCGACTTGGATGTGGGCTCAGTCCCGGGATTCTAATAAAAATGCTGCCTTCTTGTAAAAGCAATGCCACCTCTCTACGTAGGTTGTGCGTAGTATTGCAGCTCTGCAGAATTCATCTACAATAGAGCTATTTTGCAGTACTACATACAATCCATAGATCTGTGAGGTGCCATTATTGAAAAAAAAAAAATCCTGAACCTTTAAAGCTCCAGGACCCAGATCCATACAACTTTTCATAATGCTTAATAGTTTGTTCAGGCACAAGAAAATGTCCAATCAAATTCTTGACAACCCCTTTAACCTATGAATGTCTTTAGGAGACATTTTTTTCGCTTAAATGCATGTGTTTGGGGGCTAAAGATAATTTTTACAGTTTAGTTCCATTGAAAATTTTGCACCATTTGGCTTTTACAGGCACTTACTTTCCCGCACATTGAACTTTTATGTGGTCTTCGGTGATAAATCAGCTGAAAGGAGCTCAGAAAAAAAAGAACAAAAAAGAACCTAAAGAAGACTAATGGTGAAATTTTTTTAATGGAATCCAATATCAAAAATTATTTTTAGCCCCAATTAAATGCATAAAATTTAAAAGAAGGAAAGATCCAAAAGGTGTACATCCCTTTTAAGGACTCAGTCAATAATAATAATCCAAGATGCAAGGTTTTCAAAAAGACCGTCAGACATGAAAAATGCTGTTTTCCACTCATCACCCTTTTGGATGCATATCAAATTGTAAGCCCCGCTAAGATCAAGTTTAGAAAACACCCTGGCCCCCAGCCACTGATTATATAGGTCAGGGATGACTGGAAGTGGGTAAGAATTTTTAACCGTGATTTTGTTCAGTTCTCAGAAATCAAGGCAAGGACAGAGACCCCCCCATCATTCTTTTTCACAAAGAAAAATCCAGCAGCTATAGGGGAGGAGGAAGGACCGATATGACCTTTCCATAAACTTTCATTAACATATTCTTTCAAAGCAGTGTGTTCAGGCCCCAACAAACTGTAATGGCGAGCTTTAGCCAATTTTGGCGCTATGAATAAGATCAATAGCGCAATCATAGGGATGATGAGGAGGTAGTATCGCCGTCTCTTTTTCCGAGAGCACATCTCGAAAGTCCTTCAGATACCCCAGAAGGCTCTTCCGGCATTTTTGCATGATTTTTAGACACTTCCTGAAACAATTGGTGCTCCATTTCACCATCTACTTCTGACATCAATCAATAACTATATTGTGAATCTGAAACCATGGAAACCCCAGTACCAATCCAGCAGGTAAATTATCCAACACAAAACAGGAGATAGATTCAGAGTGGAATGCTCCCACTTGGAGAGTGAAATCCAGCATTGTTCTCTTGACCAAATTGTGAGCTAATGGTGTCTTGTCAAAGGCGATAACTTGGGTCTTTTTAAACTAACTATCACTAACCCTAACTACAGAACCAGTCCCGAATCAATAAAGTTAACAGCAGACCCACCGTCAATGAACGGCAAAGTTGATAACACCTGGTCCTTGAAGGATAACATCGTATTTATCAGTACTTTATCAGAGTAATATACAGGTACTTGGGAGTCTGGGTGACCTCCTCGGCGGTCACCCAGACTCAGACATTCTCCCGATGGTTTGATAGCTTGAGGACGAGTTGCACAAAGTCTTAAGGAAATGTCCAGAGAGACCACAACATAGACAGAGTCCGAGATCTTGTCTGCATCTTCTCTCCACAACATGAAGACTTGCAACTTTTACCTCCAATGGCTTCACCTCGGGTAAATGGACCTGCTCCCGGGAAGTATAACGAGCAACCTGCTGTTCACCTCCACCAGAGAACAAAGGGCGTCATGAAGGACCAAAGCATCCTTGAGGGTTTCGGAAAGGTCTTTTTGGAACTGGCACCTGAGAGCAGCATCGTTCCATAGAACTTTGGTGGACCACTGCAGAAACTCAGTACAGTAGTCTTCAGCTGTGCGACCCCCCTGTTCCAGGCTCATCATCTTAGCCTCAGCGACCTGTATTCTGTCAGGTTCATTATATATCAGACCTAAAGTGTTAAAAAAGGCATCAACAAAAAATGTTCTGGGGCTTGTGGGGACAAAGAAAATGTCCAGGTCTTAGGATCCCCTCGCAGTTGGGATATGATTATTCCCACCCGCTGGAACTCCTTCCCTGACGACAGGGGGCACAGATTAAAAAATAAGCTAAAGCTCTCGCTGAATACCCTAAACTGGTCATTCTCTTCCGAAAACGTATCAGTGAGGGATATCACAGGTTCGGGAGAGACCAACTGTACATCAGATGATACTGACGTCACAGCCACTGCCTGCAGTAGGTGTTGTGGAGAGGTCTTCATCAAATTATTTATCTGACCATGCAACTGATATTGCGATGACTCCAGACTCTGGCAATCCTTCACCAGCTCCTGAGTCATCTGCATCAAATTTGCCTCCTGGTCACAGAGCGTGTGAACAGGATCCATACTGGCGAAAAAGAAAAACGTATCAACCAGACTTAATGTGACACTAGTCACTTCTCATGGAGAAGCTGTTAGTCAGAGTGGTCAAGAAGGTCCAAGGTCAGAAGCCAAAAAGGTACATCATAAACAAAAGGAAGGGGCAAAAGCGTAGTCAGGCAACGTTCCGAGGTCCTAATACCAGGAGGATAGCAGATCAGAGCAGAAGGGGTTAAACAGATGGATGGTTAGAACACTTTCAAGGTCAGGCAACAAGAGATCAACATACAGAACTCAAGGCACTGAGGAAACAAGCCACTCTTGATTGAATGCATGTCTGGCAGATGTCTGGAAGTAAAAGCACTGTTAAATAGTGTGGCAATCACCTGGGATAATGAACACTTGCAGTCAGCCAGCACCTCCCAGTCTCAGATTGGATAGTCGAGCTGTCAATCAACACACTGACAGCTCAGCATGCCCCTGTGCCAGACTGAATGACTGAGCTGTCAATGAAAGTACTGACCGCTTCAGCACACCCTTGTACCAGATTGGACGGCTGAGCTGTCAGTAACTGCATCCCAGACACACTGAGGAGTGGAACCGTGACAGTATGAATAATTTGACATATGTTCATCGTGTTTGTGTCATCACGCTCTGCCACTGTTCTGTCAGCAGTTGTAGGGTCGGAGTGTGCAGGGACTCATTACTTTGACAAGGTGAATGCTAATGCGTAGGTGTTCCTTTAGTTGCAAATTTCCAGGAGGAATAACAGAGGACCAGCATGATACAAAATGATAAGAAAAGATTTTCAGACATGTCAAATCAAGGAGAATGCAACTATTTCCAAAAGCATATTCGTTAGACTACCCTGACTTTAATAAAATCTGTTTTTTGGATTTTTTTTTATGTGTGCAATAGCATGGAGACTATTCAGAAACCTGATAGAAGAGACTTTGCCGAGGCGATGTGGTCATTTTACAGTACTATTGACTCTGAAACCAGATTGCTGTGTTGCATCATTGTTGACTGCAGTTTTCAGGTTTCGTAACTATTGTAACACGTAAAATTAAAAATTTATTTCTGTGCATGGTGCACATAGAAAGCTCCTTATATTCATTTTCCCCATCATTGAAGTATCATTGAGGTCTCCTCATCTCCCTAGGTCAACAGCATACATAACACCTGACAAGGGAAGAGCAGCAGACGGAGATGAAAGTCAATATTCCATTACAGGGTTATTTTTGTTTTCATTTGTAACACAATGATTTGTATCTAAGGACATTGGCTGATATATTATGCCAGAGTAAAGCTTAAAGGGAACCAGTCAGTAGGTAATCCTATAGCTGGCTCTGGTGTTAAAAGCCAAATTTTATCATTTCTTACCGGCTGCAAAAGTAAATTTTTAAGCAAATGAGCCCAATTCCCCAGTACTTAAGTAAGGGCAGTGTACTGAGGGAGGTCCTATTTTCAAAAAGTGAAAAGTCACAGGACGTTCATACAAGGGAAGCAGAGTCCAACGAAGTTCATTGAGGGTGGACTACTTCGTGATAAGGGTACGAAGAGTAGGCCAATTCCCAGAAGGCGCATAGAGGATGGCCAAATCAACAGGCAGGTCACACCAGGCCAGCTAATTCCAAAAAAAGAACTAAAAAAAACTATGAAGGGCACCAAGGGAAAACCAGTTCCTAGGAAGAACACAGAGTGCGGGTTGATTACTAGGATTTGCACCAAAAGCTGGCCAACACCAAGGAGGTGCAAATAGACAGAGGGAAGGTTGGTTCCCCTTTGGATCTTCTAGCTGCTGGTATTTGGGGGAGAGGTCGGGGGGAGTTTGTGTCAGGACTCAAACCCAGCAGCTCTTCTGCACCAGGCAGCAACTCGTCCCACTGAGCTAGTCTGATTGTCTCCACCGTGAGTTCCTGATTGGCTCTACCCTGATTGAAAACCCTACTTAAACTTGGCATTGTGCTTCCTTCCTTTTGAGATTTTTGAGCTGTTAACCTTTAGTCAAGCTTCCTTTCACCTGCTCCTTCATTCCAAGATTATACTGCTGCTCTGTGTACTGACTAGGCTACCTGCAGGTGCTGCCCCTAGTGGTTGCAATACCATTACTCCAACCCAGGTCAGTCCATAACAGTCTGTATCTACAGGAGTTGGGGCAAGTCTTTGTCTCTCTAGAGGAAGTGGAGATCAGGACTTTATGTCTCTACAGGAAGTGAGGGGTCGATCTTTATCTCTCTACAGGAAGTGTGGACAGTGTTTATCTACAGGAAGCGGGAGCGGGTCTCTTTCTCTTTACAGGAAGTGAGGTGGGTCTTTGTGTCTCTAAATGGAATGGGCAGGTGTTTGTTTGTGTTCACAAAGTTGGAGCAGGTCTTTGTCTCTGTACAGAAAGTGAGGGGTGGGAATTTATCTGTACAGGAAGTGGAGGGTGGGGCCTTGTCTCTCTACATGAAGTGGGGGCGGGTTTTTGTCTCTCAATGGGAATTGGGGTGGGTTTCTTTCTTTTTGCTCCAGCTGTTCTGGCTGTCAAATTGCTTAGAAGCATAATGTACAGATGGGTGTACTGTGCAGGACAGGTAAGCCATTGGGCAAGTGCAATGCATGTTGGAACTTGAGGGAAAGAGAATTCTTGTACCTATAGTGCTGAGAGAATATTATAGAATAAGGAACAGTCAATAGCCACAGAGCACAAGAGCCTAAAAAGTTCCTGAGTGTAGTAGACTGGTCCATGCACAGAAAAACTTGTCTTATCGGCAGCAAGGTCACGCTTTACTACAGGTTTTGTGTGAATGGACAGGTGTGCTTTAAGTAATGATTTGACTTTTCCATTTTTCGTTACTTAAATGAAGTGAGTCACCAACAAAGCAGTGAAGGAATCTTATTTACCGAATCCATTTGTTACAAGGCTAAGTTTTCAGCAGATATTTCAAAATAACTAATTTCAGTAGAGAACATTAATGCATTGTACCACGCGAGCATTTATCACCAAGCAACATCCAGTGTAGGATAAATGCAGCGCCGGCTCGATGCTGCATATTTCACAGAAGCCAATAAAAATATAAAATTCCATCACAGCTTTGGAGGTAAAGTTTAATATGTCCATTTTTCACATTGCAATGTTTCTAACATATTAATAAAGTTATAGTAATGTCGACTCATAAAACAGGAATATAAACATAAAAAGGAAACAAAAAAAGCTGAACGCCTGTGAAATGCCAGCTCCGCACTGTAACCTGGGTCCATAAGTTATGAAAGGGACATTAACTCAAAGTTTAATTCAACAGCAGGAAAACAGGAGGATTGGCTTTAACCTTTTATTAGCTGCAAAGAGATTGGAATTATCCTGTTTTGTGAACTTACCTGACTCTGTGCTGAAGAATTATTATCATATCAATAATATTAGTAATGAAAAGTTCTACATCTTTCTAATAGACAAGTCTCAAAAGTCAAGAAACGACAGTAGAAAACAAAACCTGTACAATACTCTGCGAGCTAAACTCATCAGCAACTGCACAGTTGGATGCAATGTATCAGTCTGCAGTCCTTGTTAAAGGTCAAATGTATCTAATATATAATTGCCTAGAATACTACTTCCTGCAATTTGTGCCAACTTCCGTGGCTTTGTCCGGAGCTATTGTCCGGAGCTATTGTCCGGAGCTAATGTCCGGAGATAAGTGACGTCACCAGTGTCCTACACCCAGGCAGAGCACAGGGGCCCCAGGCAGAATATGGGGCCCCAGGCAGAGCACAGTGGCCCCAGGCAGAGCACAGGGGCCCCAGGCAGCATATGGGGCCCCAGGCAGAGCACAGGGGCCCCAGGCAGCATATGGGGCCCCAGGCAGAGCACAGTGGCCCCAGGCAGAGCACAGGGGCCGCAGGCAGAACATGGGGCCCCAGGCAGAGCACAGGGGCCCCAGGCAGAGCACAGGGGCCCCAGGCAGAGCACAGGGGCCCCAGGCAGCATATGGGGCCCCAGGCAGAGCACAGGGGCCCCAGGCAGAGCACAGGGGCCCCAGGCAGCATATGGGGCCCCAGGCAGAGCACAGTGGCCCCAGGCAGAGCACAGGGGCCCCAAGCAGAACATGGGGCCCCAGGCAGAGCACAGGGGCCCCAGGCAGAGCACAGGGGCCCCAGGCAGCATATGGGGCCCCAGGCAGAGCACAGGGGCCCCAGGCAGAGCACAGGGGCCCCAGGCAGCATATGGGGCCCCAGGCAGAGCACAGAGGCCCCAGGCAGCATATGGGGCCCCAGGCAGAGCACAGTGGCCCCAGGCAGAGCACAGGGGCCCCAGGCAGAACATGGGGCCCCAGGCAGAGCACAGGGGCCCTAGGCAGCATATGGGGCCCCAGGCAGAGCACAGGGGCCCCAGGCAGCATATGGGGCCCCAGGCAGAGCACAGTCGCCCCAGGCAGCATATGGGGCCCCAGGCAGAGCACAGTGGCCCCAGGCAGAGCACAGGGGCCCCAGGCAGCTTATGGGGCCCCAGGCAGAGCACAGTGGCCCCAGGCAGAACATGGGGCCACAGGCAGAGCACAGTGGCCCCAGGCAGAGCACAGGGGCCCCAGGCAGAACATGGGGCCCCAGGCAGAGCACAGGGGCCCCAGGCAGAGCACAGGGGCCCCAGGCAGAGCACAGGGGCCCCAGGCAGCATATGGGGCCCCAGGCAGAGAACAGTGGCCCCAGGCAGAGCACACACCAAATCGGAGGCCGAGGGGCCCCGCCAACGAAATCGGAGGCCGAGGGGCCCCGCCAACCAAATCGGAAGCCGAGGAGCCCCGCCCACCAAATCGAAGGCCGAGCGGCCCCGCCCACCAAAGCGGAGGCTGAGGGGCCTGGCCCCACCCACCAAAGCGGAGGCCGAGGGGCCCCGACCACCACATCGGAGGCCGAGGGGCCCCGCCCACCAAATCGGAGGCCGAGGGTCCCCGCCCACCAAATCAGAGGCCGAGGGTCCCCACCCACCAAATCGGAGGCCGAGGGTCCCCGCCCACCAAATCGGAGGCCGAGGGGCCCCGCCCACCAAATCGGAGGCCGGGGGTCCCCGCCCTCCAAACCGGAGGCCGAGGGGCCCGCCCACCACATCGGAGGCCGAAGGGCCCCGCCCACCAAATCGGAGACCGAGGGTCCCCGCCCACCAAATCGGAGGCCGAGGGTCCCCACCCACCAAATCGGAGGCCAAGGGTCTACACCATCCAAATCGGAGGCCGAGGGGCCCCGCCCACCAAATCAGAGGCCGACGGGCCCAACCCACCAAAGCGGAGGCCGAGGGTCCCCGCCCACCAAATCGGAGGCCGAGGGTCCCCGCCCACCAAATCGGAGGCCGAGGGTCCCCGCCCACCAAATCGGAGGCCGAGGGTCCACACCAACCAAATCGGAGGCCGAGGGGCCCCGCCCACCAAATCGAAGGCCGAGGGGCCCCGCCCACCAAAGCGGAGGCCGAGGGTCCCCGCACACCAAATCGGACGCAGAGGGACCCCGCCCACCAAATCGGAGACCGAGGGGCCCCGCCCACCAAAGCGGAGGCCGAGGGTCCCCGACCACCAAATCGGAGGCCGAGGGTCCCTGCCCACCAAATCGGAGGCCGAGGGTCCCCGCCCACCAAATTGGAGGCCGAGGGGCCCCACCAACTAAATCGGAGGCCGAGGAGCCCCGCCCACCAAATCGAAGGTCGAGGGGCCCCGCCCACGAAAGCGGAGGCCGAGGGTCCCCGCACACCAAATCGGAGGCCGAGGGTCCCCGCCCACCAAATCGGAGGCCGAGGGGCCCCGCCCACCAAAGCGGAGGCCGAGGGTCCCCGACCACCAAATCGGAGGCCGAGGGTCCCCGCCCACCAAATCGGAGGCCGAGGATCCCCTCCCACCAAATCGGAGGCCGAGGGTCCCCGCCCACCAAATCGGAGGCCGAGAGTCCCCGCCCACCAAATCGGAGGCCGAGGGGCCCCGCCAACCAAATCGGAGGCCGAGGGGCTTCGCCAACCAAATCGGAGGCCGAGGAGCCCCGCCCACCAAATTGAAGGCCGAGCGGCCCCGCCCACCAAAGCGGAGGCCGAGGGGCCTGGCCCCGCCCACCAAAGCGGAGGCCGAGGGGCCCCGCCCACCACATCGGAGGCCGAGGGGCCCCGCCCACCAAATCGGAGGCCGAGGGTCCCCGCCCACCAAATCGGAGGTCGAGGGTCCCCGCCCACCAAATTGGAGGCCGAGGGTCCCCGCCCACCAAATCGGAGGCCGAGGGTCCCCGCCCACCAAATCGGAGGCCGAGGGTCCCCGCCCACCAAATCGGAGGCCGAGGGTCCCCGCCCACCAAATCGGAGGCCGAGGGTCCCCGCCCACCAAATCGGAGGCCGAGGGGCCCCACCAACCAAATCGGAGGCCGAGGAGCCACGCCCACCAAATCGGAGGCCGAGGGTCCCCGCCCACCAAATCGGAGGCCGAGGGGCCCCGCCAACCAAATCGGAGGCCGAGGGGCCCCGCCCACCAAATCGGAGGCCGAGGGGCCCCGCCAACCAAATCGGAGGCTGAGGGTCCCCGCCAACCACATCGGAGGCCGAGGAGCCCCGCCCACCAAATCGAAGGCCGAGCGGCCCCGCCCACCACATCGGAGGCCGAGGGGCCCGGCCCCGCCCACCACATCGGAGGCCGAGGGGCCCCGCCCACCACATCGGAGGCCGAGGGGCCCCGCCCACCAAATCGGAAGCCGAGGGTCCCCGCCCACCAAATCGGAGGCCGAGGGTCCCCGCCCACCAAGTCGGAGGCCGAGGGTCCCCGTCCACCAAGTCGGAGGCCGAGGGTCCCCGCCCACCAAATTGGAGGCCGAGGGTCCCCGCCCACCAAATCGGAGGCCGAGGGTCCCCGCCCACCAAATCGGAGGCCGAGGGGCCCCACCAACCAAATCGGAGGCCGAGGGTCCCCGCCCACCAAATCGGAGGCCGAGGGTCCCCGCCCACCAAATCGGAGGCCGAGGGTCCCCGCCCACCAAATTGGAGGCCGAGGGTCCCCGCCCACCAAATTGGAGGCCGAGGGTCCCCGCCCACCAAATTGGAGGCCGAGGGTCCCCGCCCACCAAATCGGAGGCCGAGGGTCCCCGCCCACCAAATCGGAGGCCGAGGGTCCCCGCCCACCAAATCGGAGGCCGAGGGGCCCCGCCAACCAAATCGGAGGCCGAGGAGCCCCGCCCACCAAATCGAAGGCCGAGCGGCCCCGCTCACCAAAGCGGAGGCAGAGGGACCCCGCCCACCAAATCGGAGGCCGTGGGGCCCCGCCAACCAAAGCGGAGGCCGAGGGTCCCCGCCCACCAAATCGGAGGCCGTGAGGCCCCGCCAACCAAAGCGGAGGCCGAGGGTCCCCTCCCACCAAATTGGAGGCAGAGGGACCCCGCCCACCAAATCGGAGGCCGAGGGTCCCCGCCCACCAAATCGGAGGTCGAGGGTCCCCGCCCACCAAATCGGAGGCCGAGGGTCCCCGCCCACCAAATCGGAGGCCGGTCCCCGCCCACCAAATCGGAGGCCGAGGGTCCCCACCCACCAAATCGGAGGACGAGGGGCCCCACCAACCAAATCGGAGGCCGAGGAGCTCCGCCCACCAAAAGTAAGTGCGGCCCCAAAAGTAAGTGCGCCCCCGGGGGCAAAAGTAAGTGCGCCCCCGGGTGCAAAAGTAAGTGCGCCCCCGGGTGCAAAAGTAAGTGCGCCCCCGGGTGCAAAAGTAAGTGCGCCCCCGGTTGCAAAAGTAAGTGCGCCCCCGGGTGCAAAAGTAAGTGCGCCCCCGGGTGCAAAAGTAAGTGCGCCCCCGGTGCAAAAGTAAGCGCGCCCCCGGCCCCGTGTGCAAAAGTAAGCGCTCCCCCCAGTCCCGTGTGTGAAAAGTGCTGCTGTAAAGCTGGTAGCGCTGTTCAAGCACCATGTATTTCCTTCAGGAAATGCCCATCTAATATATAATTGCCTAGAATACTACTTCCTGCAATTTGTGCCAAGAAAGAACATACCAATATACATAGTTATTGATACATATTATTTATTATTTACATTATTGTTCTTAAGCAAAGAACCGTTGTTGTGGCATTTGCCACAACACGCAAAGTTGTTGTCTGATGTCTTTCATTCCTCCCCTCATAAGCATGTTCATGGATCCTGTGTAACTGTACCTTAAATAACAAGAATTGTCAAGAGCTGGTGAGTGCAGCCATTTTTTGTTCTTTCTTACTATTATTTATTAATTGTATTATTCTTACATTTGAATAAATAAAGTATATATGGATTCTAGACTCCCGATTCTTTAGAATCGGGCTGCCATCTAGTATTAAATAGTTTTTTATGTAAAAGTTATTACAGTGCCTTGTGAAAGTATTCGGCTCCCTGGAACTATTCAACCTTTTCCCACATATCATGCTTCAAACATAAAGATACCAAATGTAAATTTTTGGTGAAGAATCAACAACAAGTTAGTACACAAAGAAAATAGCGGGCACAACAACTGTAAATAAGACAGGGATCAACCATATGCATATAGAACAGTACATTTAATGAAAACCAAGCAAAAAAGGAATATGCATAACACTGGGATCAACCATCAAGATAATCAACAACTTTATTAGTACACAGCATCAAAACAAGACAAGCATTTAAATTTATATTGTATAGCCATATCAGCGCTTACAAAATGGTATCAACCTTAAGGCCATGTGCACACGTTCAGGATTTCTTGCAGAAATTTCCTGAAGAAAACCGGAAATTTTCTGCAAGAAATCCGCATTTTTTTTTGCGGTTTTTTTCCGTTTTTTTTTGCGGTATTTTTAGCATTCTGCAAGCGTAATTAGCTTGTAGAATGCTAAAGTTTTCCAAGCGATCTGTAGCATCGCTTGGAAAACTGACTGACAGGTTGGTCACACTTGTCAAACATAGTGTTTGACAAGTGTGACCAACTTTTTACTATAGATGCAGCTTATGCAGCATCTATAGTAAAAGATAGAATGTTTAAAAATAATAAAAAAAATAAAAAAAATGCTTATACTCACCCAGACATCTCCTCAGCGGCGTCCGTTCCTCTTCCTATAGCTGCTGTGCGCGCAGGACCTTCCATGACGTCGCGGTCATGTGAGCGGTCACGTGAGCGGTCACATGACCGCTCACGACCAATCACAAGACAGTGACGTCATCGGCAGGTCCTTCACCGCACACCAGCTACAGAAACCGAAGCGGCAGCATGCAGCGGTGAGGCGGGAAGACATCGAGGGTGAGTATAGGACTATTTTTTATTTTAATTCTTTTTTTTTTACCACTTATATGGTGCCCAGTGCGTGGAGGAGAGTCTCCTCTCCTCCACCCTGGGTACCAACCGCATATAATCTGCTTACTTCCCGCATGGTGTGCACAGCCCCGTGCGGGAAGTAAGCAGATCAATGGACTCCTAGGTGTGCGGAATCCCCGCAATTCCGCATTTTTAATGAACATGTTGCTTTTTTTTCCGCAATGCGATTTTTTTGCGGAAAAAATTGCAACATTTGTACAAAAAATGCGGAATACACTGTAAATAATAGGAGGCATATGTTAGCATTTTTTTCGCGTTTTTATCACGTTTTTATAGCGAAAAAACCGCTAAAAATCCTGAACGTGTGCACATGGCCTTAGTCCATGCTCCTATCCTATATCTCAATGTATCACTGGCCAGTGATCTGTCTCTCTGACTCCTTGTGAGTTCTTTATTCTGCCTGCTCTGTTTATACAGACGCTACTTCCTGATTAGTTCAGCGTCGCATATCTCCATGGTTGCTCCTGGACTGTGGCTGTGTGCGCTACTTTGCAACCTTAGGCCACTGCGCAGCTGCGGTACAGTTTACTCAGCGAACCGGAAGTATATGCCGGTCCGTGTCTGCCCACAGATGCCTGCACGCCGCCGCATGCCCACAGGTGATATTTGTTACGTTTCATTATTCGGTCATATTAAAACAGGCTTAGTTTGCTTACTGCATATTTCCCCTGAGGAAGACGCTCTTGTAACGTCGATACGCATGGGGCTTCAGTCCCTCCCAGCACGAGCACCTTATCTTGCATTCTCTCATCCCACCCGTCTCAGGCCCTTTGGACTTGTTTTTTTATCTTTGGACTCTGGGTTATATGCCTTTACGTGAGTGTACGGCTCTCTCTGTGTGATATTCTTTGATTTAGAAGGGGGTTATCTTAGTCCCAGGTTTCTGGGCAGTGCCTCATTCATTTTGTAAGCGCTGATATGGCTATACAATATTGCAATTTAAGCCCATAGGGTGTATCTGGGAGCAGATGAGTGTGCTTATTTGAATTTGTATATATGTGCAGTGTTCTGTAATTGATATTAGATTTTGTGGGGTGCTCATTGGCATTTATTTCCATTTGTCTGGGGGGGTAACATGTGGCTTATCAGCCATATGCAGTTCTCTGGTTTCTTTTAAATGTTTTTAAATGCTTGTCTTGTTTTGATATGCTGTGTACTAATAAAGTTGTTGATTATCTTGATGGTTGATCCCAGTGTTATGCATATTCCTTTTTTTCTTGGTTTTCATTGAATCAACAACAAGTGGAACACAATTGTGAAGTTGAACGAAATTTATTGGTTATTTTAATTTTTTGTGGAAATTCAAAAACTGAAAAGTGGAGCATGCAATATTATTCGGCCCCTTTACTTTCAGTGCAGCAAACTCACTCCAGAAGTTCATTGTGGATCTCTGAATCATCCAATGTTGTTCTAAATGCCTAATGATGATAAATATAATCCACCTGTGTGTAATCAAGTCTCCGTATAAATGCACCTGCTCTGTGATAGTCTCAGGGTTCTGTTTGAAGCACAGAGAGCATCATGAAGACCAAGGAACACAACAGGCAGGTCCGTGATACTGTTGTGGAGAAGTATAAAGCCGGATTTGGATACAAAATGATTTCCAAAATTTTAAACACCCCAAGGAGCACTGTGCAAGCGATCGTATCGAAATGGAAGGAGTATCATACCACTGCGAATCTCAAACAAGGAGAAGACTGATCAGAGATGCAGCGAAGAGGCCCATGATCACTCTGGATGAACTGCAGAGATCTACAGCTGAGGTGGGACAGTCTGTCCATAGGACAACAATCAGTCGGACACTGCACAAATCTGGCCTTTATGGAAGAGTGGCAAGAAGAAAGCCATTTCTCAAAGATATCCATAAAAAGTGTCATTTAAAGTTTGCAGCAAGCCACCTGGGAAACACATCAAACATGTGGAAGAAGGTGCTCTGGTCAGATGAAACCAAAATCAAACTTTTTGGCAACAATGCCAAATGATATGTTTGGCGTATAGGCAACACAGCTCATCACCCTGAACAAACCATCCCACTGTCAAACATGGTGGTTGCAGCATCATGATTTGGGCCTGCTTTTCTTCAGCAGGGACAGGGAAGATGGTAAAAATTGATGGGAAGATGGATGGAGCCAAATACAGGACCATTCTTGAAGAAAACTTGTTGGAGTCTGCAAAAGACCTGAGACTGGGACGGAGATTTGTGTTGCATCAAGACAATGATTCCAAACATCAAGCAAAATCTACAATGGAATAGTTCATGTGGAGAAACGGGGTCAGTGGGTGCTCTCGTCCGCTGGCCCGGCTGTCTTTAGCAAGACTGCATGGACCACGGCTCATACCACTGAACACCCGCTCTATCTCCCCGTGGGCAATACACTACACAGACAACACAGGGTTAAGGTAAAACAGTGTGACAATACTTTATTGAACCACAACACACAATAGCAAATAGAACAATCCCACCATGGCTGGAATTGTTTGGTTACATGGGAGCATATAAAATATCACTGCGTCTCCATATATTTCCAGTATGACACGATGTCAGAGCTCCCAGGGTCGCTACTCCATCTGTGGATGAATGCACAGAGATGGGGTAACGACAAGCATAGGTAGATGACCAAGAACTGTCCATAGAGTCCATACAAGGTCCAAAGCCAGTTGACATGATGTCAGAGCTCCCAGGGTCGCTACTCCATCTGTGGATGAACGCACAGAGAAGCGGTAATGACAAGCATAGGGAGATGACCAAGAACTGTCCATAGAGTCCTTACAAGGTCCAAAGCCAGTTGACATGAGAGTCACCACCTGGCTTATCTGACCATCTCCATGGAACCAGGCAACCAGCGGGTCCCATACCTGGCTTTCTCCAAACATATCCATGGTTCAGAGATGGTCACTGGATCATATCTGTGTCCGTCCAACTGAAGCTAAAAACCCCTGGGTTGTTTCCTAAAGAATCATAGATTAGTGTCCCTTGTGATGGTTCCATGATGAATTGGCTGCAGTCCTTTCTCCTGTCTGTAGTGTGGTTTGCAGAATGTCCAGCTGGTAGCTCTGTGTTACTTCAGACTCCCAGGATGTGATCTTTGAGTCTCTTTATAGCCAAGGCATGTAAGCTATTTTTAGAATTACCCAGAGTCTTTCAGTCCAACATCAAGATAAGGTAAACAATGGTGATGGGATTAAGTAGCACTATTAGCATATAAGCACAAATCAATAAACAAAGCTTAACACACTCAATGTACAGTCACTATCAAGGCCCCGTCTCACATTAGCGACGCTAAAGCGATCCCGACAACGATACGACCTGTCAGGGATCGTTGCTGTGTCGCTATGGGTCGCTGGTGAGATGTCAAACAGTGAGATCTTCCCAATGATCGCTGCTGCGATCTCACTGTTTGACATCTCACCAGCGACCTGTAGCGACCTGTACAACGATGTCACATGGGAGCTATTATGACGATTTAGTGTCTGAGTCGTCAACGAGGTCGTTGGTAAGGTGTCAAACACAGCGATGTGTGCTACCCAGCGGGACCTCAACGATCAAAAAAAGGTCCAGGCCATTCCGACACGACCAGCGATCTCACAGCAGGGGCCTGGTCGCTGCTACGTGTCACACATAGCGAGATCGCTACTGAGGTCGTTGTTGCGTCACAAAACTTGTGACTCAGCAGCGATCTCGCTAGCGATCTCGCTTAGTGAGACGGGGGCTTTACAGACTTAAGGCTGAGTCACACATAACGATATTGTTAACGATATCGTTGCAACATCACGCTTTTGGTGACGTAGCAACGATCCCGCTAACGATCTCGTTATGTGTGACAGCGACCAATGATCAGGCCCCTGCTGGGAGATCGTTGGTCGATGGGAATGATCAGGACCATTTTTTGGTCGCTGATCACCCGCTGTCATCGCTGGATCGGCGTGTGTGACGCCGATCCAGCGATGTGTTCACTTGTAACCAGGGCAAATATCGAGTTACTAAGCGCAGGGCCGCGCTTAGTATCCCGATATTTACCCTGGTTACCATTGTAAGTTAAAAAAAAAACAGTACATACTCACATTCTGATGTCTGTCACGTCCCCCGGCGTCCACAGGGTTAAAACTGCTTTCGGCAGGAGCGCTGCTAATGCACGCGCTTCCCTGCACTGACTGTGTCAGCGCCAGCCGTAAAGCAGAGCACAGCGGTGACGTCACCGCTGTTACTGCCGGCGCTGACACATTCAGTGCAGGGAAGCTCTCGGCAGCAGCGCGTGCATATTAGCAGCGCTCTTGCCGAAAGCAGTTTTAACCCTGTGGACGCCGGCGGGGGATGTGACAGACATCAGAATGTGAGTATGTAGTGTTTTTTTTTTTTACTTTTACAATGGTAACCAGGGTAAATATCGGGTTACTAAGGGCGGCCCTGCACTTAGTAACCCGATGTTTACCCTGGTTACCAGGGTGCTGCAGGGGGACTTCGGCATCGTTGAAGACAGTTTCAACGATGCCGAAGTCGTTCCCCTGATCGTTGGTCGCTGGAGAGAGCTGTGTGTGTGACAGCTCCCCAGCGACCACACAACGACTTACCAACGATCACGGCCAGGTCGTATCGCTGGTCGTAATAGTTGGTAAGTCGTTTAGTGTAACTCCAGCTTTACACAGTATGTTAGATAGTATGTCAGTTGGCAAGTCTGTCTTCTTGACCCACCAGACATAAACACTTAAATTCACAAACCAATATACAGATAAAAAGCCAGTTCTTTTGGACTTGCAAAAACATGGTTGTCTGGGAAATTAAGATACAATCTGGTTTCTTCACAGTTCACAAATAAACGTATCCAAGTGTTAGAATGGCCAAGTCAAAGTCCAGACCTCAATCCAATCGAGAATCTGTGGAATGAGCTGAAAATTGCGGTTCACAAAGGAACTCCATGAAACCTCACTGAGCTCGAGCTGTTTGCCAAGAAAGAATGGGCAAGAATTTCATTCTCTCGATGGACAAAACTGATAGAGACATACCCCAAGCGACTTGCAGCTGTAATCGCAGCAAAAGGAGGCGCAACAAAGTATTAATTTAAAGGGGCTGAATAATATTGCACGCCCCACTTTCCAGTTTTTGAATTTCCACAAAACTTTTAAATAACCAATAAATTTTATTCAACTTCACAATTATGTTCCACTTGTTGTTGATTCTTCATCTTCACCAAAAATGTATATTTGGTATCTTTATGTTTGAAGCATGATATGTGGGAAAAGGATGAAAAGTTCCAGGAAGCCGAATACTTTCACAAGGCACTGTACATTTTTCTGACATAAAACTAGAAAATCCATTTAAAGCCTAACCACTAGTGTTGAGCGATACCTTCCGATATTCAAAAGTATCGGTATCGGATTGGATCGGCCGATATCCAAAAAATATCGGATATCGCTGATACCGATACCCGATACCAATGCAAGTCAATGGGACACAAATATCGGAAGCGATCCTGGATGGTTCCCAGGGTCTGAAGGAAAGGAAACTCTCCTTCAGGCCCTGGGATCCATATTCATGTAAAAAATAAAGAATAAAAATAAAAAATATGGATATACCCACCCGTCCGACGGACCCTGGCTCTCAGCGGTGCAACCGGCAGCCTCCATTCCTAAGAATGCAGTGAGTGTAGGACCTGCGATGACATTGCGGTCATGCGACCGGTCACGCGACCAATCACAAGACCGCGACGTCATCGCAGGTCCTACACTCACTGCATTCTTAGGAACGGAGGCTGCCGGTTGCACCGCTGAGAGCCAGGGTCCATCGGACGGGTGAGTATATCCATATTTTTTATTTTTATTCTTTATTTTTTACATGAATATGGATCCCAGGGCCTGAAGGAGAGTCTTCTCTCCTCCAGACCCTGGGAACCATACGCACTGCACACGCCGAAGATGACTGGGAACTTATAGGAACTTCCGATTCCGATTTCCGATATCACAAAAATATCCGATATCCGATATTTGCAGTATCGGAATGCTCAACACTACTAACCACACTGCGGAAAACACAAGAGGACAAGGGAGGTCTAGTTGATAGTCAAGATATTACTAAACAATTATTTTGGGGCGCTGTGCATTGGCTTGTGGCCTTGGGCTACGACTCTAGTATGTCATTAGTTTCACAACTAAAGAGCACAATTATCCAGGTCACTACACACATACCCAAAATTCCAGTTGGCTGTAGCATTTGCCCAGGTGTGCCTGATGCCCTCGCCAGAGCGTTACCATTGAGAGATAGCAGCAGCAAAATTGAGACATCTTCCTATATGTGCGACTATCCTACCTATGCCAGCTATTGCTATTTCCATGTGTGGTTCTAAAATTACTCCCCAGCAACATGCCGGCTGTCTTGGAGTCCTATTTGATTCAGATCTTTCATTCCCTCCCTAAATTTGATCACTCGCTCTCTCATGTCGTCTACACTTCAAAACCATTTCTAGAATTCAATTTTTTGTTACTTTTGACTCTGCAAAAACGTTTACCATTGCTCTTATTCTTTCTCGTCTTGACTTTTGCAACTCTCTACTAGAGATGGTGGATGTTCAGGTCCAGCGGATTCGGCCAAACAGTTACAAAAAGTTTGGGTTCGGGTACCAAAACAGTATCCGGACCGAACCCAGACCCTATTCACTTGAATGGGGGGTCCTGAGCATTCAGTGCTTGCCACACTGACACGTGCATGACAGTACAGCAAACACTGCTTCTGATCAATGGTAAAATCATCACCGCCAGTCAGAGAACCGTGGTTCCCATGCTGTCAAAAGACAGCATGAGTCTGCAGCTGTGATCGGAGGTATAAAATTTACCTCTGCTCCCAACAACTGCTCCCATCAGCGGATGTCTGCTGCTGCTAATAACAGTGAGAGAAGGAGCTGCTGATGGAAATATTCAGTAGTTACCCCCATTTTTCACAACCAGCCAAGTTAAAGCAGACAGCTGGGAGCTGGTGTTCTCAGGCTGGTAAGAAGCCATGGATATTGGCCCCCCAAGCCTATAAATAGCAGCCTCCAGCAGCCCAGAAAAGGTGCATCTACACACGTGGTCAAAATTGTTGATACACCTCGTTTAATGACAGAAAAACCTACAATGGTCACAGAAATAACATGAATCTGACAAAAGTAATAATAAATTAAAAATCTATGAAAATGAACAAATGAAAGTCAGACATAGGAAACCAACTTGCTACCACCACAGGGAAAGTGGGAAGAGCCGGGCAAAGCACCAAAATAGGCGCATCTAATAGATGCACCTTTTGGGGGGCAGATGCAGGCTGCTAATTTTAGGTGGGGGCAATATCCATGGCCTACCAGCCTTAGAATACCAGCCCCCAGCTGTCTGCTTTAACTTGGCTGGTTGTCAAGAATGGGGGGACTCCACATCGTTTTTTTTAATTATTGAAATAATTAAAAAGCTGGTGTGGGGACCCCTCTATTTTTGATAACCAGCCATGATAAAGTTGACAGCTGAGGATTGCATTTACTTATCTATAGAGCATACGCTAGATGATTAATACTCCCATAAGTGGTGCCTGCTCTCACCGTTATTAGCAGCAGCATGCTGATGAGAGTTGTACTCACATCAACTGACGCCTGCTGGGTGTCAAATGAACTGCAGCTCTCTGACCGGCATTAATGATCTTACCACTGATCAGAGCCAACAGGGTTTCTTGTGCTGTCATGCAGATGACAGCGTTGGAAACAACCGATGTTCAAGGTGCCAAATTTGAACAATAACACAACTTCCTGGAGAAGTCCTTGTTCGTGGTCCATGCCAAAACAATAGGTATTTGGTACGGACACTGAATTTTACTGTTTGGGTATGCCCATCACTACCTTTAAGTTAACAAGTAATTGGGAAAAGCAAATGTAAGGGAAATGCAGGCTGAAGGAAGCACAGTAACAGTATCTTATAGTATCAGAGAGTAAGAAGAAGTACTCATTTCCCAGAGATGGAGAACAAGAAGGAGAACAAAGCACACGCAGATGTTTCATTACCGGGAAAATAAGAAAATGACAAGACATATTCGTAATTCCTGTAATAAATAAGTCGAGCTGATTAGATGTGTGCAGAGGAGAACAACACAATTAGAACTCTGCTCAGATTCCTTGTCTTTTACTTTTTTCCTTTCCTCCAAGGAATTGGTTGTCTCCTGCGCTATAAAACTGATAAATCGGATTCGGAGATGTCTCCTCGACAAGAATAATATGAGACAGCTGAGCGCGGCAGGCGAACATGAGTACAAGGCGGCACAATGCATGTTCTTATTGAAATGAGATGTAATCAGTGCTCAGTGTTTCTCGCCATTTCTGTCCATTGATCTATTAGGATGTCTGCAGGAATAAGTTTATGCACATTTCAATTGTGACCCAGAATTTTGCAGCTGAAGCTTCCTGCCGAAGGATGCGGTAACTTATAAGAAAGGTGTAAGTGTTCATTTCGGTGCAGTCTGTCTAATCCATGAGAAAGTCAATTGTATTTTGCATCTATTATCTGCATCCATTTCCATTGTATGTAATAACATTATTACATTATTATTATAGTTTTGCCCTTAAAGGGTCATGCTAAGTCTCCTTTATTTCTCTTTATTTTTTCATATATTTATACACTGCTTCTTGTGACCTTTCTATGTAGGCAGCGGATACGCATCTGTCTTGACAGTGTCAGGCTCCGCTCACTTCCCTTATGGCTGTTGCTCTTTGCTGTACTCCACATCAGGTTTTTTAAGACAGTACTGTGTTCCTCTGCCATTTGTTATGACTTTGACAACATCCAGTTTCTTATGTTGCTACTATTTTCTGAGACTTCTGTGATTTCTGCAACTAGCACCTTTGCCTCCACAAAACCAGCTGGTTAACCCATCGTTTGCCATAAGCTTCTCAAACTGATACTTTGAGACTGTTAATCATTTATGATTACAAACTTCTGTGATTTCTACAAACTTTAAGACCGGCCAACTAACACTTTGAAATATTACAGCAAATGATTTGTTATTTTGTTGTGTTCACATTACGTTGCAACCTGCTGAGATTCCATTATGTTCAATTGTGTGCATGCTCAGTACATGCTGCAGATATCAGTCAGTCTGGGAGGGCAGATACTGAACATTATTCTTTAGCTGGACACACAAAATACATTTTTCAATTTGAGGATTACACAACCATACTTACATGGATTATTGTGATCCTGTGTTATCTGCCTGTAGCTTTACAATGGAACCATTACCATTACATGCAACCCTGGCCTCTGATTCTGCACCAACAGAACAAGCTAAAAAACGTTTTTACAAAAGGAAACTGGTTTTATTATTGGTGATATGCCTAACTGGCATTTTGATACTTAAAGGTATAAAATAGTCAGATTTCTTTTAAACACATCGCCACTGTTGTCCTATGGCTGTGTCTGGAATTGCAGCTAACGAGTGATGCTTTATTACCAGATCCAGCCTCTGGACATGGGTGATGGCATTTCTGACAGCATGTAGACTTTTTTTTTCTAATCTCTGGCAGCTCCTTCACCAGTTACCAGCTCTGCATTAATAACTTTTGAAGAACACTTAAAACTTTTTCTGCTTTCCACACTTTATTAATGCTGAGATGTCTCTCTCATTGCTGGACACACGCTGGGCTACAATCTCCTACCATTACAAAACTATTAGACTCCACTTGTAACGAATCTTCACTTGAGCTTCCATGTGGTTTAATGTCTGTGCGCATTTTTTTTTTTTAGTTTAGTCCAGCATTGTGTGATTGATTATACGGCGCACTCCAAGACAAATTCCATTTTTTAAAATAATCACATACATTGATTAATTGCATTCCTGTTTTTTCTGTTAAATTTCATTCTATCACCTGAAATTTGATTCCAGGTAGATTCTGCTATATCTGAATTCGAGAAATACAAAACTATAAAACTATACATAGTAACAGTAAAATTAATAATAAAAAGTGACAAAAATTGAAAATGCTTAAAATAAAAAATGTATTAACGTATCTTGCTTGACATACTTGTAAATTTAAAGGAACTGTCTCATGTTCAATCTTCAGGAGAGCAGTGCTCCCATGCCTCCCAGCTTCCTGCTTGCCAGGAAACACTGCGCTAATGATGATAGACAGCTCATCTTTGCACATGGCTGAGTTGCTGGAGTGAACCCAGTGTTCTCTGATGCTGATAATAGAGGCATCGAAGGAAAAAGGGGCATTGAAGCTCGCTTAAACGAAGCTTCAAAATGACTCTTCAGGCTGTATAGCAAATTGTAGAAAAAACCCAAAATGAAAGAAAACAATAAACTGTTCATCCACATACTCACAACCACTGTGGGGGAGTCTATCGGGAAGACATACTTAATAAAGGGAGAGGGGGACACTCCTATAGTCACTATTATGAAGCAGAAAAAATGGAGTTCATGTCCACAAATAGTTAAATAGTTTATTATTTAGTTACAAAATATGCCAAACAACATATTATAATTGACTTGAATAAAAAATAGAACGGTTAGACAAGGATGGCTATAGCACAGACCAAAAGATCGATGCAGCACACGGGCTGATGCCAGGTATAAGACAATTACATGCACAGTGCAGGATCTTATATAGGTAATTAAACCGGGGGAGCCTATGGAAAAGTGCAAAATGATCGATTGAGCCCTGTACACTGACTCATCTCATGTAACAGCATACCCACAACCCCGGATACTTACCCACATTCAGGCACCAGGACCGAGCCGCACCGTAGCCCCAACGCGCGTTTCGCGTCGGCTTCGTCAGGGGACGGTGCTGCTCACTGTCTGGCACTTTTCCATATGTTCCCCCGTTTAATTACCTATATAAGATCCTGCACTGTGCATGTAATTGTCTTATACCTGGCATCAGCCCGTGTGCTGCATCGTTCTTTTGGTCTGTGCTATAGCCATCCTTGTCTAACCGTTCTATTTTTTATTCAAGTCAATTATAATATGTTGTTTGGCATATTTTGTAACTAAATAATAAACTATTTAACTATTTGTGGACATGAACTCCATTTTTTCTGCTTCATGTATAGCAAATAGATTGCCTTGCCTAAAAAACTGACCACCTCTGATGATGCTGGTAAACAATACAGCAAAATGCAAACTATGGAATTAAAAATTCTTCTTCATAAAAATTCTCATGTGTGTAAAGAATTAAATTAATTGCAAAGATTCTTGTTTTCAAACTTGCCCTTTTTGAAATGAGACAATCCCTTTAAATGGGGAAGCCATCAGGAGTCATCTAGACTGATTGATTGGATTCAGGATCTTTGTTGTTGAGTATTATGAACTAGTGTGGTGACCGTTCCCTTGAGGAACCACAGTGTTTGTAAATATTTGGTAAAATTTTCCCCAAAGTTTGTGAGAACGGAAGGGATTAAAGGTGAAGCTGTAGGTCTGGTAGGGTAGAGATGGCAGTGTTACTTGAACCCAAGTTTCTTAGGGGCCAAAAGTTGTTGCACACAAAAAACTCTACTCTTATAAGTGGCTTATGTTTGGGGGAGTCTTATAGATTTCATAGGTGTCATTTTTCCTGAAAACAACACATGAGTAGCTATGGACGAACCCGTGGATGTTCAAGTTTGGAGGGTTCGGAAGAACAGTTGGAAAATATTAATTTGGGTACAAGAACAGTACCCAAACCCAGACCCCATTCAGATGAATGGGGGGCTCGAACATCCATTGTTTGCCACGCTGTCATCTGCATGATAGCACAGCAAACACTGTCTCTGATCAGCAGTAAGATTATTATCACTGGTCAGAAAGCTGTAGTCTGTCAGCTTTCTGTCCCATTCTGTCAGCCTGCAGCTGTGATTGGAGGTAAAAATTTCACCTCCAGTCAAAGCCATCATCTGATGGGACTACTACACCCATCAGCCTACGCCTGCTGTCACTGATAACTATGAGAGCAGGTGCCGGCTCATGGGAGTATTCATCAGCCAATGCATGTGTTATAAATAAACAAATTTAAAAAAAAATGGCGTGGGTTCCCTGGTATTTTTAATAACCAGCCAGGCAAAGCTGACAGCTATGGGCTGTAGCTCTCAGCTGTCAGGGTTATCATGGCTGATTATCAAAAATAGAGTACAGTTTTTTTAAATTATTTAAATAAAGAATAAAAAAAATGGTATGGGGTCTCCCCATTTTGACCTCCAGCCTCAGTAAAGTGAGTTCGCTGTAAGAAATCTCTTACTGTGAAATGTGGTGAACTCACTGAGCTCAGCGCTGCACCATGAGACTTTGTTCATGGTGCTAGCGTTGATCTCACTGAGGTCACCACAGTTCATAGGCCTGGCTCACATTGGAGTGACCTGTGGAACCTTGATGACGTCACCGCTAGTTACTAATGCTACGCTCGCAGTAGCTCATCCACCCATGGTCTTCAGCCTGGACAGTCGCATCTTGGCACCGTCCACATTGAAAACCATTTATCACAGACATGGATTACAGTGTGTAACAGTATATCGGACAGGTGAGGGATATCATTGTTTTTTATTTTTGTTTTTCTATAGGAGAACAGGGCTTTAATGGAATTGGCGTAAGGTGAGTATAACTTTGTTTTTTCTTTTTAAAATAAAAAAGCAAACTGGTGTGCATTTTTTTAGCACTGGGTGTGTGTTTACTTATAATCTGACTATGGTGTTAGTAATGGATAGGCATCTTTTAGACGCCATAAAACAGCTGACATCAACACCACAAATATTAACCCCACATGCCACCGCCACAAGGCAAGTGGGAAGAGCCGGGCAAAGCGCCAAAATTGGCGTATTTAATAGATGCACCTTTTCTGGCACGGCTGCAGACTATTTTTAGGTTTGGAGGGCCAATATCCATGGCCTCTTACCAGCCTGAGAATGCCAGCCCTCAGCTGTCTGCTTTAGCTTTGCTTGTTGTCAAAAATGGAGGGGATCCCACACCGTTTTCGCAAAATTATTTATTTAAATTATTTTTATTGGGGACACCTCTATTCTTGATAACCAGCCTTGCTAAAGCTGACAGCTGAGGATTGCAGCCCACAGCTGTCGCTTTTCCCATGCTAGTTATTAAATATAGAAGGGAACGCAGGCTGTTTTTTTTTTACTTATTTACAGTGGGGACGGAAAGTATTCATACCCCTTTAAATTTTTCACTATTTGTTTCATTGCAGCCATTTGGTAAATTCAAAAAAGCTCATTTTTTTTCTCATTAATGTACACTCTGCACCGCATCTTGACTGAAAAAAAAACAGAAATGTAGAAATTTTTGCAAATTTAATAAAAAAGAAAAACTGAAATATCACATAGGTGCTGGCTGATGAGTACTTCCATCAGCTGGTGCATGCTGTTGCTATTTTGCAGGCGAAGGCTGATGGGAGTAGTACAGTCCCATCAGCCGATGCCTGTGACCGGAGGTAAACTTTCTACCGCCGGTCACAACTGCTGGATCATGCTGTCATCTGCCCAATGGTAATAATTTTACCGTCCATCAGAGCCGCCGATGATTCTAGCATTATCATGGAGATGACAGCGTGGGAAACACCAAAATGTTCAAAGTGCTGAACCCAAACAGAAGTCCGTGTTCGGGGTCTGTGCCCAAACAGTTGGTGTTTACTGTATGGGTTCGCCAATCTCTACAGATGAGGAGACCATTTGGAAAACCTTCTTCCAATTTCAACACTGCTTGTGTACCTCAATGCACCCTCTTTACCATTGGACATAAGAAGAGTCTTCCCATGTGGGATAACAACTGATTGAAAAAAAGCATTGCTGTCCTGACCCTGAATCAGACAGTGGATTGATGCCTCATCCAAGTGGTGGGGTTGTTGAGCATGTGCCAAGATCTCCAAATTAAAGTCTATGAGATGAGTTCGATTTTCTTACCAGGAGATGGGCCATTATTCCTTGAAAAACTGAAGTTCCTCCTATTAGAAGAGGTTGAAACTTCCTTTAACATTACATCTTCTTTAGTTTTCAGTTGAGCTCTACCCATTGTCCAGGGAGTATTCAATATTAAATAGCCAGATCTTCTAAGACTATGAATAGATATGTGCAGAAGAGACCCCGCCATTGAGCCTTGTTCTCCTCGGAGGATGTATAATTGTATAGTGATATTAAAGATCAACCATTGGAAAGTCGCTATAAAGCATTAATTTACCCAAGAGGTGACGAGCAATAAGGCTCCAATATCCTGATCCTTAATTAGATCAATTGCAGATTTACATTACACAAAATTGTGCATGATGTTTGATTTTTGTTATTTCCTACATCTTTTTTCGTTGTGTATGTAGGTGATAGGGTGTGCATATTGTAGCACTTGTTTCTGTCAAGGGACATAAAATCACTTCTTATTTAGTGAAATCACATTATCCTAGAAATTAAGATCTATACATAAGTGAATTTATTAACTATTCGCTCCAAAACCCCTGTCCCTGTCCACAGTCTCCATGTGGATAATCTGTGGAGCCCCTGAAAGGATTGCATAAAAAAAAAACCTTTATAATGGAAACATGTCCAAGGGACTTAACTATGCTCCAGAGCATGGGAACTGGGGAACAGAAAATGGCAGCAAGTGTTCTGGTCTGAGGAGACAAGATGTGAAATATGCGGCTGGAACAGAATAAAGATTGTTCCCCAAAGTGCTGGAGATCGGCACAATAATGAAGGTCTGCAGGAACAATGAAGTGGTGGGGAGTCTTGGATTAATGGTGTCCTCAATGCTGAGTAACCCTGACAGATACTTAAACATCATGTCATACCATCAGGAGGTGTCCGATTGGCTCCAATTTTATTCTGCAGCCTGACAACAACCTCCAACATCCAGCCAATGTCATAAAAAATGAGGAGTCCTGGGGGTGATGATTTGGCCCCAGAGCCTCGATCTGCCATCATCGCATCTGTCTGGGATCACATGGAGAGACAGAAGGATCCACACAAGCCTCATACACAGAAGATCTGGGGTCAGGTCTCCATGATGTTTGGAACAACCTCCTGCCAAAATCCTCCATAACTGTAATAATTATAGGGGATAACTCAGGAGACTCTTTGCGTGGAACAAGACAACTACAGGACACAGTTTTATAAGTGGTAAAGTCTATATTATCACACGGTGATTCAAACAGGTGCACAGAGAAACTCAAGTCCACAACACTTGGTGCAAATATCAAATGCAGCTCAGCAGTCTATAGGAAACTTCAGAGGAAAATGCAATCACGCAGAAAGTCTATGAAGCACAATTATTCTTGAGGATACTTGACACGAATAAGTCCTTGCTTAGTCCAAAACACAGATACATATGCTTATAAGGCAGTTCAAATAATATCTTAGCTCAACCAGGGAGGCCTGGGTAATAGTCTCAGGTTCTTGCAGGGCAGAAACAGCTTACATGTCCAGCAAATGCAGATGGAAGTAAACATGAGCAGCAGATGAAGGAGGATTACTGGAACTGGTGTATGCAGCAGGAACTCAGAGCAGAGTAGCAGGATAACCCCACAGGTTCACAGGAACAGGTATATAGCCAGAAAGTCACCAGAGGTCAGGAGCTGGATGCAAGGTAGAATACTCTAGCACAGACTGAAGGCTGGGGTGGAGTTTTATAGCAGGAAGACACAGTGCACATGAGACCAAAGACGCCATCTTGGAAAAGGGCAGTAATGCACAAAAAGGTAACAAACAATGTTCAGAGTCCTGACAATAACCAGTGTACAAGTGACAAGAAGAAGTGATGGAGGCGATGGGCGGTCACCAGATACTGATGATGGAGGTGACGGCAGTCACCAGATACGGATGATGGAGATGATGGTCAGTCATTAGATATCGATGGTGGTGAAGGGATGTCCATTGATGGAGGTGACAGGCGGGTCAATAGATATCGATGATGGAGGTGACGGGCGGTCACAATATACCTATGATGGAGGCAACTGGTGGTTACCATATATAGATGATGAAGGCGACAGTTATTCACAAGATACTGATGATGAAGGCAGAGGGCAGTCATCAGATACTTTTGATGGAGGTGATGGGCGGTCACCAGATATCAATGATGGATGCGACAGGCGATCAACAGATATCGATGATGGAGGCGACAGGTGGTCACCAGATACTGATGATGGGGATGACGAGCGGTCACCAGATGGGGATACTGATGATGGGGATGACGAGCAGTCACCAGATATTGATGATGGAGGCGATGGGTGGTCACCAGATACTGATGATGGAGGTGATGGGTGGTCACCAGATATTGATGATGTGGATGAGGGGTGGTCACCAGATACTGATGATGGGGGTGACAGGCGGTCACCAGAAACTGATGATGGGGGTGATGGGCGGTCACCAGATACTGATGATGGGGGTGACGGGTGGTCGCCAGATACTGATGATGGGGGTGACGAGCAGTCACCAAATATTGTTGTGATTTAAATTTTTCTTTTGTTTTTTGTTAATTGTTAAAAATAAACTATCACCATTATTATCTCTGAAAGCTTCTTTCTCTGCAGCAATTTTTCCTCATCTGCCTAAAACTTTGGCACTGTATATTTACATACAATGTCCATTCCTTGGTGATCGTGTTGGGGATTACATGGGTGTTTTAAGCTGTTAAAGACACTAGAATTCTAGAATATTTTATGTTCACAGGAGAAGAATACATTTATTATTTTTTTTATTCAAAGTTATTCAGATCATTCATCATTTGCGTCACTTACTGTTACCAGCAAGTGGCTTGAATTTACATGTGTGAAATGTGACTGTAGGGTTAAAAAAATGAAACAAATATTGCAGATTTCTAGGTAATTGTCAGAGTATCGACCAATTACAACAAACGGGAAATGTAAAAATAATAGGCATCATTGATTGAAATTCCAGAGGAGCTCACAATCTATGGCTTCTTAGTGATGTGAATGTCGATAAAGAAACTGGATCCTATACAATGTAACAACACAAATACTCAGAAATGATGACCCCCGCAATTTTCTCTATAGGATTAACTGCAAAATAATGGATTTTGTTACATCTTATATGGGAGATGGGACTAATGTGAAACCAAGCAAATCTCTCACTTGTAAAAAGTCATTGTAGAAGGAAAATTCCTCTATGTTTTAAAGGGGTTCTCTGCTTTATACATTCCCTGATTGCTAGAAGGTGATCACGGGATCTCCAGTGATCAGTTAGATTTTCTGAGTGTTTCATTTTCCTGCAGTGCCACCACTGGTGACATGAGGTATTGCACAGGTTTCATTGAACTCAATAGGTAACGTTACGCGGCTGTGCAGAGTCCAACAGAGAGGGGGAATCTTTTTGCTAATGCTCTATATCATACATGAGGGTCCTGGAACAAAGAACTTTGTCTATGAATAAGAAACTAATCACTTCTATGTATTTCATGGTTATATCTATCACTAAGAAATCTGGTGGGAACCACTATAGGCACCATTACTGCTCCTACAGGGGTGAATACTTGGTTGTCCTGTGGTGTCAGTACATTATTAGGCACATTTGTCATTCAGGAGCCTGGAGATGAAATGACAGAAAACCTCAAGTATGTATTGTGACAATGAACATTTCAAAGCTTCTTTAAGGAAGATGTTCACATAATCCATACATGGTAATGGGGAACATGGGGATGTCAATATGGTGTCAGCATTACACAAGTGTCAGACAATGTAATGCCTGAACACCTCCTCAATTTACATGAACACGTGTGGGAAGTGACATAAATGTCCATTGATCGTGTCAACTCCGCGTCTTGACATATTTTCAGTCTCAACTTTGTGTCGCATAAATCACATCTGAGGAATTGATCTGTTGGCTGTAAGCCCACACAAGCCAACTGCATTCATTTGGTGGCATGGGGGTAAAGAAAGAAAAGGGAAGGGAACGAAAGAGGGAAACTATGTAAAGAAGGAAGGTAAAAAGGAGAAAAAAGGAAGGAAATAACAAAAGATAAAGGAAATAAAAAGGGCAAAGAAAGAACAATGGAATATATAGGGGTAAAAAGAGAAGGAAAAAGGGGTAAAGAAAGAAGGAAATAAAAAGGGTAAACTAAGGAGGGAGTAAAAAGAGTAAAGAAGAAAGGAAATAAGGGATAAGGAAGGAAGTAATAGGGTAGGCAAAAGGTAAAAAAGAAAAAAATGGTAACAAAAGAAGAAAAAAAAGGTAAAGAATGAAGAAAGAAAAAAAAAACAGGTAAAGTAGGAAGGAAATAACGGGTAAAGAATGAAATAAAAAGGGTAAAAAAGAAAAGAAAGGACATATAAGAAAAGAAAAAGGATAAAGATGGAAAGAAAAAAGGTAAGGAAGAAATAAATAGGGATAAAGAAGGAAGGAAATAGGGGTAAAGAAATTATAGAAAAAGGGTAAAGAAGGAAGAAAAGAAAAAGGTAAGAAAGAAAAAAGGGAAAAAGCAGAACAATAGGAAACGTAAAAATAAATGGATAAAAGAGTTAAAGAAAGAAGGAAGGAAAAAAGATCAAGAAAAACAGAAGAAATAAATATGAGTAAAAAAGGAAGGAAAAAGGGTAAAGAATAAGATTTAAAAAAATGTAGAGAGGAAATTAACCCCTTCGCGACATGCGCCGTACATGTACTGCGCATGTCGCATCCCCTGCTTTGATGTGCGCTCCGGCGGTGAGCGCACATCAAAGTCGCGACATGTCAGCTGTTTTGAACAGCTGACATGTGCGCGCAATAGCGGCGGGTGAAATCGCTATTCACCCGCCGCTATTAACCTGTTAAATGCCGCTGTCAAACTCAGACAGCGGCATTTAACTACCGCATCCGGCCGGGCGGCCGGATATGACGTCATCGCCGACCCCCGTCACATGATCGGGGGTCGGCGATGAGTCAGGAAGGTAACCATAGAGGTCCTTGAGACCTCTATGGTTACTGATCGCCGGTGGCTGTGAGCGCCCCCCTGTGGTCGGCGCTCACAGCACACCTGCATTTGAGCTACATAACAGCGATCTGATGATCGCTGTTATGTAGCAGAGCCGATCGGGCTGTGCCTGCTTCTAGCCTCCCATGGAGGCTATAGAAGCATGGCAAAAGTGGGAAAAAAAAGTTTTTAAAAATGTGAAAAAAATATTAAAAATATAAAAGTTTAAATCACCCCCCTTTCGCCCCATCCTAAATAAAACAATAAAAAAAAAACAAAACCTACACATATTTGGTATAGCCGCGTTCAGAATCGCCCGATCTATCAATTAAAAAAAAGCATTAACCTGATCGCTAAACAGCGTAGCGAGAAAAAAATCCGAAACGCCAGAATTACGTTTTTTTGGTCGCCGCGACATTGCGTTAAAATGCAATAACGGGCGATCAAAAGAACATATCTGCGCCAAAATGGTATCATTAAAAACGCCAGCTCAGCACGCAAAAAATAAGCCCTCACCCGACCCCAGATCACGAAAAATGGAGACGTTACGGGTATTGGAAAATGGCACTTTTTTTTTTTTTTTTTTTTTTTAAGCAAAGTTTGGAATTTTTTTTCACCACTTGGATAAAAAATAACCTGGTCATGTTAGGTGTCTATGAACTCGTAATGACCTAGAGAATCATAATGGCAGGTCAGTTTTAGCATTTAGTGAACCTAGCAAAATAGCCAAGCAAAAAACCAGTGTGGGATTGCACTTTTTTTGCAATTTCACCGCACTTGGAATTTTTTTCCCGTTTTCTAGTACACGACATGCTAAAACCAATGATGTCGTTCAAAAGTACAACTCGTCCCGCAAAAAATAAGCCCTCACATGGCCATATTGACAGAAAAATAAAAAAGTTATGGCTCTGGGAAGGAGGGGAGCGAAAAACGAAAACACAAAAACGAAAAAGGGCCGCGACTTGAAGGGGTTAAAGGATGAAGAAGAACTGATAAAGGGTAAAGAAGAAAAGAAAAAGCTAAAGAAAGATGGAAGGAATAAATAGGGGTGAAGAAGGAATGAAGTAGGGGTAAAAAAGAAAGGAAAGAGAAATGTTAAAGAAAGAAGAAAAGAAAAATGTAAGAAATAAAAAAGGGAAAAGAGTCAAACAAAAGAAGAAAAAATTGTAAAGTAAGAAGAAATGGAAAAAGGGGTAAAGAAAGAAGGAAGGAAATTAATAGGGTAAAAAGGTAAAGAAAGGTGGAAGAAATAAATAGGGGTAAAGAAGAAAGAAAAAAGGGTAAAGAATAAAATAAAATAAAATTGTAAGGAAGAAAAGAAAGAATAAAGTAGAAACGAGAAAGGGTAAAGAAGAATAGAAAAAGGGTAAAGAAGGAAGGAATAAATAGGGGTGAAGAAGGAAGGAAATATGGTAAAAAAAGAAAGGAAAGAAAAAGGGTAAGCAAGGAAGAAAAGGAAAATGTAAGAAAAAAAGGGAAAAGGAGTCAAACAAAAGAAGAAAAACGTGTAAAGTATGAAGAAATGGAAAAGGGGTAAAGAAAGAAGGAAGGAAATAAAAAAGGTAAAGAAACAAGGAAAGCATAAATAGTGTTAAAGAAGGAAGGAAAAGAAGGGGAAATCAGCAGAGATAAAGAATGAAGAAACCAGGTTAAAAAGGAAAAAAGGATAAAAAAGGGAAAAAAGAACAAAAAAAAGGAAAAGGAACGGACGCTCAGATGCATCTGTTTACAGGAAGGAGGATTCTGAACACATTTTATTGCCATTTTTCCTATCATGCTCGCAGCTCTTGTGGACTGGCACCGTGGCATACATCTTCCTTCTCATTAGCCGGCACCAGGTACATACAAATATCACTGCACTTTCCAGAGTCGCTGGTTATTAACCTTCCGCTATTGTCATGAGTCAGTAAGTTGGTAAAACTGCTGAAACCTGAAAACATTTTTACAAGCGACTAACATGAAAGTTGGAAAATATAAGGTAATCCGTGTTGTATTAAAGCGCGGCAGCCGAATATGGATTGTGAATTTCGGAGCAAGCTTATAGTCAAAGGTCTTCTAAGCTGAGAAAAGGATTTACAAAATAACAAAATGCTGCTGACCCAGTGATACACTACTACACTAGAGGGAGGCTTAGTTATTAGACCTGCTGCGAATCCCTCTACAGATCAATTTGTGGCTGAGTAAAAGCCTTGAATATATTTGATTTGCCGAGAACTTTGCCACTTTTATCTGCGCTCAGATGGTCACGGAAACTTATCGAGTAGAAGGACATTTCAAAAAACCGGGTAATGAAGCTCGGATAAAATGATGCACCCATATCCTTGTCCTTTGCCGCACTACAACCCATCTAAAGCAAAAATACTGGGAATTTCTGGTGCAGCTTGAATAGGCGCTATATGTATTTAGGTATTGGATTACATGGATGTCTGCACGAAAAATAAAATGCATAAAAATATATAAAGTTCATAGATATTTCTAGAGTCTGGAGCTTCTTTTTAATTACAGAGCTCCAAATTCCCTGGTACAGCCATAGAATTAAATGAAATCTGTCACCATGTGTTTGCTGCCCTATCTGAGACCAGCATATTGTAGAGACAGAGACCCTGATTCCAGCGATGTGTCACTTACTGGGCTGATTGTTGCAGATTTGATAAAAACATTATTTTATCAGCAGAATATTATTACTAGTAAACCTGTTGCCATGTAGTCCTCCATATTCATGAGCTGTCTATATACCCACACCCACCATTGATTGGCAGCTTTCTGCCTATGCACAGTATGGTGTGGGTGAGGTTAAAAAGAACTCAGCATTCAGAGAACTAGTAGAACTGCAGCAGATAAAACTGATTTCTGCCATTACATCAGATGGTGAAGTAAAAAAGTTGAGGACAGATTCACTTTAAATTATGAAATTACAGCTGGGGAAGCTAAACAGCTTACTGAAGACAGATTTCTTATTGTTTTCAGATATATCAAACAATCTGCAAGTAAGATCTCCCTGATAGTGTCTGTAGAAATCTATATATTGTGAGCTTCTCTCAGAGGTGGCTGTATAAATCATATCCTTTACACTTTGGGACACTGCGGCTTACGCCGCTGTCCCCTGACTGCTGCGCCTTCCCCCTGTGTTAAAAGCAGATCTCCCATTTAGTGAGTCCAAAATGGGATATGGGGTTAACACCCCGCAGAGGGGGCGGGGCTTATCCTCTGCTTCTGGCACCAGGAAGTGCTGATAGCTCATCCGATCCCTGGACCCGGACCTGTGAGGGCAGCCGGCATCATGGACCCGCTGGGAGAAGCGGTGAGGGACGGAATTAGCAGGGAAGGTAGCGCTTGGTTAGCAGCATTGCTGACCGGGAGCGACTCCTTCTCTGCCATGGCGACGGCGGTGCCGCCGGAGGGCCGGCGCTCTCGCAGAGCCACCCGGCCTCCGGCACGGCTGAGCCCGCCATTACATTCAAAGAAGAGCGCGCGCAATTCGCGTGCGCGCTCTTCTTCTGACTCGGGCACCAGGCGCTTTAGCACGGCGGGAAGCAGCGTCGTACATCAGGTGGGGGAGGTGCAGGAATCGGCGCTGTGTGACACTCACATTAGTTTAGCCCCTGCTGCCCCAGTTACAGTAGGAAGGGGTGCAGGCCTGCAAGTGCCAGCGTTATTACCTGGCACTGCAATCTTACTTGGTAACAGCATGGGGGGAGCCCAGGGAACGTCTGTTTCCTCACAGGATGCAGGTTCTGCAGAAATGGAGATTGAGGCTCTGCAGGGGGGCATCCCACCACTTTCTAGGGACATGGGGGAAGTTATGGCCAATACTGACAGGGGCAGGGAGACGGCAGCCCCAGTGCAGCCGAATGTGGGTTCACATCGCATATTATCAGCGCCCGGACAGCATAGCGTATATTCCCAGTATAGTATAGGGGGAGAGTCACAGTTTCCATCCTACCCGCTCATTTTTAGTACCCCGTACTCGCAAATACCGGGTGGGCAATTAGCTCCCTCTCAGGCGGTGGTAGCCGAACATCAGAACCCCCCAGCGTCGCTATCGCTTATGGCAACCGGTGTTCGTCCCCCAATTCAGGGGCTGGCACCCTGGCTCTGGATAACAGACAGAGTGCGGGTATCCGCTCCGCGCGCAGATCATCATCGTCATCATCGTCATCCCCCAGAGGGCACCGCAGGAATAGACATAGGAAGCACGGTCGTTCTGACAGCAAGCGGCGTTCGTATCGATCCAGGTCCAGCCGGCGCAGTAAGCATTCTAGAGCGTCGCGTTGGCGCTCGCCTTCGTCATCAGGCATTTTTTCAAGCAGGTCGCGCAGGCAGGAGTCTTCTCGTCCTAGGTCCAAAACATCGCATGGAGCGTCAAGGTTCGATGACTCCCGTGGCACGGGACACAAGCCGTTCGGAGGTTGGTGCATCAATTGGTGAGTATCCTTTGTTGGGGCTTGGGGGGGGGGGAGAGAACCAACACCATCTTTGCAGACACAGTAGCCAATGCGGCCACAGGGAATAGGATTTATGTTAACCCCAAAAATACTACAACTGTCAGGATCGTGTAGGCAGCCCCTCCCTCCTCGCCCGAATGTTTATAAGGATAGGCTGTTTTGTGGTGTCCCTCCGTTAGGGGCTCACTAGGACAGCGCCATCAAGGAACAAATCTGTCCTCCTAGGACGTGTTATGGCGGAGAAGCACCCGGCGAGGTGCTCTGAGTTTTTTATATACTTAGTCAGCATCTATAATCCCCACTGTAAGTTCTACGGGCTCTGCAAATATAAGCACGAGTGTTCAGCCCCAAAAAGCTAACCCCCCCCAAAAAAAACCCTCTACAGGTGAGGTTACCGACGCCAGTGAGCGTGGAAAGAATGGGGTCGTGGCTGGACAAATACCCCAATAAGTCGGCTGCGGCGCAACTGCGGTTCGGTTTTTCCTATGGTTTTTCATCCCGTTTAACTGGTCCCTCGAGTCGCAGTCAGCCCCAAATTTACAATCAGCTAGGGAGTTACCCAACGTGTTAGCGGAGAAATTGGGTACGGAAATCGGGTTGGGTCGCTTCCGCGGTCCTTTTAAGACACCTCCTTTCCCTAATTTGCGTGTTTCACCCCTAGGCATGGTTCCCAAATAGGAATCAGGCAAGTACCGGTTGATTCACCACCTGTCCTACCCCAAGGGTACGTCGGCCAACGACGGCATACTCAGTGAGGACTCAGCCATTACTTATATATCCTGCGATAAAGCGGTGGATTTAGTCAGAAATGCTGGTTCGGGGGCCCTTATGGCCAAGTCAGACATAGAATCCGCTTTCCGTCTACTTCCGGTTCACCCGGATTGCTGCCAATTACTGGGAGCCAAATTTGAGGATTTTTTTTTCTATTACAACGCATGTCTTCCCACGGGTTGCTCAATTTCCTGTTTTTATGTTGAATTATTCAGCGAATTTTTTAGAATGGGTTGCCCGCGAGATCACTCGGCTAACCGCCATTACTCATTACCTTGATCATTTTTGATAGTTGGCCCAGCCGACTCAGACGTCTGTTCCACAGCACTGGCACAATTCAAAGATGCCATGACATACTTTGGGGTCCCATTTTTCCCCGAGAAGATGATAGGGCCAGTATCAGTGATCACATTCCTTGGGTTTGTAATCGACACGGTCGCCATGGAATTTAGATTGCCAAAAAAAAAAAAAATCAACAAATCGCTGGACCTCATTAATGGATGCATTTCGGTTGGCAAAGTCACATTGACGCAAATGCAGTCACTTCTTGGCTCACTAAATTTTGCATGCAGGTTCATGCCAGCGGGCAGGATATTTTTCTCGCAGATTGACCTTTGCCACGAGAGGAGTGAAACAACGTCATCACAGATTCAGGATCACGGCCCAGTTACTTTCTGATTTAAACACATGGAAGATGTTTCTCAGCAATTACAATGGTAGGACTTGCTTTCAGGAGACAGAGTGTTCAACCGTTGATATGGGTTTGTTGTTTGCAGCGTCAGGCCACACGGGTTTCAGTGTTCGTTTCGGCTGCCAAATATGCTCCGGCCAATGGCCTGCTTCCTGGATTCCAAGGAGTGTAACGGTGACCCAACCTTGATTGACCTTTTCCCGTTGCGCTTGTCATGGAACTATGGGGCCCACTATTGGCCAACATGCGGATCCGCTTACACCTTGAAACCGTTGGAGGGGCGCATGCCATCAGCTACCTAGCATTTCCTTCATTTTGGTTTTTGTACCTAATCAGATCCATAGTATTAAAATGTTTAATGTTTAATGTTTGGTTTAAATCTAATACATTTCCTGATAACAATGAGACTGTTCCAGAGTTAGTAACTGCGATTTATTCACAGGACCTACGGGATTTGCTTCTTCAGGAGCGTTTGGAGGAGGTGGATTGCCCACATTCGATCTGGGATGTCCTGGGGACCTGATGCCGCTAATACGCTCATCGGTAGCTCCGTCGACCTGGAGAGCCTATGGTAAGGCGTGGGAGGAGTGGTGGTTTTTAGCAGACGGAAAGCCGGTGGGGTCTTCTGATGATGTTCGGATGCAGGTGACCATGGCATTTCTATCCAATTTGCATGCCAAGGGAGTATCGGGTGCGATAGCGCGCAACCGTGTGTCTGCGTTAGCCTTCCATTTTAAATTGCGAGGATGGTCGGATTTCACAAAACATTTTTCTTTTTTTTTAGTCAGCCAGCTATTGAAAGGTTGGCTCCGAGTGGATAATGCACTGCGACAATAAAAGTCCTATCTCCTTTGATTTGCTAATTAGCTTGGTTAAATCCGCGGTATCAGTTTGCGATTATAACTATGAAGCTGCACTTACATCAGCGGCTTTCGAACTGGCGTTTTTTTGGGGCCATGCGGGTCAGTGAGATCTTTCCCACGGCCCTAAATAAACCGGGTGGACTGAGGCGTGATGACGTATTGATTTGTTACAATCTCAGGATCAGGATATGTAAATCTAAAACTGATCAGGAGGTCTGGGGACGTGGTTCCCGATATTTGCCATCAATAAGGACGTTTGTCCGTGAACGTTAGTCAAGAACTACTTGCAGGTGAGAAAGGATGGTGATCAATTTTTCATGCATGCGAGTGGTCTCCCTCTAGTGTCGGGCCAATTCTTAGCCATATTGAGACGTGCGTTGTCTTCTTTTTGGGTATTCCTGCAGCAGAATTTGGGACTCATTTTTTCGTATAGGTGCAGCGTCTGAAGCTTCCAGGGCGGGTTTATTTGAATCAGAGATTCAAAGGGTGGGCAGATGGATATCCCGCTGTTTTGCCAGATATATCAAGCCTGACTTAGTGTTATAATTAAAAATAATTTTATTTTTGGTTTTGTTTTGTCTAACAATAATATAGAAGCAGCTCCAGATACAAATCGGAGAAGTTATCGTTAGTGTTTTGGTTATTATATGTTGGCTAATTGTATACTTTACTTCCTAGATGGAGTGCGACCCAGTGTCTGGATAGTGGGTCTCTCATACATCTATTGGGCAGCTCGTCGTGCTGAATTGTACCCAGGAGGGCGATCCTTGGTTTTTGTTGATGTCGATGTGATATGGCGTGGTATGAGAGGTCTGACGTGGTCCCAAGTGCTGCCGGAGGTCGCTCACATTACAAGGGGGTCTTCATCTCCCGCCATTGTGGTTATCCATGCTGGAGGAAATGACCTGGCTTCGTTTCCACTTGCCGAGCTGCTTACGCTTATCAGATCTGATATGGACAAATTCCCGAGTTTTTCCTGCTGATGCGACTAATCTGGTCCGAAGTTATCCCAAAACTGGTGTGGCGGGGTGCCAGGGAATTGGATGCTATGGAGAGATCCAGACGCTCTTTGAATCAGAGGATATCGCGCTTCGTGAAATTTAAGAATGGTGTAGTGGTAAGGCACCATCGTCTGGAGGGAGATAATTCCGGTTTTCTTATTTCAGACGGAGTTCATTCGTACGAGGCGGGTTTGGATATCTTCCTCAATGGGCTTCGTGAAGGTGTCGTACAGGCTATGCTTTCGTTTGGGGGGTCGCAGCTCTCTGTATTCGCTCCTCCTTGGCGTAAGGGTGGAGTTTTGTTGGTGGTGAAGATACCTGCCCGGGAGTCCGGAAGGCAGTAAATCTCCCTACACCCAAATTTGTTGGCAGATATTACCTGAGTTTATAAGCTGCGACCAAATATTTACCCAAAGTTAAAAGATGGAAATTTTATGCCTATATTTCCCAATAAAGTCTTCAATTTTGATAATTTGTTGGTGTCACTTAATGGGAGTAAACGGTTATGGGTCGTAGCAGTCTTTGGGACACTGCGGCTTACGCCGCTGTCCCCTGACTGCTGCGCCTTCCCCCTGTGTTAAAAGCAGATCTCCCATTTAGTGAGTCCAAAATGGGATATGGGGTTAACTCCCCGCAGAGGGGGCGGGGCTTATCCTCTGCTTCTGGCACCAGGAAGTGCTGATAGCTCATCCGATCCCTGGACCCGGACCTGTTTCCCGCCCTCCCTCCCCTTTTGTTATGGTTTTGTTTCAGTTGCAGCTGCGTAAGGGTGGAGTTTTGTTGGTGGTGAAGATACCTGCCCGGGAGTCCGGAAGGCAGTAAATCTCCCTACACCCAAATTTGTTGGCAGATATTGCCTGAGTTTATAAGCTGCGACCAAATATTTACCCAAAGTTAAAAGATGGAAATTTTATGCCTATATTTCCCAATAAAGTCTTCAATTTTGATAATTTGTTGGTGTCACTTAATGGGAGTAAACGGTTATGGGTCGTAGCAGTCATCTCCTAGTGGTGGCTGCATAAATCTGTATGCACTGAGCTCCTCTAGTGATGGCTGTATAAACATTTATGTACTGAGCTCCTCCTAATGGTGGCTATATAAATCTATATGTAGTGACTAGTGAACTCTTTTATTATAAAAATACAAAACTTACAATCAATAAATAGCAAAAATCAAAACCCTAGCAAAAGCAACTGTCCAAGTTCAACATTACCCCCCCAGTCCAAAGCAAAGTCCGAGTCCAGCATAACTGCCCCCAGTCAAAGCAACCCCGCAAAAGAAAACAAACTGCCTTCTTCTTTCTCATAGAAGCTTCCTCCAGCTTTCTTTCTTATGTTGTTTTCTGTCCTTTACTCGTCTTTTCACTTTTTGATTCCTCCAGATTTCCTCCTCCCCAGGTTACCTCACCCAAGGAGAGAAGAAACATTTTATTAATAAACGCACACATACACACTTCATACCAAACCTGACAAAGAAAACTCTGGTCCATCACCCAAAAAGAAACATTATAGCCACCTGGCTTAAACACATCTATCTAAATCACAAACATTTTTTTTTTTTATTTATTTTATTATTATTATTATTTATTATTATTATTTCATTTTTAATTTTTTTTTTTTTTTTTTTTACACAGCAAACACAACTATAAACAACCTACCACCAAACCCACACAATACAAAAATAAACTCACTGAGGAACTCATATCCTCTTGCTTACAAGACAGGTGCATTAACCCTGAAAGCCACAGGATCATCACCGTACAATACAATGCTACATAACTCTCTATATACAACACTTACCCAGAGCCAGGATTGGTGCCTGTAAGCCCTATATCAATAGTTCACTTCTGCAAAACAAAAATCTGATAGTGAAAAGCCCCAGCCCGCCACCGGGAAACCGGAGATGACAGGCTTCTACCCTAACAATCCTTACCCTACCAGCCGTCCCTACCTGTCTAGACATCTGTCCCTATTTATCTACCTACCTTTCCCTGTCTCTCCCTGCCTGACCCTACTACCCTACCTAACTCACCGCGTGCCTATCTAACTGTCCCTATCCTGTCCCTAACTATCTACCTGTCCCTACTGAAGCTGTCTACCTGTCCCTATCACCTACCTGCTTATCTAAGCCCTAGGTACATTAAATGAGAACCCTCTCCAGAGAAGAGAGGCCCTCGCTGCACCTAGCCTGTCATACTCCAGAGAGCGCACCTTCACCAGGCCACCCAGAATGTTCCTAACAACCTCGTCCCTGGGGAGGATTTTCTGCTGAGTTGACACTAAGCACCGTGCGTTCCACGTGTAAAACCTGACGACTAAACTGACTAGAAATAAAGTGCCCCGATCTCTGCCACCCAGGGATCCAAATGCCCCATACGCCCACTCCGCATAGGAAAGGTGTGCCAGCCGAGGCCAGCCTATGGAAGCACCCACCCTGTTGTAGACCCCTGTATTAAAAGGACACTGAAGGAGGAAGTGCTCCATGCTTTCCAGCGTGTCGCAACACCCCTCACGGGGACAACCCCGATCATCGGAGTTCCTACACTTCAGGTTGTCCCTTACATACAGTTTCCCATGGAAGCAGCATCAAGCCAAGTCCCAAAACTTCAAGGGGACCCGTGTAGAATTCAATAACCTCAGCCCACCCTCCAGATCCTGACTTGGGCAATCTTTGAGCACCAGAGGCTTCTGGAAATGGGTCAACAGGACCCTCCTGTCAAGGAATTTCCTCGACATGGTCCTCATCTCCCACATTCCCAGATCCCACCGGCGGATCACCTTCAGAACTGGGGTAGCGTAAGCTGGGAGATGCCCGTGCGGTGTGCGCAGGTCCTTCACTTGCCCTCCTGTCTCCCATTCCTGGAAGAAGGGTCGAAGCTATCCCCTGCAGGAGAATACCCACGGAGGAGCCCTCTCTGACCAGAGGTTGGCGATGTTAGTCTTGACAAAAGTGTTTATTAGAAACACCACTGGGTTGACCATACCCAACCCTCCTAGTCTCCTTGTGCGGTATGTGACCTCCCGCTTGACTAGGTTCAGCCTATTTCCCCATAACATCTGGAAAAACAGGCTGTAGACCCGTGTTCAGAGCGGCTCTGGCAACATGCAGACACTGCCCAGGTATATTAACAAGGGTAGCAAAAAACCCTTAACCAGGCTAACCCTTTCCCTCTGGGTCAAAGACCAACCCTTCCATTGGTCCACCTTCTGGGCGGCGATCTTAAGTCTGCCCTCCCAATTTTGCTGGGGGTAGTCCCCAGGGCCAAATTCGATGCCTAGGATTTTTGCCGATGCCTGGGGCTCTGGGAGAGTGTCCGGGAGACCAAAACTAGGGTCTCCCCCTCCCAGCCAGAGACTGTCACACTTTTCCTGATTAATTCTGGACCCAGAAGCCTCCGAGTAGCGATCAACCTCAGACATGACCCACTCCGCCTCCTCACCCGAGGACACGAAAAGGGAGACGTCATCAGCATACGCTACCACCCTCAGAGTGGCTTCCGGGGCCACCTGGTCCATCTTGACTCCCGCCAACGGCCCACGCTCAATCCTCCTCAAAAGGGATCTATCGCGAACACGTACAACAGCGGGCTCAATGGACAGCCCTGGCGGACCCCAGACCCAACCTCAAAAGGGCGGCCAGACCAACCATTCACGAGCGGGAAAGTCTCTGCCCCCGCGTACAAGATCATTAGCCAATTTATAAACCCCCCAGGCAGACCGTACTTCAGAAGGACGGACCAGAGGTAATCGTGGTTAACCCGATCAAAAGCCTTCGCCTGGTCTAAGGACAGCAAGTACCCCTTCCAGTGACCTGCCCTGCCCTGCTCCACTGCCTCTCGGACACCGAGCACAGCACTAAGCGTACTGCGGCCTGGAACAGAGCAGTGCTGGGCCCCCGAAAGGAGCCGGGGTGCAAACTTCACCAGCTGTTTGAACAGCACCTTTGCCAGAACCTTCCGTGTTGTGAAGCCCATCAATGGCCAGTCGCAATTCCTCTTCCCTGATTGGTTCTGTCAAAACGTGAAGCGAGGGGTCATCCCCTGGCTCAGGGATGGCCTCGGCCAGGAAAGCCGACATCACGTTCCGATCTAGATCCCTCTTCCCCAAGAGGTGTGAGTAGAAAGATCTGATCACCTCCAGGATCCCTAATTTGGATCTGTTCAGGGAACCTGTATCGTCGACCAAACCTGTCACCACCTTACAACTCACTGACATCTTACAGTTTCTGTAGGGGTCAGGTGAGCGGTACCTCCCGAAATCCCTCTCAAAAACCAAAGATGTGTGCCTATCGTACTGACACCTCTTGAGTAAAGACTTCACTCTGGAGATCTCCACACGGTCACCTCCAGCCGAGACGAGATGTTCGAGTTTCCTCCTCAGTTCCTGATACAGGCGGTACCTGCTCAGGCTCCTGAGGCTCGAGAGCTGGCGGAAGAAACTCGCAACCCGATCCTTGAACATCTCCCACCACTCTTACTTATCGCTACAGAGATCCAAAAGTGGTACCTGGCTCTGAAGAAAGTCCTCAAAGGATTGTCTTATGTCTGCTTCTTCCAAGAGGGACGAATTCAGCTTCCATAGTCCCCTTCCCATCCGAGGGGTTTCTGAAACATTCAGAGAAAAAGAAATCAGACAGTGATCGGAGAACTCCACCTCAACAACGGACACTGCTGAAGAGATGGCTTCCTCCTTTAAAAAAAACCTGTCTATCCTAGACCTACAATTACCTATATGAAAGGTGAAACCACAGTGATCTGGGGTGTGCCGGATGTGGACATCCACCAGGCGAGCGTCACTAGCTATGCTATTAAGAGTATTACTATCATAAGCCAGCCGGTCAATGGAGCCTCCCCTATCACGAAGCCTTGTGACAGTTTTAAAGTCACCTCCAAAGACCACCTGCCGACTCGTAAAAAGATAGGGCTTAATCTTCAGGAAGAGACATTTACGGTCCCACTTTTACTGTGGACCATAAATGTTAATGAGCCGAAGCTCCTGTCCCCTCATGAAGACGTCGAAGACCAGGCACCTCCCCATTTCTACCTCGATAACTCTCCGGCACTCAACCGATGCAGTCTTAAAAAGGACTGCCACCCTGCTACACGGCTCGGCCGCAAGAGACCAGTACGAAGACCCGCACATCCACTCACTCTCCGCCTTGCGTATGGCCCCCATATCGGTAAGCCTGGTCTCCTGCAAAAACAAAATTTCAGCCTCAAATCGGGTGAGAAAATCAAAGGCCGCAAATCTAGCCGCATCAGACTTTATACTAGCGACATTAATGGTCGCTAGAGTCAACGGGGTGGGTGCCGCCATCATGAGTGATCGAGTTAGATGGCCTTTTTCTTCCCCCCACCCATTTTCCTAGCCCGCTCATCTCCGGAAGATGAAGCCCCCCCTCTTCTTTTCAGAGAGACAGAGGTATCCATCCCTCCCACCTCTTTCTCATCTCCGGACCCAGGGTCGTCCCCACCTCCCGAGGAAGACACACCCCCTGGAGATGGGACTCCCCCACCTCCTAAAGGCCCTCCCGATGTTACCTCCGAAACCCCACCCCCGACTCCCGTCTCAGCAGGATCGTCAAGAGCTTGGAACCGGTTGGAGAAGGGGATCAGAGGGGAGTTGGTGGGACCTTCCTTAGGCACCTTGGTCAGGGAAGAAGATTTTCCACCTTTTTTCTTCTTTTTTTACTTTTGGCACTCTTGGCACTCTTGGTACCCTTGTCACCCATTTCTTTTGGCTGTTCCCCTCCATCCTCATCAAAACTTTCATATTGAGAGGCATCTGAGAGATCAGCCACTTCCTCATTCTCCATCCGTCTGATCTCCTCATTCACCGCTTCCTCCCCCGGGGCCTCAGTGACATGAGCTGTCGCCTCGGAGGAGGGGGCAGCCATTACCCCAGTTTTCCGAGGCTCCTCCTGCCCCCTGCCCTCCTGACGCCTTGCCTGCCTCCGCTGGTAAGAGGGGCCCCTAGCCCTGCCATTCCTCATCGGCCCCTCAGCTCCTCCCCCGCTGCCAACTCCAACCTCTGCAGAAGTAGCACCGCCAGGAACTTCCTCGTGGCTCCCCTCCGCCCGGCTGGCCATGGCATTAGAGAAGGAACGAGGGCAGCGGCTGAACAGGTGACCTAGATCACCACACAGGTGACATCGAATGACACCACAGGATGCGGCGAGGTGACCCACCTCGCCACACAAGGCACATTTCTGCACCTTGCAGCCCGCGCTGAAGTGGCGAGGATCACCGCACCTGTGGCATACCTTCGGCTGCACCTGGTAGAAGACCAGAATCCGATCCCTTCCCAGGAAAGCCGAGGAAGGGATGTGGGTGACAGTGCCACCTGAACGCTTCAACTTTACCATGAAGGTCCAGCCTCCTGACCAGATACCAAAATCGTCCCGGTTCTTCTTAGGGACCTCTACAACCTCGCCGTAGCGGCTCAACCAGGTCATTATGTCAATGCCAGAAAGAGACTCATTACATGCTAAAACGGTCACTTTCTTCGGCCCACTTTGGCGAGAAATTGCTTCCACGGCGAACCCTCGCCAGCCGGGCTCCTCTTTTACCAGTTCATAATTTGACCAAAAGAGCTCCAAGCCCTCCGGCCGAACAAAGCTGATATCAAAGGTGGAGGTCCCAAAAGGATGTATCAGAGCAAAGATGTCAATAGCTCTGAAGTCCATCTTCATGAGGAGCTTCACCACATTTGTCCTGGATGGACACGCCTCATCGCCTCTCCAGCGAAGACGAACCACATTTCTCCTGGAGACCCCCTGCCCGGCTGTCGGGAGGGACCATACGGTCTCCCCCCCCCTTTTCTCTTGGAAGGCAGCTAGACTAAACTTATCTAGCCAGTAGGACAACGCCACCTCTCTTCCCTCTACATTGATCGTCCGCTCCCCTTTTTTGAGGGCCTCCAGGAAACGGCGGCGAAAAGCCTCATTCCCTGGGTCTGGAGATGAGGAAGACCCCTGTGGAACCACATTGGCAGCAGCCGCATAACTAATGGCGGCTGCAGGTAAGGGGGACGATGGACCAGCCCCTATATTCCCTGAACCCTCAACCTCACAGTCAACCATCTCCACCTTACTTACCTCAGCCTCACCATTTTGACTGGTAGAAATCACCGCACTGGCACCATTCACACCAACCATACCTCCAGCAGAAACCGCCCCTGACCCGTCACCATTATCACAGACACTATTCACACCACTTGCACCACTTCCATTCTTATTTACATTTTTGTTTGCATTTTTTTTCCTGCTTTCTGCTGGGGTTGTTGCTATTTGCAGTGCAGCTGCCCCTTTAAGATCCATACTGCAGGGTTTGATTACCACACCCTGCTTTTCAGCAGAGCATGTGCTGGCAGCTGCAGACTGTTGCTCCAGCCTCTCCTGCAGACCACCTCCACGCTCCTGTGTGCACTTCGTCCCCCACAGATACAGGTGACACACATGCAGAGGACCCCGGCGGTGCGACCCCCTCCGGCGAGGGTGCGATCCAGGCTGGCATTACCGCAGCCATTACAGCTGCACCCGAGATGATAACCGGTGCCGGGGTCCCGGACTTTGACCCAGCATCGGATCTGCATGTGGGGGACCCCGACACCACAGCACACGCCGCCGATGATGCGGCCCCGGCTGACAGCGCACCGCCAACACTGCGGGGAGCGGTGACCACCGGCAAGGTACCCACAGCCTCCACCCCCTGAGCGTCAGCGGGTGCAGCAGGCACCAGGCCGTCCCCCGTTTCCACAGAGGATCGGGCCTGGACACCTCCACAGATCTTATTACTGCCCGCCACAGGGCCACACTCCAGACCATGCACACTGTCCGGCTCTGCAGCCGCATGCCCTCTCTCGCCCCCTCTGCTACCGCCAGCAGAGACGGCGACCTGCGCCATACGACTTGTACTCTCCCCGCTCCCTCGCACTGGACCCACTGCAGGTCCCAGGCCAGGGTGGGTAGCGGGCTCCACACAGCGGGACCGGGGGGTCCCAGGAAGGGGGACAAACACCAACCTCTCCTCCGATGTTTTCTTCCTTTTTTTGCTTTTCTTTTTCCCCCTCCTGGTTGCCTCGTCCCCGCAGACCTCATCCCCAAACTTCAGGTGGGCATAGTTTACTGGGGACTCTAGCTGACGGATCTGCTGCAAGACGAGGCAACCCCCACTACTGCTGTTATCGCTGCTGCTATCATCCGCATCACCCCCATCATCCTCTGAAATGCTATTGTCTGATGGGAGTGGGACCTGCACTGGATCTATCCCGCTGTGTGTGGCCTGGAGATCACTTACCAAGCCCCCAGGTGGACACGGCGCCTCCTCCATCTCCTCATGGTCCACCTCCTCCACCTGGGTCGGACTGTTGTGAATTCTGCTCTTGGGTTCCCTCCGGTGGTTGTTGTTAGTAATGCAGTTGTCCCTGGGTTGCAATCCTGGGCAGGTGTCCCTGCTGATTGCAGCTCTGACTGGGATATTTAGGTGTGCAGGATTCATTAGCCCTTGCCAGTTGTCCATTGTTCTTGGAGGTTTTGCATCTCTGTCTGGTTCCTCCTGCCCTGCTGCCAAATTAGCAAAGATAAGTGTCTGGTTTTGTTTCTACAGCACACATGCTGTGAGCTTTATAATTCAGTACTATTCAATGTTTTTTCTTGTCCAGCTTAGACTGTGTTTGGATATTTCAGTCAAGTTGGATTCTCAGGAGATGCAGATATACATTCCATGTCTTTAGTTAGATGGTGGAATTTTTGTATTATCTGCTGTGGATATTTTTAGGGTTTTAATACTGACCGCTTAGTATTCTGTCCTATCCTTTCCTATTTAGCTAGTGTGGCCTCTTTTGCTAAATCCTGATTTCTGCCTGCGTGTGTCTTTCCTCTAATACAGTCAATATTCGTGGGGGGCTGCCTATCCTTTGGGGTTCTGCTCTGAGGCAAGATAGAATTCCCATTTCCATCTATAGGGGTATTTAGTCCTCCGGCTGTGTCGAGGTGTCTAGGATGTGTTAGGTACACCCCACGGCTACTTCTAGTTGGGTGACAGTTTAGGGTTTGCGGTCAGTACAGGTTCCACCTGCTCCTGAGAAAGTCTCATGCGGCTCCAAGGTCACCGGATCATAACATCGGACGCCGAGACCCCTCTGGCTCCTTTGCAGCAGCCATGTTGTGGAATCGGTCCTCATTTTCCAGCTTTTCCCAGAAGGACCCGCTGTTGTTTAATATTGCCGCTCTCTGGGCTTCCATGCCCTCAATGCAGATCCCCAGGCTGGATATCCTGGCTGTTAGGGCAGACTTCTCTGTGCGGGAGGCTCCCTCTAGTGGTGGCTATAAAAATATATATGCACAAAACTCTCTCTAGTGGTGGCTGTATAAATCTGTAAGTAGTGAGCTCCCCATAGTGGTGTCTGTATAAATCTGCATGCAGTGATCTCCCCCCTAGAGATGGCTGTATAAATCTGTTAGTGAGGTCCCCCTAGTGGTGGCTGTATAAATTGGTATGCACTAAACTGACTCTAGTGATGACTGTATAAATCTGTAAGTAGCGAGCCTCCCCTAGCGGTGGCTGTATAAATCGGTATGCACTAAGCTCCCTATAGTGATGACTTATAAATCTGTATGTAGTGAGCTTCCTCTAGTAGTGTCTGTATTGATCTGTATGTAGTGAGCTCCCTCTAGTGGTGACTGTATAAATCTGCATGCACTGAGCTCCCTCCAGTTCTAGCTATATAAATATATATGCAGTGTGTTTCCTTCCTCTAGTGGTGACTGTATAAAATTATATGCAGGGAAATTCTCCCAATGGTGGCTGTGCCAATCTGTTTGAAGTGTTCTCCTTTCAGTGGTGGCTATCTGTATATAGTGAGCTTCCTCTAGTGGTAGTTGTATAATTCTGTATGCACCGAGCTGCCCTTAGTGGTGGCTATATATATCTATATGCAGTGAGTGACCTCCCTTTAGGGTTGGCTGTATAAACCTGTATGTAGAGAGTTCTCTCTAATGTTGGCTGTATATATCTGTATGCAGTGAGGTCCTCCCAGTGGTGGCTGTATAATCTGTATGTAGTGAACTCCCCCTAGTGGTGGCTGTATAAATCTGTATGTTGTGAGTTCCCTCTAGTTCTGGCTAAATAAATCTCTATGTAGTGAACTCCCCTTAGTGGTGTCTGTATAAATCTGTTTGTAGTGAGCTCCTCCTAGTGGTGGCTGTATAAATTTGTATGTAGTGAGCTTCCCTTCGTTCTGGCTGTATAAATCTGTTTGTAGTGAGCCCCCTCTAGTTGCAACTGTATAAATATGTTGGTAAAGGAAGAAAAAAGGTGTTGAATTGGTGCCAAATCCTGCTGGTGAAGCACCGCCAAAGAATTAGTAGAAGGAAAAGGAATGTGGCACATCCAGCCATAAAATAAGTCTGTATTGAAGAATCATGGGAAAGATTTAAGAACAAAAGGATCCATCACAGATCGTAACTCTGACGCGTTTCTGGCGTGTATTGCACCCTTAATCATAAGAATGTACAAAGGATCATGACATTCTAATTTAAATTATGGACATCAAATCACAACAGCAGCTGACTGTTCACAGAATAATTTGTCACCAAGAATGTGATTGGATGTTCATCATTTAAATTAGAGTCCCATGATCCTTTGTATATTCCTATGACTAAGGGCACAATACACGCCAGAAACACATTAGGGTTATGATCCATGATGGATGCTTTTGTTTTTAAAGTTGTCCCATAATTCTGCAATACAGACTTCTTTTATCGAATGGATGCACATCCCACGTTCTTTTTCCTTTTGTATAAATCTGTATGCAAGGAGCTCCTCCTAGTGGTGGCTGTATAAATCTGCATGTAGTGAGTTCCCCCTAGTGGTGGCTGTATAAATTTGTATGTAGTGAGCTCCCTCTAGTGGTGTCTGTATAAATCTGTATGTAGTGAATTCCCCCTAGTCATGGCTGTATAAATCTATATGTAGTGAGTTCTTTCTAGTGGTGGCTGTATAAATCTGTGTGCAGTGCAATCCCTCTAGTGGTGGCTCTATAAATCTGCATGTAGTGAGCTTCTCCCAGAGGTGGCTGTATAAATCTGTATGTAATCAGCTGCCTCTAGCGTTAGCTGTATAAATCTGTATGTAGTGAGCTCCTCCCAGTGGTGTCTATATAAATATGCATGTAGTGAGCTCCCTCTAGTGGTGGCTATATAAATCTGTATGTAGTGTGTTCCCTCTAGTAGTGGCTGTATATATCTGTAAGTAGTGAGCTCCCCCTAGTGGTGGCTTTATAAGTCTGCATGTAATGAGCTCCTCCCAGTGGTGGCCGTATCAATGTATTGAGCTCCCTCTAGTGGTAGCCATATAAATATCTATGTAATGAGCTCCCTCTAGTGGTAGCCATATAAATATCTATGTAATGAGCTTCCTCTAGTGGTAGCTGTATAAAAATGTGTTTTTAACATGAGCTCCCCCTCATGGTGGCTGTATACGTCTGTATGTAGAGAGCTCCTTCTAGTATAAAAACCTGAAACTCCAGGGGAAAATGCAAAATCTGTGTAATATATGTATGCAATGTGTAAGTGTGTACAGGTATGAGTGTGTATACATATTAATACAATGACTTAAATAGAGATTATAATATTCCTTTGACACCAAGGAATTTCAACCCTAGCATGGCGTAGAATAGCGATGGTTACGTTGTTACATGTCTCATATAATCTAATGTTATTTGACTGACAATGACTGATTGAGCTCATCACATGATGAAATGCAGTCTAGAAGGAGAAGTAAGCTTTGAAAATCAGAGTAGGGAGCACAGGTAGCATGTGCCCTAATGGCAGACACAAGCATGTCCTATTCCATTACATGGGTTTTGGTTTTCAGAATTTTGCAGTGTAGATTATTATAGGATGAAAATATTTGATAAATGTTCCAAAATTGGAAAGTTACTGGACTGTAATCACAGCTATTATCTGATGTAATTGGGAAAGTAAATATGATATTGATGGTGACGCTGGGACTCGTGGGGAGATTATTAGATGAATTGACAAAGAAATTTGTTAAAGGCGTACTGTACATTTGTGTACATGAAGAGAGAGCTGCAAAAACACATCCAAACTCTGTGCAAGTTATGTCTCACCTGGAGTTGTGGATCATGAAAGCTGATGGTCCAGATGAGCAGGTTTAATACTGCACAGATACATTCATGCAATAAGGTGACCAGGTTGGAGCAACAGAAGCTATAAAGGCTGAAAAGATGCAGGAAAAATAAAGGCTAGAGTCTGGATGGCACTGGGTGGAAAGGAGGCTGTAGGCTATGTAAAGGAAGATCACTGAAGCAAAGTCTGAATTACTGTCACAAGAAAACCGCAACAGAGAGGGGTCAGAAAATGACAGTGTCTGGTTTCATGCACTCCTGCACTAGTTAGAAGTACTTCACCATGTTACTAAACTATGCAGTTTTTTGCTTGCTGACAGTGAAAGGGTTAATCTGTTCAGTAGAAGCTCCTGGATATTTCCTGCTTGGATTGTCTCAGCTGTTCAGTGTTGGCCACTCCCCTCTGCTATATAAGCTCACCTCTGACAAGTAGGGATCGCTACTGTTAGTTCTTACTGCCTGGTTCTGGAGTTGGAGGTGTAGATCGTGGTTGGAGTTAGTGTTTGGAGATTGTCCAGGAGATTGCTGCTTGGAGTTTTGTATTTGTGCACATCCTCATCTTCTCATATTTTGTTTCTCCTTTCATTAACTCCCCTGTGTCCAACTTTGTTGTTTGGTATGAATATTTTGTATGGTTAGTATTTTTATTTATACCTGTCCGTCTTCCCTTGTTTGTCTGACTAGTGTGTTTCTATACACTGCTGCTTCCCATTACCCTGGGTGGGTGAGGGGGCAAATCAGAGTAGAAACAGGAGCATAGCAAAGCACAAGAACATGGCATCTCCACCTTCAGAAGTAATCTGGGGGACAGGGATAGATCTGGGCGCCCCTAGTTCTAGGGACCTGGTTAGCGCCCGAAGTACCAACACTATCGTGTCATTAACACTGGCCCATACCTATTTGATCTCTTATAGATCCGGTGGCTGTTCTGACAACGCAACTCCATGTCTCTGGTTATCCATGTGGACCACCGTCTTTGCTAGTGACATAAAAAGACACTTGGGGGATGACTCGCTTTATTGCTTCTTGTGCAGTTTGGCGTCAAGGGGAAGTGTGTTTTTTTCTGTGGTGGAAAGGGTCATTTTGTGGAATCCTGGTAAGCACAAACAGCTGACCAATTTATTTCCAAATTTTGGAAAGCGTTTTCCACTCATTTGGGGATCCATATGTCATTTTATTCAGCCTTTCATCCACAGTCTAATGGGCAAACTGAACGTGAAAACCAGAATCTTGAGACTTATTTTAGGTGTGTTTGTGTTTGAGAATTAGGAAGATTGAGTTACTACTAGTGTTGAGCATTCCGATACCGCAAGCATCGGGTATCGGCCGATATTTGCGGTATCGGAATTCCGATACCGAGTTCCAATATTTACCACATATCGGATACCGGAATCGGAAGTTTCCAGAATTCAAACTGCACGAATTCAGCCAATGAGGAATGATTACCAGTGTGGGCACATCCTGTTCTGCATGGTGGGCATGTAACTACTGGCAAGGCTGTGATTGGCTGCTGAAATGATGTCATGATGCACTATAAAAATCGCTGCCGCCATTTTGGGCTCACTCTGCTGTGAATTCCGTTAGGGACAGGATGCTGTGTTCTGACTGAGGGCCAGTTGAGATAGCGATTTGCTTCATTATGCTTTACCCAGGCTAATTTAGCAACCGCTGTGTGAGAACCTTGCTTTTGCCTTGCAGCGCTGTTTTCACAGCTGTCTGCAAGGTCTCTGTGTGTGTGTGTGTGTGTGTGTGAGTGCAGCTCACTCTGTAGTCTGTGTGCAGCCACAGCCGGTTGTATTCAGCTCAGGGTGCTTCACTGCCTCATACTGTTCTATCCATTGTCCTTTTTTGCTATTAGTGCAGCCTTCTGCACTGTTTTTTCAAATATTTCCTATTAGTGGCTTTCCACCCGTATCCATCTAAATTGTGGAAAAACACTACATAGGATAACCTAGAGGAGGTTTTTTGGGCCTTGCAGCGCCGTTTACGGCTGTCTGCACGGTCTCCGTGTGAGTGCAGCTCGCCCTGTAGTCTGTGTGCAGCCACAGCCTGTTGTATTCAGCTCAGGGTGCGTCACTGCCTCATACCGTAAAATACATTGTCCTTTTTTGCTAATAGTGCAGCCTGCTGCACATTTTTTCAAATATTTCCCATTAGTGGCTTTCCACCCGTATCCAGCTAAATTGTGGAAAAACACTACATAGGATTACATAGAGGAGGTTTTTTGGGCCTTGCAGCGCCGTTTACGGCTGTTTGCACGGTCTCCGTGTGAGTGCAGCTCGCTCTGTAGTCTGTGTGCAGCCACAGCCGGTTGTATTCAGCTGAGGGTGTGTCACTGCCTCATACCGTAAAATACATTGTCCTTTTTTGCTAATAGTGCAGCCTGCTGCACATTTTTTCAAATATTTCCAATTAGTGGCTTTCCACCCGTATCCAGCTAAATTGTGGAAAAACACTACATAGGATAACATAGAGGAGTTTTTTTGGGCCTTGCAGCGCCGTTTACAGCTGTCTGCATGGTCTCCGTGTGAGTGCAGCTTGCTCTGTAGTCTGTGTGCAGCCACAGCCGGTTGTATTCAGCTGAGGGTGTGTCACTGCCTCATACCGTAAAATACATTGTCCTTTTTTGCTAATAGTGCAGCCTGCTGCACATTTTTTCAAATATTTCCAATTAGTGGCTTTCCACCCGTATCCAGCTAAATTGTGGAAAAACACTACATAGGATAACATAGAGGAGTTTTTTTGGGCCTTGCAGCGCCATTTACAGCTGTCTGCACGGTCTCCGTGTGAGTGCAGCTCGCTCTGTAGTCTGTGTGCAGCCACAGCCGGTTGTATTCAGCTCAGGGTGCGTCACTGCCTCATACCGTAAAATACATTGTCCTTTTTTGCTAATAGTGCAGCCTGCTGCACATTTTTTCAAATATTTCCTATTAGTGGCTTTCCACCCGTATCTAGCTAAATTGTGGAAAAACACTACATAGGATAACATAGAGGAGGTTTTTGGGGCCTTGCAGCGCCGTTTACGGCTGTCTGCACGGTCTCCGTGTGAGTGCAGCTCGCTCTGTAGTCAGTTCTGCCCCCCCAAAAAAATAAAGTTCAACAAACACACCACTTTACAGTTGTGTAGGCCACATTAGCTCATATTAAAGTCTAGTCCACACTTTAGAAAATTAGTGTTTCTTATACTTGTTAGGAGCTGTTCAGGAATAAGCACACTAAGCCCTTAGTACTTTTCTGCTTATCTTTATCAGTCAACCAAGATGAAGAGGGCAGTGAGTAAGGCACGTGGGCGTGGGTGTGGGCACGGAGCAGGGAGAGGACGAGAGGATTCTGTGCTTGCTGCGGGCACCGGTGACTCATCATCACCCAGTTTCAGCAGGGAACAGTCCTTCATGTGCAGCTTTGTAGGAGAGCGCCGTACACCGCTGCTGCGTGAAGACCAAATTGAAGCCGTTGTCGGATGGATGGCAGCTAATGCATCGACTTCAATTAGCGCCACATCCTCTCAGGCACAGAGCACTGGAGAGCACCCATCTGTCTCTTCACCACCTGTCAAATTGCCCAGGCAGTCAGAGAGCCCAGGACAGGAGCCATCTCTACTTCTGTTCTCTGAATCTCTTGGCTTGGAAACAGGGGGCCAGCCAAGCAGCATTGGAGAAATGGAAGAAGAGGCAGTGTGCAGTGATGCCCAACAGCTTTGTCTCTCTGACTCTGAAGAGGCGGGTGGGCCAGTGCCTCCGGTCACCACACCTCAGTACGCATCTGATGATGACACTCAGGTGCCACTTTCTGGTGCGTGCTGTGCTGCCGAGACTACCCAGGAGGAGCAGTTGGTGGCAGAGGGTAGTGTAGATGATGAGGTCCTTGACCCATCGTGGCGTGAGGAACAGGAAGGTGGTGGGAGCAGCTCTGAGGAAGAGATTCCCCGAACGGGCCAAAGAGGGAGAGGGAGGGTGAAGACTGCGGAGCCTGTAGCCTCCACTTCGGCACCCGTTAGGAGCATGCCTCTTCCAAAAGCAAAAAAGGGCGCTCCCAAGACTTGCAGTGCCTGGCCTTTTTTGACACAGTTGCAGATGACATTTGCTTTGTCAAATGCAAGGTGTGTCATCAGAAAGTCAAAAGAGGGAGAAATGTCAGCAACCTCAATACCTCAAATATGTGGAAACATGTGCGGACCAGGCACGCGGTGGAGTTACAAAAACACACTGAAGACCTAGGCCAACCAACAGCGGCAGCTACCACCTCTTCAGCTCGTGTTGCCTCTTCCTCCAGCTCACACACAGCTGGTTCGGCTTCCTCCCAGGATCGCCATGGAAGAACCTCTGGCACTGTTGTCCAGAGACCCACTGTAATTCCACCCACAGCACCACGTTCCCAGTCATCCTCACACTCCCAGCCCAGTCTACAGCCATCGGTAGTACAGGTATGGGAGAAAAGGCGGCCATTCTCGGCAAACCACCCCCGAGCACAGGCTCTAAATGCTGGCATTGCAAAATTACTGTCCCTTGAAATGCTCTCATTCAGGCTGGTGGAGACTGACAGCTTCCGTGACTTGATGGCATTGGCAGTCCCACAGTACAATGTGCCCAGCCGCTTTTATTTCAGCAGGCAAGCCGTCCCTGCCCTGCACAAGCATGTGGAGGGACACATAAAACACGCGCTAATGAACGCTGTCAGTAGCAAGGTCCACCTCACCACTGATGCGTGGACCAGTCACCATGGACAGGGGCGATACCTTTCCCTCACTGCCCATTGGGTTAATGTTGTTGAGCCGGGTACAGATCGTGCGGGTGGCGCAGGACGTGTCCTGCCCACTCCAAGGATTGCAGGAATCCAGTCTGTATGCATTGACTCCTCCTCATACACAAGTTCCTCAGAATCATCGCTGCAGGAGCCGTCACAGTCCACCTCCACATGGACCCGTGAATGTTTACCTGTTACGACCGACATGAGCACAGCCGTGGCCAAACGTCAACAGGCCGTCTTGAAATTAATTTCTTTGGGGAATCGAAGCCACACAGCGCAGGAGCTCTGGAATGCCATCAAGCAGGAGAGCGATGTGTGGTTTGTGCCAGCGAATCTCCAGCCAGGCATGGTAGTGTGTGACAATGGCCGAAATCTGGTGGCAGCTCTGGGCCTCGGCAACCTCACTCACATCCCATGTCTGGCACATGTGCTCAACTTGGTCGTGCAGAGTTTTTTGAGGGACTATCCGGATCTTGATGCACTGCTGCACGGCAAGATCGCGCATTGCAGCTCTGCAGCGCCGATTCCGCCTTCCGGAACATCGCATCATATGTGACCTACCAACCAGGTGGAATTCCATGTTACATATGTTGGAGCGGTTGTGTGAGCAGCAGCAAGCAGTAATGGAGTACCAGCTGCATCAGGCGCAAAGAAGTCGCACTCTGCGCCGTTCAGACTTCACAACCACAGAGTGGGCCACTATGAAGGACGTCTGCCAGGTTTTGTGTCCCTTCGATTATTCCACGCGGATGGCGAGTGCAGATGATGCACTAGTCAGCATGACTGTCCCCCTTATCTGCCTGCTTCAACAAACACTGCAAGCGCTAAGGGATGATGTTGTGGAAGAGGTGGAGGATGAGGAGTCACCATTTCCATCAGCTTCTGGACAGTCTGCGCTACGTGGTTCCTCACAAAGGCGTAGGCAGGGGACACTTTGTGAGGAGGATGAGGAGGAGTCAATGGAGGAGGAAGACATCCGTCCAGAGGAGGGAGTTACACAATTGTCCAGTAGTCAGTGTGTACAGTGAGGGTGGGGTGATGAAGAGCAGGCAGAGATCACGCCTCAAGCAGGGGACAGCGTTTCTCGGCCAGTTGGCAGTCTGCAGCACATGGTTGATTACATGCTGCAGTGCCTGAGAAACGACCGCCGCATCGCCCGCATTCTCAACATGGCTGATTATTGGGTGTACACCCTCCTAGATCCTCGCTACCGGGACAACTTACAAAGCCTCATCACATCGTTGAACCGGGAGCGTAAAATGCAGGAGTACCAAGACACACTCGTGAATTCCATCATCTTCTCCAGTCCAACTGAGAGCAGTGCTGCTAGTGCTTTACAAAGCAGCTCAGTGCGTCGAGGCAGTGGAGGAGGCTCTGCACAAAGAGGGAGCAGAAGCAGTGCTTCTGCCCAAGACAAGACCAGTATGGCCCAACTGTGGCACAGTTTTGTGTGCCCGCCACAAATGTCTACACCATCACAGGCGGCTCCAGCTAGCAGGAGGCAACGGTTCCGTCAGATGGTGACAGACTACATGTCTTGCCCTCTTACTGTACTCCCAGACGGCTCTTCCCCTTTCAAGTTTTGGCTCTCTTAGCTGGATACATGGCCAGAGCTAAGCCAGTATGCATTGGAGGTGCTGGCTTGCCCTGCGGCTAGTGTATTATCGGAACGCGTCTTTAGTGCTGCAGGTGGTGTACTAACTGACCGTCGCATGCGACTATCCTCCGATAACGTTGACCAGCTTACTTTTCTGAAAATGAACCAGGCCTGGATCTCGCAGGAATTTGCCACTCCTCTTCCTGATTAAATAAATGGGTGTCTACAGTATCCAGGTCTCCTGTTGTGTTCATCTTTCTACCAGCTGAACTGTAATTCCTGGGCTCCAACACCGCCAGTTGAGGCTCAGAAGTGCCGTCTGCACAGTCAAAACATATGACCCAGTGTTATTGGGTTTCAGTAACGTCAGCTGATCCCCAGCTGTGTAGCCGGCAATGTGTCCTGCGACCGCCACGCTGACACAACAACTGAAATTTAAGGGAACCTGTCCCCCCCCCGCAGAACTTATCACTTATAAAATGTGTCCACTGATACCGTAAAACCGTCTTGGAGGTGGGACTTTCCTTCGTAATGGGACGCAGCACAGCCGTCATTCCTACCCCCTTGGTGCCGTGCGCCGCCTCCTCACTGTTGTTTTAATCTGTCCCGGAGCCTGCGCTGTTATGTTATCCCTTGGCCATGCACACTTAGCGCTGCCCGTCTTCTGACATCATTTGGTGTCAGGCTGGCTGCGCCTGTGCGGCCGCGCTGGCCGAGATCCCGCCTCGCAGTGTCTTCTGATTTAATCACACTACGTGCCTGGGATCCATGGGCATGCGCAGTGCATATCTTCACCTCAGGCTCTCACTCATCTCCCTCCGCCTTCTTCAGACTGTGCGCCGTCAGCTGATACCTAATAGCATGCCATGGCTGTGTGTTGTGGATTCTGTTTATGGGCTCCCTCTGGTGGTTACTGCTGGTACTGGGTGACTTTGGTGGGTTGCGGCCTTTGGTTTCCACCTGTCCATCAGAGGCTGGGTGTTTCCTATTTTACCTGGCCTTTCTGTCATTTCCCTTGCCGGCTATCAATGTGTTCAGATGTGCTCTGTTTGGTTCCTGCCTACCTGCTCCCAGATCTTTCAGGATAAGCTAAGTGCTGATTTTCAGTTGTTTTGTTTTTGGTCCAGCTTGCTTAGAATGTCTCTATGCTAGCTGGTTGCTCTAGTGGACTGAGGTTCTCCCCATGTGCCATGAGTTGGCACATGGGTTCTTGTAATCTCAGGATGGTATTTTTGATTAGGGTTTTTTGCTGACCGCTCAGTCCCCTTTTGTATCATTCTGCTTTCTAGTTTTCAGCGGGCTTCTATTTGCTAAAGCTATATACATCATCTCTATGTGTGTGCCTTCCTCTCATTTCACCGTCAATACATGTGGGGGGCAACTATACCTTTGGGGTTAATTCCTCTGGAGGCAAGTGAGGTCTTTGTTTTCTCTGCAGTACTAGTTAGCTCTTAGGCTGGTGCGTGGTGTCTAGAACCAACGTAGGCACGCTCCCTGGCTATCTCTAGTTGCGTTTGTCAGGCGTAGGGCAGCGGTCAGCCCAGGTTCCATCACCCTAGAGCTCGTCCGATATTTATTATACTTCGCTTGTCCTGTGCTATCCCTCGCCATTGGGGATTCATGACAGTATAGCCGGCCCACAAAGTGTTAATTGTTTGGGCTGAAGCAGGAGAAAAAGAAGTGTACAGGGAAATTTTTTTTTTTTTTTTTCCCTTCAGAGTTTTGCTGCCTAGCCCTTAATTGCTGTCTAGCTGCTTCTTACCTCCTCTTAACCCTTGAATGGCTCTGATCTTAGCTGTTTATCATGGATGTCCAGAGTTTGGCTTCCAGCCTGAGTAATCTCGCAGCAAAGGTTCAAAACATACAGGATTTCGTGGTTCACACTCCCATGTCTGAACCTAGAATTCCTATTCCAGAGTTTTTTTCTGGAGATAGATCTACCTTCATGAATTTCAGGAACAATTGTAAATTGTTTCTCTCTTTGAAATCTCGCTCCTCTGGAGACCCTGCTCAACAGGTCAAGATTGTTATATCGTTCCTACGGGGCGACCCTCAGAATTGGGCATTTGCATTGGCACCAGGGGATCCTGCATTGCTCAGTGTGGATGCGTTTTTTCTGGCATTGGGATTGCTCTATGAGGAACCTAACCTAGAGATTCAGGCTGAAAAGGCTTTATTAGCCCTCTCTCAGGGGCATGATGAAGCAGAAATATATTGTCAGAAATTTCGGAAATGGTCGGTGCTTACTCAGTGGAATGAGTGCGCCCTGGCTGCAAACTTCAGAAATGGTCTTTCTGAGGCCATTAAGGATATTATGGTGGGGTTCCCTGCGCCTACAGGTCTGAATGAGTCTATGGCTATGGCCATTCAGATTGATCGGCGTTTACGGGAGCGCAAACCCGTGCACCAGTTGGCGGTGTCTTCTGAACAGGCACCTGAGACTATGCAATGTGATAGGATTCAGTCCAGAAGTGAACGGCAAAATTATAGGCGGAAAAATGGTTTGTGTTTTTATTGTGGTGATTCAGCTCATGTTATATCAGCATGCTCTAAACGCACAAAAAGGGTTGATAAATCTTTTGCCATTGATACTCTGCAGTCTAAGTTCATTTTGTCTGTGACTCTGATTTTTTCACTGTCTTCCATTTCCGTCGATGCCTATGTGGATTCAGGCGCTGCCCTGAGTCTTATGGATGGGTCATTTGCTAAACGCTGCGGTTTTAGTCTAGAGCCTCTGGAAGTTCCTATTCCTCTGAAGGGAATTGATTCTACACCATTGGCTAGGAATAAACCGCAGTATTGGACACAAGTGACCATGCGCATGACTCCCGTTCATCAGGAGGTGATTCGCTTCCTTGTACTGTATAATTTACATGATGTACTAGTGCTTGGTCTGCCATGGTTACAAACTCATAATCCTGTCCTGGACTGGAAAACATTGTCTGTGCTAAGCTGGGGATGTCAGGGGGTTCATGATGATGCACCTCCGATTTCTATCGCTTCATCTACTCCTTCGGAGATCCCTGCGTTTTTGTCGGATTATCGGGATGTTTTTGAGGAGCCTAAGCTCAATTCGCTCCCTCCTCATAGAGAGTGTGACTGTGCGATAGAATTGATTCCTGGCAGTAAGTTCCCTAAGGGTCGTTTATTTAATCTGTCACTGCCAGAGCATACTGCTATGCGGAATTATATTAAGGAGTCCTTGGAAAAGGGACATATTCGTCCATCTTCGTCCCCTCTGGGAGCAGGTTTTTTTTTCGTGGCAAAAAAAGATGGTTCCCTGAGGCCTTGTATAGATTATCGCCTTCTGAATAAGATTACAGTCAAATACCAGTACCCATTGCCTTTATTTACTGATTTGTTTGCTCGCATTAAGGGGGCTAGGTGGTTCACTAAAATAGATCTTTGTGGTGCGTATAATCTGGTGCGGATAAAACAGGGGGATGAGTGGAAAACCGCATTTAATACGCCTGAGGGCCATTTTGAGTATTTGGTAATGCCTTTTGGACTCTCCAATGCTCCGTCAGTCTTTCAGTCCTTTATGCACAATATTTTCCGTGAATATCTGGATAAGTTTATGATTGTGTATTTGGATGATATTTTGGTGTTTTCTGATGACTGGGAGTCTCATGTTCTACAGGTCAGGAAGGTGTTTCAGGTTTTGCGGGCCAATTCTCTGTTTGTGAAGGGCTCAAAGTGTCTCTTCGGAGTCCAGAAAATTTCTTTTCTGGGGTACATTTTTTCTCCTTCTACTATTGAGATGGATCCCGTTAAGGTTCAGGCTATTTGTGACTGGACACAGCCTACATCTGTTAAGAGCCTTCAGAAGTTCTTGGGGTTTGCTAATTTTTATCGTCGGTTCATTGCTAATTTTTCCAGTATTGTTAAACCTTTGACTGATTTGACTAAAAAGGGTGCTGATGTTGCTGATTGGTCTCCTGCGGCCGTGGAGGCCTTTCGGGAACTTAAGCGCCGGTTTTCTTCTGCTCCTGTGTTGTGTCAACCTGATGTTTCACTTCCTTTTCAGGTGGAGGTTGATGCTTCCGAGATTGGAGCGGGGGCGGTTTTGTCACAGAGAAGTTCTAATGGCTCGGTGATGAAGCCATGTGCTTTCTTCTCTAGAAAATTCTCGCCCGCCGAGCGCAATTATGATGTGGGTAATCGGGAGCTTTTGGCCATGAAGTGGGCATTTGAGGAGTGGCGTCATTGGCTTGAGGGTGCTAAACATCGCATGGTGGTCTTGACTGATCACAAGAATCTCATTTACCTTGAGTCTGCCAGGCGTTTGAATCCTAGACAGGCTCGTTGGTCGTTATTTTTTTCTCGTTTCAATTTCGTGGTTTCATACCTGCCAGGTTCAAAGAATGTGAAGGCGGATGCTCTTTCCAGGAGTTTTGTGCCTGACTCTCCTGGAGACACTGGGCCTGCTGGTATCCTTAGGGATGGGGTAATATTGTCCGCCGTATCCCCAGACTTGCGACGCGCATTGCAGGAGTTTCAGGTGGATAAACCGGATCGATGTCCACCAGAAAGACTGTTTGTTCCGGATGATTGGACCAGTAGAGTCATCTCCGAGGTCCATTCTTCTGTGTTGGCTGGTCATCCTGGAATATTTGGTACAAGAGACTTGGTGGCCAGGTCTTTTTGGTGGCCTTCCTTGTCTAGGGATGTGCGTACCTTTGTGCAGTCTTGTGAAGTGTGTGCTCGAGCTAAGCCTTGCTGTTCACGGGCTAGTGGGTTGTTGTTATCATTGCCCATCCCGAAGAGGCCTTGGACGCACATTTCCATGGATTTTATTTCTGATCTCCCGGTTTCACAGAAAATGTCCGTTATCTGGGTTGTGTGTGACCGTTTTTCTAAGATGGTTCATTTGGTGCCCTTGCCTAAGTTGCCCTCCTCCTCTGAGTTGGTTCCTTTGTTTTTTCAGAACGTGGTTCGTTTGCATGGGATTCCGGAGAATATCGTTTCTGACAGGGGATCCCAGTTTGTGTCTAGATTTTGGCGGACGTTTTGTGCCAAGATGGGCATTGATTTGTCTTTCTCGTCTGCATTCCATCCTCAGACGAATGGCCAGACGGAGCGAACTAATCAGACCTTGGAAACTTATTTGAGGTGTTTTGTTTCTGCTGATCAGGATGACTGGGTTGCTTTTTTGCCACTGGCCGAATTTGCTCTTAATAATCGGGCTAGTTCTGCCACGTTGGTCTCTCCTTTTTTTTGTAATTCGGGGTTTCATCCTCGTTTTTCCTCTGGTCAGGGGGAATCTTCGGATTGTCCTGGAGTGGACGTGGTGGTGGACAGGTTACATCAGATTTGGAATCAGGTGGTGGACAATTTGAAGTTATCTCAGGAGAAGACTCAGCAGTTTGCTAATCGCCGTCGCCGTGTGGGTCCCCGACTTCTTGTTGGGGACTTGGTGTGGTTGTCTTCTCGTTTTGTCCCTATGAAGGTCTCTTCTCCTAAGTTCAAGCCTCGGTTCATCGGTCCTTATAGGATCTCGGAGATTCTTAACCCCGTATCTTTTCGTTTGGATCTCCCAGCATCGTTTGCTATTCATAATGTGTTCCATCGGTCGTTGTTGCAGAGGTATGAGGTGCCCGTTGTTCCTTCGGTCGAGCCTCCTGCTCCGGTGCTGGTGGAGGGAGAATTGGAGTATGTTGTTGAAAAGATCTTGGATTCTCGTGTTTCCAGACGCAAACTCCAGTATTTGGTTAAGTGGAAGGGTTATGGTCAGGAGGATAATTCCTGGGTGGTCGCCTCCGATGTTCATGCGACTGATTTGGTCCGCGCCTTCCATAGAGCTCACCCTGATCGCCCTGGGGGTTCTCGTGAGGGTTCGGTGACCCCTCCTCAAGGGGGGGGTACTGTTGTGGATTCTGTTTGTGGGCTCCCTCTGGTGGTTACTGCTGGTACTGGGTGACTTTGGTGGGTTGCGGCCTTTGGTTTCCACCTGTCCATCAGAGGCTGGGTGTTTCCTATTTTACCTGGCCTTTCTGTCATTTCCCTTGCCGGCTATCAATGTGTTCAGATGTGCTCTGTTTGGTTCCTGCCTACCTGCTCCCAGATCTTTCAGGATAAGCTAAGTGCTGATTTTCAGTTGTTTGGTTTTTGGTCCAGCTTGCTTAGAATGTCTCTATGCTAGCTGGTTGCTCTAGTGGACTGAGGTTCTCCCCATGTGCCATGAGTTGGCACATGGGTTCTTGTAATCTCAGGATGGTATTTTTGATTAGGGTTTTTTGCTGACCGCTCAGTCCCCTTTTGTATCATTCTGCTTTCTAGTTTTCAGCGGGCCTCTATTTGCTAAAGCTATATACATCATCTCTATGTGTGTGCCTTCCTCTCATTTCACCGTCAATACATGTGGGGGGCAACTATACCTTTGGGGTTAATTCCTCTGGAGGCAAGTGAGGTCTTTGTTTTCTCTGCAGTACTAGTTAGCTCTTAGGCTGGTGCGTGGCGTCTAGAACCAACGTAGGCACGCTCCCTGGCTACCTCTAGTTGCGTTTGTCAGGCGTAGGGCAGCGGTCAGCCCAGGTTCCATCACCCTAGAACTCGTCCGATATTTATTATACTTCGCTTGTCCTGTGCTATCCCTCGCCATTGGGGATTCATGACAGCTGTGACGCCGCACAGTCTGAAGAAGCCGGAAGGAGGGGAGTGAGAGGCGAGGATATGCACTGCGCATGCCCAAGGATCCCAGGCCCGCAGTGGGATTACATTAGACGACACTGCGAGGTGGGATCTCGGGCAGCGTGGCCGCACAGGCGCTGCCAGCCTGACACCTAAATAATGTCAGAAGACGGGCAGCGCTAAGTGTGCATGGCCAAGGGATAACATAACAGCGCAGGCTCCGGGACAGATTCAAACAATGCTGAGGAGGCGGCGCACGGCACCAAGGGGGTAGGAATGACGGCTGTGCTGCGTCCCATTACGAAGGAAAGTCCCACCTCCGGGACGGTCTCACGGTATCAGGGGAGACATTTTATAAGTGTTTAGTTCTGTGTTTGCAAGGAGCATAATTAAAAGAGCCACCTTTTCCTTTTGCATCCTTAGTGCCGCACAAGATGGCTCTTTCAGCTGCAAACGCCTTGGGGGGGGGTTAAAGGTTCCCTTTCAACTTGCTCCAATCAGGCTTCGGCCTACACTCTGCTCCTCCTGCTGTCCCTGGGCTTCAACACCGCCAGTTGCTGCCCGGAAGTGCTGTCTGCACAGTCAACAGTCGCTCCTCTGTTATTGGGGTTCAGTAACGCCAGCTGCTCCCCTGCTGTGTTGTGGCAATACCTCCCGCCTGCTCCTCCTGCTGTCCCTGGGCTTCAACACCGCCAGTTGCTGCCCGGAAGTGCTGTCTGCACAGTCAACAGTCGCTCCTCTGTTATTGGGGTTCAGTAACGCCAGCTGCTCCCCTGCTGTGTTGTGGCAATACCTCCCGCCTGCTCCTCCTGCTGTCCCTGGGCTTCAACACTGCCAGTTGCTGCCCGGAAGTGCTGTCTGCACAGTCAACAGTCCCTCCTCTGTTATTGGGGTTCAGTAATGCCAGCTGCTCCCCTGCTGTGTTGTGGCAATACCTCCCGCCTGCTCCTCCTGCTGTCCCTGGGCTTCAACACCGCCAGTTGCTGCCCGGAAGTGCTGTCTGCACAGTCAACAGTCGCTCCTCTGTTATTGGGGTTCAGTAACGCCAGCTGCTCCCCTGCTGTGTTGCGGCAATACCTCCCGCCTGCTCCTCCTGCTGACCCTGGGCTTCAACACCGCCAGTTGCTGCCCAGAAGTGCTGTCTGCACAGTCAACAGTCGCTCCTCTGTTATTGGGGTTCAGTAACGCCAGCTGCTCCCCTGCTGTGTTGTGGCAATACCTCCCGCCTGCTCCTCCTGCTGTCCCTGGCCTTCAACACCGCCAGTTGCTGCCTGGAAGTGCTGTCTGCACAGTGAACAGTCACTCCTCTGTTATTGGAGTTCAGTAACGCCAGCTGATCCCCAGCTGTGTAGCCGGCAACATGTTCTGCGACCGCCACGCTGACACAACAACTGAAATTTAAGGGAACCTGTCCCCCCCTAGGCGTTTGTTACTGAAAGAGCCACCTTGTGCATCAGTTATGTGGCACAAGGAAAAGGTAGCTCTTTTAGTTTAGCTCCTTGCACACGCAGAACTTAACACTTATAAAATGTGTCCACTGATACCGTAAAACCGTCCCGGAGGTGGGACTTTCCTTCGTGGTGGGGCGCAGCACAGACGTTATTCCTACCCCCTTGGCGGCGTACGCCGCATCCTCAGCGTTGTTGGAATCTGTCACCGAGCCAGCGCTGTTATGTTAAACCTTGGCCATGCACTGTTTGCGCTGCCCGTCTTCTGACATAATTTGGTGTCAGGTGGACTGGGCCTGTGCGGCTGTGCTGGCCGAGATCCCGCCTCGCAGTGTCTTCTGATTTCATCATACTGCGGGCCTGGGACCCATGGGCATGCGCAGTGCATATCTTCACCTCAGGCTCTCACTCATCTCCCTCCGCCTTCTTCAGACTGTGCGCCGTCAGCTGATCCCTAATAGCATGCCACGGCCGTGACGCCGCACAGTCTGAAGAAGCCGAAAGTAGGTGAGAGAGAGGCAAACATATGCACTGTGCATGCCCATGGATCCCAGGCCCGCATTGTGACTACATTAGACGACACAGCGAGGTGGGATCACGGACAGCGCGACCGCACATGCTCAGCCCGCCTGACACCAAGTGATGTCAGAAGACGGGCAGCGCTAACTGCGCATGACCGAGGTTGAACATAACAGCGCCGGCTCGGTGACAGATTCCAACAACTCTGAGGATGCGGCGCACGCTGCAAAGGGGGTAGGAATAACGTCTGTGCTGCGCCCCACCACGAAGGAAAGTCCCACCTCCGGGACGATTTCACGGTATCAGGGGACACATTTTATAAGTGTTTAGTTCGGCGTTTGCAAGGAGCATAATTAAAAGAGCCACCTTTTCCTTTTGCAGCATTTGTGATGCACAAGTTGGCTCTTTCAGCAACAAACCCTGGGGGGGTTAAAGGTTCCCTTTCAACTTGCTCCAAGTAGGCCTCAGCTTACACTCGGCTCCTCCTGCTGTCCCTGGGCTCTAACACCGCCAGTTGGTGCTCGGAAGTGCTGGCTGCACAGAGAAAAACCCCAGCCAATGTGTCAGTGGGGTTCAGTAACACCAGCTGTTCCCCTGCTGTGTAGCCGGCATCGTGTCCTGCAAACACCACGCAGACACAACTGAAATTAAAGGGAACCTGTCCCCCCCCAGGCGTTTGTATGTATAACAGCCACCTTGTACAGCAGTAATACTGCATTTGTACAAGGTGGCTCATTAAGTTATTCTCCTTGCACACGCCGAACTCAACACGTTTAAAATGTGTCCCCTGATACCATTAAACCGTCCCTGAGGTGGGACTTTCCTTTGTAATGACACGCAGCAACCCCCTTGGCGCTATGCGCCGCCTCGTCATCAGCGTTGTTTGAATCTGCCACGGACCCTGCGCTGCTATGTTCAACCTTGCCCATGCGCAGGTAGCGCTGCCCGTCTTCTGACATCATTGGTTGGCAGGCTGGCTGCGCCTGTGCAGCCGCCCTGCCCGACACAACGCCCCTCAGTGTCTTATTTATTTTGACTGCGAGGGTGTGATTAATGGGCATGAGCAGTGCATATCTTCGCCTGTCACTCATCTCCTTCCGCCTTCTTCAGACTGTGCGGCTTCATGGCCGTGGCATGCGATAAGGGATCAGCTGACGCCGCACAGTCTGAAGCAGGTGTAAGGACATGAGTGAGAGGCAAACATATTTACTGCGCAAGGCTATGAATCCCAGCCCCGCAGTGCGAATAAATGAAAAGACACTGCGGGGCTGGGATTCATGGGCATCGCGACCGCACCGGCTGACATCAAATTGGCACAGGGCCAAGGGATAACACAACAGAGCAGACTCCTGGACAGCAAAAAGCGACGCTCAGGAGGCTGCGGCCAGCACCAAAGTGGTATTTTTGACAGCTGTGCTGTGTCTCATTAAGAAGGAATGTCCCGCCTCCAAGACAGTTTGACTGTATAAGGGGCTAAATTTTAGACGTGTTTCATTCAGCGTGTGCAAGGAACAAAATTAAAAGAGCAATCTTTTACTTGTGCAGCATTACTGCTGCACAAGGTGGCTCTTCTAGTTTGTAACACCTGAGGGGGGTTTAAAGGTTCCCTTTCAATTTGCTCCAATTAGGCTTCGGCCTACACTCTGCTCCTCCTGCTGACCCTGGGCTCTAACACCGCCAGTTGGTGCCCGGAAGTGCTGGCTGCACAGAGAAAAACAAACATCAATGTGTCAGTGGGGTTCAGTAACGCCAGCTGTTCCCCTGCTGTGTAGCCGGCAACGTGTCCTGCAAACGCCACGCAGACACAAAGCTGTCTCCAGTGCAGGCTTCGGCCTACACTCTGCTCCTCTGCTCCTCCTGCTGACCCTGGGCTCTAACACCGCCAGTTGGTGCTCGGAAGTGCTGGCTGCACAGAGAAAAACACCCGCCAATGTGTCAGTGGGGTTCAGCAACGCCAGCTGTTCCCCTGCTGTGTAGCCGGCATCGTGTCCTGCAAACGCCACGCAGACACAACAGACCTCCAAATGCCTCCAGTGCAGGCTTCGGCCTACACTCTGCTCCCCCTGCTGACCCTTTGCTCCAACACCGCTAGTTGGGGCTCTAGGAAGACAATCTTGAATAGGTCCCCATCCTGGTTCCAGTACCGTCAGCTGGTTCCGGGTAGAGCCTTTGGCTTAGGTGCCTCCTTCTGGGTATCCGAGTTCCACCAATGTCAGGTGGTCCTTGGTAGTGCTTTCAGGCACGGGTACCTCCTGCTTAGTAACCGGGTTCCAGTAACGTCAGCTGGTCCTCGGTAGTTCCATTGGCTCTTGGACCTTCGGGTAGCCATCCGAGTTCCAGTTCCATCAGCTGGTTCTCTGAATTTTCTCAGCCTTCTTGTACCTTCTGCTACATTTCCAAGTTCAAGACCCTAAAGACGACGACCCGGAAGACCACCCCTAAGATGACGACGACACCAGAGACGACAACCACTGAGATGACGACCCTGGAGACGATGACCCTGAAGACCACCCCGATGACGACGACGACGACGACCCCGGAGACGACGACCCTGGAGACGACGACCCTGGAGACGAAGACATGGAAGACCGAGAAGCAGAAGAAAAAGAGGCTGCAGAACAAAGAGCAGAAGAACATTAAGCATAAGACTAAACATCAGAGCAAAAGATATTATCTAAATTATAAGCAGAAGAAGACTAAGCAGTGTATGGGGGTGAGTCCGTTCCTCCTCGTGGTGCCCCTGGATAAAGCCTGCTGTTGCAGGCCAAACTGAACACGGACAAATCCTGTTGTAACTCTTTTGTGACAGGCAGAACGGAAGGTGTAATCTTCAAACTTTTATAAATAACAACTACAGGAATGCCTGTCACAAATAAGAATATGATGAAGAAGTAGAATATGAAGAAGGTAACAAAAAAAAAAAATAATAGGTAGAAGATGAAGAAGAAGATGAATAAGGTGAAGAAAAAGTTGATGTCAAAGATGCTGCTGCTGAGGATGATGAAGAAGAAAGTGTGAGAGAAGTAAAAAAGAAGGTGAAGGGCGTGGAAGTAGTGAAACATCAATATCTGACAAAATAAAAAAAATCTTAACATAGTCAATATCTTTGTAACTCCGAACGTCTTAAAAAAATAAAATAAAATTCCTGCTATTCTATTTGATTGGGCTAAACCTCTATGCCTTTAATGTCTCCGCCTCCTCCCCCAATACATCCTACATTATTGTTAGTTGTTTTCCTTCATGTAGAATTAACCTACAAGGAAAGAAAGGGTTTATTTTAATTTTCGTCCCATTGACTTGCATTGGTATCGGGTATCGGTATCGGTGATATCCGATATTTTTTGAATATCGGCTGATCCAATCCGATACCGATACTTTCCGATATCGGAAGGTATCGCTCAACACTAGTTACTACTACTTGCCTCTAGCTGAATTTGAGGCGAATGACCATTGGCATGAGACTACTGGCAAGTTCTCATTCTTCAGGGCCTACGGATTTCATCCTCAGTTCTGCTCTTTCAGTAGGGATTGTTCCTCAGGAATACCTGAAGAAGGAGGATTTTTGTCATCTATTAAATCAGTATGGCAAGATGTTCTTGATAATTTGAAGAAGATGGGGTCCAAATATAAGAGTCTGGCTGATCGGAGACATTTGGTTGGTCTGGACCTCTGTGTTGGTGTGGTTATTAAGTTGAAGGTTCATCAGTCCCTATAAGATTGAGGCTGTCTTCAATCCAGTAGCATTTGGCCCTGCTTTGCCGCCCACTTTTAGCATTCATAATGTTTCATCAATCTCTACTCAAAAAATAAGTTGTGTCCCCTGAACCATCTCCTCTGCCACCACCATCCCTGGTCATTGTTGATGGGAATTTCAGATACCTAAGATTATTGATTCTTGCTTGGTTCGTTAGTCTCTTCAGTATCTGGTACAATGGAAGGGAAGAGAATATGTGGGTTCCAGAATCTAACGTCAGGTTGTTATAAGAGCATAGCAAGGCACAAGAACCCAGCGTCTCCACCTTCAGGAGTAATCCGGATGATAGAGATAGACCAGGGCGCCCCTAGTTCTAGATATATGGGTAGCACTCAAAGTCCCAACACTATTGTGACAACTAAGTTACCAAAGCATCGTTGATAAAACATACCTGAATAGGCTAGAAGAATCATGGTAGCGAAGAAGCAGAGTTTGGTGTTTTAGCTGAGCCAAGCCGCAGCAAAGCCCGGTATTTTCAATGATTCCCATGTGGTGATACAACAGAAAACAGCATCAATACAACAGAACTAGGTAGATTAGGAGATACACTTGTGGCAATATAGCAGAGCCCATCAATGCAGCAAAGCTGTGTTAGTCAGGATACACTATTGTGACATTGTAGCATAGTCCAGCAATGTAGAAGAGCAAGTGATCAACATTAGAGGTAATCTGATACATGAGCTAGAATATAAGACCCATGGGCACGAGTCAGAGGTGCGCTTCAGGATGCCATAGCAACCTGATGTGCCCAAGAGTAGGGAAAGACAACAGGAGAAGGAAGTAGTAGCCGGTGCTGGATCCAGGAGAAGAGAGCAGCACAAGTGTTGTGCTCAGATTTGTGCCCAGGACTGCTGAGCACCAATGCCAACTGCCGAGCCAAAGTGCACCAGTACATATTACTTCTTACTATAAAATAATCCTTTTTTCAGCCACTCAAAACATGTCAATTTAAAATCTAGGAGCAATGTAGAATTTCCATTTATTAAAAGCAGTGTGCTTTATGTGCTCCGGACAGAAGCTTGGTGTACTCTCAGTCCCGTGGACCAATTTAATTGCACAGCAGGACGAGAAGGGATAGAGGAAAAGCACTTTACATGTCCCTGCAATCATTAGCTGCTGCATTCAGCACTGGAAGTGAAAATGTTCAGGATAGCGGACCTCACCTTTACGAGCTGACATTTTCCTCCGAGCTGATTAACATAATAATGGAGAAGCCAAAATAATACTTCTTACCGACTCCCACTTAATTTCCCAGATGAAAAGACAAAATTATACCTTTAAATGGCCATTTACAGCAAACTAATATCTTTTAAAACGGACTTTGAGAAAGATCAACAAAAAGCAGCACGACATTCGCCTTAAATACTGGAGAAAATGTAGCAAAGCACGACGATTGATGGTGATTACATTTTCATTTCTACTGAGAAACATTGTTGCCATAAAATAGGCAATTTTGAATTTTGAAACTTCCGTATCCTAAGTCCTAACTAATTGATAAGGAGACAGAGTAGATAGTCCGGATGAGCCGTTATTGTGCAGCAGAAGCAGGTGACTGAGGCAACAGAGATAAGAATGACAGAACGTAAACAGAGCAAATGGGAACCACAGGGTCTGATGGAGCAGAGTAGACTCGGAGAGGAGGAGCTGATGAAGCAGAGCTGTGTTGAACAACTCTATGATAGACTTGACTTAACAATATAACGTATAACAGGATTTGGTTTGACGCAGAGTTCAATGCAGAGCTGGCTGATGTATGTCAGATTTGACCCAGCAATATAGCAGGGCTGAGTTGGTCATTGTGTCCAATTCAGAGCTAGCAGCAATACAGCAGAGATAGCTCAGCAATATATTAACGCTTGGTTTTTCACAGACTCAAATGCAGATCTTGCAGCTACACAGCAGAGCTGTTCCATCAATATACCAAAGCTGAGTTTGTCACAGAGTCCAATACAGATCTGGCAGGTGTACGGCAAAGTTGAACCAAGAATATAGCCTAGCTAAGTTTGTCCCAGAGTCAAATGCAGAGCTGGCAGATGTATTGCAGAGTTAACTTAGCAATATAGCAGAGTTCAGTTTGTCACAGGGTGCAATGCAGAGCTGGCCAATGTATGGCAGAATTGACCTAGCAATATAGCAGTGCTGAGCTTGTCACAGAGTCCAATGCAGAGCTGGCAGATGTACAGCAGAACTGACCTAGCAATATAGCAGTGCTGAGTTTGTCACAGAGTCAAAAGCAGATTTAGATGTTGTATGGCAGAGTAGTCTAAATGATATAATGGAGCTGAGTTTGCCACAGAGTTCAATAAAGAGTGAGCAGTGGCATGGCAGAGAACGTATTAAGTAAACAGAGATTGGTTTGTCACAAGGTCCACTGTTCAAGAATAAACACCAAAAACCCGATTACTCAAGCAGCGCCCTGCCGCCTGAGCCAGCCTCTATGGCCAAGGAGCTTGATGTTACAGTAGCATACTAGTATGGATGGCAACCCAACATGCATTAAATAATAAACAAGCAGCCGTGGCAGGAGGAAGATGCAGCGTCTGCCACCGGATCGAAGAGAGGGGAGTAACACCAAGATGCTTTTTTATGTAAAATCAAAAAATCACAAAGAGAAAACAATAACAAGTAGTGCAGCTATGTAATGTACATTTATATAGATAATACAAGAAAAAGCATAAGAAGGTAATAGTATAAACAAAAACACATGAATAAATAGATAATAGTAGATGGAAAGATAGACAATAGATATATACAGCGTGACAGTTTTTACACCTCTTTACTGTAGTTCTGACTTCTTTTTCCAGCTCTCATATAGATGTTGTTTCTTTACCTTTTTTTGTTTTTTCTTTACGTGAAAATTACTTACCATTTTCCATCACCGAGCTTTTGCTTCTTTGCGGTGCCCTTGATACTCCGACTATAGCATTATTTTTACTTACTGTACATGCAGCATAATAAGAAACCTGTTCAGTGGAAACGTGAAAAGGCTCTGCCATTCTCCCCCCATAATTATAATAATGCAGCACTAGATTATTATAACAATATAATCGAGGCGCGTCTGCAAAGATCTAATTAGGTTCTGCTTCTCCAGACAGGATTTATTTTGGCGAGTGCACTCTGGAATGAATGGTGAAGTATGCACATTTCCGACACGGGGTTTTGTTTGCTTTTGAAGAGGAGGAGTGTCGTTACTATTTATCTACTAAAGCTGGAATAGCAGAGAATTAACTTGTAATCAATTTCCAGTTCTTTTTTATTTCTATTTAGTCCATTTCTTAGTTAATTCAGGTTGCAGCAAATCTCCCGAAATTCACTTTGTGCAAATTCACTCAATTCCTCATCTCTGCAAACCAACAAATCGTGCTGTTCTTGCCTTCCCTATTTGATGTGATGCTAATGCCAGGAGCAGCAACAGAGATTCACTGATGGACCCAGGGATGGTGAGTACAGCACAGTTTGTACAAAGGGACATTCATTTCCTGGAAGGGAATAACCCATTTAAGCTGTGGCTTCCTTCTAGTGTCTTTACTATGCCCTCTTTTCTTATTTTTATTTTTTTTGTTGTATTTCTCACCTATCATGTGACATTTTTAATCTGTGTGTGTGTATATATATATATATATATATATATATATATATATTATGTCTCCTCATGGGTGGAGCTTATAAAATTTTTGACCAATCGCATTTACTTTTGCTCAACAATAAGCAGAAAGTTTCCAAAGAGGTGAATCAGCTGCCGACATTACAGGAAACAGCTAAGTGATGGGATTCTTAGCAGAATGATGCCTACTTTTGACAACCCCATAACTTCATGTAAAACCCCCTGAAAACCAGCTGATATGGAAGATCACCCTCAATGTGTACTGCAATAAGGAATTGGTTTTCCCTAATCAGAATTAACACCTGAAATCAATGGACTCGCCCTAAATGATAAAATAAGAGACAATTTGTCCAACTCTGTTGCAGAATTCTCCCCTTGGGGGAGGTTGATTTTTGTTCCTAAAATTAGTATATTAAGGGGGTTTTGTAATCTTGGCTTATTCAGAAAAAGCTCAAGATTTTTTATATTTCAAAGAATATTTTATTAATGTCATCCCAAGCCAAAAGTGTCAAACACCCTTCAGCATTGAGATGCCAAAGCAACGCAATTGCTCATCATCGGAACATGTGAGATAATGAGCCGGTCGGGGTCAGCGGTGGTGAAGAAGGATAGATTTCCTTACCTGATTATAAGGGTGCTTTCTCAAGGCTCAGGACGCTGCCCTATAAATCTACTAGCTGAATACAGCGCCAAAGGCCAATGCCTTGTCAAGTCTTGAAGGCGATTTCTCCCTTTGACACATGACACGCTCAGGATTAATGAGGAAGTGGAAGCAAGAAGGGATCGAAGGTGAAGGAGCTTTGCAGGTAGAGTACTCAATAAAGCTCTCGAAATATTCAATCAATGCGGCCGCGGAGCCTGTTACCCTTTCATGCTTGGTAAACTCTAATGATACTTAACACACTAATTTAAAGGAATCATGAAGCAATTTCGGAACAGTCGTTCTCATACTAATATATCTTACATTGGCTCAAAAGAGTTAGGAAGAGACCTGCAATTTCCAAGAAAATTAAAGTGAAGGTTAAAAAGATTCCGAAACATTACATCGTAGCTGTCTTTATTGGTTTTGCATACAGCAGTAGAACATGTGAACTCAGGATACATTGTATCTTATCTCTTTACTGGATGGTGAGATTTCACCCTCCGACAGTAACCGATGCTTTCCCTTTATACATTAAGAAATTCCCTCTGCTGGGGGAAGTAACAAAAGAGGAGAATACAGGAGAGGGGGTAGGAGGGGGATGATGCTGCAAGGCCATTTTGTAACATACCCTATATGTGGACATCTTCCTGAACTTCCAGAAGCCTCTAGTTAAGGTCCCATACACATTAGATATTGATAACTATCCTTAGGCTTACTTTAGATTATTCAGTGACAGTCATCTTCCCCAATTCTTCCATATACAGGAGCGACTGTTTCTCGGAGAAGGTTGCATCCAGATTCCGCAAGGGGAGAACAAAAGGATCGGCCATTTACATTCCAACTGCCGGATCCGTCTCTCCCCCGATATCATCTGTTAAGAGAGAGTCAGTGCAACCCCATACACATTTTTCGCCACTTTTCCTTTTTCAGTCTCTATCTCTAATTTCTAGTTGTCTCTGGGCTGGTGGGTGCAAACCAGCTGCTATGATGTCTCCCATACAGAGCACACACAGACATGAGGGATTCCTGCTCTCCTGACTCTATGTAGCACATGCTCAGAAGCAGCAGCAGCAGCAGGATGGAGGATGTTATACCGAAGCACTGAACAGTGTAACTGTGAATCCACCACAGTAGTGAGATAAAACGCACTGTAGAGATCATGATGGATATGTATTTGTGATGAGCGAGTGTACTCATTGCTCGGGTTTTCCCGAGCACGCTCGGGTGACCTCCTCATATTTGCAACTGCTCGGAGATTTAGTTTTCATCGCGGCAGCTGAATGATTTACAGCTACTAGCCAGGCTGAATACATGTGGGGGTTGCCTGGTTGCTAGGGAATCCCCACATGTAGTCAAGCAGGCTAGTAGCTGTAAATCATTCAGCTGCCATGAAGAAAACTAAATCTCCAAGCAGTAATAAATACTCGGAGGTCACCCGAGCGTGCTCTGGAAAACCCAAGCAACGAGTACACTCGCTCATCACTAATGTCTATTAGTTTCTCGTTCTGCTCCACACTCCTATTCCCACCCATATAGACATCAATGAGCAGCTGCAATCTGATCGTTCAGTAAGCTCTTTACTATTTTTACCAAGAACGATTTTAGCAATTTTTAGAGTGAATGATATGTTCAGGAGGTGGAGGGAGGGGAAGAAGTGGCTCATAGGTGGAGAAAGAAGCAGATTTCTATGATATGATATGATACAATACAAAATGTTACATTTTGTTTTAATACAGATTGATGCAAAGTCCCAATGCAGATAATTAAATTTATACAGTTCCATATTAAACAGCTTTCAGATGTGACAATTTTGGCATAAGGTGCCCCAATTTGGAGCAAGTGATTAGGGGTAAAATACCACCACAATATGACATGCTATGACCCAAAGAAGAAAATGTTATTTTTCTCGCTGCATGAACCTGGTGGCGCAGAGAGATTAACCCATAGATTTCTATGCAGACAAGGTAATATGGCCATATACATGAGAATAAAACTCTGAAAATAATCATTGTCCTGAAGGAAATAAATACCGTCAGCTCTGCTACATCTGTATCACTGTACATTTGCCAGACTGCTCAGCCCACATGTACAAATCTTTAATTAGCCAGGACCAAAAAATAGTCGGAAAAAGCCTTTTCCAACTGTGATATCTCAATAAGCAGAGTGTAATTGTCCCTTAATTACTGGCCCTTTCTACCTCTGCCCTATAGACAGGTTTCAGATACTAAGCAATCGCCTTTGTTGTAGCATGGATTAGCCTCCGTCAGTCCCAGGACAGGTGCCTCAATTTATAAGCAATTTCAATGTACAAATAACAAGCTCAGTTTATCAAAGCTAAAAAAAACCCTACAGTGCTTAATTATACGAGAGGCGCACGGCCTAATGCTTAATTTGCACCATCAATGGGATTTTTCAATCAAAGGTTACAAGTGAGGGTCACAGTAACAAGCGCAGTGCTCCGTGCAGCCGGCGTTCTGCCTTTGTATTCATTTCAGCTTGTCAATACCAGGCTTGGTGATTAAAGATGTAAATGGCGGGTAAAGAACTCCTGGAAATCACTCAACCTGAACCAGACCTGATGGAAGGTAAAGGAGACTTGTCAGAAGATCTGCGAGATGTGAAATGGACTCTCTGTAATCTGCTAAAAATGACAAAAGTAAAGTATTTCAAGGGTTAATACAAAAAAAATCAATGGATTGGGGATAACTCTAGAGGAGACGTGCTCTCTGCAGTGACGGATCACACTTCTCTATCTATGTCTGATAGACGAGTAAAGGCAGTGGTGCATCTAGAGTCCCATGGGCCCAGTGCAAAATTTGGACTTGGGCCTCTCATCTTCATATTAGTTATTTGTGTAGGCCATTATAGCATTCTAGATCTTATAAAGTCACGTGTTCATAAAGTCTTCATCCAGGCACTTTCCTGTAATAATGTCCCCCATCCTGTGTCCCTTACTGCTATAATGTCCCCCATCCTTGCCCTTTCCTGTAACAATGTCTTACATCTTGGTATAATGGCCCCATGCTGTGCCCCTTACTGTAATAATGTCCCCCATCCTTGTCCCTTTCTGTAACAATGTCTCACATCCTGGTATTATGTCCCTATCCTGTGCTCTTTACTGTTATGTTCCCCATCCTTGCCCCTTTTCATTACAATGTCTCACATCCTGGTATAATGTCCTCATCCTGTGTCCCTTATAATGATCCCCATCCTTGCCCCTTCCTCTAACAATGTTCCACGTCCTGTTAAAATGTCCCCATCCTGTGCCCCTTACTGTTATGTTCCCCATTCTTGCCCCTTCCTGTAACAATTTCTCACATCCTGGTACAATGTCCCCATCCTGTGTCCCTTACTGTTATAATGTCCCCTATCCTTGCCCCTTCCTGTAACAATGTTCTACATCTTGGTACAATGTCCCCATCCTTGTCCCTTCCTGTAACAATGTTCCACATCCTGGTATAATGTCCCCATCCTGCACCCCTTACTGTTATAATGTCCCACATCCTTGTCCCTTTTTATAACAATGTCCCACATCCTGGTATAATGTCCCCATCCTGCATCTGTTACTGTTATAATGTTCCCCATCTTTGCCCCTACCATTAACAATGTCCCACTTTCTGGTATAATGTCCCCCACCCTGTGTCCCTTACTGTTATAATGTTCTCCATCCTTGCCCCTTGCTGTAACAATGTTCCACATACTGTTATAATGTTCCTCATCCTGTGCCCCTTACTGTTATAATGTTCCTCATCCTTGCCCTTCATGTAACAATGTCCCACATCCTGGTATAATGCCCCCATCCTGTGACACCTTACTGTTATGTTCCCCATCCTTGCCCCTTCCTGTAACAATGTCCCACATCCTGGTATAATGTCCCTATCCTGTGTCCCTTACTGTTATAATGTTCCCCACACTTGCCCCTTCCTGTAACAATGTTACACATGCTGGTATAATGTTCCCATCCTTGGTCCCTTCCTGGTATAATGTCTGTTCTGCCACTCTGTTTCAACACATAAAAAAAATAAATGATTCTTCTAACTTCTTCATGCCAGCCATTGTATTCCTGCCAGGCACCACTAGTGACTGGCACACTGACATCAGCTGCCGGCCTGTGATTGGCCAATGGTGTGTATTGCAGTGCAGGGAGACGGGAGGGTCTCTGTGCTGCAATACACTTCAGCTGAATGTGCGTCCTTGGATGCTCATCCAGCTGAACTAGCTGCTGGTGTTGGCAAGCCCCACTCCAGCACAGAAACGGTCGTGGTCACACCCTCTGCGACCGTGATGTTACACCCCTGAGTCTGGGTTTGGTGAATGCCAGGAGGACGTTACCTCCTGAGCGCATTGTGCCCGCTGTACGGTGGAGGAGGATAATAATAATAATAATAATTTTTATTTATATAGCGCCAACATATTCCGCAGCGCTTTACAAATTATAGAGGGGACTTGTACAGACAATAGAGATTACAGCATAACAGAAATCACAGTTCAAAACAGATACCAGGAGGAATGAGGGCCCTGCTCGCAAGCTTACAAACTATGAGGAAAAGGGGAGACACGAGAGGTGGATGGTAACAATTGCTTTAGTTATTTGGACCAGCCATAGTGTAAGGCTCGGGTGTTCATGTAAAGCTGCATGAACCAGTTCACTGCCTAAAGGCTGTCCCACACGTCCAGATAATTCCGGTACCGGAATAAATCGGTACCGGAGTTATCCGTGTCCGTGTGCCTGGGAACTAACGGAGGCCATACGTGTGGCACACGTGTGCCGCCCCTATGGCGAGTGGGTACCACACGGAGCATGTGGTACCCACTCTGCATGGTGCTGAAGCTGCGATTCATATCCTCTCTGCAGTAGCGTTTGCTGCAGAGAAAATATGAAGAATAGTGTTTAAAATAAAGATCCATGTGTCCGCCGCCCCCCCACCCCCTGTGCGCCCCCCCACCCCCTGTGCGCCCCCCCCCGCTGGTCAGAAAATACTTACCCGCCTCCCTCGCTGCTTCCTGGTCTGGCCGCGGCTTCTCCTGCATGCGGTCACGTGGGGCCGATCATTTACAGTCATGAATATGTGGCTCCACCTCCCATAGGGGCAGAGCCGACTATTCATGATTGTAAATGATCGGCCCCACGTGACCGCATACAGTAGGAGGCGCGGCCAGACCAGGAAGGAGCGAGGGAGCGGGTAAGTATTTTCTGACCAGCGGGGGGGCGCACAGGGGGTGGGGGGGCGGCGGACACATGGATCTTTATTTTTAACACTATTCTTCATATTTTCTCTATAGCAAACGCTGCTACAGGGAAGATATGAATCGCAGCTTCAGCACCATGTGGGGGGGACAGCGCTTACTGTAGCGCTGTCTCCTGCACGCACACGGACCCCAGACGGAGAATGTCCGTGTGAGGTCCGTGTTTTACGCGGACCCATTGACTCTATTGGGTCCGTGTAAAACGTGCGCTCCCACGAACACTGACATGTCTCCGTGTTTGGCACACGGAGACACAGTCCGCAAAAAATCAATGACATCTGCATAGATGCATTGATTTTTATGGGTCTACGTGTGTCAGTGTCTCCGGTACGTGAGGAAACTGTCACCTCACGTACCGGAATCACTGACGTGTGAAACCGGCCTAAGTATGTAGCAGTACAGACACAGAGGGCTATTAACTGCATAAAGTGTATGAGAACATGATGCGAGGAACCTGATTATGTTTTTTTTTTTTTTTTTTAATAGGCCACACAGGGATAGTTAGGTTTATGCATTGAGGCGGTAGGCCAGTCTGAACAAATGAGTTTTTAGGGCACGCTTAAAACTGTGGGGATTAACCGTATTAACCTAGGTAGTGCATTCCAAAGAATCGGCGCAGCACGTGTAAAGTCTTGGAGACGGGAGTGGGAGGTTCTGATTTTTGAGGATGCTAACCTGAGGTCATTAGCGGAGCGGAGGGCACGGGTAGGGTGGTAGACTGAGACCAGAGAGGAGATGTAGGGTGATGCTGAGCCATGGAGTGCGTTGTGGATGAGGGTAATAGTTTTGTACTGGATTCTGGAGTGGATGGGTAGCCAGTGTAATGACTGGCACAAGGTAGAGGCATCGGTGTAACAGTTGGTGAGGAATATGATCCTGGCAGCAGCATTCAGGACAGATTGGAGCGGGGAGAGTTTGGTAAGAGGGAGGCCGATTAGTAGAGAGTTACAATAGTCCAGACGAGAATGAATAAGTGAGACAGTAAGAGTTTTTGCAGAGTCGAAAGTAAGAAAAGGGCGAATTCTAGAAATGTTTTTGAGATGCAGATAAGAAGAGCGAGCCAGTGATCGGATGTGGGGGGTGAATGAAAGCTCGGAATCAAGGATGACCCCAAGACAGCGGGCATGTTGCTTTGGAGTAATGGTGGAACCGCACACGGAGATGGCAATGTCAGGCAAAGGTAGGTTAGTAGAGGGAGAGAACACAAGGAGTTCAGTTTTTGACAGGTTCAGTTTCAGATAGAGGGAGGACATGATGTTAGAGACAGCGGTAAGACAATCACTGGTGTTTTCTAAAAAGGTCGGCGTGATAACAGGAGCAGAAGTGTATAATTGGGTGTCGTCAGCATAGAGATGGTACTAGAAACCAAATCTACTGATTGTTTGACCAATAGGGGCGGTATACAAAGAGAAGAGGAGGGGGCCTAGGACTGATCCTTGAGGAACCCCAACAGTAAGGGGAAGGTGAGAGGAGGAGGAACCAGCAAAACATACAGTGAAGGATCGGTCAGAGAGATAGGAGGAGAACCAGGAGAGAACGGTGTCCTTGAGGCCGATGGAGCAGAGCATATTGAGGAGGAGCTCATGATCCACAGTATTGAATGCTGCAGAGAGATCCAAGAGAATTAGCATGGAGTAGTGACCATTCGATTTAGCTGTTAGTAGGTCATTAGAGACTTTAGTGAGGGCAGTTTCAGTAGAGTGTAAAGAGCGGAAGCCAGATTGAAGAGGGTCGAGAAGAGAGTTATCTGAGAGATAGCGGGTAAGACGGGAGTGGACCAGGCGTTCGAGGAGTTTAGAGATGAAGGGAAGATTAGAGACATGTCTATAATTAGCGGCACAATTTTGGTCGAGGGAGGGTTTTTTAAGTAATGGATGTATGATGGCATGCTTAAATGAGGAGGGAAAAATACCGGAAGTGAGGGAAAGGTGGAATATTTTTGTTAGGTGAGAGGTGACAGCCGGGGAAAGGGACTGGAGGAGATGTGACGGAATGGGGTCACTGGTGCAAGTGGTCGGGCGAGAAGATGCAAGGAGCCTGCTTACTTCTTCTGTAACTGGTTCAAAGTCAGAGAGTGAACTAGATGCAGTGGGGGAGGGAGGACAGTGCATGGTATGAAGAGATTGGGAGATGATTTCCTGTTGAATGTGGTCAATTTTTTCTTTGAAGTAATTGGCCAGATCGTCAGCATGGAGATCTGTGGTTGGGGCCTGCTCTCTTGGGTTGAGTAGGGACTGGAAAGTGTCAAAGAGACATTTAGGGTTATTTGACAGTGAGGTGATGAGGGTGTTGAAATAGGTTTGTTTGGAGAGGTGAAGGGCAGAGTTGTATGTTTTAGCATGAACTTATAATGGATGAAATCTTCGGGTAGATTAGATTTTCTCCACAGACGTTCGGCGCACCTGGAGCACCGCTGCAGGAAACGTGTTTGCAGCGTGTGCCACGGTTGTCGCCGTCTGTGCCGAGTTGTTCTATGTATAGGAGGTGCAGCTTCATCCAGGGCACTTTGCAGGGTTTCATTGTAATGCTTCAGAGCAGAATCAGGGCATGAGTTGGAGAAGATTGGGGCCAATGAGGACTGTAAGTTCTTCATAAGTTTCTGGGTGTTAATGGCCTGTATGTTTCTATAAGTGTGGAAAGTGGGGGTGACCTGAGTGGGATGGCAGTTCTTCATGGAGAATGAAAGAAGGTTGTGGTCAGAGAGCGGGAGAGGGGAGTTTGTGAAGTCATCCACTGAGCAAAGCTGGGAGAAGACCAAGTCAAGGGAGTTTACATCTTCATGTGTTGGAGAGTTAGTATGCTGGAGAGATCAAAAGAGGAGGTTAGAGATAAAAGGTGAGAAGCAGATGGGGAGAGGGGAGAAGCAATGGGGATGTTGAAATCACCCATGATAAGGGTGGGGGTGTCACAGGAGAGAAAGTGTGGAAGCCAGGTGGCAAAGTGATCCAGGAACTGATGAGAGGGGCCAGGAGGACGATACACCACCGCCACTCACATGGAGAAGGGGACGTAGAGTCTGACAGCATGGACCTCAAAGGAAGGGAATAATGCTATGGGCTGTTATTAGGGGACGGCCTCGGTCCTTTAGCTCCAGCGAAGGGAACTCTTGACCTTCAGCACAAGACATTGTGGACAATTCCAAATTTCAGCTTTGTGGGAACAGTTTGGGGTTCGTCCTTTTCTGTTCCCCATGAATGTGCCCAGTGCACAAGCTCCATACAGACATGGAGAGGATAGGACACGAGCGGCCGCACAGAACTCAGGCCTAAGCCCAATGCAACACCAGAGATTGCAAGTCCGGATCCACAACATCAGGGTGTGATCCCACAACTGCTCTTCTGGAGGAAGGGGCAAAAATTCCCGCAGACTCCTCCAAAACCTTGTATAAATCCTTCCCAGAAGAGCGGGAGCCGTTACATCCGGGGGCGACTCCATATTAATGTCTAAGGATGTAGGATGGAAGGTCAGAGAAGCCCCCGGAGGTGAGATGTGAGGGGGCACAAACATTTCTCCATATAGTGTCTAATATATATTCCTTTTTCTGCAGAAACTGCTCTGTGCATACATAGGCATGTGTTTGCATATGACTGTGCATGTGGGTGTAGTTCTGGTTCGGTGCATGTGTCTGGGTATGTATATGTATGTGCGTGCCTCTGTGTGTGTGTACATATGTATGCATCCATCCCAAGCTGAAAACTGACAACTGGAAAAAAGCAGGAAGATGTTAAAGTAACAAAGTAACCAAAACGAAGCCCTGCTCCCCAATCTGAATATTTCTAGTAGTATTTCTCAGGGAGGACGAGATCCTGGATGTTACAAGCTGTTACACGTTGCATCAATAAGAGAAACAATCATCTGTTTCCATCGCTCTGATGTCTCTGCGGGAAGCTGGCAATCACTAGTGAAAATGCTGGTTAACTGAAGAATAACACTAATTTATATTCCGGGAGTGATGTCTGTAGGCAAGAAGGAAGGTTCCAGCATTAGAAGTAATAATGATGATTAATAGGCCGATGGAATATAATGTGCATCGGATGGATTGCCGATAATGATGGATTCTGTCCCAGACTTAGCTCTGAAATGAAAGATCAACCGTCCAAAAGATGTATGATGAGCGCTGGCGATTTTAATAGCCGTACAGTCTGCGATTCAGGAGGGCTGGGTTTCATTTAAAGAGGCGCCGACCTATAATAAAGCGCGCTCCACGTCACAGTGTTCAACTGGGACGTCCTACATGTAAAAGCGGAGTTCTCCTCTACAAGAATCACTTCTCACTTGTGAGCGCAGGGCCAGGTGTAGGTTGTTGGAGACCCTTCTACAACAACGGCCACATACACACAGATGGTATAGTCAAACTGCGAATGGTCATTAAATCAGTCAATTTGGATTATATTTCTAGAATTTCTGCCTACAGATTGTTGTAAAATCATGAAGCGGTTATGGAATGCATGGAAATTCTAACAAAGGAGCTGCATAGGCCCCCAAGCCCTCACCCCTCTCCTGAGCTACCTCGTGCATTGCCTTGGGTGCGGTGGTTGAAGAGGCAGGGCGCCCTTGGTGTCCTCTAGAGTCCATTCACCTCAACCTCACTGTGCAAGGGCTGTTTTCTCTCCATCTGCCGCTTCTGGACCTCCCTTCCCAGCAACCCCCCCAGTGCCGTACAGGCTCCGTTATACGCTGGTGTCCTTGGAGTACAGTGAATCAGGGTTTGAATCTGGAGAGGCAACCTGATAAACGGGTACCACATCCAAGGAAGGCAGCAAATTAACCACTTCTCAACTGAGTCAGCGGCTGATATTGCAAGACAGAATAGCCATCTATTGGAATGGGCAGTTTAATCCTTTAATGAGCATTTATTGGAGGGCAAATCTGGTGCCAACATCCACGGTAATTACAGCTCCAGTAAAGTCTCCCAGCACTACACATGGACAGGGTGTGAGGCAGCGACTGGTGTGATTTGCGAGGGTCGCTATGTGTCCCTTAGGATGCGCTCAGAAGCATATTAGAGTGCCTTATGGTCACAGCAGGACGCCTGTAAGTCACAAGGCAGAATAAAAGTAAGTTGAACATGGTCAAGTTATTCAGGAAAACGCGGCTTGGGCTTTTATTTTTGAAACAGACTGCAGGAAGGTAGTGGGGCTTGTCCGTTTCCTCCAGCCCGGATCTTACAAGTGGCCCATGGCCACAGAGTCGAGTTGAGGAAAAAAACCTGCAGGAGAGGTTGGGTGTGTCAGTGTTGGAGTTTGCAACCTGTATAACAGGCATTCGGATGCAGTGACACAGGGGGAACTTCCTCGCTGGGAGCAACAAGAAGTAAACAGGTAAAGAATGAGGAGTAAACAGGGAGAGAGTAATTCAGAATGACAGTCAATATATTAATTCCATCTAATTCCACTTAGCATGACTCGGTTGTCCGTTTCTTTTCCCGAGTCAGATGGTTGGTGCCGGCTTAGGCCGGTGCGAAGTTCTTCTGGCTTTCCCACCTCACAAGTCGGTCTCACATATGGCGGCAGGGGCGGTCACCGGTCTTACCCGCTGAGCCCCTAGTCCGTTATGCTGCAACACAACAGAGTGAAGTCCACTGCAATCCTCCGCTCGGCGTGCATCTCTTCGCACACGAACTGTAACCTGGGAGTCCTCGCTGCACCTGGCCACGATCACTACTATGTGGCCTATCTTTCCCCGCAGCCCGGCGCCGGTCCTCAGTGTCTCCTCTCTCTCCGGTGGGAGGCACCTCTCTTTTCCTGCACAAACCCTTTTATTCCTCTCTGGCTCACCACAGTAAAGGGTCTGGTCTGTCTCCAATGTCCTTCCCCCCTGCATCAGTAGGTTCGGCCCCAGCAGTTCCGGACCCGGTGCCCTGCATCCACAGCTCGGATTTCTCCTCTACATGCATTCTGCAATGGACTGGGTTTAAGGTAATGCAAAAGAACTGGAGGCACTCTTATCCATCCAATCTAACATTTGGGTTCTCACCATTCATAGTGGTACTCGGCCCCTATGAAAGGACGCAGAACTCCTGTGTGCACCAGAGGAAGGTGTTGTATTTGGGCATGTAGCAGGCACAGAATGACCACGTCCTCTCCCTGCAGCAGCTACACCACAACCATCATCAACAGCTACACCAGCATGACCACAGCCATGTCCACTATGTGATGCTCTCCTGATTTTTAGACATTGTTTTTCAGCTCATTATTCGCAAGGAGATTGTGGCAGATTAGATTGTTTTTTTAGGCACACAACTCATACAGACACAGTGGTACAGTCAAATTATTTTTTGGGCCCACAAATGACAAAGAGTCGGCTGCAGAGTAGAATTATTTTTTGGATCAAAAATGTCAAAGACACAGCTGCAGAATAGAATTGTTGTTTTGGCACACTACTTGTATAGACACAGCGATGGTGTAAATTAAATTTTTTGGCCCACAAATGACAAAGAGACGACTTCAGAGTAAATGCATTTATTAGGCACACTACTTGTACAGACACGGCTGCAGAGTATACTCAAATGCTTTTTGGAACAGTTCTCCCACAGGCAGGGGTACAGGGTACACACTGATTCTGAAAGTATAGTGAGTACAGAGTACAATCTTTTGGGCCAAGTACTCCCACATACATGGGTGCAGAGTACACACAGCGGCTTTTTGGCACAGTACTCCCACTGAGACAAGTGCAGAGTTCACAAAGAGGCTTTTTTACAGATTGCAGTCTATTTCTGTAACTTATTTCAGCTGCATCCTGTCCCTACACTAATCAGAGCAGAATGGTGACAGCACTCATGATCCAGCATTTATACAGGCCATATCACATGGTGCGCCGGCCAATCACAGCCATGCCAATAATTGGCATGGCTGTGAATGCTTTGGAAGTTCCCACAGCTTAAAAGTTGTTGATTGGCTGTGCTACAGCCTTTCAACAAACTTTATTCGGCAAGCCAGACACCCAGTTAAAAGTCCGTGTTCAGAGTTCGGTACAGAAGACTAGGTGTTGTGTCGGGTGCCAACTTTACAGTTCGAGTTTACTCATCCATATAAATGATGTTGTACAGTGAAAAAAAGTTGCTCTTTACAATATGTATCAGGCGGTAGACTGCTGCTGTGTTGCCATGTGGTGTCCCAATATGACATATGTAAGCTTCCACTGCTTGTCCGGCCTTAAACTACACATCTGCAGACCTGTAAATCCTCACATCACGAATTCTGCATGCTTCAAGGACTATCCGGTGCCAGCAGTCACATGACTGCAAGTATGAAATTTACATACTTTGGGCACAATCTCAATAGACTGTTTCTGGCCTCACTCAATACACTTGTATTGAGGCTGCACACGTCTAGTCTAAATGTGGCAGGGAGTAAGCTTAACACATACTTGTGATCTCATGAACGCCATTCCCAGCACTGGAGAATCTTCACAGCGTGCAGTGTGCGTGGTATGAGGAATCACATGTCTGCAATCACATAGAGTCACTCCTGACTTGTAGTTTAAGACCAGACAACCCCTTTAAGGGTCTGAATGCCACCGCAATATGACATGCAATGACCCATGGTTTTGGACCCATAGGTTTATATGCTGGGGTGGGAATCAGTCAGCTCTGACTGGTTCGCTAGAACCACTTGTTAAAGTAGCAGCTCCCCGAATTGGGAAGAATAACTGCCCGATTCAGTACTAAAGTCGGCACGTTGTCAATGCCGGGTAACCACACGCACTCTGCTCTTTCCATCTCTGGTTATATGTCTGTAATATCTACAAATAATCAAGCTGCAGAAGAAACCAAAAAGAGAAACTCTTCTCTGCAACATCAGTATTGCTGTGCAGATACTAGACCACCCTCCCTGAAATATATTGCAAAAATAAAAGTACTGTGTAGTGTAGTAAGTATATAGCATTCGAATAACAATGTCATATGCTGCCTAAAATATTGTGATAAATAATGGACAAATCACAAGGCCAAATAGTGGATACATAAAAAACTAAAGCCTTCGAATAGTACAGCACTCTATATAGAGTGTACCTAACAATGCCATATAATGCGGACAGTGCCAAATAATGCAGAAGTAACAGTACCATATAGCGCAGATATAATAATACATTGTAGTGTGTAAATAACAAACCATGGCGCAAGTAAAGCATGGTACCATTATTGTGCGAAAACAACAGTGCCATATCTATATATATAAAGCTGAGTGTATGTATGTGTGTATATATGTTTCAAGCCATGCCCACTCCACGTAGCCATGCCCATTCAGCAGACAGTATCACACAGGATAGGATTAGATACACAGCTCAGCAGACAGTATCACACAGGATAGGATTAGATACACAGCTCAGCAGACAGTATCGCACAGGATAGGATTAGATACACAGCTCAGCAGACAGTATCACACAGGATAGGATTAGATACACGGCTCAGCAGACAGTATCACACAGGATAGGATTAGATACACAGATCAGCAGACAGTATCACACAGGATAGGATTAGATACACAGCTCAGCAGACAGTATCACACAAGGTAGGATTAGATGCACAGCTCAGCAGACAGTATCAGACAGGATAGGATTAGATACACAGCTCAGCAGACAGTAGCACACAAGATAGAATTAGATACACAGCTCAGCAGACAGTATCACACAGGATAGGATTAGATACACAGCTCAGCAGACAGTAACACTCAGGATAGGATTAGATACACAGTTCAGCAGACAGTATCACACAGGATAGGATTGGATACACAGCCCGCATAAACTCTTTCTAAAACCTGGAACGCCTATTCTGCTGTTGAGAAATTTAGATCCACCAAAGCTGTGCAATGGAACAAGACTCTTGATTAAGAACTTGTTTACACATGTGATTGAAGCAACCATTTTGACAGGATGTGCCTGTTCAAGAGTTGGAACTGCCAAAAATCTGTTTATCTTTTCACAGGAATGAAAAAACAAAAATGTTGTTTATCAAAAGGCACTTGAATGAGTTGAAAATAAAATACTATCAATACTTGGGTAATAATCATTTAGTTAATTTGTGTTGCAAATCTGTAGTGTTGAATACATGATGTGAAATGTTTTTATGTGCAATATAATCATTATAATTTGTTATAACTAACCACAGTTAGTTACTATGCCCGGGCAATGCTGGGCTCTTCAGCTAGTAGTGCATAAAAAACAGTGTAATTTACTGCATAAATACCAAAATCATTGCAGTATAACATAGTATCACATATTTTGAATGAAACATTGCCATATAGTGCAGAAATACCAAAACCATAGCATCACTATATAGCATGTAAATAACAATGTCATATAGTGAACAAATATAAACACTGTGTAAAAAATACTGTTATATAGTGAAAAAATAATAATGCCATAGGGTGCACAAATATCAGGGCTATTTAGTGTATACATTTAGAAGTGTAATTTAAAGCGCAAATAATAATACCATATAGTGCACACTTTTTTTTAGCACTTTTGATTCAAGTTATTAGCAAAGCCACATAGAAAAGTAACGGTATTGACATAGACTTTTTTCTAAATTCTAAATTCCTTCCCTTCCTTCCCCATTCCACCACATTTCCTCACCCTCACTTTTGGCTTCGTCAATCAAGCATATATAATACACTACACCAAGTAAAAAAGTAATAGTGTCATTGGTGCACAGATAATAGTACCATCTAGTGTAAAAATGTTGAATTAAATAGTGCAAACCTAACAGCGCCACATAGTGCATACAACAGTGCTGCAACAGCATAAAAAGTGCCCAGCTCTGCTGTGGGTTGCCACATTCTGTTATGAGACACAATGCAGTATAATGACGTGTTTGTTGCATTGCAGAATAAATGGAATCTTACCAAAACATAAACTGATGTTCAATTTACAATCAATTTTTTACAACAATCTTCATGTTTTACCATTGCCTTGATGTTCAGAAGGCAAATAATATAATTTGGGGAATAAAGGATAGAGGAGAAATGGATTTGGTTTCCATCCAATAAAGTTCATTCTTCTTTAGAAGTTACTGATTTGGCCAGCTCCCTCTCGTATCTGCTGAGAAGTTGTATTTTCTAAGGTATAAATTAAGAAAAGTGAAAACGTTCTTTGAATTTAAAAAGCTTTTATTTTAACTTGTCTGAGAGTTTTACAAAGTAACTATTGGCTCAGTTCCTGATACAATGTATCCATTTATAATCCAGTGTTTTCAATCATTTTACACTTTTTTTTTAAACTGGAAAGGTTAGGCGAGTTGGTGGATTTTTAAAATCGCCCTTGTTGTAGAGCCCCTGCGCCTTGGAAAATCGATGACTGCAGACAAGGCGCCGCAAATGAAGCACCACGTAACAAAAGGTATTGATCATAAAAAGGTTACAGGCAAGATATATAAGAAAATCATTTCTACATGTAGCGGCTACTTTATTCTTGACAGTCTTATAACACTTAAATCATGCTTTTATTTGTAGAAAAAAATGAAGATGAAACCAAACTTGGAAATCAGAATTATTAATACGATATGTTCACCCCTGTACCCCAAGTTACAGTGTAGATATAGATACAATTCCCATAAAGAGTTGAGTTAATTTGTACTTATTTCGGTCTGGATATTTGCTACATCAAGTATTGTGCTCCAGAGCTGCACTCACGCTTCTATTCGTGCAGTCACTGTGTACATACGTTACAATACTGATCCTGTACTGATCCTGAGTTACATCCTGTATTATACCCAGAGCTGCAGTCACTATTCTGCTGGTGCACTCACTGTGTACATACATTATATTACTGATCCTAAATTACTTCCTGTATTATACCCCAGAGCTGCATTCACTATTCTGCTGGTGCAGTCACTGTGTACATACATTACATTACTGATCCTAAATTACATCCTGTATTATACTCCAGAGCTGCACTCACTATTCTGCTGGTGCAGTCACTGTGTACATACATTACATTACTGATCCTAAATTACATCCTGTATTATACCCCAGAGCTGCACTCACTATTCTGCTGGTGGAGTCATTGTGTACATACATTACATTACTGATCCTGAGTTACATCCTGAATTATACCCCATAGCTGCACTCACTATTCTGCTGGTGCAGTCAGGGGCGTAGCTAGAGCTTTTGCCGCCCGGGGCTGTTCCCGAGTTTAGCGCCCCCCCCCCACGGCTCAATACACACAAAGGTTACCAAAAATAGCTGGCACATCTGTAGTGCAGGGCACACACAGGATTGGGCACTACACACACAGAGTGTAATACCGCCTGTATCACCCCATCACTCTCTTACCTCCCCACTTTCGTGGCTCCCTCGCTCTCACCCGGAAGTGTGGCTGAACTACCCGGATATGATGTCACCTTCACATAACTTTATTTCGCGGAGCAGAACGTACAGTTCCAGCTGCAGGCTGTGCGCGGTGTGTAGTGTGAATATGGGCGGTAACGGCCGGTGAGTGCCCGCTCGGCCCCGGGTTATGTGCTCAGGATGCGCTACAACAGGAAGGAGCTGCTGTCCCTCTCTCGGCAGAGAGCGGAGCAGGCGGCGGAGCTGCACATGAGGGGCGTGCACTCGCCGGCGACTGACAATGACGTCAGACGCCGGCGATATGCACGCTGGGACTGACGTCAGCTGCCAGCCTCAGATTGGCTGGCGGCTGTTAACTATTGACGTGCGGGCGCGGGCCCGCACGTCAATAGCGTTAAACAGCTGTAGCCTGCAGCGCCGGCCGCGGCCCAGTGTCCCACCCCCGCATTGTGCCGCCCGGGGCGGCCCGCCCCCCCGCACCCGCCTTCCTACGCCACTGGGTGCAGTCACTGTGTACATACATTACATTACTGATCCTGTACTGATCCTGAGTTACATCCTGTATTATACCCCAGAGCTGCACTCACTATTCTGCTGATGCAGTCACTGTGTACATACATTACATTACTGATCCTGTACTGATCCTGAGTTACATCCTGTATTATACCCCAGAGCTGCACTCACTATTCTGCTGGTGCAGTCACTGTGTACATACATTACATTACTGATCCTGTACTGATCCTGAGTTACATCCTGTATTATACCCCAGAGTTTCACTCACTATTCTGCTGGTGCAGTCATTGTGTACATGTGAGTCGCCCACAAGGCAGTGGGGTACTCGGTACCGGGTCCTGCGCAAGGGGGATATCACGGTGGCTGCGACCCGGTCCGTGGCCCTGGGCCTCAACATTAAAGGGGAAAATGTTCAAAGTTTGTCGTGACGCCACCTGTGGAGTTCGGTCAGTAGTTGGACCAACGCTGCATTAAAGGGGTTCCCTGGGGAATGTTGCAGCAGCACAGATGTTACACTTCCCACAGGTGAAGTGGGGTCCCCAGGGGTCCTATGGTGTAGGGCATAGATGGTATAGGTGGTAAATAAATGGAGGAGACAAGTTATAAGTCTTTACCTGGCTTACTGTAGGTTGCTGGCCACAGTCCAAGGTACCAGGCACAGGTGATGGTGGTCTGGCCAGCTCAGAGGCAATAGAGGGTTCCCTTTTCCAGTAGAGGTCCGTGAGCCTTTCCAACTAGCGCCGTTAAAGGTGAGTTCCCTGCTGCTTGAAGCTTCCTACAGAGTCCTCTATTCTTTCCTTTGTCCTGAAACAGGTACCTGCATGACGGGCAGCTTGAGCCTTTTTACAGGGACTCTATCATGCCCTGGGCTCCTCAGGTGCTGCTGCGTCTCAGGTGTGGTGCGGGCAGTTAAAGGGAACCTGTCACCCCCCTCAGGCATTTGTAACTAAAAGAGCCACTTGTGCAGCACTAATGCTGCATTCTGACAAGGTGGCTCTTTTAGTTATGCTCCCTGCACATGCCAAAATAAACGCTTATAAAATGTTCCCCCTCATACCGTGAAATTGTCCCGGGGGTGGGTCTTTCCCCCCTAATCAGATGCAGCACAGCAACACTTCGGGCCTGCACGCGCTGGGCTCCGCCTGCTCTTGCTTCATTAGCGTCCCTGGCACCTGCGCTGTAAGTTCGAAGAGCAGCGCAACTGCGCATGCCCGGAAAAAAATACTATGTGGGGGGTGTTACATATGTGGGGGTTGCAGGACTATGTGAGTAGGAGTACATATGGGGGTTGCAAAGCTTTATGTGGGGGGTACATATGGGGGTTGCTGGGTAATGTGGGGGTACACATGGGGGTTGCTGGGCTATATGGGGTATAGGTACACTTTAGGCAAAGTGGGGACCTAGGTAAGTGTTACGTGTTACGGAACCACTCAGCACCCAGAATATGTTGTGCAGTTATATGTATGAATAATAGGTTGCATGTGAGATGCATCAGTCCACAGGCTGCGCCCCTGGGCAGAGGGGACAAGATATCCCCCTTCTGTCCTCCCCCCACCTTTGTAATTCCCACAGTAAATATCGGCAGGCTCCGGCCCCCTGCGGCTATTGTAATGTATGTCTGGCCTGCTGCTTTTCTATTAGACTGCCCTCTGTATCTGTGTAATATATTTTGTGTCCTGTGAATAAAGTGTTGTGAGACTGGAAATACGTGGAGAAGCAGTCAGCTTTTATATGCTCTCATGTAATCAAGGAATTCCAGCCAGCATCCTTCATTCAGACTCCAGCCAAAGCAAAGTGGACCTCCTGAAACACAGGGTGGTACTGAAAGAGGTACCCCAGCTTGGTAGACCCCATTATCCTGGTGGCAGACAGCGGGATGTGATACCCCTTCTACAGGAGGAAAGTAATGAATGGAAAACAACTACCAGAAGTTAAAGAGGACTACATTAAAAGATCTGGTGGAAGCCCGAGGGTTAATCGCCAGCAACAAAACAAAAGCGGATTTGGTAGCAGCCATCATGGAACACGACAGTGCAGCGCCCCCCAATGTGAACGTGGAGGAGACTGAATTCCAGAGGGAGGTAAAGAACAGACTGGCGTTCTATGGCCCAAACCCTGCAGTAGAGAGGTGATGGCTGGTGTGCGTACTGATCTGAAGGAAAAGATGGCCGAGCGGACCAGGATAGAGCTAACCAAGATGGAGATGGCAGAGCGGACCAAAGTGGAGCTGGCCAAGATGGAGATGGCAGAGCGGAGAGAGGAGAGTCAGCGAGCAGTGGGAGCACTGGCCTCCGACCAGGTACCTTCAACAGTAAGCCACAAGAAGATCCAGTATAATGCCTTCTGACAGTTGGGGGAGGCAGAGGAAGACATTGATGGCTTTCTGCAGGACTTTGAGCGGCAGTGTGCCCTTCATCAAGTGAAGCCGGAGGAACGGGTTCAGATTCTGGCCAGCAAGCTGACAGGCCGGGCAGCAGACGCCTATCGCACGGTACCTGATGAGGACTGTATGGACTATGAGCAGATCAAAGAAGTGATCTTGGCCCGGTATGCGCTGACACCAGAGGCATACCGCCAAAAGTTCCGCGGACTTATAAAATGAGTAACCGATACCCATGGGCCTGTAAATTACGGCGGTCACTGCTACAGTGGGTACAAGGGAGCCAAGCAACCACTAAGGAGGACGTCCTCCAGCTCTTCTTGTTAGAACGATTCTTTAATGGACTAACCCCCGAGACACAGGAATGGCTTCGGGACAGGCGGCCAATGACTCTTGAGGAAGCCGCTCGTCTGGCCGATGAACATCATGACGCCAGGAGGCCTCAGTTGTCAGGATCAAAGATGGTCACTAAGGGTCCGCCCATGGACCTGGAGGGCCCCAAACCACCGAAGATTGTAAGGGGACCAGCTAGAAACCCGGCCTACCACAGTTCCCCTGGGGCGCGATGCCACACCTGCCATCAGCTGGGCCACCTGCAAAGACAATGTCCCAAAAGGACTTAGCCTACCCAGTGGCCAAAGGCAGGAACAGCTACCTTCAGCCGGGCCGCTGTACACTGCTACACTGCTACCAAGGCGAAGCTGACCCGGCATTGGGGGCTACAACTAACCAAGCGGTGGAAGAAATGGAGGAAGTGCTGCATGAAGTAGACCCCGTGCAGGCAGCCTGGGCAGATAACCAACAACAGCATCGACAGGTCGTGTGGGTTAATGGGAAACGCATGCAGGGACTAAAGGTACCTTCACATTAAGCGATGCTGCAGCGATAGCGACAACGATGCCGATCGCTGCAGCGTCGCTGTTTGATCGCTGGAGAGCTGTCACACAGACCGCTCTCCAGCGACCAACGATGCCGAGGTCCCTGGGTAACCAGGGTAAACATCGGGTTACTAAGCGCAGGGCCGCGCTTAGTAACCCGATGTTTACCCTGGTTACCAGCGTAAAATGTAAAAAAAACAAACAGTACATACTTACATTCGCGTCCCCCGGCGTCCGCTTCCTGCACTGATTGAGCGCCGGCCCTAACAGCAGAGCGGTGACGTCACCGCTGTGCTGTACTTTCACTTTCACTTTACGGCGCTCAGTCAGTGTGGGAAGCGGACGCCGGGGGACGCGATGGTGAGTATGTACTGTTTGGTTTTTTTACATTTTACACTGGTAACCAGGGTAAACATCGGGTTACTAAGCGCGGCCCTGCGCTTAGTAACCCGATGTTTACCCTGGTTACCAGTGTAAAACATCGCTGGTATCGTTACTTTTGGTGTCAAACACGACGATACACGCCGGTCTGATGACCAAATAAAGTTCTGAACTTTGTTCAACGACCAGAGATATCACAGCAGGATCCTGATCGCTGCTGCATGTCAAACTAAACGATATCGCTAGCCAGGACGCTGCAACGTCACGAATCGCTAGCGATATCGTTTAGTGTGAAGGTACCTTAAGAGATTCCGGAGCAACTTTGACCCTTGTGAAGCCTCATCTCGTCTGGGACCAAGAGAAGACGGACCGGACAGTGGCAGTCCGTGTAGCAGGGGGAGACATACTTCGACTGCCCACTGCCAGGATTCACCTGAACTGGGGAGTCGGGGATGGCCTTGTTGAGGTCTGCTTGATGGAGGATTTGCCTGCAGACATCTTGCTGGGAAATGACTTGGGGCCCATGTTGTCTGCCTTCTCGGTTGCCCCTCTGGCTGAGACATATCCTGTGACCACCCGGAGACAAGCTTGAGCTGCAGAGGCGGAATCACACTCAGAGGAGGCCCAGGTAAGACATCCCATCCCTTACCGTATTCCCATAGCCAGACACATTTCTTGGGCCACCCCAGATGAATTTAAGAGGGAGTTACTTGAAGATCCTTCATTGGAGGGATATTGTGGGAAGGCACAGGAGGGGAGAGAGGTACTGGAAAGGGAACAGTTTATATGGAAGCAGGAACTCCTCTACCGGATCACAGAGCAGCACCACACAGGGACGAGCCCCACTATAAAACGACAGCTGGTATTTCCCAAGAAGTATAGGCAGGAGTTACTGCGAATCTCTCATGACATACCCTTGGCTGGGCACTTCGGCGTCAGTGGCACCAGGCATCGTCTGACACAAAACCTATTTTGGCCGGGGGTAACCTATGATGTTCGTCAGTACTGCCAGACCTGTGACAGTTGCCAGCGCATTGGCAAGAGGGGAGATCGATGCAAGGTCAAATTACGCCCCCTCCCTATTGTGGAGGAACCATTTAGCTGAGTAGTGGTCAATCTGATAGGGCCGTTAGCCAAAACCAGTCCATCAGGGAAAAGGTATATATTGACAGTGGTAGATTATGCCACATGGTATCCAGAGGCGGTTGCGTTTCCTAACATACTGACAGAGACAGTGGCAGCTGCCCTGCTCCAGGTTTTCTCATGGGTTGGATTTCCCTGGGAGATTATCTTGGACCAGGGTACCCAGTTTACAGCAGAGGTGACCAACCAACTGTGGAAGCTGTGCGGCGTAAAGTCCATTAGAAGCGCCCCATACCACCCACAAACCAATGGGTTGTGTGAACGCTTTAACGGGACGTTAAAACAACTCATTGGGACTTTTACCAGGACCTACAGGGACTGGGAGAAATTCTTGCCTCACCTCTAGTGTTGAGCGATACCTTCCGATATGCAAAGGTATCGGTATCGGATTGGATCGGCCGATACCGGCAAAATATCGGATCTCGCCGATACCGATACCCGATAGCAATGCATATCTATGGGACACAAAATATCGGAATGGTTCCCAGGGTCTGAAGGAGAGGAAACTCTCCTTCAGGCCCTGGGATCCATATTCATGTATAAAATAAAGAATAAAAATAAAAAATATTGATATACTCACCCCTCCGGCGGCCCCTGCTCTTAGCGGTGCCTCCGTTCCTAAGAATGCCGAGTTAAGGACCTTCGATGACGTCGCGGCTTGTGATTGGTCGCGTGACCGCTCATGTGACCGCTCACGCGACCAATCACAAGCTGCGATGTCATCGCAGGTCCTAAACTCACTGCATTCTTAGGAACGGAGGCTGCCGGTTACATCGCTAAGGTCCAGGGTCCGCCGGAGGGGTGAGTATATCCAAATTTTTTATTTTAATTCTTTATTTTTTACATGAATATGGATCCCAGGGCCTGAAGGAGAGTCTCCTCTCCTCCAGACCCTGGGAACCATACACTGGGAACTTCCGATTCCGATTTCCGATATCACAAAAATATCGGAACTCAGTATCGGAATTCCGATACCGCAAGTATCGGCCGATACCCAATACTTGCGGTATCGGAAAGCTCAACACTACTCACCTCCTGTTTGCCTATCGGGAGGGGCCCCAAGAATCCACGGGGTTATCCCCGTTCGAACTGGTATACGGGAGACGGGTAAGGGGACCCCTAGACTTAGTGCTAGAACACTGGGAAGGGGAGGGCATCATAGAAGGGGTACCTATTGTACCCTATGTGCTGGAATTCTGGGACCGCCTACAGGAGCTGACCCAGGCTGTACGTGGGAACATGCAGGTGACCCAGCGGCGCCAGCGCGTATGGTATGATCGGAGGGCTAGAGAGCGCACCTTGGAAATAGGGCAGAAGGTCCTGGTGTTAGAGCCCACTAGGCATAACAAGTTCCAAGCTGCATGGCAGGGGCCCTACCAGGTAGTGGGGAAAAATAGCCGACACCACCTATAATGTCGCCGATTGTGACGACCCCAGGGTTATCCGCATGTTCCTCGTGAATATGCTGAAGCCCTACCGGGAGCGCCCTGAAGAGGTAGTGGCCATCTGTGCGCCTGAAGCAGAGGATTTAGCCAGACTTCCCTTGCCTGATGTCTTAGGGGAAAGGACTCAGTCTGAAACATGGGACCAGGTACACTTGGGTGAAGACCTAGGCCCCCGGGAGAGACAGCAGGCGGAGGAGTTGTTGAGGCAGCGACAGAGGATATTTTCGGGGAGACCAGGGTACACTCGCCTGGCACAACACAAGGTTGAGACCCAGGATCAGACCCCCCTGCGTCAACCCCCCTTCCACGTCCCTGAGTCTGTACGAGAAGGGATGCAACAAGAGATACAAGAGATGTTGCGTTTTGGGGTCATTGAAGAGTCAGATAGTCCCTGGGCATCCCCCGTAGTGTTAGTGCCCAAGAAGGATGGGACTACATGGTTTTGTGTAGACTATCATAAGCTCAATGAGAAAACAGTGATGGATGCGTATCTCATGCCGCGTGTGGATGAGTTGTTAGACCGGCTGGCGGGGCAAAGTATTTGACCACCATCGATCTATGCACAGGCTACTGGCATATTCCCCTTAGTCTTGACACTATTCACAAGTCGGCATTTGTCACCCCGTTCGGCTTATTCCAGTTTCGAGTTATGCCATTCGGGATGAAGAATGCCCCGGGGACCTTCCATAGGCTGGCTGACTGGCTTCTGGATGGTCTCCAGGACTATGCTTGTGCCTACCTGGACGACATCGCCATCTACAGCGCGACATGGGAAGAGCATCTAAATCACATAGAGACAGTATTGGACAGGATCCACAAGGCCGGAATCACCCTGAACCCAAACAAGTGTCACGTGGGCAAAGCAGAGGTTCAGTATTTAGGACATTGGGTGGGAAGTGGGAAACAGAGACCAGAACCAGCCAAGCTTGAGGCCATAGCCAAATGGCCCACCCCATGTACTAAAACCCAGGTCATGGTGTTTCTAGGGACAGCAGGGTATTACAGGAAATTTGTTCCCAATTACAGCAGCGTAGCCAAGCCCCTCACTGATCTGACCCGTAAGAACCAACCCCGCCAGGTAACCTGGACCTCAGAGTGTGAGGAAGCCTTCCGCCAGGTAAAGGACGCCCTCACCAATACCCCTGTATTTTCTCACCCGATCCAACTAAACGTTTCCTTGTTCACACAGACGCTTCTATGTTTGGATTGCGGGCAGTACTGAGGCAAGTCGGGCCGGACGGCCAAGAACACCCGGTAGCTTTCCTGAGTCAGAAACTACTGCCCCGTGAAGTAAGCTATGCGGCCATCGAGAAGGAGTGCCTGGCGGTAGTATGGGCACTCAAAAAGTTGCAACCATATTTGTATGGACGACAGTTTTCCCTCCTAACGGACCATAATCCCCTAGTCTGGCTTAATCGGGTCTCCGGAGACAACGCCAGATTACTGCGGTGGAGTTTAGCCCTACAACCTCTGGACCTCACCATCCACTACAGACCCAGCAAACAAAACGGTAACGCCGATGGACTAAGTCGGCAAACGGAACTTCTACCAACCCCATAAACTTCGGTCATCCCCAAACCGATCCGTTAAGGGTCAGACTGTGTATGCCGATCGCGTCGCTGAAAAGGGAAGCCGTGTTACAGAACCCCCCTGCACCAAGAATATGTTATGCAGTTATTTGTATATATAATAGGTTCCATGTGAAATGCATCAGTCCACAGGCTGTGCCTCTGGACAAGATATTCTCCTTCTGACCTCCCCCACCTTTGTAATTCCCACAGTAAATATCAGCAGGCTCCGGCCCCTGCGGCTATTGTAATGTATGTCTGGTCTGCTGTTTTTCTATTGGTCTGCCCTCTGTATCTGTGTTATATATTCTGTGTGCTGTGAATAAAGTGTTGTTAGACTGGAAATACGTGGAGAAGCAGTGATATTTTATTTTATTTTAGTTTTATTCAAAGTATTTTTTTCTAAGTATGCAGCAGTTATAACATGGCAGTTAGACAGGGCAGGAGACAGGTAAGACAATCTAAACCTATTCTCTATTCACTTGAAACAGAACAAATACACACCATATGTATCTGTATAATCTATATCCTGGCTGCTGCATTCACCCACCGCCCTTGCATAAACTCTTTAAACTCCATCCATATCGGCCCCTCAGTCATTGCCTCTCCTATGTATAGCACCCATGCTCTGTTCACATTGCTTAACAGTGCAGATCCATTCAGTCCCACCATCCAACACAAGAGATGCTCTCACAAATCACTTAACCATCTGCTCACTCTTTCTATCCTCCTTCTCCTAGTCGCTGGAGACATCTCTCCAAAACCCGGCCCCCCATGTTATAGCCAGTCAAACCTCCCAACTGCTACACCCAGAAACCCCTCTAACCTTATTAACCCCTTAATCCCATATGACGTACTATACCGTCGAGGTGGGGTGGGCCTTAATTCCCGGTGACGGTATAGTACGTCATACGCGATCGGCCGCGCTCACGGGGGGAGCGCGGCCGATCGCGGCCGGGTGTCGGCTGCATATCGCAGCTGACATCCGGCACTATGTGCCAGGAGCGGTCACGGACCGCCCCCGGCACATTAACCCCCGGCACACCGCGATCAAACATGATCGCGGTGTACCGGCGGTACAGGGAAGCATCGCGCACGGAGGGGGCTCCCTGCGGGCTTCCCTGAGACGATCGGTACAAGGTGATGTACTCACCTCGTACCGAACGTCTTCTCCCTGCAGGCCCCGGATCCAAAATGGCCGAGGGGCTGTATCCGGGTCCTGCAGGGAGCACTTCCGGGTCGGAGCAGGCTGCAGATGAAAGCTGCAGCCTGCTCCGATGAAAGTATGATCGCAGATCTGATAGAGTGCTGTGCACACTATCAGATCTGCGATCTGTGATGTCCCCCCCTGGGACAAAGTAAAAAAGTAAAAAAAAAAATTTCCACATGTGTAAAAAAAAAAAATAATAATTCCTAAATAAATAATAATAAAAAAAAAAATATTATTCCCATAAATACATTTCTTTATCTAAAAAAAACAAACAAAAACAATAAAAGTACACATATTTAGTATCGCCGCGTCCGTAACGACCCAACCTATAAAACTGGCCCACTAGTTAACCCCTTCAGTAAACACCGTAAGAAAAAAAAAAAAAAAACGAAGCAAAAAACAACGCTTTATTACCATACCGCCGAACAAAAAGTGGAATAACACGCGATCAAAAAGACAGATATAAATAACCATGTTACCGCTGAAAACGTCATCTTGTCCCGCAAAAAACGAGCCGCCATACAGCATCATCAGCAAAAAAATAAAAAAGTTATAGTCCTCAGAATAAAGCGATGCCAAAATAATTATTTTTTCTATAAAATAGTTTTTATCGTATAAAAGCGTCAAAACATAAAAAAATGATATAAATGAGGTATCGCTGTAATCGTACTGACCCGACAAATAAAACTGCTTTATCAATTTTACCAAGCGCAGAACGGTATAAACGCCTCTCCCAAAAGAAATTCATGAATAGCTGGTTTTTGGTTATTCTGCCTCACAAAAATCGGAATAAAAAGTGATAAAAAATGGTCACGTTCCGAAAATGTTACCAATAAAAACGTCAACTCGTCCCGCAAAAAACAAGACCTCACATGACTCTGTGGACCAAAATGTGGAAAAATTATAGGTCTCAAAATGTGGAGACGCAAAAACTTTTTTGCTATAAAAAGCGTCTTTTAGTCTGGTTTCACACTTGCGTTTTTATCTGCATGCGTTTTTTAAAAAAACCGCATGTGTGAAAAAATGCATGTAAACGCGGTAAAACGCATGCGTTTTTATAGAAAAACACAAGAAAACAAGAAAAAAACAAAAAACCCTAACCCTACCCCTAACCCTACCCCTAACCTGAAATACGTGGCACTGAAATACGTGGCACTGAAATATACGTTTATATACGTATATACGTATATAAGTGCCACGATATTTCAGTGGCCACGTATATAAGTGCCACGTATTTAAGTGCCACGTATTTAAGTGCCACGTATTTAAGTGCCACGTATTTAAGTGCCACGTATTTACGTGCCACGTATTTACGTGCCACGTATTTTTCAGTGCCTGAAATACGTGGCACTGAAATACGTGGCACTGAAATATCGTGGCACTGAAATATCGTGGCACTGAAGTATTTACGTGCCACGTATTTTTCAGTGCCTGAAATACGTGGCACTGAAATACATGGCACTGAAATATGTGGCACTGAAATACGTGGCACTGAAATATTGTGGCACTGAAATATCGTGGCACTTAAATACGTGGCACTTAAATACGTGGCACTTAAATACGTGGCACTTATATACGTGGCACTTATATACGTGGCACTTATGACTTTCAGAAAATGTTCAGTAAACGGTTAGGGGTAGGGTTTCAGGTAGAATTGGGGAGTTTCCACTGTTCAGGCACATCAGGGGCTCTCCAAACGCGACATGGCGTCCAATCTCAATTCCAGCCAATTCTGCGTTGAAAAAGTAAAACAGTGCTCCTTCCCTTCCGAGCTCTCCCGTGCATCCAAAAAGGGGTTTACCCCAACATATGGGGTATCAGCGTACTAGGGACAAATTGAACAACAACTTCTGGGGTCCAAGTTCTCTTGTTATCCTTGGGAAAATAAAAATTTGGGGGGCTAAAAATCATTTTTGTGGGAAAAAAAATATGTTTTATTTTCACGGCTCTGCGTTGTAAACTGTAGTGAAACACTTGGGGGTTCAAAGTTCTCACAACACATCTAGATAAGTTCCTTGGGAGGTCTAGTTTCCAATATGGGGTCACTTGTGGGGGGTTTGTACTATTTGGGTACATCAGGGGCTCTGCAAATGCAACGTGACGCCTGCAGACCAATCCATTTAAGTCTGCATTCCAAATGGCGCTCCTTCCCTTCCGAGCTCTGTCATGCGCCCAAACAGTGGTTCCCCCCCACATAGGGGGTATCAGCGTACTCAGGACAAATTGGACAACAACTTTTAGGGTCCAATTTATCCTGATACCCTTGTGAAAATACAAAACTGGGGGCTAAAAAATCATTTTTGTGAAAAAGAAAAATAATTTTTATTTTCACGGCTCTGCGTTATAAACTGTAGTGAAACACTTGGGGGTTCAAAGTTCTCACAACACATCTAGATAAGTTCCTTGGGGGGTCTAGTTTCCAATATGGGGTCACTTGTGGGGGGTTTGTACTGTTTGGGTACATCAGGGGCTCTGCAAATGCAACGTGACGCCTGCAGACCAATCCATTTAAGTCTGAATTCCAAATGGCGCTCCTTCCCTTCCGAGCTCTGTCATGCGCCCAAACAGTGGTTCCCCCCCACATAGGGGGTATCAGCGTACTCAGGACAAATTGGACAACAACTTTTAGGGTCCAATTTATCCTGATACCCTTGTGAAAATACAAAACTGGGGGCTAAATTTCATTTTTGTGAAAAAAAAAAAAAATTATTTTCACGGCTCTGCGTTATAAACTGTAGTGAAACACTTGGGGGTTCAAAGTTCTCAAAACACATCTAGATAAGTTCCTTGGGGGGTCTAGTTTCCAATATGGGGTCACTTGTGGGGGGTTTGTACTGTTTGGGTACATCAGGGGCTCTGCAAATGCAACGTGACGCCTGCAGACCAATCCATTTAAGTCTGCATTCCAAATGGCGCTCCTTCCCTTCCGAGCTCTGTCATGCGCCCAAACAGTGGTCCCTCCCCACAAATGGGGTATCAGCGTACTCCAGACAAATTGGACAACAACGTTTGGGGTCCAATTTATCCTGATACCCTTGTGAAAATACAAAACTGGGGGCTAAAAAATCATTTTTGTGAAAAAAAAAAATAAAATTTATTTTCACGGCTCTGCGTTATAAACTGTAGTGAAACACTTGGGGGTTCAAAGCTCTCAAAACACATCTAGATAAGTTCCTTAGGGGGTCTACTTTCCAAAATGGTGTCACTTGTTGGGGGGTTTAATGTTTAGGCACATCAGGGGCTCTCCAAACGCAACATGGCATCCCATCTTAATTCCAGTCAATTTTGCATTGAAAAGTAAAATAGCGCTTCTTCCCTTCTGAGCTCTGCTATGCGCCCAAACAATGGTTTACACCCACATATGGGGTATCGTCGTACTCAGGACAAATTGCACAACAACTTTTGTGGTCTAATTTCTTCTCTTACCCTTGGGGAAATAAAAAAATGGGGGTGAAAAGATCATTTTTGTGAAAAAATATGATTTTTTATTTTTACGGCTCTGCATTATAAACTTCTGTGAAGCACTTGTTGGGTCAAAGTGCTCAACACACATCTAGATAAGTTCCTTAAGGGGTCTGCTTTCCAAAATGGTGTCACTCGTGGGGGGTTTCAATGTTTAGGCACATTAGGGGCTCTCCAAACGCAACATGGCGTCCCATCTCAATTCCAGTCAATTTTGCATTGAAAAGTCAAATGGCGCTCCTTCCCTTCCGAGCTCTGCCCTGCGCCCAAACAATGGTTTACACCCACATATGGGGTATCAGCGTACTCAGGACAAATTGCACAACAATTTTTGCGGTCCAATTTCTTCTCTCACCCTTGGGAAAATAAAAAATTGGGGGTGAAAAGATAATTTTTGTGAAAAAATATGATTTTTTATTTTTACGGCTCTGCATTATAAACTTCTGTAAAGCACTTGTTGGGTCAAAGTGCTCACCACACATCTAGATAAGTTCCTTAGGGGGTCTACTTTCCAAAGTGGTGTCACTTGTGGGGGGTTTCAATGTTTAGGCACATCAGGGGCTCTCCAAATGCAACATGGCGTCCCATCTCAATTCCAGTCAATTTTGCATTGAAAAGTCAAATGGCGCTCCTTTGCTTCCAAGCTCTGCCATGCGCCCAAACTGTGGTTTACCCCCACATATGGGGTATCAGCGTACTCAGGACAAATTGTACAACAACATTTGGGGTCTATTTTCTCCTGTTACCCTTGGTAAAATAAAACAAATTGGAGCTGAAATAAATTTTGTGTGAAAAAAAGTTAAATGTTCATTTTTATTTAAACATTCCAAAAATTCCTGTGAAACACCTGAAGGGTTAATAAACTTCTTGAAAGTGGTTTTGAGTACCTTGAGGGGTGCAGTTTTTAGAATGGTGTCACACTTGGGTATTTTCTATCATATAGACCCGTCAAAATGACTTCAAATGAGATGTGGTCCCTAAAAAAAAATGGTGTTGTAAAAATGAGAAATTGCTGGTCAACTTTTAACCCTTATAACTCCGTCACAAAAAAAAATTTTGGTTCCAAAATTGTGCTGATGTAAAGTAGACATGTGGGAAATGTTATTTATTAAGTATTTTGTGTGACATATGTCTGTGATTTAAGGGCATAAAAATTCAAAGTTGGAAAATTGCGAAATTTTCAAAATTTTCGCCAAATATTCGTTTTTTTCACAAATAAACGCAAGATATATCGAAGAAATTTTACCACTAACATGAAGTACAATATGTCACGAGAAAACAATGTCAGAATCGCCAAGATCCGTTGAAGCGTTCCAGAGTTATAACTTCATAAAGGGACAGTGGTCAGAATTGTAAAAATTGGCCCGGTCATTAACGTGCAAACCACCCTCGGGGCTTAAGGGGTTAATATTCCATGCATGCCTTCTGTCTCTTTCAATTGTGCTCTTTGGAATTCTTGCTCTGTGTGTAATAAACTCTCCTTCTTTCATGACTTCTTCCTTTCTAATTCTCTTAATCTCCTGGCTCTTACTGAAACCTGGATCCAGCAGTCAGACACCACCGCTGCTGCTGCTCTCTCATATGGTGGACTACACTTTTCTCATACCCCAAGATCAGACAACAGAGCAGGTGGAGGCGTTGGTCTGCTCCTTTCACCCAAATGTACCTTCCAAGTTATCCCCCAAGTACCCTCACTTGTCTTCCCTTCCTTTGAGGTCCATGCTGTCAGACTCTACGTCCCCTTCTCCATGCGAGTGGTGGTGGTGTATCGTCCTCCCGGCCCCTCTCATCAGTTCCTGGATCACTTTGCCACCTGACTTCCACACTTTCTCTCCTGTGACACCCCCACCCTTATCATGGGTGATTTCAACATCCCCATTGCTTCTCCCCTCTCCCAATCTGCTTCTCACCTTTTATCTCTAACCTCCTCTTTCGGCCTCTCGCAGCATACTAACTCTCCAACGCATGAAGATGGAAACTCCCTTGACTTGGTCTTCTCCTGGCTTTGCTCAGTGGATGATTTCACAAACTCCCCTCTCCCGCTCTCTGACCACAACCTTCTTTCATTCTCTATCAAGAACTGCCATCCCGCTCAGGTCACCCCCACTTTCCTCACTTACAGAAACATACAGGCCATTAACACCCAGAAACTTATGAAGAACTTGCAGTCCTCATTGGCCCCAATCTCCTCCATCTCATGTCCTGATTCTGCTCTGAAGCATTAAAATGAAACCCTGCAAAGTGCCCTGGATGAAGCTGCTCCTCCTATACATAGAGCAACTCGACACAGACGGCGACAACCGTGGCACACGCTGCAAACACGTTTCCTGCAGCGGTGCTCCAGGTGCGCCGAACGTCTGTGGAGAAAATCTAATCTACCCGAAGATTTCATCCATTATAAGTTCATGCTAAAAACATACAACTCTGCCCTTCACCTCTCCAAACAAACATATTTCAACACCCTCATCACCTCACTGTCCAATAACCCTAAACGTCTCTTCGACACTTTCCAGTCCCTACTCAACCCAAGAGAGCAGGCCCCAACCACAGATCTCCACACTGACGATCTGGCCAATTACTTCAAAGAAAAAATTGACCACATTCGACAGGAAATCATCTCCAAATCTCTTTATACCAGGCACTGTCCTCCCTCCCCCACTGCATCTAGTTCACTCTCTGACTTTGAACCAGTTACAGAAGAAGAAGTAAGCAGGCTCCTTGCATCTTCTCGCCCGACCACTTGCACCAGTGACCCCATTCCGTCACATCTCCAGTCCCTTTCCCCGGCTGTCACCTCTCACATAACAAAAATATTCAACCTTTCCCTCACTTCCGGTATTTTTCCCTCCTCATTTAAGCATGCCATCATACATCCATTACTTAAAAAACCCTCCCTCGACCAAAACTGTGCTGCTAATTATAGACCTGTCTCTAATCTTCCCTTCATCTCTAAACTCCTGGAACGCCTGGTCCACTCCCGTCTTACCCGCTATCTCTCAGATAACTCTCTTCTTGATCCTCTTCAATCTGGCTTCCGCTCTTTACACTCTACTGAAACTGCCCTCACTAAAGTCTCTAATGACCTACTAACAGCAAAATCTAATGGTCACTACTCCATGCTAATTCTCTTGGATCTTTCCGCAGCATTCGACACTGTGGATCATCAGCTCCTCCTCACTATGCTCTGCTCCATCGGCATCAAGGACACCGTTCTCTCTTGGTTCTCCTCCTATCTCTCTGACCGATCCTTCACTGTATGTTTTGCTGGTTCCTCCTCCTCTCCCCTTCCCCTTACTGTTGGGGTTCCTCAAGGATCAGTCCTAGGCCCCCTCCTCTTCTCTTTGTATACTGCCCCTATTGGACAAACAATCAGTAGATTTGGTTTCAAGTACCATCTCTATGCTGATGACACCCAATTATACACCTCGTCTCCTGCTTTCACTCCAACCTTCTTAGAAAACACCAGTGATTGTCTTACCGCTGTCTCTAACATCATGTCCTCCCTCTATCTGAAACTGAACCTGTCAAAAACTGAACTCCTCGTGTTCTCTCCCTCTACTAACCTACCTTTGCCTGACATTGCCATCTCCGTGTGCGGTTCCACCATTACTCCCAAGCAACATGCCCGCTGCCTTGGGGTCATCCTTGATTTTGAGCTTTCATTCACCCCCCACATCCGATCACTGGCTTGCTCTTCTTATCTGCATCTCAAAAATATTTCTAGAATTCACCCTTTTCTTACTTTTGACTCTGCAAAAACTCTTACTGTCTCACTTATTCATTCTCGTCTGGACTATTGTAACTCTCTACTAATCGGCCTCCCTCTTACCAAACTCTCCCCGCTCCAATCTGTCCTGAATGCTGCTGCCAGGATCATATTCCTCACCAACCGTTACACCGATGCCTCTACCTTGTGCCAGTCATTACACTGGCTACCCATCCACTCCAGAATCCAGTACAAAACTACTACCCTCATCCACAAAGCACTCCATGGCTCAGCACCACCCTACATCTCCTCTCTGGTCTCAGTCTACCACCCTACCCGTGCCCTCCGCTCCGCTAATGACCTCAGGTTAGCATCCTCAATAATCAGAACCTCCCATTCCCGTCTCCAAGACTTTACACGTGCTGCGCCGATTCTTTGGAATGCACTACCTAGGTTAATACGATTAATCCCCAATCCCCACAGTTTTAAGCGTGCCCTAAAAACGCATTTGTTCAGACTGGCCTACCGCCTCAACGCATTAACCTAACTTTCCCTGTGTGGCCTAATAAAAAAAACAAATTAAATAAATAAAAAAAAAAAAAAAAAAACATAATCAGGTTCCTCGCATCATGTTCTCATACACTTTATGCAGTTAATAGCCCTCTGTGTCTGTACTGCTACATACTTAGGCTGTTAACTGGTTGTTGCAGCTTTACATGAACACCCGAGCCTTACACTATGGCTGGTCCAAATAACTAAAGCAATTGTTACCATCCACTTCTCGTGTCTCCCCTTTTCCTCATAGTTTGTAAGCTTGCGAGCAGGGCCCTCATTCCTCCTGGTATCTGTTTTGAACTGTGATTTCTGTTATGCTGTAATGTCTATTGTCTGTACAAGTCCCCTCTATAAGTTGTAAAGCGCTGCGGAATATGTTGGTGCTATATAAATAAAATTATTATTATTATTATTATTATTATTATTATATGCGCCCATGTAATGAAGCCATTCCAGCCAGCATCCTTCATTCAGACTCCAGCCAAGGCAGAGTGGACCTCTTGAAACACAGGGTGGTACCTAAAGAGGTACTACAGTGTTGTGAATTCTGCTTTTAGGTTCCCTCCGGTGGTAGTAGGTGGTAATGCAGTTGTCCCTGGGTTGCAGTCCTGGTCAGGTGTGTCTGCTGATTGCAGTTCTGACTGGGGTATTTAGGTGTGCAGGATTCATTTGTCCTTGCCAGTTGTCAATTGTTGTTGGGAGGTGTGGACCTCTGCCTGGTTCCTCCTGTCTTTCTGCCAAATCAGCAAAGATAAGTGTCTGGGTTTTTTTTCCTGTGGCACACATGCTGTGTGCTTCACAATTCAGTGCTATTCTTTGTGTTTTCTTGTCCAGCTTAGATTGTGTCAGTATTTTCTCAGTCTTGCTGGATTCTCTGGAGTGGCAGATAAACATTCCATGTCTTTAGTTAGATTGTGGAACTTTTTGTATTATCTGTTGTGGATATTTTTGGAAGGGTTTTAATACTGACCACCTAGTAATCTGTCCTATCCTTTCCTATTTAGCTAGAGTGGCCTCTTTTGCTAAATCCTGTTTTCTACCTGCGTGTGTCTATTCTTCTCCTACTCACAGTCATTATTCGTGGGGGGCTGCCTATCCTTGGGGGTCTGCTCTGAGGCAAGATAGCATTCCTATTTCCATCTATAGGACTATTTAGTGCTCCGGCTGTGTCGAGGTGTCTAGGGTTTGTTAGGCACACCCCACGGCTACTTCTAGTTGCGGTGTTAGTTCAGGATTTGCAGTCAGTACAGGTTCCACCGACTCCAGAGAAAGTTTTGATGCGGCTCCAAGGTCACCGGATCACAACAGTACAACTGGCCAATAATGAGTTAAATGCATCTCAGAAGAAGGGAAGAAAGGTGTTGAGCCATTTTTTTTCTGCAGTCTGTTTTGTCTTCTCTTCCCTCTTTATTTATGCATGGCTGAGGAGTCTTGTGCCAGCATGGATGTTCAGGAATTAGCTTCTCGTGTAGACCAGCTTGCTGCTAGGGTACAGGATATTTCTGATTATATTGTTCAGACTCCTGCTTTAGAGCCGAAGATTCCTACTCCTGATTTGTTTTTTGGTGATAGGTCCAAATGTTTGGGTTTTAAAAACAATTGTAAACTTTTTTTGCTCTGAGACCGCGATCCTCCGGTGATTCCATTCAGCAGGTTAAAATTGTCATCTCCCTGCTGCGTGGCGATCCACAGGATTGGGCATTTTCCCTGGAATCTGGGAATCCGGCCTTGCTTAATGTAGATTCCTTTTTTCAGGCTTTAGGATTATTATATGATGAACCGAATTCTGTGGATCAAGCGGAGAAAACCTTGTTGGCCCTGTCTCAGGGTCAAGAGGTGGCAGAATTGTATTGTCAGAAATTTAGAAAATGGTCTGTGTTGACTAAATGGAATGATGATGCTTTGGCGGGAATTTTCAGAAAGGGTCTTTCTGAATCCGTTAAAGATGTTATGGTGGGGTTTCCCACGCCTTCCTGTCTGTGTGATTCTATGTCTCTGGCCATTCAGATTGATCGGCGTTTGCGGGAGCGTCAAACTGTGCACGCTGTGGCGTCGTCCTTAGAGCAAAGTCCTGAGCCAATGCAGTGTGATAGGATTTTGTCTAGAACGGAACGACAAGGATTCAGACGTCAGAATAGGTTGTGTTATTATTGTGGTGACGCTTCTCATGTCATTTCAGTCTGCCCTAAGCGGACAAAAAGGATCGCTAGTTCATTTACTATCAGTACTGTACAACCTAAATTTCTGTTATCGGTGTCCTTGATCTGCTCATTGTCATCATTTTCTGTCATGGCGTTTGTGGATTCAGGCGCCGCCTTGAACTTAATGGATTTTGACTTTGCCAGGCGTTGTGGTTTTCCCTTGCAGCCTTTGCAGAACCCTATTCCTTTAAGGGGGATTGATGCTACACCTTTGGCTAAAAATAAGCCCCAGTTTTGGACACAGGTGACCATGCACATGGCGCCAGCCCATCAGGAAGATTGTCGATTTCTGGTGTTGCATAATTTGCATGATGTTATCGTGCTGGGTTTCCCGTGGTTGCAGGTACATAATCCTGTGTTGGATTGGAAATCTATGTCTGTGACTAGTTGGGGTTGTCAGGGGGTTCATAATGATGTTCCTTTGATGTCAATCTCCTCTTTTTCCTCTTCTGAAATTCCAGAGTTTTTGTCTGATTTTCAGGATGTATTCGATGAGCCCAAGTCCAGTTCCCTTCCACCGCACAGGGACTGTGATTATGCGATTGACTTGATTCCAGGCAGTAAGTTTCCTAAGGGCCGACTTTTCAACCTGTCTGTGCCTGAACATACCGCCATGCGGAGTTATGTTAAGGAGTCTTTGGAGAAAGGGCATATTCGGCCATCTTCTTCACCATTGGGAGCGGGATTTTTTTTTGTTGCTAAGAAGGATGGCTCCTTGAGACCCTGCATTGATTATCGCCTCTTGAATAAGATCACGGTCAAGTTTCAATACCCTTTACCTTTGCTTTCCGATTTGTTTGCTAGGATTAAGGGGGCTAGTTGGTTTACTAAAATTGACCTTCGGGGGGCATATAATCTTGTTTGTATTAAGCAGGGTGACGAATGGAAAACTGCATTTAATATGCCCGAAGGCCATTTTGAATACCTTGTGATGCCATTCGGGCTCTCTAATGCTCCATCTGTTTTTCAATCCTTCATGCATGATATCTTCCGGAATTATCTTGATAAATTCATGATTGTATATTTGGATGACATCTTAATTTTTTCCGATGATTGGGAGTCTCATGTGAAACAGGTCAGGATGGTATTTCAGATCCTTCGTGATAATACTTTGTTTGTGAAGGGGTCTAAGTGTCTCTTTGGAGTGCAGAAGGTTTCTTTTTTGGGCTTTATTTTTTCTCCCTCATCTATAGAGATGGATCCGGTTAAGGTTCAGGCCATTCATGATTGGATTCAACCCACATCTGTGAAGAGCCTTCAGAAATTTTTGGGCTTTGCTAATTTTTATCGCCGTTTCATTGCTAACTTCTCCAGCGTGGTTAAACCCTTGACTGATTTGACGAAAAAAGGCGCTGATGTGGCGAATTGGTCCTCTGCGGCTGTCTCTGCCTTTCAGGAGCTTAAACGCCGATTTACTTCTGCTCCGGTGATGCGCCAACCAGATGTTTCTCTTCCGTTTCAGGTTGAGATTGATGCTTCTGAGATTGGAGCATGGGCCATTTTGTCTCAGAGGGATTCTGTTGGTTCTTTGATGAAACCGTGTGCCTTCTTCTCCCGCAAGTTTTCGCCTGCTGAACGCAATTATGATGTCGGCAATCAGGAGTTGTTGGCTATGAAGTGGGCGTTTGATGAGTGGCGACATTGGCTTGAGGGAGCTAAGCACCGTATTGTGGTCCTGACCGATCATAAGAATTTGATTTACCTCGAGTCTGCCAAACGGCTGAGTCCTAGACAGGCTCGATGGTCCTTGTTTTTTTCCCGTTTTGATTTCGTGGTTTCGTATCTTCCGGGTTCTAAGAATATTAAGGTTGATGCCCTTTCTAGGAGTTTTTTTCCTGATTCTCCTGAGGTCCTTGAACCGGTCGGCATTCTGAAAGAAGGGGTGGTCCTTTCTGCCATTTCCCCTGATTTACGGCGGGTTCTTAAGGAATTTCAGGCTGATAGACCTGACCGCTGTCCTGTGGGGAAATTGTTTGTTCCTGACAGATGGACTAGTAGAGTGATTTCTGAGGTTCACTGTTCTGTGTTGGCTGGTCATCCTGGTATTTTTGGTACCAGAGATTTGGTTGGTAGGTCCTTTTGGTGGCCTTCGTTGTCACGTGATGTGCGTTCTTTTGTGCAGTCCTGTGGGACTTGTGCGCGGGCCAAGCCTTGTTGTTCTCGTGCTAGTGGGTTACTTTTGCCATTGCCGGTCCCTGAGAGGCCCTGGACGCATATTTCTATGGATTTTATTTCTGATCTTTCGGTTTCCCAGAGGATGTCGGTTATCTGGGTTGTTTGTGACCGGTTTTCTAAGATGGTTCATTTGGTGCCTTTGCCTAAATTGCCTTCCTCTTCAGAGTTGGTTCCGTTGTTTTTTCAGCATGTGGTTTGTTTGCATGGTATTCCGAAGAATATTGTGTCCAACAGAGGTTCCCAGTTTGTTTGTAGGTTTTGGCGGGCCTTTTGTGCTAGGCTGGGCATTGATTTGTCTTTTTCTTCTGCATTTCATCCTCAGACAAATGGCCAGACCGAGCGAGCTAATCAGACTTTGGAGACTTATTTGAGATGCTTTGTGTCTGCCGATCAGGATGATTGGGTGGCCTTTTTGCCATTGGCCGAGTTTGCCCTTAATAATCGGGCTAGTTCGGCTACTTTGGTTTCGCCTTTTTTGTAATTTTGGTTTTCATCCTCGTTTTTCTTCTGGGCAGGTTGAGCCTTCTGACTGTCCTGGTGTGGATTCTGTGGTTGACAGGTTGCAGCAGATTTGGGCTCATATGGTGGACAATTTGGTGTTGTCTCAGGAGGAGGCTCAATGTTTTGCTAACCGTCGTCGGTGTGTTGGTTCCCGGCTTCGTTTTGGGGTTTTGGTTTGGTTGTCTTCCCGTCATGTTCCTATGAAGGTCTCTTCCCCTAAGTTTAAGCCTCGGTTTATTGGTCCTTATAGGATTTCTGAGATTATTAAACCGGTGTCTTTTCGATTGGCGCTTCCGGCCTCTTTTGCAATCCATAATGTCTTCCATAGATCTTTATTGCGGAAATATGTGGTGCCCGTTGTTCCCTCTGTTGATCCTCCGGCCCCTGTTTTGATTGATGGGGAGTTGGAGTATGTGGTTGAGAAGATTTTAGATTCTCGTTTTTCGAGGCGGAGGCTTCAGTACTTTGTCAAATGGAAGGGTTATGGCCAGGAGGATAATTCTTGGGTTTTTGCTTCTGATGTCCATGCTGCTGATCTGGTCCATGCCTTTCATCTGGCTCATCCTGATCGGCCTGGGGGCGCTGGTGAGGGTTCGGTGACCCCTCCTCAAGGGGAGGGTACTGTTGTGAATTCTGCTTTTGGGTTCCCTCTGGTGGTAGTAGGTGGTAATGCAGTTGTCCCTGGGTTGCAGTCCTGGTCAGGTGTGTCTGCTGATTGCAGTTCTGACTGGGGTATTTAGGTGTGCAGGATTCATTAGTCCTTGCCAGTTGTCAATTGTTGTTGGCAGGTGTGGACCTCTGCCTGGTTCCTCCTGTCTTTCTGCCAAATCAGCAAAGATAAGTGTCTGGTTTTTTTTTCCTGTGGCACACATGCTGTGTGCTTCACAATTCAGTGCTATTCTTTGTGTTTTCTTGTCCAGCTTAGATTGTGTCAGTATTTTCTCAGTCTTGCTGGATTCTCTGGAGTGGCAGATATACATTCCATGTCTTTAGTTAGATTGTGGACCATTTTGTATTATCTGTTGTGGATATTTTTGGAAGGGTTTTAATACTGACCGCCTAGTAATCTGTCCTATCCTTTCCTATTTAGCTAGAGTGGCCTCTTTTGCTAAATCCTGTTTTCTACCTGCGTGTGTCTATTCTTCTCCTACTCACAGTCATTATTTGTGGGGGGCTGCCTATCCTTGGGGGTCTGCTCTGAGGCAAGATAGCATTCCTATTTCCATCTATAGGGGTATTTAGTCCTCCGGCTGTGTCGAGGTGTCTAGGGTTTGTTAGGCACACCCCACGGCTACTTCTAGTTGCGGTGTTAGTTCAGGATTTGCAGTCAGTACAGGTTCCACCGACTCCAGAGAAAGTTTTCATGCGGCTCCAAGGTCACCGGATCACAACACTACAGCACAGTAGACCCCGTTACAATACTCAATAACAGAACATTTAGCCTGGCGTAAAGACAACAAAGCAGATTCAGTGGTTGCACGGCGATTAGGGTCATCAAACATTAATGCCATAGCGGCCAAGAAATCATCCAAGTCATTTAACCGTGGGTCACGAGACTCAATCATCGGATTCGCCCAGGCGAGCGCTCGTGAGGTCAGTAGCATTATTACACACAATACTTTGGATCTATCAGTAGGAAAAAGGTCAGCATGCACATCAAAATATAGCATACATTGATTCACAAAGCCACGAAATTTGTCGTGATCACCATTAAATCTGAATGGGGGCAACTTAGGTGGGCCAGCTGGTGGCGGTTGCCCAGAGGGTAAAGTCACTTGTGCAGCTATTTGCGTGCTTATGTCCTGAAAAGCCCATCCATACTGGGACTCTATGCCAGCAAGTTTGTTTTCCTGGGCTGCCATGCGGTTGCTCAAGTCCTTCAAAGTTTGTCCAAACACTTGTTCATTGTGTTCAAAGCTTCCAAACTTCTTTTGCAGACCTTCCACATCTTTCTGCAGTGATCTAATTATGGAAAACACCAGCTCTAATTTGCTTTCTGCAGTCATTATTCCAGCAGTCTCCTTTTTTTTTTAGGCTACAGTATCCTGTAATAATTATAGGGGATAACTCAGGAGACTCTTTGCGTGGAACAAGACAACTACAGGACACAGTTTTATAAGTGGTAAAGTCTATATTATCACATGGTGATTCAAACAGGTGCAGAGAGAAACTCAAGTCCACAACACTTGGTCCAAATAATAAACACAGCTTAGCAGTCTATAGGAAACTTCAGAGGAAAATACAATCAAGCAGAAAGTCTATGAAGCACAGTATTCTTGAGGATACTTGACACGAATAAATTCTTGTCTTAGTCCAGGCACAGATAGATATGCTTATTAGGCAGTTCAAATCATATCTTAGCTCAACCAGGGAGGCCTGGTTAATAGTCTCAGGTTATTGCAAAGCAGCAACAGCTTACATGACCAGCAAATGCAGATGGAAGTAAACACGAACAGCAGATGAAGGAGGATTACTGGGAACTGGTGTATGCAGCAGGAACTCAGAGCAGAGTAGCAGGATCACCACACAGGTTCACAGGAGCAGGTGTATAGCCAGGGAGTAATCAGAGGTCAGGAGCTGGATGCAAGGCAGAATACTCTAGCACAGACTGAAGGCTGGGGTGGAGTTTTATAGCAGGAGACACAGTGCACATGAGACCAAAGATGCCATCTTGGAAAAGGGCAGTAATGCACAAAAGGTAAAAAATGTTCAGAGTCCTGACAGATGTGCAGGCCAGTTGCTGGTTTCTTCTGGCCCGGGGAACAGAAGCCTGGGATTTGGCTCCTACACTCATCCCAGCAAACACACTCCCTTCCTGGGCAAGAGAGAGAACAGGTTCCTGAGAGGAGAGGTGGTGGTACTCAGAGCTCAGGAGCACACAGCAGGATCAGTAATGACCACACCCACAATCACCACAATGAGCAACAGCTGAACAGATCTGCACTCACTATTCTGTTGGTGCAGTCTCTGTGTACATACATTACATTGCTGATTCTGTACTGATCCTGAGTTACATCCTGCATTATACCCCAGAGCTGCACTCACCATTCTGCTGGTGCACTCACTGTGTGCATACATTTCATTACTGATCCTGTACTGATCCTGAGTTACATCCTGTATTATACCCCAGAGCTGCACTCACTATTCTGCTGGTGCAGTCACTGTGTACATACATTACATTACAGATCCTGAGTTGCATCCTGCATTATACTCCAGAACTGCGCTCACTATTCTGCTGGTGCAGTTACTGTGTACATACATTACTTATCCTGTACTGATCCTGAGTTACAGCCTGTATTATACCCCTGAGCTGCACTCACTATTCTGCTGGTACAGTCGCTGAGTACATACATTACAGCACTGACAGGTTCTCTTTTTGGAAGGTGTAGCTTATGTTCTTGCTCTTGTGATACATGTATAAATGACTGGTGAATCTTGTCCATGTGTCATATACTAGCCTGACATAAGGAGTCCCTGTCGTGCTGCGTATTTAGCATCTTCCGCTGAGGGATGACTGGTGGGGGATGGTGCTTGTGTGACTGGTCGTACCTCTGAGCCATTTTCAAACAGTTTAACAATATCTTCTTTATGTGACACTTTTGCTTTATCTGCTAAATGAATGTGAATTACAATTTACAGCTGTAGCTGAATTTTTACACTTTCATGAGACAAAACGTTAATGAACTTGTCAGCGCTGTTACATTGCATCTCAGCTGGTATGATAGGATGTACTATACACCCGTATATTTCATGTTTGGTGATGTCATTATTTATATTGTGAACTCAACAATTCACTCAAATTATTGAAAGGAAATCCCATTTGCATCGAATTGATTCAGTGCAAATCAAATCTATCAAGACCCCGGGCAAAATAAATCTACCACCGCAGCCCCCATCTTTTCCTCCTCAAAGCTCAATCTGGCTTCTTTTTACCCTCGGGACATGTTCAATAGAATCCGAGTGATTTGCTAATTTTTAAGGCAAATTCTTTTATCTTCAAAGTAATTTGCTCTTCTCAAATATTTACAGAGATCCACTTCAATGGTGCAACATGAAGCACGGACATATAACCATACAAGTAATGCAGTAATGGCAATGCTCCGATGACAAGGGGTATGATGGTCATCTGGCACTGACCTGACCCTCCCTGTAGAGCATATTTACTATTTAATAATGGCAAAAAAACAAAGATGAGCAAAGCCATTCTCACCTAATCTAATTTGTTTAGAATTTCTCAATATTTGGTAATTCTTGCAGATAAAAAATTTTTATTATTCCATTTGCATGAATTTAGCAAAAAGTCAGCTGCCATTTAATAGGATTCTCATGGGCCAGGAATGGATTAAAAACACGATAACATAATCGGGGCTGGTTCTTTTGGGGGGCATTGTTGCTACATACTGTACGTGTATATGCCTGCCCCCTCTGTTTTGGTTTCTATGGCTCAGCAGTTCTGCACTCGATGGAACGAGATGATGCGTTGGATCTGAGTATTCCTTTTGGCTTGTGGTGCCATGTAGAGAGCCAAAAGGGTAACTTCTGTCTCTGTGTTTGCGCTTTACTGATTAACCCTCGGCAGGGCAGTCACCATGTAAGTACCTGTAACCCTGTCCTATACTCAGGTCCGGATTGATAATCTGCCCAGGTGGGCATTTGCCTTGTGGGCCGGCTGCCCTGAATTGCAAAGTGGCCAAGGGCCCTTTAAAACTTTTGAGGAAGCCCGTTTGTGCATGCTGTCTCGCGTGCACGTGTTGACAATGCCGCATGGTGGCCGAGGCGGCCCTTACCATCACGCATGAAAGCCTTTGTGATGAGGTGCGCACAGCAGCTGTGGCGTCTCTGCTGGTGATGCGTGTATGGTGGCCGCGACGGCACAGCACTCAGCGGGGACAAGCAATATAGCGCGCGCACACAGGGGCTTTATTCTAAAGTTATTTCCTGCTCACCGTCACCGGCAAAATTCGGGATCCGCTCCTCTCCTCTGCATGTCCGACACTGCACTTGCTGCAGCTCCTTCTCACTTTCCCCCTCAGCTCAAGGATCTGGGTAAGTCCCAAGATCAATGTGCCCATGCATATACAATAGTGCTGCATATATGTTATGTAGGTGACACTGTAGTAGCAGTGTAACCTATACAATGTATATACTGCAGTAGCAGTATCACCTATATATTGTATAAAGAGCAGTCTATATACAATATGTAGGTGATGCTGCTGATTTATATAATTGCAGAATTACCCATATATTGTATATATAACTGTTGCAGTATCACCTATAGGATGTACAGTATACAGACTACTCTATATACATTATGTAGGTGATACTGCTACTGCTCTATATACATTATATAGGTGATACTGCACAGTATTTTCTATATATTGTATATACAGCATTCTGTATACATTATATAGGCGATACTGCAATTATACACAGCAGTTGCTGTAATATAGATAGACTGCTGTGTATAATTGCAGTGTCGCCTACATAACATATATACATCAGTCACAGTATCATCTATGTAATGTATATACACCAATTTATATACATTATATAGGTGATACTGCTGTATATACATTATATAAGTGATACTGCGACTATACACAGCAGTTGCAGTATCACCTATGTAATGTACAATGGGTACGGAAAGTATTCAGACCCCTTTACATATTTCACTCTTTGTGTCAGTGCAGCCATTTGGTACATTCAAAAAAGTTCATTTTTTTCCATTAATGTACACTCTGCTCCCCATCTTGACTGTAGAATGTTTTACACCTTTATTAGAAAAGAAAAACTGAAATATCACATTGTCATAAATATTCAGACCCTTTGATCAGAGACTCATATTTATGTCACATGCTGTCCATTTCCTTGTGATCCTCCTTGAGATGGTTCTACTCTTTCATTGCATTTTACTGTGTTTATTTAAAAGGATAGGACTTGATTTGGAAAGGCACACACCTGTCTATATAAGACCTCACAGCTCACAGTGCATGTCAGACCCAAATGAGTATCATGAGATCAAAGGAACTGACCAAGGAGCTCAAAGACAGAATTGTCGCAAGGCACAGATCTGACCAAGGTTACAAAAGAACTTCTGCAGTACTTAAGGTTCCTAAGAGCACAGTGGCCTCCATAATCCTTAAATGGAAGAAGTTTCAGAACAACAGAAGTCTTCCTAGACCTGGCCGTCCAGCCAAACTGAGCAATCGTGGGTAAGAGAGGTAAAGAAGAACCCCAAGATCACTGTGGCTGAGCTCCAGAGATGCAGTAGGGAGATGGGAGAAAGTTCCACAGAGTCAACTATCACTGCAGCCCTCCACCAGTAGGGCCTTTATGGCAGAGTGGCCCAACGGAAGCCTCTCCTCAGTGCACGACATGTGAAAGCCCTCATAGAGTTTGCTAAAAATACACATGAAAGACTCCCAGACTATGAGAAATAAGATTCTCTGGTCTGATGAGACGAAGATAGACTTTTTTTGCGATAATTCTAAGTGGCATGTATGAATAAAACCAGGCTCTGCTCATCACCTGCCTAATGCAATCCCAACAGTGAAACATGGTGGTGGCAGCATCATGCTATGGGGGTGTTTTTCAGCTGCAGAGACAGGTTGACTGATTGCCATTGAAGGAAACATGAATGCTGCCAAGTACAGAGATATTCTGGATGAAAACCTCTTCCAGAGTGCTCTGGACCTCAGACTTGGCCGAAGGTTCACCTTCCAACCAGACAATGACCCTAAGTACACAGCTAAAATAATATAGGAGTGGCTTCAGAACAACTCCGTGACCATTGTTGACTGGCCCAGCCAGAGCCCTCACCTATACCCAATTGAGCCTCTCTGGAGAGACATGAAAATGGTTACCCACCAACGTTCACTATCTAAACTGATGGAACTGGAGAGGATCTGCAAGAAAGAATGGCAGAAGAACCTCAAATCCAGGTGTGAAAAACTTGTTGCATCATTCCCAAGAAGACTCATGGCTGTACTAGCTCAAAGGGTACTTCTACTCAATACTGAGCAAAGGGTCTGAATACTTATGACCATGTGATATTTCAGTTTTTCTTTTTCAATAAATTTGCAAAAATTGCTACATTTCTGGTAGGCACGGTACTGTATAAGGAATGTGCCTCTGACTGCAGAGCCCTTAAGGGATAGCTAGAGGGGAAAACTGTGCAGTGCCCAATTCCCCCCTCCCACTACTTTCCCAGGTGATGTCATGATCGGGACGCCCAGCGGACCGGCCGGGGAGGGGAGTCAGGCCACACCCTCAGGGGTTAAATTCTAGTGCCGGGGCCAGATTTTCCCTCTTTCTCCCCGGCTGACCTTTGGAAGCGGTTGTCCCCTCTTTATCCTCGGCTGACCCAGCTCCTGACCACCATGGATGCCCCTATGATTGAGGCCCTACAGCAGGGAGCTGCACAGGAAGGTGAGCAATGGTTGCGATCCCCTAATCCTGGCCTGGGTGCTCACCTTCCTATGCCCTCTCCTCACCCCCTAGCCTCCCCATCGTCCCCCTGGGCTCCGTCCCTGCACACACCCTCTCCTGGGGCCTCGTCCTCTCCTGGCCTCCCAGCGCCGCTGCCCCCCACTCACCCTCCCACGGAATCAGCCCCGGCCTCTGCAGACCCCGGTCCTCCGGGGCTCCCGCTCTCAGCCCCCGGTGCTCCGTCTGACCATGGCGCAGCGGCGTCGCCAGGTAGACGCTCGGGACGTTCCTCCCGTCCCCCTGAGCGCCTGCGTGTTGGAGAGGAGCCGGCGCTGCTAAGTCACCGTGCTTCTGCCCCACGCACGGCTCCGGGGGGCGCGGCGGACATCGCGGCGTTTGCTTCAGGCCCGGTGCGCTTAGTGGAACCCCCGCCCCCTCACACTGTCCAGGCCCACCCTGTCTCCCAGAGCGCAGTGCAAGTCGGGCGGGGCACGCCCACTTCCGGCCCCACTTCCTCCCAGCAGGCCCACGGCATTGCGGGGGCAAGCAGGGGACCGCCCGCCGCCTCGGTGTCCTCGGCGGCACGCCAGCCGCTCAAGAGGACCGGGGTGCGGCGTGGGCAGCCAGCCCCGGCACACCGCGAGTCCCTGCAGCGTCAGGGAGTCTCCCCTCCCTGATGCCGGCATGGGACCTCCGAGCCCCGCCCACCTACTCCCCAGGAAGCAGTAGTAGCGCTGCGTTAGCCTGTGGGGCCCCAGCCCGCCAAATCGGTCTGGGGGGCACCTCACAGGCGGCGCTCAATAGCCCCCCGAGCCAGGTCCCGCCACGGAGCACTGCAGCGTCCCCTGCCATGCCAGGGCTGCACCACCGTGGACCTCTGGCCAGCCCACTCCTGGCCCGCCATGTCCCCCCAGCAGGCACATCAGCATTGCCTGTGCGGGGGGGCGGGGGCGGTCGGGGGCCAGAGCCACGAACATGGCCGCAGAGCGTGATGACCGGTCTAACCGGACCAGTCAGCACGCTCTGCAGCCAGGAGGGTACGCACCAAGCACGCACACGGTCGCACCAAGCACTAACACAGCTGCAATAAATTATGCGCCACCAACACCCCCATGGTCCCAAACGCAACTCGCAGACAGTTTTTTATCATTCCCCGCCCTTTTAAGCTCACCCTGCGGTGCTAGCCTAACAGTTGCTGCGCCTTCCCCAGCTCTACACCCTGCACCGCCACTCATGCCTCATAACCAAATTAACGTTCCCCCCTACTCCCGAATTAAATGCCCATAACACAACCCCAAGACGGGGTGATCACAGGCATAGATGCCGCAGATCGTCCTCACCCTCACCAGTAGAGTCCCGCCACCGTCCTCGCTGTCCCTCTAGCTGTCAGCATTCCCACTCCAGTCGCCGACACCACTCATACAGGAGCCGCAGGAGCCACCACAGATCCCGCTCCTCCAGATGGCGCTCGCCATCCTCAACCGACAGCTCAGACACATCGGGGAGTCACAACGGGCGGTACCTGTCGCACGCCGAAAGACGGCGGTCTCACCGGACACCCAGAGTGGGTACCCGGTGGGAACAGACATTGACACCCCCCGTCACCGACCAGGCGGAGGTCGGAGCCCCAATAGCCTCTCGGCCTCAAGCACACGACAGATCTCATCCGTCACGTGCTCCGTCTCTGGCTGATGCACAGGGAGAACTACCATACATACCTCCCCGGTCCACCAGCCAGCACCGAACCATAGAGGCAATAGAAGCCGGAGCACCTCCCTCTCCAGGAGTCGCTCGGCACCAGACGCAACACAGCGGACAACATCCCCGTGCCACGGCGCTGGCCGCTGGCCTGCCATCTTCATCCCTCCGGGCGGGCGGTCAGCACCAGGACAGCGCCACGGCGGGAGCCAGAGTACCTCCGTCCGGAGACACTCTGCCTGCATTTGACAGCGGTGAGTTCCTTGATTTCGGTGAGCACTCTATCATAAAAAATGTGGGAGAAAGCGAGCTAGCATCCGCTATCAAGGCCCTAGTTCAGCAGTTGGCACGCCCAGGCGTACCAACTGACAATAGCATCACCCAAGCAGCCAGTCTGCACAAGGACGTATTTTTCTGTGGTGTTAGCCCCCTGGGAGCGCACGTAGACTTGGAGACAAAGCAGAAAATATGGGGTAACGATTACGTAGATATATGGTCACTGCTATCGGCCGACCAACAGTCCGTAGATAAGGAAAGGAGGATAAGCGAGCGGGTACAAGATCGGAGCAAACCAAAAATAGCGCAAACGATGAATAACTGGCTTCAGGCTTTCACGGTTCTCGGCTGCATCATGGGCCAAAAGCACCCAGAGCGCTGTTCCGAATTGTTTATTTACCAGGATCTAATTTATAATTCATATAATTGTCACGGCGGGTCTGCATGGAAACGGTACGACGAGGAGTTCCGCAGGCGGTTGGCCATGCAACCAGACTTGGGCTGGGGGGTAAAAGCGACGGACGTATGGTTACGACTCATGCTGTCCCAAAAACAGCCCCCCTTTCCAACAGCGACCACTTATTACTCAGCAGCAGCAGGCCAGAATGCAGTGGTCGTACGCGGACCTGGGGCCTGCTTACTTTTTAATGACGGATACTGCCGTTTCCACAGGTCCTGTAAATATAAACACGAATGCTCCTCCTGCGGAGGTGGACACCCTGCATCCAGGTGTACCCACCAAGCAAACAGAGCACCTGCGAGGCTTCACCCCGGTGAACGTAACCGCAATGGGCCCATGGCTAAACCGTTACCCCAATAAAGAAGCGGCACAGCAGCTATATTTTGGTTTTAAACACGGTTTCTATATCCCCTTCAAACCCAGCCCCTCACCGACTACGGCAAGTAATTTGAAATCGGCATGCGAATTCCCCGAGATTTTACATCAAAAAATCCAGAAAGAAGTAGAACTGGGCAGGATGGCGGGCCCTTTTAGATCTTTACCATTTAAGAATCTCAGGATCTCGCCTTTAGGCATCGTTCCCAAGAAAGAGATAGGAAAATATCGGTTAATACATCACCTTTCTTACCCAAAAGGCGCATCGGTTAACGACGCGATACCTGCGGAAGAGACGTCCGTGACTCACTCTTCTTTTGACAGGACTGTCGAGCTCGTGCGCGCAGCTGGGCCCGGTGCCCTGCTGGCGAAATCCGACATAGAGTCGGCTTTCCGCCTTTTGCCCGTTCACCCCGAGTGTTTCCATTTATTAGGTTGTGAGGTGGACAGGCTATTCTACTTCGATATGTGCCTACCTATGGGCTGCTCCATTTTCTGTCATTATTTTGAACTTTTCAGCACCTTCCTAGACTGGGTTTTACGATACGAAACTGGTAGCAATTCAACGATTCACTACCTCGACGATTTTTTGTTCGTCGGTCCCAGGGACTCCAGGCTCTGCTCCTTTCTTCTCCAAAAGTTTAGGTTTTTAGCTTGTAAATTCGGAGTACCACTCTCGCCGGATAAAACAGTCGGCCCTTGTAACGTTCTGCCTTTTCTTGGTATTGAAATAGACACCAATGCAATGGTGTTTCGTCTACCAGCCGATAAACTGCAAAAAACCCTGCAAATGGTTAAAAACTTCCATGAAGCAAAAAAAGTCACCCTACAGCAGATGCAGTCCCTGCTAGGATTGCTCAACTTTGCCTGTCGTGTAATGCCGGTGGGCAGAGTTTTTTCACGCCGACTATCACTAGCAACCAAGGGCATAGCCCAGCCGAGCCACAGAGTTAGACTAAACCGCTCCCTGAAGGCTGACTTGCTGGTCTGGAGGACATTCCTGGAGTCCTACAATGGGCATACATGCGTTATGACACGGGAGACGCCAAGCAAAGACTTAGGCCTAGTGGTTGGTGGAAATATTACGGATGGTTTCGCGGCAATCTACAAGGACCAGTGGTGCAAAGGCCAATGGCCTAAACTATGGACCACGGCTGCATGGGGCCATGACCCATCACTGATGGAAATTTTGGCAATAGTAACATCAGTCGAGCTATGGGGTGCCCAATTGGAAAATACGAACATCAGATTTATAACCAAACAGCTGAGAACAGCAAAAGCCCTAAACAGCATGTCCTCTTCTTCACAGCCAGTGCTCGCGCTGTTGCGCCGCCTAGCACTACTATGCCTGAAGCACAACATCTTGTGCCGGGCCAGATTTGCGGCGACTGTAGATGATAAAATTGTTAACTCTTTGTTATCTTCCGATTGGCAGGCATTCAAACTCTTCCTCCCCAGAGCACAAACATCGGGCCTACAATGTCCTCCTTCCCTCTTGGACATGGTGGCCAATCACTGATGCCCTTGATCCGCACTTCAGTGACACCGGCGACGTGGCAGGTTTACGGTAAGGCGTGGGAGGAGTGGTGCTCGCTAACGCAAGGAAGACCAGTCGATAGGTGCGACCGGGCGAGATGCGACGTGCTAGTAGAACTCTTAGAACGGCTCAGGGGGACATCAGCGCAATGTCATTTATCGGGAATAGCCTTCTTCTTTCAGCTGCTAGGGTGGGTGGACGTAACCAAATATTTTTTCATAAAACAAGCCGTTAAAGGCTGGAGAAGGCTTCAACCTAGCCAGGAATGCCGTCGCCCAGTTTCCTTAAGGCTACTGGACAACATAATTGCAATATCTTCATCAGTGTGCAAGTCACAATACGAGGCAACGCTGATATCTGCAGCGTTTGCAATCGCCTTCTTCGGGGCGCTTCGCATCAGCGAATTAGTGCCGCAGTCAAAAACAGCATCAGTAGGCGGTTTAATCAACGAAGACCTCGTCATATGCAGCGAAGCTCTGCGCATTAGAGTACAGAGGTCCAAATGCGACCCCACAGGGAGGGGGACATGGGTAGTGGTCAAGGCGTCAGACGGCCCTATATGCCCCGTAAAAATAGTTAAACACTATGCGGTAGTAAGACATCCGGGTAGATTTTTTCTTTCACACACCGACGGGTCCCCGCTTACAAAATATCAGTTTCAAGTGATTTTTAAACAGTGCCTAGAGGCAGTCGGCGTGGCCCCAAAAGAATATGGGACACATTCCTTCCGAGTAGGGGCGGCTACTGAAGCAGCTAGAGCGGGGGTATCGGAAGTTGAGGTGCAGAGAATGGGCCGCTGGAAATCCGCATGCTTCGCAAGATACATAAGACCAGACCTGCTTTAACACTTTTTGTCTCTTACAGGCAGCTGTAGGCCCACAGTCTGGGTAGTGGGGCATTCTTTTGTCTACTGGGCATGCAAAAGGGCCAAACTAAAGCCGGGTGGAATCAATTTTTGGCTTCCCGAATCTGGAAGACAACTGGAGAGGCATCCGTGGGCTCCAGTGGCGTCAGATCTTCCCGGAGATGGTCGACATCGCTAAGAGGGCCAAGGGGCCGGTGGTTCTGGTCCTACATGCTGGTGGCAATGATTTGGGCAAGCGGAAAGGGGCCGAGCTGTACACAGTAATGTCAACAGATATCGAACGGTTTGTCTGTTTACTACCGGATATGGTGGTGGTGTGGTCTGAGATAATACCTCGAGCGGTCTGGCACGGAGCCAAGGATGTGAAAGCCATCGAAAACTCAAGAAAAAGGATTAACACAAAGATGTCGACGTTTGTGAGAGAAAATTACGGCATTGTGGTTCGCCACCAAGAACTAGCAGGGAACAATTTGGCTTTACTAAGACCGGATGGCATCCACCTCACGGAAGTCGGGCTCGACATATTCTTAGAGGGTTTGCAGGATGGTGTTGAACAGGCTCTAATGTTGTTGTGTGGGGGTCGGAGTCCTGTGTAGGTCATACACATGATCCTCCGTGGCGGTAGGGGGGGGGGGCAAAGGTTCATAACCTCTCATCGGCTTGCTGGCCCAGCGGTCGTCGGCTGGGGCCTTCAGCAATGAGTCCGTTGCGAAATGTAATTGCCCTTCTCTACTTTGCAAAATAAACTGTGACCGACCTGTTCAACCCATCCAGGCTTGTCGGTATCTTTTATTACGGAGTGGTGGGACGGGGGAAGGCACGGTTTACGACACACGGGTCTCTGCAGTCTGTTTTTTTTCAGTCAAGATGGGGTGCAGAGTGTACTGTAATGTGAAAAAATGAACTTTTTTGAATTTACCAAATGGCTGCAATGAAACAAAGAATGAAAAATTTAAAGGGAAATACTGAATACTTTCTGTACCCACAGAACTATATATACAGTAGTCTCACGGTCATAGGAGACACCACAAGTGCTGAATATATATCACATTGAGACTACTGCATATACATTACACTGTGTTCCAAATTATTATGCAAATTGGATTTAAGTGTCATAAAGATTTAATTGTTTTGTTTTTCAAATAAACTTGTGGATGGTATTGTGTCTCAGGGCTCAATGGATCACTGAAATCAATCTTAAACACATGTGATAATTGGTTTTCCAGGTGATTCTAATTAAAGGAAAACTACTTAAAAATGATGTTCCACATTATTATGCAGGCCACAGGTTTCAAACAATATGAGAAATAAAAAGTATCTCTCTGCTGCTGAAAAGCGTTAAATAGTGCAATGCATTGGACAAAGTATGAAAAAATTAGATATTTCACAAAAACTTAAGAGTGATCATCATACTGTGAAGAGATTTGTAACTGAAGCAGAGCACAGACAGAGTTCATGCAGATAAAGGCATAATGAGGAAGGTTTTTGCCAGACAAATTCATTGGATTAAGAGAGCAGCTGCCAAAATACCATTACAAAGCAGCAATCAGTTATTTGAAGCTGCTGATGCCTCTGGAATGCCTCGAACCTCAAAGTGTAGGATCAAGGTCTAGGATCCTTGCTGTGGTGCATAAACCTACTATTCGGCCACCCCTAAACAGAGTTCATAAGCAGAAACGGTTGCAGTGGGCCCAGACATACATGAAGACTAATTTTCAAACAGACTTGTTTACTGCTGAGTGTCGAGCAACTCTGAATGGTCCAGATGGATGGAGTAGTGGATGGTTGGTGGATGGCCACCATGTCCCAACAAGGCTGCGACGTCAGCAAGGAGGTGGAGAAGTCATGTTTTGGGCCGGAATCATGGGGAAACATCTAGTAGGGCCCTTTAACCCCTTCACCCCCAAGGGTGGTTTGCACGTTAATGACCGGGCCAATTTTTGTAATTCTGACTACTGTCTCTTTATGAGGTTATAACTCTGGAACGGATCTTGGCGATTCTGACATTGTTTTCTCGAGACATATTTTACTTCATGATAGTGGTAAAATTTCTTCGATATAACTTGCGTTTATTTGTGAAAAAAACGAATATTTGGCGAAAATTTTGAAAATTTTGCAATTTTCCAACTTTTATTTTTTATGCCCTTAAATCACAGACATATGTCACACAAAATACTTAATAAGTAACATTTCCCACATGTCTACTTTACATCAGCACAATTTTGGAACCAAATTTTTTTTTTGTGACGGAGTTATAAGGGTTAAAAGTTGACCAGCAATTTCTCATTTTTACAACACCATTTTTTTTTAGGGACCACATCTCATTTGAAGTCATTTTGAGGGGTCTATATGATAGAAAATACCCAAGTGTGACACCATTCTAAAAACTGCACCCCTCAAGGTACTGAAAACCACTTTCAAGAAGTATATTAACCCTTCAGGTGTTTCACAGGAATTTTTGGAATGTTTAAATAAAAATGAACATTTAACTTTTTTTCACACAAAATTTATTTCAGCTCCAATTTGTTTTATTTTACCAAGGGTAACAGGAGAAAATAGACCCCAAAATTTGTTGTACAATTTGTCCTGAGTACGCTGATACCCCATACGTGGGGGTAAACCACTGTTTGGGCGCATGGCAGAGCTCGGAAGGGATGGAGCGCCATTTGACTTTTCAATGCAAAATTGACTGGAATTGCATGTTGCGTTTGGAGAGCCCCTGATGTGCCTAAACATTGAAACCCCCCACAAGTGACACCATTTTGGAAAGTAGACCCCCTAAGGATCTTATCTAGATGTGTTTTTAGAACTTTGAACCCCCAAGTGTTTCACTACAGTTTATAACGCAGAGCCATGAAAATAAAAATTCTTTTTTTTTTCACAAAAATGATTTTTTAACCCCCAGTTTTGTATTTTTACAAGGGTATAAGGATAAATTGGACCCCAAAAGTTGTTGTCCAATTTGTCCTGAGTACGCTGATACTCCATATGTGGGGGGGAACCACTGTTTGGGCGCATGACAGAGCTCGGAAGGGAAGGAGCGCCATTTGGAATGCAGACTTAAATGGATTGGTCTGCAGGCGTCACGTTGCATTTGCAGAGCCCCTGATGTACCCAAACAGTACAAACCCCCCACAAGTGACCCCATATCGGAAACTAGACCCCCCAAGGAACTTATCTAGATGTGTTGTGAGAACTTTGAACCCCCAAGTGTCTCACTACAGTTTACAACGCAGAGCCGTGAAAATAAAAAAATCTTTTTTTCCCACAAAACTTATTTTTTGGCCCCCAGTTTTGTATTTTCCCAAGGGTAGCAGGAGAAATTGGACCCCAACAGATGATGTCCAATTTGTCCTGAGTACGCTGATACCCCATATGTTGGGGTAAACCCCTGTTTGGGCACACGGGAGAGCTCTGAAGGGAAGGAGCACTGTTTTCCTTTTTCAACGCAGAATTGGCTGGAATTCAGATCGGATGCCATGTCCCGTTTGGAGAGCCCCTGATGTGCCTAAACAGTGGAAACCCCCCAATTATAACTGAAACCCTAATCCAAACACACCCCTTACCCTAATCCCAACAGTAACCCTAACCACTCCTCTAACCCAGACACACCCAACCCTATTCCCAACCGTAAATGTAATCCAAACCCTAACCCTATCTTTAGCCCCAACCCTAACTGTAGCCCCAACCCTAACTGTAGCCCCAACCCTAGCCCCAACCCTAGCCCTAGCCCTAACCCTAGCAATAACCCTAGCCCTATCACTAGCCGTAACACTAGCCCTAACCCTAGCCCTAACCCTAGCCCCAACCCTAGCCCTAACCCTAGCCCTAACCCTAACCCTAGCCCCAACCCTAGCCCTAACCCTAGCCCCAACCCTAGCCCTAACCCTAGCCCTAACCCTAGCCCTAACCCTAGCCCTAACCCTAACCCTAGCCCTAACTCTAGTCCTAACTCTAGCCCTAACCCTAACCCTAACCCTAATGGGAAAATGGAAATAAATACATTTTTTAATTTTTTTATTTTTCCCTAACTAAGGGGGTGATGAAGGGGGGTTTGATTTACTTTTATAGCGGGTTTTTTAGCGGGTTTTTATGATTGGCAGCCGTCACACACTGAAAGACGCTTTTCATTGCAAAAAATATTTTTTGCGTTAACTTAACACATTTTGAGAGCTGTAATTTTTCCATATTTGAGTCCACAGAGTCATGTGAGATCTTCTTTTTTGCGGGACGAGTTGACATTTTTATTGGTAACATTTTCGGACACGTGACATTTTTTGATCGCTTTTTATTCCGATTTTTGTGAGGCAGAGTGATCAAAAACCAGCTATTCATGAATTTCTTTTGGGGGAGGCGTTTATACCGTTCCGCGTTTGGTAAAATTGATAAAGCAGTTTTATTCGTCGGGTCAGTACGATTACAGCGATATCTCATTTATATCATTTTTTTTATGTTTTGGCGCTTTTATACGATAAAAACTATTTTATAGAAAAAATAATTATTTTGGTATCGCTTTATTCTCAGGACTATAACTTTTTTATTTTTTGCTGATGATGCTGTATGGCGGCTCGTTTTTTGCCAGACAAGATGACGTTTTCAGCGGTTCCATGGTTATTTATATCAGTCTTTTTGATCGCGTGTTATTCCACTTTTTGTTCGGCGGTATGATAATAAAGCGTTGTTTTTTGCCTCGTTTTTTTTTTTTTTCTTACGGTGTTTACTGAAGGGGTTATCTAGTGGGGCAGTTTTATAGGTTGGGTTGTTACGGACGCGGCGATACTAAATATGTGTACTTTTATTGTTTTTTTATTTTATTTAGCTAAAGAAATGTATTTATGGGAATAATATATATTTTTTTTTCTTTATTTAGGATATTTTTTTATTTTTTTTTTACACACGTGGGGAATTTTTTTTTAACTTTTTTACTTTGTCCCAGGGGGGGACATTACAGATCATTGATCTGACAGTGTGCACAGCACTCTGTCAGATCGACGATCTGCTGTGCAGGGCTGCAGGCTTACCAAGCTTCTGCTCTGAGCAGGCGCTCGGTAAGCCACCTCCCTCCCTGCAGGACCCGGATGCCGCGGCCATCTTGGATCCGGGACCTGCGGCGAGGAGGGAGGTAGGAGACCCTCGGAGCAACGCGATCACATCGCGTTGCTCCGGGGGTCTCAGGGAAGCCCGCAGGGAGCCCCCTCCCTGCGCGATGCTTCCCTATACCGCCGGTACACCACGATCATGTTTGATCGCGGTGTGCCGGGGGTTAATGTGCCAGGGGCGGTCCGTGACCGCTCCTGGCACATAGTGACGGATGTCAGCTGCGATATGCAGCTGACACCCGGCCGCGATCGGCTTCGCTCCCCCCGTGAGCGCGGCCGATCGCGTATGACATACTATCCCGTCGGTGGTCATACGGGCCCACCCCACCTCGACGGGATAGTACGTCAGATGTCAGAAAGGGGTTAAGTTTCCTGAAGGTGTGAAAATGACCTCTGCAAAGTAAATAGTGTTTCTGACTGACAACTTTCTTCCATGGTCTAAAAAGCAGAAAAGTGCTTCAGGAACAAAATCATCTTCATGCATGACAATGCCCCATCTCATGCTGCAAAGAATCCCTCTGAGTCATTGGCTGCTATGGGCATAAAAGGAGATAAACTCATGGTGTGGCCACCATCTTCCCCTGACCTCAAACCTATAGAGAACCTTTGGAGTATCATCAAGCAAAAGATCTATGAGGGTGGGAGGCAGTTCACATCAAAAAAGCAGCTCTGGGAGGCTATTCTGACTTCATGCAAAGAAATACAAGCAGAAATTCTCCAAAAACTCACAAGTTCAATGGATGCAAGAATTGTGAAGGTGATATCAAAGAAGGGTCCTATGGTAACATGTAACTTGGCCTGTTAGGATGTTTTGGAGTTAAATAACTTTTTTGTTCAGTGAATGTGACCTCTTAATGCTGCAAATTCCACAAATGAGCATTTTCAGTTCTTTAAAACATATCACATGTAAAGCACCATGGAATAAATGGTGCTATATTAATAAAAAATAATATCAAATGTTTACAAATTCTACTGTGCCTAATAATTTGGAACAGTGCATTTTGAGTTTTTATTCATTTTGGAAATTAAACTATTATCATTGGGAGGTTTCTTCAATAAAATTTGATGTATACTCTAACGGGTGATGACTTTTATTAGACTGACTGTCATTTGCACCGACCATTTAGGAAAATCCGAGAAAAATATCATTTGTATAATAATTTGGAACATGGTGTATATAGGTAATACTGCAACTGCTGTGTATTGTCAAAGTATCACCTATATAATGTATATACAGCAGTATCACCTATATAATGCATAAACAGTAGCCTCAATGCGATATATATTCAGCACTTGCGGTGTCTCCTATACGATATTTATGTGTGTCTCCTATGTGATGTATGCAACATAATATAGTATAACACTGTCTTAATTATAATGTAGAGTTGTGTGTATATATACTGTAGTGTAGAGCTGTTCATATAGTAGAGTGCTGTGTATAGTATGGAATCCACACTATATACACTGGCACATCTCTACACTATATAGTATATATACAGCTCCACTCTATATTCCTTACCACAGTATATAGTGTGGAGCTGTGTACATTGTGTATTCTCCTCATGTCCTGTATACATGGTGTAAATATAAGTATTAATTGTGGAAAGTGGCGGACTCTTTATTAGCCCATGTGACAATGTTTCAGATCCATAACAGATCATTTCTCTGCTATGGAATTGAAATATTTCCACATGAGCTAATAAAGACTCCTCCACTTTTCTCTTATTTAATCGGTGTGCTGAGTATTTTATTTTTATAAATCTCTTTGATTTAATCGTGTGTGTCCTAAAAGCATTTCACCCACTGGCTAATATTTGGTGGTGCTCAGTTATGACACATACATTCAAGGCTAACATCACCACCGCATGTGGGCAAGTGCCCGGGTCCACAAGCTGTCGGGGACATGGCATGCCATGGGGCTCTTAAGTAGTGAGGCCCCAATACCAGCGCCGAAACAGTTGAAAACAATGATGAGTGAGGGAGCCATCCGCTGATGCTCCTTCTCACATTATTCCCCCTCTGCGTCTAAGCTCTGTGATGTCTTAGCGCATAGGGCGAAATGACATCACTACAGTGCATCCTCTGTGCCAAGCAGTGTGGAGGATCAGAATACACTGAGGAGACCAGAGCAGTGGGGAACAAGGAGAAGTATTATATGGGGCCCATTATACTGTATGAAGTAATATATGGGGTCCATTATACTGCATGAAGTAATATATGGGACCCATTATACTGTATGGAGCATTATATGGGGTCCATTATACTGTATGGAGCATTTGGATTTCTGGATCACGGAGTGAATTACCTATATGATGGACTACTTGCTAGAGATGGGGTGCACCTTACGAAGACTGGAAAACATGTATTTGGAAGTCGCCTTGCTACACTCATCAGGAGAGCTTTAAACTAGATCAATGTGGGAAGGGAAGCAAAAGGCCAGAAAAAGCCATACACCTGATAACTACTATTGAGAACTCTGCTATTAGAAGTGGAAGGGAAGAACAAAGATAAAAAAATCTAAATAATAAAAATATTGGAGAAAGAGAAACCAATCGCAAACTAAAATGTTTCTATACGAATGCACAAAGCATGGGCAACAAACAAGGAGAATTGGAACTACTAATGCAGGAAAAGAAATATGATGTCTTTGGAATCACTGAAACTTGGTGGGATGATACACATTATTGGAATACAAGGCTAGAAGGATACAACTTATTTGTAAGATACAGACTTGATAAACGAGGAGGAGGTGTCGCATTGTATGTTAGAAAAGCGTATATCTGCACAGAGATTGAAGCTTCAGAAACTAGGAGTTCTGTGGAAACTGGGTAAGAATACAAGGAGAGAACAACAGAAAGGACACCATTGTAGGCATTTACTACAGGCCGCCTGTGCAAGCTGAAGATATGGATGAACTCTAATTGTGCATCAAATTATTATTATTATTATTATTATTATTATTATTATCAAATGGCCAGATTCTCCAAAAAATATGACAGAGTGGTCATGGGAGATTTTAACTGTCCAGACATTTGTTGGGAATCTCTCTCAGACAAAACTCAGCAGCAAAAGGGGCAAATGCAATTCTGGGATGTATTAACAGAAGCATACAGTCTAGATCACGCGAAGTCATTATTGCCCTCTACTCCTCTTGCTCACCTGGAATACTGTGTCCAGTTTTGGGCACCACATTTTAAAAAAGACAGCAACAAACTGGAGTAAGTTCAGAGAAGAGCGACCAGAATGGTGACCTATGAGGAACGGTTACAGGATTTGGGAATGTTTAGCTTGCAAAAAAGAAGACTGAGGAGACTTAATGGCTGTCTACAAATATCTCAAGGCCTGTCACATTGTAGAAGGATCATCTTTATTCTCATTTTCACAAGGAAAGACTAGAAGCAATGGGATGAAACTGAATGGGAGGAGACACAGATTAGATATTAGAAAAAACTTTTTGACAGTTATGGTGATCAATGAGTGGAACAGGCTGCCACAAGACGTGGTGAGTTCTCCTTCCATGGAAGTTTTCAAACAGAGGCTGGACAGATATCTGTCTGGGATGATTTAGTGAATCCTGCTTTGATCGGGGGGTTGGACATGATGACCTTGGAGGTCCCTTCCAACTCTAACATTCTATGATTCTATGATTCTATTATATGGGGCCCATTATACTGTATGGAGCATTATATGGGGCCCATAATACTGTATGAAGTAATATATGGGACCCATAATTCTGTATGGAGTATTATGGAAAAACAAAAAACTTCTCATTGCAGTGGAATCCAATGGCCTTATGCATTTCAAACCAACTGGTTCTTAATCATAGTCCTGATTTGAAACGTGTAAGGCCATGAGTTTCCCAGTTTACTTTCCTTTTTCCTAAATTAATGGGTTTATGCCATAATTTTAACCATGATATACAATAAAGATTTTTGTTTTTAAATAATTTTTCACCCATGGATCTGCTGCTGCATACCCTTCCTTCTTTGTATGTAGCATTATGTGGGCTCATTATACTGTATGGAGGAATATGAGGGCCCATTGTACTGTATGGAGCAATATATGGGGCCAGTATACAGTATGGAGAATTATGTGGTGCCCATAATACTGTATGGAGGACTATATGGTGCCCATAATACTGTATGGATGACTATGTGGTGCCCATAATACTGTATGGAGGATTATGTGGTGCCCATAATACTGTATGGAGGACTATATGGTGTCCATAATACTGTATAGAGGACTATATGGTGCCCATAATATTGTAAAGAGGACTATGTGGTACCATTAACACTGTATGAGGGACTATGTGGTGCCCATAACACTGTATGGAGGACTATGTGGCGCCCATAATTTTGAACAGAGGACTACAGTATGTGGTGCCCATAATACTGTATGGAGGACTATGTGGTGCCCATAATACTGTATGGAGGACTACAGTATGTGGTGCCCATAATACTGTATGGATGGTTATCCAAATTGAGAAATTCTCCTCTATCTTCTGGATAGGGGATGACTTTCTGTTTGTTGTGGATCTGACTGCTGGGACCCCCATGATCCTGGGTAACATAGCTTTGAAGAGCCACATGTAAATGGAGCTGTGGTCAATCATACACACTGTGGCGCCATTCAAATGTGGCTCTTCAAATAACTCCTTTAAGAGAGAGTTGATGGGACAACAAAGTATAGCAAAAATTCACTGATCAGGGCTGATGAGTCTTATAGTATGTGGGCTGGTGGGGTTTGTGTGGCAGGGCTGCATTTTTGTCCCAGTCCAGCCCTGCTTACACTGCCAGTTATTTAGTTCATCTAGACCTGGTCCACATCCCTGCTCTTTGCTCCTGTGTTGCTATTTTGATTTTTCGATTTTCTGACCTCAGATTGTATTTTGACCACCTACTATCTTTCCAATATTGTCCCTTATCTGACTAATTGATAATGAATAGAAATGGGCTAACCAAACAGTAGCTAACCAATTGGGGGTCCATACCGAACACCTACTGTTTGGGCACAGACCCAGAACACAAAGTTCTCCAGGAAGTCTGTTACTGTTCGGTTTTTGACCCCCCAAACATCAGATGTTTCCCAAGCTGTCATCTGCATGACAGAGCAAGAAACACTGATGGCTCTAATCAGCAGTAAGATTATTACTACAGGTGAGACCCCTGCAGTTCCCACGGTGTCAGATGACAGCGTGAGCCCACAGCTGTCACCGAAGGTAAAAAGTTTACCTCCGGTCTCAGCTGTCGGCTCAGGGGAGTGCTACTCCCATCAACCTACACCTGCTGTCGCTGATAACAGCTAGAGCAGGCACCGACTGATGGGAGTATTTATCAGGCAGCACCTGTGCCATAAATTAATGCTAAAAAATTACCGTATTTTTCGGACTATAAGACGCACCGGACTATAAGGCGCACCCAGGTTTTAGAGGTGGAAAATATGGAAAAAAAAATTTGAAGCAAAAAAATGTGGTAAAATATTTGATAACATAAATAACATACTATTATATGTGGTGTTATTATATATAATGGTATGTTATTATGTTGGAGGCTGCGGGACCAGTGTGGTGTCTGTGAAGTACTATATGAAGATGCTGGAGGGTGAGTATAAGAATGGGGGCACAGGGCTTATATTGAAAGCACCACTCCAGCACTGCAAAATAACACTGGAGTGCTGCTTTAAAAGCCCATGGGAGAACTATAACTCCCAGCATGTCCTGCAGATCCTATGACATGCTGGGAGTTATAGTTCACTAAAGGAGTGGCAGAGTGCTTTATTGTGTTTTGGAAAGACTAACCTCTTAATTGTGGCAGCCAGCCAGCCACTGTGGTGAGGTAAAAGCGTCACATGACTGCACACACAGAGCCCTCCCTCTTGTTGCCTTTCCACAGGACAGGTAATGGAAGCCAGCAGATTCTAGTGTTGGAGCCTGAAGGACCTGTGATGATGTCAAGAAGAGGGAGGGCTCTGTGCTGCCATGTGATGCTCCAGCCCGCCCACTTCTGACATCCTTGTGCACCACAGACAGCTCAGTGTCCAGCCCAGGCAGGTATGCAGCGATCTCATCTCCCCTGGCCCCTGCTGCTGCTGCCTCCTCCTCCCCCGGACACACAGATCTCCCCAGCTGCTGCAGGAATCAGCGCTGAGGAAACCATGTGTGTCCCTGCTTAAGTGCAGTATTCATTTGCTGCTCCCGGCTCACCGCTCAGCTGATAGGTGGGCGGGGAGTAGCTAATGAATATTCACTGCACTTAATCATCGGGACCACATGGTTTCCCCAGCGCTGATTCCCGGCAGTGGGGACATTTTTCTGCCTCCTGAAGTGGGATATCAGCGCGATCCCACTCGCTGCTGCCCCCCTCCCCACATGCTACATCCCTACCATAAGACGCACCCACACTTTCCTCCTAAATTTGGAGGAAAAAAAGTGCATCTTATGGTCAGAAAAATACGGTACTTGGGTTCTTCTCTAATTTTGATAACCATCATTGCTAAACTGACAGCTGCGGGCTGCAACCCTCAGCTGTCAGCTTTATCATGGCTAGTTATCAAGAATAGAGGGGTCCCCACACTGTTTTTTTAAATTATTAAAATAAATAATTTTAAAAAACGGAGTGGGGTCCCCCCTATTTTTGACAACCAGCCAAGCCAAAGTAAACAGCGGGGGCTAGTATTCTAAGGCTGGTAAAAGGCCATGGATACTGCACCCCCAGCCTAAAAACAGCAGCCCGCAGCCACCCAGAAATGGCGCATCTCTTAGTTGACCCAATTCTGGCGCTTTGCCCAACTCCTCCCACTTGCCCTGTGGCGGTGACATGTTGGGTTCATATTTGTGGGGTTGATGTCACCTTTATATTGTCAGGTGACATCAAGCCCAAGGCTTAGTAATGTAGAGACGTCAATAAGACACCTATCTATTACTAATCCTATAGTTATATTGTAAATAAAAACAGTCTGAATAAAGTCTTTTATTTGAAGTCAAAATACACAGCAATTTTTCAAATTTATTTAAAGATAAAAAATTAAGTTATACTCTCTTAACGACCAGCCATTCCGTTGAAGCCCAGGTCTCCTGTAAAAAAAACAAAAATAAAAGTCAGATTTTCAGTTTAGTCTAAAGACTTGCATGATTTCCACCTGCAGCACCTGAGCCATATATTCCATCTTTCATTGCCATAATTGAGTAGTTACTAATAGAGATGAGCAAATTGATTGAATGCAAATTGAATTTTGCCTGAATCCAAAGTTTTGTGATTTGCTTTATCGAGTTCCAGAGGATCTGTAAAGAGTGAAAAATTACTGTATATATGGCCACCTATCTCTTTGCTGCAGCCCCATTCAGTCTTTGTACAGCATACACTGGTGTATTCTTTAGTTCAGAACCTTGACCTCCCATTTTGTTTTGGCTTCTTCACTCTGTGCCAGGGCTTCTGTTGCTGGGTAGACCTCTGATGTCATGATGCCATGCTAACCAATCTTTGGGCATTACACGTGTCGCTGTGACATCAGAGTGTTACTTGGCACCTGAAGTTTCAGGTAATGGTAAAATGCTGAAAAAGGATGTAGCTCACAGTTCTTAACAAAAAATGAGCCAGAGGGAGCTTTTCATAATACTCAGATGGGGTGACTGCGGTGGTATGACTGGTAGGTGGCGACGTGAGGAGCATATTTTCTACCCTATGTTTATTTGCTCTAGTTCCAGAGAGATACCAGAAGATTTTACACATTAGATTCACTTAAAATAACTTCTATGTGAATAGAATTTTTCCAGCCAAATTTGTGTAAACTGCCAAATTTGCATCGACCAGTTTACCTTCATTAATAGATTCTTGGAGTGCATCTTTCCAGCTCCTAGCTCTTGTCGGAGAAACTCTCAGATTAATTCTTGCAGCATCAGCTAGTAGATAAAAGAACAGAGGATCAATTTTCTGCCTGAGATCAGAGATCTTAGATTTCTTCTGATACGACAACACAATGATATGAGCAGCCCCTCTGGAAAATGTCTGCTAGGAATGGGCAGCCCCATAATGACAGCTTCATTACCCCATTGACAAGCCATTTGTCGTCCATTTGACTGATTTCTTGTCTTCTCTTCATTTCTTCCTTTTATTGAATTTCCAACTTTCTTGAAGGTCATATATATAATCGAGATGACGATGGGAACAATATGAATAACTGTAAGGAGAGCTTTAAAGAAAATGTGGTCATTATACATTTAGAAGACTTGTCAACTTTTTATTTACACCATGTCCTTCAAGGTCAAAATATATAGCGTACAGTACATGCATAACTTTTCCAAGCTGTCTGGGAAAAAAAAAATCGATCTTATTTTTTTAAATTTTTTATTTAAGACCTTATTATAAAGGAGTACTACCTTAACTGGGTTAGATTGACTCTCCATTGGTTTCAAGGTGAATTGTGTAATGCCGCAATTCCCCTGTGGTGGTGTAGTAGAGTCCCTTTTCCTGAAGACTGTCATATCACATACAAATGTATCAACTCAATTAATAAGGATTCCAATTTTTTACAATACAAATAAAATATTTTATTGAAACTCATTAACAAACCCTCAATATGCTGCAATGCACATCATGACCCCAAGGTGGCAGCATATAGACACATAAATATCCCCTGAAAGAGTATCACATAATTAATATATATATATATTTTTTATTTTGTCAAAGTTCGTAATGTTGCTCCATTCATCTTGGGAAAGGTTTATTCAGGAGGAAAGGACACATCTGTACATCCTCTACACTGCCTGTAACATCAATGATGTAAGAGTTTATGTGACTGCAATATGTTTGCTCCCAAATAAGTATATAAAGATGCAATGCAAAACAAACAGTTAACATTTATTCATAATAGTAATAAAAAAATAGATTTATTACAATGGTCACTTTTCTTGTTTCTACGAACTGCATAAATCAATAGTGCTAGTGTATATAAGAAATTTTGTGATGCACTTTATCAGACAAATATGCTTCTTGGTCCACTTATAAGCCACTTCTCTTTTCTCTGTCTCCTGAACTCAACATCAACTCTAAAAAGCTGCTAAAATCTGTCTTGGTCAAAACAGACCTGCCAACTCATTGAGTGATCAGATTACATCTGTCTATTAAAGTCTTTCGAGAGAAAAAAAGGAGAAGCAGAGTGAAAGAGAGGCACAGCCATACACAGACTCCTTCTGCTGCTTTCTAGTAAGTGTTTACTCTCACTCCCAATGCTGGATTCGCAACTGCACTGCTCAGTACTGCTGCATAATGACTGTGGCTACCTCTGAACATGTGCTACATAGAGACAAGAGAGCAGCGAACCCTCATATTTGTGTGCGCTGTGTATGGGAGATATCATATTGGCTAGTCTACTCCCACTAGCTCAGAGACAACTGAAAATTAGAGAGAGTCTGCAGAGGGAAAAATTGGTGAAAAATGCAGGATACAAGTCATGTAAAGGCCAGAAATAGAGTTGTTCCTCCTGTACACAGCTTACTCTAAAAAGTCATCTGTAATCATAGAGATACTTTGGGACGGTCTTCATCTGTTTCCTCTACCACTCTCTAATTTCTCAAAGGAGTATACATAAAATATCTGTCACAAGGGTGTCACGTGCCCTGAAAGACCTGGAGTTAGACGGTCACATTGGGTAATTGCAGGTCTTCTTTAGAGATGGTGTGATTTGTGTCCCATATTAAAGGGAATCTGTCACCCCCAAAATCGCTGGTGAGGTAACCTCACCGGCATCAGGGGCTTATCTACAGCATTCTGTAATGCTGTAGATAAGCCGCCGATGTTACCTGAAAGAGGAGAAAAAGACGTTAGATTATACTCACCCAGGGGCGGTCCCGCTGCGGTCCGGTCGGATGGGTGTCTCCGGTCCGCTCCGGCGCCTCCCATCTTCGTTCCATGACGTCCTCTTCGGGTCTTTACGCCGCAGCTCCGGCGCAGGCGTATTTTGTCTGCCCTGTTGAGGGCAGAGCAAAGTACTGCAGTGCGCAGGCGCCGGGCCTCTCTGACCTTTCCGGTGCCTGCGCACTGCAGTACTTTGCTCTGCCCTCAACAGGGCAGACAAAGTACGCCTGCGCCGGAGCCGCGGCGTAAAGACCCGAAGAGGACGTCATGGAACGAAGATGGGAGGCGCCGGAGCGGACCGGAGACACCCATCCGACCAGACCTCAGCGGGACCGCCCCTGGGTGAGTATAATCTAACGTCTTTTTCTCCTCTTTCAGGTAACATCGGCGGCTTATCTACAGCATTACAGAATGCTGTAGATAAGCCCCTGATGCCGGTGAGCTTACCTCACCAGCGAATTTGGGGGTGACAGGTTCCCTTTAAATGGATTTAGTTTCTTCTCGTGCTGAAGAGGTTAATGACTTTTTCTATGCTGGTCAGAAATATGCAGCCCCATTTCATCTGCTTCTGATCTGATCATTACCTTTTCCTATAAAAACTGGTGAAAGATTTGTCTTCCTGTGCAGTGTGCTAAAGCTAAGTGTTTGGTGTACAGTTGTTGCATTAGTGTTCTGTGGTTCGCTGTAATATGTGTGTTTGTCTCTTGTCCCTGTTCCCTTTAAGTTTATTCCTCCCTGTCCCTATCCTCCTCCCTATTGTTGGTTAGTGCTTTTGTATGAGAGAGGTTTTCTGTTATCCCTGTTTTGTCTTTGCTTCTTGTTTATATTAAATTTCTGTGCCATGCCTCATGGGGTGCGAGAAGGGACAAACCAGGGTTTAACAGGAGCATAGTAAGGTCAGAGATTTTGGTCTCTCTACCTTCAAGAGTACCCCATGTGAGGCAGTGACTCGTGTCACAGGTAGGGGTCGCTGTGTGTTCTCCCCAGGTTGTGCATGGAGACGGATGATGTCCATAGGTGTGCATGGCAGTCACAGATTTCTGGTCTGGGTTTTCCATGTGGCTGAAAGCCACAGGTTTGTTTGTTAAAAACCCTGCAGTAAGGGGTATGGGTGTTTCAGGTGTCAGGTGCAACATCAGTGTCAGACTGATGTGTGCTGTTGGGAAGAGCAGAGGTCTGCAGAGTGCTGGCTGTGTGTGTGAAGCAGCACAGGCCAGCAGAGCCAGCAGCTATGGCAGCTGAATAGCCTGGCACCCGCAGCGTACACAGCGATGCAAGTTGTCCATGGTAACTGGTCTCTGATGTGGACAGTCCTGTGCCCGGAGGTGGATGTTCTGTGCCCGAAAGAGTCGGATGTGGATAGTCCTGTGCCCGGAGGGGCCAGAGGTTAATGTCCTGTGCCCAAAAGAGTTGGATGTGCACAGTCCTGTGCCCAGAGGTGTACAGGAGGTGGATGTCCTGTGCCCGAAAGAGGACTGGCATGTGTAACGATTGCAAACAGGTGGATATGGTGCCCAGCTGCTATCCGGAGGATATCCTGGGCTGTGTACAGCTGTGTGAGTAAAGAGTCTGTGATACATTGGTGCAGGACACCCACGGGAACTAGTCAGAGGAGGACTGGCGTGTGTAGTGTCTGCAACATGTGAAGCTGTGTTTGGAGACTGTAATATGGCGTGCTTTCTCCCCATGGATACTGGACAAGGAGAGGTCCGGCGTGTGTCGTGCTATGAAACAGGCACTGGGATGAGATGCAACTGTGTGTATTTAACTTTGATGATGTGTACTATAAAATGCTATGCTGCGGTAGCACCATAACAGTGAAGAGGCAGTGACCCACAAAGTTCAAACACAAAAGTCTCTTTAATGTGTTACTTCACAGATAAAGGTGTGAAGTAACACATTAAAGAGACATTTGTGTTTGAGCTTTGTGGGTCACTGCCTCTTCACTGCCTATGGTGCTACATCCAGTGGCGTAGGAAGGGGGGTGCGGGGGGGGCGGGCCGCCCCGGGCGGCACAATGCCGGGGGCGGCTCCGACCCAGAGAGGAGGAGGAGGAAGAAAAAAAAATTTGAGACACGGGCCCTTTAAATCTTTGGGCGGCGCCGACCACCGCCACGACCAGGGGCCCCCACGATACCAGCGCTGGCATCGGGCCCCCCTTCTAATACTCACCTCTCCTGGTTCCTGCGGCAGCTGCAGCGTCTTCGGCGCGCTCTGACTCTGCGATGTCTCAGGGCAGAGGGTGCGATGTTGTCATCACTGCGCGCTCAGCCTCTCTGTCCTGAGCGTTGCAGAGCCAGAGAGACGCTGAGTGCACGGGACCTGTGCTGGGAACGGGAGAGGTGAGGATTTTCCTTTTTTTTTTTCTTTATGTCTGACTCAGACAGACTGGGGGCAATATGCTGGAGACAGACTGGGGGCAATATGCTGGAGACAGACTGGGGGCAATATGCTGGAGACAGACTGGGGGCAGATTGCTGGAGACAGACTGGGGGCAGATTGCTGGAGACACACTGGGGGCAGATTGCTGGAGACAGACTGGGGGCAGATTGCTGGAGACACACTGGGGGCAGATTGCTTGAGACACACTGGGGGCAGATTGCTTGAGACACACTGGGGGCAGATTGCTGGAGACACACTGGGGGCAGATTGCTGGAGACACACTGGGGGCAGATTGCTGGAGACACACTGGGGGCAGATTGCTGGAGACACACTGGGGGCAGATTGCTGGAGACACACTGGGGGCAGATTGCTGGAGACACACTGGGGGCAGATTGCTGGAGACACACTGGGGGCAGATTGCTGGAGACACACTGGGGGCAGATTGCTTGATACACACTGGGGGCAGATTGCTTGAGACACACTGGGGGCAGATTGCTGGAGACACACTGGGGGCAGATTGCTGGAGACACACTGGGGGCAGATTGCTGGAGACACACTGGGGGCAGATTGCTGGAGACACACTGGGGGCAAATTGCTGGAGACACACTGGGGGCAGATTGCTGGAGACACACTGGGGGCAGATTGCTTGAGACACACTGGGGGCAGATTGCTTGAGACACACTGGGGGCAGATTGCTGGAGACACACTGGGGGCAGATTGCTGGAGACACACTGGGGGCAGATTGCTGGAGACACACTGGGGGCAGATTGCTGGAGACACACTGGGGGCAGATTGCTGGAGACACACTGGGGGCAGATTGCTGGAGACACACTGGGGGCAGATTGCTTGAGACACACTGGGGGCAGATTGCTTGAGACACACTGGGGGCAGATTGCTGGAGACACACTGGGGGCAGATTGCTGGAGACACACTGGGGGCAGATTGCTGGAGACACACTGGGGGCAGATTGCTGGAGACACACTGGGGGCAGATTGCTGGAGACACACTGGGGGCAGATTGCTGGAGACACACTGGGGGCAGATTGCTGGACACACTGGGGGCAATGCTGGACACACTGGGGGCAATGCTGGACACGGGGGCAATGCTGGACACTGGGGCAGATTGCTGGACACACTGGGGGCAATGCTGGACACGGGGGCAGATTGCTGGACACACTGGGGGCAATGCTGGACACTGAGGGAGATTGCTGGACACACTGGGGGCAATGCTGGACACTGGGGCAGATTGCTGGACACACTGGGGGCAATGCTGGACACTGGGGCAGATTGCTGGACACACTGGGGGCAATGCTGGACACACTGGGGGCAATGCTGGACACTGGGGGAGATTGCTGGACACACTGGGGGCAATGCTGGACACACTGGGGGCAATGCTGGACACTGGGGCAGATTGCTGGACACACTGGGGGCAATGCTGGACACTGGGGCAGATTGCTGGACACACTGGGGGCAATGCTGGACACTGGGGCAGATTGCTGGACACACTGGGGGCAATGCTGGACACTGAGGGAGATTGCTGGACACACTGGGGGCAATGCTGGACACTGGGGCAGATTGCTGGACACACTGGGGGCAATGCTGGACACTGGGGCATATTGCTGGACACACTGGGGGCAATGCTGGACACACTGGGGGCAATGCTGGACACTGGGGGAGATTGCTGGACACACTGGGGGCAATGCTGTACACACTGGGGGCAATGCTGGACACTGGGGCATATTGCTGGACACACTGGGGGCAATGCTGAACACTGGGGCAGATTGCTGGACACACTGGGGGCAATGCTGGACACTGGGGCAGATTGCTGAACACACTGGGGGCAATGCTGGACACTGGGGCAGATTGCTGGACACACTGGGGGCAATGCTGGACACTGTGGCAGATTGCTGGACACACTGTGGGCAATGCTGGACACACTGGGGGCAATGCTGGACACTGGGCAGATTGCTGGACACTGGGGCAATGCTGGACACTGCGCCTGTGTGGCCGCCTTGCTTGTGAATCCCAGCCCCGAACTCTGCATAATGCATAACACACTGCTGGGCTGGGATTACCAAGGTGGGTGGCCGCACAGGCGCAGTCTGCAAGCCTGGCTGTGACGTCAGACGCCCACAGCTCTCTGCGCCTGCACCAAACAGCGATACACAGCGCAGGCACCGGATTTCGTGGGTAAACAGTGCTGAGGGGGAAGTGCCTGGCGTTGAGTGACGGCAATGGGGGGGGGGGGGGCAAACTCGGAAACAGCCCCGGGCGGCAAAAGCTCTAGCTACGCCAGTGGCTACATCAGCATTACACCCAGGACAGGGATAGTTAGGGTCCCAGTTCCAGGGACAGTTTGAGACTCTTCTTCCTTTCCAAAGACCATCACAGTGTGACAATATCCTCCTTTAAGGAGATCTAGACATTTTTTTTCTCAGGATTATGCCTTGTGCATAGTTTTCCGGGTTTATACTTCTGAATTTTGTATTTTATTTTTGGCGATTGTGAATCTTTTTCCTTTTTATTAAATATTTTTTAAAAACAAATGAAGCAATTTCATGTTATTAATCATTTTCTATCTGTTGGGGCTTTTGTACATTTTCATAATACTCTAAATACACCATTGCAACAACTACTCCAACAGTAATGCGAGTTGCTGATTTTTGCAGATTTGATAGCAAAGGAACAAAACCTCTGTGTGGAGGAAAATGACTTGCGATTATTTGCAGAATATAAGTCTTGACGAAAATTCAGTTCTCATTCTATTGATTTTAATACCTTCGTCTATGTGTCAGACAATTGGTAAGTCTACACCATGAATGTTTACAGCAGATAATCTCCAATCATTTCACCCCACACTTTCTATTATATGGACTTGGAATTAAAAATAAAAAAGTAACTCAATGAAAAAAAAATAGAGGGTAAAAGAATGAAAACAGAAAGGAATGACTAAATTAAAATATAATCATTATATAAATTAAATATAACACAAATAAATGAATGCAAAATAGATAAAATTATATTCTATATAAAATAATTATAACTTTTTTGTGTTCCTACAAATGTAGTTGTATCTGTTATTGTATGTGTTAGGCCGGGGTCACACTAGAGAGGAATACGGATGAGGGAGAGGCGCAAAAACAACGCATTGCACACGGACCAATGTTTCTCTATGGGGCAGTTTCCATCAGCCGTATATTTCTCGGCCGTATTTTACGGGCTGAGAAAATTGCAGCATGCTGCATTTGTCAGCGTATTGCACAAAAAATCCACCAATGAAAGTCTATGGGGTCGAGAAAAATACGGATTACGCACGGACCATGCGTGTGACTAGCGAGAAATACGCATCGGTGTTCTATAGAAAAGCCGGTAATTCAGCGCGGTGTACAGTAAAATCACACTGACAGGTTAGGTTAGAATAGAATAGATAAAATAAATGTCTACACATAGAATAGGTAGATATATATATATATATATATATATATATATATATACACTCACCGGCCACTTTATTAGGTACACCATGCTAGTAACGGGTCGGACCCCCTTTTGCCTTCAGAACTGCCTCAATTCTTCGTGGCATAGATTCAACAAGGTGCTGGAAGCATTCCTCAGAGATTTTGGTCCATATTGACATGATGGCATCACACAGTTGCCGCAGATTTGTCGGCTGCACATCCCAAAGATGCTCCATACAAGGCAGGATGGATCCATGCTTTCATGTTGTTTACGCCAAATTCTGACCCTACCATCCGAATGTCGCAGCAGAAATCGAGACTCATCAGACCAAGCAACGTTTTTCCAATCTTCTACTGTCCAATTTCGATGAGCTTGTACAAATTGTAGCCTCAGTTTCCTGTTCTTAGCTGAAAGGAGTGGTACCCGGTGTGGTCTTCTGCTGCTGTAGCCCATCTGCCTCAAAGTTCGACGCACTGTGCGTTCAGAGATGCTCTTAGGCCTACCTTGGTTGTAACGGGTGGCGATTTGAGTCACTGTTGCCTTTCTATCAGCTCGAACCAGTCTGCCCATTCTCCTCTGACCTCTGGCATCAACAAGGCATTTCCGCCCACAGAACTGCCGCTCACTGGATTTTTTTTCTTTTTCGGGCCATTCTCTGTAAACCCTAGAGATGGTTGTGCGTGAAAATCCCAGTAGATCAGCAGTTTCTGAAATACTCAGACCAGCCCTTCTGGCACCAACAACCATGCCACGTTCAAAGGCACTCAAATCACCTTTCTTCCCCATACTGATGCTCGGTTTGAACTGCAGGAGATTGTCTTGACCATGTCTACATGCCTAAATGCACTGAGTTGCCGCCATGTGATTGGCTGATTAGAAATTAAGTGTTAACAAGAAGTTGGACAGGTGTACCTAATAAAGTGGCCGGTGAGTGTATATATGTCATTGACGCACACACACACACATATATATACATTTATATTTAATACAGAGTTAGATAGCTTAAAAGCCAGTAATTCAATTGCCGGCTTTTGCTAACTCCTTACCAAACCCAACAGGATATGAGAACTAGTTTACATACAGTAAACCATTTCATATCCGTTATATTTTCACATATTCCTCACTAATAATGCTAGTAGTTTGCGTGTGCAAAATATGGGAGCTCTAGATGTTAAAATAAAGGTTTAAATCACTGAAAAAACTGGCGTGTGCTCCCGCACAATTTTCTCTGCCAGAGTGGGAAAGCCGGTGACTGAGGGCAGATATTAATAGCCTAGAGAGGGACCATGGATATTGCCCCCCCCCCTGGCTAAAGACATCTGCCCCCCGTCACCCCAGAAAAGGCACATCTGTAAGATGCGCCTATTCTGGTACTTACCCACTCTCTTTCCACTGCCCAGTAGCATTGGCATGTGGGGTAATAAGGGGGTAATGTCACCTTTCTAATGTAAGGTGACATTAAGCCTGATTAATAATGGAGAGATGTCAATAAGACACCTATCCATTATTAATCCAATAGTAATAAAGGGTTAAAAATACACACACGATGAATAAAGTATTTTAATTAAATAAACTCATGGGGTTTTAATATCTTTATCGTACGCTCAATCCAACTGATGACCCTCATTCTTCTGAAAAAAAACAGAAAAAAAAACAATTTTCCATACCTGTCAGCCGTACAGTCATGTCACACGATGTCAATCCATCTGAAGGGGTTAAATAAATTTACAACCAGGAGCCTGCTAATGCAGCCGCCCTTGGCTCTAAAACTGGGGAATGAATGGAGTGCAGCTTCGTTGACTTGCGATGCTGCGCCCCCTGGTGACATAAACTCATATGAACTCTAGCGTGAGAAAATATTCAGAAAAATTTCCACACTAGACTTCATATGAGTTTATGCCAACAGGGGGCGCAGCACTGCAAGTCAACGAAGCTGCATTCCATTCATTCCCGTTTTTACAGCCAGGGGCGGCTGCATTAGCAGGCTCCTGGTAGTAAATTTATTTAACCCCTTCAGATGGATTTACATCGTGGGACATGACTGTAAGGCGGACAGGTATGGGATATTGTTTTGGTTTTTTTTCGTTTTTTTTCAGAAGAACGAGGGTCATCAGTTGGATTGAGCGTACAATAAAGATATTAAAAGATATTAAAACCCCATGAGTTTATTTCACTAAAAGCACTTTATTCATAATGTGTGTGTTTATTTTTAACCCTTTAACACTATTGGATTAATAATGGATAGGTTTCTTATTGACATCTCTCCATTATTAACCCCTTATTACCCCACATCCCACCACTACTCAGAAGTGGGAAGAGAGTGGCTAAGTGCTAGAATAGGCGCATCTTACAAATATGCCTTTTCTGGAGTGGCTGGGGGCAGATGTTTTTAGCCAGGTGGGCCAATAACCATGGTCCCTCTCTAGGCTATTAATATCTGCCCTCAGTCACTGGCTTTCCCACTCTGGTGGAGAAAATTGCGCGGAAGCCCACGCCACCCTTTATTTTAACACATAGAGCTCCCAAATTTTGCACACACACACTACTAACATTATTAGTGAGGAATATTTTAAAATATAACGGATATGAAATGGTTTACTGTATGTAAGCCATGTCTCATATCCTGTTGGGTTTGATAAGCAGACAGCAAAAGCCGGCAATAGAATTACCGGTTTTTATGCTATCTAGCTCTGTATGAAATATATATATATATATATATATATAAATATATATATATATATATATATATATATATATATATATATATATATATATATTGTCACGATATGGTATGAAATATCATATAAGTTTAGTTCTCTTGCTAGCATGCTGTGGGCTAAGCCCCCTTCTTGGAGTGATTCTGCAACAGCTTGTAACTGCAAATTCCTGACTTTCAGCTCACAAGTCCTCATCCCCCTCGCCAAGGTATTTACGACCGGCATTTCCTGTAGTGGAAAGTGACCAGCTTTAACTGGATTAGAAACTTCCAGAATCATGAAAGTCCTTTGTTCTGTTTTTGTAAGATATTAGGCCAACCATTTAAGATAGGAACACGAAAATATATATTCTTAATCTCCATCGGAGCATCTATCCAGCACTCTAAACATGAGCTTCTAACTCCATCAGGTAAAGAAGTAGGGATTTCTCTGTAAATATACATCCCAAATAGGACATATTTGATCTCACTAGAATGCCAGCGATAATACGAGATGAATGCTGGGTGTGGTATGATTATGACATGTTCTGTAGCGAAGTTACGGGCATCAGATATATTTAATGCACAGTTAGTAAAACTGAAGAGGTAGGAGGGTTTGGAAAAGCCAGCCCTTTCTGTGATGTCACAGGCTGTAGGTTTTAAGTTTCAACCAGGCTTCCAGGAGTCAGTTTTTCAGTTTTTACCTGAGCTGTCTGTCTGCTGTCTATCCAGACATACTGATGCATTTTGACGTATGGGAACTCCACTAGCCTGGTTGCCTGCAATGCTTTGAACACATGTAAGTGTTATTCTCATGTAATCCTTGTTTTCTTTTATATAATTACCTTGTACATATTTGCAATTGTCTCATTTGTAACATCTTTGTAAAATATTTTGATAAAGCACTGCCTAAATTTTGTGGGGTATAATATTTAATACTAGTTCTTTCTCCATGCTCTAAAACGTACCCTAAGTCTCCTGAAGGGAATTACGCTACTGTGTTGGGTTAGCTTCGGACCCGTTTAATCAGAGCTGGTGGCAGCAAAAACGTGTGCACTGGACCTTGGGTGATGTTGTAGCGACTGCGTCGTTAATAATTATTGTTCCTGCCTGAGTGGGAGTAGTTATCGCGTCGCTGCAGCGTGCCCAATAGCCAGTACACAGCAGGTAGCCGTTCTGGCGACTAATTACCCTAGGTGCAGTACCTAATCTGACCTGAGAGTAAGGGGGGCGCCAGAGAGCTGCAAGTGTTAAGTGGAACTGTAAGCGGGATACATAAGTCCCTGCAGTTCGTGGTATATAGAAGAGCAGTGGGATACCTAGAATAAGCCCCTGGTGTAAACTAAGAGGTCAATAGCCTCGTGTGTGTCTTTTTATCACATTGTGGAGTGGAGGGATAACGAAGATAAGCCCCCCTGCACATGTGATAGCCGTCTGTGGGCCTAAAGTCACCCCGATCCATGACGTAGGGGTGACGGTCACGGTGTGGATCCCTGGAAGCGGTCAGTGGTTCGTGACAAATTGGTGGCAAGGCGGTGGGATATTAGAGCATTAGTGATTTGGTTTGAGCAATCATTCCTCTCACTAAAAACTTGCAGAAAATTCTTGCGAGGACTCTGCGCAAATAAGTTTGGAGAACGAACTCAGTGTTTATTAGTCTTGAGACAATTGTGTACTGGTAATTATCCCCTCCCTTCCTCTTCGTTTTTCTATCCTATCTTTTATTTGGCAACCATGGTTGGGCTGGGAGAAACCTTTTATGAGCAGCAGACCAGAGACACCCTTGTTGCCATATGCAAGTCACAGCACATTGACTTTGCAGGCAAAAACAAAAGCCATCTGGTCGCAGTTCTGGTGCAATGGGAAGCCGCTCTAGACCACTCTCAGAGCCCAGAGGCCGCAGAAGCCAGCACCAGCAAACATGGTGCTGCAGCAGAGGTCCAACCACTGAATGCTGGCCCGATAAGCAACCAGGGCGAATTGGACCCCCACCTGCTGGCGGCCTTGAAAGAGTTCCCTACTGATGACCATGAGGGACGTCAGCAGCTGATTCAGCAATACCAGCAGGAGGCCGAGGCCCGAGCCGAGCGAGAGGCCCAGGCCCAGCGAGCCGAGCGAGAGGCCCAGCGAGAGGCAGAGAGAGCCGAGCGCCAAGCCCAGCGAGAACATGAACTGGAGATGCTCCGGCAGGGGGGGATGCCTTCCACCACTCAGAGCCGGGAGCCCAGCAGCACTCAGATGCCAAAGCCCTGGTCCGATCACTTCCCTGTTATGGAAAAGGACGGGGACCTGGACACTTTTCTGCGGGCCTTTGAGAAAGCCTGCAGACAGTACCGACTGCCTACAGATGAATGGGCACGATACCTGACACTAGGGCTGAGAGGCAAAGCTCTGGAGGTGTTTTCTGCACTCCCTCAAGAACAAGATGGTGACTATGAGGCCATCAAGCAGACCCTCATTGCCAAGTACCAGCTTACACCTGAGGTGTACCGTAAGAAGTTCCGGACCCTCCAACGTGGCCCACACGACAGTTACAGTGATGTGGTGCATGGACTGGGGACCCACTTTGACCAGTGGACCCAAGGACTGTCAGTGACCACCTTTGCACAGCTGCGAGACCTGATGATCAAAGACCAGTTCTTCCATCTTTGCCCAGCTGAGGTGCAACAGTTCGTGATGGACAGAGAACCCAAAGACGTGACGAAAGCAGCGCATATTGCCGATGCCTATAAAGCCAACCATAGATCGCAAGTGCAGAAGCCAGTCACCACCAGCTGGAGAGGGGGTAAGCCTGCAACCAACACCAGTACCCCGGCCAGCCAACACACCAGAGGTCCTGTCCCCATTGCCAACAGCACCAGACCTACCACCGAACTTCGCCAGTGTTACCACTGCAGGCAGCCTGGTCATATCAGTCCCAACTGTCCAGGCAAGCAGAAGAACCCCTCATCCAAGGCCCCAGGGCCTAATGCAGCAGTTCTTTTGGTGGGTGGTGTGGTTGGGAGGGTGTGTGACAACGTACAGCACGTCACCGTGGGAGGCCATGTTGCTACAGGCCTCAAGGACACTGGGGCTGAACGAACCCTCATCCGACCCGAACTGGTGGCCCCTGAAGAAATCATTCCGGGGAAAACCCTAACTGTCACTGGGATTGGGGGCATCAGTTGTCCCTTACCAATGACCCGGGTTTATATTGATTGGGGTGCCGGGAGCAGGGTGAAGGAAGTGGGGCTGTCTGATAATATGCCCACTGATGTTTTGTTGGGGACTGATTTGGGGAGGCTGGTTGCATACTACGTCCCTGACACCCCTCCCCAATCTACTAATGAGGGTAAAGTTAACCCTGATGATGATGATGGGAAATCGCATGTGTTACCTGACCATGCTTTATCTTGTAATGATGCATCTGTTAACCATTTGTTCCCTAGGATTGATGGTGAAAATGTTGTACCTGTGCCAGCTGAAGCTGATAATGATTTTTCTGCAAAGGTTAATGTGTCCATAGGTACAGGCGTGCTCAGCCACGTCGCTCTGCGGAGTGAGACGGCTGAGGAAGCCCTAGCAGGGGCAAGTATCGGTGCAACAGGAAATGGGGAAATGGATGGGAACCGTGAGAAAGGTGACGCCATGAAATTGACCAGTGCCACCGAGAAAGGTAACTGACCCATAAGTAGCACTGCCCCTGAAGTGTTGGAGGTGTATGGGGAGGTAGAGCCCATAGCAGCGTCGGCTGATGGGTCTGTAGAAATCCCTGGGGAGACATCCTACGTAGCTGCTGTCACCCGCAGTCAGAGTGCCCGGAACGCAGATAACTGTCTGCCTTCCGGACCCTCCTCAGTCATCACTGTGAGTGAACCAGAGGTGGACCCAGAGCAGGTCCAAGAGGGTTCCCGTGGGGAAGGGACCCTGATGTCGCTTCTGGCTTCCCCTAGCCAGGAGTTTCAGGCCGCTCTGCACACAGATGCGAGCCTAGAGAGTTTGAGACAACTCGCCGGGACACCATTCTCCGAGACTGATAAGGAGAAGGTGTTCTGGGAAGGAGGAAGGTTGTACCGGGAGACAGTACCTGGAGAATCACAAAAGGAGTGGTTGAGGGAAAGACAGCTGGTCGTCCCGCAGCAATTCTGGGGTGAGTTGTTGCGGATTGCCCATGAGATCCCGCTAGCTGGACACTTGGGGATCAGCAAAACTAAGGCCCGGCTGTCTCAACACTTCTATTGGCCTAAGATGGGGACAGATGTGTCAAACTACTGCCGCTCCTGTGTCACCTGTCAAAGAGTGGGGAAGGCGGGGCCTGCTCTTAAGGCTCCCCTGATCCCTTTGCCAGTGATAGAGGAGCCTTTCCAGAGGATCGCGGTGGACATTGTGGGCCCGCTGGCCGTCCCCAGCAGCTCTGGAAAGCAATACATCCTTACTGTGGTAGACTACGCTACCCGGTACCCAGAGGCAGTAGCTCTGTCTTCAACTAGGGCAGATAAGGTGGCGGATGCACTGTTGGCCATATTTTCACGTGTAGGATTTCCCAGGGAAATGCTTACTGATCAAGGGACCCAATTTATGTCTCGCCTAATGGAGGCTCTCTGTAAGAGAATGCAGGTGAAGCACTTGGTATCGAGTGCGTATCACCCACAGACCAATGGCTTGTGTGAACGCTTCAATGGTACCCTCAAACAGATGCTACGCATGCTGGTTGAGACACAAGGGCGCGACTGGGAGCGGTACCTCCCACACCTGCTATTCGCTTACCGAGAGGTTCCGCAGGCCTCGGCGGGGTTCTCCCCCTTCGAGCTTCTGTACGGCAGGCGAGTCCGGGGACCCCTTGGGTTGGTAAGAGAATCCTGGGAAGAGGAGCCGAACCCTTCTGAAGTGTCCATAGTGGAGTATGTCATGCGCTTCCGTGACAAGATGCAGACCTTGACGCAGTTGGTGCATGACAACATGACGCAGGCTCAGGCTGATCAGAAGCACTGGTACGACCAGAACGCCCGGGAGCAGACCTACCACGTGGGTCAAAAGGTGTTGGTGCTGGTTCCCGTACCAACGGATAAGCTTCAGGCAGCCTGGGAGGGCCCGTACGTTGTCCACCAACAGCTCAACCCAGTAACCTACGTGGTCACGCTTGGCCACGCTCGGGGTAGACGAAAGACCTTTCACGTCAACATGATGAAGGCTCATCACGAACGTGAACCTTTCATCCTACCGGTCTGCAGCGCACCCGAAGACAGGGAGGAAGACACCCTCCTGGACATGCTGGCCCAAGCCAAGGCTGGAGGGTCCATCGAGGACGTGGAGGTAAGCGCCTCGCTAGATGAACCACAGCAGTTGCAGTTGCAAACCACACTGGAACCCTTCCGGGTCGTGTTCTCCAACCGGCCTGGAAGGACTGAGTTAGCCGTCCACGAGGTGGACACCGGGAATCTACGGCGAACACCCTATCGAATCTCTGACCAGGTGCAGCAGATTATGCGCCAGGAGATCGATGAGATGTTACAGCTGGGGGTGATTAGACGGTCAAAGAGTGCGTGGGCCTCACCTGTAGTTCTCGTGCCAAAGAAGGACCGGACCACCCGGTTCTGCGTGGACTACAGGGGGCTCAACGCCATTACAGCCTCTGACGCGCACCCAATGCCGCTCATCGAGGAGCTGCTTGAGAATTTAGCTGGCGCAAAATACCTGACGATAATGGATCTGAGTCGAGGATACTGGCAGATTGCCCTGAGCCCTGAGGCGCAGGAGAAGTCCGCCTTTATCACACCCTTTGGACTGTATGAGTCCACGGTCATGCCCTTCGGCATGAAGAATGCCCCTGCCACTTTCCAGCAGATGGTCAACCTCCTGCTTCAGGGACTGGAGAAGTATGCCGTGGCGTACTTGGATGACATTGCCATCTTCAGTCCCTCCTGGGAGGAACACCTGCAGCATCTCGAGGAGGTGCTCAGGCGAATTCACCGAGCAGGACTGACTATCAAGCTGGGAAAGTGCCAGATGGGCATGAGTGAGGTCCACTACCTGGGTCACCGGGTAGGCGGAGGCACCCTAAAACCAGAGCCTTAGAAAGTGGGCGCAATCGTGAACTGGCCCACTCCTGGGACCAAGAAACAGGTGATGTCCTTCCTGGGCACTGCAGGGTACAATAGGCGCTTTGTGCAGCACTATAGTAGCCTGGCAAAACCTTTGATGGACCTCACCAGGAAGAAGCTACCCCACATCGTCAACTGGACAGATGGCTGTGAGGGGGCCATCCAGGCATTGAAAACCGCACTGTGTAACGCCCCTGTGTTGAAAGCAGTCGACAGCAGTTGACCGTTCTTGGTACAGACTGACGCCAGCGAGTTTGGCCTCAGTGCTGTGCTCAGCCAGGTTGACTCGGAGGACCAAGAGCACCCCGTGTTGTACCTGAGCCGGAAACTTTTGCTGAGGGAAGTGGCCTACTCCACCATCGAGAAGGAGTGCCTGGCCATAGTCTGGGCCCTGCAGCGCTTGCAGCCCTACTTGTACGGTCGCACCTTCACTGTGGTAACCGACCACGACCCTCTGCGCTGGCTAAACGCCATGTGTGGAACCAACGGCAGGTTGCTACGCTGGAGCCTTGCCCTTCAGCAATTTGACTTCACCATTGAACACAAAGCGGGCAGGGAGCATGGAAATGCAGATGGACTGTCCCGCCAGGGTGAACCTACTGAGGTGCGCATGGAGGCATACCGTGGGGTTCTACCTCCCTAGCGCACGCCAAAAGGGGGAGGTGTCACGATATGGTATGAAATATCATATAAGCTTAGTTCTCTTGCTAGCATGCTGTGGGCTAAGCCCCCTTCTTGGAGTAATTCTGCAACAGCTTGTAGCTGCAAATTCCTGACTTTCAGCTCACAAGCCCTCATCCCCCTCGCCAAGGTATTTACGACCGGCATTTCCTGTAGTGGAAAGTGACCAGCTTTAACTGGATTAGAAACTTCCAGAATCATGAAAGTCCTTTGTTCTGTTTTTGTAAGATATTAGGCCAACCATTTAAGATAGGAACACGAAAATATATATTCTTAATCTCCATCGGAGCATCTATCCAGCACTCTAAACATGAGCCTCTAACTCCATCAGGTAAAGAAGTAGGGATTTCTCTGTAAATATACATCCCAAATAGGACATATTTGATCTCACTAGAATGCCAGCGATAATACGAGATGAATGCTGGGTGTGGTATGATTATGACATGTTCTGTAGCAAAGTTACGGGCATCAGATATATTTAATGCACAGTTAGTAAAACTGAAGAGGTAAGAGGGTTTGGAAAAGCCAGCCCTTTCTGTGATGTCACAGGCTGTAGGTTTTAAGTTTCAACCAGGCTTCCAGGAGTCAGTTTTTCAGTTTTTACCAGAGCTGTCTGTCTGCTGTCTATCCAGACCTACTGATGCATTTTGACGTATGGGAACTCCACTAGCCTGGTTGCCTGCAATGCTTTGAACACATGTAAGTGTTATTCTCATGTAATCCTTGTTTTCTTTTATATAATTACCTTGTACATATTTGCAATTGTCTCATTTGTAACATCTTTGTAAAATATTTTGATAAAGCACTGCCTAAATTTTGTGTGGTATAATATTTAATACTAGTTCTTTCTCCATGCTCTAAAACGTACCCTAAGTCTCCTGAAGGGAATTACGCTACTGTGTTGGGTTAGCTTCGGACCCGTTTAATCGGAGCTGGTGGCAGCCAAAACGTGTGCACTGGACCTTGGGTGATGTTGTAGCGACTGCGGCGTTAATAATTATTGTTCCTGCCTGAGTGGGAGTAGTTATCGCATCGCTGCAGCGTGCCCAATAGCCAGTACACAGCAGGTAGCCGTTCTGGCGACTAATTACCCTAGGTGCAGTACCTAATCTGACCTGAGAGTAAGGGGGGCGCCAGAGAGCTGCAAGTGCTAAGTGGAACTGTAAGCGGGATACATAAGTCCCTGCAGTTCGTGGTATATAGAAGAGCAGTGGGATACCTAGAATAAGCCCCTGCTGTAAACTAAGAGGTCAATAGCCTCGTGTGTGTCTTTTTATCACATTGTGGAGTGGAGGGATAACGAAGATAAGCCCCCTGCACATGTGATAGCCGTCTGTTGGCCTAAAGTCACCATGACGTAGGGGTGACGGTCACGGTGTGGATCCCTGGAAGCGGTCAGGGGTTCGTGACATATATATACACTGTATGTGTGTATATATACGTTTTTACGAGTATTTGAGCCCATGGATCCATTATATGTCCATTTTGCAAGCCAGCGAGATTGTATGCCATACGGATGACACACGGATAATTTTTGGAGAAAAAAATTGCATCCTCGCATTGAATACGGATCACAGTTCAGGAACTTTTCTGCGTATCTCAGCCATAAAAGAACGGACCGTATTTTTACACGTTAGGTGTGACCCCGGCCTCACTGTGTATATGCTGTACTGTATTGGTTTGCATGGCTGCATCTCTGCACAATTTCTTTGTGTCTATGTGCGACTTTGCAGCAGTTTTTTTCCTCAGCATTCTTATGGATTGGATGCCCAAAGTAGCGACATTTTCAAAAATTGACATTAAAATTGGAGTGTGTGTCTGCAAGTCAGTGGGTATATTAAGACTAATGGTTTATACATTTGTGTTTCATCAAAAATCCACTTTAGATGAATTAAATTTATGAAGAGGAGCTCTCCATGTGTCAGGAACTGAAATCTACACCAGCTATAAACTCATTATTGTAGTAAATCTGCAGTGATGGCACTGCCTTCAGCCTCGAAGCCTAGCTCTTTTTTTTTTTTTTTTTTAAAGTTGCAAGGGTGTAAAAATGCAAAAAAAATGCTAAAAATGTTGCAAAACTTTTGCACAAAAAGTGGTCTGTGCGACAAAAGTGAAAAGTGTGAATTAAAAAAATGCAACAATCTAGCATTTCAATACTGAAATAATCCCCCAAAGTATCTTTTTCAATATTCTGTGTGCACATTTCTGTGTTACCTTAAGTATGTCTTGTGTATGTCTACAGATCAGTTGTTTGTGAGTGTCACTGTGTTTGTGACCATATGTAGCTATGTGTCTGTGCCTATGCATGTGTATGCTCTAGTCTGTGCCCCCATGTCTGTGCCATTGTGTGTATGCTCTAGTGTGTGCCCTCATGTCTGTGCCTATGTCTGTGTATATGCTCTAGTGTGTGCCCTCATATCTGTGCCTATGTCTGTGTATGCCCTGGTGTGTACCCTCATGTATGTGCCTATGTGTGTGTATGCTCTAGTGTGTGCTCTCATATCTGTGACTATGTGTGTGTATGCTCTGACGTGTGCCCTCATGTCTGAGCCTATGTGTGTGTATGTGACACCCCAGGAGTTCGGTTGTCAAGGTGGTGTTGCCTTCCTCATGGGGAGGGTGATGCCATGCTTGGAAGTGAAGAGGATCCCTTTAGCAGGTAGCACTTACATACAACACTGTTCTGACTCCAGGCCAGAAGGGTGAGCTCTGTTTGTGGGTGGCTTCCCTATACTAGCTGGAGGAGGAGTTGAGGGCAGTCTGTCAGAGGGACAGAGGAGAGAGGAAAGCTGGGGCCGTGCAGACATGAGGTTCTGCAGCTCCTGGAAAGAGCAAAGAGAGAGAGACAGAGCAGATTGTAATAGACTGTGAGGGGAGCAGAAGCAGAGGAGGAGTAAAGAGCTGGACGGGAGCTGCGACTGAGCTTCCTCCACGCTGAAGTGCAAGAAACCGGTAGCCGGAAGACCAAGGTTGTGGGGGTAACTGTATGCCCCACAGCAGAAACTGGCAGACAGGAGATTGCAGGTCGTCTGCCCACCATTAACACCCGAAGGCACAGCAACACATAGAGCCCGGAGTCATACTTAGAGACACCTGTAAAAAGGTTTGAGTTGCCTGTCATGCGGGTAGTGTCCTATTAAAATGGACAGAGAGAAAGTGAGGACCTTGTGTGAGGCCTATGGCAGCATGGGACTACAACATAGCACAGAGAGGAAGGCTTCCAACCCCACCTGGCTAGGGGATTCCCGAATTGCTTCCAAGCTGGCCTGACCTCACCATCACCTGTGGTCCGTACACTGGACTGTGGCTGCCTTACACCAGTAAAAGGTAAAGAGATTGCAACCTTGTGTCATCTGATTCTTTCTGGCACCACACTATCTATCATCTGTCCCTACTTCCCCGGGAGCCCTGGTGACCCAGCTTCACCTATGGGAAGCCATACCATCCCGGCTGCCATAACATCATCCCCAGTGGACCCCTTTAAGCAGCGCGGTCATTCCTGAACGAATAACACAGGTGGCATCACGAACACTCCAAATAATCCCTTTAAAGACTTTCTTTACCTTGGACGTCCGGGGCCAAGGACACTGCCACCATGACACATCCCTTTAAGAACCGACCTGGTTCCAAGTATCGCACAGTCCTAGCGGGCGCTCCATATACTCTATTTTGTGCCCCCGTGTCTGTGCCTATGTGTGTACATGCTCTATTCTGTGCCCACATGTCTGTGCCTATGTGAGTATATGCTCTAGATTTGCCCTCAGGTCTGTGCCTATGTCTGTGTATGCTCTAGTCTGTGCCCTCATGTCTGTGCCTATGTGTGTGTATGCTGTAGTCTGTGCCCTCAGGTCTGTCACTATGTGTGTGTATGCTCTAGTCTGTGCCCTCATCTCTGTGCCTATGTGTATGCTCTAGTATGTGCCGCCTTGTATGTACCTATGTGTGTTTGCTCTAGTGTGTGCCCTCATATCTGTGCCTATGTGTGTATATGCTCTAGTAAGTGCCCCATATCTGTGCCTATGTGTGTATATGCTCTAGTCTGCGCCCTCATATCTGTGCCTATGTCTGTGTATGCCCTGGTGTGTACCCTCATGTATGCGCCTATGTGTGGGTATGCTCTAGTCTGTGCCCTCAGGTCTGTGCCTATGTGTGTGTATGCTCTAGTCTGTGCCCTCATGTCTGTGACTGTGTGTATGCTCTAGTCTGTGCCTTAATGTCTGTGTGTCAGGACTCTGAACATTTTTTATTACCTTTTTGTGAATTACTGCCATTTTCCTAGATGGCGTCTTTGGTCTCATGTGCACTGTGTCTTCCTGCTATAAAACTCCACCCCAGCCTTCAGTCTGTGCTAGAGTATTCTGGCTTGCATCCAGCTCCTGACCTCTGGTGACTCCCTGGCTATATACCTGCTCCTATGAACCTGTGGGGTTATCCTGCTACTCTGCTCTGAGTTCCTGCTGCATACACCAGTTCCAGTAATCCTCCTTCATCTGCTGCTCATGTTTACTTCCGTCTGCATTTGCTGGACATGTAAGCTGTTTCTGCTCTGCAAGAACCTGAGACTATTACCCAGACCTCCCTGGTTGAGCTAAGATATTATTTGAACTGCCTTATAAGCATATCTATCTGTGTTGTGGACTAAGCAAGGACTTATATTTGTGGCAAGTATCCTCAACAATATTGTGCTTCATAGACTTTCTGCGTGATTGCATTTTCCTCTGAAGTTTCCTATAGACTGCTGAGCTGCATTTGATATTTGCAGCAAGTGTTGTGGACTTGAGTTTCTCTCTGCACCTGTTTGAATCCCCGTGTGATAATATAGACTTTACCATTTATACACTGTGTCCTGTAGTTGTCTTGTTCCACGCAAAGAGTCTCCTGAGTTATCCCCTATAATTATTACAGGATACTCTAGCCTAAAAAAAAAGGAGACTGCTGGAACAATGACTGCAGAAAGCAGACTAGAGCAGGTGTTTTCCATAATTAGATCACTGCAAAAAGATGTGGAAGGTCTGCAAAAAAGTTTGGAAGCTTTGAACTCAATCAACAAGTGTTTGGACAGACTTTGCAGGACTTAAGCACCTGCATGGCAGCCCAGGAAAACAAGCTTGCTGGCATTGAGTCCCAGTATGGACGGGCTTTTCAGGACATAAGCACGCAAATAGCTGCACAAGCAACTTTTCCCTCTGGGCAACCGCCACCAGCTAGCCCACCTAAGTTGCCCCTATTCAGATTTAATGGTGATCGCGACAAATTTTGTGGCTTTGTGAATCAATGTATGCTATATTTTGATGTGCATGCTGACCGTTTTCCTACTGATAGATCCAAAGTATTGTGTGTAATAATGCTACTGACCGCACGAGCGCTCGCCTGGGCGAATGTTGTGAATTCTGCTCTTGGGCTCCCTCCGGTGGTTATAAGTGGTAGCGCTGCTGTCTCTGGATCGCAGCATTCATCAGGTGTGTCCACTTTGTGCAATTCTGACTGTGCTATTTAGTCTTGCTTGACCCTTTAGTCAGTGCCAGTTGTCCATTGTTCCTGGAGGATTCACATCCCTGCCTGGTCTCTCCTGCTTTGCTGTTCATTTCAACAAAGATAACTTCTGGCCTTGATTTTTGCAGTCCACATGCTGTGGGCCTTATTGTTCAGTTCTTTTCCATGTTTTTGTCTTGTCCAGCTTGGTCTGTATAAGGATTTGTTTAGCCAAGCTGGTATCTCTGGAGATGCAGATATACCCTCCATATCTTTAGTTAGATGTGGAGATTTTGTATTTTCAGTGGTGGATATTTTCTAGTGTTTTAATACTGACCGCATAGTACTCTGTCCTATCCTTTCTATTTAGCTAGAAGTGGCCTCCTTTGCTAAATTCTGATTTCAGTCTGTGTATGTTTTTTCCCTCTCCTCTCACAGTCAATATTTGTGGGGGGCTGTCTATCCTTTGGGGATTTTCTCTGAGGCAAGATAGTTTTCCCTTTTCTATCTCTAGGGGTAATTAGTCCTCCGGGTGTGTCGAGATGTCTAGGGAGTGATAGGTACATTCCATGGCTACTTCTAGTTGCGGTGTTAAGTTCAGGCTCTGCGGTCAGTACAGGTACCACCTTCTCTAGAGTACGTCTCATGCTGCTCCTAGGCCACCAGATCATAACAGGCGAATCCGATGATTGTCTCGTGACCCACGGTTAAATAACTTGGATGATTTCTTGGCCGCTATGGCATTAATGTTTGATGATCCTAATCGCTGAATCTGCTTTATTGTCTTTACGCCAGGCAAAACGTTCTGTTATTGAGTATGCTACTGAATTCAGGAGATTAGTGGAAGATACCAATTGGGACAGTTATGCACAATTGCCTATTTTTAAAAGGGGTCTGTCTAGTATTGTAAAAGATGACCTAGCTCGCTCTGAGTCACCACAAGAGCTAGAGACATTTATACAGCATTGTGTGCGCATTGACATTCGCCTTACTAAGCGTAGGCAGGAGAAGTTTGCTGCATATAACCGTATTTCTAACTTTTCCCTTCCTTCCAAAGAGCCTGCAGGTAAAACATCTCAGGAGGTGGAGGAGGTGCCCATGCAAATTGATTCCATTCAGAGGCGCGAGATCAATGAGCATCGCCTTCGTGAAAGTCTATGTTTCTACTGCGGTCAGTCTGACCACTTCTTGATCAATTGTCCTAAGTGTCCTAGACGGCCTAACAAGGTGCTAGCAGCAGTAGGGGAGTATGACAACTGTGATGATGAATCTGACATCTCTGAATGTAGCCTGCCTTTAAACACTGTATTCCATTCGCTTTCTATGACTTCACCCCCCAAGGAGCTTAAGGAAAGAACTCTCACTATTCTCTCCCTATTAAGATCCTGTGTTCAGGACAGTGGATTTCCAGTGCAGCTATGATTGACTCTGGTGCAGGTGGCAATTTCATGGATATCGCATTTGCCAAGGAACATGGTATTGAAATTCAGCAAAGAGCCTCTCCAAATACCATGGAAACAGTGGATGGGTCACCTTTAATCTCTGGGCCTGTGGATCAGGAGACCCTACCCCTTGAAATTTTGTTGGAGCCTAATCATCAGGAGCAACTTTCTTTCTTGCTAATTTCTTCTCCTCATTTTCCTGGGATTTTAGGCATTCCTTGGTTGCGTTCTCAGAACCCAATTATCAACTGGGAGACCAAGGAGATTATCTTTCCAACAAGGAGCAACTCAGCGTTAACAGAAGCTGTCCCTGAGTCCACGGCTACGGAACCACATGTACAGGTATTTTCTTTACCTCCAGCATATAAAGAGTTCTCTGACATCTGTGACAAGAAGAATGCAGATCAGCTTCCTCCACACAGGCACTATGACTGTCCCATTGAGTTGCTTCCTTGGGCAGCTATTCCTTTTGGTAACATATACCCTCTGGCGGCACCTGAGCTTCAAGCCTTAAAGGAGTATATTGATGAAAATCTGGCCAAAGTCTTCATATGTCCTTCTTCCTCACCAGCAGGGGCACCTATCTTTTTTGTAAAGAAGAAGGATGGGACCTTGAGACCCTGTGTTGACTATCGGGAACTCAATAAGGTAACTGTACGAAACCGTTACCCTTTGCCTCTGATTCCTGAATTACTGGAAAGAGTCCGCCATGCTAAGGTGTTCTCTAAACTGGATCTTCGTGGGGCTTATAATTTGGTGCGTATTCGTCCAGGGGATGAGTGGAAGACAGCATTCAGATGCCGGTATGGACACATTGAATCTCTTGTGATGCCCTTCGGGCTTCGTAACGCCCCTGCAACATTTCAACACCTTGCTAATGACATTTTCAGAGATTTGTTGGACCAGTTTGTAGTGATCTATTTGGACGATATACTAATCTTTTCTGACTCTCTACAGGAATATGAAGAACATGTCAAAACTGTTTTAAGACGTCTGAAAGAGATCCATCTGTATATTAAGCCGGAGAAATGCGAGTTCCATCGTTCTGAGATACAGTTCTTAGGTTATATCATCTCTCCCCAGGGGCTGAACATGGAATATGGTAAGATTCAGGCTATCCTTGACTGGCCGGTACCCAAGAACGTTAAGGAGGTCCAACGTTTTATTGGTTTTGCAAATTTCTATAGACGCTTCATTCGAAATTTTTCTGATATTGTCCGTTCCATTACTTCCTTGACAAAGAAGGAAAAACCCTTTAAGTGGTCATCACAGGCTCAAGAAGCTTTTGATCGGCTTAAGATCTGTTTCACATCAGCACCGCTGTTGATACACCCAGATCCAACACTTTCTTTCATTGTGGAGGTGGACGCTTCTGATAATGCTCTGGGGGCTATTCTCTCCCAAAGAACTGGAGAGAAGGGTCTGCTACATCCTTGTGCTTTCTTTTTCCCGTAGACTAACCTCAGCAGAGAAGAATTACGATGTGGGAGACAAGGAATTGCTGGCTATTATTGCGGCTTTCAAAGAATGGAGGCATCATCTGCAAAGAGCTGCACAACTGATCATAGTGCTAACTGACCATCGCAATTTAAGTTCCTTAGATCCGCTAGATGTCTTTCTCCTCGTCAGGCTCGTTGGAACTTATTTTTAAATCAATTTAACTTTGTTATCTCGTACCGTCCACGTTCTCGCAATGGGAAGGCTGATGCTTTTTCCCGAATCCATGCTGCAGATTCCGTACCTGGAGCCCCGTCCAAGACCATTCTATCTGATGCCAATTTCATCGGAGTTATCCACGATCAGGACTTGTGGAAGGAGTGCAGGGAGGCCTATGATGGTGATGTATTTCTGGCCAACCCACCTGTGGATATTAATCTTGTCTTTAAGGGTGGCATGTGGTTCAGAGATTGACGTATCTACATCCCTGAGGTCGTCCGTCTGCAGATCCTCAAGTTGGTACATGACTCCAAGTTGGCTGGTCACAGGTGGGTAGGTGGGTACAGAAGACACAAGAGTTCCTGAGCCAATTCTTCTGGTGGCCAACATGCCTGAAGGATACAAAGGACTATGTTCTCTCTTGCGAGGTATGTGCTCGTTACAAGACTCCTCATGTGGCACCTACGAGTCTTCTACAACCATTACCTGTTCCGTCCCGCACTTGGGGGTCTATATCAGTGGACTTTATTGTGGAGCTGCCTACATCGGGGGGCATGAATACAATCATGGTGGTAGTTGATCGCCTGACTAAAGCTGGTAATTTTGTTCCGTGCACCGGCCTCCCCTCAGCTAAAGATAAAGTGAACTTGGTTATACAGAATGTCTTTCGGTTGCATGGGGTTCCGGATGAGATCATCTCTGACCATGGAGTGCAGTTCACTTCAAGATTCTGGAAGGGGTTTTGCTCTGCACTCAATATTAATGTCTGTCTCTCTTCCGCTTACCATCCCCAGACAAATGGTCAGACTGAGCGTACCAACCAGATGCTGGAACAATATGTAAGATGCTATGTCAGCCATCTCCAGGATGATTGGTTGGAGTTGCTGCCGTTAGCCGAATTTTCATATAACAATTCTCAGAGCGCCTCCACTAAATTTACACCTTTCGTTGCCAATCTGGGTTATCATCCGTGTATCTTACCTAGGTCTCCAATTAATTCTCCTGTTCCGGCAGTGGAGGAAAGGCTGACTGCAATGAGGCAAAATCTGGAGGTTCTGAAGGAATCCCTGACCACAGCTCAAGAACGTTATAAGAGATCAGCTGATAGAGTCCGTAAACCTGCACCCATGTTCAAGGTAGGAGTGTTATGGATCTGGTGGTTAGGTGCACCTGGAATGACCTGATGGTTAAACTAGATGACAGGACAAGCTCTGGGAAGTGGGAACTCTGCTGACCGCAAACCCTAATCCTATAACACACAACTAGAAATAGCTCTGGAGCGTACCTAACTCTCCCTAGACGCCTCTTCACAGCCTAAGAGCTAACTACCCCTAAAGATAGGAAGTAAAGCCTTACCTTGCCTCAGAGAAATTCCCCCAAAGGTAAAGGCAGCCCCCCAAATACATTAACTGTGAGTTAAGAGGAAAGTCACAAACACAGGGATGAAACAGGTTTCAGCAAAGGAGGCCAGACTTACTAAAAAGACTGAGGATAGGAAAGGGATCTATGCGGTCAGCACAAAAAACTACAAAAAGCCACGCAGAGTGTGCAAAAAGACCCCCGCACCGACTCACGGTGCGGAGGTGCCACTCTGCACCCCAGACCTTCCAGCCAGCAAGGCAATATCATATAAGCAAGCTGGACTAGAAATTTAGCAAGTACTAAGAAATATATTCAGTACAAAATGAACAACAAATGAACTAGTAGGAACTTAGCTTCTGCTGGAGTAGACAGGTCATCAGAAGGATCCAAGAGAGATCTGAACCAGTACTGATACATTGACAGCTGGCATGGAGTAACGATCTGAGTGGAGTTAAATAGAGAAGCCAGCCTAGCCGCAAACGAGAGCAGCTGAGGGAGCAACCTCAGAACCAGCAGTTCCACTCACAGCCACCAGAGGGAGTCTACGGACAGAACTCGCCGAAGTACCATTCATGACCACAGGAGGGAGTTCGAGAACGGAATTCACAACAAGGAGATTCCGTATGGTTAGCAACTAAGAATCTGAAGTTAAACGTTCCTTCACAAAAACTTGGACAGAAATTCATTGGCCCTTTCAAGATCATCGATATTGTGAGCTCTGTGGCCTGCCGGCTGAAGCTGCCTAGGACTATGAAGGTAGACCCAGTTTTTCATGTATCTTTACTAAAGCCTGTATCTCCTAATACCTTCCAGGGACGTGTTGTGCCACCTCCGCAGCCTGTGGTGATTGATGGGCAAGAACAATTTGTGGTGGAGGAAATTGTTGATTCCAGGATTTGCAGGAATCGGCTCCAATATCTGATAAGATGGCAGGGATATCCTCCTGAGGAAGACTCTTGGGAACCTGTGGAAAACATCAATGCCCAACAGAAGATTTCTCGTTTTCATCCGAGATTCCATGATAACCCAGGTCCGGGATCGTCCTGAGGCCGCTTCTAAGGAGGGAGTAATGTCAGGACTTTGAACATTTTTTATTACCTTTTTGTGCATTACTGCCCTTTTCCAAGATGGCGTCTTTGGTCTCATGTGCACTGTGTCTTACTGCTATAAAACTCCACCCCAGCCTTCAGTTTGTGCTAGAGTATTCTGCCTTGCATCCAGCTCATGACCTCTGGTGACTCCCTGGCTATATACCTGCTCCTGTGAACCTGTGCGGTTATCCTGCTACTCTGCTCTGAGTTCCTGCTGCATACACCAGTTCCAGTAATCCTCCTTCATCTGCTGCTTGTGTTTGCTTCCATCTGCATTTGCTGGACATGTAAGCTGTGTCTGCTCTGCAAGAACCTGAGACTATTACCCAGACCTCCCTGGTTGGGCTAAGATATTATTTGAACTGCCTTATAAGCATATCTTTCTGTGTTGTGGACTAAGCAAGGACTTATTCATGTCAAGTATCCTCAAGAATATTGTGCTTCATAGACTTTCTGCGTGATTGCATTTTCCTCTGAAGTTTCCTATAGACTGCTGAGCTGCATTTGATATTTGCACCAAGTGTTGTGGACTTGAGTCTCTCTGTCATGATTCCCAATGGCAGGGACTAAGGCAAAAAACGGACAAGCTCTAGGAATGATGGTATCTTAGGTAACCGCGATACTGAACCTAACACGCAACTAAAAATAGCCAGGGGGTGTGCCTACGTTGTCTCTAGACACCTCGCGCAAGCCGGAGAACTAACTACCCCTAATAGAGGAATACACAGACCTGACTTGCCTCCAGGGAAACCCCAAAGGTTATAGTAGCCCCCCACATATAATAACGGTTAGGTAAGAGGAAAACACAAATGCAGTATGAATATAGATTCAGCAAAGCGAGGCCCTCTGACTAGATAGCGGAATATACCAAAGAGGACTTCGCGGTCACCTCAAAACCCTGAACAGCCATCCTGGAATTACCTTAACTCCGTTGTCAACTCATGACACCGGAGTAGCAATTCCAGATCACTAGAGCTTCCAGCCGCACGAGATATGAAAATGCATGCTGGACAAAACAAACACAAAAGCCAAAGATTCAACTTAGCTGACTTGCAGACTTGGAGCAGGAAGCAAGCAACAAGGTGCTCTGATAACATTGATTGCCGGCACTGCAATGACTGGGAAGCCAGACTAAATAGGAGACTCCCAATTTCCTAATGGAAACAGGTGCACTGGAAAAAACAAGACACCAGTCAACCAGTACCACCAGTAACCACCAGAGAGAGCCCAAAAACAGAATTCACAACAGTACCCCCCCCTTAAGGAGGGGGCACCGAACCCTCATGAGAACCACCAGGGCGATCTGGATGCGCCCTATGAAAGGCGCGAACCAAATCCGAAGCATGAACATCAGAGGCAGTCACCCAAGAATTATCCTCCTGACCGTATCCCTTCCATTTAACCAAATACTGAAGTCTCCGTCTGGAAATGCGAGAGTCCAAAATCTTCTCCACAACATACTCCAATTCACCCTCCACCAGCACAGGAGCAGGAGGCTCAACAGAAGGAACAACCGGTACCTCGTACCTCCGCAACAACGACCGATGGAAGACATTATGAATGGTGAAAGATGCTGGTAGATCCAAACGAAAAGATACAGGATTAAGAATCTCCAAAATCTTATAAGGACCTATAAACCGAGGCTTAAACTTAGGAGAGGAGACTGTTGTGAAATTGGATTTTGGGCTCCCCCGGTGGCCACTGGTGGAATTGAACTTGTGTGCATCATCCCCTCTGTTCACCTGTTCCCATCAGGATGTGGGAGTCGCTATTTAACCTTGCTCCTCTGTCACTTCCATGCCGGTCAACATTGTAATCAGAAGCCTTTCTGTGCATGTTCCTGCTACCAGACAACTTCCAGCTAAGTCGGACTTTTGTCCTTGTTTGTTTTTTGCATTTTGTTCCAGTTCACAGCTGCAGTTTCGTTTCTGTGTCTGGAAAGCTCTTGTGATCTGAAATTGCCACTCTGATGTTATGAGTTAATACTAGAGTCTTAAAGTAATTTCAGGATGGTGTATTGATAGGGTTTTCAGCTGACTATGAAAGTACCCTTTCTGTCTTCCTGCTATCTAGTAAGCGGACCTCGATTTTGCTAAACCTATTTTCATACTACGTTTGTCATTTTCATCTTAAATCACCGCCAATATATGTGGGGGCCTCTGTCTGCCTTTCGGGGAAATTTCTCTAGAGGTGAGCCAGGACTATATTTTCCTCTGCCAGGATTAGTTAGTCCTCCGGCCGGCGCTGGGCGTCTAGGGATAAAACGCAGGCTACGCTACCCGGCTACTGTTAGTTGTGCGGCAGGTTTAGTTCATGGTCAGTTTAAGTTTCCATCCTTCCAAGAGCTAGTTCCTATGTATGCTGGGATATGTTCTCTTGCCATTGAGAACCATAACAGTTTGACCGGCCCACAAAGGGTTAAATTAATTGGCAGAGAAAGGAGAGAAAAAAGAAGTCTGCTGAAAATTTTTTTTTTTTTTTTTTTTTTCCTTCAGTTCTGAGTGTGCTTTCAATTGAATCACTTGCAAGTCTGCCTATATTGCAGCCTTCCTCTCTCTCTCTCCTTCTAATCCTGGAATGGCTCTGTGTTCACCTGTTTAAAATGGATATTCAGAGTTTAGCTGCAGGTTTGAATAATCTCACCACGAAAGTTCAAAATTTACAAGATTTTGTTGTTCATGTTCCTATATCTGAACCTAGAATTCCTTTGCCTGAATTTTTCTCGGGGAATAGATCTTGCTTTCAAAATTTCAAAAATAATTGCAAGTTGTTTTTGTCCCTGAAGTCTCGCTCTGCCGGAGATCCTGCACAGCAGGTCAGGATTGTGATTTCCTTGCTCCGGGGCGACCCTCAAGATTGGGCTTTTGCATTGGCTCCAGGGGATCCTGCGTTGCTCAATGTGGATGCGTTTTTTCTGGCCTTGGGGTTGCTTTATGAGGAACCTCATTTAGAGCTTCAGGCGGAAAAAGCCTTGATGTCCCTATCTCAGGGGCAAGATGAAGTTGAAATATACTGCCAAAAATTCCGTAAATGGTCTGTGCTTACTCAGTGGAATGAGTGCGCCCTGGCGGCGAATTTCAGAGAGGGTCTCTCTGATGCCGTTAAGGATGTTATGGTGGGGTTCCCTGTGCCTGCGGGTCTGAATGAGTCCATGACAATGGCTATCCAGATCGATAGACGTCTGCGGGAGCGCAAACCTGTGCACCATTTGGCGGTGTCTACTGAGAAGACGCCAGAGAATATGCAATGTGATAGAATTCTGTCCAGAAGCGAACGGCAGAATTTTAGACGAAAAAATGGGTTGTGCTTTTATTGTGGTGATTCAACTCATGTTATATCAGCATGCTCTAAGCGTACTAAGAAGCTTGATAAGTCAGTTTCAATTGGCACTTTTCAGTCTAAGTTTATTCTATCTGTGACCCTGATTTGTTCTTTATCATCTATTACCGCGGATGCCTATGTCGACTCTGGCGCCGCTTTGAGTCTTATGGATTGGTCCTTTGCCAAATGCTGTGGGTATGATTTAGAGCCTCTTGAAACTCCTATACCCCTGAAGGGGATTGACTCCACCCCATTGGCTAGCAATAAACCACAATACTGGACACAAGTAACTATGCGAATTAATCCGGATCATCAGGAGATTGTTCGCTTTCTTGTGCTGTATAATCTACATGATGTGTTGGTGCTTGGATTGCCATGGCTGCAATCTCATAACCCAGTCCTCGACTGGAACGCTATGTCTGTGTTAAGCTGGGGATGTAAGGGGATGCATGGGGACGTACCTTTGGTTTCCATTTCGTCATCTATTCCCTCTGAGATTCCTGAATTCTTGTCTGACTATCGTGACGTTTTTGAAGAACCTAAGCTTGGTTCATTACCTCCGCACCGGGAGTGCGATTGTGCCATAGATTTGATTCCGGGTAGTAAATACCCTAAGGGTCGTTTATTTAATCTGTCTGTGCCTGAACATGCTGCTATGCGAGAATATATAAAGGAGTCCTTGGAAAAGGGACATATTCGTCCTTCGTCATCTCCCTTAGGAGCCGGTTTTTTCTTTGTGTCTAAGAAAGATGGCTCTTTGAGGCCGTGTATTGATTATCGGCTTTTGAATAAAATCACGGTTAAATATCAATATCCGTTGCCACTGCTGACTGATTTGTTTGCTCGCATAAAGGGGGCCAAGTGGTTCTCTAAGATAGATCTCCGTGGGGCGTATAATTTGGTGCGAATTAAGCAGGGGGATGAGTGGAAAACCGCATTTAATACGCCCGAGGGCCACTTTGAGTATTTGGTGATGCCTTTTGGCCTTTCAAATGCCCCTTCAGTCTTTCAGTCCTTTATGCATGACATTTTCCGTGATTATTTGGATAAATTTATGATCGTGTATCTGGATGATATTCTGATTTTTTCGGATGACTGGGACTCTCATGTCCAGCAGGTCAGGAGGGTTTTTCAGGTTTTGCGGTCTAATTCCTTGTGTGTGAAGGGTTCTAAGTGCGTTTTTGGGGTTCAAAAGATTTCCTTCTTGGGATACATTTTTTCCCCCTCTTCCATCGAGATGGATCCTGTCAAGGTTCGGGCTATTTGTGATTGGACGCAACCCTCTTCTCTTAAGAGTCTTCAGAAATTTTTGGGCTTTGCTAACTTTTATCGTCGATTTATTGCTGGTTTTTCTGATATTGTTAAACCATTGACTGATTTGACTAAGAAGGGTGCTGATGTTGCTGATTGGTCCCCTGCTGCTGTGGAGGCCTTTCGGGAGCTTAAGCGCCGCTTTTCTTCCGCCCCTGTGTTGCGTCAGCCTGATGTTGCTCTTCCTTTTCAGGTTGAGGTCAACGCTTCTGAAATCGGAGCTGGGGCGGTTTTGTCGCAAAGAAGTTCCGACTGCTCCGTGATGAAACCTTGTGCTTTTTTTTCTCGTAAATTTTCGCCCGCCGAGCGGAATTATGATATTGGGAATCGGGAGCTTTTGGCCATGAAGTGGGCTTTTGAGGAGTGGCGTCATTGGCTTGAGGGGGCTAGACATCAGGTGGTGGTATTGACCGACCACAAAAATTTAATTTATCTTGAGTCCGCCAGACGCCTGAATCCTAGACAGGCGCGCTGGTCGTTGTTTTTCTCTCGGTTTAATTTTGTGGTGTCATACCTACCGGGTTCTAAGAATGTTAAGGCGGATGCCCTTTCTAGGAGTTTTGAGCCTGACTCCCCTGGTAATTCTGAACCTACAGGTATCCTTAAGGATGGAGTGATATTGTCTGCCGTTTCTCCAGACCTGCGGCGGGCCTTGCAGGATTTTCAGGCGGATAGACCTGATCGTTGCCCACCTGGTAGACTGTTTGTTCCTGATGATTGGACCAGTAAAGTCATTTCTGAGGTTCATTCTTCTGCGTTGGCAGGTCATCCTGGAATCTTTGGTACCAGGGATTTGGTGGCAAGGTCCTTCTGGTGGCCTTCCCTGTCACGAGATGTACGAGGCTTTGTGCAGTCTTGTGACGTTTGTGCTCGGGCCAAGCCTTGTTGTTCTCGGGCTAGTGGATTGTTGTTGCCCTTGCCTATCCCGAAGAGGCCTTGGACGCACATCTCGATGGATTTTATTTCGGATCTTCCTGTTTCTCAGAAGATGTCTGTCATCTGGGTGGTGTGTGACCGTTTCTCGAAGATGGTCCATTTGGTTCCCCTGCCTAAGTTGCCTTCTTCTTCCGAGTTGGTTCCTCTGTTTTTTCAAAATGTGGTTCGTTTGCATGGTATTCCGGAGAATATCGTTTCTGACAGAGGAACCCAATTCGTGTCTAGATTTTGGCGGGCATTCTGTGCTAGGATGGGCATAGATTTGTCTTTCTCATCTGCTTTCCATCCTCAGACTAATGGCCAGACCGAGCGGACGAATCAGACTTTGGAGACATATTTGAGGTGTTTTGTGTCTGCAGATCAGGATGATTGGGTTGCTTTTTTGCCTTTAGTGGAGTTTGCCCTCAATAATCGGGCCAGCTCTGCCACCTTGGTGTCTCCTTTTTTCTGTAATTCGGGGTTTCATCCTCGATTTTCCTCCGGTCAGGTGGAATCTTCGGATTGTCCTGGAGTGGATGCTGTGGTGGAGAGGTTGCATCAGATTTGGGGGCAGGTGGTGGACAATTTGAAGTTGTCCCAGGAGAAGACTCAGCTTTTTGCCAACCGCCGGCGTCGGGTTGGTCCTCGGCTTTGTGTCGGGGACTTGGTGTGGTTGTCTTCTCGTTTTGTCCCTATGAGGGTTTCTTCTCCTAAGTTTAAGCCTCGGTTCATCGGCCCGTACAAGATATTGGAGATTCTTGGCCCTGTGTCCTTCCGTTTGGACCTCCCTGCATCTTTTTCTATTCATAATGTTTTTCATCGGTCATTGTTGCGCAGGTATGAGGTACCGGTTGTGCCTTCCGTTGAGCCTCCTGCTCCGGTGTTGGTTGAGGGCGAGTTGGAGTACGTTGTGGAAAAAATCTTGGACTCCCGTGTTTCCAGACGGAAACTCCAGTATCTGGTCAAATGGAAGGGATACGGTCAGGAGGATAATTCTTGGGTGACTGCCTCTGATGTTCATGCCTCCGATCTGGACCGTGCCTTTCATAGGGCTCATCCTGATCGCCCTGGTGGTTCTGGTGAGGGTTCGGTGCCCCCTCCTTGAGGGGGGGGTACTGTTGTGAAATTGGATTTTGGGCTCCCCCGGTGGCCACTGGTGGAATTGAACTTGTGTGCATCATCCCCTCTGTTCACCTGTTCCCATCAGGATGTGGGAGTCGCTATTTAACCTTGCTCCTCTGTCACTTCCATGCCGGTCAACATTGTAATCAGAAGCCTTTCTGTGCATGTTCCTGCTACCAGACAACTTCCAGCTAAGTCGGACTTTTGTCCTTGTTTGTTTTTTGCATTTTGTTCCAGTTCACAGCTGCAGTTTCGTTTCTGTGTCTGGAAAGCTCTTGTGAACTGAAATTGCCACTCTGATGTTATGAGTTAATACTAGAGTCTTAAAGTAATTTCAGGATGGTGTATTGATAGGGTTTTCAGCTGACCATGAAAGTACCCTTTCTGTCTTCCTGCTATCTAGTAAGCGGACCTCGATTTTGCTAAACCTATTTTCATACTACGTTTGTCATTTTCATCTTAAATCACCGCCAATATATGTGGGGGCCTCTGTCTGCCTTTCGGGGAAATTTCTCTAGAGGTGAGCCAGGACTATATTTTCCTCTGCCAGGATTAGTTAGTCCTCCGGCCGGCGCTGGGCGTCTAGGGATAAAACGCAGGCTACGCTACCCGGCTACTGTTAGTTGTGCGGCAGGTTTAGTTCATGGTCAGTTTAAGTTTCCATCCTTCCAAGAGCTAGTTCCTATGTATGCTGGGCTATGTTCTCTTGCCATTGAGAACCATAACAGGAGACCTTCATAGGGACAAAACGAGAAGACAACCACACCAAGTCCCCAACACGGAGATGATGACCCACACGACGATGACGATTAGCAAACTGCTGAGTCTTCAACTGAGACAGCTTCAAATTGTCCACCACATGACTCCAAATCTGGTGCAGTCTATCCACCACAGTGTCCACTCCAGGACAATCCGAAGATTCCACCTGGCCAGATGAAAAACGAGGGTGAAACCCTGAATTGCAAAAGAAAGGAGAAACCAGAGTGGCAGAACTGGCCCGATTATTGAGGGCAAACTCTGCCAACGGCAAAAAGGCAACCCAATCATCCTGATCAGCAGACACAAAACACTTCAAATAAGTCTCCAAGGTCTGATTAGTTCGCTCCGTCTGGCCATTAGTCTGGGGATGGAACGCAGACGAAAAAGACAAATCAATGCCCATCCTGGCACAGAACGCTCGCCAGAACCTGGACACAAATTCAGATCCCCTGTCAGAAACGATGTTTTCCGGGATACCATGTAAACGAACCACATTCTGAAAAAACAAAGGAACCAACTCCGATGAAGAAGGCAATTTGGGCAAGGGTACCAAATGAACCATCTTAGAAAAATGGTCACACACCACCCAAATGACAGACATTTTCTGAGAAACCGGGAGATCCGAGATAAAGTCCATAGAGATGTGCGTCCACAGCCTCTTAGGAATAGGCAAGGACAACAACAATCCACTAGCCCGAGAACAGCAAGGCTTGGCCCGAGCACAAACATCACAAGACTGCACAAAGGTACGCACATCCCGAGACAAGGAAGGCCACCAGAAGGATCTGGCCACCAAATCTCTGGTACCAAAAATTCCAGGGTGGCCTGCCAACACAGAAGAATGAACCTCTGAGATGACTCTACTGGTCCACTCATCTGGAACGAACAATCTCCCAGGCGGACAACGATCAGGCCTATCAGTCTGAAACTCCTGCAAAGCACGCCGCAAGTCTGGGGAGACAGCAGACAAAATCACTCCATCCTTAAGGATACCCGTAGGCTCAGAATCACCAGAGGAGTCAGGCTCAAAACTCCTAGAAAGAGCATCTGCCTTCACATTTTTCGAGCCCGGCAAGTATGAAACCACAAAATTAAACCGGGAGAAAAACAAAGACCAGCGCGCCTGTCTAGGATTCAGACGCCTGGCAGACTCAAGGTAAATCAGATTCTTGTGATCAGTCAAGACCACCACCTGATGTCTAGCACCCTCAAGCCAATGACGCCACTCCTCAAATGCCCACTTCATAGCCAAAAGCTCCCAATTACCGACATCATAATTTCGCTCGGCGGGCGAAAATTTTCGAGAGAAGAATGCACATGGTCTCATCACTGAGCAATCGGGACCTTTCTGCGACAAAACCGCCCCTGCTCCAATCTCGGAAGCATCAACCTCAACCTGAAAAGGGAGCGAAACATCAGGCTGACGCAACACAGGGGCAGAAGAAAAGCGGCGCTTAAGCTCCCGAAAGGCCTCCACAGCCGCAGAGGACCAATTGGCAACATCAGCACCCTTCTTAGTCAAATCAGTCAGAGGTCTAACCACACTTGAAAACCCAGTTATAAATCGACGATAGAAATTAGCAAAGCCCAAGAACTTCTGAAGACTCTTCAGGGAAGTAGGCTGCGTCCAATCACAAATAGCCCGAACCTTGACAGGATCCATCTCAACAGAAGAAGGGGAAAAAATATACCCCAAAAAGGAGATCTTCTGAACCCCAAAAATGCACTTTGAACCCTTTACAAACAAAGAATTGGACCGCAAAACCTGAAAAACCTTCCTAACCTGTTGAACATGCGACTCCCAGTCATCCGAAAAAATCAAAATATCATCCAAATACACAATCATAAATTTATCCAGGTATTTACGGAAAATATCGTGCATAAAGGACTGAAAGACTGAAGGAGCATTAGAAAGACCAAAAGGCATTACCAAATACTCAAAATGGCCCTCGGGCGTATTAAATGCAGTTTTCCACTAATCTCCCTGCTTAATCCGCACCAAATTATACGCACCCCGAAGATCAACCTTAGAGAACCACTTTGCCCCTTTAATACGAGCAAATAAATCAGTCAATAGTGGCAAAGGATACTGATATTTGACTGTAATCTTATTCAACAAGCGATAATAAATACAGGGCCTCAGGGAGCCATCTTTTTTACCCACGAAAAAAAAACCTGCTCCTAAAGGGGATGAGGATGGACGGATATGTCCCTTTTCCAAGGACTCCTTAATATACTCTCGCATAGCAGCATGCTCAGGCACAGACAGATTGAACAAACGACCCTTGGGAAACTTGCTGCCAGGAATCAATTCTATAGCGCAATCACAATCCCGGTGAGGGGGAAGAGAACCAAGTTTAGGCTCCTCAAAAACATCACAAAAATCAGACAAAAATGCCGGAATTTCAGAGGGAGTAGATGAAGCAATGGAAACCAAAGGTACTTCCCCATGAGCCCCCCAACATCCCCAGCTTAACACAGACATTGTTTTCCAGTCGAGGACTGGATTATGAGTTTGCAACCATGGCAATCCAAGCACTAAGACATCATGCAAGTTATGCAACACAAGGAAGCGAATCACCTCCCGATGGTCAGGAGTCATACACATAGTCACTTGTGTCCAGAATTGTGGTTTATTCCTAGCCAAAGGTGTGGAGTCGATACCCTTCAGAGGGATAGGAACTTCCAAAGGCTCTAGGCTAAACCCACAACGTCTGGAAAAGGACCAATCCATAAGACTCAAGGAAGCACCAGAATCCACATAGGCATCCACAGTGATAGATGACAATGAACAAATCAAAGTTACAGACAAAATAAACTTAGATTGTAAGGTGCCAATTGAAAAAGACTTATCAACCTTTTTTGTGCGTTTAGAGCATGCTGATATAACATGAGCAGAATCACCACAGTAGAAGCACAACCCATTTTTGCGCCTATAATTCTGCCGTTCACCTCTGGACAGAATTCTATCACATTGCATAATCTCTGGTGCCTGCTCAGAAGACACCGCCAAATGGTGCACAGGTTTGCGCTCCCGTAAACGCCGATCAATCTGAATAGCCATAGTCATGGATTCATTCAGACCTGTGGGCATAGGAAACCCCACCATGACATCTTTAACGGCGTCAGAGAGACCTTCTCTGAAATTCGCCGCCAGGGCGCACTCATTCCACTGAGTAAGCACAGACCATTTTCAAAATTTTTGACAATATATTTCAGCTTCATCATGCCCTTGAGAGAGGGCTATTAAGGCCTTTTCAGCCTGAATCTCCAAATTAGGTTCCTCATAGAGCAACCCCAGTGCCAGAAAAAACGCATCCACACTGAGCAGCGCAGGATCCCCTGGTGCCAATGCAGATGCCCAATTCTGGGGGTCACCCCGCAACAAGGAAATAACAATTTTAACCTGCTGAGCGGAATCTCCAGCGGAGCGAGATCTCAGAGAAAGATACAATTTACAATTGTGCTTAAAATTCAAAAAACGAGATCTATCTCCAGAAAAGAACTCGGGTATAGGGATCTTGGGTTCAGACACAGGAGCATGCATAACATAGTCTTGGATATTTTGAACCTTAGAAGCGAGAGCATTTAGGTTTGAAGCTAAACTCTGGATATCCATTTTTCAACAGCAGAGATCTGAGCCATTCAGGGGTTAAGAGGAGAGAAAAAAAAAACAAAAAAAAACAACAGACTGCAATTATGGCTAGGAGAATTTCTGAGCAAAAAAAAAAAAAAAAGTGTCAGAAACTTCTTTTTACTCTCTTTCTTCAGCCAATACTCTTAATACATTAGGCCGGCAATACTGTCATGATTCCCAATGGCAGGGACTAAGGCAAAAAACGGACAAGCTCTAGGAATGATGGTATCTTAGGTAACCGCGATACTGAACCTAACACGCAACTAAAAATAGCCAGGGGGTGTGCCTACGTTGTCTCTAGACACCTCGCGCCAGCCGGAGAACTAACTACCCCTAATAGAGGAATACACAGACCTGACTTGCCTCCAGGGAAACCCCAAAGGTTATAGTAGCCCCCCACATATAATAACGGTTAGGTAAGAGGAAAACACAAACGCAGTATGAATATAGATTCAGCAAAGCGAGGCCCTCTGACTAGATAGCGGAATATACCAAAGAGGACTTCGCGGTCACCTCAAAACCCTGAACAGCCATCCTGGAATTACCTTAACTCCGTTGTCAACTCATGACACCGGAGTAGCAATTCCAGATCACTAGAGCTTCCAGCCGCACGAGATATGAAAATGCATGCTGGACAAAACAAACACAAAAGCCAAAGATTCAACTTAGCTGACTTGCAGACTTGGAGCAGGAAGCAAGCAACAAGGTGCTCTGATAACATTGATTGCCGGCACTGCAATGACTGGGAAGCCAGACTAAATAGGAGACTCCCAATTTCCTAATGGAAACAGGTGCACTGGAAAAAACAAGACACCAGTCAACCAGTACCACCAGTAACCACCAGAGGGAGCCCAAAAACAGAATTCACAACATCTCTCTCTGCACCTGTTTGAATCACCGTGTGATAATATAGACTTTACCACTTATTGACTGTGTCCTGTAGTTGTCTTGTTCCACGCAAAGAGTCTCCTGAGTTATCCCCTATAATTATTACACTGTGCCTACATGTGTATATGCTCTAGTCTGTGCCCTCATGTCTGTGCCTATATCTGGGCATGCTCTAATCTGTGCCCCATGTCTGTGCCTATGTGTGTATATGCTCTAGTCGGTGCCTATATCTGTGTATGCTCTAGTCTGTGCCTTCATGTTTGTGACTATGTGTGCATTTGCTCTAGTCTGCGCCCTTATGTCTGTGCCTATATTTGTGCATGTTCTAGTCTGTGCCCCATGTCTGTGCATATGTGTGTATATGCGCTAGTCTGTGCCTATATCTGTGAAAGCTCTAGTCTGTGCCCTCATGTCTGTGCCTATGTGTGCATTTGCTCTAGTCTGTGCCCTCATGTCTGTGCTTGTATCTGTGCATGCTCTAGTCTGTGCCCTTATTTCTGTGCCTATGTGTGCATTTGCTCTAGTCTGTGCCTTCATATCTGTGCTTATATCTGTGTATGCTCTTGTCTGTGCCCTCATTTCTGTGCCTATGTGTGTATTTGCTCTAGTCTGTGCCCTCATGTCTGTGACTATGTGTGTATTTGCTCTAGTCTGTGCCCTCATGTCTGTGCTCATGTGTGTGCCTATGTGTGTATACGCTCATGTCTGTGCCTATATCTGTGTATGCTCTAGTCTGTGCCCTCATGTCTGTGCCTATGTGTGTATATGCTCTAGTCTGTGCCCTCAGGTCTGTGCCTATGTGTGTTTATGCTCAGTCTAGTCTGTGCCCTCATGTCTGTGCCTATATGTGTGTTTATGCTCTAGTCTGTGCCCTCATGTCTGTGCCTATGTGTGTATTTGCTCTAGTCTGTGCCCTCATGTCTGTGCCTATACCTGTGTATGCTCTAGTCTGTGCCCTCAGGTCTGTGCCAATGTGTGTATTTGCTCTAGTCTGTGCCCTCATGTCTGTAGCTATGTGTATATTTGCTCTAATCTGTGCCCTCATGTCTGTGCCTATACCTGTGTATACTCTAGTCTGTGCCCTCAGGTCTGTGCCAATGTGTGTATTTGCTCTAGTCTGTGCCCTCATGTCTGTAGATATGTGTATATTTGCTCTAATATGTGCCCTCATGTCTATGCCTATACCTGTGTATACTCTAGCCCCTTAGTGACAGAGCCAATTTGGTACTTAATGACCGAGCCAATTTTTACAATTCTGACCAGTGTCACTTTAAGAGGTTATAACTCTGGAACGCTTTATCGGATCCCACTGATTCTGAGATTGTTTTTTCATGACATATTTTACTTCAAGTTAGTGGTAACATTTCTTCGATATTACTTGCGATTATTTATGAAAAAATGGAAATATGGCGAAAATTTTTAAAATTTTGCAATTTTCAAACTTTGTATTTTTATGCCCTTAAATCAGATAGATATGTCACAAAAAATAGTTAATAAATAACATTTCCCACATGTCTACTTTACATTAGCACAATTTTGGAAACAATTTTTTTTTTTGTTAGGGAGTTATAAGGGTTAAAAGTTGACCAGCAATTTCTCATTTTTACAACACCATTTTTTTTTTAGGGACCACATCTCATTTGAAGTCATTTTGAGGGGTCTATATGATAGAAAATAACCAAGTGTGACACCATTCTAAAAACTGCACCCCTCAAGCTGCTCAAAACCACATTCAAGAAGTTTATTAACCCTTTACGTACTTCACAGGAACTGAAACAATGTGGAAGAAAAAAATGAACATTTAACTTTTTTTTGCAAACATTTTACTTCAGAACCATTTTTTTTAATTTTCACAAGTGTAAAAACAGAAATTTAACCACAAATTTTGTTGTGCAATTTTTCCTGAGTACGCCGATACCCCATATGTGGAGGTAAACCACTGTTTGGGCGCACCGCAGAGCTTGGAAGTGAAGGAGCACCGTTTGACTGTTTCAATGCAGAATTGGCTGGAATTGAGATCAGACGCCATGTCGCGTTTCGGGAGCCCCTAATGTGCCTAAACAGTGGAAACCCCCCACAAGTGATTTTGGAAACCCCTTAAGGAACTTATCTAGATATTCGGTGAGCACTTTGAACCCCCAAGTGCTTCACAGAAGTTTATAACGTAAAGCCGTGAAAATAAAAAATCGCATTTTTTCTACAAAAATGATCTTTTTGCCCCAAAATTTTTATTTTCACAAGGGTAACAGGAGAAATTAGACCACAAAAGTTGTTGTGCAATTTCTCCTGAGTACGTCAATACCCCATATGTGGGGGTAAACCACTGTTTGGGCGCACCGCAGAGCTTGGAAGAGAAGGAGTGTCGTTTTACTTTTTCAATGTAGAATTGGCTGGAATTGAGATCGGACGCCATGTCACGTTTGGAGAGCCGCTGATGTGCCTAAACAGTGGAGACCCCCCACAAATGACACCATTTTGGAAACTAGACCCCTTAAGGAACTTATCTAGATGTGTGGTGAGCAATTTAAACCCCCAGGTGCTTCACAGAAGTTTATAACGTAGAGCCGTGAAAATAAAAAAATCGCATTTTTTCTACAAAAATGATCTTTTTGCCTCCAAATTTTTATTTTACCAAGGGTAACAGGAGAAAATGGACACCAGAAGTTGTTGTACAATTTGTCTTGAGTACGCCGACACCCCGTATGTGGGGGTAAACCACTGTTTGGGTGCATGGCTGAGCTCGGAAGCAAAGGAGCGCCATTTGACTTTTCAATGCAAAATTGACTGGAATTGAGATCGGACGCCATGTCGCGTTTGGAGAGCCCCTGATGTGCCTAAACAGTAGAAACCCCCCAAAAGTGACCCCATTTTGGAAACTAGACCCCCCATGGAACTTATCTAGATGTGTAGTGAGAACTTTGAATGCCCAAGTGCATCACAGAAGTTTATAATGCAGAGTCGTGAAAATTAAAAATATTTTATTTTTAACAATAAAGATTTTTTAGCCCCCAAGTTTTTATTTTCACAAGGGTAACAAGAGAAATTGGACCCCAAAAGTTGTTGACCAATTTGTCCTGAGTATGCTGGTACCCCATATGTGGGGGTAAACCACTGCTTGGGCGCACGGCAGAGCTCGGAAGGGAAGGAGCGCCATTTTGGAATGCAGACTTTGATAGAATTGTCTGCGGGCGTTATGTTGCGTTTGCAGACCCATAATGTACCTAAACAGTAGAAACTCCCAACAAGTGACCCCATTTTGGAAAATAGACCCCCCAAGGAACTTATCTAGATATGTGGTGAGAACTTTGAATGCCCAAGTGCTTCACAGAAGTTTATAATGCATAGTAGTGAAAATAAAAAATATTTTTTTTCCCACAAAAAATATTTTTTTAGCCCCCAAATTTTTATTTTTACAAGGGTAACAAGAGAAATTGGACCCCAAAAGTTGTTGTCCAATTTGTTCTGAGTATGCTGGTACCCAATATGTGGGGGTAAACCACTGTTTGGGCGCGCGGCAGAGCTCGGAAGAGAAGGAGCGCCATTTTGGAATTCAGACTTTGATAGAATTGTCTGTGGGTGTTATGTTGCGTTTGCAGAGCCCCTGATGTACCTAAACAGTAGAAACCCCCCACAAGTGACCAAATTTTGGAAACTAGACCCCCTAAGGAACTTACCTAGATATGTGGTGAGAACTTTGAATGCTCAAGTGCTTCACAGAAGTTTATAATGCATAGTAGTGAAAATAAAAAAATATATTTTTTTCCCACAAAAAAGATTTTTAGCCCCCAAGTTTTTATTTTCACAAGGGTAACAGGAGAAATTGGACCGCAAAAGTTGTTGTCCAATTTATCCCGAGTACGCTGATGCCCCATATGTGGGGGTAAACCACTGTTTGGGCGCACGGCAGAGCTCAGAAGGGAGGGAGCACCATTTGACTTTTTTAGCGCAAAATTGGCTGTCGTGTTTGGAGACCCCGCTGATGTACCTAAACAGTGGAAACCCCCAAATTATAACTCCAACCCTAACTCCAACACACCCCTAACCCTAATCTTAACCCGATCCATAATCCTAATCACAACCCTAACGATAATCACAACCCTAACCCCAAAACAGCCCTAATCTCAACCCTAACCATAACCCTAATCAAAACCCTAAATCCAACACACCCCTAACCCTAATCCCAAATGTAACCCTAATCCCAACCCTAATCCAAACCCTAATCCCAACTCTAACCCTAACTTTAGCCCCAACCCTAACCCTAACTTTAGCCCCAACCCTAACCATAACTTTAGCCCCGTCGTCACAAAAAAGTTCAATGTAACCTTTTTTTTGTACGTCGCGTCCGCCATTTCCACGCATGCGTGGCCGTAACTCTGCCCCCTCCTCCCCAGGACATAGACTGGGCAGCGGATGTGTTGAAAAACTGCATCCGCTGCCCACGTTGTGCACAATTTTCACAACGTGCGTCGGTACGTCGGGCCGACGCATTGCGACCGCCCCGTACCGACGCAAGTGTGATAGAAGCCTAAGGCTACTTTCACACTAGCGTCGTACTCGGCCCATCGCAGTGTGCCGGGCCGACGTACCGACGCTAGCGTTGTAAGCGCCGCACAACGGGTGCAGCGGATGCTGTTTTTTCAACGCATCCGCTGCCCCATTGTGAGGGGAGGCGGGGGCGGAGTTCCGGCCGCGCATGCGCGGTCGGAAATGGCGGACACGTCGCACAAAAAAGTTACATGTAGCTTTTTTTGTGCCGACGGTCCGCCAAAGCACGACGCATCCGTCGCACGACGGATGCGACATGTGGCAATCCGTCGCAATGCGTCGCTAATGCAAGCCAATGGAGAAAAAACGCATCCTGCAAGCACTTTTGCAGGATGCGTTTTTTCTCCGACGCATTGCGACGGAAGCCAAAAAACGCTAGTGTGAAAGTAGCCTAACCCTAACCCTAGCCCTAACCCTAACCCTAAATTTAGCCCCAACCCTAACCCTAGCCCTAACCCTAGCCCTAACCCTAGCCCTAACCCTAACCCTAACTCTAACCCTAACCCTAACCCTAACTCTAACCCTAACTCTAACCCTAACTCTAACCCTAACTCTAACCCTAACCCTAACCCTAACCCTAACCCTAATTTTAGCCCCAACTCGTCTTCTCCTGCCGGCCGGCAGATGGCAGCAGATGGCGGGCGCACTGCGCATGCGCCCGCCATAAGGAAAAAGCCGGCTGGCAGGAGAAGACAGAAGAGGACCCAGGGACACCGGGTGAGTATGTTAGGGTCCCCGAATCCCCCTATTTCTCTGTCCTCTGATGTGTGATCACATCAGAGGACAGAGAAATACAGACTGTTTTTTTTTTTTTTTGCGGTCGCCGGTAAACTGTTAATTACCGGCGATCGCAAAACAGGGGTCGGTGCAAACCGACCCCGATCATGTTCTTTGGGGTCTCGGCTACCCCCGGCAGCCGAGACCCCAAAGATCTTCGGGGTGCCGGGCGGCGGGCGTACTGCGCGTGCGCCCGCCATTTTTTCCCGGAAAAAAGATGGCGGCGCCCATGGGGACGCACGAGGAGCACCGGGGGAGGTAGGTAAGTATCGGGGGGCTATTGGGGGCCATCGGGGACCCTATTTCTCTGTCCTCCGATGTGCGATCACATCGGAGGACAAAGAAATTAAACGGCACATCGCGTTTTTTTTTTTTTTTGTTGCGACCGCCGGTAAACGGTTAATTACCGGCGATCGCAACTCGGGGGTCGGTAAAAAACCCCCGAATCATGTTCTCTGGGGTCTCGGCTACCCTCGGCAACCGAGACCCCAGAGAAAATCCGACTCTGGGGGGTGCTATTCACTTTTTCCACAGCGCCGTTAATTAACGGCGCTGTGGTTTAAGTACCCTTAGCGGCCGCCGTTAAAAGGCGTATCGGCGGTCGTTAAGGGGCTAGTCTGTGCCCTCATGTCTGTACCTATGTGTGTATTTGCTCTAATCTGTGCCCTCATATCTGTGCCTATATCTGTGCATGCTCTAGTCTGTGCCCTCATGTCTGTGCCTTCATGTCTGTGCATGTTTGTCTATGTATTATACCTTTGTCCCATTAGACATCTACATATTATACATCTGCCGAAATTCATGGGTAAAATGAACCAAATTTGATTTAATAGACAGAATCTTAATGGATATTTAAAAGCAGTGAAGGTAAAGTGAATCTTTTATTTATCATTTTTTTAATAAGAAAGACAAGAGGTTCAATTATCCCACCGCCCTGACAGCGGAGAAGACGTGCATTATTCATGCGCCCCAATCACACGTCCACCGCATACATCATATTAAACTAACAGAAATAAAGGCACCTGAACATTCTGCTTCTTATCTGTGGCACTCGGTGGTAAATCTCTAAATCCCTGTTCCAAAAATCCTTGGATTGGTGAGACGCTGGATTATCTGATTTTCTGTACTTGGATACTTTATCAAGTCAAAATCCGGAAGTGTAAAAAACATAGAGTAGATAAGACTATCGGAAACAGAGTAAATCTGGGCTGAATTGATGCCTGGGATGAATCAGGTTTTCATTCATTTCTATTTAATATTAATATTTTTACTATGATATGGTGCACTCTATTTATAAATCTTTTTAAAAAACTATTAAACAGTTGTTGCAATACCCAGAGTGACCACACCGTCTCTGGTAGTCAAAAAATTATTACTTTAAGAGGACTTGTCACCAGGTCAAACTTGGCCAGTTTTTGCTCTTATTTCATTATTTTCTTCCCCCGAGTAGCCTTTTGCTTTTTTTTTGCTTGCATATTTTTTTTTTTTTTTAGATATGGGACTTTTTTTTAATTAGGGTTAATTTCCATGGTAAGTTCCAAATGGGTGTGTCTCACAGATTATTTGGGGGGGGGTGTTTTTAGGCTGCTTCTATGAGCGAGCCACGCCCTATTGCAAAGTCCATAAAAAATTGGCACTGGATGAAAATGCCCATATCTCTGGAACCATATGGCAGATTAAAAAAAAAAAAATGTCATAGTCAGGGGAGTGGGCGGAATAAAATAGGAGCAGAAATCATTCATTTTTGACCCGACAACAAGTTCTCTTTAAAAAAAAATGTTAAATAAAGGTCAGGTTTTCAACGTTAGGAATCCTCTGCAAATTCTGCAACAAAATTTCCACTTCTTTGTCTATGTGCAGAATTTTGAGCTCTGACAACAAGTCAATGGGCACAGTGAGGACCTATTCATGTAAAACATTGCACAAGCCGCCACTACAGATAATGTACAATAAATAAAATGCCAATATATAAAGTATATCTCCGGGAGTCAGATGTTTCGGCAATTAATGCAGCAAGGGCTACATAAATTTGCAGTATTAGAATGCATCCGCACACTGGTTTCAAAGGGTCCTGCTCCGGAGAGATTTTGTAATTAAGCATCGATGAAATATGGGATTAATTCCTGAATATTAATTCCTCTCCAACATAACTTTCTTTCTATTAAGCAACTTGTCAAAGTTTTAAAAACGAATCTGGCCGAGGAGCCGACATCTCTTCATCATCAGGCAGGAAAAAAAAAGCAGGATTTAAAAGCAGTTTAAAATGCCATATTGCCTCTTAGAATGTAATTTATGGCGCGATACATCATGAGCAGAGGCTTTATAATTTATGGGACTGTACTCGGTCTGCCTATAAATCACCGACTGTCGGCAAAATACTGAAGGAGCCGGCGAAGAATTGAAGCTTGGCTTCTCGTCCTCCCAAGTGGTGCTCAGACGCATTCACACAACATTGACAAATTCGCTTTACCCCATTTTTCATATTCAACAAGCTTCCGAGCCGTAGAGATAGGTGACGGTGAAAAGCCGGTTGGCTGAGCCTGAGATTTATTGCCTTATTCAATGGCATCATTGACGTTCTGCGGGACAATATCTGGTGGATGTTATCTCCCCAAGACCCAATACATAACCTGAAATAATTAGAGAATTTTGAGAAAAGACCAGAGTTTGACAATTTATCATCCATTGCCTCTTTATGATGGAAACAATTGAAATTGATATTTAAGGTTGCTGTCTAGTTCTATAACAGGTAAAAGGAAAATAATTCAGAAACGGCAATTCTTGCCCATCTTAACCCTCGGCATTGTGCGTTAACCCTGTTACCATACATTCCTAAATGACTGCCTACCATATTGCCAGCTAGAGATTAAATTTGACTGGTACTGCAAAGTGTCGGCTTCCAGTCTGGTCCCCAGTGGCAGTCGGTCTTCACTTCTGTGTCCAGCACTTTGGCTGTCTCTGCCACCCAATAGGCTCATGCGACTTCATGATGTTTTGGGGTCTAGTAGGCAGCATAGACATGCAGGATGCCAGTAATTGTTCGGTACTTTAATATTGACCACATAGCGTGTGGGAAGAGTCAGATGGCGGTATAACTAAGACTGGAATCGCAATGTAATGCTCATACTGGCCGTTGGCTCTCCCTACCCAAGCGTGACATCTGCATAGAAATACATGATGTCGTGCTCAGGTCAGGAGAGCCGATGGCCAGTCCGCACTTTGAGTTGAGATCCCCATCAGAGTTATAGAGCCTGTGACTCTTCAGTTAGGATTAGTTATTCATTCAAGATTGATGGGGTGAACCACCCGACACCCCTGATTATCAGCTGTTCTTGGTGTTGGTGGTTGCTGAATGTGCTAAAGTGCAGGGCAAAGAAGGTACACCTCTGTTATCTGGATAGTGGTCACAGTGGGACACTGCAGATCCACTCCTTTTCATTTGAATAGAGACAGATGAGCAGTATCCGACTGCGGCCACTATGTCTATGCTGTTAGCGTCGTTGTGCTGTGCAGCTCTGCAACTGATCATCTCTGGCTGTTACCAGGCACAGCTGATTGGTGAGCTGATCGTGATACCCCATTCTAATGCTATGCTATTAATATTAAAGTCCCAGACAACTACTTTAACTTTTCCACCTGACATCCTGGATGCCTCTGGTATTCTCTAGACCTCAAAACATCATGATGTCTCGTGAGCTCAGTAGGTGCCTGAGACGCCAAGGGTGCTGGACCCAGAAGTGAAGGACACCCTTTTACGCCCAGTTGCCAACCCAGGGAAGCACAAATCCATTTGAACATCTCTAGTACTTACTTTTCTCAAGATATTCCACTCCCACCAATTCCTTGATTATTATGTTATTTACAGCCAACATATTTAACAACAATGTACAAAGATTGTCATTATGGATCTTCTTATACTTATATTTATCCATACTTACCAATAAGTAACACTGGGATATTTAATTCTTGCCCACGGGACAGATGGAGGAAAGCTTAAAAGTCCTGAGAGTAACCCACTTTTGAATGGGGTTATTGTTAACTTAGCCCCTTGATTTAGGACTGACCAAGCAAAATTGAAACTGTTGCCATGTTTGATTACTAGTGTTGAGCGATACCTTCCGATATCGGAAAGTATCGGTATCGGAAAGTATCGGCCGATACCGTCAAAGTATCGGATCTAATCCGATACTGATACCCGATCCCAATGCAAGTCAATGGGACGAAAATATCGGAATTAAAATAAACCCTTTATAAACTTGTAGGTTCATTCTACATGAAGGAAAACAACTAAGAATAATGTAGGATGTATTGGGGGAGGTGGCGGAGACATTAAAGGCACAGAGGTTTAGCCCAATGTAATAGAATAGCAGGATTTTTTGTTTTTTTTTTATGACGTTCGGCGTTAGAAAGATTTTGACTATGTTATTTTTTTTTTTTTTTTGTCAGATATTGATGTTTCACTACTTCCACGCCCTTCACCTTCTTTTTTACTTCTCCCACACTTTCTTCTTCATTATCCTCATCATCAGCTTCTTTGACATCAACTATCTTCACCTTATTCATCTTCTTCTTCTTCTACCTCTAATTTTTTTTTTTTACATTGTTCATATTCTTTTTATTTAACTATCATCTTCTTCATATTCAACTTCTTCATCATATTCTTATTTGTGACAGGCATTCCCGTAGTTGTTATGTATAAAAGTTTGAAGATTACACCTTCCGTTCTGCCTGTCACAAAAGAGTTACATTTGTCCGCGTTCAGTTTGGCCTGCAGCATCAGGCTTTATCCAGGGGCACCACGAGGAGAAACGGACTCACCCCCATACACTGCTTATTCTTCTTCTGCTTATAATTTAGATAATATCTTTTGCTCTGATATTTAGTGTTATGCTTAATGTTCTTCTGCTCTTTGTTCTGCAGCCTCTTGTTCTTCTGCTTCTCGGTCTCCCATGTCGTCGTCGTCTCCAGGGTCGTCGTCTCCAAGGTCGTCGTCTCAGGGGTCGTCGTCATCGGGGTGGTCTTCAGGGTCATCGTCTCCAGGGTCGTCGTCATCTCAGTGGTCGTCGTCTCTGGTGTCGTCGTCATCTTAGGGGTGGTCTTCCGGGTCATCGTCTTTAGGGTCTTGAACTTGGAAATGTAGCAGAAGGTACAAGAAGGCTGAGAAAATGCCGAGAAACAGCTGATGGAACTGGAACTCGGATGGCTACCCGAAGGTCCAAGAGCCAATGGAACTACCGAGGACCAGCTGATGTTACTGGAACCCGGTTACTAAGCAGGAGGTACCCGTGCCTGAAAGCACTACCAAGGACCACCTGACGTTGGTGGAACTCGGATACCCAGAAGGAGGCACCTAAGCCAAAGGCTCTGCCCGGAACCAGCTGACGGTACTGGAACCAGGATGGGGAGCAGAAGGTACAAGAGCAAAAGACACTGCCGAGAACCAGCTGACGGTACTGGAACCCGGATGGGTAGCCGAAGGTCCAAGAGCCAATGGAACTACCGAGGACCAGCTGACGTTACTGGAACCCGGTTACTAAGCAGGAGGTACCCGTGCCTGAAAGCACTACCAAGGACCACCTGACGTTGGTGGAACTCGGATACCCAGAAGGAGGCACCTAAGCCAAAGGCTCTGCCCGGAACCAGCTGACGGTACTGGAACCAGGATGGGGAGCAGAAGGTACAAGAGCAAAAGACACTGCCGAGAACCAGCTGACGGTACTGGAACCCGGATGGGTAGCCGAAGGTCCAAGAGCCAATGGAACTACCGAGGACCAGCTGACGTTACTGGAACCTGGTTACTAAGCAGGAGGTACCCGTGCCTGAAAGCACTACCAAGGACCACCTGACGTTGGTGGAACTCGGATACCCAGAAGGAGGCACCTAAGCCAAAGGCTCTGCCCGGAAACAGCTAACGGTGCTGGAACCAGGATGGGGACCTATTCAAGCTTATCTTCCTAGAGCCCCAACTAGCGGTGTTGGAGCAAAGGGTCAGCAGGGGGAGCAGAGTGTAGGCCGAAGCCTGCACTGGCGGCAGCTTTGTGTCTGCGTGGCTGTTGCAGGACACGTTGCCGGCTACACGGCAGGGGAACAGCTGGCGGTGCTGAACCCCACTGACACATTGGCGAGGTGTTTTTCTCTGTGCAGCCAGCACTTCGGGGCACCAACTGGCGGTGTTGGAGCCCAGGCTCTGCAGGGGGAGCAGAGTGTAGGCCGAAGCCTAATTGAACCAATTTTAAAGGTAACCTTTAACCCCCCCCTCAGGTGTTACAAACTAGAAGAGCCACAGCTTATGCAGCAGTAGTGCTGCACAAGTCAAAGGTTGCTCTTTTAATTTTTCTCCTTGCACACGCTGAATGAAACACGTATAACATTTAGCCCTTTATACAGTCAAACTGTGTTGGAGGCGAGAGTTCCCTTGGTAATGAGATGCAGCACAGATGTCAAGAATCCCACCTTGGTGCTGGGCGCAGCCTCCTGAGCGTTGTTATTTGCTGTACAGGAGTCTGCGCTGTCGTGTTATCCCTTGGCCTTGCGCTGTTAGCGCTGCCCACCTTCTGACATCATTTCATGTCGGCCGTTGCGGTTTGCGATGACCATGAATCCCAGCCCCGCAGTGTCTTTACATAGTTAAAACACTGCGTGGCTGGGTTTCATGGCCTGGCGCAGTACATATGTTCGCCTCTCACACTCGGGTCCTTACACCCGCTTCAGACTGTGCGGCGTCAGCTGATCCCTTATCGCATGCCACGGCCATGAAGCCGCACAGTCTGAAGAAGGCGGAAGGAGATGAGGGACAGGCGAACTTATGCACTGCTCATGCCCATCAATCACACCCTCGCAGTCCAAATAAATAAGACACCGAGGGGCGTTGTGTGGGTCAGGGCGGCCGCAGAGGCGCAGGCAGCCAAACAATGATGCCAGAAGACGGGCAGCGCTATCAAGGGGGTTGCAGCGTGTCATTACAAAGGAAAGTCACACCTCTGGGACGGTTAAATGGTCACACAGAGGACACATTTTAGACGTGTTTTCAGTTCCACATGTGTGAGGAGAATAAGTTTATGAGCCACCTTGCACACATGCAGCATTACTGCTGTACAAGGTGGCTGGAAAACATACAAACGCCTGGGGGAGGGGGACAGGTTCCCTTCAATTTCAGTTCTTGTGTCTGCGTTGCTGTTGCAGGACACGTTGCCGGCTACACAGCAGGGGAACAGCTGGCGGTGCTGAACCCCACTGACACATTGGCTGGTGTTTTTCTCTGTGCAGCTAGCACATCTGGGCCCCAACTGGCGGTGTTAGAGCCCAGGGTCAGCAGGAGGAGGAGAGGGAGCAGAGTGTAGGCCGAAGCCTGCACTGGCGGCAGCTTTGGGTCTGTTGTGCCTGCGTGGCTGTTGCAGGACACGTTGCCGGCTGCACAGCAGGGGAACAGCTGGCGTTGCTGAACCCCACTGACACTTTGGCTGGTGTTTTTCTCTGTGCAGCTAGCAGTACCGGGCACCAACTGGCGGTGTTAGAGCCCAGGGTCAGCAGGAGGAGAGGGAGCAGAGTGTAGGCCGAAGCCTAATTGAACCAATTTCAAAGGTAACCTTTAACCCCCCCTCAGGTGTTACAAACTAGAAGAGCCACGCCTTATGCAGCAGTAGTGCTGCACAAGTCAAAGGTTGCTCTTTTAATTTTGTTCCTTGCACAAGCTGAATGAAACACGTACAACATTTTGGCCCTTATACAGTCAATCTGTCTTGGAGGCGGGAGTTCCCTTCGTAATGAGACGCAGCACAGCTGGCAAAAATACCACCTTGGTGCGGCCTCCTGAGCATCGCATTTTGAAGTACAGGAGTCTGCGTTCTTGCGTTATCCCTTGGCCATGCGCTGCCCGTCTTCTGACATCATTTCATGTCGGCTGGTGCGGTTCGCGATGCCCATGAATCCCAGCCCCGCAGTGTCTTTACAGTGTTTCACACTGCGGGGCTGGGATTCATGGCCTGGCGCAGTACATATCTTTGCCTATCGCCCAGGTCCTTACACCTGCTACAGACTGTGCGGCGTCAGCTGATCCCTTATCGCATGCCACGGCCATGAAGCCGCACAGTCTGAAGAAGGCGGAAGGAGATGAGGGACAGGCGAACTTATGCACTGCTCATGCCCATCAATCACACCCTTGCAGTCCAAATAAATAAGACACCGAGGGGCGTTGTGTGGGTCTGGGCGGCCGCAGAGGCGCAGGCAGCCAAACAATGATGCCAGAAGACGGGCAGCGCTATCAAGGGGGTTGCAGCGTGTCATTACAAAGGAAAGTTCTTGTGTCTGCGTGGCTGTTGTAGGACACGTTGCTGGCTGCACAGCAGGGGAACAGCTGGCGGTGCTGAACCCCACTGACACATTGGCTGGTGTTTTTCTCTGTGCAGCTAGCACATCTGGGCCCCAACTGGCGGTGTTAGAGCCCAGGGTCAGCAGGAGGAGGAGAGGGAGCAGAGTGTAGGCCGAAGCCTGCACTGGAGCAAGTTGAAAGGGAACCTTTAACCCCCCCCCAGGCGTTTGTAGCTGAAAGAGCCATCGTGTACAGCACTAATGCTGGAAAAGGTAAACTTAGCTCTTTTAATTATGGTCCTTGCACATGCTGAACCTAACACTTATGAAATGTGTCCCCTCCTACCGTGATACCGTCCGGTAGGTGGAACTTTCCTTTGTGATGTGACGCAGCACAGCCGTCATTCTTACCCCCTTGGCGCCGTGCGCCGCCTCCTCAGCGTTGTTTGAATCAGTCCCGGAGCCTGCGCTGTTAGGTTAGCCCTTGGCCATGCACACATTTTGCGCTGCCCGTCTTCTGACATCATTTGGTGTCAGGCTGGCTGAGCCTGTGCGGCCGCGCTGGACGAGATCCCGCCTCGTAGTGTCGTCTAATGTAATCCCACCGCGGGCCTGGGATCCGTGGCCATGCGCAGTGCATATCCTCACCTCTCACTCCCCTCCCAACGGCTTCTTCAGACTGTGCGGTGTCACGGCCGTGGCATGCTATTAGGGATCAGCTGACACCGCACAGTCTGAAGAAGGCGTAGGGAGATGAGTGAGAGGCGGAGGTTCAGATATGCACTGCGCATGTCCATGGACACCTGCAGCACTAAAGACGCGTTCCGATAATACACTACCCGCAGGGCAAGCCAGCACCTCCAATGCATACTGGCTTAGCTCTGGCCATGTATCCAGCTTTGAGACCCAAAACTTGAAAGGTGAAGAGCCGTCTGGGAGTACAGCAAGAGGGCAAGACATGTAGTCTGTCACCATCTGACGGAACCGTTGCCTCCTGCTGACTGGAGCCGTCTGTGATGGTGTTGACTTTTGTGGCGGGCCCAGAAAACTGTGCCACAGTTGGGCCATACTGCTCTTGCCTTGGGCAGAGGCACTGCTTCTGCTCCCTGTTTGTGCAGAGCCTCCACCACTGCCTGGACGCACTGAGCTGCTTTGTAATGCACTAGCAGCACTTCTCTCACTTGGAATGGAGAAGATGATGGAATTCACCAGTGTGTCTTGGTACTCCCGCATTTTTCGCTCCCGGTTCAACGGTGTGATGAGGCTTTCTACGTTGTCCCGGTAGCGAGGATCGAGGAGGGTGAACACCCAATATTCAGACATGTTGAGAATGTGGGCGATGCGGCGGTCGTTTCTCAGGCACTGCAGCATGTAATCCACCATGTGCTGCAGACTGCCAACTGCCCAAGAAACGCTGTCCCCTGCTGGAGGCGTGATCTCTGCCCGCTCGTCATCACCCCACCCTCGCTGTACACAATGAGTACTGGACAATTGTGTAACTCCCTCCTCTGGATGGATGTCTTCCTCCTCCATTGACTCCTCCTCATCCTCCTCACAAACTGTCCCCTGCCTACGCGTTTGTGAGGAACCACGTGGCGCTGACTGTCCAGAAGATGATGGAAATGTTGAATCCTCATCCTCCACCTCTTCCACAACATCATCCCTTAGCGCTTGCAGTGATTTTTCAAGCAGGCAGATAAGGGGGATAGTCATGCTGACTAGTGCATCATCTGCACTCGCCATCCGCGTGGAATAATCGAAGGGACGCAAAACCTGGCAGACGTCATTCATAGTGGCCCACTCTGTGGTTGTGAAGTCTGAACGGCGCGGAGTGCGACTTCTTTGCGCCTGATGCAGCTGGTACTCCATTACAGCTTGCTGCTGCTCACACAACCGCTCCAACATATGTAACGTGGAATTCCACCTGGTAGGTAGGTCACATATGATGCGATGTTCCGGCAGGTGGTGTCGGCGCTGCAGAGCCGCAATGCGCGCATTTGCCGTGCTGGAACGCCGCAAGTGAGCACACTCTAGGCGGACCTTGTGCAGCAGTGCATCAAGATCCGGATAGTCCCTCAAAAAACTCTGCACGACCAAATTGAGCACATGTGCCAGACATGGGATGTGAGTGAGGTTGCCGAGGCCCAGAGCTGCCACCAGATTTCGGCCATTATCACACACTACCATGCCTGGCTGGAGATTCGCTGGCACAAACCACACATCGCTCTCCTGCTTGATAGCATTCCAGAGCTCCTGCGCTGTGTGGCTTCGATTCCCCAAAGAAATTAATTTCAAGACGGCCTGTTGACGTTTGGCCACGGCTGTGCTCATGTCGGTCGTAACAGGTAAACGTTCATCACGGGTCCATGTGGAGGTGGACTGTGACGGCTCCTGCAGCGATGATTCTGAGGAACTGGTGTAAGAGGAGGAGTCAATGCATACAGAATGGATTCCTGCAATCCTTGGAGTGGGCAGGACACGTCCTGCGCCACTCGCACGATCTGTACCCGGCTCAACGACATTAATCCAATGGGCAGTGAGGGAAAGGTATCGCCCCTGTCCATGTTGACTGGTCCACGCATCGGTGGTTAGGTGGACCTTGCTACTGATGGCATTCAGTAGCGCGTGTTTTATGTGTCCCTCCACATGCTTGTGCAGGGCAGGGACGGCTTGCCTCCTGAAGTAAAAGCGGCTGGGAACTGTGGGACTGCCAATGACATCAAGTCACGGAAGCTGTCAGTCTCCACCAGCCTGAATGACAGCATTTCCAGTGACAGAAGTTTGGCAATGCCTGCAGTCAGAGCCTGTGCTCGTGGGTGGTTTGACGAGAAAGGCCGCCTTTTCTCCCATGCCTGTACTACCGATGGCTGTAGACTGGGCTGGGAGTGTGTGGATGACTAGGAAAGTGGTGCTGCAGGTGGAATTACAGCGGGTCTCTGGACAACAGGGCCAGAGGTTCTTCCACGGCGATCCTGGGAGGAAGCCGAACCAGCTGCGTGTGAGCTGGAGGAAGACGCAACACGAGCTGAAGAGGTGGTAGCTGCCGCTGTTGGTTGGCCTAGCTCTTCAGTGTGTTTTCCTAACAACGCCGCGTGCCTGGTCCGCACATGTTTCCACATGTTGGAGGTATTGAGGCTGCTGACATAGCAAATGTCATCTGCAACTGTGTCAAAAAAGGCCCAGGCACTGCAAGTCTTGGGAGGGCCCTTTTTGGCTTTTGGAAGAGACATGCTCCTAACGGGTGCCAAAGCGGAGGCTGCAGGATCCGCAGTCTTCCCCCTCCCTCTCCCTCTTTGGGCCGTACGGGGAATCTCTTCCTCAGAGCTGCTCCCACCACCTTCCTGTCCCTCATGCCAAGATGGGTCAAGGACCTCATCATCTACACTACCCTCTGCCCCCAACTGCTCCTCCTGGGTAGTCTCAGCAGCAGAGCACGCACCAGAAAGTGGCACCTGAGTGTCATCATCAGCGGATGCGGCCTGCGATGTGGTGACCGGAAGCACTGGCCCACCCGCCTCTTCAGAGGAAGAGAGAAAAAGCTGTTGGGCATCACTGCACCCTGCCTCTTCTTCCATTTCTCCAATGCTGCTTGGCTGGCCCCCTGTTTCCAAGCCAAGAGATTCAGAGAACAGAAGTAGAGACGGCTCCTGTCCTGGGTTCTCTGTCTGCCTGGGCAATTTGGCAGGTGGTGAAGTGACAGATGGCTGCTCTCCAGTGCTCTGTGTCTGAGAGGATGTGGCACTAAATGAAGTTGATGCATTAGCTGCCATCCATCCGACAACGGCTTCAATTTGTTCTTCACGCAGCAGCGGTGTACGGCGCTCTGCGACAAAGCTGCGCATGAAGGACTGTTCCCTGGTGAAAGTGGGTGCTGATGAGTTACCGGTGCCCGCAGCAGGCACAGAATCCCCACGTCCTCTCCCTGCTCCGCGCCCACGCCCACGTGTCTTACTCACTGCCTTCTTCATCTTGGTTGACTGATAAAGATAAGCAGAAAAGTACTAACGGCTTTGTGTGCTTATTCCTGAACAACTCCTAACAGGTATAAGAAACACTAATTTTATAAAGTGTGGACTAGACTTTAATATGAGCTAATGTGGCCTACACAAATGTTAAGTGGTGTCACTGGTGTGTTTGGTGAACTTTATTATTTATTTATTTTTTGGGGACTGAACTGACAACAGAGAGAGCTGCAGTCACACAGAGACCGTGCAGACAGCCGTAAAGGCGCTGCAAGGCCCAAAAACCCTCCTCTACGTTATCCTATGTAGTGTTTTTCCACAAGTTAGCTGGAGACGGGTGGAAAGACACTAATAGGAATTTTTAGAAAAAATGTGCAGCAGCCTGCACTACTTAAAACAAAAGGAAAATTGATTTTACGGTATGACGCAGTGAAGAACCCTGAGCTGGAGACAACCAGGCTATGGCTGCTCACAGACTACAGGGCGAGCTGCAGTCACACGGAGACCGTGCAGACAGCCGTAAACGGCGCTGCAAGGCCCAAAAACCCTCCTCTACGTTATCCTATGTAGTGTTTTTCCACAAGTTAGCTGGAGACGGGTGGAAAGACACTAATAGGAATTTTTAGAAAAAATGTGCATCAGCCTGCACTACTTAAAACAAAAGGAAAATTGATTTTACGGTATGACGCAGTGAAGAACCCTGAGCTGGAGACAACCAGGCTATGGCTGCTCACAGACTACAGGGCGAGCTGCAGTCACACGGAGACCGTGCAGACAGCCGTAAACGGCGCTGCAAGGCCCAAAAACCCTCCTCTACGTTATCCTATGTAGTGTTTTTCCACAAGTTAGCTGGAGACGGGTGGAAAGACACTAATAGGAATTTTTTGAAAAAATGTGCAGCAGCCTGCACTACTTAAAACAAAAGGAAAATTGATTTTACGGTATGACGCAGTGAAGAACCCTGAGCTGGAGACAACCAGGCTATGGCTGCTCACAGACTACAGGGCGAGCTGCAGTCACACGGAGACCGTGCAGACAGCCGTAAACGGCGCTGCAAGGCCCAAAAACCCTCCTCTACTTTATCCTATGTAGTGTTTTTCCACAAGTTAGCTGGAGACGGGTGGAAAGACACTAATAGGATTTTTTTGAAAAAATGAGCAGCAGACTACACTACTTGAAAAAAAAAAAAAAACAGTATGAGGCAATGAACCACCCTCCCTGAACTGAATACAACCAGCTATGGATGGCCTATGTGGCTGCACTCAGACTAGAGAGTGGGCTGCACTCACACACACACACACACAGACCTTGCAGATCGCTGTGAAAACAGCGCTACAAGGCAAAAGCAAGGTGAATAGTAGGTGAACACAGCGGTTGCTAAATTAGCCTTTGAAAAGCACAAAGAAGCAAATCGCTATCTCTAAACTGGCCCTCAGTCAGCAAACAGCGTCCTGTCACTAACTGAATTCACAGCAGAGTGAGCGCAAAATGGCGCCAGCGACTTTTAAACTGCATCAAGACATCATTTCAGCAGCCAATCACAGCCATGCCAGTAGTTTCATGCCCTCCATGCTGAACAGGATGTGCCCACACTTGGAATCATTCTCATTGGCTGAATTTGTGCAGTTTGAATCTGGGAACTTCCGATTCCGGTATCCGATACGCGGCAAGTATCGGATCTCGGTATCGGAATTCCGATACCGCTAAGTATCGGCCGATACCCGATACTTGCGGTATCGGAATGCTCAACACTATTGATTACCAAATGTCCTTGTTCTTTCCTTTCCCATATTATACCCATGACCATACCCCTTTATCGAATCCCATGATGATCAGTCATGGACCTTCTTCTATTTGTGGACCTTCTTCTATTCCAGTCCCTATTGCATCCCAAATCGCTCAAATGCTGTCCATTCTTTGGAGATAACCAATGCCTAAATGATCCCCATTATTCTATACATTAGTATTTCTCTTATTTTTTGGCAATTTTTACCCTGACAAAATATAACCTATTGTATCTTCTCTTTTCTCTCCCTGTGCGTCCTTCCTTCCTTGGCTCCCCCATACATTGACTACCTCCTCTCTTGGCTCCTACAATCCTCCTCCTCCTTCATAGCTACAATATTGTGCTTTGAATTTTCTCTTTCTTCCTCCATATTTTCCATTGTTTTGTAACATTCCGCAATTGCTACGATAAATGCTTCTTTTTATGTACATTGTAAAGCTTTTGGAACAATTTTGCTACAGAACTGACATTTCCATTATGCTTTTTCACATTGCGAGTTTTACATTGGTCCCCGATGGAAGTGCATGAATACAAAAGGTCCATTAACACAGGTTAATTTTAGATACATATTTTTTTGGCAGAGCCCTTTTTTTTTTATAAATGTCTTCTTTTCTTTTTTCCGTCTTTTTCTCTTTTGTCCTTTGAGAGCCTCTGCGGATAGGTGTTGACACCTAGATCGACTGCACTATTATTATTTTTCTTTTTTACAATTTCAGCAATTCTCTGCTTTATTTTTATCAGCTCCGGACAAAGCGACCAGGAATATAATAGTAATTGTCATGTTGTATATAATATAAAATAAAGCATTGGATCTAAAAGCAGAAAACGTTTGAAAGAACCCAAATGGCTGAACCTGTTGTTTATCACTTTTGCCTTGACCAGGTCCAGTTGACATAAGGTAACAGATAAGATGACGTTTATGAAGTTTCTTTTGCAACTATTTTTATTTAAAGGGGATCTCTGAGCAACACAGGTTGTAAAGAGGTGAGATAGACTGTATTCAGCAAATAATGCACCTTAAAGGAATTCTCCACTCTTTGAAAAATGGCCAAAGGAAAGATACATAAATCAAAGAAAGAAGTCTTACTCTTCTAAGTGTTCTCTCTGTGGTCTTCAATGGGAACTGTACTTATGATGTCTTGTCCAGCAGTCACCATGTTTGCGGACACATTCACTGTCCCAATATTTATCATTCACATATAGTATTTACTACACGATAACTTTTTACAAAGTGTTAACTCGTCATAGCATTGAGTAAGTGTAAAACCTTGGTAAGAAACACCCTCGAAGATAGAACGACACACCCCTGCATATCTAAGTCACACCCAGGAGTAACAGATAAGACACACCCTTGCCTAGTGCCTCAGGATCACTCAGCCCAAATGAATGGAGCTGTGCTCTACATGTGATCCGTTACACAGTGGTATGGTGTATATTGTGGTACCTGATAAAACATGCCATGATTTTCTTTCTGACTTATACCACATGTGTACCAGATCGTAGATTACTTTAATTTACATTTTTTTTATATTTAATCCTTTAAAGGGAAAGTTCAATAAATGAGCTCCCACGGTCTTTAAAAATAAAAGCCATATACTGTGCTCTGAAGTCTTTGAACCACAAAGCATAAAGGTATGTGAATACGACATATTTTAAAATCTGGGTAGAGCTCACAAAGCTTTCCAAGCAGAAGACAGCCCTCCACCTGTGTTTGCTATGGCAGTTCATGAATATCTATGACGGCAGGTTATTATAAGGAAACAAAATGCACTGTATGTGTAAGGAGGTGGCAGGTCCCCTCAGTAGACCCCTCTCCACCTTCCTTGTGACCTCCCGTACACATGATATAGCTATGTTCATTCAATGTATAACGTTCATATATGTGTATTGCAATGTATGTGATGTACTCTGTATACTGCCATATGATGCACCTGTATGTTTTATGTGTTATTATGCTGTATTTGTATTGTAATGTAATGTTTGCATTGTTTCTGATGTAATATGCTGTGCTGTGTTGTCCTGTAACCTTGTGCTATGTCAGTAATGTCCTATATGTATTACTGTTGTTAGATCAGGGAAAGCAACAGTTAAACTGGTGGGCTGGGCCAGCAGCAGAGAGGCTGGACTTGCAGTCACAAGGGGAGAGGAAGCTGATGCTTCCTCAGAACTACCAGGATCACTGACCATTGCAGACGTACAGACCGACAGGACACTGACAGACCCCCCCAGATGGGAGAAGTCTGTTGCCCCGGGCTAAATATCACCAAAGACTATAAAAGCACTACAAAGCAGACTCTCTCAACTTTAAAGGGGCCTTCGCTGAAGGGGTCTCAGGCACCCAGATTCCAGCAGTTGGACAACTGTGATCCTCGGCTGCTGTGGCCGTTGTGGGTACGACTGCAGCAAATGTCAGGGCAAGAACAGGAAATCCAGTGCTGAGAATTGTCTTTTATGTCCATCCATCATCCTCTGTTCAATTAAAAGTTACATTTTCCCTGTTGGAGAACAGCTGCCTTTCTGGAGTATTAATCGCCTGGACTGCTGCGACCAGAACAGAGAAGGCAAATTTTTTGGGGAAAAGACTAAATCTATCCCAGATAGCATGTACAAGGGACCGGGGTGTCTACAGACTCTGTTTAGTGGGTGAGCTTGGTCCGGTCTACCACCCCGGTGCCCCTTGTTACATATGCACCGTCCCTGGGCAAGCAGGGAGTCTCTGCTGATCCTCGAGGTGCACGGAATTGGCTGTGGCACTGAGGTCACGTGAAATTAGTGTGCTCAGCGGCGCTAACAGAGTAGACAGAATGCCCCTTCAGAGTTGCTGAATCCAGCGATTAACTCTCAGGCTATCAAAGTGGCGCTAGCGCCACAGTCAACGACAGACACAAGGAACATCGGAAGGAGACTCACTGGTGACGAACCAGTAGGCACAAACTGTTTCTTTATAAAAAGCTGCAGCCAGAGACAATCATTTAATAAAAAAAAACCCTTTAAGGCACTTGCACTGGACAGACTATTGCCAACTCATTTAGAGCTAGCTAAGCCTATGCCACATTACAATGTCTTGTCACGAACAAGAATTGGAGCAGGTGCCTCAGGAAGTATGTGGAGGTCCAGGGTTAAGCTGCGCGGGCAGGAACATAATATTTCAGTGTTTTTACCCCTTCTCCATCCCTTAAAAATCCTGAAACAATAGCAGATTGACAAAAAACAAATTCTCAAAAACTTATATGCAATAGAATTTTTAAACTAATTTGTTTAACTTGTAACGGATTTGCGCTTACTTAGGGAAAGTCCACAGACACCGCTCAAAGACTCAACATTTCTCCATCAGGTCGATACCATCTTTGCTTTTTTTCTAGCTTTGTTTTATATTCAATAGTGTGATAATTTTTTGTTATGATCATTTTTCTCTTTTGAAAATGGGAATCAAAATCAGTTATAAAGTACAGTAAAATTCCTCCTGAAAGCTGACGTCTGTCTTTAAATGAAGCGTGAAGAATTCGTGGCAAATAGACCAATTTCACTGGGATTATCGACTGACTCAACTTGTGGGTATTATATACAGTAATTCAAGTATTCCGCTCCAGCTGTAAAAGCAATTAAGATGACTTTCAAAGATTGGCATATCCACCTCTTTTTAGCACACTTCACACTACTTTTAGAAGGAAGCATGAGCTTTTAACAGGTTCATTGAACAGCAATCAAAAGTGGCAAGGCCAACCAGAGGGACAACCAACTCAATAGATTAGTTTTTGATTGGCTGGTGCGCTCAACTTTCACTCGAGATGTGATAGACCTAAAGCAAAAGGACACAGGTAATTTCAATTTTATTATTCATTTTTGTCCAAAAGGTTATGTTATACATTCACCTTATCCGATTTAATATTCAGTTATCCTCTGAACATGTTTGTAATGTGACCGGTGTGATTACTTCTGCTACGATAAAAGAAAAATCCATCAACTGATATCACAAGTACATTTTAAAAAACATTTGAAATCGAAAATAACTAAAACTTCCTTATATGTACAAGAAACCATGTACAATAATACTACCCCAATGTAAATAATATAACTACTATAATACTGCCCCTATGCACAAGAATATAGCTACTATAATACTGCTTCTACAGTTAGGTCCATATATATTTGGACAGAGACAACAGGGTGGCACATGTTAAGGAGCTGAAACTCCTAAACCCTTCATCCAATTTTAATGTGGATACCCTCAAATGAAAGCTGAAAGTCTGAACTTCAACTGCATCTGAATTGTTTTGTTTAAAATTCATTGTGGTAATGTCTATAACCAAAATGAGAAAAGTGTTGTCTCTGTCCAAATATATATGGACCTAACTGTATGTACAAGAATATAACTACTATAATACTGCTCCCCATGCACAAGAATATAACTACTATAATACTGCCCCCTATGTACAAGAATATAACTACTATAATACTGCCCCTATGTACAAGAATATAGCTACTATAATACTGCTTCTATGTACAAGAATATAACTACTATAATACTGCCCATATGTACAAGAATGTAACTACTATAACACTGCTCCTATGTACAGTAATATCACTACTATAATACTGTTCCTACGTACAAGAATATAACTGCTATAATACTGCTCCTATGTACAAGAATATAACTACTATAATACTGCTCCTTAGAACAAGAATATAGCTAATATAATACTGCAAGCCATGTACAAGAATATAACTACTATAATACTGCTTCTATGTACAAGACTATAACTACTATAATACTGCCCCAATGTACAAGAATATAACTACTATAATACTGCCCCTATGTACAAGAATATAACTACTATAATACTGCTCCCTATGTACAAGAATATAACTACTATAATACTGCCCATATGTACAAGAATGTAACTACTATAATACTGCTCCTATGTACAAGAATATCACTACTATAATACTGTCCCTATGTACAAGAATATAACTACTATAACACTGCCCCTACATACAAGAATATATCTACTATAATACTGCCCCTATGTACAAGTATATAACTACTATAATACTGCACCCCATGTACAAGAATATAACTACTATAATACTGCCCCCTATGTACAAGAATATAACTACTACAATACTGGCTCTATGTACAAGAATATACCATACAAACTTGTGTATAAGCTGAGTTTTTAGGCACATTATTTGTGTGCTGAAAATGCCCCCCTCGGCTTATACACTAGCCAATTGTCCCAGAAAGACGGTGGGGGAGGGGGAGCAGTGGGTGACAGAGGCAGAAGCGGCGGCTGTGGCTAAAGCCTGTGCCACTGCTAAGGAGAAATTAATATTAATGCACACAGTGACACCTGCAGCCAACGGCTTCCAGAAGACATCCTACTCATCCTCCAGCGTGCCCTCACAGCATTTCATTGGTTCCGTCTTCCAGCAGCTCTTCCTGTGCTGAGCGATCACATGGCACCGCTCAATAAGGTAATGAATATGCACGCGTCTCCACTCCCATAGGCATGGAGGGAATATTCATTACCTTAATGAGTGGTGCCACGTGATCGCTCAGCACAGGAAGAGCTGCTGGCTGTCATGATCTCCATGGCCAGAGAACTAGCATAAGCCTCTATAGGAACAAGCTCTTGGAAGATGTAACTGTACTGACCATGAACTAAACCTACCGCATCATCTAGAAGTAGCCAGGTAGCATGTCCTACTTTTTATCCCTATATGCCCAGCGCCGGCCGGAGAACTAAATAATGCTAGCAGAGGGAAATATAAGACCTGACTCACCTCTAGAGAAATGCCCAAAAGGAGACAGAAGCCCCCCACATATATTGGCGGTGATATGAGATGAAACAACAAACGCAGCAGGAAAATAGTTTTAGCAAATTTGAGGTCCGCTTTCTAGATAGCAGAAGACAGAAAGCATACTTTCATGGTCAGTAGAAAACCCTAACAAAACACATCCAGAAATTACTTTAGGACTCTGGCATTAACTCATAATACCAGAGTGGCAATTCCTGATCAACAAGAGCTTTCCAGACACAGTAACGAAACTGCAGCTGTGAACTGGAACCAAAATACAAAAACAAAACATGGACGAATGTCCAACTTATCTAGTAGTTGTCTGGGAGCAGGAACAAGCACAGAGAGGCTTCTGATAACATTGTTGACCGGCAAGCATCTAACAGAGAAGCCAGGTTATATAGCGACACCCAGATCTAATCAGAACAGGTGAACAGGGAAGATGATGTCACAAGTTCAATTCCACCAGTAGCCACCGGGGGAGCCCAGAATCCAAATTCACAACAGTACCCCCCCCTCAAGGAGGGGGCACCGAACCCTCACCAGAACCACCAGGGCGATCAGGATGAGCCCTATGAAAGGCACGAACCAGATCAGAGGCATGAACATCAGATGCAGTGACCCAAGAATTATCCTCCTGGCCGTATCCCTTCCACTTGACCAGATACTGGAGTCTCCGTCTGGAAACACGGGAGTCTAGGATTTTTTCCACAACGTACTCCAACTCACCCTCAACCAACACCGGAGCAGGAGGCTCAACGGAAGGCACAACCGGTGCCTCATACCTGCGCAATAACGACCGATGAAAAACGTTATGAATAGAAAAGGATGCAGGGAGGTCCAAACGGAAGGAAACAGGGTTAAGAATCTCCAATATTTTATACGGACCGATGAACCGAGGCTTAAACTTAGGAGATGAGACCCTCATAGGGACAAAACGAGAAGACAACCACACCAAATCTCCAACACAAAGCCGAGGACCAACACGACGGTGACGGTTGGCAAAAAGCTGAGTCTTCTCCTGGGACAACTTTAAATTGTCCATCACCTGCCCCCAGATATGATGCAATCTCTCCACCACCGCATCCACTCCAGGACAATCCGAGGATTCCATCTGACCGGAGGAAAATCGAGGATGGAACCCCGAATTACAGAAAAACGGGGAAACCAAGGTGGCAGAGCTGGCCCGATTATTGAGGGCGAACTCCGCCAATGGCAAAAAAGCAACCCAATCATCCTGGTCAGCAGACACAAAACACCTCAGATATGTCTCCAGGGTCTGATTAGTCCGCTCGGTCTGGCCATTAGTCTGAGGGTGAAAAGCAGACGAAAAAGACAAATCTATGCCCATCCTAGCACAAAATGCCCGCCAAAATCTAGACACAAATTGGGTTCCTCTGTCAGAAACGATATTCTCAGGAATACCATGCAAACGAACAACATTTTGAAAAAACAGGGGCACCAACTCGGAAGAAGAAGGCAATTTGGGCAGGGGAACCAAATGAACCATCTTAGAAAAACGGTCACACACCACCCAGATGACAGACATCTTCTGAGAAACAGGCAGATCTGAAATAAAATCCATCGAGATGTGTGTCCAAGGCCTCTTAGGAATAGGCAAGGGCAACAATAATCCACTAGCCCGAGAACAACAAGGCTTGGCCCGAGCACAAACGTCACAAGACTGCACAAAGCCTCGCACATCTCGTGACAGGGAAGGCCACCAGAAGGATCTTGCCACCAAATCCCTGGTACCAAAAATTCCAGGATGACCTGCCAACGCAGAAGAATGCACCTCAGAGATGACTTTACTGGTCCAATCATCAGGAACAAACAGCCTATCAGGCGGACAACGATCCGGTCTATCCGCCTGAAACTCCTGCAAGGCCCGCCGCAGGTCTGGAGAAACAGCTGACAAGATAACTCCCTCCTTAAGAATACCTGTGGGGTCAGAGTTGCCAGGTGAATCAGGCTCAAAACTCCTAGAAAGGGCATCCGCCTTAACATTCTTAGAACCTGGTAGGTACGATACCACAAAATTAAACCGAGAAAAAAATAATGACCAGCGCGCCTGTCTAGGATTCAGGCGCCTGGCGGTCTCAAGATAAATCAAATTTTTGTGGTCAGTCAATACCACCACCTGATGTCTGGCCCCCTCGAGCCAATGGCGCCACTCCTCAAACGCCCACTTCATGGCCAAAAGCTCCCGATTCCCAACATCATAATTCCACTCAGCGGGCGAAAATTTACGGGAAAAGAAGGCACAAGGCCTCATCACGGCGCAGTCAGAACTTTTCTGCGACAACACTGCCCCAGCTCCGATCTCAGAAGCGTCGACCTCAACCTGAAAAGGAAGAGTCACATCAGGCTGACGCAACACAGGGGCAGAAGAAAAACGGCGCTTAAGCTCCTGAAAGGCCTCCACAGCATCAGGGGACCAATTAGCAACATCAGCACCCTGTCTAGTCAAATCGGTCAATGGCTTAACGACATCCGAAAAACCAGAAATAAATCGACGATAAAAGTTGGCAAAGCCCAAAAATTTCTGAAGACTTTTAAGAGAAGAGGGCTGCGTCCAATCACAAATAGCTTGAACCTTGACAGGATCCATCTCAATGGAAGAGGGAGAAAAAATATATCCCAAAAAGGAAATTCTCTGAACCCCAAAAACGCACTTAGAACCCTTGACACACAGAGAATTAGACCGCAAAACCTGAAAAACCCTCTTAACTTGCCGGACATGAGAGTCCCAGTCATCCGAAAAAATCAGAATATCATCCAGATACACTATCATAAATTTATCCAAAAAATCGCGGAAAATATCATGCATAAAGGACTGGAAGACTGAAGGGGCATTAGAAAGACCAAAAGGCATCACCAAATACTCAAAGTGGCCCTCGGGCGTATTAAATGCGGTTTTCCACTCATCCCCCTGCCTGATCCGCACCAAATTATACGCCCCACGGAGATCAATCTTAGAGAACCACTTGGCCCCCTTTATGCGAGCAAACAAATCAGTCAGCAACGGCAATGGGTATTGATATTTAACCGTGATTTTATTCAAAAGCCGATAATCAATACATGGTCTCAAAGAGCCGTCTTTTTTTGACACAAAGAAAAAACCGGCTCCTAAGGGAGATGACGATGGACGAATATGTCCCTTTTCCAAGGACTCCTTTATATATTCTCGCATAGCAGTATGTTCAGGCACAGACAGATTAAATAAACGACCCTTTGGGTATTTACTACCCGGAATTAAATCTATAGCACAATCGCACTCACGGTGCGGAGGTAGTGAACCCAGCTTGGGTTCTTCAAAGACGTCACGATAATCAGACAGGAACTCAGGGATTTCAGAGGGAATAGATGATGAAATGGACACCAAAGGTACGTCCCCATGAGTCCCCTTACATCCCCAGCTCAACACAGACATAGCTCTCCAATCAAGGACTGGGTTGTGAGACTGCAGCCATGGCAATCCCAGCACCAAATCCTCATGTAGATTATACAGCACTAGAAAACGAATAGTCTCCTGGTGATCCGGATTAATACACATAGTCACTTGTGTCCAGTATTGTGGTTTATTATTAGCCAATGGGGTGGAGTCAATCCCCTTCAGAGGAATAAGAGTTTCCAAAGGCTCTAAATCATACCCACAACGATTGGCAAAGGACCAATCCATAAGACTCAAAGCGGCGCCAGAGTCGATATAGGCGTCAGTAGTAATAGATGACAAAGAGCAAATCAGGGTCACAGACAAAATAAATTTAGACTGTAAAGTGCCAATGGAAACGGATTTATCAAGCTTTTTAGTACGCTTAGAGCACGCTGATATAACATGAGTAGAATCCCCACAATAGAAACACAACCCATTTTTCCGTCTAAAATTCTGCCGCTCGCTTCTGGACAGAATTCTATCACACTGCATGCTTTCTGGCGTCTTCTCAGTGGATACCGCCAGATGGTGCACAGGTTTGCGCTCCCGCAGACGCCTATCGATCTGAATGGCCATTGTCATGGACTCATTCAGACCTGCAGGCACAGGGAACCCCACCATAACATCCTTAATGGCATCAGAGAGACCCTCTCTGAAAGTAGCCGCCAAGGCACACTCATTCCACTGAGTAAGCACAGACCATTTACGGAATCTTTGGCAGTAAATTTCAGCTTCATCTTGCCCCTGCGATAAGGACATCAAAGTTTTTTCTGCCTGAAGTTCCAAATGAGGTTCCTCATACAGCAAGCCCAAGGCCAAAAAAAACGCATCCACATTGCGCAACGCAGGATCCCCTGGTGCCAATGCAAAAGCCCAGTCTTGAGGGTCGCCGCGGAGCAAGGAAATCACAATCCCAACCTGCTGTGCAGAGTCTCCAGCAGAACGAGATTTCAGGGACAAAAATAGCTTACAATTATTTCTAAAATTCTGAAAGCTAGATCTATTCCCTGAGAAGAATTCCGGCAAAGGAATTCTCGGCTCAGATACCGGAGCATGAATAATAAAATCTTGCAAATTTTGTACTTTCGTGGTGAGATTATTCAAACCTGCAGTTACACTCTGAAGATCCATTATTAACAGGTGAACACAAAGCCATTCAAAGATTATAAGGAGAGAGAAAAAAAAGAAAGACTGCAGCATAGACAGACTGGCAAGTGATCCAATTAAGAGCACAGAGGAAAAAAAAAAAAAAACTCTCAGCAGACTTCTTATTTCTCTCCTTTCTCAGCCAAGGATTTTAACCCTTTAGTGGGCCGGTCAAACTGTCATGATCTCCATGGCCAGAGAACTAGCATAAGCCTCTATAGGAACAAGCTCTTGGAAGATGTAACTGTACTGACCATGAACTAAACCTACCGCATCATCTAGAAGTAGCCAGGTAGCATGTCCTACTTTTTATCCCTATATGCCCAGCGCCGGCCGGAGAACTAAATAATGCTAGCAGAGGGAAATATAAGACCTGACTCACCTCTAGAGAAATGCCCAAAAGGAGACAGAAGCCCCCCACATATATTGGCGGTGATATGAGATGAAACAACAAACGCAGCAGGAAAATAGTTTTAGCAAATTTGAGGTCCGCTTTCTAGATAGCAGAAGACAGAAAGCATACTTTCATGGTCAGTAGAAAACCCTAACAAAACACATCCAGAAATTACTTTAGGACTCTGGCATTAACTCATAATACCAGAGTGGCAATTCCTGATCAACAAGAGCTTTCCAGACACAGTAACGAAACTGCAGCTGTGAACTGGAACCAAAATACAAAAACAAAACATGGACGAATGTCCAACTTATCTAGTAGATGTCTGGGAGCAGGAACAAGCACAGAGAGGCTTCTGATAACATTGTTGACCGGCAAGCATCTAACAGAGAAGCCAGGTTATATAGCGACACCCAGATCTAATCAGAACAGGTGAACAGGGAAGATGATGTCACAAGTTCAATTCCACCAGTAGCCACCGGGGGAGCCCAGAATCCAAATTCACAACAGCTGGCGCTGGAATAAGGGGCTGTGATTACACGCTGGAGGGTGAGTAGGATGTTTGTTTGTTTTTTTGTAATAGGAAGCATGCATACAAGGATGGGAGGGGGGAGCCTCGCATACCAGGTCAGCTACGGAGGGGAGCCTTGCATACCAGGAGAGCTACGGGGGGAGCCTCGCAAACCAGAATAGCTATGGGGAAGCCATGCATACCAGGACAGCTATGGGGGGGAGCCACGCGTACCACAACAGTTACGGTGGGGAGCCATGCATATCAGGACAGCACGGGGGATGCCACGCATACCAGGACAGGACCGGAGAAGCCATGCATACCAGGACAGAACGGGGGGAGTCATACATACCTGGACAGGGATAGTGGGAGAATGCATACCCGGTTTATACTCGAGTCAATAAGCTTACCCTGTTTTCCGTGGCAAAATTAGGTGCCTCGGCTTATACTCGGGTCGGCTTATACTCGAGTATATACGGTAACTACTATAATACTGTTCCTGTATACAAGAATATAACTATTATAATACTGTCCCTATGTACAAGAATATAACTACTATAATACTGTCCTTAGGTACAAGAATATAACTTCTATAATATTGCCCTCTATTTACAATATAACTTCTATAATACTGCTCCCTATGTACAAGAATATAACTTCTATAATACTGCTCCCTATGTACAAGAAAATAACTACTATAATACTGCCCCTATGTACAAGAATATAACTACTATAATACTACCCTTATATGCAAGAATATAACTACTATAATACTGCCCCTATGTACAAGAATATAACTTCTATAATACTGCCCCTATATACAAGAATATAACTACTATAATACTGCCCCTATATGCAAGAATATAACTACTATAATACTGCCCCTATGCACAAGAATATATCTACTATAATACTGCTCCTATTTACAAGAATGTAACTACTATAATACTGCCCCATGTACAAGAATATAAATACTATAATACTGCCCCTATGTACAAGAATATAACTACTATAATACTGCCCCTATATACAAGAATATAACTACTATAATACTGCCCCCTATGTACAAGAATATAACTTCTATAATACTGCCCCTATATACAAGAATATAACTACTATAATACTGCCCCTATGTACAAGAATATAACTTCTATAATACTGCCCCTATATACAAGAATATAACTACTATAATACTGCCCCTATGTACAAGAATATAACTACTATAATACTGCCCCTATATACAAGAATATAACTACTATAATACTGCCCCTATGTACAAGAATATAACTACTATAATACTGCCCCTATATACAAGAATATAACTACTATAATACTGCTCCCTATGTACAAGAAAATAACTACTATAATACTGACCCCATGTGCAAGAATATAACTACTATAATACTGCTCTTATGTACAAGAATATAACTACTATAATACTGCCCCTATGTACAAGAATATAACTACTATAATGCTGCCCCCTATGTACAAGAATATAACTACTATAATACTGCCCCTATATACAAGAATATAACTACTATAATACTGCCCCCTATGTACAAGAATATAACTACTATAATACTGACCCCATGTACAAGAATATAACTACTATAATACTGCTCCTATGTACAAGAATATAACTACTATAATACTGCTCCTATGTACAAGAATATAACTACTATAATACTGCCCCTATGTACAAGAATATAACTACTATAATACTGCCCCTATGTACAAGAATATAACTACTATAGTACTGCCCCTATGTACAAGAATATAACTACTATAGTACTGCCCCTATGTACAAGAATATAACTACTATAATACTGCCCCTATATACAAGAATATAACTACTATAATACTGCCCCTATGTACAAGAATATAACTACTATAATACTGCCCCTATATACAAGAATATAACTACTATAATACTGCCCCTATGTACAAGAATATAACTACTATAATACTGCCCCTATATACAAGAATATAACTACTATAATACTGCTCCCTATGTACAAGAAAATAACTACTATAATACTGACCCCATGTGCAAGAATATAACTACTATAATACTGCTCTTATGTACAAGAATATAACTACTATAATACTGCCCCTATGTACAAGAATATAACTACTATAATGCTGCCCCCTATGTACAAGAATATAACTACTATAATACTGCCCCTATATACAAGAATATAACTACTATAATACTGCCCCCTATGTACAAGAATATAACTACTATAATACTGACCCCATGTACAAGAATATAACTACTATAATACTGCTCCTATGTACAAGAATATAACTACTATAATACTGCTCCTATGTACAAGAATATAACTACTATAATACTGCCCCTATGTACAAGAATATAACTACTATAATACTGCCCCTATGTACAAGAATATAACTACTATAGTACTGCCCCTATGTACAAGAATATAACTACTATAGTACTGCCCCTATGTACAAGAATATAACTACTATAATACTGCTCTTTGCTTCTATCTGCATTTTTGTCTTCACATCATGCGTTATTATGTGGGTAACACATGAGATTAGTGAATCGTGAAGAGTTTATCCTTGCTTCCTACTTCTTTTCTTGTTAACAATTCTTCAAATATGTATGGCCCTTGTTGAATGGAATGTTTTCTATTTTTGCCAACATTATTCCTTGACTAAATCTATTCTTGTAAATTTGCAAACTCAATAAATTTTTCATATCGAACATCATGAAAACTGTAAACCTACAGTGAAACAACGTTTTACAAGTTGCTATTGGAAAAAAATACATAAACATCAGTTGTCAGTGATTTTTTTTTACAACTTAGCTATCAGTTACCTGGAAATTGTCAGAAAATTTAAAGGGACTGCACATATTATCATAAAGCATTTGTTGAAAGTTTTTTGAGATTTAGTTCTTTCTTGGTATAATTGTGTCTAGTGCAGTAAACTTTTCGTAATTTGATATACAAGAATTTGTGAAGCCTGAAAAATCAAAATCTTTCTTACTCTGGAGGTTCTCAAATTTTACAAATTAGTTAACTCTTTTTTTTCCAATGTTAATTTGGTGCTTTTTTTTGCTTTAATTTTCTGCGCAATTTAATGTTACTTAATTTTTTTTAAATGAATCAAAATTAAAAGCTGCATAAAAAATGTGCAGACTTTTTTTGATTAACTAGATAAATCATAATATTTGATGATCTCAAGTTATGTCATTCGTATATGAGAAAAATGTGGCCACTGCCTGCCAAGCACTTATCCATAGTTTGCCTTATTACAGCTCAGATCCATTGATGTGAATGGGGACGAGCTGCATTACCACACAAAACCTAAAGTGGCGTTATTTTTAAAAAAAGTAATGTTTTATTCTTATTCTGGACAACCCCTTTAAAGGAATTGTTCATCTTTTTTAACTTTAGTGACCTTTTTGACTTACTTTAAAAGGTTATTTTCCATAAAGGCAAAATATTTACTTTTATTCATATAAGCCTTCTGTATGTAAATATTTGTTCATTTTTAGGTAAGCTTCACTAAGGTATGTTCTCAGGTTGTGAGAATTATTGTAAGTCACTGCCATATTCTTCAATGGAGATGATTTATAATACCAGACATATCCTAGGGATAGGTGTGGCACTGTTTCTGAAAAAGAGCAGCCATGTTCTTTTACTTTATCAAGGATCCCTTAATAAAAATAGAATATTTTCATTACACGATGCTGCAAAATGTTTCATAATTGTCTAAGTTTAATCAGAAGGAAGGTGCCAAACAAAGGAGAAGGAAATCGGAACCTCGGGAATCGGAGCACGGATTTCCTGTCTTATCTCATTTGGTAAATATATGCATTAGGTCCAATGAAAGTGTCACAGACTCAGTCACAGCACACACAAAACCTGAACAAAGAGAGTGGTAGCTTTGATATATGCAGCGCGAGAAGGTTCACATGTCACTAATCCTGCAGACATTCTATTACAGGAATTAATAGTTTCAGAACTCATTTTCTGTTAGATCTATCCTAATCACTGAAGAGCGAAGCAGGATCATTTGGTGGAAGATTCAAGGATAGCTGCGGTTCACAAACTTTAATTTAACCTTGTTGCTGAACGTTCAATTTTAAAGAGATTTTAAGTAATTTCACTGAAAAAAAAGTTGAATATGGAAACTACAGTACTCTCCCTGACAGAAGTTATGTTGCTTATCCATGTTATGTACAGTAAATAAAAGCTTATAGCCTGACGTTAAATTCATCCGTTGGTTGGTTAAATCATTCTTTTGAAAGCTGAAACCCTCCAAAATGTGGTTTAGGTTAAGAAAATAAATTGGCATCAATGCAGAAATATTGATCAGTTAATGGACACAGAATGGTCAGATTTTGGCAAGAAAAAAGTTTTGTCACCCACAGAAAGTAATGTGATATTCAAACAAATAATTAACTTAAAATACAAATATATGTTGCATAACATTGGTGAATGAAATTGTGGTGATATTATAGTCATATTTAATATTTTGTGTGACTTCCATGAGCTTGAAGGACTGCATCCATGCGATTCAACAATGATTCAATACAATTTATTAATGAAGTCATCAGGAATAGCAAAGAATACAGTCTTACATGCCTCCCAGAATTCATCTAGATTCTTTAGTTTTGTCTTCCAAGCTTCCTCTTTCATCCTACCCCAAACATGCTCAATGATGTTCATGTCTGGTGACTGGGCTGGCCATTCCTTGAGCACCTTGATCTTTTTTGCCTTGAGGAACTTTGTTGTAGAGATGGAAGTATGAGATGGAGCATCATCCTGCTGCAGAATTTGACCCCTTTTATGATTTGGAATATAAGAGGTAGCTAATACTTCTTGATATTTTAGGCTATTGATATTGCCTTCCACTTTGCAAATGTTTCGCACACCCCCATACTGAATGCAACCCCAGACCATGATCTTTCCACCACCAAATGTAGCTATTTTCTGGGTGTATTTTGGATCCATACGGGCTCCAGTAGGTCTCCTCCAGTATTTGCGGCGGTGTAATTCTACTGAAGATTCATCAGAGAAATCCACCTTCTGCCACTTTTCCAGCGTCCATCTGTTTCACAGGTTGTGGGACTTTGCAAATGCCACACGGTTTTTTATTTGCCTTTTATTTAGTGCTGGTTTCTGGGCACTGATTCGACCATGGAGGCTATTTCGAGACAGAATCCTACAAACGGTTCTAGTTGACACAGGGATTTGAGGTGACCAGGACTGTTGGAGCTCTGCTGCAGTGGAAGAGGGGCTTGCTTTGGATTTTCGAACTAACAAAAGTTTCTTCTGAGCAGTTGTCTTGCGGGGTCTGCCAGACCCGGGCTTGTCAAACACATCTAAAGTCTCTTCAAATCTTTTTTTAATTCTTTGTACTTGACGTTGAGACACATTAAAGCTGCCAGCCACCTCTGCAGTGGATCTGGTCTTCAGCCTCTTGATAATCCCGGCTTTGGTCGCAGGGTGGATTTTTGGCATGCTGACAGAGCTCAAGTAGCAGTTCGAATGAAGGTCTGGGGTGCTGGGTTTGTTTTTATACACACACACTAATTAACCGATCATTTACTGAGCACAGGTGAAGATGTAAACTAGGATTGGGTGCATTATATGACCAGGCGACAAAACTTTTGTCTTGCCAAGATCTCACCATTCCATGTCCATTAACTTATCAATATTTCTGCATTGATACCAATTTATTTTCTTAACCCTAGAACGCATACCTGGAGCCTCGCAGGCCTGCCAGGTTACTTGTTTTCTATTTTCTGTAAAAGTACTTTAGTTAGAATTTTGAAAATCTAGGTAATCCTCAGGTATATAGTTGTTAGTAATTTCCAGTTATTCATAGTGTTGAGCATTCCGATACCGCAAGTATCGGGTATCGGCCGATACTTGCGGGTATCGGAATTCCGATACCGAGATCCGATACTTTTGTGGTATCAGGTATCGGTATCGAAACAACATTAATGTGTAAAATTAAGAATTAAAATAAAAAATATTGCTATACTCACCTCTCCGACGCAGCCTGGACCTCACCGAGGGAACCGGCAGCGTTCTTTGCTTAAAATGCGCGCTTTTACTTCCTTCCATGACGTCACGGCTTGTGATTGGTCGCGTGCCGCCCATGTGGCCGCGACGCGACCAATCACAGCAAGCCGTGACGTAATTTTCAGGTCCTCAATGTCTAATTCTAGGCATTCAGGAATTTAAAATTACGTTCCAGCTTGTGATTGGTCGCGTCGCGGTCACATGGGCGACGCGACCAATCACAAGCCGTGACGTCACGGGAGGCAGGAGACGCGCGCATTTTTAAAATTACATCACGGCTTGTGATTGGTTGCGTGCCGCCCATGTGACCGCGACGCGACCAATCACAGCAAGCCGTGACGTAATTTCAGGTCCTCAATGCAGAAATAGGCATCAGGACCTGAAATTACGTCACGGCTTGCTGTGATTGGTCGCGTCGCGGTCACATGGGCGGCACGCAACCAATCACAAGCCGTGACGTAATTTTAAAAATGTGCGCGTCTCCTGCCTCCCGTGACGTCACGGCTTGTGATTGGTCGCGTCGCCCATGTGACCGCGACGCGACCAATCACAAGCCGGAACGTAATTTTAAATTCCTGAATGCCTAGAATTAGGCATTGAGGACCTGAAAATTACGTCACGGATTGCTGTGATTGGTCGCGTCGCGGCCACATGGGCGGCACGCGACCAATCACAAGCCGTGACGTCACGGAAGGAAGTAAAAGCGCGCATTTTAAGCAAAGAACGCTGCCGGTTCCCTCGGTGAGGTCCAGGCTGCGTCAGAGAGGTGAGTATAGCAATATTTTTTATTTTAATTCTTTATTTTACACATTAATATGGATCCCAGGGCCTGAAGGAGAGTTTCCTCTCCTTCAGACCCTGGGAACCATCAGGGATACCGTCCGATACTTGAGTCCCATTGGCTTGTATTGGTATCGGGTATCGGTATCGGATTAGATCCGATACTTTGCCGGTATCGGCCGATACTTTCCGATACCGATACTTTCAAGTATCGGACGGTATCGCTCAACACTAGTTATTCATATATTTTTATGTTACAGACATTTCGGTATAACAACCTTTTTTGGGGACTACCCCATATTCATGCAACTGGGGCCTTTTAGGCCTGTACTAGATTTACATGTGATACTTTTGTTTACATGTGAAGGCAAATAACGGAGGCAATGATCCGATGTGGAATACGCTTTCTGGAACATCCAGAGCAAAGAGAAAAAAAAAAGAAAGCGCTGCTATATTTGTCCAGCAAAGAAGGAAAGAAAATCGGAGCGTTTCTGTTCTACTCGCGAACAAAATGTATGCAAGGAACATTCAGCCGAAAAAATAATATGCGAGAATTGTCGGGGGAATATGTAAAGTTACAAATAAATATTCCTGCACCAAGTTTGCTACAACCAAAAAATGTTTTCATTAAAAAATTGCATATAGAATGCCTATATTTGGTGTGCCTGTTTACTTACTTTTTTGTTGCTTTATGCACATAATTATGTTTTGAAATATACACATCTTAGGCTGTGTTCCCAGTAGCGCTGGGGTTCACCAGAAGGGGATCCAAAATGGATCTGACCTCCTGGTAACTCCAGGATTCCGCCAGCCTTAGCTGGGGTCACCAGGAGGTCAGATCCATTACTGATCCCCTCCTGGCGGACCCCAGCGCTAGTTGGAATGCATCCTTACCTTGCAGTTGTAAAATACATTTTGAAAAGTATTTTTATTTGAGTTATTCCATGATAATTGTAAACAGGCCTAAAAGGCCCCAGGTGCGTGAATGTGTAGATTTCTATGGGTATGCGTTCTAGGGTTAACCTAAACCACATTTCGGAGGGTTTCAGCTTTCAGAAGCATAATTTATACAACCAATGTATGAATTTAACGTCAGGTTATAAGCTTTTATTTACATAACATGGATAAGTGATATAACTTCTGTCAGGGAGTGTATGTCGTGTACAGATTTTATTTATGGAAGTGTTAACAATACCAAGCAATTTATCAGAGTTACACAAAGGAATAAAAGTATCAACAATGAAACACAAAATGTAACATACATTACATTACGTAATCTTTGCTGATCCTGAGTTACATCCAGTATTATACTCCAGAGCTGCACTCACTATTCTGCTGGTGCAGTCACTGTGTACATACATTACATTACTGATCCTGAGTTACATCCTGTATTATACCCCAGAGCTGCACTCACTATTCTGCTGGTGCAGTCACTGTGTACATACATTACATTACTGATCCTGAGTTACATCCAGTATTATACCCCAGAGCTGCACTCACTATTCTGCTGGTGCAGTCACTGTGTACATACATTACTGATCCTGAGTTACATCCTGTATTATACCCCAGAGCTGCACTTACTATTCTGCTGGTGCAGTTGGAGCGGCCCCCAGACGCAGGGCAGCGGGGTACTCGGTACCGGGTCTCTCTCGGTTCTGGGGATGTCACGGTGGCCTGACCCGGTCCGTGGCCCTGCTAAGGGGCACCCAATTAAAGATGTAGGTGCAGGTGTAGGTCGCAGTAAATGTCGAGGACACAGGGTTGCAGTCTCTTTACCTCTTTACTGAAGGCTTCGGCATCCACAATCCAGAGCACTGCTAACAGGGCTGGCTGAGACCGGCCAGTCCAAAGGCACATCCAGAGTTCCCTTTGCAGGTGGAAATCAGTAGCCTACCTACTAGCGCCTGGGTGTTGTAGTACTTCCCTGCTGAGCACCACGGGATAGTCCTCACAACTGTCGTGTATGTTTCTGTTCATTCTCTCCGTCCCCCAGATGATATGGATAGGACGCACCCGTATGACGGGGTAGGCCTGGAGTTATTTTATAGGGACCCTAGAGACACCCCTCTCCCACAATTGCCTCCGTTGTCTTCATTAGGTGTAAGGCTATGTGCACACATAGGAAATGTGGTGCAGAATTTTCTGCACTAAATCTGCATCTGCAGATTTGATGCAGTTTCTATGCAGATTCTATGCAGATTCTATGCAGTTTCTGCGCAGATTCTGTGCAGTTTCTGTGCAGTTTCTGTGCAGTTTCTGTGCAGTTTCTGTGCAGTACAATGTAAATCAATGGGGAAAAAAAAAAGCTGTGCACATGGTGCAGAAAAATCTGCAGCAGAAACGCTGCAGAACTGCACAAAAGAAGCGACGTGCACTTCTTTGAAATCTGCAGCGTTTCTGCGCAGATTTTTCTGCACCATGTGCACAGCTTTTTTTTTTTCCCATTGATTTACATTGTACTGTAAATCACAGTGCAGTTCTGCAGCGTTTCTGCAGCAGAAAAATCTGCTGCAGTTCTGCACCAATTCTGCACTAAATCTGCATCGTGTGCACATACCCTAAAGGTGAGACAGCCAACCTAAAGTCAACTGCCCTGCCGTTGGTTTGAAGTAATGCGTAGAGCCTAATACTTCCTCGGCATTCCGGCCACCGGCTACCCGCCTCAGTAGGATGTTGCCACGATCTCGGAGCATGACTCCTTCTGGTTCTATCGCCTTTGTGCTGTGATCTTGTTTCTCACTTCTCCACAATATCCTTCACTTCGTGTCCTTTCTTAGGATGCTGCCGCAATGAAGTGCAGGCGTGGCTCCATAAGGATCTGTCCTTTTGCTAGGCCTCTGTCAGGATCCCACCCCTGACAGGGACCCCCCTGAATCTTCCAAAGTAACGCTCTTCTCTCACTAGATGTTACCTGGGAAAAACCCAGTCAGCTTCTCTCTAACTTCCTATCCAGCCCCCAGTTTTACCAGAGTGTGAGGAGTGGCCTAATACATAGAACCCTTTGCTCCCCCTGGTGGCCGGAGTGTGAAGTGTAATGTGTGACTGTGATACCTGGTCAGGTGAACTCCTTTAGTGCCATCAGACGTACCATCACTCCCCTTAGTGGCGGAGCGACATTACTGCAACGACCAGGACTCTGGGGCGCTGCACAGTCACTGTGTACATACATTACATTACTGATCATGTGCTGATCCTGAGTTACATCCAGTATTATACTCCAGAGCTGCACTCACTATTCTGCTGGTGCAGTCACTTTGTACACACAATACATTACTGATCCTAAGTTACATCCTGTATTATACCCCAGAGCTGCAGTCACTATTTTGCTAGTGCAGTCACTGTGCACATACATTACATTACTGATCCTGAGTTACATCCTGCATTATACACCAGAGCTGCACTCACTATTCTGCTGGTTGAGTCACTGCATACATACGTTACATTACTGATCCCGAGTTACATCCTGTATTATACTCCAGAGCTGCACTCACTATTCTGCTGGTGCAGTCCCTGTGTACATGGAGCGCCCCCACACCGCCGCAGGGCCGAGGGGTACCCGGAGCCGGGCCTCTGGGTCTCAGTCTCGGGGTTGTCACGGTGGCTAGACCCGGTCCGTGGCCCTGTCCGTCAGTGGGGGACGTCCGGTGTAATCGGTGGTAGTAATGGTAGCGATGTAGCGGTGCAGTTGTGGGGTGTAAGTCGCGGTAAATAACGAGGACACCAGGTTGCAGTCTCTTTACCTCTTTACTGGAGATCTCTGAGTCCTCAGTCCAGAATACGGTTCACCAGGCTACGCAAGTCCGGCCGGTCCAATGGCACCTCCAGAGTTCTCCTCTCAGGTGGAAATCTGTGCCTTCCTACTTAGCGCTATGTGTTGTAGTCCTTCCCTGCTGTGCTCTCGGAAAGTGACCCCATAACGGTTGTGTCTGTTTCTTAAGTTCCCTCACAACTCGATTTGATGTTCCTCTGTAATCCACCCCTTCCCTGTATTCAGGTTGGAATGGCACCCGTTTGTCAGGTAGGCCTGGAGTTCTTCCGGGACCCTAGAGACGCCCCTCTCCCGCAATTGCCCCCCAAGACTTCATAGGTGATATGTGGTAGACAGCCCGCCTGAGACCGACTGTCCTGCCGCTGTTTGGAGTATGGCTTGAAGCTGTATTCTAATCCACTCCCTCGGCGTTCCGGCCACCGGTATTGCGCCTCAGCAAGGTGCTGCCTCTTTCAGCACAACCCCTGCTGGTATTCTCCTTCTGCTTGATCTCGTTTCTCACTCAGCACAATCTGTCTCGCTTCTAGTCCTTTCTTGAGTCCCGCCGCTTCCAGGAGCCTGCGCGGACCCGTTACGTTCTTTCAATGCCAAGCCTCTGCCAGGATCGCACCCCTGGCAGAGACCCTACAGTCTCTCCCTTCACAACACCCCCTGCCACAGGGTGTTGCTCCGTTCAATCCCGTCAGCGTTCTCTCTAACTTCCTGCCTGACCCCCAGTTTTCCCACTATGGTGGGGAGTGGCCTAATGAATAGCACCCTTAGCTCCCCCCGGAGGCCCAGCTGTGAAACATATTGGTGTCTGTGATACCTGATTGGAGGAACTCCTTCGGTGCCATCGAACGTACCATGGCTCCCCTTAGCGGCGAAGCCACAGCACTGCAACGACCAGGACTCTGGGGCGCTGCACTCCCCCCTGGTTAAACACAGTACTCCGGGACTGGGAAGAAAAACAACAATACAGATTAGCAAAAAGACATACAATTTTGTTGAGTGTAAAACAATAAGCATACTTGAACAGGCTTCCCTTTATGGGAGGTGAGGACACTTTTAACGTTACAAACATAGTCAACATTATAAATTACAGGCTATGCATAACTCCTGTTACCCAACCGGGTATTCTACTTAGTGCAAATTCTGGAACAATAAATTAACATTGCCTTTAAGAAACATACACTCTTAGTTTACCAAAGGCCTTCCTATAATCACATTACAGGGTAAGGTAACTTCACATTCTCCTACTTTGAACCTGCAGGACCGCCTGTCCCTATGGCACCAGACCTACTGCCTCTACTTTCTTTTACAGGACCGCCCCGTTCAGCCAGGGCCTACTGCCTTTCGCTACTATACATAGTATAGACATAACATTCCTTTCTTTTTAGAGAACTCTGAGCCAGCTCTACTCGGCTCCTTTAAGGACTCACTCTCTAACCCCTACGGGTTCGCTTTCTGTCCTTAGTAACAAAGTAACTTTCTATGGGGACGCAGGGTTGACCTTCTATCCTCACCTTCATCATTACTTCCTTACTTTCAGCTATGCAGATCTCTATCTCTACCCCTACGGGCTCTCTGCATCCTTTTCTTTCTGCAAAACATTATTTAGATTTCACATTTCAACAAATTCAACACATATAACTTTTCATGTAAAACAGTTACATTTCTTTTCAAAGCATCATCATGGCATTACTGTTCTGCAACAGTATCTTCCTCAAGTTCAATTCTTCACATCCCCTTTAAGAGGGGACCAAGTCTTTCTGAGGTAGCTCGTCTCCTCAGCCTACCAGTCCATGCAAAGGTCCCGGTATGGTATCTTCGCAAAGTGTCTTTAACTAGAACCAGTAGAAAAGGTATCTTCACAAAGTGTCTTTGGCTCAAACCAATAAGGCAAATATCTTCGCAAAGTGTCTTTGGCTAAAACCAGTAGGGAGCACCCTTAAGAAGGTGCAAACTATTTACAAAGGAAGTTCGAATCATGCACAGTCCATGATTACTGCAGTTTGTATAACTTTGTGCAAAAACTTTAGGAAAACTCAGAACAAACACAGGGATCCCGGGTCAACAGAGGGATCCATTAACCCTGGGCGGGTTTAGCAACTTAAAGGAATAAAAGACAGACAGTAACTATTTACATTTTCCAGAGTATCGAGGTTTATTCTTCTTTCAGAAGTTTCCATGAAGCGCTACCTGGTGGGCGGACCCCTGCAATTCAGGTTTCAGGTCCACTCCCGCAGCCAGATACACCCCATGGGTTCGGGTCTGTTGCACGACCAGGTCGTGCGCGGCGATAAAGGTCTGTGTCCCCACTTCTCTTTGTGCTGGTACATCAGGGACATTGATCACCCGCAGAGGAACTTCTTTAGCCACTACGGTGGTTGCGGCGATCGGGCGGCAGATCGCTAGTTCTGTGGTTGGGCAGGTGGAGGCGACCAGGGTGGTTACAGGTCGGTCACACGGTGGCACTTTGGCTACAGGGGCTGGTTTCTCTTTCTTGTAGACGTTCAGGGCGAACCACCCTTTTTCCCCAAAATGCCGGGTGTAAGTAACACTGTCTCCCGGATAGAGGTCTCGATCGGGGTGACCCTCTCTAAGGTGTGACTCGACATCCCGTCGGTTAACAAAGACCTCCGCGTATAGCCCCGGTTCTTTAATGAAGCCCCAGCCTCCTTGGAGTTTAAAGACAGTGACGATGCCCTGCCTGCGCGGGGCCTGGTGAGTGGTGGGGTCCTTACGGGCCCGGTCCTTGACCGCCAAATCTTTTTGATGGTAGGCCTCCCGTTTAGCCTGATGTGCTTTCTCTTCCTCTCGCCACCGCTGTTCCAGCTGGGTCTGATATTCTTCCCAGCTTAGGGCCTGTACCATTTCTCCCTTCTGGGTCTCCACCCCTGGGAACCCCATGAGATTGGATCCAGGGTTCACCCAGCGGCACACCGTGCGCTCCGCGCTGACCTCACACGGCAAGGGAGTAGGGGTGATAGGGGCTCGCATACGGTGTTCCATGCCCGTGGCTTCCTCCCATGGTAACAGGCGCTGAAGTCTATGGGTCCCCGGGAGAGGTGGTGCTGCTACGGGACCCACTAACACACCCTCGACTGGTGGGGCAGGATCGGCGGACTCACCCACTGGTACGAATCCACCTTCCGCAACAGGTCCCGCTGATTCCTCCGAAATCCGAGAACCCGCTGCCGGCACCGCCTGATGCGGGGCCTGGACTCTCACATTCAGTTGGAGGAGCCGGTGATATAAATCCTCCATCTCGGCTTTCAGGAATTTGGTGTTATCCACGGAGGACAGGCTGCGGGGCTCATCCGGGTAGTCAGGGGAGACTTCCACTTCAACCCCGCTGTCGGGTTCGGAGCTGCTGGCCATAGCGTCCTCCACGTGGGTCGCTTCCTGGTCTTTTTCCCGCTCTCTCCTGCGTGAGCAGTTTCGTTTTCTCTGCCTCCGCCCCCCATTAAGGATTAGGAGGCGGATCTCTGCTGCTGACGGACACGTCCTCACTGCACAGAAATATTTAGACTGGGCGGCCATTATTCTTCGCGCTCTCCAGCTCGTCTACGCCCACTCCACGCCCCTCTTCTCTTCCTGCGCTCTCCTCAGCGCTGCAATGGCGGCGGATTTTGGCGGCAACTGGCACAGCACACAGTCTTGCAATAAAGTACAGTCCAAGCACAGTAAATCACAGTCTCTAGGCACACATGACCTGATTCTTCAGGCTTAAGTAGATCCTGTTCGTGACGCCAAGTTGGAGCGCCCCCACACCGCCGCAGGGCCGAGGGGTACCCGGAGCCGGGCCTCTGGGTCTCAGTCTCGGGGTTGTCACGGTGGCTAGACCCGGTCCGTGGCCCTGTCCGTCAGTGGGGGACGTCCGGTGTAATCGGTGGTAGTAATGGTAGCGATGTAGCGGTGCAGTTGTGGGGTGTAAGTCGCGGTAAATAACGAGGACACCAGGTTGCAGTCTCTTTACCTCTTTACTGGAGATCTCTGAGTCCTCAGTCCAGAATACGGTTCACCAGGCTACGCAAGTCCGGCCGGTCCAATGGCACCTCCAGAGTTCTCCTCTCAGGTGGAAATCTGTGCCTTCCTACTTAGCGCTATGTGTTGTAGTCCTTCCCTGCTGTGCTCTCGGAAAGTGACCCCACAACGGTTGTGTCTGTTTCTTAAGTTCCCTCACAACTCGATTTGATGTTCCTCTGTAATCCACCCCTTCCCTGTATTCAGGTTGGAATGGCACCCGTTTGTCAGGTAGGCCTGGAGTTCTTCCGGGACCCTAGAGACGCCCCTCTCCCGCAATTGCCCCCCAAGACTTCATAGGTGATATGTGGTAGACAGCCCGCCTGAGACCGACTGTCCTGCCGCTGTTTGGAGTATGGCTTGAAGCTGTATTCTAATCCACTCCCTCGGCGTTCCGGCCACCGGTATTGCGCCTCAGCAAGGTGCTGCCTCTTTCAGCACAACCCCTGCTGGTATTCTCCTTCTGCTTGATCTCGTTTCTCACTCAGCACAATCTGTCTCGCTTCTAGTCCTTTCTTGAGTCCCGCCGCTTCCAGGAGCCTGCGCGGACCCGTTACGTTCTTTCAATGCCAAGCCTTTGCCAGGATCCCACCCCTGGCAGAGACCCTACAGTCTCTCCCTTCACAACACCCCCTGCCACAGGGTGTTGCTCCGTTCAATCCCGTCAGCGTTCTCTCTAACTTCCTGCCTGACCCCCAGTTTTCCTACTATGGTGGGGAGTGGCCTAATGAATAGCACCCTTAGCTCCCCCCGGAGGCCCAGCTGTGAAACATATTGGTGTCTGTGATACCTGATTGGAGGAACTCCTTCGGTGCCATCGAACGTACCATGGCTCCCCTTAGCGGCGAAGCCACAGCACTGCAACGACCAGGACTCTGGGGCGCTGCATACATACGTTACATTACTGATCCCGAGTTACATCCTGTATTATACTCCAGAGCTGCACTCACTATTCTGCTGGTGCAGTCACTGTATACATACATTACATTGCTGATCCTGTACTGATCCGGAGTTACATCCTGTATTATACTCCAGAGCTGCACTCACTATTCTGCTGGTGCAGTCACTGTGTACATACATTACATTACTGATCCTGAGTTACATCCTATATTATACTCCAGAGCTGCACTCACTATTCTGCTGGGGCAGTCACTGCGTACATACGTTACATTACTGATCCCGAGTTACATCCTGTATTATACTCCAGAGCTGCACTCACTATTCTGCTGGTGCAGTCATTGTGTACATACATTACATTACTGATACTGTACTGATCCAATGTTACATTCTGTATTATACTCCAGTGCTGCACTCACTGTGTGAAAACTTATGTTATGACTAATCTTATTGATGTACGTTTTAATAGGTTTAATGGAAGCGATCAGATGATTACAAATAAGGAAGAAATAGTTAAATTACGGCCGGGATCACACATGCGAGAAATACGGCCGAGTCTCGCATGTTAATACCCGGCATTGCCCCTGTCACTCAGGAGTGGAGCGTGCGGCCACATAGCAATACATGCAGCCGCACGCTCCGCTCCTGAGTGACAGCGGCAATGCCGGGTATTAACATGCGAGACTCGGCCGTATTTCTCGCATGTGTGATCCCGGCCTACAATTGATAACCATGTAAATGAAATGTCTTAAAAGGACTTTGACAAGTATTTCTTGATACCCTTTATTGACTGTGTGTGATAGTTTTACATTTTAGTCCCTTCTGGGGATAGCTGAATTTAATACATGAAATCAAGTCCCCAATAAATATCTTAATTAGTGCAGATTTTTTTATTCTCATTGCTAATTTTAATTTCAGCATCATTTGTAATAATTTACAAATCGGAGGCTAATTAACCATCGTGTCTTCAAGTGTCTTTCTGGATATAAGCTGAATCTCTGCATTTGGTTCTGTAAAGAGGTAATTTTGTTTGAAAATGAATATCACCCCATTGAGGCATATTCGCCTCCATTTTTCAAAATCTGTACTCTACATTTTTTTACTGGGGTGGTTTTTTCTGAACCAGCTGTCATGTTTTTTGATCATTAATAGAATAGAGTCACCGCTAGGAGGCGCTTTCTGGAGCCAAATGTCATGACTCAGCTGACGGGTGACCCAGGACCAGGGGCTCCTTCCCGGGTCCCTAACACTAGGGATCTCTCTAGCTCTCCCTATTCCCCGAGATGCTTCTGAAGGTGAGTATGCCACCACCCTTGCCATATCTCCTGATTCAGATCTCTGTCTGTTCTCTTTCCCCACCTAGGGAAGAGGGACGCTGCCATGCATCGCAGTACAACTCGAAGAACAAGGCAACACAAACGAGGGGTAGCTGAAAATACCAGACTTACAAATATTCACTCACATATAATGGAGAAATGCATCAGGGAGTGAAGGACAGGAAAAAAACAAAGTAAGAGGAGTGAAGGGAAATACCACACTTAAAAACCACGCAACAGTCACAAATAACTCCTCCAAACTCCTTCTCATATAACCACCTCTCCTCCTAACCCATGCAGCATAAGCTAGCTGTGATATAGTTTTAAATCAGGACTCAGATTATATAAAGGAGGCTAACAGAGCTAAGCTGAGAGCTCAGAGTCCCAACATGGCCAATTAACCCCTGTTTTGCCAAAAGAAATTAACTTAATTAATTTAACCCCTTCACGACCTCCGCCGTACTATTACTGTGGAGGTCGGATCCCCTGCTTTGATGTGGGCCCCATAGCAAGTAATTGTAAACTGACTGAACAGCGAACTAGTCTGAACTGGTACATAACCAAAAAACAACTTACATAGCATATAGATGAATGGCTGCAATCAATTGTACTAAAGCAAGGGAATGTGTGATACATGAAATGTGAATAGCATAATAACTCGTGAAATCTATGAAAAAACACATGAGATGCTTAGCACAAAATTTGGCCAAAAAATGTGAGCCCATCCACCAAACGTCAAGGTAATCTCATGGATCGGATGTGTCCATGAACTGATTGCCTAGTGTGAACACTTATCTCTGGTTAATATCATGGTAAAGCATCTCATATGTTTTTTCATAGATTTTTCATAGATAAAACGTAACCTAGACATGTTTGGTGTCTATGAACTTGTGATGACCTGGAGAATCAAAATGGCAGATCAGTTTTAGCATTTAGTGAACCTAGCAAAAAATCCAAACAAAAAACAAATGTGGGATTGCACTTTTTTTGCACTTTTACCACACTTGGAATTTTTTTTCCCGTTTTATAGTACACGACATGCTAAAACCAATGATGTCGTTCAAAAGTGCAACTTGTCTCGCAAAAAACAAGCCCTCAAATGGCCATATTGATGGAAAAATAAAAAAGTTATGGCTCTGGGAAGGAGGGGAGTGAAAAATGAGAACGCAAAAATGGAAAAGGGCAAGGTCGTGAAGGGGTTAAAAAGAAGGTTAAGTGTTTCTTTTCAGCACAGGAGTAGGAGCAATCAGACGCTGCGGTCTTTTGGTTCTTCTCTGTTGCAGTAAAGCCGTGACAGTACCCCCCTTCTACAAGGTACATCTGGAACTTCAGGACCGGGTTTATCGGTGTGTGCCACGTGAATAGACAGGATCAGTCTGGCCGCATGGACGTCAGATGCTGGTACCCACATCCTCTCCTCAGGACTGTACTTCCTCCAATATACCAGATACTGAAAAGACCAATGAACTAGACGAGAATCCATGATTTTCGCAATCTGAAACTCCAAGTTTCCATCGACAATGACAGGATAAAGTTTAGTGGTGTAACATATTTTTTGAGGGGAGATCGATAAAATACATTATGAATCCTAAAAGTGGGCGTCAAAGCAAGGTGGAATGCTACGGGATTGACAATGGCTGCGATCTTATAATTACCGATAAACCTGGGACCACGTTTCCAAGATAGAACCTTCAACTTAATGTTCCTAGAGGACAACCATGCCAAATCACCAACACACAGGTCCGGACCCACCAAACGCCTCCGATCAGACACTCTTATGTTTGGAACCCATTTTGCTCAAATTATTAGTAACCCCCTGCCATGTGGACAAAATGGATGATGAAAACCATTCATCTTCCGCTAATAAAGAATGAACCCATACGCCCCCCAAAAATGGGGACTTACCAGTAGATTCATGACAACAATTATTTACTGCAAATTCAGCTAACCGTAAGTAGGTGACCCAGTCCTCCTGATTCTAAGAGACAAAACACCTAAAATAAGTCTCCAGATTTAGGATAACCCGTTCAGTCTGCCCATTAGACTGCAGGTGAAATGCAGAAGAAAATGACAAATAGAGCCCCAGACAGGTGCAAAATGGCCTCCAAAACTTACTGTACCCCCCGGTCAGAAACAATATCACTTGGGATCCCATGTAATTTTACAATTTCCCTGATGAAAATTTGCACCAAGTATTTGGTGTTCGGTAAAGCTGGTAATGCAATAAGATGAGTCATCTTACTGAATCTATCCTCGACCACCAGAATTACAGTATGCCACGCCAACATGGGTAGATCCATGATAAAATCGACTGACAAGTGAGTCCAAGGTATACTGGGAATCTCCAATTGTTGGAGAACCCTCGACGGACATGTTTTATAGGTCTTAAAACGTGCGCAGACACTGCAGGTGACTACATACTATCAGACATCCTGATGAGCCCCTGGCCACCAAAAACATCAAATAGAAGATCAATGATGGCATTATTACCAGGATGTCTAGCAAAGACCGAATTGCGATGTTCACTAAGGACTCTTAGACGATACTTACAAGGAACAGAGTACCTAGACAGGTAGCAGGGGCGTCCCCCTGAGCGTCAGCAACCTCTCTTTCAAGATCGGAGAATATAGACACTGTAGGCACTGCTTTTTGTAAAATAGGTACCAGTTCACAATTATTTTCTCCCCCAGGAAAACAACGAGATAAGGCATTTGCCTTAAAGGGCACCTGTCACCCCGTTTTTTCAGTATGAGATAAAAATACTGTTAAATAGGGCCTGAGCTGTGCATTACAACAGTGTATTTTGTGGACCCCGATTCCCCACCTATGCTGCCAAAATACGTTACCAAAGTAGCCGTTTTCGCCTGTCAATCAGGCTGGTCTGGTCAAAAGGGCGTGGTGTCTTCCCCCAGATCTTGCTTAGTTTTCCGTTGGTGGCGTAGTGGTTTGCGCATGCCCAAGGTCCCGAATCCACTGCACAGGGGAGTTAAAAGAGCACGATGTGCACTATTTCATTGGTGATCGGTGGGGGCGGCCATCTTCCTTTGGCAGCACGTGCGCAGAAGCGGCGCTCTGCTGGCCGCGGCTTCAGGAAAATGGCCGCGGGATGCCGCGCGTGTGCAGATGGAGATTGCGGCGGCCATTTTCCTGAAGCAGAGTTCGCATTTCGGCTTCAGGAAAATGGCCGCCGCGATCTCCATCTGCGCACGCGCGGCATCCTGCGGCCATTTTCCTGAAGCCGCGGCCAGCAGAGCGCCGCTTCTGCGCACGCGCGGCCAAAGGAAGATGGCCGCCCCCACCGATCACCAATGAAATAGTGCACATCGTGCTCTTTTAACTCCCAGTGCAGTGGATTCGGGACCTTGGGCATGCGCAAACCACTACGCCACCAACGGAAAACTAAGCAAGATCTGGGGGAAGACACCACGCCCTTTTGACCAGACCAGCCTGATTGACAGGCGAAAACGGCTACTTTGGTAATGTATTTTGGCAGCATAGGTGGGGAATCAGGGTCCACAAAATACACTGTTGTAATGCACAGCTCAGGCCCTATTTAACAGTATTTTTATCTCATACTGAAAAAAGGGGTGACAGGTGCCCTTTAATGTTTTTGTTCCCCAGCCTACAGTGCCTTGCGAAAGTATTCGGCCCCCTGGAACTATTCAACCTTTTCCCACATATCATGCTTCAAACATAAAGATACCAAATGTAATTTTTTGGTGAAGAATCAACAAGTGGAACACAATTGTGAAGTTGAACGAAATTTATTGGTTATTTTAAATTTTTGTGGAAATTCAAAAACTAAAAAGTGGGGTGTGCAATATTATTCGGCCCCTTTAACTTAATACTTTGTTGCACCACCTTTTGCTGCAATTACAGCTGCAAGTCACTTGGGGTATGTCTCTATCAGTTTTGTACATCGAGAGACTGAAATTCTTGCCCATTCTTCCTAGGCAAACAGCTCGAGCTCATTGAGGTTTGATGGACCATCGTTTGTGAACAGCAGTTTTCAACTCTTTCCACAGATTCTCGATTGGATTGAGGTCTGGACTTTGACTTGGCCATTCTAACACCAGGATAAGGCTATTTGTGAACCATTCCATTGTAGATTTTACTTTATGTTAGGGCTCATTGTCTTGTTGGAAGACAAATCTCTGTCTCAGTCTCAGGTCTTTTGTAGACTCCAACAGGTTTTCTTCAAGAATGGTCCTGTATTTGGCTCCATCCATCCTCCCATCAATTTTAACCATCTTTCCTGTCCCTGCTAAAGAAAAGCAGGCCCAAACCATGATGCTACCACCACCATGTTTGACAGTGGGGATGGTGTGTTCAGGGTGATGAGCGGTGTTGCCTTTATGCCAAACATATCGTTTGGCATTGTTGCCAAAAACTTTGATTTTGGTTTCATCTGACCAGAGCACATTTTTCCACATGTTTGGTGTGTCTCCCAGGTGGCTTGTTGCAAACTTTAAACAACACTTTTTATGGATATCTTTAAGAAATGGCTTTCTTCTTGCCACTCTTCCATAAAAGCCAGATTTGTGCAGTGTACGACTGATTGTTGCCCTATAGACAGACTGTCCCACCTCAGCTGTAGATCTTTGCAGTTCATCCTGAGTGATCATGGGCCTCTTGGCTGCATCTCTGATCAGTCTTCTCCTTGTTTGACATGAAAGTTTAGAGGGACGCCGGGTCTTGGTAGATTTGCAGTGGTATGATACTCATTTCATTTCAATATGATCTCTTGCACAGTGCTCCTTGGGATGTTTAAAGTTTTGCAAATCATTTTGTATACAAATCCGGCTTTAAACTTCTCCACAACAGTATCACAGACCTGCCTCTTGTGTTCCTTGGTCTTCAGGATGCTCTCTGTGCTTCAAACAGAACCCTGAGACTATCACAGAGCAGGTGCATTTATACAGAGACTTGATTACACACAGGTGGATTATATTTATCATCATTAGGCATTTAGGACAACATTGGATCATTCAGAGATCCACAATGAACTTCTGGAGTGAGTTTGCTGCGCCAAAAGTAAAGGGACTGAATAATATTGCACGCCCCACTTTTCAGTTTTTGAATATCCACAAAAATTGAAAATAACCAATACATTTCGTTCAGCTTCACAAATGTGTTCCACTTGTTGTTGATTCTTCACAAAAATTTACATTTGGTATCTTTATGTTTGAAACATGATATGTGGGAAAAGGTTGAAAAGTTCCAGGGGGACGAATACTTTCGCAAGGCACTGTATATGTGACCAAAAAGTTAAACCTTGTAAAGAACAATGCTCATCTTGCCTGTTGAAGCATTAGATGTTTCACTGATTCCAAATACACAAGATTCTTATGATCCGTGATCACCATAACCGGATGAACCGCTCCCTCCAAAAAATGATGCCACTCTTCAAAAGCCCACTTGATTGCCAAGATTTCCCTGTTATCAATGTCATAATTTTTCTCTGCAGATGATAGTTTTCAAAAAAAAAATTTGCACATGGACGTCATTTACCAGGAGACGCACCGCCACAACACAGGCCCCATTCCCACTTCAGATGCGTCATTCTCAGCAATAAAAGGCTGAGAGACATCAGGCTCTATGAAGATCGGCGCAGATTAAACACCCCTCTTCAAAGTATCGAATGCCTCCCAGGATGGACTGGACCAATTGGGAAAGTCTGTCCCCTTCCTAATCATATCCATCAGAGGTTTGGCTACTACCGAAACGTTTTTGATGAACTTCTGGTAGTAGTTGGCAAAACCTAAAAAATTTTGTAACGCCTTAAAATCCTCAGGATAATCCCAATCCAGTACCGCCCGTAATTTCTCCTGATCCATGCAAGAACCAGTGGATGATAACACATATCCTAGGAAAGGGATCTCCTCAACCGAGAACATACATTTCTAGGGTTTGATGTATCATTTATTGTCTTTGAGTATATGTAAAACCTGCCAGACATGTACCTGGTGTGACTCAAGGTCAGGTGAATAAATTAATATGTCATCCAGATAGTCACCTGGTAGGCAGATTTGTGGTAATCTAAAGATGTCATTTACCAAGTGTTGAAAGACGGCAGGCGCATTCATCAACCCAAAAGGCAAAAAGGCATCAGCAGGTTCTCATAGTGTCCCTCAAGCGTATTGAATGCTGTTTTCCACTTATCTTCCTCTTTAACGCGGATGAGATTATATGCCCCTTGAGGTCAAGTTTTGAAAACCACTTTGCTCCTACAACCTGATTAAAGTGGTCCATGATGGGAGGGAGCGGATATGGATACCGGACCGTGATCATATTAAGTTTGTGGAAATCTAGGCATGGGCATATCTCCCATCTTTTTTCTTCACAAAAAAGAACCCCGCAGCAATGAGGGATGAGGATGATCTGATATGACCCTTATTAGCCAGGCTTTCTGCCATATAGTTCTTCATGGCTTGCCTTTCTCGACCAGAGATATTATAGAGTCTGCTCTTAGGCAGCTTGGCCCCAGAAACAAGGTTAACGGTGCAGTCAAGGATGATGGGGAGGAAGTTGTTGGCACCCCTGCTCAAGCCGGGTACCCAAGCAGCCCTTGACAATACTCACTTGACTTTACTATTTCCTCAATCTGTCAATCTACCAAAGTATTGTGCAGAGTGAGCAAAGAAGTCCCTGTACCACAGGTGAGGGCAGACCCCCTAGCACATAACATTCTATTACCTCAGTGTGCATGGCCCCTACCTAAAGATGTAAACCTCGGATGACATGAGTAAAATACCCTTGTCTCAAAGGGGGCAAAGTTGATGGCAATTATGGGCATGGGTCTGGACAGAGTATGTGGATTGAGGCCTCGGACCTGAAGGAATGTAGCGTCAATAAAGTTAAACCCCACCCCATTGTCCAGACTTGCAGACACAACCACCTTAATTTCACCCAGGTGAATTTCACCTCGCAGAAAAAAATTGTGTCCTATTCATGGAGGTGATGAGTACAGCCGGGTTACTAATCTCCCTGCAACCCGGGCCACTTAGTTTTCCAGGAAGCTGTTTACTGTGAGGTCGGGAAGGACACCTGCCCATGAAATGGCACTTTTTACCACAATAAAAACACACTCTCCCTTTTTTGCTGAATAAGAGTTTTCCAGAGTGATTTGCTGCACCCACCTGCATGGGTTTCTTAGATGAGTCACTCCCGACCTCCCTTGGCCCCGAACCTCCTGCATACAGGGATGTCTCCTTATGTCTCTGGCAAAAATGGTGATTTTATTCTAAGACCCTCACAGAACTGCCTGTGGAGTGTAGGTTCATTCCACTTAGTGTCCGCGGCCCACCTCCGAAACTCAGAGCAATATTCCTCGGCCAGCTGGTCTCCTTGCTGAAGTTGGCGCAGTGTGGACTCAGCCAAGCAGACACGGTCAGGGTCACTGTATGTAAGGCCCAGAACCAGAAAAAATTCCTCTACCATCTGAAGCAACCGTGAGTCAGAAGGGAGAGAAAACGCCAATGCTTGGGGGTCCACCTGAAGGAGCGAGATTATTATCCCCACACCTTGCTCCTCTGTGCCTGAGAAAAGAGGATGTATCCTAAAGTACAGTATACAGGCCTCCCTGAAAACAAAAAAACTTGTCACGTCCCCCAGAGAAGCTGTCAGACAAAGCAATCTTGGACTCAACTACGGTTTGCCTGGGAGACGTTATTCCTACACCAGATGTATGCCTGGGCCGCAACCCTTTCCTTAACTCCTGAATCAGTCCTCTGTCTGTTCTCTTCCCCACCCATGGAAGAGGGACGCTGTCGTGCACCGCAGTACACCAACCCAAAAAACAGGGGCAAATGAAAAAATAGGCATACAAAAATTCATTCACATACAACAGAGGAATGCAACTTGGAGAGGAGGATGGGTCAAAACTAAAGTAAGAAGAGGGAAGGGAATTATCACACTTACAAATCCACACAACAGTCACAGACCATTCCTTCAAACTCCTACTCATATAAAAACTTCTCCTCCAAGCCATGCAGGAAATGCTAGCTCTGACATGGGACCCAGATTATAAAGGGGATGGGAGTGGTTAACTGAGCTCAGCTGAGAGCTCAGATTCCCAGAGCTCCCAACATGGCTGATCGACCCTTGTTCAGCCAAAAGAAATGAACACTATTTAAAAAGAAGATGAAGTGCTTTTTTTCAGCGAAGGAGAAAGAGCAATCAGCTGCTGCAGTCTTCTGGCTCCTCTCTGTTGCGATAACCCTGTGACACCAAGTTCACGCAGTTCCCAATAATCTTTGTTTTTCATTCATAGACAACAAGTTCTAAAGCTCCTTCTAGTGGTGACTTCAAGCAGCGAGAATAATTTCATGTAAATTGTTCCTATTAGTTTATATAGCTAATTTGATAGATAAAAGGATAGACAATCTGAAAATGACCTTATCTAAAAAATATTTATTTTACCGAAAAATATAATTTCAAAGTGCAAACCACTTAGAGTCTCCTTTTTGACTGTAGCTTGTTTACATTCTGTTGCAAAATCATGTAATTAGTCTGCAAGTGCAGAGACACTAAGCTGGATTACAGGATGTTAGGTTTGGGATTTATTTCTCTACAGGAAGTAGGGGTGGGGTATTGTTTTTCTATAGGAAGTGGGGATTTAATTCTCTACAGGAAGTAGGTGTGGGGCTTTGTTTCTCTATAGGAAGTGAGGGTGTGGCTTTGATTCACTAGAAGAAGTGACCTTGGGGTTTTTGTTGTGAATTCCGTTCTCGGACTCCCTCCTGTGGTCGTGAATGGTACTTTGGTGAGTTCTGTCCTTGGACACCCTCTGGTGGCTTTAAGTGGAACTGCTGATCTTTGAGGGTGGCTTTCTCAGCTGCCTCGTTTATTGTTGCTGCTGGCTTCCCTATTTAACTCTGCCCAGGTCGTTAATTCATGCCAGCTGTCAATGTCTCAGTACTGGTTCAGATCTCTCTTGGATTTCTCTGAAGACCTGTCTACTCCAGCAGAAGCTAAGTCCTTGCTAGTTCACTTGCTGTTCATTGGTTTTTTGAATATATTTCTTAGTACATGCTATGTTTTTGTCCAGCTTGCTATTATGATATTTCCTTGCTAGCTGGAAGCTCTGGAGGTGCAGAGCTGCACCTCCACACCGTGAGTCGGTGTGGAGGTCTTTTTGCACACTCTGCGTGGTTTTTGTAGTTTTTAATACTGACCGCATAGTTCCCTTTCCTATCCTCTGTCTGTCTAGAGAAGATTTGGCCTCCTTTGCTAAAATCTGTTTCATTCCTGTGTTTGTTACTTCTTCTTAACTCACAGTCAATATTTGTGGGGGCTACCTTTACTTTGGGGAATTTCTCTGAGGCAAGGTAGGCTACTATTTCTATCTTTAGGGGTAGTTAGCTCTTAGGCTGTGAAGAGGCGTCTAGGGAGAGTTAGGTACGCTCCACGGCTATTTCTAGTGTGTGTGATAGGATTAGGGATTGCGGTCAGTAGAGTTACCACGTCCTCAGAGCTTGTCCCAGGTTTTTCCATTTTAACCATCAGGTCATTTCGGGTGCTCCTAACCACCAGGTCCATAACAGTACAGCTGGCCCAACAAAGTGTTAATGCACCTGAAAAGAGGGAAAAGAGAAGTTCTGAGTCAATTTTTTTTTCTTTGCTGCTTGTTTTGTCTTTCTTTTCCCCTTAACCTCTGGGTGGTTCAGGACTCAGGTGTAGATATGGATATTCAGGGTTTGTCCTCTTGTGTGGATCAACTCGCTGTTAGGGTACAGAGTATTCAAGATTATGTAGTTCAGAATCCGATGTTAGAGCCTAGAATTCCAATTCCTGATTTGTTTTCTGGGGATAGATCTAAATTTTTGAATTTCAAAAACAATTGCAGACTGTTTCTTGCTCTGAAACCCCGCTCCTCTGGTGACCCGATTCAGCAAGTAAAGATTGTTATTTCTTTGTTGCGTGGTGACCCGCAAGACTGGGCATTCTCCCTTGAGCCAGGAAATCCTGCATTGCTTAATGTAGATGCATTTTTTCTAGCGCTTGGATTGCTTTATGACGAACCTAATTCTGTGGATCAGGCAGAAAAGATCTTGCTGACTCTATGTCAGGGTCAGGATGAAGCAGAAGTATATTGCCAGAAGTTTAGAAAGTGGTCTGCGCTTACACAATGGAATGAGTGTGCCCTGGCAGCAATTTTCAGAAAGGGTCTTTCTGAAGCCCTTAAAGATGTTATGGTGGGGTTCCCCACGCCTGCTGGTCTGAATGAGTCAATGTCTTTGGCCATTCAGATTGATCGGCATTTGCGTGAGCGCAAAGTTGTGCACAATTTGGCGGTGTCCTCTGAGCAAAGGCCTGAGCCTATGCAATGTGATAGGACTTTGACCAGAGCTGAACGGCAAGAACACAGACGTCAGAATGGGCTGTGTTTTTACTGTGGTGACTCTTCTCATGCTATCTCTGATTGTCCTAAGCGCACTAAGAGGTTCGCTAGGTCGGTCACCATTAGTACTGTGCAGCCTAAATTTCTCTTATCTGTTACTCTGATTTGCTCATTGTCGTCCTACTCTGTTATGGCATTTGTGGATTCGGGCGCTGCTCTGAATTTGATGGACTTGGAGATTGCCAGGCGCTGTGGTTTTTTCTTGGAGCCTCTGCAGATTCCTATTCCCTAAAGGGGGATTGATGCTACGCCATTGGCCAAGAATAAACCTCAGTACTGGACTCAGCTGACCATGTGCATGGCTCCCGCACATCAGGAAAATATTCGCTTTTTGGTGTTGCATAATTTGCATGATTGTTGTGAAATTGGATTCTGGGCTCCCCCGGTGGCCACTTGTGGAATTGAACTTGTGTGCATCATCCCCTCTGTTCACCTGCTCCTATCAGGATGTGGGAGTCGCTATATAACCTTGCTCCTCTGTCAGTTTCTTGCCGGTCAACAATGTAATCAGAAGCCTTCTGTGCTTGTTCCTGCTACTAGACAACTCCCAGCTAAGTTGGACTTTTGTCCTTGTGTGTTTTTGCATTTTGTTCCTGTTCACAGCTGCTGTTTCGTTACTGTGTCTGGAAAGCTCTTGTGATCGGAAATTGCCACTCTGGTGTTATGAGTTAATGCTAGAGTCTTAAAGGAATTTCTGGATGGTGTTTTGATAGGGTTTTCTGCTGACCATGAAAGTGTCCTTTCTGTCTTCCTGCTATCTAGAAAGCGGACCTCGATTTTGCTAATCCTATTTTCATACTACGCTTGTCATTTCATCTAAAATCACCGCCAATATATGTGGGGGCCTCTGTCTGCCTTTTGGGAAAATTTCTCTAGAGGTGAGCCAGGACTGTCTTTTCCTCTGCTAGGATTAGGTAGTTCTCCGGCTGGCGCTGGGCATCTAGGGTTAAAAAACGTAGGCATGCTACCCGGCCACTTCTAGTTGTGCGGCAGGTTTAGTTCATGGTCAGTATAGTTTCCATCTTCCAAGAGATAGTTCTCATATATGCTGGGCTATGTTCTCTCGCCATTGAGAATCATGACAGTTTGACCGGCCCCAAAAAGGGTTAAATTACTGGCTGAGAAAGGAGAGAAAAAAGAAGTCTGCTACAATTTTTTTTTTTTTTTTTTTTTTTCCCTCTAGTTCTGAGTGTGCTCTTAATTGAATCACTTGCTAGTCTGCCTATACTGCAGCCTTCCTCTCTTTCTCTCCTTCTAATCCTTGAATGGCTCTGTGTTCACCTGTTTCAAATGGATCTTCAGAGTGTAGCTACAGGTTTGAATAATCTCGCCACAAAGGTACAAAATTTGCAAGATTTTGTTGTTCATGCACCTATGTCTGAGCCTAGAATTCCTTTGCCTGAATTCTTCTCGGGGAATAGATCTCACTTTCAAAATTTTAAAAATAATTGCAAATTGTTTTTGTCCCTGAAGTCTCGCTCTGCCGGAGACCCTGCACAGCAGGTCAGGATTGTAATTTCCTTGCTCCGGGGTGACCCTCAAGACTGGGCTTTTGCATTGGCACCAGGGGATCCTGCGTTGCTCAATGTGGATGCGTTTTTTCTGGCCTTGGGGTTGCTTTATGAGGAACCTCATTTAGAGCTTCAGGCGGAAAAGGCCTTGATGTCCTTGTCTCAGGGGCAAGATGAAGCTGAAATATACTGCCAAAAATTCCGCAAATGGTCTGTGCTTACTCAGTGGAATGAGTGCGCCCTGGCGGCGATTTTCAGAGAAGGTCTCTCTGATGCCATTAAGGATGTTATGGTGGGGTTCCCTGTGCCTGCGAGTCTGAATGAGTCCATGACGATGGCTATTCAGATCGATAGGCGTCTGCGGGAGCGCAAACCTGTGCACCATTTGGCGGTGTCTACTGAGAAAACACCAGAAAATATGCAATGTGATAGAATTCTGTCCAGAAGCGAGCGGCAGAATTTTAGACGAAAAAATGGGTTGTGCTTCTATTGTGGTGATTCAACTCATGTTATTTCAGCATGCTTTAAGCGTACTAAGAAGCCTGACAAGTCTGTTTCAATTAGCACTTTACAGTCTAAGTTTATTCTATCTGTGACCCTGATTTGTTCTTTGTCATCTATTACCGCGGACGCCTATGTCGACTCTGGCGCTGCTTTGAGTCTTATGGATTGGTCCTTTGCCAAACGCTGTGGGTATGATTTGGAGCCACTGGAGGCTCCGATACCTCTGAAAGGGATTGACTCCACCCCATTGGCTAGTAATAAACCACAATACTGGACACAAGTGACTATGCGTGTTAATCCGGATCACCAGGAGGTTATTCGCTTTCTGGTGCTGTATAATCTACATGATGTTTTGGTGCTGGGATTGCCATGGCTGCAATCTCATAACCCAGTCCTCGACTGGAGAGCTATGTCTGTGTTAAGCTGGGGATGTAAAGGAACTCATGGGGACGTACCTTTGGTTTCCATTTCATCATCTATTCCCTCTGAGATTCCTGAATTCTTGTCTGACTTTCGTGACGTTTTTGAAGAACCCAAGGTTGGTTCACTACCTCCGCACCGGGAGTGCGATTGTGCCATAGACTTGATTCCGGGTAGTAAATACCCTAAGGGTCGTTTATTTAATCTGTCTGTGCCTGAACACGCTGCTATGCGAGAATATATAATGGAGTCCTTGGAAAAGGGACATATTCGTCCTTCGTCATCTCCCTTAGGAGCCGGTTTTTTCTTTGTGTCTAAGAAAGACGGCTCTTTGAGGCCGTGTATTGATTATCGACTTTTGAATAAAATCACGGTTAAATACCAATATCCGTTACCACTGCTTACTGATTTGTTTGCTCGTATAAAGGGGGCCAAGTGGTTCTCTAAGATTGATCTCCGTGGGGCGTATAATTTGGTGCGAATCAAGCAGGGGGATGAGTGGAAAACCGCATTTAATACGCCCGAGGGCCATTTTGAGTATTTGGTGATGCCTTTTGGTCTTTCAAATGCCCCTTCAGTCTTCCAGTCCTTTATGCATGACATTTTCCGCGATTATTTGGATAAATTTATGATTGTGTATCTGGATGATATTCTGATTTTTTCAGATGACTGGGACTCTCATGTCCAGCAGGTCAGGAGGGTTTTTCAGGTTTTGCGGTCTAATTCCTTGTGTGTGAAGGGTTCTAAGTGTGTTTTTGGGGTTCAAAAGATTTCTTTCTTGGGATACATTTTTTCCCCCTCTTCCATCGAGATGGATCCTGTCAAGGTTCAGGCTATTGGTGATTGGACGCAACCCTCTTCTCTTAAGAGTCTTCAGAAATTTTTGGGCTTTGCTAACTTTTATCGTCGATTTATTGCTGGTTTTTCTGATGTTGTAAAACCATTGACCGATTTGACTAAGAAGGGTGCTGATGTTGCTGATTGGTCCCCTGATGCTGTGGAGGCCTTTCGGGAGCTCAAGCGCCGCTTTTCTTCCGCCCCAGTGTTGCGTCAGCCTGATGTTGCTCTTCCTTTTCAGGTTGAGGTCGACGCTTCTGAAATCGGAGCTGGGGCGGTGTTGTCGCAGAGAAGTTCCGACTGCTCCGTGATGAGACCTTGTGCTTTTTTTTCCCGTAAATTTTCGCCCGCCGAGCGGAATTATGATATTGGGAATCGGGAGCTTTTGGCCATGAAGTGGGCTTTTGAGGAGTGGCGTCACTGGCTTGAGGGGGCCAGACATCAGGTGGTGGTATTGACTGACCACAAAAATTTAATTTACCTTGAGTCTGCCAGGCGCCTGAATCCTAGACAGGCGTGCTGGTCGTTGTTTTTCTCTCGGTTTAATTTTGTGGTGTCGTACCTACCGGGTTCTAAGAATGTTAAGGCGGATGCCCTTTCTAGGAGTTTTGAGCCTGACTCCCCTGGTAATTCTGAGCCCACAGGTATCCTTAAAGATGGAGTGATATTGTCTGCCGTTTCTCCAGACCTGCGGCGGGCCTTGCAGGAGTTTCAGGCGGATAGACATGATCGTTGCCCACCTGGTAGACTGTTTGTTCCTGATGATTGGACCAGTAGAGTCATCTCTGAGGTTCATTCTTCTGCGTTGGCAGGTCATCCTGGAATCTTTGGTACCAGGGATTTGGTGGCAAGGTCCTTCTGGTGGCCTTCCCTGTCACGAGATGTGCGAGGCTTTGTGCAGTCTTGTGACGTTTGTGCTCGGGCCAAGCCTTGTTGTTCTCGGGCTAGTGGATTGTTGTTGCCCTTGCCTATCCCGAAGAGGCCTTGGACGCACATCTCGATGGATTTTATTTCGGATCTGCCTGTTTCTCAGAAGATGTCTGTCATCTGGGTGGTGTGTGACCGTTTCTCTAAGATGGTCCATCTGGTTCCCTTGCCTAAGTTGCCTTCTTCTTCCGAGTTGGTTCCTCTGTTTTTTCAAAATGTTGTTCGTTTGCATGGTATTCCTGAGAATATCGTTTCTGACAGAGGGACCCAATTCGTGTCTAGATTTTGGCGGGCATTCTGTGCTAGGATGGGCATAGATTTGTCTTTTTCGTCTGCTTTCCATCCTCAGACTAATGGCCAGACCGAGCGGACTAATCAGACCTTGGAGACATATTTGAGGTGTTTTGTGTCTGCGGATCAGGATGATTGGGTTGCTTTTTTGCCTTTGGCGGAGTTCGCCCTCAATAATCGGGCCAGCTCTGCCACCTTGGTGTCCCCGTTTTTCTGTAATTTGGGGTTTCATCCTCGATTTTCCTCCGGTCAAGTGGAATCTTCGGATTGTCCTGGAGTGGATGCTGTGGTGGAGAGGTTGCATCAGATTTGGGGGCAGGTGGTGGACAATTTGAAGTTGTCCCAGGAGAAGACTCAGCTTTTTGCCAACCGCCGTCGTCGTGTTGGTCCTCGGCTTTGTGTTGGGGACTTGGTGTGGTTGTCTTCTCGTTTTGTCCCTATGAGGGTTTCTTCTCCTAAGTTTAAGCCTCGGTTCATCGGCCCGTACAAGATATTGGAGATTCTTAACCCTGTGTCCTTCCGTTTGGACCTCCCTGCATCCTTTTCGATTCATAATGTTTTTCATCGGTCATTGTTGCGCAGGTATGAGGTACCGGTTGTGCCTTCCGTTGAGCCTCCTGCTCCGGTGTTGGTTGAGGGTGAGTTGGAGTACGTTGTGGAAAAGATCTTAGACTCTCGTGTTTCCAGACGGAGACTCCAGTATCTGGTCAAATGGAAGGGATACGGTCAGGAGGATAATTCTTGGGTCACTGCCTCTGATGTTCATGCCTCCGATCTTGTCCGTGCCTTTCATAGGGCTCATCCTGATCGCCCTGGTGGTTCTGGTGAGGGTTCGGTGCCCCCTCCTTGAGGGGGGGGTACTGTTGTGAAATTGGATTCTGGGCTCCCCCGGTGGCCACTTATGGAATTGAACTTGTGTGCATCATCCCCTCTGTTCACCTGCTCCTATCAGGATGTGGGAGTCGCTATATAACCTTGCTCCTCTGTCAGTTTCTTGCCGGTCAACAATGTAATCAGAAGCCTTCTGTGCTTGTTCCTGCTACTAGACAACTCTCAGCTAAGTTGGACTTTTGTCCTTGTGTGTTTTTGCATTTTGTTCCTGTTCACAGCTGCTGTTTCGTTACTGTGTCTGGAAAGCTCTTGTGATCGGAAATTGCCACTCTGGTGTTATGAGTTAATGCTAGAGTCTTAAAGGAATTTCTGGATGGTGTTTTGATAGGGTTTTCTGCTGACCATGAAAGTGTCCTTTCTGTCTTCCTGCTATCTAGAAAGCGGACCTCGATTTTGCTAATCCTATTTTCATACTACGTTTGTCATTTCATCTAAAATCACCGCCAATATATGTGGGGGCCTCTGTCTGCCTTTTGGGAAAATTTCTCTAGAGGTGAGCCAGGACTGTCTTTTCCTCTGCTAGGATTAGGTAGTTCTCCGGCTGGCGCTGGGCATCTAGGGTTAAAAAACGTAGGCATGCTACCCGGCCACTTCTAGTTGTGCGGCAGGTTTAGTTCATGGTCAGTATAGTTTCCATCTTCCAAGAGCTAGTTCTCATATATGCTGGGCTATGTTCTCTCGCCATTGAGAATCATGACACATGATGTTGTCGTGTTGGGTTTGCCATGGTTACAGGTTCATAATCCAGTACTGGATTGGAAATCAATGTCGGTGTCTAGTTGGGGTTGTCAAGGGATACATACTGATGTTCCTTTGATGTCAATTTCTTCTTCCACTCCTTCTGAAATTCCTGAGTTTTTGTCGGATTACCAGGATGTATTTGATGAGCCCAAGTCCAGTGCCCTACCTCCTCATAGGGACTGTGATTGCGCTATTAATTTGATTCCTGGTAGTAAGTTCCCTAAGGGCCGACTGTTTAATTTATCTGTGCCAGAACATGCCGCTATGGGGAGTTATGTAAAGGAGTCCCTGGAGAAAGGACATATTCGTCCGTCTTCGTCACCGTTGGGAGCAGGGTTCTTTTTTGTGGCCAAGAAGGATGGCTCTCTGAGACCCTGTATAGATTACCGCCTTCTCAATAAAATCACGGTCAAATTTCAGTACCCTTTGCCTCTGTTGTCTGATTTGTTTGCTCGGATTAAGGGGGCTAGTTAGTTTACCAAGATTGACCTTCGAGGGGCGTATAATCTTGTGCGTATTAAACAGGGCGATGAATGGAAAACAGCATTTAATACGCCCGAGGGCCATTTTGAGTACCTGGTGATGCCATTCGGGCTTTCTAATGCCCCATCTGTGTTTCAGTCCTTTATGCACGACATCTTCCGGAAGTATCTGGATAGGTTCATGATTGTATATTTGGATGATATTTTGGTCTTTTCGGATGAATGGGAGTCTCATGTAAGGCAGGTCAGGATGGTGTTCCAGGTCCTTCGTGCTAATGCGTTGTTTGTGAAGGGGTCTAAATGCCTCTTTGGAGTTCAGAAGGTTTCCTTTTTGGGCTTCATTTTTTCCCCTTCTACTATCGAGATGGACCCTGTTAAAGTTCAGGCTATTTATGATTGGACTCAACCTACATCTGTGAAGAGTCTTCAGAAGTTCCTGGGCTTTGCTAATTTTTACCATCGCTTCATCGCTAATTTTTCTAGTGTGGTTAAGCCTTTGACTGATTTGACGAAGAAAGGCGCTGATGTGGTGAACTGGTCCCCTGCGGCCCTTGAGGCTTTTCAGGAGCTTAAACGTCGTTTTACTTCGGCCCCTGTGTTGCGTCAGCCAGATGTTTTGCTCCCTTTTCAGGTCGAGGTTGATGCTTCTGAGATTGGGGCAGGGGCTGTTTTGTCTCAGAGAAGTTCTGATGGCTCTTTGATGAAGCCGTGTGGTTTCTTTTCTAGAAAGTTTTCGCCTGCTGAGCGTAATTATGATGTCGGCAATCGGGAGTTGTTGGCTATGAAGTGGGCATTCGAGGAGTGGCGACATTGGCTTGAGGGAGCCAAACATCGCGTGATGGTCTTGACTAATCACAAGAATCTGACTTACCTCGAGTCCGCCAAGAGGTTGAATCCTAGACAGGCTCGATGGTCACTGTTTTTCTCCCGTTTCGATTTTGTGGTCTCATACCTTCCGGGATCTAAGAATGTGAAGGCTGATGCCCTTTCTAGGAGTTTTTTGCCTGATTCTCCGGGAGTCTCTGAGCCGGCTGGTATTGTCAAAGAGGGGGTGATTTTGCCTGCCATCTCCCCTGATTTGCGGCGGGTGCTGCAGGAGTTTCAGGCTGATAGACCTGACCGCTGTCCTGTGGAGAAACTGTTTGTCCCTGATAGATGGACTAGTAGGGTTATTTCTGAGGTTCATTGTTCAGTATTGGCTGGTCATCCTGGGATTTTTGGTACCAGAGATTTGGTTGCTAGGTCCTTTTGGTGGCCTTCCTTGTCACGGGATGTGCGTTCTTTTGTGCAGTCCTGTGGGACTTGTGCTCGGGCCAAACCTTGCTGTTCTCGTGCCAGTGGGTTGCTTTTGCCTTTGCCTGTCCCGAAGAGGCCCTGGACGCATATTTCCATGGATTTCATTTCTGATCTTCCTGTCTCTCAAAGGATGTCTGTCATCTGGGTGGTTTGTGATCGGTTTTCTAAGATGGTCCATTTGGTACCCTTGCCTAAATTGCCTTCCTCCTCTGATTTGGTTCCATTATTTTTTCAGCATGTGGTTCGTTTGCATGGCATTCCGGAGAACATTGTGTCGGACAGAGGTTCCCAGTTTGTTTCTAGGTTTTGGCGGTCCTTTTGTGCTAAGATGGGCATTGATTTGTCTTTTTCTTCAGCGTTCCATCCTCAGACAAATGGCCAAACCGAACGAACTAATCAGACCTTGGAGACCTATCTGAGATGCTTTGTCTCTGCTGATCAGGATGATTGGGTGACCTTCTTGCCATTGGCCAAGTTCGCCCTTAATAATCGGGCTAGTTCTGCTACCTTGGTTTCGCCTTTTTTTTGTAATTCTGGTTGTCATCCTCGTTTTTCTTCAGGGCAGGTTGAGCCTTCTGACTGTCCTGGTGTGGATTCTATAGTGGACAGGTTGCAGCAAATTTGGACTCACGTGGTGGACAATTTGACGTTGTCTCAGGAGAAGGCGCAACGTTTTGCTAACCGCCGTCGCTGTGTTGGTCCCCGACTTCGAGTTGGGGATTTGGTTTGGTTGTCTTCTCGTTTTGTTCCTATGAAGGTTTCTTCTCCTAAGTTCAAGCCTAGTTTCATTGGTCCTTATAAGATTTCTGAAATTATCAATCCTGTGTCTTTTCGTTTGGCCCTTCCAGCTTCTTTTGCCATCCATAATGTGTTCCATAGGTCATTGTTGCGGAGATTTGTGGCGCCTATGGTTCCTTCCGTTGATCCTCCTGCTCCGGTGTTGGTTGAGGGGGAGTTGGAGTATGTGGTGGAGAAGATTTTAGATTCTCGTATTTCGAGACGGAAGCTTCAGTACCTGGTTAAATGGAAGGGCTATGGTCAGGAGGATAATTCCTGGGTTGTTGCCTCCGATGTCCATGCTGCCGATTTGGTTCGTGCCTTTCATTTGGCTCGTCCTGATTGGCCTGGGGGCTCTGGTGAGGGTTCGGTGACCCCTCCTCAAGGGGGGGGTACTGTTGTGAATTCCGTTCTCGGACTCCCTCCTGTGGTCGTGAATGGTACTTTGGTGAGTTCTGTCCTTGGACACCCTCTGGTGGCTTTAAGTGGAACTGCTGATCTTTGTGGGTGGCTTTCTCAGCTGCCTCGTTTATTGTTGCTGCTGGCTTCCCTATTTAACTCTGCCCAGGTTGTTAATTCATGCCAGCTGTCAATGTCTCAGTACTGGTTCAGATCTCTCTTGGATTTCTCTGATGACCTGTCTACTCCAGCAGAAGCTAAGTCCTTGCTAGTTCATTTGCTGTTCATTGTTTTTTTGAATATATTCCTTAGTACATGCTATGTTTTTGTCCAGCTTGCTATTATGATATTTCCTTGCTAGCTGGAAGCTCTGGGGGTGCAGAGCTGCACCTCCACACCGTGAGTCGGTGTGGAGGTCTTTTTGCACACTCTGCGTGGTTTTTGTAGTTTTAAATACTGACCGCATAGTTCCCTTTCCTACCCTCTGTCTGTCTAGAGAAGATTCGGCCTCCTTTGCTAAAATCTGTTTCATTCCTGTGTTTGTTACTTCCTCTTAAGGTACAGTCAATATTTGTGGGGGCTACCTTTACTTTGGGGAATTTCTCTGAGGCAAGGTAGGCTACTATTTCTATCTTTAGGGGTAGTTAGCTCTTAGGCTGTGAAGAGGCGTCTAGGGAGAGTTAGGTATGCTGCACGGCTATTTCTAGTGTGTGTGATAGGATTAGGGATTGCGGTCAGTAGAGTTACCACGTCCCCAGAGCTTGTCCCAGGTTTTTCCATTTTAACCATCAGGTCATTTCGGGTGCTCCTAACCACCAGGTCCATAACAGGTTTTGTTTCTCTACAAGAAGCAGGATGGGGCTTCTAATCTACAGGAAATGGGGGTAGGCCTTTTGTTTTGCAGAAAGTGGGGATGAGGCTTCGCTTCTCCACAGAAAATGGTGGTGAGGCTTTGTTTCAATACTGTAAGCGGGATGGGACTTTCTCTGCAGGAACTGAGGGTGGGTCTTTGCCTCTCTACTGGTAGTGGGGGTGGGGCTTTGCCTTTCTCCAGGTAGTGGGTGAGGCTTTGCCTCTCTACAAGCAGGGATGGGGCTTTGCCTCTTTACAGGTAGCGGGGGTGGGGCTTTGCCTTTCTGCAGGTAGTGGGGGTGAGGCTTTGCCTCTCTACAAGAAGCAGGGATGGGGCTTTGCCTCTCTGCAAGAAGCAGGGGTAGGGCTTTGCCTCCATACAGGTAGTGGCGGTGGGGCTTTGCCTCTTTACAGAAAGCAGAGGTTTGACTTTGCCTCTCTCCAAGTATTGGGGGTGGAGCTTTGTCTCTTTACAGGTAGTGGAGGTGGGCTTTGCCTCTCCACAAGAAACAGTGGTGGGCTTTTTATGGGCCTTTTCTCTCTACAGGTAGTGGGGGGTGGGGCTTTGCCTCTCTACAGGAAGCAGGGATGGGGCTTTGCTTCTATGCATGTCATTGGGGTGGGGCTTTGCCTGTCTACAGGTAGCTGGGGTGGGGCTTTGCCTCACTACAAGAAGCAGGGGTGGGCTTTTTCTGGGCTTTTTCTCTTTACAGGTAGTGCGGGGTGGTGCTTTGCCTCTCTACAGGAAGCAGGGGTGGGGCTTTGCTTCGATGCAGGTCATTGGGGTGGGGCTTTGCCCATCTACAGGTAACAAGGGTGGGGCTTTGCCTTTTTACAGGTAATGTGGTGGTGCTTTGTCTCTCTACAGATAGTGGGGGTTGGGCTTTGTTTCTGTATAAGTGTGGACTATATTTCTGCTTTTATCTGTCTAACTTTTTGTTCAAAACAGGAAAACCATCAGACATTGGCAAGTACAATGCATGATGTGACGTGGGAGAAAGTTCTGGCTCTTGTGGTGCTGGCAGAATGATAAAAACTGACCACTAAAAAAGTGTAGATGGCATGTTAGAAAACATTAGAATCAGTGCAGTTCTTGGACCAAGTTCACTTTGAACTTATGGAGATATGGGGCAGCAAGTCTATATTTTTCTACAGGTTTTCAGACAATTGGTAAATTACAGCTATTACAGTAAAGAATCCTTTCCATGGTAGAAACACTGAAGCGGCTGTGGATGCAGCATTTATCTGTGCCGCAGTAGCAGGAAACTCTTAAAAAATCAATTTAAAAGACAATAGCGTGCCGACTGCCATTAACCCTTTCTTTTCTCTCCTTTTCCATGCTGTGCTCTATATGAGCTCATTAATACTTTGCTCATGTTTGCCAGTAACGGACAAAACACAATGAGTAAAATAACAGTAAAGAAATGTGGACTAGCGGGATCTAGATAAATAATGGAAAGCATGGGTTGAAAAAGAAATGAAGGAGCTGTGTATTCGCTCTGATTATGCAGAGGATTGTACTGTACCGAGGATTTAATGAAATTGCAGAATGTTCTCATCTGGAATAAATCAGTCTGGAATCATTGTCTGAAGAATTTTTATTAATTCTGACCAATGTCTACATTTTAACAAGATACATTGAATTTGCTGAGAATATTAGAAAATTATATAAATGCTAAAATACAATTATATATCTAAACTCCTCCCACATTATAGAAGCTCCTCCCATTTATTCCTCAAACTTTTTGGTTAAATATCTGAAATTAGTTTAATTGCTTGCAGTTCTCAATATTTGCTCCTGTAATTTAAATAATCTCTTTGTATTTAATTTGCGCTTCTCTACAGCTGCCAATGTAAACATAGATAGCTGCAGTGTAAAGTATAGGGGATAAGGGAGCAGTTGATGTCACTGACCATAGCCAGTAGTGATAAAAAGGAGACAATTAACAAAGATTTGGTTTATGAGCTGTGTAATACTTCATTTCCCCATGTGGTGGCGAAGCAGAGTAATTGACTATTGCAATCTGGTTCCCATAACAAGTTATAATAACTAGGGATTCCAGAAAAAAAGTAGCACAGGAGAATACCACTAAAAAAAAAATCCTATTCATCTTGGGCATCTCCTCCATTGCCTCTGCCGCCACATTATGGTGTCACGTGGTGTGCGTTGTGGGCTACTTGGTAAAGGAGACTCCAAAGTTGACGGATGTTGTTTGACTCTAGTAAAAGACCCCTTTGGTGGCTAGAAACAAAAAATAGCTAGTGAAATTTGAAGCTACCGGTAATTTGATTTGCCTGAAAGCAAGTTGCTCGTCTTACCCAAAAGTTCATAAAGGCTTCCAGTCATCTGGACAGGCTGCAATTCACATCACAACCACTGGGTGGACACATATCAGCATATGGCAGTAACATCCCCCGGCAGAGTATTGAGAAATCATTTTTTTTTTTTTTTCTTCTTTCTTCACTTATTTCTAATGTAACGTGGGGTGCGCTGCCTCTGCTTTTCTTTGTTGCCAAAGCCATTTTAGTATTCCTAACCCGCCGTGCAGATAAATAATGGGAATTGAGCGTCTCCTCCATGTGCATGAATTTCATAGTTTACTAAAAGTTTACAGAATTCAGTGCTATCGCTTTAAGTGCTCACATGGGGATGAGACAGTATATTAAGCTCAACCTTTTCATCCGCAAAGCACAAACAAAACTGCAGGAGAAATCGAGCGCTGGGGCTCGCAAATAATTTGGAGTTACTGCGAGAGACAATAAAAAGACAATATCGGGAAGCAGCAAACTATTCACAGGGGACAGGCGAAGAGCATCAGCAAGAAAGAGGTAATGCAGGTGAGAGATGTGTCTGGAATTACTAGCACATAGTAACAGAAATCTCCTCCAATAATGCTGTTTTAAAGTACTCTGAAAAAAAGATATAATTAAAATGAATCTGTCACTACGGTGAACCCCACCAAAGCACACATACGCGCATGCAATTCTTTGGAAACTATATCCATTGACATCTTTTATATCTTCCAACTGTGGCTGCATTCCCGTGAAATTCATGTTTTAACTTATATGCAAATGAGGCATTAAGTGCTCTGAAAAATTACAAACCACTTCCTTAGCTTTTCTCTTACGAGGTTGTTTCTCTGCCTAGCAACAGCCTCTTTAGCGTGATTGATAGCTCACTGTCTGATCTTCTTGCCTTGTTACCTGATGTCAATTTAGCTAAAGAGGTTGGCGTTAGGCAAGGAAGCAGACGCTTCATAAGTGCTCTGTGATGCCCCAAAGCACTTAAGACCCCATTTACATATTAGGTAAAACAGATTTCTCGAGAATGCAGCAACAGATAGAAAATATAAAGGGTGTTGAGGGATTTTGCTTTCAAAGACCTGCATGCCCTTATTTGCTGCTATGGAGGGGGGGTGATCTTATTGAGAGGATCCCTTTAACAGGGCAAAATAAGATATAAGGAAAACCTATTCCTACCAAGGTTGTGCTTGCTGCAATATATTGAGGATGTTGGAAATGACTCTGCTCTAGCTGGCACAATGCCGGCTTTAGAAGTCAAGAAGAGCAATCAGTTGTGCCATGTAATAACCTGCATTATTAATTATATTTTTCGTAAATTAATTTAGTAGAAGAGATCGCTCAAAGGGGTTTTCAAGTTGCAGTAAAGTTTAATCATTTTATTCAGAAAGTAATGCAGGTTCCCAATTCATTTTTTGGTGAATAAGGGAGTGAAATTTGCCAAGACCCGCAGTTTATTACATACTGATTACTATAGCGCCCCATAGTGGTGACTGCAAGCAGCAATAATGTCAACATGTAAGAAACAAAGAAAGGAAGAAAAAAAAGGCAAATTAGTAAGTAAGATAGATACATTCTACATGAATTGGCCAATTTGTGAATCAGTTTTATAAGAATATTCTATATAGCAGTAATGCCATGAAAAATTCATATATACAATTCTCACATTTTGTCTTGGCACCCACAGGGTGCTGCTGTAGTTTTTTTTTAATTTTTAGATAGATACAACCTCAATTCCCGAAAAAAAGTTTGGATGCTTTAAAATGTATAGAAAATGAGAATATAAAGATCTGTAAATGTCTTATCACCATTTTGTTCACAGCAGAATACAGGACACAGATCAGAAGTTGAACATTGGACATTTTTTAATTTCCTTTGGGAGAAAAAATGATCTCATTTAGAAATCGATGGCAGCAAAACATCTCAGAAAACTTTGGGACGGGGTTAATAAAAGGCTGTACACAGTATTAACGATAAACAGGATTGTCACATGAATTGTTTATCTATAGAGCATGTTATAGAGGCAGAGTCTCCCAGAAGCAAAGATGGTCAGAACAACTGCATCTACAAATTTCGGAAAAAATCTTGAAAAACGTTTCTCAGCGAAAAATTGCAATGGCTTAGAATATATTTCACATTCTACAGGACATAATATGATCAAAAGATTAAGAAATTCTTTATGGAAACAACAAATGTTGTATCCTATGGGAGGAGAAGAGGAATCACTCAGCTTGTTATCAGCGCACGGTTCCTGCATGTCTGATGGTATGGGGCTATATTAGTGCCTATGGTAAGGGCAGCACACACATGAGAGGCATCAACAGTGCAGAGCTTTATATAGAGGTGCGAGAACATCTGCTTCATCCAGACATCTATTTCAGGGCAGACCGTTCAAAAGGTACCTCTATAATAGGTAGAGTTACCAACAGACACTGGTATTTTGTGGTGGGTGAGGATAGCTGGCACTTGGGACACGTTTTACAGAACCTCTGCACCTCAGTATAGACACCAGGACAAAAAAAAGCCACAATATGCACTCCTGCGTCTTTTTGGCCCCCAAGTGCCCTCCCAGCATATGGGTGTGAGTCATTTCGAGCACAGCTCACGGTAGGATTGGGGCACTACCAGTTGTTTTACCACCTCATCCCGGATTTTATCAACCCTGTATAATAACTCCTGGTTGATCGCCATACATGGGAACACTGTCTCCGCACCTGGTTGCTGAGCCACCCCATTTACCTCGATTACTCTTTCCCGTACCCAGGTCAGAATGGGATCCTGGAGCTGAGCTGTCCCAAACATACCAGGGGACACTTCCAACTCGGGGATCAGAGGGGTCTCCTCAACCACTCCTGCCAATACCACTAGAGGAAACATATAGGGGTTACTCTCTGTCCCTAGGTTGGCGACCCCTACTGCAAGTATCCCTGACTTGGAATCTTCGGGTTCCGTGGACGGAATTATATTTACCATGGGAGGGTTAATTTTATTTTTCCATAGAGACCAGAAGAGGGGCGAATCCCTTCCCATAACATCTCCATAAGGAAGGGTCTTTAATACCCCCACCATGTTTAATTTAACAAATGAGACCTCTACTGTCATGTACTCAAGGAGTTCCCCATGAATGCTTGAAAAACCCACATTTTTCCCAGTGGGTTCTAAGCCCAAGATTAATGACCCATGCACCAGTGTCATCAGGCTCCCCGAGTTCAGGAGGGCCTCGGCCTAGTGTCCGTTGACACGCACCTGGCACAGATGCGGTACACCCACTGGGACGAATGGATCCACGATGAAAACGGCCTGGGCGTACATCAACATTTGGTGAATTTATCTGCAGTCCATGGGTTCAGCTGTCAGGGGGCAGTTGGCAGCTACATATCCTGGCCCTTGACACCAACACCTAATAGCACGACTGGACCCCAGGACCAGTTTAGGGGAAACGGGTCTCTTGTCACTCTCACTTCGGGGTACCCCATCAGTACGGGCTTGGTCCTGATTGGCCCCAGCAGCGGGTCGTGGACCTTTCCCTGGCGGGGCCCGACGTGATAACCATAATGGAGCAGAGCCCCATATAAAATCCTGAGTGGCCGTATACCGCTTAATCAGGCTGATATTAGCTGACAGATAATGTCAGGGCTTTATAACTTTGCACACGGTGCGGGTAAATGTTCGGCGATCTTCCGGTCCCCCCATACTTTTCCATATTTCCTGGCGTAGATAGGTTTGGCACAGAAGCCCTCAGTTGTCTAAATTCTGAGCATTTTTTGAAGTTTCTGCTTTGTATTCTGAGCCTCCAAATATAAAACAATCATGTTCTCTTCAGACGACGTCTGCGGCTCGGAGACCTCGCTAAGCTGCTGTGGGAGCTGCAGATTAATCATTCTTTGTTATGTTAATAGTCCGGAGTTCTGCTTTGGAGACACATTTTACCTTTATTTGGCAGTGTCAGCTATTTTGCACTTACACTGCACACCTCAATTCTAATTAGTAGGAAAACTCACAGCAATGGCTTCATATTCTTAAGATTCTGAGGCCCCGGCTGAGGAATGGAGGGGAATACATAGTCCTGTAGCATCCTACTTAATGAATTGAATTGTGCTATACTGGGAATGCTGGGGTGAACTTTCAGGTAGAGAATGCTATGCTGATTATTTACTAATAAAATCTAGATGGCGGAACCCTGTTTTTGTAAAACAAAGCTGCAAATTCTCAACTTTTGACATAGTGAGCTAATTCAATACTGACTGCCCTCGGCCACCACTAGGGGAGGCTCAGTAGCTTACTGTATACGGCTTATTAGGTGAACGCAATAATAGCACAGTATACAAAAAACTCATGAGCTCCCCCTAGTGGTGGCTGAAAATAACCAGACATTTAGCAGATAGCTCTATATCTTTCAGGTTTTTCTTTATATTGAAAAAGTTACTGGAAATAGTTGAACACTTTTGGAATATATTAACTAACATTTTGCACAGTCAGTAAAAGTTGATAACCATTGCATTTGTGACTTTTCTGACAATTCTCTGATGAGAGCCGGATGTAGAAAATAGTGATGATGAGCGAATTTGTTCGGAAAACGATTGCCAAATGTAAATTCGGCACGAATATGGCACATTCAGATTCGTGATCGGAAACACGAACAAAATTTTCTAAAATCGGAAAAAATCGGTAACATTCATTAAAAAGTGCAAAGTGCAGGAAAATATTTACGTTGCCACAAAAGTATTTCCAGCACTTTTGCAACGATAATGGTGGTGTATCATGAGTGTTTGACATGTGTTTGATGAGGGGAGGGGGTTTGCAGAGCTCAGAGGTACGGCATTCTTGTAAGCAGTCATTTTCTTTCCCCTAACTTTATGTGGGCACAGTGCGGATAGCCAATCAGGGTGCAGGAAACACCCACAATGTCCTGACACAACGGCTTGTGTCATTGGCTGCTGAAATCACATGTCCCTCTCAATATAAATAGCGGACATTTTGTTTTAGCGCCATTTTGACACCGTAACAGCGCAGAGAGGCTGCTCCTGATGCTGCCACTGTTTGCAGCAAGATTTTAGGTAGTTAACTAGGCGGTTGTATATCAGTCAGATAGTGTAGTGAGCTACTGTCCAGAGTGGCTGTTAAATTTATCTTCCAGCATTTTTTTTGCCACTACTGAAGTCTACAGACAAAGCCACCAGGGCACGTGTCCTACAAGTGTGTTGTGCACTGCTTCTATTGTGCTCCATGCACGAGTATAACATTCTAAAGAACATTTTTCACCAGCTAAATGTGAAACAGCCTGCTGTATCTCACCCTGTCATTTCGTGCTAAGGTCATATAAAGCAGTCTGCAGACCTAAGGCACATTAAAAAAAATTATAATTTTTCAGTTGCAAAAAGTTAGACAGCCTGACCTATCTCATTTTGTCATTTTCCTGGGTTGAAACTAAACTCTACATGACGTAAGGGGTACACGTGACTCATGACCGCCTTTACTGACTTAAATGCCTAACCTTAATTACTTACTGCATCAGATCTCTCGTAAACTGCCTTATCGTAAGGTCTCCTCCTGAATAACGACATTACACCAGATTTGGATTAAATGGCCACAGCAGCCTTTTATTAAACATAAATACAACATGGCCAAACCAACCGATTACCAAATCCTTTAATCAGCCCCACCATGGGCTGATCTACCACATCCACTTGCAATCCACTCCGGGGGAGTCCAGGACCACTAGAGGTCCCCCCCCTAGAATCCGCCATTCCCCTCTTTCCACCAACTTCGAGGACCTCCCTCCCCCGCCTAACTGCTATGACAAAAATTACTCCTTCCCCTTAAACAAAAACATAACCTTAAAATAAACGCGATTAAACAAAATTGAAACAAGAAAAAGGGAGGGAGGGTGGGTGGGGATTTCAGCCACCGCCGGACCAGCAGGTGAGCGTGGCAGTTACTGAGGTGAAATTGGCAGTTTCTTATCCAAATCACCCCCTCAGTAAGGCTACTTTCACACTAGCGTTTTTCTGCGGACATCTAAGGCCGGCGTCACACTGGCGAGTTTTACGGACGTAAGAGCGCAGAAACTACGTCCGTAAAACTCGCATTACATACGGCACAATTATTCTCAATGGGGCTGCTCCTATTAGCCGTATATTACGGTTCAGTATTATACGGCTTTCTACGGCCGTACAAAATCGCAGCATGCTGCGTTTGTCAGCGTATTGCGCAAATAATACGCCAATGAAAGTCTATGGGGGCGAGAAAAATACAGATTCCACACGGACCTGCAGTGTGACTTGCGAGAAATACGCAGCGGTGTTAGTGAAAAGTCGGTAATTCAATTGCCGGCTTTTTCCTTCTCCTTCACAAACCCAACATGATATGAGACATGGTTTACATACAGTAAACCATCTCATATCCCCATTTTTTTTGCATATTCCACACTACTAATGTTAGTAGTGTGTATGTGCAAAATTTGTGCACTGTAGCTTGTAAAATAAAGGGTTAAATGGCGGAAAAAATTGGCGTGGGCTCCCGCGCAATTTTCTCCGCCAGAATGGTAAAGCCAGTGACTGAGGGCAGATATTAATAGCCAGGAGAGGGTCCATGGTTATTGGCCCCCCCGTGGCTAAAAACATCTGCCCCCAGCCACCCCAGAAAAGGCACATCTGGAAGATGCGCCTATTCTGGCACTTGGCCACTCTCTTCCCACTCCCTGTAGCGGTGGGATATGGGGTAATGAAGGGTTAATGCCACCTTGCTATTGGAAGGTGACATTAAGCCAGATTAATAATGGAGAGGCGTCAATTATGACACCTATCCATTATTAATCCAATTGTTGGAAAGGGTTAAAAAACACACACACACACATGATTAAAAAGTAGTTTAATGAAATAAACACAGCGGTTGTTGTAATAATTTATTGTTCTCGCAATCCATCAGGAACACCCTCGCTTGGAAAAATAATAAACGCACAAGATACATACCCTCAGCTGACCCGTCACGTCCCACGAGGTAATACATCTGAAGGGGTTAACTAATATTACAGGCAGGAGCCCTGCTAAATGCAGCTGTGCTCCGTGCCTGTAATCCCCGGCGAATGAATGAAATGTAGGTCATTGACCTACATTTCCTTCAGTCGCGGTGATGCGCCCCCTGGTGGATGTCCTCATATGACCTGGAGCGTGGGAAAAAGTTCCCAGGCTGCAGTTCATGAGAACATCCACCAGAGGGCGCCTCACCGCGACTCAATGTAAGTACAGATCCTGCTTTCCTTTCAGCACCCGGGGATTACAGGCACCAGCGAGTGGTTTATCGCAGCTCGTGCCTGTAATATTAATTAACCCCTTCAGATGGATTACTTCGTGGGACGAGACGGTTCACCAGAAGGTATGTATCTTGTGCGTTTATTATTTGGCCAAGCGAGGGTTTGCAAATGGATTGCGAGAACAATAAATTATTACAACAACCGCTGTGTTTATTTCATTAAACTACTTTTTAATCATGTGTGTGTGTGTTTTTTAACCCTTACCAACAATTGGATTAATAATGGATAGGTGTCATAATTGACGCCTCTCCATTATTAATCTGGCTTAATGTCACCTTCCAATAGCAAGGTGGCATTAACCCTTCATTACCCCATATCCCACCGCTACAGGGAGTGGGAAGAGAGTGGCCAAGTGCCAGAATAGGCGCATCTTCCAGATGTGCCTTTTCTGGGGTGGCTGGGGGCAGATGTTTTTAGCCACGGGGGGGCCAATAACCATGGACCCTCTCCTGGCTATTAATATCTGCCCTCAGTCACTGGCTTTACCATTCTGGCGGAGAAAATTGCGCGGGAGCCCACGCCAATTTTTTCCGCCATTTAACCCTTTATTTCAGCAGCTACAGCGCTGAAATTTTGCACATACACACTACTAACATTAGTAGTGTGGAATATGCAAAAAAAAAGGGGATATGAGATGGTTTACTGTGTGTAAACCATGTCTCATATCATGTCGGGTTTGTGCAGGAGAAATGAAAAGCCGGCAATTGAATTACCGGCTGTTCACAGATATCGCGCTGAATGAAATCTAAATACAGAATATATATATATGTGTCTCAATGACATATATATATATATATATATATATATATATATATATATTGTATATATGTTTTCCCTAACATTTGAGCACATAAATCCATTAGATGTCGGTTTTGCAAGCCTGCGCGAAAATCTCGCAGTACGGATGCCATACGGATTACATACGGAGGATGCCATGCGCAAAATACGCTGACACACCCTGCCTACGGATCACTATTTTGGGAACATTTCACCGTATGTCGGCCGTATTACGGCCGTAAAATACGGACCGTATTGTCTTACGCCGAGTGTGACGCCGGCCTAAAAGCGTTGTTTTGTGAAAAAAACACATCCTGCAAAATCTCCCGCAGGATGCGTTTTTTTCCCATAGACTTGTATTGGCGACGCATCGCGACGCATTGTCATGCGTTGTGTGTGTCGTGCGACGGTTGCGTCGAGAATTGGCGACATGTCGTCTGCAAAAAACGTTGATTGTAACGTTTTTTGTCTGCGCCGGGAAAACGTGTCGTGACGCATCCTGCGGCATGCATCGTTGGCTAGAATGGAAGCCTATGGGTGCAGGATGTGTCGGGACACGTCGTATGACGGAATGCAGCGCTGCAATGCGTTTTTTTACACTGAGCATGCTCAGAAGCAGGATTTTGTTGCCAATTCACCAGACACCGCCAAATCTATATAAACCAGGCCTGGGCCTTCAACTCCAAATGTGCCAGCTACTTTTGAAGAAGCAAGAAGCCTGCCAGCAAGACTTCAAGACTCCAGCCTGAAGACAGCCTGCCAGCATCTGCCCAGCCTGCCAGCACAGCCTGAAGACAGCCTGCCAGCATCTGTCCAGCCTGCCAGCATGTGCCCAGCCTGCCAGCATCTGCCCAGCCTGCCAGCTACAGAACCTCAAGCTGCAGCCTTCCAGCCATTGTGAGTACTAAAACTGCTATTTTTTTGTGTGTCTGTGTGTGTGTCTGTGTGTGTGTGCATGTGTTTGTGTCTGTATGGCGTACTACTGAATACAGCCAGAGCTAAACCTGAATACAGCAGAGGCCTGCCATCGTCCTTCAACAGCCAGCGTCCTGCTAGATTCCAGCTCCAGCATGAGGCCTTCCACTGTGAAGACAGCCAGCGTCCAGCTCCAGCCTGAGTCCTGCCATTTTGGCGTATGTGTGTTGGTGCATGCGGGTGTGTGCGTGTCTGTGTTCTTGTTTGTATTTTTGTCCGGCTGTGTGCTTTTTTTGTGTGTGTGCATCTGTGTGTGTTTGTGTACAGCTGTGTGCTTTTGTGTGTTCGCGTGCGTTATGCCTGCACCTGTGTTCTTTCGTGCATGTGTCTGGGTTTTCTATTGCGGGTGCATGCGTCCGTGCACTCATGTGCAGTGATTTCACATGCATTTTTTTTTCTGTGATGTATTTACAAAGTAGTGTGGTGTGTGCAGCATGTGGTTTCAGTGTGTGAGTGTGTGTCTTGCGTGTGTTTTCTTTTTTCTTTAAAATTTTTTTTGGTTTTATTGTTGAAAACATTTCCAGTTGATGTACTTGTATTTAAAATAAAGAGCATTTTAGCTCCTATTGTGATGGTAAAAAAAAATAAAATAAAAAAGAATTAATAAAAATTTTCTAAAAAATGTCCGTGTAATCATTTCATAAAGGTAAATTTTAAACTGGTGTATGTACAAATGGCCACACATGCAATACTGTGTTGGTTCAGGGTTTATATTTTAAGATAAAAGGTAATGTAAACTTTTTTAAAGGGAAATTTAATTTTTTTAAATTATTTTTAAAGTGATCTTTTTAAATCACATATGTGATCAATACATTTTGAACTGGTGTGTCGGCATTTCAATTGTACAAGAGGGTTTTTTTTTTGGGGGGGTAGGGGGAAATGGTTTTACAGATTGCACATACTATTGAAGTAGGGAATGGTGTGCCTTGGATCTATTTGTTTTTGGGTTTGGTTCTCAAAAATGTTGGTGTTAGTCTGCATGAACATTGCTCACATACTTTGAGCAGAGTGGTTATTACATCTTTTAGATGAGTTTGGGGGTGGGTATAACTATTCATTTTTTATATTTACAGACCCACCGGGTGGACCCCAACCACCTTGCCAGCCAACAGCCACCAGGAACCAAGGGACACCTTTGCCAGGGACCAACGGCCACGTGCACCCAGCAAGCCAATTTCCAGCTGTAAGTTTTGAAGACCCTAAATCTGCCAACTCAATGTGTATAGCAGATTACAAGTGTCTTTTTACTTACAGAGACACCTGGGACAACTGCAAGAATGTCCTCTTCTGATAGCCCTCCTCCAGAGAGACAGCGTGTAGCGGTCAGTTAAAAATGCTTTAAATTTTTTGGGGTGTGAGTTAAAATTTCTGTTAATCACTATATGCATTAATTATGTTTTCACAGGAAGCTGAAGCAGACGAGGGGCTCTCAGAAGGGGACGAGATGTGTGGAGAAATGCCAGGAGCGGGCGCACAGAGTGTAAGTTGTGTCGAAACAGTTGCTTCACACATCACAGTGCACCCAACACAAAACAGATCATCATACATCACTGTACACATACAACATATGCCTATATAAAAGATAACTCTTTTTCTTTTGTTTTAGTCTGCTGCACATTCAGGCCAACGCCAGGAGGATCATCCGGGGTCGACGTGGTGGTCACCGCCGCGGTCAGCCAGCAGTGAGTATTTTTTATTTTTTTTTGCTGTAGTTTTTGGTTTCAGTGTATTAATTTTTTTTTTGTTTGTTTTCTTTTCAGCCTTCACAGCGTGCTCCCGACTCGGATATTGAGGACATCACCGGCATTGATGTAGAGCAACTCATCGAGGAGGTGTGCGAGCGGGAGCCGCTGTGGAATATGGGTCACCGCTGGCATTCAGACACACATGTCACCCGTCGGCTCTGGGAGGAAGTAAGCCGTAACGTATTGCGGAGTTGGGAGGACCTTGATCCAAGGCAGCAGAGTCAAGAATGTAAGTATTCACTTATCAGTTCTGTTTTGAACTGAATGGAATGTGTTTTAATAACACTTGCTTTTATTCTTGTCTTTACAGGTGAAAGGGTTAGGAAGCGGTGGCGGTCACTCAAAGATCGCTTCAAGAGGGAGTTTAACGCGGAGATGCAGGCCCCGAGTGGCTCATCAGGACGGTGAAAGCATCGATATAAATATAGCCGTGCCCTGTCGTTCCTCAGGCAAAGTATGCTGAATAGAATGTAAGTATTCAACAGCCCATTCAATTACCAATTTTACCTTTATAACTTGTTTTGGTTTCAGTCAGGGCTTTTCCCCTATCAATATATTAATTGTATTTTTTTCTCTATTTCACAGCACCTTCTCTAGTCATCGGGCACCTGCATCTACCTTGGACCCCTCTGGAGCGATCTCTCAGGAGTCCGCCACAGAGGGCCACGTCGGTAGACCCCACCCCTCTGACCCCTTGTCTGGCCCTTCCGGTACCTCTGCCCCATCCACCTCCACAAGCACTGGAGCAGCATTGCAGCCCTCGTTACTTGAATCTGCTGGTTAAGACGTAGCGTTCCCTTCACCACACCCCTCTGATCCTGCCACCTCTAGACCACCATTAGGTTCGTGGTGGCAGCGACAGAGGGGTCCGGAAAGGAGCTATGCTCCTGAGTTCTTGCATCTGAATGCAGCCTTCCAAAGCTCTTTCAAAATTTTGGGAGAGCAAGTGACTGCTGGTTTCAACATGGTGCAAGCACGCATCAGTGAAAACAGCAGTCGCTTGGATAGGTTGCATTCAGATGCAAATCAAGCTCCAAGCAACCTTTTCTTTCAATCTATGCTCAGGAGCATGGAAAAGCTTAGTCTTGATGAGCAGATGCACGACTGCCATGCTGCTTTACTGGGGGTCATGTCAAAATCCAAAACTCCCCACCTCCCCACACAGCCACTACTACTTTCCCTGCCCAGTCCCAATTCCCACCCCAGGCCCAGTTCCCACCCCAGGCCCAATACCAAGCACAGGCCCAATTCCCACCCCAGGCCCAATACCAAACACAGTCCCAATTCCCACCCCAGGCCCAATACCCAACACAGTCCCAATTCCCACCCAGGCCCAATATCCAACACAGTCCCAATACCCAACCCAGTCCCAATTCCAATCCAGGTCCCAAATCCAAGTGTCTTCCCCAATGTTTTCTTCCTTACCTTCCCCATTTAGTATTCCACCTACCCCAACAACACCCAACCCTGCTCAGCCTCCTGTTTTTTCCACCCCTTCGACTACACCCCAACCCAGTAGGCTTTCCCCACCTATCGACGTGGTCCAACCATCCAGCCCCTCCGCTAGTATCTCCACCCCATACTTTACCGATTTGTAATGTCGTATGCTGTTATAAATGTTGTATGCTGTTATATTTTTTAAAAAAAAGTTTACAAAAAAAAAAATGTTTTACAAAAAAAAGTTTACACTAAAAGTTTACTTAAAATAAAAAGTTTACCAAAAATAAAAGGGTAACCAATAAAAAGGTTGACAAAAACAACAAAAAAAATATTTACCCCCAAAAAATTTTTTATAAAAAAAATGATAACAAATTTTGTATTGTAATATGTTAAATAAAATTTTGTTTGGTTTAAAAAGAATTTCTTTGTGAAGTGCCTTCATTTAAGTATGCTTGCTAACTAAATGTACAAAAACATTACACAACACACGTTAGAAGGTATAACATTTGGTTTATTACCCAAAATATACCAAAGTTTTGGACAGTAATTTTGAAAAGTTGGTGTCAATAATAAAAAATTTTTTTTACACAAACATTAATCAACAATACATGAGAAAAGATGTCACACAATGTTGTCTTGCCATGGCACCCTGCCCACAGGTGAAAGAAAATACTCAGCAAAGTGGTCCCTCATTCTGGAAACAGAACCGGCGGACCGTACAGAGCTGCTGTTGTAATCCCACAGGGTGGTCTCCAAGTCCTCATCTTCCACGGAAACAGGCTCCTTGGAAATTACATAGTTATGTAGGACCACGCAGGCCTTCACAACCTCATCCACTGTTTGCGTGTTCAGTCTTATAGCGGTTAGCAGCACGCGCCACTTGGCAGTGAGAATGCCGAATGCACACTCAACAACTCTTGTTGCTCTTGTTAACCGGTAGTTGAACACTCTTTTTGTTCTGGTTAAGTCTCTGCTAGAATATGGTTTGAGGAGATGTGGGGACAACTGAAAGGCCTCATCACCCACACAAACATACAGCATAGGCGGTCCGCTTGTTCCCGGGAGTGCTCTGGCTGCTGGAAAGTCATAGTTGTCTGCATACAAACAACGGCCCATTGGTGAATTTTGGAAAACTTGGGAGTCGTTGGACCGGCCATAGGCTCCAATGTCCACAGCGAGAAATTTGCAGTTGGCATCTGCAATGGCCATTAGTATGATAGAAAAGTACTTCTTGTAATTAAAAAACTCTGAGCCTGATCCTACCGGTTTGGATATACGTATGTGTTTCCCATCTACTGCACCCACGCAGTTTGGGAAATGGCAGAGTTTCTCAAACAGTTCTGCACTCTGCAGCCAGATGTCCCTTGTCGGTTGTGGCATGTACTCCGTGTGCAAGTTATCCCAAATAGCACTGCAGGTGCCTTTTACAATTCCAGAAATAGGTGAAACACCTAGGCGGAACTGGAAGTGTAGTAGTGACATAAGAGATTCACCTGTAGCCAAGAAGCTGTGAAAAAAAAAAAAAGTTATTAAAAATTGCAAAGACCCACATAACATTTTTAAACAATTTACACAAATATTACTTTTTTTTTTTTTTAAGTTTCAAAAAATTGCACTGCGAATTTTTTTTGTCTGTTGTAGTGCACATTAAAAACAGCATTTTTATATCTGTGCATTCTTATGCAGCAGGTGTTAAAAAATTAGTAATGGCCACAAACAATTAAAAAATTAACATGCTCCTGAAAATGCAAAGCAGTGTTTCAGCGCAGTATTTTGTGGAGCATGTTCACTGCTGATATGAAGGTTTAAATATGAACAATGATTACAAAAAAAGAAAAAAAAGCTTACCGCAGGGTCACCATCAGCCGCTCCGCCGGTGAAATGGCAAGCCTCATGCGTGTGTCCTGCCTTTGGATGACATCCCCAAGTTGTTCCAGTAACAAATCAAAATGCTCCTGCTTCATCCGAAGATAATTAAATAATTTCTCCAGGTTCTGGCGCAACTCCATGTACAAAGTGGAATATACACCCCGGGTCATCCGCAGTGCATTAATGGGATGAATCCATAGTCTGCGCCGTCGAGGTTGAAGCATCCTCTGTCTTTCTGCTGCCGCCTCCTTCTCCCGAACCATAATATCCAGGCGATTTGTCTCGAAAATCACATCATTTGAAATCCTCACAAGTACTTGCTCCATCGCTGCCACTTTCTCTAATAAACCCTTTCAAAGATGGGCTGTAAAAACATTCAATATATAGTTTTCCATATTTTCCAGTAGCCAATCACATAAGGAGACACCCATTTTTAGGCAGGGAAAATGGATCCATCATAAAAACGGATGAAACTGATAGTAAAAATGGACACAACGGATGAAACGGATCCAGTTTTTCGACGGAACCATCTAGCGGATCTACGACGGATCCGTCGAAATACTGTATGCGTTGCGTGCATTTTTCACTATTTGTGACGTGTAGCGCCCCCACTGCCGCAGGGCCGAGGGGTACCCGGTACCGGGCCTCTGAGTCTCTGCTCTGGGGATGTCACGGTGGCTAGACCCGGTCCGTGACCCTGCTGAGGGGCGCCCAATGAAAGGTGTGGGTGGTGATGATGTTGTAGTGGTGCGGTGCAGGTCACAGTAAATAACAAGGACACCAGGTTGCAGTCTCTTTACCTCTTTACTGAAGGCTTCAGGATCCTCAGTCCGGAATACGGTTAACCAGGCTGCGCAAGTCCGGCCGGTCTGATGGCACCTCCAGAGTTCCCTTTGCAGGTGGAAATCTGTGCCTACCTTCTAGCGCTTGTGTGTTGTGGTCCTCCCCTGCTGTGGACTACGGGATAGCCCCCACAACTGTTGTTTCTGTTTCTGAAGTTCCCTCACAACTCGATTATGATGTTCTTCTTCGTCCCCCAGATGATATGGCTAGGACGCACCCGTATGACGGGTAGGCTCGGAGCTCTTCCTGGACCCTAGTGTCGCCCCTCTCCTGTTGTTGCCCCCTATGTCTTCTTAGGTGATTTGGGTGAGACAGCCCGCCTATAACTGACTGTCCTGTCGTAGGTTTGAAGTTAGGCCTGGAGCTCTATACTTCCTCGGCGTTCCGGCCACCGGCTGCGCGCCTCAGTAGGATGTTGCCTCGTCTTACAGCACGACTCCTACTGGTGTTTCTCCTTGTTGCGTTGATCTCGTTTCTCACTCAGCACAATAAACCTCGCTTCTTGTCCTTTCTTAGGGCACCGCCGCTATCTCGTGCAGGCGCGGTCCCGTAATGTTCTCTCTGTTCGCTAGGCCTCTGTCAGGATCCCACCCCTGACAGGGACCCCCCTGAATCTTCCCCTGCAACACCCTCTGCCACAGGATGTTGCCTGGCTCCAACCCAGTCAGCTTCTTTCTAACTTCCTGTCTAACCCCCAGTTTTACCAGACTGTGAGGAGTGGCCTAATACATAGCGCCCTTAGCTCCCCCTGGAGGCCAGACTGTGAAGTGCATTGGTGTCTGTGATACCTGGTCAGGTGAACTCCTTCAGTGCCATCAGACGTACCATAGCCCCCCTTAGCGGCGGAGCATCAGTACTGCAACGACCAGGACTCTGGGGCGCTGCAGACGCATCCGTCGATGCGTCGCGCCGACGCTTTTAGACGTCCGCAGAAAAACGCTAGTGTGAAAGTAGCCTTAGCTCTCCCCGCTTGCTCCTCCCTGCCTCATCCAAACCCCTCCCCCCCTCTGTCCAAATTCAAAAGTACACAGCCCAAGCAAACTATTTAACCCCGACTTGCCCTTGCCCACCCTGAGGCTCTGCCATTCCCCGTGACCCCGTCATGCTGGCCTCCCTTGAACGCCAGGGGCCCAGTACGGCCTTTCTTTGATGTAAGGGGTACACGTGACTCATGACCGCCTTTACTGACTTAAATGCCCAACCTTAATTACTTACTGCATCGGATCTCTCGTAAACTGCCTTATCGTAAGGTCCCCTTCTGAATAAGAAATTACGCCAGATTTGGATTAAATGGCCACAGCAGCCTTTTATTAAACATAAATACAACATGGAAACAATATCCCCCCAGGGAGTGGTGATCCTCGAAGCCTCAAAAATAACCTTGCAGAAATTCAAATTGTGTACCTTGGCCTCCAGGCTTAGTCTTACCTCCAGCCGCTAAGCACCAGCTCGGAGGCAGATAATGACCAATCCGACCAAATTAACCGATTACCAAATCCTTTAATCAGCCCCTCCATGGGCTGATCTACCACATCCACTCGCAATCCACTCCGGGGGAGTCCAGGACCACTAGAGGTCCCCCCCCTAGAATCCGCCATTCCCCTCTTTCCACCATCTTCGAGGACCTCCCCCGCCACTAACATAAATGTTTTGACACCTCAAACATTTGTGTCCCTCCAAACCTTCAAACCCGTCTCAATTCCTTCCTGAACAGTGAAACACCGCATGTCAACCCCGATTGCATTTAAATGCACGCCATCTGCCCTCCAATATTCGCCCTTTCCGAATTCCAAATTTACATGACGCACTACCAATGCCCCACTCCGCCCCATAAACCAAGATAGCGCCCTATTTACTTTTATTCTGGCCTTATTTATCCCCACAATTGAGCGAGCACCTCGCCACACCTTCCTCGGGATAATATCCGACCAGACAACTAACAACTTCGGAAACGCCGCCCAAAGTCTTAAAATGTCAAACTTTATGTCCTTTATCAATTCCCTACAGGGCCTTTTGCCCAAGTCATTCCTGCCCAAATGAATTACTACCACATCTGGAGCTCGATCCAAATGAACAAACTGGTGGAACTCCGGCAAAAGCTGGCTCCATATCATTCCGCGTTTCCCGATCCACCGCAGAATCGCTGTCTCTCTTGAGAACCCCAGTTGCCGCCCGTCTGGCCAATTTGCGGCCCACAAAGCTGCCCAAAAAGCGAAAGAGTGGCCCATGATCCACACCAGTCGGTGCTCGCGGCCTGAAATTGATAACACAACAATAAGAAAAAAACAATTCATCTATTAAACCATTAGACCAAGTTCGGGCGGATATAGGAAATTAATCTCCTCGACTCCCACCGACCGATCTTTTTTACCACCTCCTCGCCCAGGCCCCTCCTGGCAGCTTCCGTCGCTGCGCCAATCCTAAATGAGTGCCCACTGTAATCCCCTGGTGAAATTCCCCCTGCGATCAAACATTTCTTAAAAAACGCTAAGAACTGAAAACGAGATAAAAAGGAACCGTCCTCATGGACCAAAAGGGGGTTGGACAATCCTCCGCCCATCCCCATGAAAGCATTGACACACAGGACCGGGCATAATGGGGAACCGGCCACCTTAAATAACACCACTTTACAGCCTTTACCTTGACTGTCTGTCTTAGAAAATCGAAGCTGAATGACTACCCTATCATTATATACGTCCACGTCTTCCCTCAACAAACCACCTTTGGTTATTTTAGAGGGGCTGACCAACTCCCCTAACCGAAAGGCTCCAAAGAACGCTAATGCGAAGGCCGCCTTAAAAAGAATTATTTCTCATTGCGATGAACAGACCAAAGCTAGCTGATTGCCCAAAATTAACAATACCTCGTATGATACCGGGCGTCTTTTATCCCTCACCACCCAGCCTTTTCTCCATCCCTTTAATGTCTGAACTACCAAAAAAGACTTTGTGACGTCCTTAAGGCCCCGAGCCTTGAAACCGAATGCAATGCCCGCCAACAACTTGTTCAGTCTAGACACGGACCAACCTGACTCTTTAAATGCCCGATCAACAACAACAATCTGCTCTCATCCTGTAGTCCCGCCCCTAAAGAAACACCCCACTCTTCCCAAGTACCCCATGCCTGCTGATACTGACTCCAAGACCTAGCCAATAAAGAATTCTGAAACAGATAATCTACTGCCCGCCAGGAAGCTTCCATAACTCCGCTGGGCACTCCCGGCCTGTTGACTCCGTCTGAGATACCAATTCTCGAAAACGATCTCCCTGCAAGTGAGAAAGAGCAACAGAGACAGGGTTAGAAGCCATCGTCCTGACCTCCACCACAATCCACAAATTCAAAGATAAGCCCAAAAACACCAAACGCTGCAAAATTTTTACTACCGCCGGTGAATCAGCCGACAGTGAATTTATCGCCACGGCAACCGCATCAGACCCACATGGAAAACGAATCTTCCTGTCTCTCACACTGTTACCCCATAATGACAACACAACAACGATAGGGAAAAAATGAGGAAGAACCCGATTTTGTAGCCAACCTTGCTCCCGCCAGAAACCAGGCCATTCAGCCAACAACCAACTGCCTTGAAAAAAAAAACCGAAATCACGATCATCCACCACGGCAATGATGAAACCCAAATCATCTGAATTCACAACCGGTTTTATCCAGATAGACTTTCCATTGTAATTCTCCCAAAAATTTGCCCATACTGCCAAATCTTCATGCAATTCCTTCTTTAGTCTGATAAAATGAACCGGAGATCGAACGCCCCTGGTCGCCAACGACAACCTGTGGCAGAATGCCCTTCCCATCGGCATAATTTGGCAAGCGAAGTTCAATTTGCCAAGCAAAGATTGTACCTCCCTCAGCTTCAATTTTTTAGCACTACATGCCCTAGACACCTCTTTGCTCAGAGCGCTAACCTTATCCCCAGGCAGCCTGCACACCATTTCTAAGGTATCGATTTCTATACCCAGAAAACTCAGAACAGTGACTGGACCCACAGTTTTGTCCGGAGCTAAAGGAACCCCGAAAATCTTGCACACTCTCTCCATAGTGTGCAATAGCACTGAGCAATCGGTACTTTGAGCCAGGCCTGTAAACAGGAAGTCATCCAGATAGTGAATGCAGGATTTCAAGCCCGACACGTCTTTCACCACCCACTCCAACAAGGTGCTAAAAGTTTTGAAGTACGTGCAGGAAAGGGAACAACCCATGGGGAGACAGCGATCGACGTAAAAACCTCCATCCCAATAGCAACCCAGGAGATGCATACTCTCCGGGTGAACCGGTAGTAGCCTGAAAGCCGCTTCGATATCAGTTTTCGCCAACAGTGCGCCACCCCCGCATACCCGCACCCAATCCATAGCCACATCAAATGAAGTGTAAATCACCGAACATAACTGAGGGTCAATTCCGTCATTTACTGAGGACCCTTTCGGAAAGGACAGATGATGGATCAATCTGAATTTATTGGGTTCCTTTTTTGGTACCAAGCCCAACGGGGAAACCCTCAAATTGCGTATAGGCGCAACTGGAAAAGGGCCGGCCATCCTACCCAATTTAACTTAGCTTTCCAGCTTTTCAGCAACCACGTCAGGAAATTGCAGAGCCGATTTCAATTTTTTCGTGGAAAATTTATGTTTCGCATCCACGAATGGAATACGGAAACCATCCCGAAAACCTCCTTCTAACAAAGCTGCAGCTGGTGTATCAGGGTACCTATTTAGAAATGGCACCATCACGTCCAGACGAATTGGCGTCATTCCTTTTTTTAGAACCGTCTCAGCTTCTCTGTCTGCCACCGTTAAAACATTTGGATGACCCGTGCGGTCCCCCGCAAGTTGCACATTCATGCTTGAATTTGCATTTTCCCCCAAATTTACATGACCCTTCATTGAATGCAAAGCACAGTCCTCTCTGCATTGCCGCAGAGTGTCCCGACTGCCCTGAACCCCCAGTTCTTCCAGGAAGCGACTAGCTGCCTGACCCGAACCGTGATGGGACCATAACCTTCATCCACAAAGCTATATCTTTGTAATCCCACTGAATACTGGGCCTAATGGCCTTCCGTTGCCGGAATTGCTCATCGTATCTGAGCCAACCTTGGCCCCCGTAAGTCCGATAAGCTTCCCCAATCACATCCATATAACAAAAAAGCCCCGAGCAGTTCTCGGGGGACCTCTCACCAATCACACTTGCCAAAATGGCGAATGCCTATAACCAATTAGAAAACGTCCTAGGAATCAGCAAACGCCTTTTTTGCTCCTCCTCTTTTTTTTAAAGCATCTTTGTGCAGCCTGTCCAATAGAAAATGCTCTAGTGGTAATAAGAAGAATATTTCCACGTATTCCCCTTTCCAAATTTTTTTTTTCTTAGTTTCACTTTTTAAGTGTGCCCCCAACGGTCCCTTGAAACAAACGTATACCTCCCCATGGGCCGCGTCATCCAAACGCACTGAGGTATCTTTTTCCGCTTCCCCTGCCTGACTGGCAACAGACACGCTAACCGAAGGTACGGCGGCACTCGTCGCCGCAGTATCATTCCCCACGTTATTTGACGACATACTCCTAGAACTCATATCAGTGAACCCCCCCAGAGAACCCCTCAAACCCGAAACTTCCCCTGGATTCCCAAGCCATGCCGCAGAAGGAGAAGACCCCAGGTTTGAACCCCCCGACCCCCATAGTGCCGCTAGATCTCTAAGCCCGTGCATGATAAGACCTAACCCCCCCGACTCCCCCCATAAATACATCCCTACTAACACTGACAGAGGGAGATAACACAGGGGTACATGAAAGAAAAGGATTGTCCTCACCTAGCTGCTCGAGCGCTGTGGACCTGGCAGCCGAAGATCCTGAAGCCAGACGTACGTGCTCCTCTCCTGAGCTCTCCATTCGTTGGTCACCGAGTAAGTCAGACAGCCGACTGCTGTCCTGTGACACCCCATCAGAAGGTGCAGGGTCCGTTGCTGCTGACGCCGCCGCTGTGAAGATACCTGAGCCAGCGTAACGCTGCCCATGCTGGGAAGTGCTCCTATCTGCAGCTGAGACATGGCCAGCCCCCCTGGATGGACTCAGCCCCGGCCTGCGCTGGCTAGAGGAAGGCAGCCCTCCAGCTCCCTGCCCCGTCCCAGACAGAGCGCTGCTGACAGGGCCGGCAGAACGCCGCCCGTTAGATGCCACACGCCGAGAGGCCTGGGAATAAGGCCCCCACCTCCTGGAAGTGCCTGCTCCTCCGTGCCAAGCAGGCTCACCTGACCTGGTGCAGCCCGCCGCTCCTGGTCCCGACACCTGGTGAGTCACACGCGCCGAGGAGGAGGCCAACACCTCCCCCTGCTGCAGGCCCCGCCGTGCTGCCGGATTCCTCCCGGCTCTGCCGCGGGCCACTGCTGCACCGCCGCTCGCGTCTCCTGCCGGAGGGTCCCTAGAGGGGCTCCTGATACGGCGTCAGGCTCCGCGGCCGGCGTCCCTCTGCAGGTGCCTGGGCTGGTGCCCTGTGTGCTGGCCTGTTCGCGCAGTCTCTGCAATAAGGCCTCCACATCCATCACTGGGGATTTCAGCCACCGCCGGACCAGCAGGTGAACGTGGCAGTTGCTGAGGTGAAATTGGCAGTTTCTTATCCAAATCACCCCCTCAGTAAGCTCCCCCCGCTTGCTCCTCCCTGACTCATCCAAACCCCGCCCCCCCCTCTGTCCAAATTCAAAAGTACACAGCCCAAACAAACTATTTAACCCTGACTTGCCCTTGCCCACCCTGAGGCTCTGCCATTCCCCGTGACCCCGTCATGCTGGCCTCCCTTGAGGGCCAGGGGCCCAGTACAGCCTTTCCTGGCCTGATCCAGAGGCCACCCAAAAATTCTTGTGTTCCTAACATCATACAGTAGGGGACATCTGACTTTCAAATTGTTTCTAGCATATCTTCATGGTCATACAGTCTTTATCCACACTCAAACAATTCTTTCTTCTGTGGCTAATGCGATACAGCATGCCATATTTAACCTTGGAATTTACGGTCCCTGAAATTCAGCTGTTTGCAGAGGTGGTGCATAGTTTAAAAACTAATTTTTGTTGCTAATACTGTGCTCCTACCACACTATATGAGCAACATGACTAGGAAAAAGCGAGGCCGTGATGGAAGAGGGATTAGGCTTGGTGTTCAAGGTGTACGTGGGGTAGGTGCTAATGTTTGTGAAAACACAGGTATCAGTGTCAGGTATCTGAGCCAGGAATCAGAATCAGGTATCAAAGTCAGGTATTAAAGTCAGATATCAGACTCAGGTATCAGACTCTGGTATCAGAGTCAGGTATCAGAGTTATGTATCAGACAGAGTATTTCTGATGTTTGACTTTGATATGTGAAAGTCAGGTATCAGAGTCAAGTATCAGATGGATGTATCAGACAGAGTATTTCTGATGTTTGACTTTGATATGTGATCATGTCCTAAAATGAACACTGTACTAGTGAACTAATGTCATGTCCTATGCCGAGACAACTAACAACTTCTGTTACAGGAAGGACACTCAACTACCTTTCTTCGGCAGATGCACAGCGGTATGCCTTGCTGATGAGGCCCAAAAAGAGGATGTGCTTGAGTGGATCACAAGCGCAACTACAAGTGACCTCTCCTCCTCTTCCTCCACCCAGGGCCGGCTCCAGGTTTTCGAGGACTGCAGCTCAAAGGGGAGGCAAGGGTTGCCTAGCCTGGATCTTTTTTGACACTGCAAAGGATGAGCCAACTCACATAATCTGGCAACTTTGCAAAAAAAAATGAGTCGAGGAACAAAGTGCTATAATTTGACTACTACATGTATGAACCTACATGTATGAACCTTCACATGCGCAATCAACATGCTTTACTGTTGGAATCCCACAACACAAAAATGTGGACCAGCGGACCTCAACAACCATCAGCCGCCCTATCAATCACATCTGCTGCTTCTTTACCCCTCCTCTGTTACCGTGCCAACTTTTGAGATGCAGATCTTCGACGGTAGAACCTCGGGTTCTTTACCCGCTCCAGTTACGCTGACTGAGAGCTTGCCTTCAGCTGTAACGGAAGCAGACATGCCTGCTGTTTTTGACTGATCTCAGAGAACAAGCACACCACAAGTATCTCAATCCACCGTAACATCTCGGCCTGCACCTCTCTCACAGTCCAGCAGTTTGTCCGGTTCACCGTACTCTCTCTGCACTGAAGCCAGACTACGGTTCCGCAGTTGTGTTCACGTAAAAGATTATTTCCTCCTACGCATGACAAAGCTAAGAGGTTGAACTCCACCATCTCCAATCTGTTGGCCATGGAAATGCTGCCTTTCTGCCTGGTAGATACACAAGGTTTTCGAAAGCTGATGGCCGTCGCAGTCCCACAGTAGCAATTGCCCAGTCACCATTACTTTTCTAAGAAAGCTGTGCCTGCGCTACACCAGCATGATGCAGACAACATCACCCGTTCCTTGACAAAATCTCTGTCTGCCATGGTGCATTTCACCACAGACACTTGGAAGAGTAAGCATGGCCAAGGGTGTTACATCTCGCTGACAAGGCACTGGGTGACTCTGGTGGCTGTGGGGGCAGGCGCTGCTCCACAAGTCTTGGAAACCCCAAGGCTTACAGAACAAACCTCTACATTTAACACTTCCTACACTGCTTCTGCCTCTTCCTCTGTCTCCTCTAGGGCCTCCCCGTGCACCCTCAACCTCTGCCTTAATGAGACACACGTTCCAACAATGCAGAGCGAATCTCCACCACCTCCATACTGCGCAGCCAGGGCTCACCGCAATCAGGCAGTATTAAAATTGATATACCTTGGAGATCGCAGTCATACAGCTGAAGAGTTGTGGACAGCTCTCCATGCTGAGTTTGATCAATGGCTGTTTATGCTGAACCTGCATCCAGGGAAGGCCATGTCTGATAATGGTGCAAACGTGGTGGCAGCCCTACGGTGAGGCAAACTCACGCACGTGCCTTGAATGGCTCAAGTCCTCAACCTGCTGGTACAGCATTTTCTCCACCACTATCCTGGACTGGGTGAGCTGCTCCAGAAAGCACATAAGCTGTGTGCTCATTTCCACCTTTTGCACCTCTCAGGTCATCAATTTGCATCGAAACAGAGGTCTTTGTCCATGCCAGTTAACAGGATGATATGCAATGTGCCGGCATGGTAGAATTCCACTCTGCCATAGCTCCCAACCATCCCTCATACTGCAGGACTGTCCCGATTTTGAGGCTGTGTCCTGCAGTCCCGCACGGGACTCTACTTCTCCCGCACAGCCAGCAGGAGAAGCAGCTGACATGCCCCCATGTATTAGGCCATGCCCCCTCTATATCTTCTTCCAAGTTGGTGGTTCAGAGAGGGAGAGAGGACATTCTGAGGTACGTGTGTTTGTGTGTGTGTGTGTGTGTGTGTACTGCACACATACATGCAGCTGGCCCTGCTGTGCTTACAGTATAATGCATTATAACCAGGAGTAGTGGCAGCAGTTAGAGAAATCCAGTGCAGCCTTTAAGTCATAGGCACAGTATATATATACTGTATATATGTATGTATCCTTTCTATACTACAGCAGTTATGGAGTGGAGCAAGTAGATAGTGGTGTTGTCTGTGCATGCAGAGTTCGCAGAGCTGGGCTACATTGCAATGTGCAGGATCTGTGAGGCAGCAGTGTGGACAGCGACAGGTGGTGAAATTTTTGCCTGCATTGTAAGCAGAGCTGCTGGGACACATCTACAGCCCCGACTGTACACTGGCATTGTCATGTGTGGCCATTATACACTGCTGAGCATCATGTGGGGCCATTATACAGTATGGAACACTGTGCAGCCATTATACAGTATGGAGCATCATGTGGGGCCATTATACAGTATGGAGCACTGTGTGGCCATTATACAGTATGGGGCACTGTGTGGCCATTCTACAGTATTGAGCATCATGTGGGGCCATTATACAGTATGAAGCACTGTGTGGCCATTATACAGTACTAGATGGTGGCCCGATTCTAACGCATCGGGTATTCTAGAATATGTATGTATGTATGTTTATAGCAGCCACATAGTATATAGCACAGGCCACGTAGTATATAGGAGGCATGTAGTATATAGCAGACAAATACTACGTGGCCTGTGCTATATACTATGTGGCTGCAATATACATACATACATATTTCAGAATACCCGATGCGTTAATACAGGCCACACAGTACATAACACAGCCCACGTACTATATAACACAGCCCACGCAGTATATAGCAGCCATGCAGTATATAACACAGGCCACGCAGTATATAACACAGGCCACGTAGTATGTAGCACAGCCCCCGCAGTATATCACACAGCCCACGTAGTATATAACACTGCCCATGTAGTATATAGCACAGCCCCCGCAATATATCACACTGCCCATGTAGAATATATCACAGCCCCCACGATATATCACACAGCCCACGCAGTATATCACACTGCCCATGTAGTATATAGCACAGCCCCCGCCGTATATCACACTGCCCATGTAGTATATAGCACAGCCCCCGCAGTATATCACACAGCCCCCGCAGTATATCACACTGCCCATGTAGTATATAGCACAGCCCCAGCAATATATCACACAGCCCCCGCAGTATATCACACTGCCCATGTAGTATATAGCATAGCCCCCGCAGTATATCACACAGTCCACGCAGTATTTAGCAGTGTTGGCACCATATATCCCTGTTAAAAAAAATAAAATAAAAAATAGTGATATACTCACCCACCGGGATCCACCGAAGCTCCGCCGAGCCGTACGCGGCTGCCGCCATCTTCCGTTCCCAAGATGCATTGCGAAATTACCCAGAAGACTTAGTGGTCTCGCTAAGGGTGAGAATAGCAGGGGTTTTTTTTAAATTATTTTTAACATTAGATTATTTTACTATTGATGCTGCATAGGCAGCATCAATAGTAAAAAGTTGGGGACACACAGGGTTAATAGCAGCGGTAACGGAGTGCGTTACCCGTGGCATAACGCGGTCTGTTACCGCTGCCATTAACCCTGTGTGAGCGCTGACTGGAGGGGAGTATGGAGCGGGCACCGGGCACTGACTGCGGGGAGTAAGGAGCGACCATTTTGTCGCCAGACTGTGCCCGTCGCTGATTGGTCGTGGCCGTTTTGCCATGACCAATCAGCGCTTTGGATTTCCATGACAGACAGAGGCTGCGACCAATGAATATCCGGGACAGACAGACGGAAGTGACCCTTAGACAATTATATAGCAAATGGAGCACTGTGTGGCCATTCTATAGTATTGAGCATTATGTGGGGCCATTATACAGTATGGAGCACTGTGTGGCCATTATACAGTATGGACCATCATGTGGGGCCATTATACAGTATGGAGCACTGTGTGGCCATTATACACTATTGAGCAGCATGTGTGGCCATTACACAGTATTGAGCTTCATGTGGGACCATTCTACAGTATTCAGCATCATGTGGGGCCATTATACAGTATGGAGCACTGTGTGGCCATTATACAGTATGGAGAATCATGTGAGACATTATACAATATGGAGCACTGTGTGGCCATTATACACTATTGAGCATCATGTGTGGCCATTATACAGTATTGAGCTTCATGTGGGGCCATTATACAGTATTCAGCATCATGTGGGGCCATTGTACAGTATGGAGCACTGTGTGGCCATTCTACAGTATTGAGCATCATGTGTGGCCATTATACAGTATGGAGCACTGTGTGGCCATTATACAGTATGGAGCATCATGTGGGGCCATTATACAGTATGGAGCACTGTATGGCAATATTTTTTTCTGTTTATAATTATTGTTTATGAAATAGTGTGATCAGCAGTGCTAAATGGGTGTGGCTGGGGCATGGATATGGGTGTGACTAGCTGTGGAATGGGTGTGATCAGGGGTGTGGCCTAAAATTAGCCAGGCGCACTACCTTCGTCCCTCTTTGCCTTCTTCAAAAGTTGGGAAGTATGCACTCTGAGCAATTTTGGCAGCAGCAACGAGCCCAGACGCAGTATGTCATGTCGTGTAGCCTGGGCCAATGCAGTACGGATGTGGCGCATATCACGTTTACAGAATGGACACAGATTAAGGACCTCTGCTCCCTTCTGCACAGTTTGAAATGGCTACTAAGATGGTTAGCGCTGACAATGCCATCATCAGCATAACTATTCCGGTCATCTATATGCTGGAGCAGACTTTGAATACCCTGTGAGAGGAGATGGTGGTACCAGAAGAAGAGGAGGAAGCAGAGAAGGATGCGGAAGATATAACATTATCTCTAAGTTCCAGATTGGTGTCACACAGGTGCCAAGGGAGGGTGGATTACTGTGATTCGTCAAATCTCTAGTAGAAAAAAGATTTTTGCACTCGAAGGAAGCTCAAATATATAACAGATTTGGATCCCTAGGTCCTTCTAATATCCGAGAAATGATTGCACATGTACAACACTTTCTATTCAGATACATAAGAAAAAACCAAACAAGATCAGTCTATCACATACAGTTGTGACCAAAAGTATTGACACCCCAGCAATTCTGTCAGATAATACTCAGTTTCTTCCTGAAAATGATTGCAAACATAAATTCTTTGGTATTATTATCTTCACTTAATTTCTCTTAAATGAAAAAACACAAAAAGAATTGTCCTAAAGCCAAATTGGATATAATTCCACACCAAACATAAAAAAGGGGGTGGACAAAAGTATTGGCTGTTCGAAAAATCATGTGATGCTTCTCTAATTTGTGTAATTAACAGCACCTGTAACTTACCTGTGGCACCTAACAGGTGTTGGCAATAACTAAATCACACTTGCAGCCAGTTGACATGGATTAAAGTTGACTCAACCTCTGTCCTGTGTCCTTGTGTGTACCACATTGAGCATGGAGAAAAGAAAGAAGACTGTTGTGAAATTGGATTTTGGGCTCCCCCGGTGGCCACTGGTGGAATTGAACTTGTGTGCATCATCCCCTCTGTTCACCTGTTCCCATCAGGATGTGGGAGTCGCTATTTAACCTTGCTCCTCTGTCACTTCCATGCCGGTCAACATTGTAATCAGAAGCCTTTCTGTGCATGTTCCTGCTACCAGACAACTTCCAGCTAAGTCGGACTTTTGTCCTTGTTTGTTTTTTGCATTTTGTTCCAGTTCACAGCTGCAGTTTCGTTTCTGTGTCTGGAAAGCTCTTGTGATCTGAAATTGCCACTCTGATGTTATGAGTTAATACTAGAGTCTTAAAGTAATTTCAGGATGGTGTATTGATAGGGTTTTCAGCTGACCATGAAAGTACCCTTTCTGTCTTCCTGCTATCTAGTAAGCGGACCTCGATTTTGCTAAACCTATTTTCATACTACGTTTGTCATTTTCATCTTAAATCACCGCCAATATATGTGGGGGCCTCTGTCTGCCTTTCGGGGAAATTTCTCTAGAGGTGAGCCAGGACTATATTTTCCTCTGCCAGGATTAGTTAGTCCTCCGGCCGGCGCTGGGCGTCTAGGGATAAAACACAGGCTACGCTACCCGGCTACTGTTAGTTGTGCGGCAGGTTTAGTTCATGGTCAGTTTAAGTTTCCATCCTTCCAAGAGCTAGTTCCTATGTATGCTGGGCTATGTTCTCTTGCCATTGAGAACCATAACAGTTTGACCGGCCCACAAAGGGTTAAATTAATTGGCAGAGAAAGGAGAGAAAAAAGAAGTCTGCTGAAAAAATTTTTTTTTTTTTTTTTTTTTTCCTTCAGTTCTGAGTGTGCTTTCAATTGAATCACTTGCAAGTCTGCCTATATTGCAGCCTTCCTCTCTCTCTCTCCTTCTAATCCTGGAATGGCTCTGTGTTCACCTGTTTAAAATGGATATTCAGAGTTTAGCTGCAGGTTTGAATAATCTCACCATGAAAGTTCAAAATTTACAAGATTTTGTTGTTCATGTTCCTATATCTGAACCTAGAATTCCTTTGCCTGAATTTTTCTCGGGGAATAGATCTTGCTTTCAAAATTTCAAAAATAATTGCAAGTTGTTTTTGTCCCTGAAATCTCGCTCTGCTGGAGATCCTGCTCAGCAGGTCAGGATTGTGATTTCCTTGCTCCGGGGCGACCCTCAAGATTGGGCTTTTGCATTGGCTCCAGGGGATCCTGCGTTGCTCAATGTGGATGCGTTTTTTCTGGCCTTGGGGTTGCTTTATGAGGAACCTCATTTAGAGTTTCAGGCGGAAAAAGCCTTGATGTCCCTATCTCAGGGGCAAGATGAAGTTGAAATATACTGCCAAAAATTCCGTAAATGGTCTGTGCTTACTCAGTGGAATGAGTGCGCCCTGGCGGCGAATTTCAGAGAGGGTCTCTCTGATGCCGTTAAGGATGTTATGGTGGGGTTCCCTGTGCCTGCGGGTCTGAATGAGTCCATGACAATGGCTATCCAGATCGATAGACGTCTGCGGGAGCGCAAACCTGTGCACCATTTGGCGGTGTCTACTGAGAAGACGCCAGAGAATATGCAATGTGATAGAATTCTGTCCAGAAGCGAACGGCAGAATTTTAGACGAAAAAATGGGTTGTGCTTTTATTGTGGTGATTCAACTCATGTTATATCAGCATGCTCTAAGCGTACTAAGAAGCTTGATAAGTCAGTTTCAATTGGCACTTTTCAGTCTAAGTTTATTCTATCTGTGACCCTGATTTGTTCTTTATCATCTATTACCGCGGATGCCTATGTCGACTCTGGCGCCGCTTTGAGTCTTATGGATTGGTCCTTTGCCAAACGCTGTGGGTATGATTTAGAGCCTCTTGAAACTCCTATACCTCTGAAGGGGATTGACTCCACCCCATTGGCTAGTAATAAACCACAATACTGGACACAAGTAACTATGCGAATTAATCCGGATCATCAGGAGATTATTCGCTTTCTTGTGCTGTATAGTCTACATGATGTGTTGGTGCTTGGATTGCCATGGCTGCAATCTCATAACCCAGTCCTTGACTGGAAAGCTATGTCTGTGTTAAGCTGGGGATGTAAGGGGATGCATGGGGACGTACCTTTGGTTTCCATTTCGTCATCTATTCCCTCTGAGATTCCTGAATTCTTGTCTGACTATCGTGACGTTTTTGAAGAACCTAAGCTTGGTTCATTACCTCCGCACCGGGAGTGCGATTGTGCCATAGATTTGATTCCGGGTAGTAAATACCCTAAGGGTCGTTTGTTTAATCTGTCTGTGCCTGAGCATGCTGCTATGCGAGAATATATAAAGGAGTCCTTGGAAAAGGGACATATTCGTCCTTCGTCATCTCCCTTAGGAGCCGGTTTTTTCTTTGTGTCTAAGAAAGATGGCTCTTTGAGGCCGTGTATTGATTATCGGCTTTTGAATAAAATCACGGTTAAATATCAATATCCGTTGCCACTGCTGACTGATTTGTTTGCTCGCATAAAGGGGGCCAAGTGGTTCTCTAAGATAGATCTCCGTGGGGCGTATAATTTGGTGCGAATTAAGCAGGGGGATGAGTGGAAAACCGCATTTAATACGCCCGAGGGCCACTTTGAGTATTTGGTGATGCCTTTTGGCCTTTCAAATGCCCCTTCAGTCTTTCAGTCCTTTATGCATGACATTTTCCGTGATTATTTGGATAAATTTATGATCGTGTATCTGGATGATATTCTGATTTTTTCGGATGACTGGGACTCTCATGTCCAGCAGGTCAGGAGGGTTTTTCAGGTGTTGCGGTCTAATTCCTTGTGTGTGAAGGGTTCTAAGTGCGTTTTTGGGGTTCAAAAGATTTCCTTCTTGGGATACATTTTTTCCCCCTCTTCCATCGAGATGGATCCTGTCAAGGTTCGGGCTATTTGTGATTGGACGCAACCCTCTTCTCTTAAGAGTCTTCAGAAATTTTTGGGCTTTGCTAACTTTTATCGTCGATTTATTGCTGGTTTTTCTGATGTTGTTAAACCATTGACTGATTTGACTAAGAAGGGTGCTGATGTTGCTGATTGGTCCCCTGCTGCTGTGGAGGCCTTTCGGGAGCTTAAGCGCCGCTTTTCTTCCGCCCCTGTGTTGCGTCAGCCTGATGTTGCTCTTCCTTTTCAGGTTGAGGTCGACGCTTCTGAAATCGGAGCTGGGGCGGTTTTGTCGCAAAGAAGTTCCGACTGCTCCGTGATGAAACCTTGTGCTTTTTTTTCTCGTAAATTTTCGCCCGCCGAGCGGAATTATGATATTGGGAATCGGGAGCTTTTGGCCATGAAGTGGGCTTTTGAGGAGTGGCGTCATTGGCTTGAGGGGGCTAGACATCAGGTGGTGGTATTGACCGACCACAAAAATTTAATTTATCTTGAGTCCGCCAGACGCCTGAATCCTAGACAGGCGCGCTGGTCGTTGTTTTTCTCTCGGTTTAATTTTGTGGTGTCATACCTACCGGGTTCTAAGAATGTTAAGGCGGATGCCCTTTCTAGGAGTTTTGAGCCTGACTCCCCTGGTAATTCTGAACCTACAGGTATCCTTAAGGATGGAGTGATATTGTCTGCCGTTTCTCCAGACCTGCGGCGGGCCTTGCAGGATTTTCAGGCGGATAGACCTGATCGTTGCCCACCTGGTAGACTGTTTGTTCCTGATGATTGGACCAGTAAAGTCATTTCTGAGGTTCATTCTTCTGCGTTGGCAGGTCATCCTGGAATCTTTGGTACCAGGGATTTGGTGGCAAGGTCCTTCTGGTGGCCTTCCCTGTCACGAGATGTACGAGGCTTTGTGCAGTCTTGTGACGTTTGTGCTCGGGCCAAGCCTTGTTGTTCTCGGGCTAGTGGATTGTTGTTGCCCTTGCCTATCCCGAAGAGGCCTTGGACGCACATCTCGATGGATTTTATTTCGGATCTTCCTGTTTCTCAGAAGATGTCTGTCATCTGGGTGGTGTGTGACCGTTTCTCTAAGATGGTCCATTTGGTTCCCCTGCCTAAGTTGCCTTCTTCTTCCGAGTTGGTTCCTCTGTTTTTTCAAAATGTGGTTCGTTTGCATGGTATTCCGGAGAATATCGTTTCTGACAGAGGAACCCAATTCGTGTCTAGATTTTGGCGGGCATTCTGTGCTAGGATGGGCATAGATTTGTCTTTCTCGTCTGCTTTCCATCCTCAGACTAATGGCCAGACCGAGCGGACGAATCAGACTTTGGAGACATATTTGAGGTGTTTTGTGTCTGCAGATCAGGATGATTGGGTTGCTTTTTTGCCTTTAGCGGAGTTTGCCCTCAATAATCGGGCCAGCTCTGCCACCTTGGTGTCTCCTTTTTTCTGTAATTCGGGGTTTCATCCTCGATTTTCCTCCGGTCAGGTGGAATCTTCGGATTGTCCTGGAGTGGATGCTGTGGTGGAGAGGTTGCATCAGATTTGGGGGCAGGTGGTGGACAATTTGAAGTTGTCCCAGGAGAAGACTCAGCTTTTTGCCAACCGCCGGCGTCGGGTTGGTCCTCGGCTTTGTGTCGGGGACTTGGTGTGGTTGTCTTCTCGTTTTGTCCCTATGAGGGTTTCTTCTCCTAAGTTTAAGCCTCGGTTCATCGGCCCGTACAAGATATTGGAGATTCTTAACCCTGTGTCCTTCCGTTTGGACCTCCCTGCATCTTTTTCTATTCATAATGTTTTTCATCGGTCATTGTTGCGCAGGTATGAGGTACCGGTTGTGCCTTCCGTTGAGCCTCCTGCTCCGGTGTTGGTTGAGGGCGAGTTGGAGTACGTTGTGGAAAAAATCTTGGACTCCCATGTTTCCAGACGGAAACTCCAGTATCTGGTCAAATGGAAGGGATACGGTCAGGAGGATAATTCTTGGGTGACTGCCTCTGATGTTCATGCCTCCGATCTGGTCCGTGCCTTTCATAGGGCTCATCCTGATCGCCCTGGTGGTTCTGGTGAGGGTTCGGTGCCCCCTCCTTGAGGGGGGGGTACTGTTGTGAAATTGGATTTTGGGCTCCCCCGGTGGCCACTGGTGGAATTGAACTTGTGTGCATCATCCCCTCTGTTCACCTGTTCCCATCAGGATGTGGGAGTCGCTATTTAACCTTGCTCCTCTGTCACTTCCATGCCGGTCAACATTGTAATCAGAAGCCTTTCTGTGCATGTTCCTGCTACCAGACAACTTCCAGCTAAGTCGGACTTTTGTCCTTGTTTGTTTTTTGCATTTTGTTCCAGTTCACAGCTGCAGTTTCGTTTCTGTGTCTGGAAAGCTCTTGTGATCTGAAATTGCCACTCTGATGTTATGAGTTAATACTAGAGTCTTAAAGTAATTTCAGGATGGTGTATTGATGGGGTTTTCAGCTGACCATGAAAGTACCCTTTCTGTCTTCCTGCTATCTAGTAAGCGGACCTCGATTTTGCTAAACCTATTTTCATACTACGTTTGTCATTTTCATCTTAAATCACCGCCAATATATGTGGGGGCCTCTGTCTGCCTTTCGGGGAAATTTCTCTAGAGGTGAGCCAGGACTATATTTTCCTCTGCCAGGATTAGTTAGTCCTCCGGCCGGCGCTGGGCGTCTAGGGATAAAACGCAGGCTACGCTACCCGGCTACTGTTAGTTGTGCGGCAGGTTTAGTTCATGGTCAGTTTAAGTTTCCATCCTTCCAAGAGCTAGTTCCTATGTATGCTGGGCTATGTTCTCTTGCCATTGAGAACCATAACAGAAGACCAAAGAACTGTCTGAGGACTTGAGAAACCAAATTGTGAGGAAGCATGAGCAATCTCAAGGCTACAAGTCCATCTAAAAAGACCTGAATGTTCCTGTGTCTACCGTGCGCAGTGTCATCAAGAAGTTTAAAGCCCATAGCACTGTGGCTAACCTTCCTAGATATGGACGTAAAAGAAAAATTGACAAGAGATTTCAACGCAAGATTGTTCAGATGTTGGGTAAAGAACCTCGACTAACATCCAAACAAGTTCAAGCTGCCCTGCAGTCCGAGGGTACAACAGTGTCAACCCGTACTATCCGTCGGCATCTGAATGAAAAGGGACTGTATCGTAGAAGACCCAGGAAGACCCCACTTCTTACCCTGAGACATAAAAAAGCCAGGCTGGAGTTTGCCAAAACTTACCTGAAAAAGCCTAAAACGTTTTGGAAGAATGTTCTCTGGTCAGATGAGACAAAAGAAGAGCTTTTTGGGCAAAGGCATCAACATAGAGTTTACACGAGAAAAAAAGAGGCATTCAAAGAAAAGAACACGGTCCCTACAGTCAAACATGGCGGAGGTTCCCTGATGTTTTGGGGTTGCTTTGCTGCCTCTGGCACTGGACTGCTTGACTGTGTGCTTGGCATTATGAAGTCTGACGACTACCAACAAATTTTGCAGCATAATGTAGGGCCCAGTGTAAGAAAGCTGGGTCTCCCTCAGAGGTCATGGGTCTTCCAGCAGGACAATGACCCAAAACACGCTTGAAAAAGCACTAGAAAATGGTTTGAGAGAAAGCATTGGAGACTCCTAAGGTGGCCAGCAATGAGTCCAGACCTGAATCCCATAGAACACCTGTGGAGAGATCGAAAAATGGCAGTTTGGAGAAGGCACCCTTCAAATATCAGGGACCTGGAGCAGTTTGCCAAAGAAGAATGGTCTAAAATTCCAGCAGAGCATTGTAAGAAACTCATTGATGGTTACCGGAAGCAGTTGGTCGCAGTTATTTTGGCTAAAGGTTGTGCAACCAAGTATTAGGCTGAGGGTGCCAATACTTTTGTCTGGCCCATTTTTGGAGTTTTATGTGAATGATCAATGTTTTGCTTTTTGCTTCATTCTCTTTTGCATTTTTTCATTTAAGAAAAATTAAATGAAGATAATAATACCAAAGAATTTGTGTTTGCAATCATTTTCAGGAAGAAACTGCGTATTATCTGACAGAATTGCAGGGGTGTCAATAATTTTCTATTTAGCTATGTAAACTCTCTTTGATAGTTTTACAGGATTGACAAAACATAGCTACTTTTTTCTAAGAACAGTGCCACACCAGTTCATGGGGTGTGCCTGGTATTGCATCTCAGCAATATTGAAGTGAATAGGACTGACCTGCAAAACCACACACAACCTATACTCAGTGGTGGCGCTATATTTGGAAAAGTATTTTTTTTTCTAATCCTGTTGAAGCATATTCATCATATATATCATATAAGCCTGATGAGAGTGATTGTACAGTGCTGACAAGTGTGTATAGACGATATAGAAAATGTATCAAAGGAAGCAAATGTAACATTTGGGGATACAAGCATACATATATCAGTGATATCAGTGGTTTATGCTGTTATAGATCTTCATTGACTAGAAGATGTTCTTGTCGTGTCAGATGGTGTAATCACAGAGTCAGAAATTAAAAGCAAGAGGCTAATGTGTTCTCCATTGATTGGGATTGGCCTTTGTGCAGATCAGATGTGAGGACTCGCTGTCGGAAAGATATGTAGATGTGAAGTCACTTTATCACATTAACAATAGACAGTTATGGCTGCACAATTGTCTGCCACCATCGATTCCACAGACATCTGTTTATCCTTCACTGCCGTAGTAAATGGGTCGCGTAATCAGATACCAACCCTTCTCAATGAGTCCGGGTCTCAGTGCCAGCAAACAGCGGATCGGGAGGAGCAGTGCTCATCATTACAGATGAAATCATAGTAACTCAGATTAGGAAATCTATATGGTGGATGATCTCCCATCAACAAATGCTGCATATATCAATACTACAAGTGAATTTAAGAAACTTTGTAATATACTTTATCTAACCATACAAATCTGTTTATTTCTCCACTTATGAGCCACATTGGCTCTGCCCCATCGCCTCCTGAACGTATCTCTCCTGCTGAATAAAAGACTGATGGCTTACAAAGGGATCAGATTATAACTTTCATACTAAACTCTATGTAGAGGGGAGTGAGAGGAAGGAGCACTGTGTGTAGCCGAAAGACTTGCTGACCTGTACTGACACTTTTTAGTGTTTTATCTACCACTAGAGCAGGATTCACAGCAACACTGCTTAGTACTACTGTATAATTTTCTACAGTTACATTCTGCGGCAGAGCAGGGAGAATCAGTCTCCCTGTTCTGTGGCCCAGCCGCTATGGGGCCCCTGTGCAGGCGGGCGGCCCGGTGCCTGCAGTGGGCCCCCTGCCCGTCACCACAAGGTCAGCTGTATCGGTATTTAGCCACTACAGCTGACCACATTGATGAGGGGAGGAGCGTGCAGCGCTCCTCCTCCCATCACCCCCATATCAGCGTCTGACGTCACCGACGCTGACACTGACTGTGTGCGCAGTGACGCCACCACCCGGCACCCACTGTAAGGAGATGAGCAGGAGCTTGGAGCACCGCTGGAACAAGGAGGAAGAGAAGTGAGTATTTATTGTGGGTTTTTTATGGGGGCTGCCTTATGCTACAGGGTCTGCCTATGGGGGTACTGTCTTATGCTACAGGGTCTGCCTATGGGGGTACTGTCTTATACTTAAAGGGCCTGCCTATAGGGGTACTGTCTAATACTACAGGATCTGCCTATGTGGGAACTGCCTTATACTACAGGATCTGCCTATGGGGGTGCTTTCTTATACTACAGGGTCTGCCTATGGGTTGCTGTCTTATACTACAGGGTCTGTATATGGGGTTCTGCCTTATACTACAGGGTCTGCCTATGGGGTACTGTGTTATACTACAGGGTCTGCCTATGGGGATACTGTCTTATGCTACAGGGTCTGCCTATGGGGGTACTGTCTTATACTTAAAGGGCCTGCCTATAGGGGTACTGTCTAATACTACAGGATCTGCCTAGGTGGGAACTGCCTTATACTACAGGATCTGCCTATGGGGGTGCTGTCTTATACTACAGGGTCTGCCTATGGGTTGCTGTCTTATACTACAGGGTCTGTATATGGGGTTCTGCCTTATACTACAGGGTCTGCCTATGGGGTACTGTGTTATACTACAGGGTCTGCCTATGGGGGTACTGTCTTATGCTACAGGGTCTGCCTATGGGGGTACTGTCTTATACTTAAAGGGCCTGCCTATAGGGGTACTGTCTAATACTACAGGATCTGCCTATGTGGGCACTGCCTTATACTACAGGATCTGCCTATGGGGGTGCTGTCTTATACTACAGGGTCTGCCTATGGGTTGCTGTCTTATACTACAGGCTCTGTATATGGGGTTCTGCCTTATACTACAGGGTCTGCCTATGGGGTACTGTGTTATACTACAGGGTCTGCCTATGGGGATACTGTCTTATACTTACAGGGTCTGCCTATAGGGGTACTGTCTTATACTACAGGATATGCCTATGGGGTGCTGCCTTATACTACAGGATCTGCCTATGGGGGTGCTGTCTTATACTACAGGATCTGCCTATGGGGGTGCTGCTTTATACTAAAGGGTCTGCCTATGGGGTGCTGTCTTATACTACAGGGTCTGCCTATGGGTTGCTGTCTTTTATTACAGGGTCTGCCTATGGGGTGCTGCCTTATACTAGAGTCTGCCTATGGGGTGCTGTCTTATATACTACTAGAGTATGCCTATGGTGTGCTGCTTTATACTAGAGTCTGCCTATGGGGTGCTGCCTTATACTACAGAGTCTGCCTATGGGGTGCTGCCTTGTGCTATAGAGTCTGCCTATGGAGAGTGCATTATACTATATTGAGAAATATCTGGTGCATTATACTATATGGAGGCCATCTAGTGGGCCATCGTACAGTGTGGGGATTACAGTGAGGGGGCCATCGTACAGTGTGGGGATTACAGTGAAGGGACCATCATACAGTGCTGGAGCCATCAAACAGTTTGGGGGCTACTAAGGGGTCAGTATACTGTGTGGGGGTGCATTACAGTGAGGAGGTATCATGTATAAGAGAGCATCATACTGTGTATAGAGTAGCTGTACAGGGGGCAGACTCGGGACATTATTCAATGTGAAGTGGGCACTTATTGTTATAGGGGAACTCAGGTTAATGTGACTATTAAAGGGGCACACAGGGCAATATTACTAGGGGGCAAAATAGGGGCACTGTTTTCTAGGGCACTTACACCCGGCATTACTATATTATAGAGGGGTGCTTTAAAATTTAGAAGGCACAGAGAACCACACAGCAGGTGCAGTAATAGGGACACATACGGCAGCAGCGGCTCAGTATTGGGGTATCAGGTGCAGTAATAGAGACACATACGGCGTCAGAGGCTCAGTATTGGGGTATCAGGTGCAGTAATAGGGACATATTTGGCAGCAGCGGCTCAGTATTGGGGTATGAGGTGCAGTAATAGGGACACATACGGCGCCAGCGGCTCAGTATTGGGGTATCAGGTGCAGTAATAGGGTCAAATATGGCAGCAGCGGCTCGGTATTGGGGTATCAGCAGGATAAGGAGTTTGTGCAGGTTGGGAATAGATGGTGATGGGGCTGAAATATGAGATGTGAAATGTGTCGTTGTATTCTCTGCAGGTGAGTCATTGCTGGAAGAAGATGTCATGTTGGTCTGGGCCAGATGGAAAAGATGAGAAAAGTAAACGATTCCATCAGAAAGGACGTCACCATCTGTAACTGTGCTGTGATCTCTTATATGTTCTGTACAACTGGTATTTACCACTGACCATATGGCAGTAATATCTATGTTGGTCTTGAATAGAGATTATCTTCAGTAATAGCGCGGTCATCTGCTGAGGTTCTCCTCCACTATTAGGGTGTGTTACCGAGTTGTAATCAAGATTACCTGGTTAGGGGCCCTGTTGTGAATTCTGTTGTGGGTTCTGCTCTTGGTTATAAGTGGTAGTGCTGCTGTTTGTCCTTCACAGCAGTCATCAGGTGCGTCCACTTCGGACGGGGCTATTTAGTCTGGCTTCACCCTTTAGTGAGTGCCAGTTGTTCATTGTTTCTGGAGGATTCACATCCCTTCCTGGTTGCTCCTGCTTGCAGTTCATTTCTACAAGATAAGTTCTGCTTGTTTTTCTGCCCACATGTTGTGGGCCTCATTGTTCAGTGCATTGCATGTTTTTTCTTGTCCAGCTTTATCTGTGTAAGGATTTATGCAGCCAAGCTGGAATCTCTGGAGAGGCAGATTTACCCTCCATGTCTTTAGTTAGATGTGGAGTTTTTGTATTATCTGTGGTGGACATTTCATAGTATTTTAATACTGACCGCATAGTTCTCTGTCCTATCTTTCCTATTTTAACTAGATTGGCCTCCTTTGCTAAATTCTGTTTTCAGCCTGTGTATGTTTTTTCCTCTCCTCTCACAGTCAATATTTGTGGGGGGCTGCCTATCCTTTGGGAATTTTCTCTGAGGCAAGATAGTTTTCCCTTTTCTATCTATAGGGTTAATTAGTCCTCCGGCTGTGTCGAGGTGTCTAGGATTGGTAGGTACATCCCACGGCTACTTCTAGTTGCGGTGTTAAGTCCAGGGTCTGCGGTCAGTACAGTTACCACATTCTCCAGAGTACGTCTCATGCCGCTCCTAGGCCACCAGATCATAACAGGGCCCACTCAGAAGTTTCGCCCTCCCTGAACCAAAACCCTAGCGACGCCTCTGTTTCTAGTATTTTAGTTGACCCCAGATCAGAATTCACAAATACACTGCTCAGTGCTGCTATATAATGTTCTCCATATTGCTGCTTTCTAGTAAATGTTTGAGCTTACCGCAGTACTATATTCAGTTATACTACTTAATTCTGCTGTTTAATACCCTCTATGAATATGCTTTCCAGTAAGTGTTTTATCTTACCCCAGTGATAAATTCACATATACACAACTCAATTTTCATGTATAATGTCCTTCAATCTGCTGCTTACCAGTAAGTACATATTGCACCACAGTGCTGAATTCACAGGTACGCTGTGCAGTGTTGCTGTATAATGTTCTCCATGCTGCTGCTTTCTAGTAAATGTTTGAGCTCACCACAGTACTAGATTCAGTTACACTGCTTAATGCTGATTTGTAATCCTCTTTATGAGTCTGCTTTCCAGACAGTTTTTTTTATCTGACACCAGGGCTGAATTCACAGATGCACTGCTCAGTGCAGCTATATAATGTCCTTCATGCTGCTGCTTTCTAGTAATTGAATGTTACACCTCAGTGCTGAATTCACAGATGCACTGCTCAGTGCAGCTATATAATGTCCTTCATGCTGCTGCTTTCCAGAAAGTGATAAATCAGAGAGGTGTCCAAATATACTAAGAGCTGGCACTTCAAATCACATAGTCACAAAATTCGGACTAACATAATAAGTTGTCGAATGACGAGATCCAAAACATAACCGAAGTTACTTAAAATTACAATGCTTTGTTAATAATATTAAAAAAATCAAAACCACACATATCTAAACAACAAAGGAAATACTAGAGTGCCCTAACGAGGGGGGACACCGCATAATGTGGAAAATTCTAACACATTAGAAGCCCATACCATATAGCTAAGCAGATGTATTCCAAATCAAAAACACTTACCAAAAAGGTTAAATGAGCAATAATATATAATAAGCATATGCCATACATCAGCAGACCGGCTAAATAAAGGCTATTCGAGCATGCAACCATAAAATAGTGAATGGTACATATTACCAGAAAGATAATGCAGCAGTGAAGATTGCAGCCACACAAAAGTAACAGCGTCCCTCCTCACCCCGACGCACGTTTTGCATCCAGCTTCTTTCCAGTAAGTGCATATTTCACCATGATGCTGAATTTACAGATGCACTGCTCAGTGAAGCTATATAATGTCCTTCATGGTGCTGCTTTCTAGTAAGTGCATATTACACCCCAGTGCTGAATTCACATATGCACTGCTCAGTGAAGCTAAATAATGTCCTGCATGCAGCTGCTTTCCAGTAAGTGCATATTATGCCCCAGTGCTGAATTTGTGCTGCTGCTTCTAAGCTTGTGCTACATAGAGACAAGGAGAGCAGGATTCCCTCATGTCTACTTGTGCTGTGTGTGGGAAACATCATAGCAGCTAATTTACACACACTAAAATTATAGATGGAGACTATACAGGGGGAAACTAGTGAAAAATGCAGGATACAAGTCATACAATGGCCAGAAATAATGAATACTTTATTCTGAAGTCTTTTCTTGTTTGCAAATTAGCATTATTCTCATCATGGTTATTTTTAGTAAAGAACATGAGAATCCTTTGATGGAATTGACTATTTGATGGTCACACCACCAACCCGCATGTGACAATTGTGTTATGTATTTTTCTCCGAGCTGCAGATATGGATTCTGATTTATCTGGGCTCTTCCCGAGGCTATAAATCCCTCCTTTCCTAGAATATTTCATTACCAGGATCAGGACGCTTGCAGAGTATTTCCCTATTATCATACATTCCAGATCTTTCCGTGACAAGGTCACATTGTTTTTTTATTTCTAAAGGTCAAACTGACAAAAGAGAAGATCAGCAGAGAATCAATGAATCTCACAAGTCTCCAGAGCCTAATAAATTCCTGTGACATTGGTGATCATGACTCTAAATTATTCCAGCTCTGTAACTTCATCTTCTGTCGGTCAGAGTCAACCTAAAGAACTTTCTCCTGACTCTACAGAAACTGTGCGGAAACTTTCCAAAGCAGCATTTAGAGGGGACTACTAATGAAGTCAGAGGGGTAAATGGAGCCCAATGCAAAATCTGCAACAACTCCCCCCCCCCACCTGGGATAATAATGTGGTCTTCACCTCTGCCAGTGGGACTTTTAACTTCCTAGGGCCTCCTCTGCGGTGTGCAACTGCTGCCTATGCACCCCTGTAAGATGCATTATATATTATAACTGTTTAATGTGACTCAGCCTCTATGAGTAATTACCTGTAGATGGCAGTAGATTGACAGTATTCTTCCTTCTGGAGAAGAGCTAATTTGTACGACTATGCTCCATGGCTAAACGGTAGCAGAGAGTCTGACACCTTAGGCTACACTTTAAGCCCCTATCGAAATTCTCTGTACATGTACAGCACAAGTTGGTATTGGGCGAAGTGCCGCCTGTGATTGTTAACCTGTTAAATGCTGCTGTCAATATGACAGCAGCATTAACAACATGTTAGTAGGGTGGTGCAACATTCTGTGAGCCCTTTGGCATGCCCGTGACGTGATCGCAGGTTGTCGATGGGTTGATGTGACAGCAGGGGGTCTATTGAAGACCTCCATGCCATTCTGTACAGCACTCCCATGATTCCCTTCCCGAGCTTCAAATGAGACCATGACATTTATTATACTCTGCAACTCTGTATAGAGCACAAGTGATCAGATGAGCGCAGGTTATAGTCACCAAAGGGGACTAATAGGTTATAGTCCCCAAAAAATGAATATTAGGTTATAGGTCATAAATACAGTGAAAAGAAAAAATATATATTTTAAAATGATGAAACCATTTTTTATAAAAACCCATAAGTTCAAATCGGTTCCTTTTTTCCCCAATTAAAAATAAAAATAGAAAAATAAAGCAAAACATGTACTCTATGTGTTATCATCGCATTCAGAAAAGTCCAATATCTCAAAATCTAAAAATAATTAACTCGGTCAGTAAACACCATAAATGAAAAAAAATTCAAGAATTCCAAAATTACGTTTTTCTGGTCGCTGCATGAACACAGAAAATGCTGTAACAGGCAATCTAAATGCCACATCCATCCCGAAAAGGTATCAATAAAAACATCATCTTGCCCTGCAGAAACTTCGCCCTCATCCAGCTCCAAATGAAAATATTACGGGTCTCACAAAATGACGACACAGCCCCCATTTTTTTTTTCTCAAACATCGAGGGGGGGTTCACCACTAAAATAATTAAAAATAAACAATGTTTGCAAGTTCACTTTTACTGCACAGTGTACGAGAAAAACAATTCTGAAAAAATGTCAGAATTGTGGGGGCTTTTTCCACAATTTCACCACACATGAATTTTTTTTCCCCATTTTCCAATATATTGCATGGTAAAATGAATGGTGTAGTTCAAAAGGAACAACTCTTCACAAACTAAAACCTGACCTAATATATCTATGTGGATAGAAAAAAAAAAAAAAGTTATGGCTCAGGGAGGAAAAAATGAAAACGTCAAAACAAAAATTGGCTGTGTAAGGAAGGGGTTAAAGTTGATCTCTCTGACATGTCAGATAGCTGTGAGCTGGTCTTACTATGCTAGGAAGTGACAATAACCATGGAACTTGGGGGACCCTTAAAAATGACAAGGGGCCCCCCTATTTTTAATAACCAGCTAAGGCAAAGTAGACAGCTGGGAGCTGATATTAATATGCTGGATATTGGGCCCAGCCCAACCTAATATGGCCAGACTACAACCACCCCAGAAATGGCACATCCATTTGATGAGCCAATTATGACACCTGGCGTTAGCTCTTCCCAATTACTCTGGTGCGGTGGCGAATGGGTAATAGTTTTTGGGGTTGATGTCAGCTAGCATCAAGCCCAAGTATTAGCAATGGAGAGGCATCTATCAGACGCCCCAATTACTAACCAAGTATTTAAAAATAAAAAAGATATACAACAAAAAAAGTTTACTTGAATAAAGCATCCACCACACATTCCCTGGTTTATTACCCGTTTATTATTAAAAAAATAATTACTGCAGCTCTGACGTAATCCATTGTGGTTCCCACAATTAACAGGGATTCTCTCCTGCAACCTATAGAGCATTGATGAATCGGAAAAAGCTGAGGACAAGCGCCAGAACTGAGGACATGTAATGGATGTGTCATTTATGGTGCTGCTGAGGGCTGGTATTATTAGGCTGGGAGGGGCCAATATCATTGGCCCTTCCCAGCCTAATAATATCAGCCCCCAGACGGTTATTAAAAATAGGGGGGACCAACGTCACTTTATTTTGGGTGCTCCCATTTTTAATAACCAGCAAAGGCAAAGCAGACAGCTGCAGGCTGATATTAAAGGGACACTGTCACCTGAATTTGGAGGGAACAATCTTTAGCCATAGGGGCGGGGTTTTCGGGTGTTTGATTCACCCTTTCCTTACCCACTGGCTGCATGCTGGCTGCAATATGGGATTGAAGTTCATTCTCTGTCCTCCATAGTACACGCCTGCGCAAGGCAAGATTGCCTTGTGCAGGCATGTACTACGGAGGACAGAGAAAGAACTTCAATCCCATATTGCAGCCAGCATGCAGCCAGCGGGTAAGGAAAGGCAAACACCCGAAAACCCCGCCCCTATGGCTAAAGATTGTTCCCTCCAAATTCAGGTGACAGTGTCCCTTTAATAGGCTAGGAAGGTCCAGGGATATTAGCCCTTTCCCAGCATAGCAAGAACTGCTCACAGCTGTCTGCTTTACTTTGGCTGGTTATTAAAAATAAGGAGAACCACATGTCATATTTTTAATTATTGATTTTACATTGTTCCTATGTTAGTCAGAGAACAATGACAGTGCCACTAGTGATCTGGTGTTTATGCAGGGTCATATGTTGCACCTGCCAAACACAGCCATGCTAAAACTTGCCAACATTCTAAAATCATGTTAACTGGTTGTATTGTCACCAGAACAGTTAAACCGACTTCAGAGAAAAAATACAATATTGGAGTTATTATTCACTTATAAATAATTCTAATAATAACTACAAGGGTTGTAGTCTGAAACTTTATATATCAGTGGCATAATGACAATTATTGCTTCAATGTAGAAATATTACTTTAACAGACAACATTTGACCTTATTGTAATAAAAAACTAATTGGAAACCCTTGCCACAATAATTCTGGTTTACCCCTATACAGCTCATTTTAAAGGGAATCTGTCACCCCAAAATTCGCCTATAAGCTAAGCCCACCGGCATCAGGTGCTTATCTACAGCATTCTGTAATACTGTAGATAAGCCCCCGATGTAGCCTGAAAGATAAGAAAAACAAGTTAGATTATACTCACCCAGGGGCGGTCCCGGTGCGGTCCGGTCCGATGGGCGTTGCAGGTCCAGGCCCGGCACCTTCCATCTTCTTACGATGATGTCCTCTTCTTGTCTTCCTGCCGTGGCTCCTGCGCAGGCATACTTTGTTTGCCCTGTTGAGGGCAGAGCAAAGTACGGCAGTGCGCAGGCGCCGGGAAAGGTCAGAGAGGCCTGCGCACTGCAGTACTTTGCTCCGCCCTCAACAGGGCAGACAAAGTACGCCTGCGCAGAAGCCGCTGCAGGAAGCAAAGAAGAGGACATCATCGTATGAAGATGGGAGGCCCCGGACCTCGACACCCATCGGACCAGACCAAACTGGGACCGCCCCTGGGTGAGTATAATCTTGCTTGTTTATATCTTGCTTGTTTATCTTTCAGGTTGCATCAGGGGCTTATCTACAGCATTACAGAATGCTGTAGATAAGCCCCTGATGCCGGTGGCCTTAGCTTAGAGATGAATTTTGGGGTGACCGATTCCCTTTAAAGAATGGAAACTGCCATTTTTTGTCTTCCCCTTTAAAGACATAGGGGTAGATTTCCTCAAAGGAGAGACTTGTGAATGCATAGGTTCACCATATCCATAGAATCTGGGCAGAGGCGTAGCTAGGGGTTTAGCTCGGGGGGGGTGAAACATCTGAGTGGGCCCCTAATCAGGTAACCCTGATTACAACTACAGTGGCACACCCTATTTGTTTTCACGGGGAACATTGGCCGATGACCATGGTATTACTGAAAATAAATCTCTATAAAAAAAAACACTGTTATTACCGCCATATGGTGCTAGATACCACTACTGCAGAACATACAGGAGATTACACTACAGTTATAAATAGTGACTTACCGCTGACATTATTTCTGACAGAGTTGTTCACTTTTCTTGTCTTTTCCATATGGCCCAGGCTGACATGACAACTTCTTCCAGCCAGGACTCAGCTGCAGAGATTACAACAAAGACACATATGATTTCTCACATTTTCAGCACCGTTCTCATCTATTCCCTGCCTGCACAAACTCCTCATTCTACTGATAATGCCACCTTTGACAGTCACAAAACTCTGAGTGCCCCTATAACAATAAGGCTTCTTAAATGCCCACCCTGTTATGTCCCCAATGGCAGAGGGTCTCAGGAATAATTGCTAAGTCTGCAAACACAGAAAACCAGCTCATAGGGCAGTGGTAACTGGGCTGACCATATATCTAATCCTAGCACCCCAAATACCAGCAGCCGGGGAACGTGCCTACGTTGATTCTAGACGTCTCGCGCCAGCCGGAGAACTAACTAACCCTAGAAGGGAAAAGAAAGACCTTTCTTGCCTCCAGAGAAAAGACCCCAAAAGTTGGATACAAGCCCCCAACAAATAATAACGGTGAGGTAAGAGGAAAAGACAAACATAAGAATGAGCTAGGTATTTAGCAAAGAGAGGCCCACTAGCTAATAGCAGAATATAGAAAGATAACTTATATGGTCAGCAAAAACCCTATCAAAAATATCCACACTGGAAATTCAAGAACCCCCGAACCGTCTAACGGCCCGGGGGGAGAACACCAGCCCCCTAGAGCTTCCAGCAAGGTCAGGAATCACATTTAGTACAAGCTGGACAAAAAATGAGAGCAAGCAAATAATCCAAAAAAAACAAAGAAGCAGGACTTAGCTTAATTTTGCACGAACCAGGACCAGCAGATAGGAGCAAACAGAATGTGTCTGATTACAACGATGCCAGGCACTGGACTAAGGATCCAGGAGGTTTATATAGCAACACCCCTGAACTAACGACCCAGCTGGGTGCAAACAGAGGGAAGAAAATCCCAGAGTCATATCACTAGTAACCACAAGAGGGAGCCAAAAAGTCTAATTCACAACAGTACCCCCCCCTTAAGGAGGGGTCACCGAACCCTCACCAAGACCACCAGGGCGATCAGGATGAGCAGCGTGAAAGGCACGAACTAAATCGGCCGCATGCACATCAGAGGCAACCACCCAGGAATTATCCTCCTGACCATAGCCCTTCCACTTGACCAAATACTGAAGCCTCTGTCTGGAGAGACGAGAATCCAAGATCTTCTCAACCACGTACTCCAACTCGCCCTCAACCAACACCGGAGCAGGAGGCTCAGCAGAAGGAACCACAGGCACAACGTAGCGTTGCAATAAAGACCTATGGAACACGTTGTGAATGGCAAACGAAACGGTAAGATCCAAGCGAAAGGACACTGGATTAAGGATTTCCAATATCTTGTAAGGACCGATGAAGCGAGGCTTAAATTTAGGAGAGGAGACCTTCATAGGAACAAATCGAGAAGACAGCCACACCAAATCCCCAACACGAAGTCGGGGACCCACACCGCGGCGGCGGTTGGCAAAATGCTGAGCCTTCTCCTGTGACAATTTTAAGTTGTCCACCACATGATTCCAGATCTGCTGCAACCTATCCACCACAGAATCTACCCCAGGACAGTCAGAAGGCTCCACATGTCCCGAGGAAAAACGAGGATGGAAACCAGAGTTGCAGAAAAATGGCGAAACCAAAGTAGCGGAACTAGCCCGATTATTAAGGGCAAACTCAGCCAACGGCAAGAAGGTCACCCAATCATCCTGATCTGCCGAAACAAAACACCTCAAATAAGCCTCCAGAGTCTGATTAGTTCGCTCCGTTTGTCCATTAGTCTGAGGATGAAAGGCAGACGAGAACGACAAATCAATGCCCATCCTAGCACAAAAGGATCGCCAGAACCTGGAAACAAACTGGGATCCTCTGTCAGACACAATATTCTCAGGAATGCCGTGTAAACGAACCACATTCTGAAGGAACACAGGAACCAGATCGGAAGAGGAAGGCAGCTTAGGCAAAGGCACCAAATGGACCATTTTCGAGAAGCGATCACATACCACACAGATGACAGACATACCCTGAGACACCGGGAGATCAGAAATGAAATCCATGGAAATGTGTGTCCAAGGCCTCTTCGGGACAGGCAAGTGTTATGACCCCAATGGCAGAGGGTCTCAGGAATAATGCTAAGTCAGTAAATACAGAAAACCAGCTCATAGGGCAGTGGTAACTGGGCTGACCATATAACTAATCCTAGCACCACAAATACCAGCAGCCGGGGAACGTTCCTACGTTGATCCTAGACGTCTCGCGCCAGCCGGAGAGCTAACTACCCCTAGAAGGGAAAAGAAAGACCTTTCTTGCCTCCAGAGGAAATACAGGCAAAGGCACCAAATGGACCATCTTTGAAAAGCGATCACATACCACCCAGATGACAGACATACCCCGAGACACCGGGAGATCAGAAATGAAATCCATGGAAATATGTGTCCAAGGCCTCTTCGGGACAGGCAAGGGCAAGAGCAACCCGCTGACACGGGAACAGCAAGGCTTAGCTCGAGCACAAGTCCCACAGGACTGCACAAATGACCGTACATCCCGTGACAAGGAAGGCCACCAAAATGACCTAGCCACCAGATCTCTGGTGCCAAAAATTCCCGGATGACCTGCCAACACCGAGGAATGAACCTCGGAAATGACTCTGCTGGTCCACTTATTATCCCACTTCTGCAATGCTTTAAACATTCAATATCGGCCTGGCATACTGTTATGACCCCAATGGCAGAGGGTCTCAGGAATAATGCTAAGTCAGTAAATACAGAAAACCAGCTCATAGGGCAGTGGTAACTGGGCTGACCATATAACTAATCCTAGCACCACAAATACCAGCAGCCGGGGAACGTTCCTACGTTGATCCTAGACGTCTCGCGCCAGCCGGAGAGCTAACTACCCCTAGAAGGGAAAAGAAAGACCTTTCTTGCCTCCAGAGGAAATACCCCAAAAAGTTGGATAGAAGCCCCCCACAAATAATAATGGTGAGGAAAGAGGAAAAGACAAACATAAGAATGAGCTAGGAATTTAGCAAAGAGAGGCCCACTAGCTAATAGCAGAATATAGAAAGATAACTTATATGGTCAGCAAAAAATCCTATCAAAAATATCCACACTGGAAATTCAAGAACCCCCGAACTGTCTAACGGCCCGGGGGGAGAACACCAGCCCCCTAGAGCTTCCAGCAAGGTCAGGAATCACATTTAGTACAAGCTGGACAAAAATGATAGCAAACAAATAACCCAAAAAACAAAGAAGCAAGACTTAGCTTAATTTAGCACGAACCAGGACCAGCAAACAGGAGCAAACAGAATGTGTCTGATAACACCGATGCCAGGCACTGGACTAAGGTTCCAGGAGGTTTATATAGCAACACCCCTGAAGTAACGACCCAGCTGGGTGCAAACAGAGGGAAGGAAATCCCAGAGTCATATCACTAGTAACCACTAGAGGGAGCCAAAAAAGTCTAATTCACAACAGGCAAGGGCAAGAGCAACCCGCTGGTACGAGAACAGCAAGGCTTAGCTCGAGCACAAGTCCCACAGGACTGCACAATTGACCGCACATCCCGTGACAAGGAAGGCCACCAAAAGGACCTAGCCACCAGATCTCTGGTGCCAAAAATTCCCGGATGACCTGCCAACACCGAGGAATGAACCTCGGAAATGACTCTGCTGGTCCACTTATCAGGAACAAACAGTCTGTCAGGTGGACAAGAGTCAGGTCTACCAGCCTGAAATCTCTGCAACACGCGTCGCAAATCAGGAGAAATGGCTGACAAGATAACTCCCTCTTTAAGAATACCAACAGGTTCTGCGACTCCAGGAGAGTCAGGCACAAAGCTCCTTGAAAGAGCATCAGCCTTCACATTCTTTGAACCTGGTAAATACGAGACCACAAAGTCAAAACGGGAGAAAAACAATGACCAGCGGGCCTGTCTAGGATTCAGGCGTTTAGCAGACTCGAGATACATCAGATTTTTGTGATCAGTCAAGACCACCACACAATGCTTAGCACCCTCGAGCCAATGACGCCACTCCTCAAATGCCCACTTCATGGCCAGTAACTCCCGATTGCCAACATCATAATTCCGCTCAGCAGGCGAAAACTTCCTAGAGATGAAAGCACATGGTCTCATTACCGAGCAACCAGGGCCTCTCTGTGACAAAACGGCCCCTGCCCCAATCTCAGAAGCATCCACTTCGACCTGAAAGGGAAGTGAGACATCAGGCTGGCACAAAACAGGCGCCGAAGTAAACCGGTGCTTCAACTCTTGGAACGCCTCCACGGCTGCAGGAGCCCAGTTAGCAACATCAGAACCTTTCTTGGTCATATCCGTCAAAGGTTTAACAACGCTAGAAAAATTTGCGATAAAACGACGGTAGAAGTTAGCAAAACCCAAGAAATTCTGAAGACTCTTAACTAGTGTTGAGCATTCCGATGCTGCAAGTATCGGGTATCGGCCGATACTTGCTGTATCGGAATTTCCGATACCGAGATCCGATATTTTTGTGATATCGGGTATCGGTATCGAAACAACATTAATGTAAAAATGTGTAAAAGAAAGAATTAAAATAAAAAATATCGCTATACTCACCTGTCCGACGCAGCCTGGACCTCAGCGAAGGAACCGGCAGCGTTGTTTGTTTAAAATTCGCGCTTTTACTTGGTTACGTGAATTCCCGGCTTGTGATTGGTCAGGGCGGCCATGTTGCCGGGACGCGGACCAATCACAGCAAGCCGTGACGAAATTACGTCACGGCTTGCTGTGATTGGTCCGCGTCCCGGCAACATGGCCGCCATTAACCAATCACAAGCCGTGACGTCACGGGAGGCTGGACTTGCGCACTTTTTAAAAAACGCGCGTGTCCAGCCTCCAGTGACGTCCCGGCTTATGATTGGTCAAGGCGCCATGTTGCCGGGACGCGGACCAATCACAGTAAGCCGTGACGAAATTACGTCACGGCTTGCTGTGATTGGTCCGCGTCCCGGCAACATGGACGCCATTAACCAATCACAAGCCGTGACGTCACGGGAGGCTGGACTTGCGCACTTTTTAAAAAACGCGCGTGTCCAGCCTCCAGTGACGTATCGGACGGTATCGCTCAACACTACTCTTAACTGACGTGGGTTGAGTCCACTCATGAATAGCTCGGACCTTGACTGGGTCCATCTCCACAGCAGAAGGGGAAAAAATAAAGCCCAAAAAGGGAACCTTCTGTACTCCAAAGAGACACTTTGAGCCTTTAACAAACAAAGCATTCTCACGCAAAACCTGAAACACCATCCTGACCTGCTCCACATGTGAGTCCCAATCTTCAGAGAAAACCAGAATATCATCCAGATAAACAATCATAAATTTATCCAGAAACTTCTGGAAAATATCATGCATAAAGGACTGAAACACTGAGGGAGCATTAGAGAGCCCAAAAGGCATCACCAAGTACTCAAAATGACCTTCGGGCGTATTAAATGCAGTCTTCCATTCATCTCCTTGCTTAATGCGCACAAGGTTGTACGCACCACGAAGATCTATCTTGGTGAACCACTTGGTACCTTTAATCCGGGCAAACAAGTCCGACAACAGAGGCAAAGGATACTGAAATTTAACAGTGATTTTATTCAGAAGCCGATAGTCAATACAAGGTCTCAAAGATCCGTCCTTCTTGATTAAATAATCTTCCCTTGGGAAATTTACTACCTGGAATCAAATCTATGGCGCAGTCACAGTCCCTATGAGGAGGCAGAGCACTGGATCTGGACTCGCTGAATACATCCTGATAATCAGACAAATACTCAGGAACTTCCGAAGGAGTAGAGGAAGCAATAGACACCGGCGGGGAATCAGCATGAATTCCCTGACAGCCCCAACTTGACACAGACATTGCCTTCCAATCCAAGACTGGATTGTGGGTCTGTAACCATGGCAGACCCAAAACGACCAAATCATGCATTTTATGCAGAACAAGAAAACGAATCACCTCCCGATGTTCAGGAGTCATGCACATGGTTACCTGCGTCCAAAACTGCGGTTTATTTTCCGCCAATGGCGTAGCATCAATACCTCTAAGAGGAATAGGATTTACCAACGGTTCAAGAACAAAACCACAGCGCTTGGCAAATGACAGATCCATAAGACTCAGGGCAGCACCTGAATCCACAAACGCCATAACAGGGTAAGAAGACAAAGAGCAAATTAAAGTCACAGACAAAATAAATTTAGATTGCAAATTACCAATGGCGACAGGACTAACAACCCTTGTTAGACGTCTAGAGCATGCTGATATAACATGTGTAGAATCACCACAGTAAAAACATAACCCATTCTGACGTCTATGATTTTTCCGTTCATTTCTAGTCTGAATTCTATCACATTGCATTAAATCAGGTGTTTGTTCAGACAACACCACCAGAGGATTAGCGGTTTTGCGCTCCCGCAAACGCCGGTCAATTTGAATAGCCAGCGCCATAGAATCATTCAGATTTGTAGGAATGGGGAAACCCACCATCACATTCTTAATGGCTTCAGAAAGGCCATTTCTGAAATTTGCAGCCAGAGCACACTCATTCCACTGAGTAAGCACGGACCATTTCCGAAATTTTTGGCAATACACTTCAGCTTCATCCTGGCCCTGAGAAATAGCCAGCAAGGCTTTTTCTGCCTGAATTTCAAGATTGGGTTCCTCGTAAAGCAATCCGAGCGCCAGAAAAAACGCATCAATATTTGCCAATGCCGGATCTCCTGGCGCTAGGGAGAAAGCCCAATCCTGAGGGTCGCCCCGTAAAAAAGAAATAACAATTTTAACTTGCTGAGCTGAATCTCCAGATGAACGGGGTCTCAGAGAAAGAAACAATTTACAATTATTCATGAAATTCCTAAACCTAAATCGGTCTCCAGAAAATAATTCCGGAATAGGTATTTTAGGTTCAGACATAGGACTACTGGTAACAAAATCTTGTATGCCCTGCACACGAGCTGCCAGCTGGTTTACACTTGTAATCAAGGTCTGGACATTCATGTCTGCAGCAAGCACAAGCCACTCAAAGGTAAAGGGGAGGAAGAGAGGAAAAAAAAAAAAAAACTCAGAATTTCCTTTCTTATTATCCCACTTCTGCAATGCATTAAACATTCAATGTTGGCCTGGCATACTGTTATGACCCCAATGGCAGAGGGTCTCAGGAATAATTGCTAAGTCTGCAAACACAGAAAACCAGCTCATAGGGCAGTGGTAACTGGGCTGACCATATATCTAATCCTAGCACCCCAAATACCAGCAGCCGGGGAACGTGCCTACGTTGATTCTAGACGTCTCGCGCCAGCCGGAGAACTAACTAACCCTAGAAGGGAAAAGAAAGACCTTTCTTGCCTCCAGAGAAAAGACCCCAAAAGTTGGATACAAGCCCCCAACAAATAATAACGGTGAGGTAAGAGGAAAAGACAAACATAAGAATGAGCTAGGTATTTAGCAAAGAGAGGCCCACTAGCTAATAGCAGAATATAGAAAGATAACTTATATGGTCAGCAAAAACCCTATCAAAAATATCCACACTGGAAATTCAAGAACCCCCGAACCGTCTAACGGCCCGGGGGGAGAACACCAGCCCCCTAGAGCTTCCAGCAAGGTCAGGAATCACATTTAGTACAAGCTGGACAAAAAATGAGAGCAAGCAAATAATCCAAAAAAAACAAAGAAGCAGGACTTAGCTTAATTTTGCACGAACCAGGACCAGCAGATAGGAGCAAACAGAATGTGTCTGATTACAACGATGCCAGGCACTGGACTAAGGATCCAGGAGGTTTATATAGCAACACCCCTGAACTAACGACCCAGCTGGGTGCAAACAGAGGGAAGAAAATCCCAGAGTCATATCACTAGTAACCACAAGAGGGAGCCAAAAAGTCTAATTCACAACACCACCCAACATTTAATATTGTCCCGAGTCCCCAAAATGTACACTATACACATTATGAGGGACCCACAGCTCCATTATACACAGTATATTTCTCCTACAGCTCCCCTAAATAAAGTATGAGTGGCCCACAGCTCACCTATACACAGTATTATGGGCCCACATGTTCCCTATACACAGTACGATGTGTCCACAGCTCCTCTATGCACAGTATGAAGGGCATACAGCTGCCTTACACATAGCAGGGTGGGTCCACAGCTGCCCTATACACAGTATGATGGGCCCACAGCTCTACTATACACAGTATATTTCCCTTACAGCTCCCCTATACACAGTATGAGTGGCCCACAGCTTCCATATACACAGTATGATGGGCCCTGTTATGATCCTAGTGGCTGAGGATCACAAAACAGACTAGCTAAGTTTATGAACATAGACACGAGCTCTAGGGAGGTGGTAACTGGACTGACCGCAAACCTGATCCTAACCAACACACTAAAGGTGGCCGGTGAATGTGCCTAAAATCCTGGACGTCTCGACGCAGCCTGAGAAACTATCTACTCCTGGAGGGAAAGTAAGACCTCACTTGCCTCAAGAGAAATCACCCCAAAGATAAAGGAAGCCCCCAACAAATAATAACGGTGAGGTAAGGGGAAAACACAAACGTAGAAATGAAAACAGATTCAGCAAATGAGGCCCGCTAATACTAGATAGCAGACGACAGATAGGGAACTGTGCTGTCAGTAGAAAACCCTATACAAAATATCCACGCTGAGAATACAAGAACCCCCACACCAACTAACGGTGTGAGGGGAGAAACTCAGCCCCCTAGAGCTACCAGCAAGCAAGGAAATCAAATATTAGCAAGCTGGACAAGAAAACAGAAATAAACCAAGAAACATATGACCACTGATGGTCAAAAAATGAATCAAGCAAAACTTAGCTTCTCTTGAAGAGACTGATAACGAAGGACTGCAGGAGAGCTCCAAAATAGCACTGAAGACATTGACAGCAGGCGGCAACAACTGAGAGTCCAGGTGAACTAAATAGGAAACCAGCTAAGAGATAACAAGACAGCTGATCCTGCCTCAGACCTGCAGAATGACACAAAGAACCACCAGAGGGAGCCCAAAGACAGCACTCACACAGTACCAGTTGTGACCACAAGAGGGAGCCCAAAAACAGAGTTCACAACAGTACCCCCCCCCTTGAGGAGGGGTCACCGAACCCTCATCAAAACCCCCAGGGCGATCAGGATGAGCCACATGGAAGGCATGAACCAAATCGGCCGCATGAACATCAGAGGCGACAACCCAGGAATTATCCTCCTGACTATAGCCCTTCCACTTAACCAAATACTGAAGCCTCCATCTAGAAATACGAGAATCCAAGATCTTCTCCACCACGTACTCCAATTCGCCCTCAACCAGCACCGGAGCAGGGGGTTCAACAGAAGGAACCACAGGCACCACATACCTCCGCAACAAAGACCTATGGAACACGTTATGAATGGCAAACGACGCTGGGAGATCCAAACGAAATGACACCGGGTTAAGGATTTCCAAAATCTTATAAGGACCGATGAAGCGAGGCTTGAATTTAGGAGAGGAAACCTTCATAGGAACATACCGAGAAGACAGCCATACCAAATCCCCAACAAGAAGTCGGGGACCCACACCGCGACGGCGGTTGGCAAAGCGCTGAGCCTTCTCCTGTGACAACTTCAAATTGTCCACCACATGGTTCCAAATCTGCTGTAACCTATCCACCACAGAATCCACCCCAGGACAGTCAGAAGGCTCAACCTGACCCGAGGAAAAACGAGGATGAAAACCAGAATTGCAGAAAAAAGGCGAAACCAAAGTAGCAGAACTAGCCCGATTATTAAGGGCAAACTCGGCCAATGGCAAAAAAGTCACCCAATCATCCTGATCAGCAGAAACAAAACATCTTAAATAAGTTTCCAAGGTCTGATTAGTTCGCTCGGTTTGACCATTCGTCTGAGGATGGAAGGCCGACGAAAAAGACAAATCAATGCCCATCTTAGCACAAAAGATCCGCCAAAATCTGGACACAAAGTGGGATCCTCTGTCAGACACAATATTTTCAGGGATGCCGTGCAAGCGAACCACATTCTGAAAAAATAGAGGAACCAAATCGGAGGAGGAAGGCAACTTAGGCAAGGGCACCAAATGGACCATTTTGGAAAAACGATCACACACCACCCAGATAACAGACATTCTCTGAGAGACTGGAAGATCCGAAATAAAATCCATGGAAATGTGCGTCCAAGGCCTCTTCGGGACAGGCAAAGGCAAAAGCAAACCGCTGGCACGAGAACAGCAAGGCTTAGCCCGAGCACAAATCCCACAGGACTGCACAAAGGAACGCACATCCCATGACAAGGAAGGCCACCAGAAGGACCTAGCCACCAAATCTCTGGTACCAAAAATCCCAGGATGGCCTGCCAAAACCGAAGAATGAACCTCGGAAATAACTCTGCTGGTCCATCTATCTGGGACAAACAGTCTCTCTGGTGGGCAACGGTCAGGTCTATCCGCCTGAAATTTCTGCAGCACTCGTCGCAAATCTGGGGAAATGGCAGACAAAATCACTCCCTCTCTGAGGATACCAGCCGGCTCTGAAACTCCCGGACAGTCAGGCACAAAACTCCTAGAAAGAGCATCAGCCTTCACGTTCTTCGAACCAGGCAGGTACGAGACCACGAAATCGAAACGGGAGAAAAACAACGAACAACGAGCCTGTCTAGGATTCAGCCGCTTGGCAGACTCGAGATAAGTCAGATTTTTGTGATCAGTTAAGACCACTACACGATGCTTAGCTCCCTCGAGCCAATGTCGCCACTCCTCAAATGCCCACTTCATAGCCAACAACTCCCGATTACCAACATCATAATTTCGCTCGGCAGGCGAAAACTTTCTTGAAAAGAAAGCACAAGGCTTCATCACAGAGCAATCAGAGCCTCTCTGCGACAAAACAGCCCCTGCTCCACTCTCAGAAGCATCAACCTCGACCTGAAAAGGAAGAGAGACATCAGGCTGACACAAAACTGGAGCCGAAGAAAACCGGCGTTTCAGCTCCCGAAAGGCTTCCACGGCCGCAGGAGACCAATTAGTCACATCAGAACCCTTCTTGGTCAAATCCGTCAAGGGTTTAACCACGCCAGAAAAATTAGCAATGAAGCGACGGTAAAAATTAGCAAAACCCAAGCACTTCTGAAGACTCTTAACAGATGTAGGCTGAGTCCAGTCATGAATAGCCTGGACCTTGACTGGGTCCATCTCAATAGTAGAAGGAGAAAAAATAAAACCCAAAAAGGAAACCTTCTGTACTCCGAAGAGACATTTTGAGCCCTTCACAAATAAGGCATTAGCACGCAGGACCTGAAATACCATCCTGACCTGCTTCACATGGGACTCCCAGTCCTCAGAAAAGACCAAAATGTCATCCAGATACACAATCATAAGTTTATCCAGATATTCTCGGAAGATGTCATGCATGAAGGACTGGAACACAGAAGGAGCATTAGAGAGTCCAAAAGGCATCACCAAGTACTCAAAATGGCCTTCGGGCGTATTAAATGCTGTTTTCCATTCATCCCCCTGCTTAATGCGCACAAGGTTATACGCACCACGAAGATCTATCTTGGTGAACCAACTGGACCCCTTAATCCGAGCAAACAGATCAGACAACAATGGCAAAGGATACTGAAATTTGACTGTGATTTTATTTAGAAGACGATAATCTATACAAGGTCTCAGAGAACCATCCTTCTTGGCCACAAAAAAGAATCCTGCACCAAGAGGGGAGGAGGACGGGCGAATATGTCCCTTCTCTAAAGACTCCTTTATATAGCTCCACATTGCGGCATGTTCTGGTACAGACAAATTAAAAAGTCGTCCCTTAGGGAACTTACTACCAGGAATCAAATTTATAGCACAATCACAATCCCTGTGAGGAGGCAGGGCACCGGATCTGGGCTCATCAAATACATCCTGGTAGTCCGACAAAAACTCAGGGACCTCAGAAGGAGTGGAAGAAGCAATTGATACCAAAGGAGCATCGCCATGAATCCCCTGGCAACCCCAACTTGACACAGACATAGCTTTCCAATCCAGAACTGGATTATGGGCCTGCTGTACTGTTATGATCCTAGTGGCTGAGGATCACAAAACGGACTAGCTAAGTTTATGAACATAGACACGAGCTCTAGGGTGGTGGTAACTGGACTGACCGCAAACCTGATCCTAACCAACACACTAAAGGTGGCCGATGAACGTGCCTAAAATCCTGGACGTCTCGACGCAGCCTGAGAAACTATCTACTCCTGGAGGGAAAGTAAGACCTCACTTGCCTCAAGAGAAATCACCCCAAAGATAAAGGAAGCCCCCAACAAATAATAACGGTGAGGTAAGGGGAAAACACAAACGTAGAAATGAAAACAGATTCAGCAAATGAGGCCCGCTAATACTAGATAGCAGAAGACAGATAGGGAACTGTGCGGTCAGTAGAAAACCCTATACAAAATATCCACGCTGAGAATACAAGAACCCCCACACCAACTAACGGTGTGAGGGGAGAAACTCAGCCCCCTAGAGCTACCAGCAAGCAAGGAAATCAGATATTAGCAAGCTGGACAAGAAAACAGAAATAAACCAAGAAACATATGACCACTGATGGTCAAAAAATGAATCAAGCAAAACTTAGCTTCTCTTGAAGAGACTGATAACGAAGGACTGCAGGAGAGCTCCAAAATAGCACTGAAGACATTGACAGCAGGCAACAACTGAGAGTCCAGGTGAACTAAATAGGAAACCAGCTAAGAGATAACGAGACAGCTGATCCTGCCTCAGACCTGCAGAATGACACAAAGAACCACCAGAGGGAGCCCAAAGACGGCACTCACACAGTACCAGTTGTGACCACAAGAGGGAGCCCAAAAACAGAGTTCACAACAGGGCCCACATGTTCCCTATACACAGTATGAAGGGCCCACAGCTGCCCTATACACAGTATGATGGGCCCGCTGCTCCCTCAAAACAATATAATGACCCCACAGTAACACCGACAATATGTAATGGCCTTCACACTGTCTAATGGCTCCCACAGTAGCCCCAATACTATATATTGGCACTCACACTATATATTATCCTTTATAGTAGTTTCCACACTGTATGATGGCGTTTCAGAGAAAAACATAATAATAACTGCTGGGGAGAGAGCGGTGCTGTGCACTAGTCCTCCAGACAGGACCCCAGCGGCTTCTCCTCACCCACTGACAGTGCGGTGCTGTGCACGGGTCCTACAGACAGGACCCCAGTGGCTTCTCCCCACCCGCTGACAGTGCGGTGCGGTGCACTAGTCCTACAGACAGGTCACTGGCGGCTTCTCCCCACCCGCTGACAGTGCGGTGCTGTGCACTAGTCCTACAGACAGGTCCCTGGTGGCTTCTCTCTGCCTGCTGACAGTGAGGTGCTGTACACTAGTCCTACAGAAAGGTCCCTGGTGGCTTTTCTCTGCATGCTGACAGTGAGGTGCTGTGCACTAGTCTTACAGGTCCCTGGTGGCTTCTCCCCACCCGCTGACAGTGAGGTGCTGTGCACTAGTCTTAGAGGTCCCTGGTGGCTTCTCCCCACCCGCTGAAAGTGAGGTGCTGTGCACTAGTCTTACAGGTCCCTGGTGGCTTCTCCCCACACACTGACAGCGAGGTGCTGTGCACTAGTCTTACAGACAGGTCTGTTATGATCTGGTAACCTTGGAGCCGCATGAGAGACTTTCTCAGGAGTAGATGGTACCTGTACTGACCGCAAACCCTAAACTAACACCGCAACTAGAAGTAGCCGTGGGATGTACCTAACACGTCCTAGACATCTCGACACAGCCGGAGGACTAAATACCCCTATAGATGGAATTGGGAATTCTATCTTGCCTCAGAGCAGAACCCCAAAGGATAGGCAGCCCCCCACAAATATTGACTGTGAGTATAAGAGGAAAGACACACGCAGGCAGAAAAACAGGATTTAGCAAAAGAGGCACTTCTAGCTAAATAGAAAAGGATAGGACAGAATTCTAAGCGGTCAGTATTAAAATCCTAAAAATATCCACAGCAGATAATACAAATATTCCACATCTAACTAAAGACATAGAAAGTATATCTGCATCTCCTGAGAATCCAGCATGACTGAAAAATCCAAACAAAGTCTAAGCTGGACAAAAACACAATAAATTGCACTGAATTGCAAAGCACACTGCATGTGTGCACAGAGACAAAAAAAACAGACACTTATCTTAGATGAATTAGCAGCAGGGCATGAGGAGCCAGAGAGAGATGCAATCCCTCCAAGTACAATGGACAACTGGCACAGACTCATGGATCCTGCACACCTAAATACCTAATAGAGCTGCAATCAGCAGAAACATCTGCCCAGGTTACAACCCCAAGACAACTGCACTACCACCAACAACCACCGGAGGGAGCCCAAGAGCAGAATTCACAACAGTACCCCCCCTTGAAGAGGGGTCACCAAACCCTCACCAGAGCCCCCAGGCCGATCAGGACGAGTCAGATGAAAGGCACAGATCAAATCAGCAGCATGGACATCAGAGGCAAAAACCCAAGAATTATCCTCCTGGCCATAACCCTTCCATTTGACAAGGTACTGAAGCCTCCGCCTCGAAAAGCGAGAATCCAAAATCTTCTCAACCACATACTCCAACTCCCCATCAACCAACACAGGAGCAGGAGGACCAACAAAGGGAACAGCGGGCACCACATATTTCCGCAATAAAGATCTATGGAAAACATTATGTGTTATGAACTATACTTTTGGGCTCCCTCTTGTGGTCACTCGCGGTATGGCTCTTGGATTCTCTTTCCTCAGCTTGGTAGTCACCTGTTCGTTAAGACTCTGGGTGTTTCTATTTAAACTTCCTGGAGTCTTAGTCCATTGCCTGGCATCCATGTAATCAGTCCTTGTCTGGTTGCTCTTGTCTACTGGTCCTGATTTTTGCAACATAAGCTAAGTCCTGCTTTCTTGTTTTTTGTTTATTTGTATTATTCTGTTTTTTGTCCAGCTTGTTCATAATGTGATTCCTGATTTTGCTGGAAGCTCTTGGGGGGCTGATATTCTCCCCCCTTACCGTTAGTCGGTACGGGGGTTCTTGGATATTCAGCGTGGATATTTTAGTAGGGTTTTTCGCTGACCACATAAGTCCGCTTTCTATATTTCTGCTATTATTTAGTGGGCCTCTCTTTGCTGAATCTAGTTCATACTTACGTTTGTCCTTTCCTCTTACCTCACCATTATTATTTGTTGGGGGCCTGTATCTACTTTGGGGTATCTTTCTCTGGAGGCAAGTGAGGTCTGTATTTTCTCTGAAAGGGTTAGTTAGATCTCCGGCTGGCGCGAGATGTCTAGAACCAACGTAGGCACGTTCCCCGGCTGCTATTATTTGTGGGCTAGGATCAGGTATGTGGTCAGCTCAGTTACCACCTCCCTAAGAGCTAGTTTTTATGTTTGCAGACTTTGCTGAAGTCCCTGAGATCCTTTGCCATTAGGATGACAACAGTATGCCAGGCCACTGAATAGTTAATGCATTGCAGAAGTGGGATTAAAAGAAAAGAGAAGTTCTTAATTTTTTTTTTTTTCTTCCTTCCCCTTTACCTCTGAATGGCCTGAAACTCTGCTGCAGACATGAATGTGCAACCTCTGATTACTAGTGTGGATCAGCTTGCTGCTCGTGTGCAGAGCATTCAGGATTTTGTTATTGGCAGTCCTATGTCAGAGCCTAAGATTCCTATTCCTGAGCTGTTCTCTGGAGATCGATTTAAATTTAGGAATAATTGTAAATTGTTTCTATCTTTGAGACCTTGTTCGTCTGGAGACTCTGCTCAGCAAGTTAAAATTGTTATCTCCTTCTTGCGGGGCGACCCTCAGGATTGGGCTTTCTCATTGGCGCCAGGAGATCCGGCATTGGCGAATATTGATGCGTTTTTTCTGGCACTCGGATTGCTTTATGAGGAGCCCAATCTTGAAATTCAGGCAGAGAAGGCTTTGCTGGCTATTTCTCAGGGCCAGGATGAAGCCAAAGTGTATTGCCAAAAATTTCAGAAATGGTCCGTGCTTACTCAGTGGAATGAGTGTGCTCTGGCTGCAAATTTCAGAAATGGCCTTTCTGAAACTATTAAGAATGTGATGGTGGGCTTTCCCATTCCTACAAGTCTGCATGATTCTATGACGCTGGCCATTCAGATTGATCGGCGTTTGCGGGAGCGCAAATCTGCTAATCCTTTGGCGGTGTTGTCTGAACAGACGCCTGATTTAATGCAATGTGATAGAATTCAGACTAGAACTGAACGGCAAAATCATAGACGTCAGAATGGGTTGTGTTTTTACTGTGGTGATTCTACACATGTTATATCAGCATGCTCTAAACGCCTAACAAAGTTTGTTAGTCCTGTCGCCGTTGGTAACTTGCAGCCTAAATTTATTTTGTCTGTGACTTTAATTTGCTCATTGTCTTCCTACCCTGTTATGGCGTTTGTGGATTCAGGCGCTGCCCTGAGTCTTATGGACTTGTCGTTTGCCAGGCGCTGTGGTTTTGTCCTGGAGCCTTTAGAAAATCCTATTCCTCTTAGAGGAATTGATGCTACGCCATTGGCGGAGAATAAACCGCAGTATTGGACACAAGTGACCATGTGCATGACTCCTGAACATCGGGAGGTGATTCGTTTTCTTGTTCTGCATAAAATGCATGATTTGGTCGTTTTGGGTCTGCCATGGTTACAGGCCCATAATCCTGTTCTGGATTGGAGGGCTATGTCTGTGTCAAGTTGGGGTTGTCAGGGAATTCATTGCGATTCCCCGTCGGTGTCTATTGCTTCCTCCACTCCTTCAGAAGTTCCTGAGTTTTTGCTTGACTATCAGGATGTGTTCAGTGAGTCCAGGTCCAGTGCTCTTCCTCCTCATAGGGACTGTGACTGCGCTATAGATTTGATTCCTGGTAGCAAGTTTCCTAAGGGACGATTATTTAATCTGTCGGTACCTGAGCATGCCACGATGCGTTCTTATATAAAGGAGTCTTTGGAGAAAGGACATATTCGTCCATCCTCTTCCCCTCTTGGTGCGGGATTCTTTTTTGTGGCCAAGAAAGACGGATCTTTGAGACCTTGTATAGACTACCGGCTTCTGAATAAAATCACGGTTAAATTTCAGTACCCTCTGCCACTATTGTCGGACTTGTTTGCTCGGATTAAGGGTGCCTGTTGGTTCACCAAGATAGATCTTCGTGGTGCGTACAACCTTGTGCGCATTAGGCAGGGAGATGAATGGAAAACTGCATTTAATACGCTCGAAGGTCATTTTGAGTACTTGGTGATGCCTTTTGGGCTCTCTAATGCTCCTTCAGTGTTTCAGTCCTTTATGCATGACATCTTCCGGAAGTATCTAGATAAATTTATGATTGTTTATCTGGATGACATTTTAGTTTTTTCTGATGATTGGGATTCTCATGTAAAGCAGGTCAGGATGGTGTTTCAGGTTTTGCGTGATAATGCTTTGTTTGTGAAGGGCTCAAAGTGTCTCTTTGGAGTGCAGAAGGTTTCCTTTTTGGGTTTTATTTTTTCCCCTTCTGCTGTGGAGATGGACCCAGTCAAGGTCCGAGCTATTCATGATTGGACTCAACCCACGTCTGTTAAGAGTCTTCAGAAGTTCTTGGGTTTTGCTAATTTCTACCGTCGTTTTATTGCTAACTTTTCTAGCGTTGTTAAACCTCTGACGGATATGACCAAGAAAGGTTCTGATGTCGCTAATTGGGCTCCTGCGGCCATTGAGGCCTTCCGGGAGCTGAAGCGCCGGTTTACTTCGGCGCCTGTTTTGTGCCAGCCTGATGTCTCACTTCCCTTTCAGGTTGAAGTGGATGCTTCTGAGATTGGTGCAGGAGCTGTTTTGTCGCAGAGAGGCTCTGGTTGCTCTATGATGAAACCATGTGCTTTCTTTTCCAGGAAGTTTTCGCCGGCTGAGCGGAACTATGATGTTGGTAATCAGGAGTTGTTGGCCATGAAGTGGGCATTTGAGGAGTGGCGTCATTGGCTCGAGGGAGCTAAGCATCGTGTGGTGGTCTTGACTGATCACAAGAACCTGATGTATCTCGAGTCTGCTAAACGCCTGAATCCTAGACAGGCTCGTTGGTCATTGTTTTTCTCCCGTTTTGACTTTGTGGTCTCATACCTGCCTGGTTCGAAAAATGTGAAGGCTGATGCTCTCTCTAGGAGCTTTGTGCCTGATTCTCCTGGAGTCTCAGAGCCGGCTGGTATTCTTAAAGAGGGAGTGATTTTGTCGGCCATTTCTCCTGATTTGCGACGTGTGTTGCAGAGATTTCAGGCTGGTAGACCTGACTCTTGTCCACCTGATAGACTGTTTGTTCCTGATAAATGGACCAGCAGAGTTATTTCCGAGGTTCATTCCTCGGTGCTGGCAGGGCATCCTGGGATTTTTGGTACCAGAGATTTGGTGGCTAGATCCTTTTGGTGGCCTTCCTTGTCACGGGATGTGCGTGCTTTTGTGCAGTCCTGTGGGACTTGTGCTCGGGCTAAGCCTTGCTGTTCTCGTGCCAGCGGGTTGCTTTTGCCCTTGCCCGTCCCGAAGAGGCCTTGGACACACATTTCCATGGATTTCATTTCAGATCTTCCGGTGTCTCAGGGAATGTCTGTCATCTGGGTGGTGTGTGATCGTTTTTCCAAGATGGTCCATTTGGTGCCCTTGCCTAAGTTGCCTTCCTCTTCCGATCTGGTTCCTTTGTTTTTTCAGAATGTGGTTCGTTTGCACGGCATTCCTGAGAATATCGTGTCTGACAGAGGATCCCAGTTTGTGTCCAGATTCTGGCGATCTTTTTGTGCTAAGATGGGCATTGATCTGTCGTTCTCGTCTGCCTTTCATCCTCAGACTAATGGCCAAACGGAGCGAACTAATCAGACGCTGGAGGCTTATTTCAGATGTTTTGTTTCTGCGGATCAGGATGATTGGGTGACCTTCTTGCCATTGGCTGAGTTTGCCCTCAATAATCGGGCTAGTTCCGCTACTTTGGTTTCACCATTTTTCTGCAACTCTGGTTTTCATCCTCGTTTTTCCTCGGGACATGTGGAGCCTTCTGACTGTCCTGGGGTGGATTCTGTGGTTGATAGGTTGCAGCGGACTTGGAATCATGTGGTGGACAACTTGAAGTTGTCACAGGAGAAGGCTCAGCGTTTTGCCAACCGCCGCCGCGGTGTGGGTCCCCGACTTCGTGTTGGGGATTTGGTTTGGTTGTCTTCTCGGTTTGTCCCTCTGAAGGTTTCCTCTCCTAAGTTTAAGCCTCGCTTTATTGGTCCTTATAGAATTTTGGAGGTCCTTAATCCGGTGTCTTTTCCTTTGGATCTTCCTGCGTCGTTTGCCATTCACAATGTGTTCCATAGGTCTTTGTTGCGGCGGTACATTGTGCCTGTGGTTTCTGCTGTTGACCCTCCTGCTCCGGTCTTGGTTGAGGGCGAGTTGGAGTATGTGGTGGAGAAGATCTTAGATTCTCGTCTCTCTAGACGGAGGCTTCAGTATCTGGTCAAATGGAAGGGCTATGGTCAGGAGGATAATTCCTGGGTGGTCGCCTCTGATGTTCATGCGGCCGATTTGGTTCGTGCTTTTCACGCTGCCTATCCTGATCGCCCTGGTGGTCGTAGTGAGGGTTCGGTGACCCCTCCTTAAAGGGGGGGTACTGTTATGAACTATACTTTTGGGCTCCCTCTTGTGGTCACTCGCGGTATGGCTCTTGGATTCTCTTTCCTCAGCTTGGTAGTCACCTGTTCGTTAAGACTCTGTGTGTTTCTATTTAAACTTCCTGGAGTCTTAGTCCATTGCCTGGCATCCATGTAATCAGTCCTTGTCTGGTTGCTCTTGTCTACTGGTCCTGATTTTTGCAACATAAGCTAAGTCCTGCTTTCTTGTTTTTTGTTTATTTGTATTATTCTCTTTTTTGTCCAGCTTGTTCATAATGTGATTCCTGATTTTGCTGGAAGCTCTTGGGGGGCTGATATTCTCCCCCCATACCGTTAGTCGGTACGGGGGTTCTTGGATATTCAGCGTGGATATATTTGTAGGGTTTTTCGCTGACCACATAAGTCCGCTTTCTATATTTCTGCTATTATTTAGTGGGCCTCTCTTTGCTGAATCTAGTTCATACTTACGTTTGTCCTTTCCTCTTACCTCACCGTTATTATTTGTTGGGGGCCTGTATATACTTTGGGGTATCTTTCTTTGGAGGCAAGTGAGGTCTGTATTTTCTCTGAAAGGGTTAGTTAGATCTCCGGCTGGCGCGAGACGTCTAGAACCAACGTAGGCACGTTCCCCGGCTGCTATTATTTGTGGGCTAGGATCAGGTATGTGGTCAGCTCAGTTACCACCTCCCTAAGAGCTAGTTTTTATGTTTGCAGACTTTGCTGAAGTCCCTGAGATCCTTTGCCATTAGGATCACAACAATTATGGATGGCAAAACAGGTCGAAAGGGCCAAACGAAAAGACACCGGATTGATAATCTCAGAAATCCTATAAGGACCAATAAACTGAGGCTTAAACTTAGGGGAAGAAACCTTCATAGGAACATGACGGGAAGACAACCAAACCAAATCCCCAACCCGAAGCCGGGAACCAACACACCGACGACGGTTAGCAAAACGCTGAGCCTCCCCTGAGACAACATCAAATTGTCCACCACATGAGCCCAAATCTGCTGCAACCTGTCAACCACAGAATCCACACCAGGACAATCAGAAGGTTCAACTTGCCCCGAAGAAAAACGAGGATGAAAACCAAAATTACAAAAGAAGAGCGAAACCAAGGTAGCCGAACTAACCCGATTATTAAGGGCAAACTCGGCCAATGGCAAGAAAGCCACCCAATCATCCTGATCAGCAGACACAAAGCATCTCAAATAAGTTTCCAAAGTCTGATTAGTTCGCTCGGTCTGGCCATTTGTCTGAGGATGAAATGTGGAAGAAAAAGACAAATCAATGCCCAGCCTAGCACAAAAGGCCCGCCAAAACCTAGAAACAAACTGGGAACCTCTGTCAGACACAATATTCTCCGGAATACCATGCAAACGAACCACATGCTGAAAAAACAACGGAACCAAATCAGAAGAGGAAGGCAATTTAGGCAAAGGCACCAAATGAACCATCTTAGAAAACCGGTCACAAACCACCCAGATAACCGACATCCTCTGGGAAACCGGAAGATCTGAAATAAAATCCATAGAAATATGCGTCCAGGGCCTCTCAGGGACCGGCAAAGGCAAAAGCAACCCACTAGCACGGGAACAACAAGGCTTGGCCCACGCACAAGTCCCACAGGACTGCACAAAAGAACGCACATCACATGACAAAGAAGGCCACCAAAAGGACCTACCAACCAAATCTTTGGTACCAAAAATACCAGGATGGCCAGCCAACACAGAACAATGAACCTCAGAAATCACTCTACTAGTCCATCTATCAGGAACAAACAGTTTCCCCACTGGACAGCGGTCAGGTTTGTCAGCCTGAAATTCCTGCAGAACCCGTCGTAAATCAGAGGAAATGGCAGAAAGGACCACCCCTTCCTTCAGAATGCCGACCGGCTCAAGTACCTCAGGAGAACCAGGCAAAAAACTCCTAGAGAGGGCATCAGCCTTAATATTCTTAGAACCCGGAAGATACGAAACCACGGAATCAAAACGGGAGAAAAACAGGGACCATCGAGCCTGTCTAGGATTCAGCCGTTTGGCAGATTCGAGGTAAATCAGATTTTTATGATCGGTCAAGACCACAATACGGTGCTTGGCTCCCTCAAGCCAATGTCGCCATTCCTCAAACGCCCACTTCATAGCCAACAACTCCCGATTGCCGACATCATAATTGCGTTCAGCAGGCGAAAACTTACGGGAAAAGAAGGCACACGGTTTCATCAAGGAACCATCAGAATTCCTCTGAGACAAAACGGCCCCTGCCCCAATCTCAGAAGCGTCAACCTCAACCTGAAACGGAAGAGAAACATCTGGCTGACGCAACACCGGGGCAGAAGTGAATCGGCGTTTAAGCTCCTGAAAGGCAGAGACAGCCACAGAGGACCAATTCGTTACATCAGCGCCTTTCTTCGTCAAATCGGTCAGGGGTTTAACCACACTGGAGAAGTTAGCAATGAAACGGCAATAAAAATTAGCAAAGCCCAAAAATTTCTGAAGGCTCTTCACGGACGTGGGCTGAATCCAATCATGAATGGCCTGAACCTTAACCGGATCCATCTCTATAGATGAGGGAGAAAAAATGAAGCCCAAAAAAGAAACCTTCTGCACTCCAAAGAGACACTTAGACCCCTTCACAAACAAAGCATTATCACGAAGGATCTGAAATACCATCCTGACCTGTTTCCCATGAGACTCCCAATCATCGGAAAAAATTAAGATGTCATCCAAATATACAATCATGAATTTATCAAGATAATTCCGGAAGATATCATGCATGAAGGACTGAAAAACAGATGGAGCATTAGAGAGCCCGAATGGCATCACAAGGTATTCAAAATGGCCTTCGGGCGTATTAAACGCAGTTTTCCATTCGTCACCCTGCTTAATACGAACAAGATTATATGCCCCCCCGAAGGTCAATTTTAGTAAACCAACTAGCCCCCTTAATCCTGGCAAACAAATCGGAAAGCAAAGGTAAAGGGTATTGAAACTTGACCGTGATCTTATTCAAGAGGCGATAATCAATACAGGGTCTCAAGGAGCCATCTTTCTTAGCAACAAAAAAAAATCCCGCTCCCAACGGTGAAGAAGATGGCCGAATATGTCCTTTCTCCAAAGACTCCTTAACATAACTCCGCATGGCGGTATGTTCCGGCACAGACAGGTTGAAAAGTCGGCCCTTAGGAAACTTACAGCCTGGAATCAAGTCAATAGCACAATCACAGTCCCTATGCGGTGGAAGGGAACTGGACTTGGGCTCATCGAATACATCCTGAAAATCAGACAAAAACTCGGGAACTTCAGAAGAGGAGGAAGAGGAGATTGACATCACAGGAACGTCATTATGAACCCCCTGACAACCCCAACTAGTCACAGACATAGACTTCCAATCAAGCACAGGATTATGTATCTGCAACCATGGAAAACCCAGCACAATAGCATCATGCAAATTATGCAACACCAGAAAATGACAATCTTCCTGATGGGCTGGCGCCATGCACATGGTCACCTGTGTCCAAAACTGGTTTTTATTTTTAGCCAAAGGTGTAGCATCAATGCCCCTTAAAGGAAAAGGGTTCTGCAAAGACTGCAAGGGGAAACCACAACGCCTGGCAAATTCAAAGTCCATTAAGTTCAAAGCGGCGCCTGAATCCACAAACGCCATGACAGAAAATGACGACAATGAGCAGATCAAGGTCACAGATAACAGAAATTTAGGTTGTACAGTTCCGATGGTAACCGAACTAGCGATTCTCTTTGTACGCTTTGGGCAGACTGAAATGACATGAGAAGCATCGCCACAATAAAAAAACAACCTATTCTGACGTCTGAATCCTTGTTGTTCCGTTCTAGACAGAATCCTATCACACTGTATAGGCTCAGGCATCTGCTCTGAGGACAACGCCACAGCGCGCACAGTTCTGCGCTCCCGCAAGCGCCGATCGATCTGAATGGCCAGAGACATAGAATCACTCAGACCAACAGGCGTGGGAAACCCCACCATAACATCTTTAACAGATTCAGAAAGACCCTTTCTGAAAATTGCCGCCAAAGCATCCTCATTCCATTTAGTCAGCACAGACCATTTTCTAAATTTCTGACAATACAATTCTGCCGCTTCTTGACCCTGAGACAGGGCCAACAAGGTCTTCTCTGCTTGATCCACAGAATTTGGTTCATCATATAATAATCCTAGAGCCTGAAAAAAGGCATCTACATTAAGCAAGGCCGGATTCCCAGATTCCAGGGAAAATGCCCAATCCTGAGGGTCGCCACGCAGCAGGGAGATGACAATTTTAATCTGCTGAATGGGATCACCAGAGGAACGAGGCTTCAGAGCAAAAAACAGTTTACAGTTGTTTTTAAAACTCAAAAATTTGGACCTGTCCCCAAAAAACAAATCAGGAGTAGGAATCCTAGGCTCTAAAAGCGGAGTCTGAGCAATATAATCAGAAATACCCTGTACCCTAGCAGCAAGCTGGTCTACACGAAAAACTAATCCCTGAACATCCATGCTAGCACAAGACTCCTCAGTCACCCAGAGGAAAAGAGGGAAGAAAAGACAGAGCAGGCTACAGAAAAAAAAATGGCTCTTTCTTCCCTTCTTCTGAGATGCATTTAACTCATTGTTGGCCAGTTGTACTGTTATGATCTGGTAACCTTGGAGCTGCATGAGAGACTTTCTCAGGAGTAGGTGGTACCTGTACTGACCGCAAATCCTAAACTAACACCGCAACTAGAAGTAGCCGTGGGATGTACCTAACACGTCCTAGACATCTCGACACAGCCGGAGGACTAAATACCCCTATAGATGGAATTGGGAATTCTATCTTGCCTCAGAGCAGAACCCCAAAGGATAGGCAGCCCCCCACAAATATTGACTGTGAGTAAAAGAGGAAAGACACACGCAGGCAGAAAAACAGGATTTGGTAAAAGAGGCACTTCTAGCTAAATAGAAAAGGATAGGACAGAATTCTAAGCGGTCAGTATTAAAATCCTAAAAATATCCACAGCAGATAATACAAATATTCCACATCTAACTAAAGACATAGAAAGTATATCTGCATCTCCTGAGAATCCAGCAAGAGTGAAAAATCCAAACAAAGTCTAAGCTGGACAAAAACACAATAAATTGCACTGAATTGCAAAGCACACTGCATGTGTGCACAGAGACAAAAAAAAACAGACACTTATCTTAGATGAATTAGCAGCAGAGCATGAGGAGCCAGAGAGAGATACAATCCCTCCAAGTACAATGGACAACTGGCACAGACTCATGGATCCTGCACACCTAAATACCTAATAGAGCTGCAATCAGCAGAAACACCTGCCCAGATTACAACCCAAAGACAACTGCACTACCACCAACAACCACCGAAGGGAGCCCAAGAGCAGAATTCACAACACAGGTCCCTGACGGCTTCTCCCCACCCGCTGACAGTGCGGTGCGGTGCACTAGTCCTACAAACAGGTCACTGGCGGCTTCTCTCTGCCTGCTGACAGTGAGGTGCTGTGCACTAGTCTTACAGGTCCCTGGTGGCTTCTCCCCACCCGCTGATAGTGAGGTGCTGTGCACTAGTCTTACAGACAGGTCCCTGGTGGCTTCTCCCCACCCGCTGACAGTGAGGTGCTGTGCTAGTCAGCATGCAGCGTCTCAGGAAGATAGGGGAGCAGGCATTTTGCCATTCTTTCTCTCAGTGCAGCCTTATAACAGAAGCGCAGAAGCGGTGGCGAATCCCGGGGGGCCCCTTCATGGAACTGGGCCCGGGGCGATTGCCCCCTCTGCCCCCCCAGTAGCTACGCTACTGAATCTGGGCCAAAAATGAACAGAGCAATCATCTCCCACGGACTCGAAAGTACCCTTGTGCTAAGAAGAGTAAAAAAAAAAATTGAAAAAGTAAGTGTGATTTAAAAAATATTATCGGGATTATTGGAATGATGAAATCCTCTTAGCTTGAAAATTAAATATTAAACCAATATTCGGCATAGCCTGCCAGCCATTTCTACGTGTAACATAGCAATTATCTCCAAATTGTATTCAGCAGGGTTCCTTTAAATGTTGAAATTGCCAAAGCAATCAGCTTATGGAGAGTAAAATAATAAAGATTGGGAAAAAATACACATTTAACAGAAAATATAAAAGACTTAACTCTTAGTTAGGGATCACTTGCAGTGGTGCATGTATTGTATAGAAGTTGTATACATTCTAACAAATTATTTGTAATAATTATTTTTAATAATCTCCAATTTTGAAAAATTCTAAAAAAATTTGTAGTCTCTTTTAAGCTAGGAAAAATGCCACGGCCTCAATTTATTAAACATTTTTTGACAGTTTTCTGGGATAAAGTTGGTTGAAATGTTGCAAAATCTGGGTGGAACCAGGATGTGACTTTTGCCATTTTTATGTGAGCGCAAGCTAGCTCCGCCAACTTTTTGCAAAATCAGCAGAACTTAGCGGGGACAGGTTGTGGCTGAGCACTGCCGATAACTTGCATGCAAAAAAAAAAAAAGAAAAATGTCAAAATAGGAAACAATTGTTTGCATCAACTTTTAATAATTATAGTGCTTTGGAACAAAGCACTATACTGTTATTCCACCGTGGTAAACTTCTTATTCTTATTATTCAGTCCGCACGTAATGCGGCCCGAACCGCTAAACTCACAGACTCCAGTGAGGTGTCATTTCGAAGCCAGCGTCCCCAAGAGGTGTGCTAAGTATTTTTCGTGCCGATCGGATTTGTAGTTTTTGCGCAATTTGTGTTTGAAAAAAGTCTTTCAATGCGTTTCAATAGAGAAATTTTCCTATACGTTTATAATGGGCTGGTTTCTGAGGCAATTTCTAAAAATAACTGCCACCTGGCTGATTAGCTCATTGATATGCGCAGTCAGACACAGTTACTATGCCAACGCCTATGAAATCTACATCAGCTCACCAGGTCACAAGTTTTGTCAGATAATATCAGCTCTTAAAGTGACAGTACAGCACAATTCCAAACCACTATCTGTAGTCTTATAATTATTAGATGGTGGCCCGATTCTAACTCATCGGGTATTCTAGAATATGCATGTCCACGTAGTATATTGCATAGCCACGCAGTATACAGTGCAGAGCCGCGCAGTACACAGCGCAGAGCAGCGCAGTACACAGCGCAGAGCCGCGCAGTATAAAGCGCAGAGCCGCGCAGTACACAGCGCAGAGCCGCGCAGTACACAGCGCAGAGCCGTGCAGTACACAGTGCAGAGCCGCGCCGTATAAAGCGCAGAGCCGTGCAGTACACAGCGCAGAGCCGCGCAGTACACAGCGCAGAGCCGCGCAGTATAAAGCGCAGAGCCGTGCAGTACACAGCGCAGAGCCGTGCAGTACACAGCGCAGAGCCGCGCAGTACACAGCGCAGAGCCGCGCAGTACACAGCGCAGAGCCGCGCAGTATAAAGCGCAGAGCCGTGCAGTACACAGCGCAGAGCCGTGCAGTACACAGCGCAGAGCCGCGCAGTACACAGCGCAGAGCCGTGCAGTACACGCCAAATCGGACCCAGAGTGGCGCCGCCCGCCAAATCGGACCCAGAGTGGCGCCGCCCACCAAATCGGACCCAGTGTGGCGCCGCCCGCCAAATCGGACCGAGTGGCGCCGCCCGCCAAATCGGACCCAGAGTGGCGCCGCCCGCGAAATCGGACCCAGAGTGGCGCCGCCCGCCAAATCGGACCCAGAGTGGCGCCGCCCGCCAAATCGGACCCACAGTGGCGCCGCCCGCCAAATCGGACCCAGAGTGGCGCCGCTCGCCAAATCGAACCCAGAGTGGCGCCGCCCGCCAAATCGGACCCGGAGTGGCGCCGCCCGCCAAATCGGACCCGGAGTGGCGCCGCCCGCCAAATCGGACCCGGAGTGGCGCCGCCCGCCAAATCGGACCCGGAGTGGCGCCGCCCGCCAAATCGGACCCGGAGTGGCGCCGCCCGCCAAATCGGACCCGGAGTGGCGCCGCCCACCAAATCGGACCCGGAGTGGCGCCGCCCGCCAAATCGGACCCGGAGTGGCGCCGCCCGCCAAATCGGACCCGGAGTGGCACCGCCCGCCAAATCGGACCCGGAGTGGCGCCACCCACCAAATCGGACCCAGAGTGGCGCCGCCCGCCAAATCGGACCCAGTGTGGCACCGCCCGCCAAATCGGACCCGGAGTGGCGCCGCCCGCCAAATCGGACCCGGAGTGGCGCCGCCCGCCAAATCAGACCCGGAGTGGCGCCGCCCGCCAAATCGGACCCGGAGTGGCGCCGCCCGCCAAATCGGACCCAGAGTGGTGCCGCCCACCAAGTCGGACCCAGAGTGGCGCCGCCCGCCAAGTCGGACCCAGAGTAGCGCCGCCCGCCAAGTCGGACCCAGAGTGGCGCCGCGCGCCAAGTCGGACCCAGAGTGGCGCCGCCCGCCAAGTCGGACCCAGAGTGGCGCCGCCCGTCAAATCGGACCCAGAGTGGCGCCGCCCGTCAAATCGGACCCAGAGTGACCCGGGCCACCAAATCGGACCCAGAGTGACCCGGGCCACCAAATCGGACCCAGAGTGACCCGGGCCACCAAATCGGACCCAGAGTGACCCGGGCCACCAAATCGGACCCAGAGTGACCCGGGCCATCAAATCGGACCCAGAGTGACCCGGGCCACCAAATCGGACCCAGAGTGACCCGGGCCACCAAATCGGACCCAGAGTGACCCGGGCCACCAAATCGGACCCAGAGTGACCCGGGCCACCAAATCGGACCCAGAGTGACCCGGGCCACCAAATCGGACCCAGAGTGACCCGGGCCACCAAATCGGACCCAGAGTGACCCGGCCCGCCAAATCGGACCCAGAGTGACCCGGCCCACCAAATCGGACCCAGAGTGGCGCCGCCCACCAAGTCGGACCCAGAGTAGCGCCGCCCGCCAAGTCGGACCCAGAGTGGCGCCGCCCGCCAAGTCGGACCCAGAGTGGCGCCGCGCGCCAAGTCGGACCCAGAGTGGCGCCGCCCGCCAAGTCGGACCCAGAGTGGCGCCGCTTGTCAAATCGGACCCAGAGTGGCGCCGCCCGTCAAATCGGACCCAGAGTGACCCGGGCCACCAAATCGGACCCAGAGTGACCCGGGCCACCAAATCGGACCCAGAGTGACCCGGGCCACCAAATCGGACCCAGAGTGACCCGGGCCATCAAATCGGACCCAGAGTGACCCGGGCCACCAAATCGGACCCAGAGTGACCCGGGCCACCAAATCGGACCCAGAGTGACCCGGGCCACCAAATCGGACCCAGAGTGACCCGGGCCACCAAATCGGACCCAGAGTGACCCGGGCCACCAAATCGGACCCAGAGTGACCCGGGCCACCAAATCGGACCCAGAGTGACCCGGGCCACCAAATCGGACCCAGAGTGACCCGGGCCACCAAATCGGACCCAGAGTGACCCGGGCCACCAAATCGGACCCAGAGTGACCCGGGCCACCAAATCGGACCCAGAGTGACCCGGGCCACCAAATCGGACCCAGAGTGACCCGGGCCACCAAATCGGACCCAGAGTGACCCGGGCCACCAAATCGGACCCAGAGTGACCCGGGCCACCAAATCGGACCCAGAGTGACCCGGGCCACCAAATCGGACCCAGAGTGACCCGGGCCACCAAATCGGACCCAGAGTGACCCGGGCCACCAAATCGGACCCAGAGTGACCCGGGCCACCAAATCGGACCCAGAGTGACCCGGGCCACCAAATCGGACCCAGAGTGACACGGGCCACCAAATCGGGCCCAGAGTGACCCGGGCCACCAAATCGGGCCCAGAGTGACCCGGGTTGACCAAATCGGGCCCAGAGTGACCCGGGCCACCAAATCGGGCCCAGAGTGACCCGGGCCACCAAATCGGACCAAGAGTGACCCGGGCCACCAAATGGGACCCAGAGTGACCCGGGCCACCAAATGGGACCCAGAGTGACCCGGCCCACCAAATGGGACCCAGAGTGACCCGGCCCACCAAATGGGACCCAGAGTGACCCGGCCCACCAAATGGGACCCAGAGTGACCCGGCCCACCAAATGGGACCCAGAGTGACCCGGCCCACCAAATGGGACCCAGAGTGACCCGGCCCACCAAATCGGACCCAGAGTGACCCGGCCCACCAAATCGAACCCAGAGTGACCCGGCCCACCAAGCCTCAACCCTGAGGGGCTACAACTACCAAACCAGCACCTGAGGGGCACCCAAGTGTGGAAAGTCTTGCAGGGGCAGCCCGGGCACCATTCCAAAGCACTATCTGTAGTTCCTTCAGGAAATACCCATCTAGTTATATATCACTTCCTTTATTTTCATTAAAAAAAAGGAGAAAACTTGAGAAAATGCCACAAAAATTCTGCATTTTCATAAAAGCTGTGCATGAAACAACGTTACTGACGTCCTAGACTATTTTATTAAATTTCTCCAAATGTCATACGCTTGATAAAGTGTGAACAATTCATCTAATTAGCATAGCAAAGGGGAAAAGGGAAGAGAAACCTTTGCTCACCAAAATATACCTGGGACCGTTAGTGCCTGGAGATCAGTGGCTGACTACCACATGTGTGCAAATAGAAATAGAAGACTTCCGGCACAGGAATCCTTTTTCAGTAAAAAAATATTTCTTTATTTAAACATCATCAGCGATAAAAAAGGAACATCATGAGGACCCCCCATAGGACTGACGCGTTTCGGACCCAGTAAAAACAGTCCTTCCTCAAAGGCATACAAACAAAGAGTGAACAGTTCCTTATATCTATCACATGTAATTGATTAGAAAGGACTAGCTCCCCAATTAATCCCATATCGACCAGAGTGAAATTAGTCCTTCATATACATAAGATCACAATATCATGAAAATGCATTTTATAACAAGTATATACATATTTAACACATGCGTACGTTGTGTGAAGACATTTCATATGAATAGGATTAGTCGAAAACCAGTTTTCGCAAATTAGCCTAGCTGAGCTTACCGGTATATTCGAACAAAAAACAAGAAAAACAAAACCCACAAGTTGGAAAGTGATATTTTTACACCAAATGGTAATGGTACACAAGACATTCACCATATGCACAAAAACAGTAAGATGTTAGCTGTATACTACAAAGACACGGCAGAGCGATCTAATAAAAATGTAGAAGATCACTTTTATAATTAAGGCCTTCTGGAAAACATGCGTTCAAAGCCAATATCCAATATGCCTCCCGACAAAGGAGTGCACGTTCCCAGTCACCCCCTCTGATTGATCTAGTTACTCTCTCAATTCCTTTAACTTTTAAACTCTGCAAATTGCGTTTCCAAAAAAAATGTTTAGATAACCCCGAAATATTTCTAGGGCTTGCAGCAGTTCCAGGATTTGCGGCAGTAATGTGCTCGCTTATCCTTTTCTTAAGACTCCTTGTAGTGCAGCCTCTATAATATTTATTGCATGTCATACACGTTGCCATATAGACAACGTGCGTGGTATTGCAGTTAATATAGGTTTTAATTTTGGGCATGCTCAGAAGGGGAAAAGCAGGACTTAGTCGCAGAGATGTCTGCTCGCTGCTGATCAGTACTGGCTACAATGGCAGAGCCTGGAAAGGCAGCAGTAACCCTTTGCACAGGACCAGACTGAGCAAGACTCTGGAACTGATGTCTCTGCTAAGCAGGCTCCACCACAGCTGATATAGAATGGGAGACCACAGCAGACATGGTTCGAAATTCCCCCTGTTCAGCGGCAGAAACATGACTCCTAACAGTCTGGCCCTGGGTGTGTCCCAAGAAAAGCAAAAAATCTGGGACATTATCTATTTCCATCACTATATACTTCCAGTTCTCATATACTGGGTATTTTAATCTGGTGAGGCTGAAGTCACACATGGCGTAAGACTATACGGCCGTAATACGGAGAAATGTTCCCAAAATATTGATCCGTAGTCAGGGTGTGTCAGCGTATTTTGCGCATGGCATCCTCCGTATGTAATCCGTATGGCATCCGTACTGCGAGATTTTCGCGCAGGCTTGCAAAACCGACATCTAATGGATTTATGTGCTCAAATGTTCGGGAAAACATATATACAGTATATATATATATATATATATATATATATATATATATATATATGTCATTGAGACACATATATATATATTCTGTATTTAGATTTCATTCAGCGCGATATCTGTGAACAGCCGGTAATTCAATTGCCGGTAGTGTTGAGCGATACCGTCCGATACTTGAAAGTATCGGTATCGGAAAGTATCGGCCGATACCGGCAAAGTATCGGATCCAATCCGATACCGATACCCGATACCAATACAAGTCAATGGGACTCAAGTATCGGACGGTATTCCTGATGGTTCCCAGGGTCTGAAGGAGAGGAAACTCTCCTTCAGGCCCTGGGAACCATATAAATGTGTAAAAGAAAGAATTAAAATAAAAAATATCGCTATACTCACCTGTCCGACGCAGCCGGGACCTCAGCGAGGGAACCGGCAGCGTTGTTTGTTTAAAATTCGCGCTTTTACTTGGTTACGTGAATTCCCGGCTTGTGATTGGTCAGGGCGGCCATGTTGCCGGGACGCGGACCAATCACAGCAAGCCGTGACGAAATTACGTCACGGCTTGCTGTGATTGGTCCGCGTCCCGGCAACATGGCCGCCATTAACCAATCACAAGCCGTGACGTCACGGGAGGCTGGACTTGCGCACTTTTTAAAAAACACGCGTGTCCAGCCTCCCGTGACGTCACGGCTTGTGATTGGTTAATGGCGTCCATGTTGCCGGGACGCGGACCAATCACAGCAAGCCGTGACGTAATTTCGTCACGGCTTACTGTGATTGGTCCGCGTCCCGGCAACATGGCGCCTTGACCAATCATAAGCCGGGACGTCACTGGAGGCTGGACACGCGCGTTTTTTAAAAAGTGCGCAAGTCCAGCCTCCCGTGACGTCACGGCTTGTGATTGGTTAATGGCGTCCATGTTGCCGGGACGCGGACCAATCACAGCAAGCCGTGACGTAATTTCGTCACGGCTTGCTGTGATTGGTCCGCGTCCCGGCAACATGGCCGCCCTGACCAATCACAAGCCGGGAATTCACGTAACCAAGTAAAAGCGCGAATTTTAAACAAACAACGCTGCCGGTTCCTTCGCTGAGGTCCAGGCTGCGTCGGACAGGTGAGTATAGCGATATTTTTTATTTTAATTCTTTCTTTTACACATTTTTACATTAATGTTGTTTCGATACCGATACCCGATATCACAAAAATATCGGATCTCGGTATCGGAAATTCCGATACAGCAAGTATCGGCCGATACCCGATACTTGCAGCATCGGAATGCTCAACACTAATTGCCGGCTTTTCATTTCTCCTGCACAAACCCGACAGGATATGAGACATGGTTTTCATACAGTAAACCATCTCATATCCCCCTTTTTTTTGCATATTCCACACTACTAATGTTAGTAGTGTGTATGTGCAAAATTTCAGTGCTGTAGCTGCTGAAATAAAGGGTTAAATGGCGGAAAAAATTGGCGTGGGCTCCCGCGCAATTTTCTCCGCCAGAATGGTAAAGCCAGTGACTGAGGGCAGATATTAATAGCCAGGAGAGGGTCCATGGTTATTGGCCCCCCGTGGCTAAAAACATCTGCCCCCAGCCACCCCAGAAAAGGCACATCTGGAAGATGCGCCTATTCTGGCACTTGGCCACTCTCTTCCCACTCCCTGTAGCGGTGGGATATGGGGTAATGAAGGGTTAATGCCACCTTGCTATTGTAAGGTGACATTAAGCCAGGTTAATAATGGAGAGGTGTCAATTATGACACCTATCCATTATTAATCCAATTGTAGGAAAGGGTTAAATAACACACACACACAAGATTAAAAAGGATTTTAATGAAATAAACACAGCGGTTGTTGTAATAATTTATTGTTCTCGCAATCCATTTCCAGGCCCTCGCTTGGCAAAATAATAAACGCACAAGATACATACCTTCTGATGTCAGATCACGTCCAACGAGGTAATCCATCTGAAGGGGTTAACTAATATTACAGGCAGGAGCCCTGCAAATGCAGCTGTGTGCTCGTGCCTCTAATCCCCGGGTGCTGAAAGGAAAGCTGGATCTGTACTTACATTGAGTCGCGGTGAGGCGCCCTCTGGTGGATGTTCTCATGAACTGCAGCCTGGGAACTTTTTCCCACGCACCAGGTCATATGAGGACATCCACCAGGGGGCGCATCACCGCGACTGAAGGAAATGTAGGTCAATGACCTACATTTCATTCATTCGCCGGGGATTACAGGCACGGAGCACAGCTGCATTTAGCAGGGCTCGTGCCTGTAATATTAGTTAACCCCTTCAGATGGATTACTTCGTGGGACGTGATCTGACATCAGAAGGTATGTATCTTGTGCGTTTATTATTTTACCAAGCGAGGGTTTGCAAATGGATTGCGAGAACAATAAATTATTACAACAACCGCTGTGTTTATTTCATTAACATCCTTTTTAATCATGTGTGTGTGTGTTTTAACCCTTTCCTACAATTGGATTAATAATGGATAGGTGACATAATTGACACCTCTCCATTATTAATCTGGCTTAATGTCACCTTACAATAGCAAGGTGGCATTAACCCTTCATTACCCCATATCCCACCGCTACAGGGAGTGGGAAGAGAGTGGCCAAGTGCCAGAATAGGCGCATCTTACAGATGTGCCTTTTCTGGGGTGGCTGGGGGCAGATGTTTTTAGCCACGGGGGGGCCAATAACCATGGACCCTCTCCTGGCTATTAATATCTGCCCTCAGTCACTGGCTTTACCACTCTGGCGGAGAAAATTGCGCGGGAGCCCACGCCAATTTTTTCCGCAATTTAACCCTTTATTTTAGCAGCTACAGTGCACAAATTTTGCACATACACACTACTAACATTAGTAGTGTGGAATATGCAAAAAAAATGGGGATATGAGATGGTTTACTGTATGTAAACCATGTCTCATATCATGTCGGGTTTGTGAAGGAGAAGGAAAAAGCCGGCAATTGAATTACCGACTTTTCACTAACACCGCTGCGTATTTCTCGCAAGTCACACTGCAGGTCCGTGTGGAATCCGTATTTTTCTCGCCCCCATAGACTTTCATTGGCGTATTATTTGCGCAATACGCTGACAAACGCAGCATGCTGCGATTTTGTACGGCCGTAGAAAGCCGTATAATACTGAACCGTAATATACGGCTAATAGGAGCAGCCCCATTGAGAAGCATTGTGCCGTATGTAATGCGAGTTTTACGGACGTAGTTTTTGCGCTCTTACGTACGTAAAACACGCATGTGTGACCCCGGCCTGAGAGAACCTGCAGATTATGCCAGTATATAGACAGGATGGATAAATATGTTAACAATATGATTTTAAAGGAATATAAAATTAAAACCTATATTAACTGCAATACCACGCACGTTGTCTGTGTGGCATGAAATAAATATTATAGAGGCTGCACTACAAGGAGTCTTAAGAAAAGGATAAGCAAGCACATTACTGCTGCAAATCCTGGAACTGCTGCAAGCCCTAGAAATATTTCGGGGTTATCTAAACATTTTTTGGAAACGCACAAAGGCAATTTGGGGAGTTTAAAGGTTAAAGGAATTGAGAGAGTAACTAGATCAATCAGAGGGGGTGACTGGGAACGTGCACTCCTTTGTCGGGAGGCATATTGGATATTGGCTTTGAACACACTTTTTCCAGAAGGTCTTAATTATAAAAGTGATAGATATAAGGAACTGTTAACTCCTTGTTTGTATGCCTTTGAGGAAGGACACGTCAGACCTATCGGGGGTCCTCATGATGTTGGGGTTTTTTTATCACTAAAGATGTTTAAATAAAGAAAGAATTTTTACCTGAAAAAGGATTCTTGTGCCAGAAGTCTTCTATTTGTATTTGCATCTAATTAGCAGGGTGTTACAAAGTCACACACTGACACATTTGTGTTGTTTTTCTTACAAAATTATTAATATTGCGCTGATACGAACACTGTCATATTTGGAGGTTTCACTTCCCTCGATATATCACCAGCCTCACCCAGATTAAACAGATGTTTTTTCTCTGGACTTTCCACTTTGAGAGAAATTGTAATTAGTTGCAATTATTAATGGGGAAACAAATAGCTGCTTCCCAGATGTTCAGATTCAGGAATACAGATGTTAATTATACAGGTTAGCGCTGCAGAACGGCCACGGCAGTGGTGGCAGAAGAAGCAGCACTAAAATACTGGGATAAATATGAATCTAACAGGTCAGGCCTGAAATCATCACCAAAAGTCATATTTTACAACAAACTTGTCAACCAATCAGACTTCACTTCATGTTACTACTAGAACAAATAATTCAAGAACAGAGCCACGCAGCCAATGAGCAAGATTGATTACTGTGATCACTGCCTAGATTTACAGCAATTTTAGATAGGTGTGGCTAGCAGTGCTGGCAGAAATATCAAATCTAAGAGGTCGCATCTTCAGTCATGCATTCCTCACAAATATATATGCAGCGCCCCAGAGTCCTGGTCGTTGCAGTATCATGGCTCAGCCACTAAGGGGGGGCCATGGTGCGTTCGATGGCACTGAAGGAGTTCTCTGAGCAGGTATCACAGTCACCAATACATTTCACAGCTGGGCCTCCGGGGGGAGCTAAGGGTGCTATTCATTAGGCCACTCCCCACCATAGTGGGTAAACTGGGGGTCAGGCAGGAAGTTAGAGAGAACGCTGACGGGATTGAACGGAGCAACACCCTGTGGCAGGGGGTGTTGTGAAGGGAGAGACTGTAGGGTCTCTGCCAGGGGTGGGATCCTGGCAGAGGCTTGGCATTGAAAGAACGTAACGGGTCCGCGCAGGCTCCTGGAAGCGGCGGGACTCAAGAAAGGACTAGAAGCGAGATAGATTGTGCTGAGTGAGAAACGAAGTCAAGCGAAAGGAGATACCAGTGAGGGTTGTGCTGAAAGAGGCAGCACCTTACTGAGGCGCACTACCGGTGGCCGGAACGCCGAGGAGGTAAAGAGTTTCAAGCCATACCTCAGACCTACGGCAGGGCAGTTAGCTTTAGGCGGACTGTCTCACGCATCACCCAGGAAGGCAAAGGGGGGTACCAACAGGAGAGGGGCGCAGATAGAGTCCCGGAAGATCTCCGAGCCTCCCCGTCATACGGGTGCGTTCCTACCATAGCATCTGGAGGGACGAGGAAGATCATTGCGAATTAAGTTGTTGTGAGGGAACACGAGAAACAGACACAACAGTTGTGGGGTACTTTCCGTAAGCACAGCAGGGAAGGACTGCAACACATAGCGCTAGAAGGAAGGCACCGATTTCCACCTGCAAGGAGAGCTCTGGAAGTGCCATTGGACCGGCCGGACTTGCGCAGCCTGGTGAGCCGTATTCTGGACTGAGGACCCAGAGAGCTTCAGTAAAGAGGTAAAGAGACTGCAACCTGGTGTCCTCGTTATTTACCGCGACCTGCACCCCACAACTGCACCGCTACACCGTTACTACACCACTTATTGCACCGGACGTCCCCCACTGACAGACAGGGCCACGGACCGGGTCTAGCCACCGTGACAACCCCAGGACTGAGACCTAGAGGCCCGGCTCCGGGTACCCCTCGGCCCTGCGGCGGTGTGGGGGGCGCTCCAACTTGGCGTCACGAACAGGATCTACTTAAGCCTGAAGAATCAGGTCATGTGTGCCTAGAGACTGTGATTTACTGTGCTTGGACTGTACTTTATTGCAAGACTGTGTGCTGTGCCATTTGCCGCCAAAATCCGCCGCCATTGCAGCGCTGAGGAAAGCGCAGGAAGAGAAGAGGGGCGTGGAGTGGGCGTAGACGAGCTGGAGAGCGCGAACAGTAATGGCCGCCCAGTCTAAGTATTTCTGTGTCCTGAGGACGTGCCCGTCAACAGCTGAGGTACGCCTCCTGATCTTGGTCGGAGGGTGGAGACCATGGGGACGGGGCCGCCCACGGAAGAGACCGCGGGAAGAAAACACGGAAGAGGAGAAAAAGATGGCGACATCCAGAGTGCCACGCGGAGCTGACCCGGCTCGGCCTGAGGATACGCAGCCTGAGGTAGCCTCAGGGACGCCCACACTGCGGGGTTCGGCCTTGGCAGGGCCACCGATGGGACGACCCCCTCCGCCGATGTCCGCGGAGTGTGCGGCTGCAGCCGAGACCCGACAGCTGGCACGCCGCCTAAAGGTTGACACCCGTGTGCTAGCTCGGATGGGGCAGCCAACAGAAATCCGCCTGTCCCCAGTGTCCCTTGCTCCTTCCCACCTGGCCGCATCCAGAGATACACCACCGACGCCGGACTTGAAAATAATCCCGGATGCGGAACACTACCGGCGTCCGATGGCAGCCTGGCGGAGCCGGCCCCAGCCCGCTGAGCAGATTGACCTGGTAAGCCCCCCAGAGATCCCACCGTCGCACTGGGGTGTAGTGGTGGCCTTCAATCCCCAGTCTGGACGGGGAATAATCCAGGAGATCGGGGAGCCACTACAGGTCCGTGTGGATCGGATAGAGGTGGAACCAAGCAGCGGGAGGTTTGATTGCAATTTAGAGCCAGGTGATGCTGTCACCTACACGCGGTGGAGGAGGGCCGCGGGTGAGACGGGCTGGATAGCCCGAGGCGTGCAGCGATGCGTTGCCCTCCAGGCTGCTGCAGGAGCACCGGAAGACGATACTCCGGCGAGGAAAGCTGCAGAGCCCGGTCCCGCGGAACCATCAGAAGCTCGACCTCACCGTGCCCCGGGGGAACGTGTACGGTTACCGACCAAGAGGATCTCCCAGCGGGGGATTCTGGCACTGCTGGGACCGGAACGACGCCCTGGCTCACCAGAACGATCTGTTGGTTTGGTGAGGCCGGAGAGAAGACCCCCCGCCACATCTCAACGGTAAAGTAATACCATTGAAAAATGTACATAGTTACTGTTCTTCTAAGTTGCTGCTAAACCCGTTTAGGGTTAAAGGTGACCCCTTGTTGACCCGGGGCCACTATTGTTGTTCTCAAAGTTTTGCACAAGTTTAAAAAACTGCAGAAATCATGAACTGCGCATGATTCAAACTTTCCTTTGTAAATAGTTGCACCTTCTTAAGGGTGCTCCCTACTGGTTTTAGCCAAAGACACTTTGCGAAGATATTTGCCCTATTGGTTTGAGCCAAAAGACACTTTGCGAAGATTCCTTCTCTACTGGTTTTAGTTAAAGACACTTTGTGAAGATCCCGGGCTGGAACTTTGCATAAGACTGGTAGGCTGAGAAGACGAGCTACCTCAGAAAGACTTGGTCCCCTCTTAAAGGGGATGTGACGAAGTAAATTTGAAAGAGATACTGTTACCGAACAGTAATGTGATAATGATGCCTTGAAAAAGAAAATGTAACTGTTTTACATGCCGAGTTATATGTGTTGAAGTTGTTGAAATGTGAAATCTGAATAATGTTTTGTAGAAAGGAAAGATGCAGAGAGCCCGTAGGGGTAGATGTAGAAGCCTGCATAGTTGAAAGTAAAAGAAGTAATAATGAAGGTGAGGATAGAAGGTAAACCCCGCGTCCCCATTGAAAAGTTACTTTGTTACTAAGGACAGAGAGTGAACCCGTAGGGGTTAGAGAGTGAGTCCTTAAAGGAGCCGAGTAGAGCGGGCTCAGAGTTCTTTAAACGAAAGGAATGTTATGTCTATACTGTGTATAGTAGCGAAAGGCAGTAGGCCCTGGCTGAACAGGGCGGTCCTGTAAAAGAAAGGAGAGGCAGTAGGTCTGGTGCCGTAGGGACAGGCGGTCCTGCAGGTTCACAAGAAGGAGAATGTAAAGTTGAAATGCCTTATAATGTGATTATAGGAAGGCCTTTGATAGACTAAGAGTGTGAGTTTCTTAAAGGCAATGTTAAGTTATTGTTCCAAAAATTGCACTAAGTAGAATACCCGGTTGGGTAACAGAAGTTATTTATGCTCTGTAATTTATAATGTTGATTATGTTTGTAACGTTAAAAGTGTCCTCACCTCCCATAAAGGGAAGCTTACTTAAGTATACTTACTGTTATTTGCACTCAACAAAATTGTATGTCTTTTTGCTAACCTGTATTGTTGTTTTTCTTCCCAGTCCCGGAGTACTGTGTTTAACCAAGGGGGAGTGCAGCGCCCCAGAGTCCTGGTCGTTGCAGTATCATGGCTCAGCCACTAAGGGGGGCCATGGTGCGTTCGATGGCACTGAAGGAGTTCTCTGAGCAGGTATCACAGTCACCAATACATTTCACAGCTGGGCCTCCGGGGGGAGCTAAGGGTGCTATTCATTAGGCCACTCCCCACCATAGTGGGTAAACTGGGGGTCAGGCAGGAAGTTAGAGAGAACGCTGACGGGATTGAACGGAGCAACACCCTGTGGCAGGGGGTGTTGTGAAGGGAGAGACTGTAGGGTCTCTGCCAGGGGTGGGATCCTGGCAGAGGCTTGGCATTGAAAGAACGTAACGGGTCCGCGCAGGCTCCTGGAAGCGGCGGGACTCAAGAAAGGACTAGAAGCGAGATAGATTGTGCTGAGTGAGAAACGAAGTCAAGCGAAAGGAGATACCAGTGAGGGTTGTGCTGAAAGAGGCAGCACCTTACTGAGGCGCACTACCGGTGGCCGGAACGCCGAGGAGGTAAAGAGTTTCAAGCCATACCTCAGACCTACGGCAGGGCAGTTAGCTTTAGGCGGACTGTCTCACGCATCACCCAGGAAGGCAAAGGGGGGTACCAACAGGAGAGGGGCGCAGATAGAGTCCCGGAAGATCTCCGAGCCTCCCCGTCATACGGGTGCGTTCCTACCATAGCATCTGGAGGGACGAGGAAGATCATTGCGAATTAAGTTGTTGTGAGGGAACACGAGAAACAGACACAACAGTTGTGGGGTACTTTCCGTAAGCACAGCAGGGAAGGACTGCAACACATAGCGCTAGAAGGAAGGCACCGATTTCCACCTGCAAGGAGAGCTCTGGAAGTGCCATTGGACCGGCCGGACTTGCGCAGCCTGGTGAGCCGTATTCTGGACTGAGGACCCAGAGAGCTTCAGTAAAGAGGTAAAGAGACTGCAACCTGGTGTCCTCGTTATTTACCGCGACCTGCACCCCACAACTGCACCGCTACACCGTTACTACACCACTTATTGCACCGGACGTCCCCCACTGACAGACAGGGCCACGGACCGGGTCTAGCCACCGTGACAACCCCAGGACTGAGACCTAGAGGCCCGGCTCCGGGTACCCCTCGGCCCTGCGGCGGTGTGGGGGCGCTCCATATATATATATATATATATATATATATATATATATATATATATATATATACTGCTCAAAAAATAAAGGGAACACTTAAACAACAAAATATAATTCCATGTAAATCAAACTTCTGTGAAATCAAACTGTCCACTTAGGAAGCAACACTGACAATCAATTTCGCATGCTGTTGTGCAAATGGAATAGACAACAGATGGAAATTATTGGCAATTATCAAGACACACTCAATAAAGGAGAGGTTCTGCAGGTGGGGACCACAGACCATATCTCTGTGCCAATGCTTTCTGGCTGGCTGATGTTTTGGTCACTTTTGAATGTTGGTTGTGCTTTCACACTCATGGTAGCATGTGACGGACTCTACAACCCACACAAGTGGCTCAGGTAGTGCAGCTCATCCAGGATGGCACATCAATTCGAGCTGTGGCAAGAAGGTTTACTGTGTCTGTCAGCGTAGTGTCCAGAGGCTGGAGGTGCTGCCAGGAGACAGGCCAGTACACCAAGAGACATGGAGGAGGCCAGAGGAGGGCAACAACCCAGCAGCAGGACCGCTACCTCAGCCTTTGTGCAAGGAGAAACAGGAGGAGCACTACCAGAGCCCTGCAAAATGACCTATAGCCGGCCATAAATGTGCATGTGACTGCACAAACGGTTAGAAACCGACTCCATGAGGATTACTTGAGTGCTAGATGTCCACAGATGGGGTTTGTGCTCACAGCCCAACACCGTGCAGGATGCTTGGCATTTGCCACAGAACATCAAGATTGGCAAATTTGCCACTGTTAGAATCTGTTTAGTTGTTTACTATCCACCATTTTCTTGTGGAGTTCTGGCTGCTGGTCTTTTTCCTCTGGTGCTGGGTTTGTCTTGGGTCAGGTATTTGTTTCACTCTTTATTAACCAGCACCTGCCTCCCAGTCCTTGCTGGACAACAGTGTTCATCTGCTTGAGCTCTAGCTTGGTGATTTGCTTAGTGTTCTGTGTGTGTTATTTTTGCAGTACTTGTACCTCTGGTTCTGCTAGCCTTAGTTTCTGTTTTCTATTGGTTTCTGCAGCCTTCTCAGTGTTTTCAACTAGGAGGTGACCCAGTTTTGTACCCAGTCCTTAGTTCTTTTAGGGTACCTCTTCCCCTTATCTATAGGTCTTCGCTTGAGATTAACCTAGGTGGGTCCATTCGCAAGGAATGGGTTGACCACTCCATCCTAGGGTTTCAGCCTAGTCATAGTGCAGGGGGGTCAGTTTTCCCCCTTCTAACTTAGTCCTGTGTTGCAGATCCATAACAGCCAATAATGCCTTGTTCTCTTCACAGATGAAAGCAGGTTCACACTGAGCACATGTGACAGACGTGACAGAGTCTGGAGACACCGTGGAGAGTGATCTGCTGCCTTCAACATCCTTCAGCATGAACGGTTTGACAGTGGGTCAGTAATGGTGTGGGGTGGCATTTCTTTGGAGGGCCACACAGCCCTCCATGTGCTCGCCAGAGGTAGCCTGACTGCCATTAGGTACCGAGATGGGATCTCACATCCCTTGTGAGACCATATGCTGGTGTGGTTGGCCCTGCGTTCCTCCTAATGCAGGACAATGCCAGACCTCATGTGGCTGGAGTGTGTCAGCAGTTCCTGTAAGATGAAGGCATTGAAGCTATGGACTGGCCCACCCGTTCCTTAGACCTGACTCCGATTGAACACATGTGGGACATCATGTCTTGCACCATCCACCAACATCAGGTTGCACCACAGACTGTCCAGTAATTGGCAGATGCTTTAGTCCAGGTCTGGGAGGAGATCCCTCGGTAGACCATCTGCTGCCTCATCAGGAGCATGCCCAGGTGTGGTAGGGAGGTCATGCAGGCACGTGGAGGCCACACACACTACTGAGCATCATTTGCTTGTCTTGAGGCATTTCCACTGAAGTTGGATCAGCCTGTAACTTCATTTTCCACTTTGATTTTGAGCATCATTCCAACTCCAGACCTCCGTGGGAAATTAGTTGTGATTTACGTGTATCATTTTTAGGTTTTATTGAACTCAACACATTCCACTATGTAATGAATACAGCAACCACCTACAACAAAAACCAGTCACCATTGCAGAGGCTGACATCCAGCAGCGTGTCAAGAACATGAAGAGCTGGACAGCACCTGGCCAAGACATGATCCACACCTACAGGCTAAAGAAATTAACAGCGGTACATGAACGCATGGCAAAGTAGATGAACTAACTGCTAGAAGCAGGCCACCACCCAGATTGGCTAACATAAGGAATAACAGTGCTGATCATGAAGGATTCACAAAGGAACAATTCCATTCAACTACCGCCCAATAACCTGCCTTACAACAACATGGAAACTCAGGCATCATAGCCACCAAGCTGCTGAACCATATGAACCAGCACATGAATCCCGCTCAGAAAGGCATTAGGACTGACACCAGAGGCTCTAAGCACCAGCTCCTAGTAGATAGAGCAGTCACTCAAAACTCAAGATCAAGACAGACCAATCTCAGCACAGCCTGGATTGGCTACAGAAAAGCCTATGACTCAATGCCACACACAAGAATGCTTGGCTCTCTACAATGTCAACAGGAAATTGAGAACCTTCCTCAGAAACTCAATGGGGCAATGGAAAACAACATTGGAAGACAACTCAAGACAACTAGCACAAGTGACCATCAAATGTTGCAAATACCAAGGTGATGCACTGTCCCCATTGCTGTACTGCATAGGCTTGAACCCCCTCAGTCAGATAATTACAGAGTCTGGCTATGGATACAAGTTCAGGAGTGGAAGCACCATAAGCCACCTCCTCTACATGGATGACATCAAGCTGTATGCAAAAAATGAACGAGACATCAATTCACTGATCCACCTGACTAGGATCTACATCGAAGACATCGGGATGTCCTTCTGACTGGAGAAGTGCAGCCGGTTGGTAATAAAGAGAAGCAAGGTAGTCAAGACTGATGCAGTGGAATTACCAGCAGGAAACATAGCAAATGCACAAACATGCTGCAAGTCAGCAACAATGCAGCAACATCCAAGTACCTTCAAAGGGTAAGACAGGTCTTGAAGAGCCAGGTCAATGGGAAGAATAAAATCCATGCCATCAATACATATGCCCTGCCAGTTATCAGATACCCTGTTGGCATAGTGACAAAAGAAGAGACAGAAGCTGCAGATGTGAAGACACGAAAGCTCCTCATAATGCATGGAGATCTACACCACAAGTCTAACATCCAAAGATTGTATACAGAAAGGAGGGTGGGCGAGGCTTGATAAGTAGTGTTGAGCATTCCGATACCGCAAGTATCGGGTATCGGCCGATACTTAGCGGTATCGGAATTCCGATACCGAGATCCGATACTTGCCGCGTATCGGATACCGGAATCGGAAGTTCCCAGGATTCAAACTGCACAAATTTGCACGAATTGAGCCAATGAGAATGATTCCAAGCGTGGGCACATCCTGTTCAGCATGGAGGGCATGAAACTACTGGCAAGGCTGTGATTGGCTGCTGAAATGATGTCATGCTGCAGTTTAAAAGTCTCTGGCGCCATTTTGCGCTCACTCTGCAGTGAATTCAGTTAGTGACAGGACGCTGTTTGCTGACTGAGGGCCAGTTTAGAGATAGCGATTTGCTTCATTGTTCTTTTCCAAGGCTAATTTAGCAACTGCTGTGTTCACCTACTAATCACCTTGCTTTTGCCTTGCAGCGCTGTTTTCACAGCGATCTGCAAGGTCTGTGTGTGTGTGTGTGTGTGAGTGCAGCCCACTCTCTAGTCTGTGTGCAGCCAATAGGCCATAGCTGGTTGTATTCAGTTCAGGGAGGGTGGTTCATTGCCTCATACTGTTCTATTTTTTTTTTTTTCAAGTAGTGTAGTCTGCTGCTCATTTTTTCTAATAATTCCTATTAGTGACTTTCAACCCGTATCCAGCTAACTTGTGGAAAAACACTACATAGGATAAAGTAGAGGAGGTTTTTTGGGCCTTGCAGCGCCGTTTACGGCTGTCTGCACGGTCTCCGTGTGACTGCAGCTTGCCCTGTAGTCTGTGAGCAGCCATAGCCTGGTTGTATCCAGCTCAGGGTTCTTCACTGCGTCATACCGTAAAATCAATTTTCCTTTTGTTTTAAGTAGTTCAGGCTGCTGCACATTTTTTCAAAAAATTCCTATTAGTGTCTTTCCACCCGTATCCAGCTAACTTGTGGAAAAACACTACATAGGATAAAGTAGAGGAGGGTTTTTGGGCCTTGCAGCGCCGTTTACGGCTGTCTGCACGGTCTCCGTGTGACTGCAGCTCGCCCTGTAGTCTGTGAGCAGCCATAGCCTGGTTGTATCCAGCTCAGGGTTCTTCACTGCGTCATACCGTAAAATCAATTTTCCTTTTGTTTTAAGTAGTGCAGGCTGCTGCACATTTTTTCAAACAATTCCTATTAGTGTCTTTCCACCCGTATCCAGCTAACTTGTGGAAAAACACTACATAGGATAAAGTAGAGGAGGGTTTTTGGGCCTTGGAGCGCCATTTACGGCTGTCTGCACGGTCTCCGTGTGACTGCAGCTCGCTCTGTAGTCTGTGAGCAGCCATAGCCTGGTTGTATCCAGCTCAGGGTTCTTCACTGCGTCATACCGTAAAATCAATTTTCCTTTTGTTTTAAGTAGTGCAGGCTGCTGCACATTTTTCAAAAAAATTCCTATTAGTGTCTTTCCACCCGTATCCAGCAAACTTGTGGAAAAACACTACATAGGATAACGTAGAGGAGGGTCTTTGGGCCTTGCAGCGCCGTTTACGGCTGTCTGCACGGTCTCCGTGTGAGTGCAGCTCTCTCTGTTGTCAGTTCAGCCCCACAAAAATAAATAAATAATAAAGTTCACCAAACACACCACTTTACATTTCTGTAGGCCACATTAGCTCATATTAAAGTCTAGTCCACACTTTAGAAAATTAGTGTTTCTTATACCTGTTAGGACTCGGAGCTGTTCAGGAATAAGCACACAAAGCCATTAGTACTTTTCTGCTTATCTTTATCAGTCAACCAAGATGAAGAAGGCAGGGAGTAAGGCACGTGGGCGTGGGCGCGGAGCAGGGAGAGGATGTGGGGATTCTGTGCCTGCTGCGGGCACCGGTGACTCCTCAGCACCCAGTTTCACCAGGGAACAGTCCTTCATGCGCAGCCTTGTTGCAGAGCGCCGTACACCGCTGCTGCGTGAAGAACAAATTGAAGCCGTTGTCGGATGGATGGCAGCTAACGCATCGACTTCAATTAGTGCCACATCCTCTCAGACACAGAGCACTGGAGAGCAGCCATCTGTCTCTTCACCACCTGCCAAATTGCCCAGGCAGACAGAGAGCCCAGGACAGGAGCCGTCTCTACTTCTGTTCTCTGAATCTCTTGGCTTGGAAACAGGGGGCCAGCCAAGCAGCATTGGAGAAATGGAAGAAGAGGCAGGGTGCAGTGATGTCCAACAGCTTTTTCTCTCTGAGTCTGAAGAGGCGGGTGGGCCAGTGCCTCCGGTCACCACATCGCAGGACGCATCCGCTGATGACACTCAGGTGCCACTTTCTGGTGCGTGCTCTGCTGCTGAGACTACCCAGGAGGAGCAGTTGATGGCAGAGGGTAGTGTAGATGATGAGGTCCTTGATCCATCTTGGCGTGAGGGACAGGAAGGTGGTGGGAGCAGCTCTGAGGAAGAGATTCCCCGAACGGGCCAAAGAGGGAGAGGGAGGGGGAAGACTGCGGATCCTGCAGCCTCCGCTTTGGCATCCGTTAGGAGCATGTCTCTTCCAAAAGCCAAAAAGGGCGCTCCCAAGACTTGCAGTGCCCGGTCCTTTTTTGACACAGTTGCAGATGACATTTGCTATGTCAAATGCAAGGTGTGTCATCACAAAGTCAAAAGAGGTCGAAATGTCAACAACCTCAATACCTCCAACATGTGGAAACATGTGCGCACCAGGCACGCGGCGGAGTTCGAAAAACACACTGAAGAGCTAGGCCAACCAACAGCGGCAGCTACCACCTCTTCAGCTCGTGTTGCCTCTTCCTCCAGCTCACACGCAGCTGGTTCGGCTTCCTCCCAGGATCGCCGTGGAAGAACCTCTGGCCCTGTTGTCCAGAGACCCACTGTAATTCCACCCGCAGCACCACGTTCCCAGTCATCCACACACTCCCAGCCCAGTCTACAGCCATCGGTAGTACAGGCATGGGAGAAAAGGCGGCCTTTCTCGTCAAACCACCCACGAGCACAGGCTCTGACTGCAGGCATTGCCAAACTTCTGTCACTGGAAATGCTGTCATTCAGGCTGGTGGAGACTGACAGCTTCCGTGACTTGATGTCATTGGCAGTCCCACAGTACAATGTGCCCAGCCGCTTTTACTTCAGCAGGCAACTGTCCCTGCCCTGCACAAGCATGTGGAGGGACACATAAAACACGCGCTACTGAACGCCGTCAGTAGCAAGGTCCACCTCACCACCGATGCGTGGACCAGTCAACATGGACAGGGGCGATATCTTTCCCTCATTGCCCATTGGGTTAATGTTGTTGAGCCGGGTACAGATCGTGCGAGTGGCGCAGGACGTGTCCTGCCCACTCCAAGGATTGCAGGAATCCATTCTGTACGCATTGACTCCTCCTCTTACACCAGTTCCTCAGAATCATCGCTGCAGGAGCCGTCATAGTCCACCTCCACATGGACCCGTGATGAACGTTTACCTGTTACGACCGACATGAGCACAGCCGTGGCCAAACGTCAACAGGCCGTCTTGAAATTAATTTATTTGGGGAATCGAAGCCACACAGCACAGGAGCTCTGGAATGCCATCAAGCAGGAGAGCGATGTGTGGTTTGTGCCAGCAAATCTCCAGCCAGGCATGGTAGTGTGTGATAATGGCCGAAATCTGGTGGCAGCTCTGGGCCTCGGCAACCTCACTCACATCCCATGTCTGGCACATGTGCTCAATTTGGTCGTGCAGAGTTTTTTGAGGGACTATCCGGATCTTGATGCACTGCTGCACAAGGTCCGCCTAGAGTGTGCTCACTTGCGGCGTTCCAGCACGGCAAAATCGCGCATTGCGGCTCTGCAGCGCCGACACCGCCTGCCGGAACATCGCACCATATGTGACCTACCTACCAGGTGGAATTCCACGTTACATATGTTGGAGCGGTTGTGTGAGCAGCAGCAAGCTGTAATGGAGTACCAGCTGCATCAGGCGCAAAGAAGTCGCACTCCGCGCCGTTCAGACTTCACAACCACAGAGTGGGCCACTATGAAGGACGTCTGCCAGGTTTTGCGTCCCTTCGATTATTCCACGTGGATGGCGAGTGCAGATGATGCACTAGTCAGCATGACTGTCCCCCTTTTCTGCCTGCTTGAAAAATCACTGCAAGCGCTAAGGGATGATGTTTTGGAAGAGGTGGAGGATGAGGATTCACCATTTCCATCATCTTCTGGACAGTCAGCACCACATGGTTCCTCACAAACGCATAGGCAGGGGACACTTTGTGAGGAGGATGAGGAGGAGTCAATGGAGGAGGAAGACATCCGTCCAGAGGAGGGAGTTACACAATTGTCCAGTACTCAGTGTGTACAGCGAGGGTGGGGTGATGATGAGCGGGCAGAGATCACGCCTCCAGCAGGGGACAGCATTTCTTGGCCAGTTGGCAGTCTGCAGCACATGGTGGATTACATGCTGCAGTGCCTGAGAAACGACCGCCGCATCGCCCACATTCTCAACATGTCTGATTATTGGGTGATCCTCGCTACCGGGACAACGTAGAAAGCCTCATCACACCGTTGAACCGGGAGCGTAAAATGCGGGAGTACCAAGAGACACTGGTGAATTCCATCATCTTCTCCATTCCAACTGAGAGAAGTGCTGCTAGTGCATTACAAAGCAGCTCAGTGCGTCCAGGCAGTGGAGGAGGCTCTGCACAAAGAGGGAGCAGAAGCAGTGCCTCTGCCCAAGGCAAGACCAGTATGGCCCAACTGTGGCACAGTTTTGTGTGCCCGCCACAAATGTCTACACCATCACAGACGGCTCCAGTCAGCAGGAGGCAACGGTTCCGTCAGATGGTGACAGACTACATGTCTTGCCCTCTTGCTGTACTCCCAGACGGCTCTTCCCCTTTCAAGTTTTGGGTCTCAAAGCTGGATACATGGCCAGAGCTAAGCCAGTATGCATTGTAGGTGCTGGCTTGCCCTGCGGCTAGTGTACTATCGGAACGCGTCTTTAGTGCTGCAGGTGGTGTACTAACTGACCGTCGCATGCGACTATCCTCCGATAACGTTGACCGGCTTACTTTCCTGAAAATGAACAAGGCCTGGATCTCGCAGGAATTTGCCACTCCTCTTCCTGATTAAATAATTAGGTGACTGTCTACAGTATCCAGGTCTCCTGTTGTGTTCATCTTTCTGCCACCTGAACTTAAATTCGCTCACTCATCTCCCTACGCCTTCTTCAGACTGTGCGCCGTCAGCTGATCCCTAATAGCATGCCACGGCCGTGACGCCGCACAGTCTGAAGAAGCCGTAGGGAGGGGAGTGAGAGGCCAGGATATGCACTACGCATGTCCACGGATCCCAGGTCCGTGGTTGGATTACATTAGATGACACTGCGAGGCGGGCTCTCGGCCAGCGCGTCCGCACAGGCGCAGCCAGACTGACACCAAATGATGTCAGAAGATGAGCAGCGCTAAGTGTGCCTGGCCAAGGGATAACAGAACAGCACAGGCTCCGGGACGGAATTAAACAACGCTGAGGAGCCGACGCACGGCGCCAAGGGGGTAGGAATGATGGCTGTGCTGCGTTATATTACGAAGGAAAGTCCCACCTCCGGGATGGTCTCACGGTATCAGGGGACACATTTTATAATATGTGTTTAGTTCTGTGTTTGCAAGGAGCATAATGAAAAGAGCCACCTTTTCCTTTTGCATCCTTTGTGCTGCACAAGCTGGCTCTTTCAGCTACAAATGCCTTGGGGGGGGGGTTAAAGGTTCCCTTTTGACTTTCTCCAATTGGGCTTCAGCCTACACTGTGTTCCTCTGCTCCTCCTGCTGTCCCTGGGCTCCAACACTGCTAGTTGTTGTCCAGAAGTGTTGTCCGCACAGTCAACAGTCGCTCCTCTGTTATTGGGGTTCAGTAACGTCAGCTGTTCCCCAGCTGTGTGTGTGGCAATCCCTCCTATATCTTCCACCTCCTCCTCCTCATCCTGCTGTCCCTGGGCTCCAACACCGCTAGTTGTTGTCCAGAAGTGCTGTCCGCACAGTCAACAGTCGCTCCTCTGTTATTGGGGTTCAGTAACGTCAGCTGTTCCCCAGCTGTGTGTGTGGCAATCCCTCCTATCTCCTCCACCTCCTCCTCCTCATCCTGCTGTCCCTGGGCTCCAACACCGCTAGTTGTTGTCCAGAAGTGCTGTCCGCACAGTCAACAGTCGCTCCTCAGTTATTGGGGTTCAGTAATCAGCTGTTCCCCAGCTGTGTGTGTGGCAATCCCTCCTATCTCCTCCACCTCCTCCTCCTCATCCTGCTGTCCCTGGGCTCCAACACCGCTAGTTGTTGTCCAGAAGTGCTGTCCGCACAGTCAACAGTCGCTCCTCTGTTATTGGGGTTCAGTAACGTCAGCTGTTCCCCAGCTGTGTGTGTGGCAATCCCTCCTATCTCCTCCACCTCCTCCTCCTCATCCTGCTGTCCCTGGGCTCCAACACCTCTAGTTGTTGTCCAGAAGTGCTGTCCGCACAGTCAACAGTCGCTCCTCTGTTATTGGGGTTCAGTAACGTCAGCTGTTCCCCAGCTGTGTGTGTGGCAATCCCTCCTATCTCCTCCACCTCCTCCTCCTCATCCTGCTGTCCCTGGGCTCCAACACCGCTAGTTGTTGTCCAGAAGTGCTGTCCGCACAGTCAACAGTCGCTCCTCTGTTATTGGGGTTCAGTAACGTCAGCTGTTCCCCAGCTGTGTGTGTGGCAATCCCTCCTATCTCCTCCACCTCCTCCTCCTCATCCTGCTGTCCCTGGGCTCCAACACCGCTAGTTGTTGTCCAGAAGTGCTGTCCGCACAGTCAACAGTCGCTCCTCTGTTATTGGGGTTCAGTAACGTCAGCTGTTCCCCAGCTGTGTGTGTGGCAATCCCTCCTATCTCCTCCACCTCCTCCTCCTCATCCTGCTGTCCCTGGGCTCCAACACCGCTAGTTGTTGTCCAGAAGTGCTGTCCGCACAGTCAACAGTCGCTCCTCTGTTATTGGGGTTCAGTAACGTCAGCTGTTCCCCAGCTGTGTGTGTGGCAATCCCTCCTATCTCCTCCACCTCCTCCTCCTCATCCTGCTGTCCCTGGGCTCCAACACCGCTAGTTGTTGTCCAGAAGTGCTGTCCGCACAGTCAACAGTCGCTCCTCTGTTATTGGGGTTCAGTAACGTCAGCTGTTCCCCAGCTGTGTGTGTGGCAATCCCTCCTATCTCCTCCACCTCCTCCTCCTCATCCTGCTGTCCCTGGGCTCCAACACCGCTAGTTGTTGTCCAGAAGTGCTGTCCGCACAGTCAACTGTCGCTCCTCTGTTATTGGGGTTCAGTAACGTCAGCTGTTCCCCAGCTGTGTGTGTGTGGCAATCCCTCCTATCTCCTCCACCTCCTCCTCCTCATCCTGCTGTCCCTGGGCTCCAACACCGCTAGTTGTTGTCCGGAAGTGCTGTCCGCACAGTCAACAGTCGCTCCTCTGTTATTGGGGTTCAGTAACGTCAGCTGTTCCCCAGCTGTGTGTGTGGCAATCCCTCCTATCTCCTCCACCTCCTCCTCCTCATCCTGCTGTCCCTGGGCTCCAACACCGCTAGTTGTTGTCCGGAAGTGCTGTCCGCACAGTCAACAGTCGCTCCTCTGTTATTGGGGTTCAGTAACGTCAGCTGTTCCCCAGCTGTGTGTGTGGCAATCCCTCCTATCTCCTCCACCTCCTCCTCCTCATCCTGCTGTCCCTGGGCTCCAACACCGCTAGTTGTTGTCCGGAAGTGCTGTCCGCACAGTCAACAGTCGCTCCTCTGTTATTGGGGTTCAGTAATGTCAGCTGTTCCCCAGCTGTGTGTGTGGCAATCCCTCCTATCTCCTCCACCTCCTCCTCCTCATCCTGCTGTCCCTGGGCTCCAACACCACTAGTTGTTGTCCGGAAGTGCTGTCCGCACAGTCAACAGTCGCTCCTCTGTTATTGGGGTTCAGTAACGTCAGCTGTTCCCCAGCTGTGTGTGTGGCAATCCCTCCTATCTCCTCCACCTCCTCCTCCTCATCCTGCTGTCCCTGGGCTCCAACACCGCTAGTTGTTGTCCGGAAGTGCTGTCCACACAGTCAACAGTCGCTCCTCTGTTATTGGGGTTCAGTAACGTCAGCTGTTCCCCAGCTGTGTGTGTGGCAATCCCTCCTATCTCCTCCACCTCCTCCTCCTCATCCTGCTGTCCCTGGGCTCCAACACCGCTAGTTGTTGTCCAGAAGTGCTGTCCGCACAGAGCCAAACACCTCGCCAATGTGTTAGTGGGGTTCAGTAATGCCTGCTGCTCCCCTGCTATGTAGCCGGCAACGTGTCCTGCAACAACCACGCAGACACAACAACTTAAATTTAAGGGAACCTGGAAGCCACCCCCCCCAGGCGTTTGTTACTGAAAGAGCCACCTTGTGCAGCAGTAATAATGATGCAAAAGGAAAAAGTGGCTCTTTTTGTGGTGCTCCTTGCACACGCTGAACTTGACACTTATGAAATGTGTCCCCTCACACCGTTAAACCGTCCGGTCGGAGGGACTTTCCTTTGTCATGTGACGCAGCACAGCTGTCATTCTTACCCCCTTGGCACCGTGCGCCGCCTCCTCAGCGTTGTTTGAATCTGTCCTGGAGCCTGCGCTGTTATGTTAGCCCTTGTCCATGCACACAGTTTGCGCTGCCCATCTTCTGACATTATTTGGTGTCAGGCTGGCTGCGCCTGTGCGGCCGCGCTGGACGAGATCCCGCCTCGTAGTGTCTTCTGATTTAATCCCACTGCGGGCCTGTGATCCATGGACATGCGCAGTGCATATCTTAACCTCCGCCTCTCTCTCATCTCCCTCAGCCTTCTTCAGACTGTGCGCCGTCAGCTGATCCCTAATAGCATGCCACGGCCATGACGCCGCACAGTCGGAAGAAGCTGGAAGGAGGGGAGTGAGAGGCAAGGATATGCACTGCGCATGCCCATGGATCACAGGTCCACAGAGTGATTACATTAGATGACACAGCGAGGCGGGATCTTGGCCAGCGCAGCCGCACAGGCGCAGCCAGCCTGACACCAAATGATGTCAGAAGATGGGCAGCGCAAACTGTGTGCATGGACAAGGGCTAACATAACAGCGCAGGCTCCGGGACAGATTCAAACAACGCTGAGGAGGCGGCGCACGGCGCCAAGGGGGTAAGAATGACAGCTGTGCTGCGTCACATGACAAAGGAAAGTCCCTCCGACCGGACGGTTTAACGGTGTGAGGGGACACATTTCATAAGTGTCAAGTTCAGCGTTTGCAAGGACCATAATTAAAAGAGCTAAGTTTACCTTTTCCAGCATTAGTGCTGTACAATATGGCTCTTTCAGCTACAAACCCCTGGGGGGGGGTTACAGGTTCCCTTTCAACTTGCTCCAGTGCAGGCTTCGGCCTACACTATGCTCCTCCTGCTGACCCTGGGCTCTAACACCGCCAGTTGGCGCCCAGATGTGCTAGCTGCACAGAGAAAAACACCAGCCAATGTGTCAGTGGGGTTCAGCAACGCCAGCTGTACCCCTGCTGTGTAGCCGGCAACGTGTCCTGCATAGTGTAGGCCGAAGCCTGCACTGGAGCAAGTTGAAAGGGAACCTTTAACCCCCCCCCCAGGGGTTTGTAGCTGAAAGAGCCATATTGTACAGCACTAATGCTGGAAAAGGTAAACTTAGCTCTTTTAATTAATTACGGAGCAAAATTAAAAGAGCAACCTTTGACTTGTGCAGAGCCCGGGCTCCAACACCGCTAGTTGCTGTCCGGAAGTGCTGGCTGCACAGAGCAAAACACACGCCACTCTGTCAGTGGGGTTAAGCACCGCCAGCTGTTCCCCTGCTGTGTAGCCGGCAACGTGTCCTGCAAACGCCACGCAGACACAACAAACCCAAAGCTGACGCCAGTGCAGGCTTCAGCCTACACTCTGCTCCCCCTGCTGACCCTTTGCTCCAACACTGCTAGTTGGGGCTCTAGGAAGACAAGCTTGAATAGGTCCCCATCCTGGTTCCAGCACCGTCAGCTGGTTCCGGGCAGAGCCTTTGGCTTAGGTGCCTCCTTCTGGGTATCCGAGTTCCACCAACGTCAGGTGGTCCTTGGTAGTGCTTTCAGGCACGGGTACCTCCTGCTTAGTAACCGGGTTCCAGTAATGTCAGCTGGTCCTCGGTAGTTCCATTGGCTCTTGGACCTTCGGCTACCCATCCGAGTTCCAGTACCGTCAGCTGGTTCTCGGCAGTGTCTTTTGCTCTTGTACCTTCTGCTCCCCATCCTGGTTCCAGTACCGTCAGCTGGTTCCAGGCAGAGCCTTTGGCTTAGGTGCCTCCCTCTGGGTATCTGAGTTCCACCAACGTCAGGTGGTCCTTGGTAGTGCTTTCAGGCACGGGTACCTCCTGCTTAGTAACCGGGTTCCAGTAACGTCAGCTGGTCCTCGGTAGTTCCATTGGCTTTTGGACATTCGGCTACCCATCCGGGTTCCAGTACCGTCAGCTGGTTCTCGGCAGTGTCTTTTGCTCTTGTACCTTCTGCTCCCCATCCTGGTTCCAGTACCGTCAGCTGGTTCCGGGCAGAGCCTTTGGCTTAGGTGCCTCCCTCTGGGTATCCGAGTTCCACCAACGTCAGGTGGTCCTTGGTAGTGCTTTCAGGCACGGGTACCTCCTGCTTAGTAACCGGGTTCCAGTAACATCAGCTGGTCCTCGGTAGTTCCATTGGCTCTTGGACATTCGGGTAGCCATCCGAGTTCCAGTTCCATCAGCTGTTTCTCAGCATTTTCTCAGCCTTCTTGTACCTTCTGCTACATTTCCAAGTTCAAGAGACTAAAGACGATGACCCGGAAGACCACCCCTAAGATGACGACGACACCAGAGACGACAACCACTGAGATGACGACGACCCTGGAGACGATGACCCTGAAGACCACCCCGATGACGACGACCCCGGAGACGACGACCCTGGAGACGACGACCCTGGAGACGACGACATGGGAGACTGAGAAGCAGAAGAACAAGAGGCTGCAGAACAAAGAGCAGAAGAACATTAAGCATAACACTAAATATCAGAGCAAAAGATATTATCTAAATTATAAGCAGAAGAAGACTAAGCAGTGTATGGGGGTGAGTCCGTTCCTCCTCGTGGTGCCCCTGGATAAAGCCTGATGCTGCAGGCCAAACTGAACGCGGACAAATGTAACTCTTTTGTGGCAGGCAGAACGGAAGGTGTAATCTTCAAACTTTTATAGATAACAACTACGGGAATGCCTGTCACAAATAAGAATATGATGAAGAAGTTGAATATGAAGCAGATAATAGTAAAATAAAAAGAATATGAATAATGTAACAAAAAAAATAATAGGTAGAAGATGAAGAAGAAGATGAATAAGGTGAAGAAGTTGATGTCAAAGAAGCTGATGATGAGGATAATGAAGAAGAAAGTGTGGGAGAAGTAAAAAAGAAGGTGAAGGGCGTGGAAGTAGTGAAACATCAATATCTGACAAAATAAAAAAAAATTAACATAGTCAAAATCTTTCTAACGCCGAACGTCATAAAAAAAAAAAAATCCTGCTATTCTATTTGATTGGGCTAAACCTCTCTGCCTTTAATGTCTCCGCCACCTCCCCCAATACATTCTACATTATTCTTAGTTGTTTTCCTTCATGTAGAATTAACCTACAAGGAAAGAAAGGGTTTATTTTAATTCCGATATTTTCGTCCCATTGACTTGCATTGGGATCGGGTATCGGTATCGGATTAGATCCGATACTTTGACGGTATCGGCCGGTACTTTCCGATACCGATACTTTCCGATATCGGAAGGTATCGCTCAACACTATTGATAAGCATCCATGCCACCATCACTGATTAAACAAGAAGTATCCAGGAATACATCAGAAAAGTGGCACCAAAAGATAATATGAGGAGAGAAAGCCTAAGGCAGCAACAACAGATCTTGAAGGAAGAACAGGAATATGAAGCACCATGGCAAGACAAGCCGCTGCATGGGATGTACCATCGACAGATAATGGAGGTGGCTTACATGGAGAAATCCTACCAATGGCTGTAGAAAGCTCGACTCCGAGACAGCACAGAGGCACTAATCATAGCAGCACGAGAGCAGGCACTAAGTACCAGATCATAGAAGCAGGAATCTACCACACAGGACAAGACCCAAGGTGCAGACTATGGAAAGAAATCTCCGAAGCAGTCCACCACATAGTGGCAGGATGCAAAATGCAAGCAGGAACAGTGTATACTGAACGCCACAACCAAGTAGCGGAAATTGTATACAGGAACTTCCGCACAGCACATGGCCTAAGTCCCCCCAAGTCCAGGTGGGAGACCCCAGAAAAAGTGGTGTATATATATGTATATCTACATATATACTGTATATATATATATATATATATATATATATATATATATATATATACATACTGTATATATATACTAGATGGTGGCCCGATTCCAACGCATCGGGTATTCTAGAATATGTATGTAGTTTAGTTATGAAGATTTAAGAATAATGCAATGAATACACAGGATTTTCTGGGTAAAATATATACATTATCATTACATTTTATTGCTCATAGAACTTAATACAACTGAACGAAATTATTAAACAGATCATCAAAATATGTAAACCATTACATGAATATCTAACTGTATTTAAAGAAATCATCGAATGAAAGAAGGACATCGACACTATAATATATTTGTTAAGAATATCAACCCAAAATATTTTTATACACCACATTTCTTGTGAATACCTTTTGACTATCTATAAGCAACTTTCCTTGTAAAGGGGTATGAAGAACTTGCACCTTGACATTGGATCTCATTTTACTTTTGAATATGCAACGTAGAGTTGTCCATGACCAAAAACTGGCTCCGGTAGATATATGCCAAAATGGTGTAGAGTTGTGACCTCTACAGACCTTATGACTTGTTTAATGTCATGGCAAAAGCTGGTTTTACTGGAAACTGTCGACGCCGAAGCCTAAATGGAAGACCGATGTCCGAAGGACATAAATCAATGCGTGAAATGAACACTTCGTCTCCTTTTGCTGATCCATTGATCACTCTTGCTTGAATTACGTGGGAATGGAGTCCAGTAACAATAAGGCGAGTTCCATTACATAGAACATTTTTTGTATTTAGATTCCGCAGCAACATTACGATTGTTCCAACTTTGAGTTGTAGTGTGCGGAATGGAATTCCTGATTGCGTAAGACTAAAAATTCAACTGGATAATGCTCTCGTTCATCTTCATTGTCAACATCCACTGACTCATCACTTTTGTACAACTTATACTCTCCAGGCATTCTATCCATCACATGGGAATTTAGCATCATTCTTGGGACAGAGAATTGCATGGGAAGAGGCCCTCTCAACACTGCTTTGGTTGTTCACATCAATTTCAACGCATGGTGCAAAAACATCACTTACGACGCAGTCAGTGCACAACATGTCTTCTGGTATTTCAATAATGTCTTCTCCAAGGTTGTATTCGTTGCTAAGTTCACCAAGTTTAAGAAGCCAGTTGCTGTACTCTGGATCAGAAGATCGCATGTTGTTAATTAGTTGGAGTTTATTAAACTGTTTCCAAAAGTCAGTCATTTTTAAGCTGGACTCGATAACATCTGTTCTTGTTCCATTTGGTATAACTGGAAGGCATTGCCTAAAATCTCCGCCAATGACAAAAACTTTACCTCCAAACGGAATTAAATTTTTTTCAGCAACATTTGTAGTCATTACTTCACACAGAAGTCTGTCAATTAAGCTCAAAGCGTATTTGGGTGCCATGGTGCACTTTTCAAGTATCAAAAAATTTGCGTTGTTTAACTGTCTTCCTGCATATGTGCCTTGTTTTATTCTGGAAACGGAGATTTTGTTGACTGGAACTGGTATCCCAAAGAGTGAATGGATAGTGCGACCTCCTCGTAAAGTTTTGCTGCAATACCTGTTGTAGCCGATGGCAATACGACTTTACCCAACCCTCTAACATGATGCTTTAAAACTTCATAGAGGTATGTTTTACCGCTCCCTCCGGACCGTCAATAAAGAAACATTTTGGCCTTGCATCTGCTTGGTTTTCTATGGTGCTCACAATAGTGTCATATGCAAACCGTTGTTGTTCATTTAAGGAGTTTCTCTTCTCTGCTGCCAACAATAATTTGTAAGCTTCGTCATACTCTGGAACTTTTGGAACTTGAATTGCAGGCTGTGGCAAATTAAAGTCTGAAAACGTTTTTCCATGCAGTAGTAAGACATTTTGGACATCTTGCATGGCATAAGATTCGCAATTTTGACAATTTCAACTTCTGTTGTGAAGACGTAAGCATTAATCCTCGATTATATGTTCTTTGAAATTTGTCCAAAGTTGAGCTGGATTTGTAGGCGGTCCAAATACGCAGATGTAGGCAAACAATTCGCAAAGTTGCTTAAGGCCCCGTCTCACATAGCGAGATCGCTAGCGAGATCGCTGCTGAGTCACAAGTTTTGTGACGCAACAGCGACCTCCATAGCGATCTCGCTATGTGTGACACGTACCAGCGATCAGGCCCCTGCTGCGAGATCGCTGGTCGTGTCGGAATGGCCTGGACCTTTTTTTGGTCGTTGAGGCCCCGCTGACATTGCTGAATCGGTGTGTGTGACACCGATCCAGCGATGTCTTCACTGGTAACCAGGGTAAACATCGGGTTACTAAGCGCAGGGCCGCGCTTAGTAACCCGATGTTTACCCTGGTTACCAGCGTAAATGTAAAAAAAAACAAACAATACATACTCGCCTTCTGATGTCCGTCAGGTCCCTTGCCGTCTGCTTCCTGCTCTCACTGACTCCCGGCCGTACAGTGAGAAGTGAGAGCACAGCAGTGACGTCACCGCTGCGCTCTGCTCTCAGTGTACGGCGGCTCAGTCAGTCAGAGCAGGAAGCAGACGGCAAGGGACCTGGACACCGAAAGGCGAGTATGTACTGTTTGTTTTTTTTGGTAACCAGGGTAAACATCGGGTTACTAAGCGCGGCCCTGCGCTTAGTAACCCGATGTTTACCCTGGTTACCCGGGTGCTGCAGGGGGACTTCGGCATCGTTGAAGACAGTTTCAACGATGCCGAACTCGTTCCCCTGATCGTTGGTCGCTGGGGAGAGCGGTCTGTGTGACAGCTCCCCAGCGACCACACAGCGACTTACCAACGATCACGGCCAGGTCATATCGCTGGTCGTGATCGTTGGTAAATCGCTAAGTGAGACGGGGCCTTTAGGCATATGTAGAGTAGCTGCTTCTTCTAAAATAAGTCTCCACACAGTATCATCCAATAGAAGTCCTAAAACCAAAGTTGCAGCTTTAAATGTATCGTGCAATACTCCGTTAACTGTTTTCAAGTTGTCATAACTTGTAGCTCCTTTGACATGCAGTAGTAACAGCCGAGGCAATATCTTTCTTGATCCTTGACACTAACAGTATACATGAGTCCAATTATTCTGCTTAGTCCTCATTGTCTTGGATTCCAAGTTTTATTTCAAACGTAATGCTCTGGAATCTCTCGATACAAATACTGCCTTGTGTTTTCGTCACATTGGTTCAGCAAAAACCATTCCATTAATGTTGACGTCATGCTTAAAGTTTTTGAGACATCTTTGACTTGAGTATCTTCAAAGAAATAAAGCTGCTGTTGATTTGGTAAATTAATAGCTAAACGTATAATGGCATGGGACTGTGGATGCATTGGAAACGCAAATATCCTCCACGCAGCTTCTGGAGCACTCACGTATCTTGAGTCAACAAAAGTTGATCATTCATCGTGATTGATTGTTTTCTGTTGTATTTCGATGTCAGCTTTGTCGTGCCCCTTGTAGATGTACTTGAAAAGATATTTTACACTTTTTATTGAAGCACAGATTTCTATGTTGATGTGACAGTTGTAGCGTTTTGATAAGTACGGGTTGTATGGGACTATCCATGAGTTATTTATAATTTTTTTGTTGCGAACAATGTTATCAATGTGTTGTCGCTGGTAGGATGGGTAGCCATCCAAGTCTTTAACAGTGTGCTGTTTGAACTCCTTTGGAAACCCTTCTGTACACTTTCCGTTTTCCATGCATTGACTTTTTGGATTTGCTACACCGCATGGGCCATGAACTATATGAGAGACTACAATATTATACAGTTCAGGATACTTTTCTTGGTTAGGAATTTCAGCCCACACTATGATGTTGATTTCTTCCTCCGTGCGAAACTTGGAATCCGCGTCTAAGATAATTAGTATATGCGCATGTGGGAGACCTCATTTCTGAAACTCTATGATGAGTGCCATGGCTACGACTGTTCCAAAAAGCCCATTTTTTATGTCTTTGAAAAGGCTGCTGAGTTTCAGTCGAAATACGCGTGCGACTAAGTCCGGCCTGTGTTCAACTTGTTGCCAGGGTTCTAGATTTTCGGTAATTTCTGGCCATTTAGGATTACAGGTCATTGTCACAAAAATGTCAGGTCTTCCATACTTTGTTTCAATTGCCATTGCATCTTGATAACGCTGTTGCATGTTGCGGGGGCTACTTTCAAACGACGACAGGAGAATTACTGTTTTTCCAATTAGAATTCCCTTTTGAATTGATTGTTTTTGCAAATGTTCTTGAAGAACGCAGCAGACTTCAACTTTAAGTTGTTTTTGGTTCATTCATATGAAATTTTGATGATTAGCTTCAATTTTAACGTATGGGTCAACTAAGTACTGTTGTCAGACAGACAGAAGAAAACTGTAGTACTGCAGTTGTCTAAGGGGCAACATTTCTCCTTATGGAGAGTGATATACCAGCTCTGGCTTGTCAAGGTAAGGAGGCTTATTCGCCGTGTGATGCTCCTCTTTGAAATATAATATGCAAATTGCCTCTTCAGAGAACAAATTAGTTCTCATGCTTCGCACTGATGAGGGCCAACAGCCCGAAACACCGTGTCTGCGAATTGAGATACTGATTTGGCTTTTATCCTTAGTCATATTGCATGACTCGTTAAAGGGTTTATTGTGACTTGTAGGATCGCTACTTCCAACAGGTGGCGCTATAGAGTTTAAGTCCTCTTTTTCTCTGAAGAGGCAATTTGCGTACTGCAGTTGTATAATTCTTCTTGAAGTTCCTTGCTGGTGTAGGTTTTCGTGCCACCCTTGATCACCTCTTGGAAAGAATAGCGGATACAGAAGAGCATCAAGGCTACTGTGCAAAATGCTAATTCGTTGTGTCTTAGGATCCAAAGGATTGTTTTGGTCTGGCTTAAGATGGACTAGTATATCCCTTTGAAAAGGAGGTTCTCCGTCATCATTTTGAAAAACAACTGCAACCTCACTCACACGTGGTTTGTTGTAAAGTCGGGAATCCTGTTTACGTTCTTGTTTAATGGCCATGACAACAGAAGGCATTTCAGTCCCATTTTGTATAGCCCTCTGTTCCTCCTCAGCTTCGATGTCTTTTAGCATGCGATATGCAGCAGCAAATGGGCTGATTTTTTGTAAATGTACGGCAATTTGGTTCATCAGTTCAGCATCACACTTTTCGTTTTCTTTCAGGTTCATCCTTTGTTCTGTAGCCTCATTTGTATCAAGGATGTATAATTGTGCAAATTTTGGTGGTTGTCCTATTTCTGGGTGAAGTGTTCCAGTGCGGTGGTAGATCTGGCCGTGAATTTTAAAACAATACGGTCCGAATCCAGGGGGCGGTGCAATGTTGGTCCCAAATGAAGCAAACGCAAGCGAACTGTTGATGCTTCTGATATTTTCCATAAAATTTCTACTGTGATGATGCGTTCCTTTCATCAACTGCTCAAACATATCTGAGTAGTGAGTTCTCGGGATCATAACTTTTCCTTTTTGGCAGCATTGAGTAAACTGATTGTCAGATGTTTTTCATCAATGAAATTCAGAGAGTCGCATTTAGAGCAAACTGCATTCATATTCCCACAGTAGTGTTCAAAAATTGTAGTTTCGTTGTCTGTTACGTAACGTGCAAGTTGTTAAATATTCTGCTGGGCTTGCCTTAGTTGGTAGAGCATTCGTTTTTTATGAATTTGGCGATCGTGTTGTTGTCTGTTTGCCCTGGATTGTGGAGATTCATTCACCCGACGTTGTCTGTGGGATTCTGCATCATGTTCCTGCCTAGCGGCAGTGTGTTGTGGTGTCTCCTGTTCCCGACGTTGTCTCTGTGAATCAGCTACTTGTACCTGTCATGTGGCAGTTTGTTGTGGTGTCTCCTGTTGGTGACATTGTCTGTGAGATTCCGCATCCTGGGCTTGTCTGTCGGCAGTTTGTTGAAGTGTCTGTTGCTCTTGACGTTGTCGTTGCCTTGCTGCTGCTGCTTTTCTGTCATCCTCATTGGCGCATTTTCACTTACGACCCATTGGAAGATAGGAAGTGTAAATAGTGATAGCGTACAGTAAAGAAGTATCTGTTCAGCTCGCTGTGACTGACAGAACGTGTTCAGTGAACGTGACTGAACTATGTCGCACTGTGACTGACTGAAAGTGTTCAGTAAACGTGAGTGAACTATGTCGCACTGTGACTGACTGAACGTGTTCAGTAAGCGTGAGTGAGCTATGCGGCACTGTGACTGACAGAACGTGTTCAGTAAACATGAGTGAACTACATGGCACTGCGATTGACAGAACTTGTTCAGTAAACGTGACTGAACTACATGGCACTGGGACTGACAGAACTTGTTCAGTAAACATGACTGAACTATGTGGAACTGTGACTGACAGAACTTGTTCAATAAACGTGAGTGAACTATGTGGCACTGTGACTGACAGAACTTGTTCAGTAAACGTGAGTGAACTATGTGGCACTGTGACTGAAAGAACTTGTTCAGTATACGTGAGTGAACTATGTGGCACTATGACTGACAGAACTTGTTCAGTAAACGTGACTGAACTATGTAGCACTGTGACTGACAGAACTTATTCTGTAAACGTGACTGAACTACGTGCCACTGTGACTGACAGAACTTATTCAGTAAATGTGACTGAACTACGTGGCAATGTGACTGACAGAACTTGTTCAGTAAACCTGACTGAACTACGTGGCACTGTGACTGATAGCACTTGTTCAGTAAACGTGAGTGAACTATGTGGCACTATGACTGACAAAACTTGTCCAGTAAATGTGACTGAGCTACATCACACTGTGACTGACAGAACTTGATCAGCAAACGTGAGTGAACTATGCTGTGCTGTGAGTGGGGGTTAAATTCCGCATCAATATCGCTGATTAGCTGCAGCCAGCCGGGCGTGACCAATCCACGAAGTGGGGTTTAAATTGCGCACCAATATCGCTGATTGGTCGCGGCCGACCGGGCGTGATCAATCAGCGATGCATGGTTCAAATCCCGCCCCAATTCGTGGCTGGACTGCGCCTGTCGCTGATTGGTCGCTGCTGGCCGGGCACGACCAATCAGTGAATCGTGGTTCAAATCCCACCCCAATTTGTGGCCGCACTGCGCCTGTCGCTGATTGGCCGCAGGCGGCTGGCAAGACCAATCAGCGAGGCGAGATTTCCATTACAGGCAAACAGACAGAATTAGACGATTATATAGTAATGATGTGACAGCTGCCACTACTGCCGCTCCCCCTCCCCCACCGACCCCCTTTGACAATGACTCGAGTATAAGCCGAGGGGCACTTTCAGCCTAAAAAAAGGGCTGAAAATCTCGACTTATACTTGAGTATATATGGTATATACAGTATATATATATATATAGAGAGAGAGAGAGGTGCTTCTCACAAAATTAGAATATCATCAAAAATTGTATTTATTTTATTTCTTCAATGCAAAAAGTGAAACTCATACATTATATAGAGTCATTACAAACAGAGTGATCTATTTCAAGTGTTTATTTCTGTCAATGTTGCTGATTATGGCTTACAGCCAATGAAAACCCAAAAGTCATTATCTCAGTATGTTAGATTACTTAACAAAAACACCTGGAAAGTCTTCCTAAGCATTTATAAAGGTCCCTTAGTCTGTTTCAGTAGGCTCCACAATCATGGGGAAGACTGCTGACTTGACATGTCCAGAAGGTAGTCATTGGCACACTCGACAAGGAAGGGAAAGTCACAAAAGGTCATTACTAAAGAAGCTGGCTGCTCACAGAGGGCTATATCCAAGCATATTAATGGAAAGTTGAGTGGAAGGAAAAAGTGTGGTAGAAAAAGGTGCACAAGCAACCGGGAAAACCACAGCTTTGTAAGGATTGTTGAGAAAAGGCCATTTAGAAATTTGGAGGAGATTCACAAGGAGTGGACTGCTGCTGGAGTCATTGCTTCAAGAACCACCACAGACAGACGTATCCAGGACATGGGCTACAAGTGTCGCATTCCTTGTGTCAAGCCATTCATGACCAATAGACAACCCCAGAAGCATCTTACCTGTGCCAAGGAGAAAAAGAACTGGACTGTTGCTTAGTGGTCCAAGGTGTTGTTTTCAGATGAAAGTAAATTTTGCATTTTATTTGGAAATCAAGGTCCCAGAGTCTGGAGGAAGAGTGGAGAGGCCACAATCCAAGCTGCTTGAGGTCTAGTGTAAAGTATCCACAATCAGTGATGGTTTGGGGAGCCATGTCATCTGCTGGTGTAGGTCCACTGTGTTTTATGAAGACCAAAGTTAGCACAGGCATCTACCATGAAATTTTAGAACACTTTATGCTTTCCTCTGCCTACAAGCTTTTTGGAGATGAAAATGTAATTCTCGAGCAGGACTTGGCACCTGTTTTCCCAGCCAAAAGTACCAATACCTGGTTTACAAACAACAATATCACTGCGCTTGATTGGCCAGCAAACTCGCCTGACCTTAACTTCACAGAGAATCTATGGGGTACTGTAAAGAGGAAGATGAGACACCAGACCCAACAATGCAGACAAGCTGAAGGCTGCTATCAAAGCAACCTGGGCTTCCATAACACCTCAGCAGTGCCACAGGCTGATCGCCTCCATGCCATGCCACATTGATACAGTAATTTATACAAAAGGAGCCCCAACCAAATATTGAGTGCATTTACTGCACATACATTTCAGTAGGCCAACATTTTGGATTTTAAAATTCCAATTTATTGAGATAATGACTTTTGGGTTTTGATTGGCTGTAAGCCATAATCATCAACATTAACTTAAATAAACACGTGTTAAATAAACACGTGAAATAGATCACTCTGTTTGCAATGACTCTATATAATATATGAGTTTGACTCTTTGTATTGAAGAGCTGAAATTAATTACCATTTTGATGATATTCTAATTTTGTGAGAAGCGTATATATATATATATATATATATATATATATATATATACTGTATATACTCAAGTATAAGCTGAGATTTTCAGCCCATTTTGTTAGGCTGAAAGTGCCCCTCTCAGCTTATACTCGAGTCATTGTCAAAGGGGTCGGCGGGGGAGGGGGAGCGGCAGTAGTGGCGGCTGTCACATCATACTCACCCCCTTCTGGCACTGTCTCTGCACTTCCCTGCTTCTCAGATGGTCTTTGGCACCAGCAGCTCTTCCTGTGTTCAGCAGTCACATGGTACCACTCATTAAAGTAATGAATATGCACGCGACTCCACTCCCATAGGCGTGGAGCACATATTCATTACTTTTATGAGCGGTACCATGTGACCGCTCAGCACTGGAAGGAGCTGCCACCCCGAGACAACGGAGAAGCAGGGAAGTGCAGAGAGTGCGCCAGGAGGGTGAGAATGATGGGGAGGGTGAGCCTTGCGATATTCACCTGTCCCCGTTCCACCCCTGGGCTGTGTCTTCATTGTCCTCTGGCTGTGACGTTCAGGTCAGAGTGCACGATGACGTGGTTAGGTTATTGCGCGGCCTATGCCTGAACAGTCCTTGCAGAGAGACGGAAGACACTACAGCGCTCGGCAGTGGAACAGGGACAGGTGAATATCGCAAGTGCCGGGGGCCTGAGCCAGCGGCGACACTGGCACCTGGCCCCCATAGCGTGCCAGTGTCCCCGCCTGCTCGGGACACCGATACTTGGCCCCCAGCAACGAGAGGTGAGTATGTCATTTTTTTTTTTTATCGCAGCAGCATATGGGGCATATTATTCTATGGAGCATCTTATAAGGCCATCAACCTTTATGGAGCATTATATGGGGCATATTATTCTGTGGAGCAACTTATGGGGCCATTAACTTTTATGGAGCATTATATGGGGCATATTATTCTATGGAGAATCTTTTGGGGCCATCATTAACCTTTTGTGCAGCATTATATGGGGCATATTTTAATATGAAGCATCTTATGATGCCATTATTAACCTTTGTGCAGCATTATATGGGACATATTTTTTATATGGAGCATCTTATGGGGCCCATTATGAACTTCATGAGCATTAAATGGGGTGTATTTTGTATGGAGCATCTTATGGGGGACATCATGAACTGTATGGAGCATTATATGGGGCTCCTGATTCAATATGGATATTCAAAAATATTTAACCTACTGATGTCTCAATTAATTTTATTTTTATTGGTATCTATTTTTACTTTTGAAATTTACCAGTAGCTGCTGCATTTCCCACCCTAGGCTTATACTCGAGTTAATAAGTTTTCCCATTTTTTTGTGGCAAAATTAGGGGTCTCGGCTTATACTTGGGTTGGCTTATATTCGAGTATATACGGTATGTATGCATGTATGTATATATATATATATATATATATATATATATATATATATTTTCCTCATGAAACAACCATTCTGGAGTATTATTATTATTTTCATTTATTTATTTATTTTTACTCTATTGTTACCAGTGGGTGTATCTATATACAGTCAATCATTGTCCTATCAATGAATGACAGTGAAGACTATGTGAAAACAAACCCTTTAAAACTTAAAATTTAAAACTTCACGACATGCGCCATACTAGTGCTGCTAATGTCGTTTCTCCCTCTTTCATGTGGGCTCTGGCGCTGAGCCCACATCAAAGTCGCAACGTGTCAGCTGTTTTGTACAGCTGACATGTGCGCGCAATAGCGGCAGGTGGAATCGCGATCCACCCGCTGCTATTAGTTAGTTAAATGCCGCTGACAAACGCTGACAGCAGCATTTAACTACCGCTTCCTACCATTGGGCTGGAAATGAGCGCATCGCCGACCACCGTCACATGATCGGGGGTCAGCGATGCGTCGGCATGACAACCGGAGGTCTCCTTAAGACCTTTATGGTTGTTGATGCCGGCTTGCTGTTAGCGCCACCCTGTGGTCGGCACTCATAGCAAGCCTGTAATTCAGCTGATCTGATGATCGCTCCTATGTAGCTGAGCCGATCCCGTTGTGCCACCTTCTAGCCTCCCATGGAGGCTATTGAAGCATGGCAAAAGTAAAAAGAAAATGTTTTAAAAAATATGAAAAGAATAAAAAAAAATAAAAGTTTAAATCACCCCCATTTCGCCCCATTCAAAATAAAACAATAAAAAAAAATCAAACATACACATATTTGGTATTGCCGCATTCAGAATCGCCCGATCTATCAAATAAAGAAAAGGATTAACCTGATCGCTAAACGGTGTAGCGATAAAAAAATAAAAAACGCCAGAATTACCTTTTTTTTGGTTGCCGTAACATTGCATTAAAATGTAATAACGGGTGATCAAAAGAAAGTATCTGCACCAAAATGGTATCATTAAAAATGCCAGCTCAGCACACAAAAAATAACCCCTCAACCGACCCGAGATCCCAAAAAATGAAGACGCTATGGGTATCGGAAAATGGCGCAATTTTTTTTTCTAGCAAAGTTTGTAATTTTTTTTCACCACTTAGATGAAAAATAACCTAGGTATGTTTGGTGTCTATTAACTCGTAATGACATGGAGAATCACAATGGTAGGTCAGTTTTAGCATTTAGTGAACCTAGCAAAAAAGCCAAACAAAAACCAGTGAGGGATTGCACTTTTTTTGCAATTTCACCACACTTGGAATTTTTTTCCCGCTTTCTAGTACAAGACATAGTAAAACCAATGGTGTGGTTCAAAAGTACAACTCGTCCCGCAAAAAATAAGCCCTCACATGGCCAAATTGACAGAAAAATAAAAAAGTTACGGCTCTGGGAAGGAGGGGAGCAAAAAACGAAAACGCAAAAATGAAAAAGGGCTGTGTCTTGAAGGGGACAACTAGATTGACAGCACATACATGGGCTTAAAAGATAACATTGGTGAGATGAATTATCATCTTATATTTTAAAACTGATCTGTATCTGAAAAATAGGGCTCTGACTTCAATAATTGTTAAGGGATTGGCTCCACCAAGAAGCAAATGTATCCCTTCTCTCCACCATATCTATAAACTTACTATACTTGTTATTAGTTTTCAAGGAAATGTCTTTACTCTTTACAGAATCAGAACTTTTTTTTTTACCTTTTATTGTTCCGCCTTAAAGGGAACCGGTCACCCCCAAAATTGAAGATGAGCTAAGCCCACCGGCATCAGGGGCTTATCTACAGTATTCTGGAATGTTGTAGATAAGCCCCCGATGTATCCTGAAAGATGAGAAAAAGAGGTTAGATTATACTTACCTGGGCGGGCGGTCCGATCCAGTGGACGTCGCGGTCCGGTCCGGTTCCTCCCATCTTCTTTCGATGATGTCCTCTTCTGGTCTTCACGCTGCGGCTCTGGCCCTGTTGAGGACAGAGCAAAGTACTGCAGTGTGCAGGCGCCGGGAAAGGTCAGAGAGGCCCAGCACCTGCACACTGCAGTACTTTACTCTGCCCTCAACAGGGTAGACAAAGTACGCCTGTGCTGGAGCCGCAGCGTGAAGACCAGGAGAGAACGTCATCTGAGGAAGAAAGGAGGCACCGGACCAGACCGCGACATCCATCGGACCAGACCGGGACCGCCCCTGGGTGAGTATAATCTAACTTCTTTTTCTCATCTTTTAGGATACATCAGGGGCTTATCTTCAGCATCACATAATGCTGTAGATAAGCCCCTGATGCTGGTGGGCTTACCTCACGCTCAATTTTTGGGGTGACAGGTTCCCTTTAATGTGACTCCTGGAAAAACATCATATTTTCCTTCTAGTTTCATAATTGTGCTCAAAGATAAACTCAAGGTTAAGCGAAGTAAAAATAGCTTGTGTAGAAATGTTCAAAACAAAATTTATTCCTAAAACCCTTAACACTTAAGCAGGGATCAGAAAGGGAATGTAATTAGATGAAATGGAAAATTAAGGAGTAATATTTCTTTGAGAAAATGTACAAATGTCTTTTTATATTTTAGGTCAGTTATGAGATTTCAAATAAATACCTACAATAACATAGTAGCAATGCTCAGTTCTATGTTCCGCTTCTATGTGGAATATTGCCAGTAATGTACCTTAATATTGCTTAATATGTACATGAACCTAACTATTATAATACTGCACCAATGTACAAATAATGACTATAGTACTGCCCCCTATAATACTGCCCCTATGTACAAGAATATACTGTAACTACTATAATACTGCTCCTATGTACAAGAATATAACTACTATAATACTGCCCCTATGTACAAGAATATAACTATTATAATACTGCTCCTATGTACAAGAATATAACTACTATAATACTGCTCCTATGTACAGAAATATAACTACTATAATACTGCTCTTATGTACAAGAATATAACTACTATAATACTGCTCCTATGTACAGGAATACAACTACTATAATACTGCTCCTATGTACAGGAATATAACTACTATAATACTGCTCCTATGTACAAGAATATAACTACTATAATACTGCCCCTATGTTCAAGAATATAACTACTATAATACTGCTCCTATGTACAAGAATATAACTACTATAATACTGCTCCTATGTACAAGAATATAACTACTATAATACTGCTGCTATGTACAAGAATATAACTACTATAATACTGCTCCCTATGTACAGGAATATAACTACTATAATACTGCTCCTATGTACAAGAATATAACTACTATAATACTGCTCCTATGTACAAGAATATAACTACTATAATACTGCCCCTATGTTCAAGAATATAACTACTATAATACTGCTCCCTATGTACAGGAATATAACTACTATAATACTGCTCCCTATGTACAGGAATATAACTACTATAATACTGCTCCTATGTACAAGAATATAACTACTATAATACTGCTCCTATGTACAAGAATATAACTACTATAATACTGCTCCTATGTACAAGAATATAACTACTATAATACTGCTCCTATGTACAAGAATATAACTACTATAATACTGCTCCTATGTACAAGAATATAACTACTATAATACTGCTCCCTATATACAGGAATATAACTACTATAATACTGCTCCTATGTACAAGAATATAACTACTATAATACTGCTCCTATGTACAAGAATATAACTACTATAATACTGCTCCTATGTACAAGAATATAACTACTATAATACTGCTCCTATGTACAAGAATATAACTACTATAATACTGCTCCTATGTACAAGAATATAACTACTATAATACTGCCCCTATGTACAAGAATATAACTACTATAATACTGCTCCTATGTACAAGAATATAACTACTATAATACTGCTCCTATGTACAAGAATATAACTACTATAATACTGCTCCTATGTACAAGAATATAACTACTATAATACTGCTCCTATGTACAAGAATATAACTACTATAATACTGCCCCTATGTACAAGAATATAACTACTATAATACTGCTCCCTATGTACAGGAATATAACTACTATAATACTGCTCCTATGTACAGGAATATAACTACTATAATACTGCTCCTATGTACAAGAATATAACTACTATAATACTGCTCCTATGTACAAGAATATAACTACTATAATACTGCTCCTATGTACAAGAATATAACTACTATAATACTGCCCCTATGTACAAGAATATAACTACTATAATACTGCTCCCTATGTACAGGAATATAACTACTATAATACTGCTCCTATGTACAAGAATATAACTACTATAATACTGCTCCTATGTACAAGAATATAACTACTATAATACTGCTCCTATGTACAAGAATATAACTACTATAATACTGCTCCTATGTACAAGAATATAACTACTATAATACTGCTCCTATGTACAAGAATATAACTACTATAATACTGCTCCCTATATACAGGAATATAACTACTATAATACTGCTCCTATGTACAAGAATATAACTACTATAATACTGCTCCTATGTACAAGAATATAACTACTATAATACTGCTCCTATGTACAAGAATATAACTACTATAATACTGCTCCTATGTACAAGAATATAACTACTATAATACTGCTCCTATGAACAAGAATATAACTACTATAATACTGCCCCTATGTACAAGAATATAACTACTATAATACTGCTCCCTATGTACAGGAATATAACTACTATAATACTGCTCCTATGTACAGGAATATAACTACTATAATACTGCTCCTATGTACAAGAATATAACTACAATAATACTGCTCCTATGTACAAGAATATAACTACTATAATACTGCTCCTATATACAAGAATATAACTACTATAATACTGCTCCCTATGTACAGGAATATAACTACTATAATACTGCTCCCTATGTACAGGAATATAACTACTATAATACTGCTCCTATGTACAAGAATATAACTACTATAATACTGCTCCTATGTACAAGAATATAACTACTATAATACTGCTCTTATGTACAAGAATATAACTACTATAATACTGCTCCTATGTACAAGAATATAACTACTATAATACTGCTCCTATGTACAAGAATATAACTACTATAATACTGCCCCTATGTACAAGAATATAACTACTATAATACTGCTCCCTATGTACAGGAATATAACTACTATAATACTGCTCCTATGTACAGGAATATAACTACTATAATACTGCTCCTATGTACAAGAATATAACTACTATAATACTGCTCCTATGTACAAGAATATAACTACTATAATACTGCTCCTATATACAAGAATATAACTACTATAATACTGCTCCTATGTACAAGAATATAACTACTATAATACTGCTCCTATGTACAAGAATATAACTACTATAATACTGCTCCCTATGTACAGGAATATAACTACTATAATACTGCTCCTATGTACAAGAATATAACTACTATAATACTGCTCCTATGTACAAGAATATAACTACTATAATACTGCCCCTATGTTCAGGAATATAACTACTATAAAACTGCCTCTATGTACAAGAATATACGTAACTACTATAACAGACAAGCCTTCCAATGGCATGAGTAATTCATTCTCTACTCCTTTGTGACCTCAGTCTGTCACATGTTTGTTAATGGGTCAATTGAAAATGTTGTGTCAAATTTGCTTTTAATTATATAAATAGAACATTTTATATACATTTTCATACTTCCTGTTTTATGGCCATACAGAAAATTACATTGCAACAGCAGTCTCTTGATCTTCTCCTTAGGGTAAGAGACCACATAACATGAACCCTTAAAAGTTTGTAACATATGTGAAGTTAATTAACTTAAGTAGTTTCTTAACAGCCCCTGTTAGACATGAGCTCCCGTTAATTGTGTGCATAAATCATAATCTGCCATAAGTGGCGATTTAATTCAGGAGACACTGAGATTCAGCCAGCCGCTCACCAATTACACCAAATGCCTTCCATAACAGCCTAACGTAGAAAATTTAATTCAAAGCTTGATTACAGAAACACTTGGCAATTTAAGAACATTGATTACTCATTTAAGATGAAGAAAAGGAGATGGATGTTGAACATGTGATTTCAGACCTTAAAAGCAAAAATAACCTATATACAAGTCAAATTAACAAAGCGCACATCCTCTACAGAGACATCAATATGGGCAAAGTGGGTCCAAATCACCAGACTATCGGAATTCCCAGAAGATTAATTACTCCCCTGAAACACAGCTCATCAATAAGAGAAGGTTTTTTTTTTTATTTTAGAGAAGATTTATTTTACTTACTTCATTTTTAACACTAATGATACAGGTAGAGGAGATGATTAATAATGGACAGGAAGATTTAGACAAGTTCTCAGGTCCTTCATAGTTGGCGTATAAGTATTAAGTATATGGATGTCTGCAACATAGCTTAGTTATCATTGTTGTTATTGCAGCTATCAGAAAGCTCTAAAACAATGGGTTTATTCTCATTTTAAAATAAATAGCTTAATCAGGGGTGTACAATAGCATGTTCTTTGGGGGAGGGACTTAACCCCTTCCCGACCTTTGACGCCACGTAGGCGTCATGAAAGTCGGTGCCAATCCGACCCATGACGCCTATGTGGCGTCATGGAATGATCGCGTCCCTGCAGATCGGGTGAAAGGGTTAACTCCTATTTCACCCGATCTGCAGGGAGAGGGGGAGTTGTACTTCAGCCCAGGGGGGGTGGCTTTGCCCCCACGTGGCTACGATCGCTCTGATTGGCTGTTGAAAGTGCAACAGCCAATCAGAGCAATTTTCAATATTTCACCTATGAAAATGGTGAAATATTGCAATCCAGCCATGGCCGATGCTGCAATAGCATCTGCCATGGCTGGAAATCATGTTCTGCAAACCCCACCACCGCCCCCGATCTCCTCCCCAGTCCTCCGTTCTGTCCGGTACCCCCCTCCGTCCCCCTGTCCGCTTCCCCGTGCTCCTGTCCGCTCCCCCGTCCTCCGATCCCCCCCCTGTGCTCCGATCCACCTCCCCCCCACCCCCTCATACTTACCGAGCCTCCCGAAGTCGGTCCGTCTTCTCCCTGGGCGCCGCCATCTTCCAAAATGGCGGGCGCATGCGCAGTGCGCCCGCCGAATCTGCCGGCCGGCAGATTCATTACAAAGTACATTTTGATCGCTGTGGCAGGTTCTATCACAGCGATCAAAATAAAAAAATAATAAATAAACCCCCCCTTTATCACCCCCATAGGTAGGGACAATAATAAAATAAAGAAAATATATTTTTTTTCTTTTTCCACTAGGGTTAGGGTTAGAACTAGGGTTAGAACTAGGGGTAGGGTTAGGGTTAGGGGTAGGGGTAGGGTTAGGGTTATGGCATGTGCACACAGTGCGTATTTGGCCGCGGATCCGCAGCGGATTGGCCGCGGATCCGCAGCGGATTGGCCGCGGATCCGCAGCGGATTGGCCGCGGATCCGCAGCGGATTGGCCGCTGCGAATTCGTAGCAGTTTTCCATCAGGTTTACAGTACCATGTACACCTATGGAAAACCAAATCCGCTGTGCCCATGGTGCGGAAAATTCCGTGCAGAAACGCTGCGTTGTATTTTCCGCAGCATGTCAATTCTTTGTGAGGATTCCGCAGCGTTTTACACCTGTTCCTCAATAGGAATCTGCAGGTGAAATCCGCACAAAAAAACACTGGAAATCTGCTGTAAATCCGCAGGTAAAACGCAGTGCCTTTTACCTACAGATTTTTCAAAAATCGTGCTGAAAAATCTCACACGAATCCGCAACGTGGGCACATAGCCTTAGGGTTAGGGTTGGAATTAGAGTTAGGGTTGGAATTAGGGCTAGGGTTGGAAATAGGGTTAAGATTAGGCTTGTGGTTAGGGTTACGGATAGGGTTAGGGGTGTGTTGGGGTTACAGTTGTGGTTAGGGTTGGGATTAGGGTTAGGGTTGGGATTAGGGTTAGGATTAGGGTTAGGGTTGGAATTAGGGTTACCGGTGTGTTGGGGTTAGGGTTGTGGTTAGGGGTGTGTTGGGGTTAGGGTTGTGATTAGGGTTATGGCTACAGTTGGGATTAGGATTAGGGGTGTGTTGGGGTTAGTGTTGAAGTTAGAATTGAGGGGTTTCCACTGTTTAGGCACATCAGGGGTCTCCAAACGCAACATGGCGCCACCATTGATTCCAGCCAATCTTGCGTTCAAAAAGTCAAATGGTGCGCCCTCCCTTCCAAGCCCCGACGTGCGCCCAAACAGTGGTGTACCCCCACATATGAGGTATCGGTGTACTCAGGAGAAATTGCCCAACAAATTTTAGGATCCATTTTATCCTGTTGCCTATGTGAAAATGAAAAAACTGAGGCTAAAATAATTTTTTTGTGAAAAAAAAGTACGGTTTCTTTTTTACGGATCAATTTGTGAAGCACCTGGGGGTTTAAAGTGCTCACTATGCTTCTAGATAAGTTCCTTGGGGGGTCTAGTTTCCAAAATGGGGTCACTTGTGGGGGAGCTCCAATGTTTAGGCACACGGGGGCTCTCCAAACGCGACATGGTGTCCGCTAAAGATTGGAGCCAATTTTTCATTGAAAAAGTCAAATGGCGCTCCTTCCCTTCCGAGCCCTGCCGTGCGCCCAAACAGTGGTTTACCCCCACATATGAGGTATCAGCGTACTCAGGACAAATTGGACAACAACGTTCGTGGTCCAGTTTCTCCTTTTACCCTTGGGAAAATAAAAAAAATTTCGCTAAAAGATCATTTTTGTGACTAAAAAGTTAAATGTTCATTTTTTACTTCCATGTTGCTTCTGCTGCTGTGAAACACCTGAAGAGTTAATAAACTTCTTGAATGTGGTTTTGAGCACCTTGAGGGGTGCAGTTTTTAGAATGGTGTCACTTTTGGGTATTTTCAGCCATATAGAACCCTCAAACTGACTTCAAATGTGATGTGGTCCCTAAAAAAATGGTTTTGTAAATTTTGTTGTAAAAATGAGAAATCACTGGTCAAATTTTAACCCTTATAACTTCCTAGCAAAAAAAAAATTTGTTTCCAAAATTGTGCTGATGTAAAGTAGACATGTGGGAAATGTTATTTATTAACTATTTTGTATCACATAACTCTCTGGTTTAACAGAATAAAAATTCAAAATGTGAAAATTGCAAAATTTTCAAAATTTTTGCCAAATTTCCGTTTTTTTTCACAATTAAACTCAGAAATTATCGACCTAAATTTACCACTAACATGAAGCCCAATATGTCACGAAAAAACAATCTCAGAATCGCTAGGATCCGTTGAAGCGTTCCTGAGTTATTACCTCATAAAGGGACACTGGTCAGAATTGCAAAAAACGGCAAGGTCATTAAGGCCAAAATAGGCTGGGTCATGAAGGGGTTAAAGTGATATTCAATTTTTTTTGCATAGTAAAAAAAAGCATGAAAATTGAAATATATCCATTATGCAATCCACCGAATCTTTAAAAAATTGCAGTAGATTTTATTTCATAAAAACTAGGGTACAGAATGCCTTATGCAACAGCCACTGGAACCCAGATACACCAATCTACAGGTCAAAGAAGTCTTGCTAAAAGTGGTATTCATGGAAGAATAACCACAAATAAAATCACCAAGAATTCACAGAAGATTTAATTACTCATTTGGAAAATGGCTCATCAATAAGAGAACTTGCTGGATTTTTTTAAAAAGAGAAGTATTATTTTATTTTTTTATTTATAACATTAATGTTACAGTTTGAAGAGATGATTTTAATGGACAGAAATGTTTAGAAAGGTCTTCTGTTTCTTTATATTTGGTGCCTATGTTGTAAGTATATGGATGTATACAGCATCGTCTAGTTAATTTAGTTGTCATTACTTTCATCCAAAAGTTCCACAAGTATGAGTTTATTCTCAATTTAAGATAAATGGCTTCAGCATGGGCGTAGACTAGCATGTTCCTTGTGGGAGTGACTTAAAATGCTTTTTCTATTTTTTGTATAGTGAACTACAGTATAATTGTTTGGTGAAAGGTTCGGCAACTTTTTGATATACTTTAAGTTTCAGATTCCCATAGCTTCAAAATTTCTACTTTCCCAGGACTGAACATTTGCTACTAATTATAAAAACTTAATTCCAGCTCACCCAGTTGCTCTATGCTCATCCACCTGGGGCTCAGACACCGGCCACGCCCTGGCCTCACATCAAGGATAATAGAAAAAATTGTATCCTGGCTCAACAGGACTGGATTTTCCTTTTCTTTCTATTTTTCAAAAGAAAATATGGTTCATACATAAGAAATATTTACATGGTCGACATGACCCAGTCGACGTGTTCCGACTGCACTAGGCAGTCTTACACATGACTCATGAGTGAGTGCAGTCGAATCGCGTCGACTGGGTCATGTCGACCATGTAAAATTTCTTTTGTATGCACCATATTTTCTTTTGAAAAAGAAAAAGAAAAGGAAAATCCAGTCCTGTTGAGCCAGACTCCATTTTTTTCTATTTGCTACTAATGCCTCCAGTCAAGACAATTATAGAATCTGAACATATCAGCAGCTGAAACCAATCTTGCAAGGACTTCATGTTAGGCGTCGGGACCTTTCCACTGCAAGGTATATATCCCAAGCCTTATATGTCTGTGCAGTCTCCCATTCGGACTCAGCCGCTGCTAAGCATAGACGTCGGTCCCAGCGTATTGCTCAGGTTCACATTGGTCATTTGGTTGCTGCTGGCTCTCCAGCCAAGTTCATAGCAACCAGCGATAGGCAGCTGAGGCCTGAAGCACTGGAGTCTAAGAACAGACATCACCTTACTGAGCATGTTCGTGAGGTGGCATCTTCTCATTTGTGGATGGACAACAGCTACTCTGGTGATGTGGCAGCTCCGCATTGGTCCACCAGCAAGGTCCTGTCCATCTGGAGTATAGTGTATAAAAGGCTCTCAGAGGTGCACACCAGTGTGCTAGTATCATTTATGTGTGGCTGTTGCTAGTGGATACTCTACCACTCTGTCTGCATGTGTTGTGTGTCTTTCTAGCCTTGGGACTGTACATGAAGGCAGACAGCATGTGTCAAGTGCCCAATTAGCCATTGGGTTAGCATCTGGTTCCTACATATGTGCAGTTAGCACAGTAGAATTCCAGAGCAAGCACAACCCTAGTCAAGGTATTATACAGAGCATCTGTTCCATTTCTGTGTGTGAGTGACACAGCTCAGTTGCTGAGCATCTCTTTCATTTCTGTGTGTGAGTGACACAGCTTAGTTGCAGAGCATCTCTTTTGTTTCTGTGTGCGAGTGACACAGCTCAGTTGCAGAGCATTCGTTTCGTTTCTGTGTGCAAATAACACAGCTCAGCTGCAGAGCATCTCTTTCATTTCTGTGTGCGAGTGACAGAGCTCAGTTGCAGGGCATCTCTTTTGTTTCTGTGTGTGAGTGACACAGTTCAGTTGCAGAGCATATGTTCTGTTTCTGTGTGCAAGTGACACAGCTCAGTTGCAGAGCATCTTTCATTTCTGTGTGCAAGTGACACAGCTCAGTTGCAGAGTATCTCTTTTGTTTCTGTGTGCAAGTGACACAGCTCAGTTGCAGTGCAATTGCTTCATTTCTGTGCTGTTCACACTAAGTGGCGTTCAACCCAGTGTGTACAGGTAATCGCTCACCATGTATTCCATCATTATTAACTAGCAGCACTTTTCCATCTCTGCACTGTGGACCCCAGGTTGCGATTGCGCTTTATTATTTATTTTATTTAGCGCAATCCGCCAACCCTAACACTTCGCTCTTAAAATGGGTTTTCAGCTTTTCTTATAAAATTCTAGTTTTCAGTCTAAAATGTTATAGATTTTTATAGGAACTGTCCTGTGTCATAGCTCAGCATTTTCTCAGATGTGCAGTGTCCAAGTCAGTGGACTGATGTTTTGTAGTGAATCTTGCTCATATGTAAAACTATTCCTTTTCTTTGGACCCTATTTCCATTATTACAATTAAAATTGGGAAATGAATAAATAAATCTGTGTCCTCAGAGACCAGCCATACCCTTCTCTTCTTCAATGTCTTCTGTCTGGCTGTTTTGCAACTAGCTGCAGCAGGAGCCATCCCCTTTCTTGTCTGCTATAGGATACAAATATGGATAAGCCACAATGTATGACATAACTGTTGAATGTAATAGTTATAAAATACAGATTCCCTAATCAGAAATTTTTTTACCGGGCTTCTATTTGGAGCTTTTTTGCCATCATTGTGTTTGTCCCTCTTCACCCCTAAGGGCAGCATTACCCTCACATCAGTTCCCATTCCCCAGTCTCATCACTACTGCTGTCAAGCTGCTGAAATGCAGGTAGGTGCAGGCTTCATTAGATGGCAATAGAGGAAGCAGGTCTGCACCTAAACAGAGCTAACCTGCAGTGCAACATTGAAGCTACCAAAGGTGGCAGCAGAATAGTCAAATCCTAGACTGTAGCGCAGTACAAAAGGAATAAGCAAACTCACGGTCAGAGACAAGCCAGGGGGTCAGTAACAGTCAGGAGCAGATAAGCCAAAAGACAAATGACAGAAACACGTCAGGATACACACAGAGTCAAAACCAGGGAGTCTGCACACTAAAGGAAAACACTGAGTCAAGCCGGGAACAGGGAAAAACAGACACGGGTTTAGACAGCAAATGCAGCAGGACAAATTGGAGCAATCAGAGTCAACTTACAGCAGCACTAGGCAGAAGCTATAACTGACATGATCTGCATAACACAGGGAGGCTAAATACAAACCTGAGACCAGACTGACGCTGAGAAAAGTTAATCCCTGACATGATCAGACCAGTAAAAGTGAAGACAGGACTCAAAACCCGGTCTGGATCATGACAACTGCCCTGTATTAAAGTCCTAGATACATTTTGTATCTATTGTAATTTCTTTTCTAATGCATTGCTCTGAACATACTGAGCTCAATAAAATCATCCCTTAAAGTCCCAAATTGGCTGATATTTTGCCAAGTATTTTCTTGCTTTTCAAGTCAACCAGACAGAAGTCTGGATCAGAGAATCTTCTCCACTATCTCAGGTCTAAGATCTGTCCACTTTGTATCTGAAATATATTCCTATTTCACAGATTTTATTATTTCCATCTATATTGAAGTTCCAGATACCCATCTCCAAGAATAAACAGGCCCTGTACTTACTGTAGTTACATATTGCTCTGTAGGTCATTGAGGCTTACAGATATCCAGGGTTGGTGGTGAGGGTGGATTTATGCAGCTGAACCAATCCTGAAGGTGGTATTTGCAACATACTTTTTCATACAGAAAAAAAAATCAGAACACAACTGTTTGTGCCATGGTTTTCCTTGTTCTTTTTTTGGAACATGCAAAAAACTACGAAGGAACCAACATGTAAACACGGAGTAAGGAAACACATGTGAGATAAACCAAAAAGGTGTTATCCCTCAGATTCCTGAAAGTCTCCTCCATTTGTACCCTGATTACAGCTTTACACCCCTCATTATATATTAAAATAAATAAAGGGAAATATAAATATGTTTTTGGAATGGTTAAAAATGAAAACAAAAAAATTCTCAGTTTCTTGAGACCTTCCATGTTATTTTTCACCTAATTAAAATGTTAAAGAAAAGACCTAGATGATATAGCACCGATTGTGGGCAGACTGGTCCTCCAGAGTAGCCGAGAGTCATCTAGTTATCCTGAGTAGGGTTGAGCGACTTTCATTTTTTTAAGATCGAGTAGGGTTTTGGGAAACCCGATTTTGTCCAGAGTCGAGTCGAGTGCAGTCGGCCGATTATCGCTAAAAGTCGGGGATCGACCGAAACACGAAACCCAATGCAAGTCAATGGGGAAGCATAGTCGGCAGTGAGTGGAGGCCAGGAAAACACCTACAGTGCCCATTTTAATGCCAAAAACATCCATTCTTGTTTCTGAAGCTTGCCAATCTTAATTAACTGTATAATAATAGTTGGGCATAGGGAATTGGGGGAAAGTTGTGGGGGGAGTAGGGCTGGCTCAAGTTTTTCGTGGGCCCAGGAAATGCGGACTACGTCACGGCGGTGTTGCAGGGAAAGGTAAGTATTTAAAAGTTGCAAGTGCTGTGATCCTGAGCAAGCAGGGGGGGGCCCACTCGTTCGCATTGCCACTGGCACAGGGCCCCTCAAAGTACGGCGGTGTGTTTGCATGGCGGGGGCGCCTCCCACCAGCAGCGACACTTTTGCGTACTCTGAGGGGCCCTGTGCCAGTGACATCGCCAACGAGTATGCCCCCCCACCTGATGAAGGAACCTGCACTTTCATCTGCACCTTCCTCTTTGTCCCTGTGTAAGGTGGTATAACATGCGGGAAGGGGAACCTTACTTTCAGCAGGGACAGATTCTGGCTGTGTAGAGTACAAGGGGAATGTAGTGGTCTAGGTCAATGTACCAGCAGACTCATTTAGCAGTGGCTGGGCAATGGGCAGGATGAGGAGGAAACAGATATAGGGCCAAAGAATAAAGTAGGCTACATGCAGTTCAAAATTAGTAACAGGACTAAACAGGCGGCATTGCTTTGTTCAGTGGAGTAGCAAACCCAAGAGCAGCAGACACTGTTTCAAGGGCCTAACCACACTAGTAGGCCAAATGCAGTTTAATATCTGATAGTATAGGGCGAAAGCCAGAATGTGGAAGCTCAGCTTTGTTCAGTTGAGGACAACACCAGGGAGGGGCAGACACCTTTAGTAGGCCGGAAAAGCCTATTGCATTTTTTAAAATGGTAATTTGGAGCAGAAGGTTGAAGCTCAGCTTTATTTAGTTGAGGGCAACACCAGGGAGGGGCAGAAGCCGTTAGTAGGCCCTAACCACCATTTTTTTTTTTAAAACCACTTAATGAGAGCCGGAAGGTTGAAGCTCAGCTTTGTTTAGTTGAGGACAACACCAGGCAGGGGCACACAGACAGACACCTTTAGTAGGCCGGAAAAGCCTATTGCATTTTTCAAAATGGTAATTTGGAGCAGAAGGTTGAAGCTCAGCTTTATTTAGTTGAGGGCAACACCAGGGAGGGGCAGAAGCCGTTAGTAGGCCCTAACCACCATTTTTTTTTTTTAAAACCACTTAATGAGAGCCGGAAGGTTGAAGCTCAGCTTTATTTAGTTGAGGACAACACCAGGGAGGGGCAGAAGCCGTTAGTAGGCCCTAACCACCATTTTTTTTTTTAAAACCACTTAATGAGAGCCGGAAGGTTGAAGCTCAGCTTTATTTAGTTGAGGACAACACCAGGGAGGGGCAGAAGCCGTTAGTAGGCCCTAACCACCATTTTTTTTTTAAAACCACTTAATGAGAGCCGGAAGGTTGAAGCTCAGCTTTATTTAGTTGAGGACAACACCAGGCAGGGGCACACAGACAGACACCTTTAGTAGGCCGGAAAAGCCTATTGCATTTTTCAAAATGGTAATTTGGAGCAGAAGGTTGAAGCTCAGCTTTATTTAGTTGAGGGCAACACCAGGCAGGGGCACACAGACAGACACCTTTAGTAGGCCGGAAAAGCCTATTGCATTTTTCAAAATGGTAATTTGGAGCAGAAGGTTGAAGCTCAGCTTTATTTAGTTGAGGGCAACACCAGGGAGGGGCAGAAGCCGTTAGTAGGCCCTAACCACCATTTTTTTTTTTTAAACCACTTAATGAGAGCCGGAAGGTTGAAGCTCAGCTTTATTTAGTTGAGGACAACACCAGGCAGGGGCACACAGACAGACACCTTTAGTAGGCCGGAAAAGCCTATTGCATTTTTCAAAATGGTAATTTGGAGCAGAAGGTTGAAGCTCAGCTTTATTTAGTTGAGGGCAACACCAGGCAGGGGCACACAGACAGACACCTTTAGTAGGCCGGAAAAGCCTATTGCATTTTTTAAAATGGTAATTTGGAGCAGAAGGTTGAAGCTCAGCTTTATTTAGTTGAGGACAACACCAGGCAGGGGCACACAGACAGACACCTTTAGTAGGCCGGAAAAGCCTATTGCATTTTTCAAAATGGTAATTTGGAGCAGAAGGTTGAAGCTCAGCTTTATTTAGTTGAGGGCAACACCAGGGAGGGGCAGAAGCCGTTAGTTGGCCCTAACCACCATTTTTTTTTTTTAAAACCACTTAATGAGAGCCGGAAGGTTGAAGCTCAGCTTTATTTAGTTGAGGACAACACCAGGGAGGGGCAGAAGCCGTTAGTAGGCCCTAACCACCATTTTTTTTTTTAAAACCACTTAATGAGAGCCGGAAGGTTGAAGCTCAGCTTTATTTAGTTGAGGACAACACCAGGCAGGGGCACACAGACAGACACCTTTAGTAGGCCGGAAAAGCCTATTGCATTTTTCAAAATGGTAATTTGGAGCAGAAGGTTGAAGCTCAGCTTTATTTAGTTGAGGGCAACACCAGGGAGGGGCAGAAGCCGTTAGTAGGCCCTAACCACCATTTTTTTTTTTTAAAACCACTTAATGAGAGCCGGAAGGTTGAAGCTCAGCTTTATTTAGTTGAGGACAACACCAGGGAGGGGCAGAAGCCGTTAGTAGGCCCTAACCACCATTTTTTTTTTTTAAACCACTTAATGAGAGCCGGAAGGTTGAAGCTCAGCTTTATTTAGTTGAGGACAACACCAGGCAGGGGCACACAGACAGACACCTTTAGTAGGCCGGAAAAGCCTATTGCATTTTTCAAAATGGTAATTTGGAGCAGAAGGTTGAAGCTCAGCTTTATTTAGTTGAGGGCAACACCAGGCAGGGGCAGAAGCCGTTAGTAGGCCCTAACCACCATTTTTTTTTTTAAAACCACTTAATGAGAGCCGGAAGGTTGAAGCTCAGCTTTATTTAGTTGAGGACAACACCAGGCAGGGGCACACAGACAGACACGTTTAGTAGGCCGGAAAAGCCTATTGCATTTTTTAAAATGGTAATTTGGAGCAGAAGGTTGAAGCTCAGCTTTATTTAGTTGAGGGCAACACCAGGGAGGGGCAGAAGCCGTTAGTAGGCCCTAACCACCATTTTTTTTTTAAAACCACTTAATGAGAGCCGGAAGGTTGAAGCTCAGCTTTATTTAGTTGAGGACAACACCAGGCAGGGGCACACAGACAGACACCTTTAGTAGGCCGGAAAAGCCTATTGCATTTTTCAAAATGGTAATTTGGAGCAGAAGGTTGAAGCTCAGCTTTATTTAGTTGAGGGCAACACCAGGCAGGGGCACACAGACAGACACCTTTAGTAGGCCGGAAAAGCCTATTGCATTTTTTAAAATGGTAATTTGGAGCAGAAGGTTGAAGCTCAGCTTTATTTAGTTGAGGACAACACCAGGCAGGGGCACACAGACAGACACCTTTAGTAGGCCGGAAAAGCCTATTGCATTTTTCAAAATGGTAATTTGGAGCAGAAGGTTGAAGCTCAGCTTTATTTAGTTGAGGGCAACACCAGGGAGGGGCAGAAGCCGTTAGTAGGCCCTAACCACCATTTTTTTTTTTTTAAAACCACTTAATGAGAGCCGGAAGGTTGAAGCTCAGCTTTATTTAGTTGAGGACAACACCAGGGAGGGGCAGAAGCCGTTAGTAGGCCCTAACCACCATTTTTTTTTTTTAAAACCACTTAATGAGAGCCGGAAGGTTGAAGCTCAGCTTTATTTAGTTGAGGACAACACCAGGGAGGGGCAGAAGCCGTTAGTAGGCCCTAACCACCATTTTTTTTTTTAAAACCACTTAATGAGAGCCGGAAGGTTGAAGCTCAGCTTTATTTAGTTGAGGACAACACCAGGCAGGGGCACACAGACAGACACCTTTAGTAGGCCGGAAAAGCCTATTGCATTTTTCAAAATGGTAATTTGGAGCAGAAGGTTGAAGCTCAGCTTTATTTAGTTGAGGGCAACACCAGGGAGGGGCAGAAGCCGTTAGTAGGCCCTAACCACCATTTTTTTTTTTTAAAACCACTTAATGAGAGCCGGAAGGTTGAAGCTCAGCTTTATTTAGTTGAGGGCAACACCAGGGAGGGGCAGAAGCCGTTAGTAGGCCCTAACCACCATTTTTTTTTTTTAAAACCACTTAATGAGAGCCGGAAGGTTGAAGCTCAGCTTTATTTAGTTGAGGACAACACCAGGGAGGGGCAGAAGCCGTTAGTAGGCCCTAACCACCATTTTTTTTTTTTAAAACCACTTAATGAGAGCCGGAAGGTTGAAGCTCAGCTTTATTTAGTTGAGGACAACACCAGGCAGGGGCACACAGACAGACACCTTTAGTAGGCCGGAAAAGCCTATTGCATTTTTTAAAATGGTAATTTGGAGCAGAAGGTTGAAGCTCAGCTTTATTTAGTTGAGGGCAACACCAGGGAGGGGCAGAAGCCGTTAGTAGGCCCTAACCACCATTTTTTTTTTTAAAACCACTTAATGAGAGCCGGAAGGTTGAAGCTCAGCTTTATTTAGTTGAGGACAACACCAGGCAGGGGCACACAGACAGACACCTTTAGTAGGCCGGAAAAGCCTATTGCATTTTTCAAAATGGTAATTTGGAGCAGAAGGTTGAAGCTCAGCTTTATTTAGTTGAGGGCAACACCAGGCAGGGGCACACAGACAGACACCTTTAGTAGGCCGGAAAAGCCTATTGCATTTTTTAAAATGGTAATTTGGAGCAGAAGGTTGAAGCTCAGCTTTATTTAGTTGAGGACAACACCAGGCAGGGGCACACAGACAGACACCTTTAGTAGGCCGGAAAAGCCTATTGCATTTTTCAAAATGGTAATTTGGAGCAGAAGGTTGAAGCTCAGCTTTATTTAGTTGAGGGCAACACCAGGGAGGGGCAGAAGCCGTTAGTAGGCCCTAACCACCATTTTTTTTTTTTAAAACCACTTAATGAGAGCCGGAAGGTTGAAGCTCAGCTTTATTTAGTTGAGGACAACACCAGGCAGGGGCACACAGACAGACACCTTTAGTAGGCCGGAAAAGCCTATTGCATTTTTCAAAATGGTAATTTGGAGCAGAAGGTTGAAGCTCAGCTTTATTTAGTTGAGGGCAACACCAGGGAGGGGCAGAAGCCGTTAGTTGGCCCTAACCACCATTTTTTTTTTTTAAAACCACTTAATGAGAGCCGGAAGGTTGAAGCTCAGCTTTATTTAGTTGAGGACAACACCAGGGAGGGGCAGAAGCCGTTAGTAGGCCCTAACCACCATTTTTTTTTTTAAAACCACTTAATGAGAGCCGGAAGGTTGAAGCTCAGCTTTATTTAGTTGAGGACAACACCAGGCAGGGGCACACAGACAGACACCTTTAGTAGGCCGGAAAAGCCTATTGCATTTTTCAAAATGGTAATTTGGAGCAGAAGGTTGAAGCTCAGCTTTATTTAGTTGAGGGCAACACCAGGGAGGGGCAGAAGCCGTTAGTAGGCCCTAACCACCATTTTTTTTTTTTAAAACCACTTAATGAGAGCCGGAAGGTTGAAGCTCAGCTTTATTTAGTTGAGGACAACACCAGGGAGGGGCAGAAGCCGTTAGTAGGCCCTAACCACCATTTTTTTTTTTTAAACCACTTAATGAGAGCCGGAAGGTTGAAGCTCAGCTTTATTTAGTTGAGGACAACACCAGGCAGGGGCACACAGACAGACACCTTTAGTAGGCCGGAAAAGCCTATTGCATTTTTCAAAATGGTAATTTGGAGCAGAAGGTTGAAGCTCAGCTTTATTTAGTTGAGGGCAACACCAGGCAGGGGCAGAAGCCGTTAGTAGGCCCTAACCACCATTTTTTTTTTTAAAACCACTTAATGAGAGCCGGAAGGTTGAAGCTCAGCTTTATTTAGTTGAGGACAACACCAGGCAGGGGCACACAGACAGACACGTTTAGTAGGCCGGAAAAGCCTATTGCATTTTTTAAAATGGTAATTTGGAGCAGAAGGTTGAAGCTCAGCTTTATTTAGTTGAGGGCAACACCAGGGAGGGGCAGAAGCCGTTAGTAGGCCCTAACCACCATTTTTTTTTTAAAACCACTTAATGAGAGCCGGAAGGTTGAAGCTCAGCTTTATTTAGTTGAGGACAACACCAGGCAGGGGCACACAGACAGACACCTTTAGTAGGCCGGAAAAGCCTATTGCATTTTTCAAAATGGTAATTTGGAGCAGAAGGTTGAAGCTCAGCTTTATTTAGTTGAGGGCAACACCAGGCAGGGGCACACAGACAGACACCTTTAGTAGGCCGGAAAAGCCTATTGCATTTTTTAAAATGGTAATTTGGAGCAGAAGGTTGAAGCTCAGCTTTATTTAGTTGAGGACAACACCAGGCAGGGGCACACAGACAGACACCTTTAGTAGGCCGGAAAAGCCTATTGCATTTTTCAAAATGGTAATTTGGAGCAGAAGGTTGAAGCTCAGCTTTATTTAGTTGAGGGCAACACCAGGGAGGGGCAGAAGCCGTTAGTAGGCCCTAACCACCATTTTTTTTTTTTTAAAACCACTTAATGAGAGCCGGAAGGTTGAAGCTCAGCTTTATTTAGTTGAGGACAACACCAGGGAGGGGCAGAAGCCGTTAGTAGGCCCTAACCACCATTTTTTTTTTTTAAAACCACTTAATGAGAGCCGGAAGGTTGAAGCTCAGCTTTATTTAGTTGAGGACAACACCAGGGAGGGGCAGAAGCCGTTAGTAGGCCCTAACCACCATTTTTTTTTTTAAAACCACTTAATGAGAGCCGGAAGGTTGAAGCTCAGCTTTATTTAGTTGAGGACAACACCAGGCAGGGGCACACAGACAGACACCTTTAGTAGGCCGGAAAAGCCTATTGCATTTTTCAAAATGGTAATTTGGAGCAGAAGGTTGAAGCTCAGCTTTATTTAGTTGAGGGCAACACCAGGGAGGGGCAGAAGCCGTTAGTAGGCCCTAACCACCATTTTTTTTTTTTAAAACCACTTAATGAGAGCCGGAAGGTTGAAGCTCAGCTTTATTTAGTTGAGGGCAACACCAGGGAGGGGCAGAAGCCGTTAGTAGGCCCTAACCACCATTTTTTTTTTTTAAAACCACTTAATGAGAGCCGGAAGGTTGAAGCTCAGCTTTATTTAGTTGAGGACAACACCAGGGAGGGGCAGAAGCCGTTAGTAGGCCCTAACCACCATTTTTTTTTTTTAAACCACTTAATGAGAGCCGGAAGGTTGAAGCTCAGCTTTATTTAGTTGAGGACAACACCAGGCAGGGGCACACAGACAGACACCTTTAGTAGGCCGGAAAAGCCTATTGCATTTTTCAAAATGGTAATTTGGAGCAGAAGGTTGAAGCTCAGCTTTATTTAGTTGAGGGCAACACCAGGCAGGGGCAGAAGCCGTTAGTAGGCCCTAACCACCATTTTTTTTTTTTAAAACCACTTAATGAGAGCCGGAAGGTTGAAGCTCAGCTTTATTTAGTTGAGGACAACACCAGGCAGGGGCACACAGACAGACACCTTTAGTAGGCCGGAAAAGCCTATTGCATTTTTTAAAATGGTAATTTGGAGCAGAAGGTTGAAGCTCAGCTTTATTTAGTTGAGGGCAACACCAGGGAGGGGCAGAAGCCGTTAGTAGGCCCTAACCACCATTTTTTTTTTTAAAACCACTTAATGAGAGCCGGAAGGTTGAAGCTCAGCTTTATTTAGTTGAGGACAACACCAGGCAGGGGCACACAGACAGACACCTTTAGTAGGCCGGAAAAGCCTATTGCATTTTTCAAAATGGTAATTTGGAGCAGAAGGTTGAAGCTCAGCTTTATTTAGTTGAGGGCAACACCAGGCAGGGGCACACAGACAGACACCTTTAGTAGGCCGGAAAAGCCTATTGCATTTTTTAAAATGGTAATTTGGAGCAGAAGGTTGAAGCTCAGCTTTATTTAGTTGAGGACAACACCAGGCAGGGGCACACAGACAGACACCTTTAGTAGGCCGGAAAAGCCTATTGCATTTTTCAAAATGGTAATTTGGAGCAGAAGGTTGAAGCTCAGCTTTATTTAGTTGAGGGCAACACCAGGGAGGGGCAGAAGCCGTTAGTAGGCCCTAACCACCATTTTTTTTTTTTAAAACCACTTAATGAGAGCCGGAAGGTTGAAGCTCAGCTTTATTTAGTTGAGGACAACACCAGGCAGGGGCACACAGACAGACACCTTTAGTAGGCCGGAAAAGCCTATTGCATTTTTCAAAATGGTAATTTGGAGCAGAAGGTTGAAGCTCAGCTTTATTTAGTTGAGGGCAACACCAGGGAGGGGCAGAAGCCGTTAGTAGGCCCTAACCAAAGTTGAAGGCCAAATGCAGTTTAATTTCTGATACTATAGGCCGAAAGCCAGAAGGTGGAAGCTCCGATTTAGACAGTGGAGGACAATTTGAATTAGGGACTGCAGACAGACTTAGTAGGCTGTCCCCTGTGGACCATGCATCCACCACATTAACCCATTGCGCCGTAATGGACACGTAATCTTCCGTGGCCATGCCTACAGGTCCATGCGTCTGTTGTCAGGTGCACCTTTGTACTCACAGATTGCCAGAGTGCATGGACAATGCGGTCTTCTACATGCTGGTGGAGGGTTGGGATGGCTTTTCTCGCAAAAGAAGTGTCGACTGGTTAGCTTGTAGCGTGGTACAGCGTAGTCCATCATGGCCTTATTAATAGTAAATAAAATATATAACTAGGCTCTATGAACTTTTAAATAGGTTCCAGGGGTACACGGGCAGCATTGGTGTGGTCAGTGGAGGAGTATTGCAAGTAGGGGCTGCAGACAGGCTATCAAAGGCCTAAAATAACAAACAATAGGCTCATGGCAGTTTTACAGCGGTTACATGGATACACGGGCAGGCAGCTTGGTGGTGGTGAGTGGAGGAGTATTTAAAGTAGGGACCGCAGACAGGCTATCAAAGGCCTAAAATAACAAACAATAGGCTCATGGCAGTTTTACAGCGGTTACATGGATACACGGGCAGGCAGCTTGGTGGTGGTGAGTGGAGGAGTATTTAAAGTAGGGACCGCAGACAGGCTATCAAAGGCCTAAAATAACAAACAATAGGCTTATGGCAGTTTTACAGCGGTTACATGGATACACGGGCAGGCAGCTTGGTGGTCAGTGGAGGAGTATTTAAAGTAGGGACCGCAGACAGGCTATCAAAGGCCTAAAATAACAAACAATAGGCTTATGGCAGTTTTACAGCGGTTACATGGATACACGGGCAGGCAGCTTGGTGGTCAGTGGAGGAGTATTTAAAGTAGGGACCGCAGACAGGCTATCAAAGGCCTAACATAACAAACAATAGGCTCATGGCAGTTTTACAGCGGTTACATGGATACACGGGCAGGCAGCTTGGTGGTGGTGAGTGGAGGAGTATTTAAAGTAGGGACCGCAGACAGGCTATCAAAGGCCTAAAATAACAAACAATAGGCTCATGGCAGTTTTACAGCGGTTACATGGATACACGGGCAGGCAGCTTGGTGGTCAGTGGAGGAGTATTTAAAGTAGGGACCGCAGACAGGCTATCAAAGGCCTAAAATAACAAACAATAGGCTTATGGCAGTTTTACAGCGGTTACATGGATACACGGGCAGGCAGCTTGGTGGTCAGTGGAGGAGTATTTAAAGTAGGGACCGCAGACAGGCTATCAAAGGCCTAACATAACAAACAATAGGCTCATGGCAGTTTTACAGCGGTTACATGGATACACGGGCAGGCAGCTTGGTGGTGGTGAGTGGAGGAGTATTTAAAGTAGGGACCGCAGACAGGCTATCAAAGGCCTAAAATAACAAACAATAGGCTCATGGCAGTTTTACAGCGGTTACATGGATACACGGGCAGGCAGCTTGGTGGTCAGTGGAGGAGTATTTAAAGTAGGGACCGCAGACAGGCTTCAAAGGCCTAACATAAGAAAATGGGCTGGCTGTAGGCACTTTATAATTGGTTCCAGGGGTACACGGGCAGCAGTGGTCTGGTCAGTGGAGGACTAGTGGAAGGAGGGACCGCAGACAGGCTTCAAAGGCCTAAAATAACAAACAATAGGCTCATGGCAGTTTTACAGCGGTTACATGGATACACGGGCAGGCAGCTTGGTGGTCAGTGGAGGAGTATTTAAAGTAGGGACCGCAGACAGGCTTCAAAGGCCTAACATAAGAAAATGGGCTGGCTGTAGGCACTTTATAATTGGTTCCAGGGGTACACGGGCAGCAGTGGTCTGGTCAGTGGAGGAGTATTTAAAGTAGGGACCGCAGACAGGCTATCAAAGGCCTAAAATAACAAACAATAGGCTTATGGCAGTTTTACAGCGGTTACATGGATACACGGGCAGGCAGCTTGGTGGTGAGTGGAGGAGTATTTAAAGTAGGGACCGCAGACAGGCTATCAAAGGCCTAACATAACAAACAATAGGCTCATGGCAGTTTTACAGCGGTTACATGGATACACGGGCAGGCAGCTTGGTGGTGGTGAGTGGAGGAGTATTTAAAGTAGGGACCGCAGACAGGCTATCAAAGGCCTAAAATAACAAACAATAGGCTTATGGCAGTTTTACAGCGGTTACATGGATACACGGGCAGGCAGCTTGGTGGTCAGTGGAGGAGTATTTAAAGTAGGGACCGCAGACAGGCTATCAAAGGCCTAAAATAACAAACAATAGGCTCATGGCAGCTTTACAGCGGTTACATGGATACACAGGCAGCTTGGTGGTGAGTGGAGGAGTAGTGCAAGGAGTGTCTGTCCCAGTACTCCCAAAATATAAATAGATGTTAATGTCTCGCAAAACAACCACAACAAAAAAAAAGGTGGCATACTTAGGTACAGGGGTGGGCTCATCTACTGAGTTTCTGACATAGTAATTTGGCAGTAACTATTTAATGGTGCCAATATAGGACACAGACACAGACTACTTTAAGTTGCATCATAGATGTCTACAAATTTGTATTGTCAGTGCCAGACATTGAATGATGTCAGCGAATAGACTAAAGATTGGTGGAGCTGTGCGACATAATTTTGGACGTGGTAGAGCACATTTTGAGCTGGGGTAGGGGGGAACTCTCTTGAGGCCGGCGGGACCGCCCCAGGGCCCCTCATGTTACAACGGTGTGTCTGACGTTGGGTGCGCACCACCACCGCCAGAGACACTACATTGTACTATGAGGGACCCAGTAGCAATGCCGTCAACCAAAAGCGAGCACACCCACCTCTTCAGACAAACAGCAGTCTCACGGGTGCTTGCGCCAAGTCGCGATACCACGGCCCCGTGTGGGGAGTTTTGCCATTTAGGGAGGTGTAAACATGTCGTATGCTGTACAATCAGCTGCAGCAAATTAGACATTAGAAAAGTAATTCACAGGCAAGAGCTTTTCATAGGAAAGCTAGGTGTCGGCCGGGCAAGGTGGGGCAAAAGATTTCGAAATCCAGTTGTGGTTCATTTTAATGAATGTTAGATCGTCAACATTTTGGGTAGCCAGACGAGTCCTTTTTTCGGTTAATATTGAACCTGCAGCACTGAATACTCTTTCTGATAGGACACTTGCTGCCGGGCAAGCAAGCTCCTGCAATGCATATTCTGCCAATTCTGGCCAGGTGTCTAATTTGGAGGCCCAGTAATCAAATGGGAATGACGGTTGAGGGAGAACATCGATAAGGGATGAAAAATAGTTAGTAACCATACTGGACAAATGTTGTCTCCTGTCACTTTCAATTGATGCAGCAGTACCTGTCCTGTCTGCGGTCATAGCAAAATCACTCCACAACCTGGTCAGAAAACCCCTCTGTCCAACGCCACTTCTGATGTGTGCACCCCTAACACTCCTAGTCTGCTGCCCCCTGGAGCTCGTGTGAGAACGATCACGTGCGCTGTGTGCTGGGAATGCCTGAAGCAAACGGTCAACAAGAGTTGATTGTTTGGTTGCTAATAGTGTTGAGCGATACTTTCCGATATCGGAAAGTATCGGTATCGGAAAGTATCGGCCGATACCGTCACAGTATCGGAATCCAATCCGATACCGATACCCGATCCCAATGCAAGTCAATGGGACGAAAATATCGGAATTAAAATAAACCCTTTATACACTTGTAGGTTCATTCTACATGAAGGAAAACAACTAAGAATATTGTAGGATGTATTGGGGGACGTGGCGGAGATATTAAAGGGACAGAGGTTTAGCCCAATGTAATAGAATAGCAGGATTTTTTATTTTTTTTTATGAAGTTCGGCGTTAGAAAGAATTTGACTATGTTTTTTTTTTTTTTTTTATGTCAGATATTGATGTTTCACTACTTCCACACCCTTCACCTTCTTTTTTACTTCTCCCACACTTTCTTCTTAATTATCCTCATCATCAGCTTCTTTGACATCAACTTCTTCACCTTATTCATCTTCTTCTTCATCTTCTACCTATTATTTTTTGGGTTACATTGTTCATATTCTTTTTATTTTACTATTATCTTCATCATATTCAACTTCTTCATCATATTCTTATTTGTGACAGGCATTCCCGTAGTTGTTATCTATAAAAGTTTGAAGATTACACCTTCCGTTCTGCCTGTCACAAAACAGTTACATTTGTCCGCGTTCAGTTTGGCCTGCAGCATCAGGCTTTATCCAGGGGCACCACGAGGAGGAACGGACTCACCCCCATACACTGCTTAGTCTTCTTCTGCTTATAATTTACATAATATTTTTTGCTCTGATATTTTGTGTTATGCTTAATGTCCTTCTGCTCTTTGTTCTGCAGCCTCTTGTTCTTCTGCTTCTCGGTCTTCCAGGTCGTCGTCGTCTCCAGGGTCGTCGTCTCCGGGGTCGTCGTCATCGGGGTGGTCTTCAGGGTCGTCGTCTCCGGGGTCGTCGTCATCGGGGTGGTCTTCGGGGTCATCGTCTCCAGGGTCGTCGTCATCACGGTGGTTGTCGTCTCTGGTGTCGTCGTCATCTTAGGGGTGGTCTTCTGGGTCATTGTGTTTAGTCTCTTGAACTTGGAAATGTAGCAGAAGGTACAAGAAGGCTGAGAAAATGCCGAGAACCAGCTGATGGAACTGGAACTCGGATGGCTACCCGAAGGTCCAAGAGCCAATGGAACTACCGAGGACCAGCTGACGTTACTGGAACCCGGTTACTAAGCAGGAGGTACCTGTGCTGAAAGCACTACCAAGGACCACCTGACGTTGGTGGAACTCGGATACCCAGAGGGAGGCACCTAAGCCAAAGGCTCTGCCCGGAACCAGCTGACGGTACTGGAACCAGGATGGGGAGCAGAAGGTACAAGAGCAAAAGACACTGCCGAGAACCAGCTGACGGTGCTGGAACCCGGATGGGTAGCCGAAGGTCCAAGAGCCAATGGAACTACCGAGGACCAGCTGACGTTACTGGAACCCGGTTACTAAGCAGGAGGTACCCGTGCCTGAAAGCACTACCAAGGACCACCTGACGTTGGTGGAACTCGGATACCAAAGGGAGGCACCTAAGCCAAAGGCTCTGCCCGGAACCAGCTGACGGTACTGGAACCAGGATGGGGAGCAGAAGGTACAAGAGCAAGTGTCTGCGTGGCTTCTGCAGGACACGATGCCGGCTGCACAGCAGGGGAACAGCTGGCGGTGCTGGACCCCACTGACACATTGGCGAGGTGTTTTTCTCTGTGCAGCTAGCACATCTGGGCCCCAACTGGCGGTTTGTTAGAGCCCAGGGTCAGCAGGAGGAGGAGCAGGAGGAGGAGGAGCAGGGGGAGGGGAGTGTAGGCCGAAGCCTGCACTGGCGGCAGCTTTGGGTCTGTTGTGTCTGCGTGGCTTTTGCAGGACACGTTGCCGGCTACACAGCAGGGGAACAGCTGGCGGTGCTGGACCCCACTGACACATTGGCGAGGTGTTTGGCTCTGTGCAGCCAGCACTTCCGGACAGCAACGATCGGTGTTGGAGCCCGGGCTCTGCAGGGGGAGCAGAGTGTAGGCCGAAGCCTACTTGAACCGATTTCAAAGGTCACCTTTAACCCCCCCTCAGGGGTTAGAAAGTAGAAGAGCCACAGCTTATGCAGCAGTAGTGCTGCACAAGTCAAAGGTTGCTCTTTTAATTTTTCTCCTTGCACACGCTGAATGAAACACGTATAACATTTAGCCCTTTATACAGTCAAACTGTGTTGGAGGCGCGAGTTCCCTTTGTAATGAGACGCAGCACAGATGTCAAGAATCCCACCTTGGTGCTGGGTGCAGCCTCCCGAGCGTTGTTATTTGCTGTACAGGAGTCTGCGCTGTCGTGTTATCCCCTGGCCTAGCGCCGTTAGCGCTGCCCATCTTCTGGCATCATGTAATGTCGGCCGGTGCGGTTCGCGATGCCCATGAATCCCAGCCCCGCAGTGTCTTAACATTGTTAAAACACTGCGGGGCTGGGATTCAGGGCCTGGCGCAGCACATATGTTGGCCTCTCACACTCGGGTCCTTACACCCGCTTCAGACTGTGCGGCGTCATCTGATCCCTTATCGCATGCCACGGCCATGAAGCCGCACAGTCCGAAGAAGGCGGAAGGAGAGGAGGGACAGGCGAACTGATGCACTGATCCTGCCCATGAATCACACCCTCGCAGTCCCAATAAATAAGACACCGAGGGGCGTTGTGTGGGTCAGGGCGGCCGCAGAGGCGCAGGCAGCCAAACAATGATGCCAGAAGACGGGCAGCGCTACCAAGGGGGTTGCAGCGTGTCATTACAAAGGAAAGTCACACCACCGGGACGGTTAAATGGTCACACAGAGGACACATTTCAGACGTGTGTTCAGTTCCACATGTGCGAGGAGAATACGTTTCTGAGCCACCTTGCACACATGCAGCATTACCGCTGTACAAGGTGGCTGGATAACGTAAAAACGCCTGGGGGAGGGGGGACAGGTTCCCTTCAATTTCAGTTCTTGTGTCTGCGTGGCTTTTGCAGGACACGTTGCCGGCTGCACAGCAGGGGAACAGCTGGCGGTGCTGGACCCCACTGACACATTGGCTGGTGTTTTTCTCTGTGCAGCTAGCACATCTGGGCCCCAACTGGCGGTGTGTTAGAGCCCAGGGACAGCAGGAGGAGGAGCAGGAGGAGGAGGAGCAGGGGGAGGGGAGTGTAGGCCGAAGCCTGCACTGGCGGCAGCTTTGGGTCTGTTGTGTCTGCGTGGCTTTTGCAGGACACGTTGCCGGCTACACAGCAGGGGAACAGCTGGCGGTGCTGGACCCCACTGACACATTGGCGAGGTGTTTGGCTCTGTGCAGCCAGCACTTCCGGACAGCAACTAGCGTTGTTGGAGCCCGGGCTCTGCAGGTGGAGCAGAGTGTAGGCCGAAGCCTAATTGAACCGATTTCAAAAGTCACCTTTAACCCCCCCTCAGGGGTTACAAAGTAGAAGAGCCACAGCTTATGCAGCAGCAGTGCTGCGCAAGTCAAAGGTTGCTCTTGTAATTTTTCTCCTTGCACACGCTGAATGGAACACGTATAACATTCAGCCCTTTATACAGTCAAACTGTGTAATGGAGGCGAGAGTTCCCTTTGTAATGAGACGCAGCACAGGTGTCAAGAATCCCACCTTGGTGCTGGGTGCAGCCTCCCGAGCGTTGTTATTTGCTGTACAGGAGTCTGCGCTGTCGTGTTATCCCCTGGCCTAGCGCCGTTAGCGCTGCCCATCTTCTGGCATCATGTAATGTCGGCCGGTGCGGTTCGCGATGCCCATGAATCCCAGCCCCGCAGTGTCTTAACATTGTTAAAACACTGCGGGGCTGGGATTCAGGGCCTGGCGCAGCACATATGTTGGCCTCTCACACTCGGGTCCTTACACCCGCTTCAGACTGTGCGGCGTCATCTGATCCCTTATCGCATGCCACGGCCATGAAGCCGCACAGTCCGAAGAAGGCGGAAGGAGAGGAGGGACAGGCGAACTGATGCACTGATCCTGCCCATCAATCACACCCTCGCAGTCCCAATAAATAAGACACCGAGGGGCGTTGTGTGGGTCAGGGCGGCCGCAGAGGCGCAGGCAGCCAAACAATGATGCCAGAAGACGGGCAGCGCTACCAAGGGGGTTGCAGCGTGTCATTACAAAGGAAAGTCACACCACCGGGACGGTTAAATGGTCACACAGAGGACACATTTCAGACGTGTTTTCAGTTCCACATGTGCGAGGAGAATACGTTTCTGAGCCACCTTGCACACATGCAGCATTACCGCTGTACAAGGTGGCTGGATAACGTAAAAACGCCTGGGGGAGGGGGGACAGGTTCCCTTCAATTTCAGTTCTTGTGTCTGCGTGGCTTTTGCAGGACACGTTGCCGGCTGCACAGCAGGGGAACAGCTGGCGGTGCTGGACCCCACTGACACATTGGCTGGTGTTTTTCTCTGTGCAGCTAGCACATCTGGGCCCCAACTGGCGGTGTGTTAGAGCCCAGGGACAGCAGGAGGAGGAGCAGGAGGAGGAGGAGGAGCAGGGGGAGGGGAGTGTAGGCCGAAGCCTGCACAGGCGGCAGCTTTGGGTGTGTTGTGTCTGCGTGGCTTTTGCAGGACACGTTGCCGGCTACACAGCAGGGGAACAGCTGGCGGTGCTGGACCCCACTGACACATTGGCGAGGTGTTTGGCTCTGTGCAGCCAGCACTTCCGGACAGCAACTAGCGTTGTTGGAGCCCGGGCTCTGCAGGTGGAGCAGAGTGTAGGCCGAAGCCTAATTGAACCGATTTCAAAAGTCACCTTTAACCCCCCCTCAGGGGTTACAAAGTAGAAGAGCCACAGCTTATGCAGCAGCAGTGCTGCGCAAGTCAAAGGTTGCTCTTGTAATTTTTCTCCTTGCACACGCTGAATGGAACACGTATAACATTTAGCCCTTTATACAGTCAAACTGTGTAATGGAGGCGAGAGTTCCCTTTGTAATGAGACGCAGCACAGGTGTCAAGAATCCCACCTTGGTGCTGGGTGCAGCCTCCCGAGCGTTGTTATTTGCTGTACAGGAGTCTGCGCTGTCGTGTTATCCCCTGGCCTAGCGCCGTTAGCGCTGCCCATCTTCTGGCATCATGTAATGTCGGCCGGTGCGGTTCGCGATGCCCATGAATCCCAGCCCCGCAGTGTCTTAACATTGTTAAAACACTGCGGGGCTGGGATTCAGGGCCTGGCGCAGCACATATGTTCGCCTCTCACACTCGGGTCCTTACACCCGCTTCAGACTGTGCGGCGTCATCTGATCCCTTATCGCATGCCACGGCCATGAAGCCGCACAGTCCGAAGAAGGCGGAAGGAGAGGAGGGACAGGCGAACTGATGCACTGATCCTGCCCATCAATCACACCCTCGCAGTCCCATTAAATAAGACAACGAGGGCTGTTGTGTGGGTCAGGGCGGCCGCAGAGGCGCAGCCAGCCAAACAATGATGCCAGAAGACGGGCAGCGTTACCAAGGAGCTTGTTACGTGTGTCAATACAAAGTCAAATCACACCTGAGGGACGTTTTAATGGTCACAGAGGACACATTTTAGACGTGTTCACTTCAACATGGGCAAGGAGAATAAGTTTCTGAGCCACCTTGAACACATGCAGCATTACTGCTGTTCAAGGTAGCTGTAAAACATAGAAACACCTGGGGGAGGGGGGACAGGTTCCCTTCAATTTCAGTTCTTGTGTCTGCGTGGCGGTCGCAGGACACGTTGCCGGCTACACAGCAGGGGAACAGCTGGCGGTGCTGAACCCCACTGACACATTGGCTGGTGTTTTTCTCTGTGCAGCTAGCACATCTGGGCAAAAACTGGCGGTGTTAGAGCCCAGGGTCAGCAGGAGGAGCAGGGGGAGCGGAGTGTAGGCCGAAGCCTGCACTCGAGCAAGTTGAAAGGAAACCTTTAACCCCCCCCCCCCCCCAGGCGTTTGTAGCTGAAAGAGCCATTGTGTACAGCACTAATGCTGGAAAAGGTAAACTTAGCTCTTTTAATTATGGTCCTTGTACACGCGGAACCTAACATTTATGAAATGTGTCTCCTCACAGCGTTAAACCGTCCGGTAGGTGGAACTTTCCTTTGTCGTGTGACGCAGCACAGCCATCATTTTTACCCCCTTGGCGCCGTGCGCCGCCTCCTCAGCGTTGTTTGAATCTGTCCCGGAGCCTGCGCTGTTAGGTTAGCCCTTGGCCATGCACACATGTTGCGCTGCCCGTCTTCTGACCTCATTTGGTGTCAGGCTGGCTGCGCCTGTGCGGGTGCGCTGGCCGAGATCCCGCCTCGCAGTGTCGTCTAATGTAATCCCACCGCGGGCCTGTGATCCGTGCCCGTGCGCAGTGCATATCCTCTCCTCTCACTCCCCTCCCTACGGCTTTTTCAGACTGTGCGGTGTCACGGCCGTGGCATGCTATTAGGGACCAGCTGACATCGCACAGTCTGAAGAAGCCGTAGGGAGGGGAGTGAGAGGAGAGGATATGCACTGCGCACGGGCACGGATCACAGGCCCGCGGTGGGATTACATTAGACGACACTGCGAGGCGGGATCTCGGCCAGCGCACCCGCACAGGCGCAGCCAGCCTGACACCAAATGAGGTCAGAAGACGGGCAGCGCAACATGTGTGCATGGCCAAGGGCTAACCTAACAGCGCAGGCTCCGGGACAGATTCAAACAACGCTGAGGAGGGGGCGCACGGCGCCAAGGGGGTAAAAATGATGGCTGTGCTGCGTCACACGACAAAGGAAAGTTCCATCTACCGGACGGTTTAACGCTGTGTGGGGACACATTTCATAAGTGTTTGGTTCAGCATGTGCAAGGAGCATCACGAAAAGAGGCACTTTTTCCCTTTGCATCATTACTGCTGCACAAGGTGGCTCCTTCAGTAACAAACGCCTGGGGGGGGGGGGGGGTCAGGTTCCCTTACATTTAACTTGTTGTGCCTGCGTGGCGGTCGCAGTACACGTTGCCGTATACACAGCAGGGGAACAGCTGGCGGTGCTGAACCCCACTAACACATTGGCGAGGTGTTTGGCTCTGTGCGTACAGCACTTCTGGACGGCAACTAGCGGTGTTGGAGCCCAGGGACAGGTGGAGGAGGAGGAGGTTGGAGGAGGTTGGAGGAGGTAGGAGGGATTGCCACACACACAGCAGGGGAACAGCTGACGTTACTGAACCCCAATAACAGAGGAGGGACTGTTGACTGTGCGTACAGCACTTCTGGACGGCAACTGGCGGTGTTGGAGCCCAGGGACAGGTGGAGGAGGAGGAGGTTGGAGGAGGTAGGAGGGATTGCCACACACACAGCAGGGGAACAGCTGACGTTACTGAACCCCAATAACAGAGGAGGGACTGTTGACTGTGCGTACAGCACTTCTGGACGGCAACTGGCGGTGTTGGAGCCCAGGGACAGGTGGAGGAGGAGGAGGTTGGAGGAGGTAGGAGGGATTGCCACACACACAGCAGGGGAACAGCTGACGTTACTGAACCCCAATAACAGAGGAGGGACTGTTGACTGTGCGTACAGCACTTCTGGACGGCAACTGGCGGTGTTGGAGCCCAGGGACAGGTGGAGGAGGAGGAGGTTGGAGGAGGTAGGAGGGATTGCCACACACACAGCAGGGGAACAGCTGACGTTACTGAACCCCAATAACAGAGGAGGGACTGTTGACTGTGCGTACAGCACTTCTGGACGGCAACTGGCGGTGTTGGAGCCCAGGGACAGGTGGAGGAGGAGGAGGTTGGAGGAGGTAGGAGGGATTGCCACACACACAGCAGGGGAACAGCTGACGTTACTGAACCCCAATAACAGAGGAGGGACTGTTGACTGTGCGTACAGCACTTCTGGACGGCAACTGGCGGTGTTGGAGCCCAGGGACAGGTGGAGGAGGAGGAGGTTGGAGGAGGTAGGAGGGATTGCCACACACACAGCAGGGGAACAGCTGACGTTACTGAACCCCAATAACAGAGGAGGGACTGTTGACTGTGCGTACAGCACTTCTGGACGGCAACTGGCGGTGTTGGAGCCCAGGGACAGGTGGAGGAGGAGGAGGTTGGAGGAGGTAGGAGGGATTGCCACACACACAGCAGGGGAACAGCTGACGTTACTGAACCCCAATAACAGAGGAGGGACTGTTGACTGTGCGTACAGCACTTCTGGACGGCAACTGGCGGTGTTGGAGCCCAGGGACAGGTGGAGGAGGAGGAGGTTGGAGGAGGTTGGAGGAGGTAGGAGGGATTGCCACACACACAGCAGGGGAACAGCTGACGTTACTGAACCCCAATAACAGAGGAGGGACTGTTGACTGTGCGTACAGCACTTCTGGACGGCAACTGGCGGTGTTGGAGCCCAGGGACAGGTGGAGGAGGAGGAGGTTGGAGGAGGTAGGAGGGATTGCCACACACACAGCAGGGGAACAGCTGACGTTACTGAACCCCAATAACAGAGGAGGGACTGTTGACTGTGCGTACAGCACTTCTGGACGGCAACTGGCGGTGTTGGAGCCCAGGGACAGGTGGAGGAGGAGGAGGTTGGAGGAGGTAGGAGGGATTGCCACACACACAGCAGGGGAACAGCTGACGTTACTGAACCCCAATAACAGAGGAGGGACTGTTGACTGTGCGTACAGCACTTCTGGACGGCAACTGGCGGTGTTGGAGCCCAGGGACAGGTGGAGGAGGAGGAGGTTGGAGGAGGTAGGAGGGATTGCCACACACACAGCAGGGGAACAGCTGACGTTACTGAACCCCAATAACAGAGGAGGGACTGTTGACTGTGCGTACAGCACTTCTGGACGGCAACTGGCGGTGTTGGAGCCCAGGGACAGGTGGAGGAGGAGGAGGTTGGAGGAGGTAGGAGGGATTGCCACACACACAGCAGGGGAACAGCTGACGTTACTGAACCCCAATAACAGAGGAGGGACTGTTGACTGTGCGTACAGCACTTCTGGACGGCAACTGGCGGTGTTGGAGCCCAGGGACAGGTGGAGGAGGAGGAGGTTGGAGGAGGTAGGAGGGATTGCCACACACACAGCAGGGGAACAGCTGACGTTACTGAACCCCAATAACAGAGGAGGGACTGTTGACTGTGCGTACAGCACTTCTGGACGGCAACTGGCGGTGTTGGAGCCCAGGGACAGGTGGAGGAGGAGGAGGTTGGAGGAGGTAGGAGGGATTGCCACACACACAGCAGGGGAACAGCTGACGTTACTGAACCCCAATAACAGAGGAGGGACTGTTGACTGTGCGTACAGCACTTCTGGACGGCAACTGGCGGTGTTGGAGCCCAGGGACAGGTGGAGGAGGAGGAGGTTGGAGGAGGTAGGAGGGATTGCCACACACACAGCAGGGGAACAGCTGACGTTACTGAACCCCAATAACAGAGGAGGGACTGTTGACTGTGCGTACAGCACTTCTGGACGGCAACTGGCGGTGTTGGAGCCCAGGGACAGGTGGAGGAGGAGGAGGTTGGAGGAGGTAGGAGGGATTGCCACACACACAGCAGGGGAACAGCTGACGTTACTGAACCCCAATAACAGAGGAGGGACTGTTGACTGTGCGTACAGCACTTCTGGACGGCAACTGGCGGTGTTGGAGCCCAGGGACAGGTGGAGGAGGAGGAGGTTGGAGGAGGTAGGAGGGATTGCCACACACACAGCAGGGGAACAGCTGACGTTACTGAACCCCAATAACAGAGGAGGGACTGTTGACTGTGCGTACAGCACTTCTGGACGGCAACTGGCGGTGTTGGAGCCCAGGGACAGGTGGAGGAGGAGGAGGTTGGAGGAGGTAGGAGGGATTGCCACACACACAGCAGGGGAACAGCTGACGTTACTGAACCCCAATAACAGAGGAGGGACTGTTGACTGTGCGTACAGCACTTCTGGACGGCAACTGGCGGTGTTGGAGCCCAGGGACAGGTGGAGGAGGAGGAGGTTGGAGGAGGTAGGAGGGATTGCCACACACACAGCAGGGGAACAGCTGACGTTACTGAACCCCAATAACAGAGGAGGGACTGTTGACTGTGCGTACAGCACTTCTGGACGGCAACTGGCGGTGTTGGAGCCCAGGGACAGGTGGAGGAGGAGGAGGTTGGAGGAGGTAGGAGGGATTGCCACACACACAGCAGGGGAACAGCTGACGTTACTGAACCCCAATATCAGAGGAGGGACTGTTGACTGTGCGTACAGCACTTCTGGACGGCAACTGGCGGTGTTGGAGCCCAGGGACAGGTGGAGGAGGAGGAGGTTGGAGGAGGTAGGAGGGATTGCCACACACACAGCAGGGGAACAGCTGACGTTACTGAACCCCAATATCAGAGGAGGGACTGTTGACTGTGCGTACAGCACTTCTGGACGGCAACTGGCGGTGTTGGAGCCCAGGGACAGGTGGAGGAGGAGGAGGTTGGAGGAGGTAGGAGGGATTGCCACACACACAGCAGGGGAACAGCTGACGTTACTGAACCCCAATAACAGAGGAGGGACTGTTGACTGTGCGTACAGCACTTCTGGACGGCAACTGGCGGTGTTGGAGCCCAGGGACAGGTGGAGGAGGAGGAGGTTGGAGGAGGTAGGAGGGATTGCCACACACACAGCAGGGGAACAGCTGACGTTACTGAACCCCAATAACAGAGGAGCGACTGTTGACTGTGCGTACAGCACTTCTGGACGGCAACTAGCGGTGTTGGAGCCCAGGGGCAGGTGGAAAAGCAGAGGAACACAATGTAGGCCGAAGCCTGAGAAAGTCGAAAGGGAACCTTTAACCCCCCCCCCAAGGCGTTTGTAGCTGAAAGAGCCAGCTTGTGCAGCACAAAAGATGCAAAAGGAAAAGGTGGCTCTTTTCATCATGCTCCTTGCAAACACAGAACTAAACACTTATAAAATGTGTCCCCTGAAGCCGTGAAACCGTCCCGGAGGTGGGACTTTCCTTCGTAATATGACGCAGCACAGCCATCATTACTACCCCCCCGCCGCCGTGCCCCGGCTCCTCAGCGTTGTTTGATTCCGTCCCGGAGCCTGCGCTGTTATGTTATCCCGTGGCCAGGCACACTTAGCGCTGCCCATCTTCTGACATCATTTGGTGTCAGGCTGGCTGCGCCTGTGCGGCCGCGCTGGCCGAGAGCCCGCCTCGCAGTGTCTTCTGATGTAATCCCACTGGGGGCCTGGGATCCATGGCCATGCGCAGTGCATATCCTCGCCTCTCACTCCCCTCCCTACGGCTTCTTTTCCAGACTGTGCGGTGTCACGGCCGTGGCATGCTATTAGGGACCAGCTGACACCGAACAGTCTGAAGAAGCCATAGGGAGATGAGTGAGAGGTGGAGGTTCAGATATGCACTGCGCATGTCCATAGATCCCAGGCCCCCAGTGGGATTAAATCAGAAGACACTGCGAGGCGGGCTCTCGGCCAGCGTGGCCGCACAGGCGCAGCCAGCCTGACACCAAATGATGCCAGAAGACGGGCAGCGCTAAGTGTGCCTGGCCACGGGATAACATAACAGCGCAGGCTCCGGGACGGAATCAAACAACGCTGAGGAGCCGGGGCGCGGCGCCGGGGGGGTAGGAATGACGGCTGTGCTGCGTCATATTACGAAGGAAAGTCCCACCTCCGGGACGGTTTTACGGTATCAGTGGACACATTTTATAAGTGTTAAGTTTTGCGTGTGCAAGGAGCAAAACCAAAATAGCTACCTTTTTCCTTGTGCAGCATTACTGCTGCACAAGGTGGCTCTTTCAGTAACAAACGCCTTGGGGGGGGGGGGGGGGACAGATTCCCTTACATTTCAGTTGTTGTGTCAGCGTGGCGGTCGCATGACACATTGCCGGCTACACAGCTGGGGATCAGCTGACGTTACTGAAACCCAATAACACTGGGTCGTATGTTTTGACTGTGCAGACGGCACGTCTGAGCCTCAACTGGCGGTGTTGGAGCCCAGGAATTTAAGTTCAGGTGGTAGAAAGATGAACACAACAGGAGACCTGGATAACGTATACAGTGACCTAATTATTTAATCAGGAGGAGGAGTGGCAAATTCCTGCGAGATCCAGGCCTTGTTCATTTTCAGGAAAGTAAGCCGGTCAACGTTATCGGAGGATAGTCGCATGCGACGGTCAGTTAGTACACCACCTGCAGCACTAAAGACACGTTCCGATAATACACTGGCCGCAGGGCAAGACAGCACCTCCAATGCATACTGGCTTAGCTCTGGCCATGTATCCAGCTTTGAGACCCAAAACTTGAAAGGGGAAGAGCCGTCTGGGAGTACAGCAAGAGGGCAAGACATGTAGTCTGTCACCATCTGACGGAACCGTTGCCTCCTGCTGACTGGAGCCGTCTGTGATGGTGTAGACTTTTGTGGGGGGCACACAAAACTGTGCCACAGTTGGGCCATACTGGTCTTGCCTTGGGCAGAGGCACTGCTTCTGCTCCCTCTTTGTGCAGAGCCTCCACCACTGCCTGGACGCACTGAGCTGCTTTGGAATGCAGTAGCAGCACTTCTCTCAGTTGGAATGGAGAAGATGATGGAACTGACCAGTGTGTCTTGGTACTCCCGCATTTTTCGCTCCCGGTTCAACGGTGTGATGAGGCTTTCTACGTTGTCCCGGTAGCGAGGATCGAGGAGGGTGAACACCCAATAATCAGACATGTTGAGAATGTGGTCGATGCGGCGGTCGTTTCTCAGGCACTGCAGCATGTAATCCACCATGTGCTGCAGACTGCCAACTGCCCAAGAAACGCTGTCCCCAGCTGGAGGCGTGATCTCTGCCCGCTCGTCATCACCCCACCCTCGCTGTACACACTGAGTACTGGACAATTCGGGAACTCCCTCCTCTGGACGGATGTCTTCCTCCTCCATTGACTCCTCCTCATCCTCCTCACAAACTGTCCCCTGCCTACGCGTTTGTGAGGAACCACGTGGCGCTGACTGTCCAGAAGATGATGGAAGTGGTGAATCCTCATCCTCCACCTCTTCCACAACATCATCCCTTAGCGCTTGCAGTGATTTTTCAAGCAGGCAGATAAGGGGGACAGTCATGCTGACTAGTGCATCATCTGCACTCGCCATCCGCGTGGAATAATCAAAGGGACGCAAAACCTGGCAGACATCCTTCATAGTGGCCCACTCTGTGGTTGTGAAGTCTGTACGGCGCTGACTGCGACTTTTTTGCGCCTGATACAGCTGGTACTCCATTACAGCTTGCTGCTGCTCACACAACCGCTCCAACATATGTAACGTGGAATTCCACCTGGTAGGTAGGTCACATATGATGCGATGTTCCGGCAGGCGGTGTCGGCGCTGCAGAGCCGCAATGCGCGCTTTTGCCGTGCTGGAACGCCGCAAGTGAGCACACTCTAGGCGGACCTTGTGCAGCAGTGCATCAAGATCCGGATAGTCCCTCAAAAAACTCTGCACGACCAAATTGAGCACATGTGCCAGACATGGGATGTGAGTGAGGTTGCCGAGGCCCAGGGCTGCCACCAGATTTCGGCCATTATCACACACTACCATGCCTGGCTGGAGATTCGCTGGCTCAAACCACACATCGCTCTCCTGCTTGATGGCATTCCAGAGCTCCTGCGCTGTGTGGCTACGATTCCCCAAAAAAATTAATTTCAAGACGGCCTGTTGACGTTTGGCCACGGCTGTGCTCATGTCGGTCGTAACAGGTACACGTTCATCACGGGTCCATGTGGAGGTGGACTGTGACGGCTCCTGCAGCGATGATTCTGAGGAACTGGTGTAAGAGGAGGAGTCAATGCGTACAGAATGGATTCCTGCAATCCTTGGAGTGGGCAGGACACGTCCTGCGCCACTCGCACGGTCTGTACCCGGCTCAACTACATTAACCCAATGGGCAGTGAGGGAAAGGTATCGCCCCTGTCCATGTTGACTGGTCCACGCATCGGTGGTGAGGTGGACCTTGCTACTGACGGCGTTCAGTAGCGCGTGTTTTATGTGTCCCTCAACATGCTTGTGCAGGGCAGGGACGGCTTGCCTGCTGAAGTAAAAGCGGCTGGGCACACTGTACTGTGGGACTGCCAATGACATCAAGTCACGGAAGCTGTCAGTCTCCACCAGCCTGAATGACAGCATTTCCAGTGACAGAAGTTTGGCAATGCCTGCAGTCAGAGCCTGTGCTCGTGGGTGGTTTGACGAGAAAGGCCGCCTTTTCTCCCATGCCTGTACTACCGATGGCTGTAGACTGGGCTGGGAGTGTGTGGTTGACTGGGAAAGTGGTGCTGCGGGTGGAATGACAGCGGGTCTCTGGACAACAGGGCCAGAGGTTCTTCCACGGCGATCCTGGGAGGAAGCCGAACCAGCTGCGTGTGAGCTAGAGGAAGAGGCAACACGAGCTGAAGAGGTGGTAGCTGCCGCTGTTGGTTGGCCTAGCTCTTCAGTGTGTTTGTCTAACTCCGCCGGGTGCCTGTTGCGCACATGTTTCCACATGTTGGAGGTATTGAGGTTGGCGACTTTTTGACCTCTTTTGATTTTTTGATGACACACCTTGCATCTGACATAGCAAATGTCATCTGCAACTGTGTCAAAAAAGGACCAGGCACTGCAAGTCTTGGGAGCCCCCCTTTTGACTTTTGGAAGAGACATGCTCCTTACGGGTGCCAAAGCGGAGGCTGCAGGATCCGCAGTCTTCCCCCTCCCTCTCCCTCTTTGGGCCGTACGGGGAATCTCTTCCTCAGAGCTGCTCCCACCACCTTCCTGTCCCTGATGCCAAGATGGGTCAAGGACCTCATCATCTACACTACCCTCTGCCCCCAACTGCTCCTCCTGGGTAGTCTCAGCAGCAGAGCACGCACCAGTAAGTGGCACCTGAGTGTCATCATCAGCTGATGCGGCCTGCGAGGTGGTGACCGGAGCCACTGGCCCACCCGCCTCTTCAGAGGAAGACAGAAAAAGCGGTTGGGCATCACTGCACCCTGCCTCTTCTTCCATTTCTCCAATGCTGCTTGGCTGGCCCCCTGTTTCCAAGCCAAGAGATGATTCAGAGAACAGAAGTAGAGACTGCTCCTGTCCTGGGATCTCTGTCTGCCTGGGCAATTTTGCAGGTGGTGAAGAGACAGATGGCTGCTCTCCAGTGCTCTGTGTCTGAGAGGATGTGGCACTAATGGAAGTTGATGCATTAGCTGCCATCCATCCCACAACGGCTTCAATTTGGTCTTGACGCAGCAGCGGTGTACGGCGCTCGGCGACAAAGCTGCGCATGAACGACTGTTCCCTTGTGAAAGTGGGTGCTGATGACTCACCGGTGCCCGCAGCAGGCACAGAATCCCCACGTCCCCTCCCTGCTCCGCGCCCACGCCCACGCCCACGTGCCTTACTCACTGCCTTCTTCATCTTGGTTGACTGATAAAGATAAGCAGAAAAGTACTAACGGCTTTGTGTGCTTATTCCTGAGCAACTCCTCCTAACAGGTATAAGACACACTAATTTTCTAAAGTGTGGACTAGACTTGAATATGAGCTAATGTGGCCTACACAAATGTAAAGTGGTGTAACTGGTGTGTTTGGTGAACTTTATTATTTATTTATTTTTTTGGGGCTGAACTGACAACGGATAGAGCTGCAGTCACACGGAGACCGTGCAGACAGACGTAAACGGCGCTGCAAGGCCCAAAAACCCTCCTCTACTTTATCCTATGTAGTGTTTTTCCACAAATTAGCTGGAGACGGGTGGAAAGACACTAATAGGATTTTTTTAAATTAATTAGCAGCAGACTACACTACTTGAAAACAAAATGAAAATTGATTTGGCGGTATGACGCAGTGAACAACCCTGAGCTGGAGACAACCAAGCTACGGCTGCTCACAGACTACAGGGCGAGCTGCAGTCACACGGAGACCGTGTAGACAGCCGTAAACGGCGCTGCAAGGCCCAAAAACCCTCCTCTACTTTATCCTATGTAGTGTTTTTCCACAAATTAGCTGGAGACGGGTGGAAAGACACTAATAGGATTTTTTTAAATTAATTAGCAGCAGACTACACTACTTGAAAACAAAATGAAAATTGATTTGGCGGTATGACGCAGTGAACAACCCTGAGCTGGAGACAACCAAGCTACGGCTGCTCACAGACTACAGGGCGAGCTGCAGTCACACGGAGACCGTGCAGACAGCCGTAAACGGCGCTGCAAGGCCCAAAAACCCTCCTCTACTTTATCCTATGTAGTGTTTTTCCACAAATTAGCTGGAGACGGGTGGAAAGACACTAATAGGAATTTTTGGAAAAAATGTGCAGCAGCCTGCACTACTTCAAAAAAAAAAAAAAAAGGACAGTATGAGGCAATGAACCACCCTCCCTGAACTGAATACAACCAGCTATGGATGGCCTATGTGGCTGCACTCAGACTAGAGAGTGGGCTGCACTCACACACACACACAGAGAGACCTTGCAGATCGCTGTGAAAACAGCGCTACAAGGCAAAAGGAAGGTGATTAGTAGGTGAACACAGCGGTTGCTAAATTAGCCTTTGGAAAGCACAAAGAAGCAAATCGCTATCTCTAAACTGTCCCTCAGTCAGCAAACAGCGTCCTGTCACTAACTGAATTCACAGCAGAGTGATCGCAAAATGGCGCCAGCGACTTTTAAACTGCATCATGACATCATTTAAGCAGCCAATCACAGCCTTGCCAGTAGTTTCATGCCCTCCATGCTAAACAGGATGTGCCCACACTTGGAATCTTTCTCATTGGCTGAATTTCTGAATTTTGAATCATGGAACTTCCGATTCCGGTATCCGATACGCGCCAAGTATCGGAATCCCGGTATCGGAATTCCGATACCGCAAGTATCGGCCGATACCCGATACTTGCGGTATCGGAATGCTCAACACTAGTTGCTAATATTAGTTCCAAGTTCTCATGTGGCATAATATTTTGCAATTTGCCTTTATAGCGTGGATCAAGGAGGCAGGCCAACCAGTAATCGTCATCGTTCATCATTTTCGTAATGCGTGTGTCCCTTTTTAGGATACGTAAGGCATAATCCGCCATGTGGGCCAAAGTTCCAGTTGTCAAATCTCCGGTTGTGATTGGTTGAGGGGCAGTTGCAGGCAAATCTACGTCACTTGTGTCCCTCAAAAAACCAGAACCCGGCCGTGACACGCAACCAATTTCCTGTGCCCCCGGGAAAGGTTCGGCATTAAAAATATACTCATCCCCATCATCCTCCTCGTCCTCCACCTCCTCTTCGCCCGCTACCTCGTCCTGTACACTGCCCTGACCAGACAATGGCTGACTGTCATCAAGGCTTTCCTCTTCCTCTGGTGCAGACGCCTGCTCCTTTATGTGCGTCAAACTTTGCATCAGCAGACGCATTAGGGGGATGCTCATGCTTATTACGGCGTTGTCTGCACTAACCAGCCGTGTGCATTCCTCAAAACACTGAAGGACTTGACACATGTCTTGTATCTTAGACCACTGCACACCTGACAACTCCATGTCTGCCATCCTACTGCCTGCCCGTGTATCCTCCCACAAATAAATAACAGCACGCCTCTGTTCGCACAGTCTCTGAAGCATGTGCAGTGTTGAGTTCCACCTTGTTGCAACGTCTATGATTAGGCGATGCTGGGGAAGGTTCAAAGACCGCTGATAGGTCTGCATACGGCTGGCGTGTACAGGCGAACGTCGGATATGTGAGCAAAGTGCACGCACTTTGAGGAGCAGGTCGGAGAACCCAGGATAAGTTTTCAATAAGCACTGCACCACCAGGTTTAAGGTGTGAGCCAGGCAAGGAATGTGTTTCAGTTGGGAAAGGGAGATGGCAGCCATGAAATTCCTTCCGTTATCACTCACTACCTTGCCTGCCTCAAGATCTACTGTGCCCAGCCACGACTGTGTTTCTTGTTGCAAGAACTCGGACAGAACTTCCGCGGTGTGTCTGTTGTCGCCCAAGCACTTCATAGCCAATACAGCCTGCTGACGCTTGGCAGTAGCTGGCCCATAATGGGACAACTGGTGTGCAACAGTGTCATCTGCCGATGGAGTGGTTGGCAGACTGCGTTCTGTGGAAGAGCTGTAGCTTCTGCAGGAGGACGAGGAGGAGGAGGAGGAGGGGGTGCGAACGCCTACAGCCAACTGTTTCCTAGACCGTGGGCTAGGCACAACTGTCCCTAAATTGATGTCGCCTGTGGACCCTGCATCCACCACATTCACCCAGTGTGCCGTGATGGACACATAACGTCCCTGGCCATGCCTACTGGTCCATGCATCTGTAGTCAGGTGCACCTTTGTACTCACAGATTGCCTGAGTGCATGGACGATGCGCTGTTTAACATGCTGGTGCAGGGCTGGGATGGCTTTTCTGGAAAAAAAAGTGTCGACTGGGTAGCTCGTATCGTGGTTCAGCGTACTCCATCAGGGCTTTGAAAGCTTCGCTTTCAACTAACCGGTAGGGCATCATCTCTAACGAGATTAGTCTAGCTATGTGGGCGTTAAAACCCTGTGTACGCGGATGCGAGGATAAGTACTTCCTTTTTCTAACCAGAGTCTCATGTAGGGTGAGCTGGACTGGAGAGCTGGAGATCGTGGAACTTTCGGGTGTGCCGGTGTACATGGCAGACTGAGAGACGGTTGGAGACGGTATTGTTTCCGCCGGTGCCCTAGATGCAATATTTCCTCCTACAAAACTGGTGATTCCCTGACCCTGACTGCTTTTGGCTGGCAAAGAAACCTGCACAGATACTGCCGGTGGTGCGGAAAATGGTGGCCTTACAGTGACGGAAGGGATGTTGCGTTGCTGACTAGCTTCATTGGCCGAGGGTGCTACAACCTTGAGGGACGTTTGGTAGTTAGTCCAGGCTTGAAAATGCATGGTGGTTAAGTGTCTATGCATGCAACTAGTATTTAGACTTTTCAGATTCTGACCTCTGCTTAAGCTAGTTGAACATTTTTGACAGATGACTTTGCGCTGATCAGTTGGATGTTGTTTAAAAAAATGCCAGACTGCACTCTTCCTAGACTCGGATCCCTTTTCAGGGATTGCAGACTGAGCTTTAACCGGATGGCAACGCTGTGCTCCAACAGGTTTTGGCTTTGACACGCGTTTTGGGCCAGATACGGGCCCGGCAGATGGAACCTGTTGCGATGTTGATGCCTGCTGCGGCCCCTACTCCACCTCCGCTTCTGAACTACTGCCGCCTGCACCCTGTTCCCCCAATGGCTGCCAATCGGGGTCAATAACTGGGTCATCTATTACCTCCTCTTCGAGCTCGTGTGCAACTTCGTCTGTGTCACTGTGTCGGTCGGTGGTATAGCGTTCGTGGCGGGGCAACATAGTCTCATCAGGGTCTGATTGTGGATCTGTACCCTGAGAGGGCAATGTGGTGGTCTGAGTCAAAGGAGCAGCATAGTACTCAGGCTGTGGCTGTGCATCAGTGCACTCCATGTCAGAATATACTTGTAATGGGCATGGCCTGTTAAATGTTTCACTTTCTAAGCCAGGGACGGTATGTGTAAAGAGCTCCATGGAGTGACCCGTTGTGTCGCCTGCTGCATCCTTCTCTCTTGTTGTAGTTTTTGCTGAGGAGGACAAGGAAGCGACTTGTCCCTGACCGTGAACATCCACAAGCGACGCGCTGCTTTTACATTTACCAGTTTCGGAAGAGGAGGCAAAAGAGCTAGAGGCTGAGTCTGCAATGTAAGCCAAAACTTGCTGTTGCTGCTCCGCCTTTAAAAGCGGTTTTCCTACTCCCAGAAAAGAGAGCGTTCGAGGCCTTGTGTAGCCTGACGACGAAACTGGCTCCACAGCTCCAGACTTAGGTGGAATATTTTTATCCCCACGACCACCTGATGCTCCACTACCACTACCATCATTACCAGCTGACAATGAACGCCCACGACGACCTCTTGCACCAGACTTCCTCATTGTTTTAAAATCTTAACCAAAGTAACTTTATTTGTTGCTGTCAAACAACTTACACGGTGAGCTATAACTTCAGTATGATTTCAATATCCCTTAACAGGTTGGTGAGACCACAAGGAAAATCAGGCACAATGTTACACACTCTGTTTTCTGTGGCACAAAATCACAGAGATGACACACACGCAGGACTGTCACTCAAGCACTAATGTCAATATTAATCTCCCACCTAATTTATGTATTTTTTTTTTTCAGGGAGACTTTAGAAACCAAATAATAAGAAAAAAAATAAATAAATAAATAGGCTTTCTATAGCCCACTGAATGAGAGATAGCACACACAGCAGTGGCACACAAGCCCTGACTGAGGCCAATATTTTTCTCCCACTGATTGATGTAGTGTTTTTGTGTTGAGGTAGATTTTAGAACACAAATCAAGGAAAAAATAAATAGGCTTTCTATGGCCCACTGAATGAGAGAGGTGGCACACCCAGGAGTCAAGACTGGCACACAAGCTGAAAGGGCAATATTACTCTCCCACTGTTTTTTGTATGTTTTTTTTTTTTTTTCAGGGAGACTTTAGAAACCAAATAATATTAAAAAAACCAAAAAAAAAATAGCCTTTCTATGGCCCACTGAATGAGAGAGAGAGGTGGCACACCCAGGAATCAAGACTGGCACACAAGCTGAAAGGGCAATATTACTCTCCCACTGTTTTTTTATGTATTTTTTGTTTTTTAAGGGAGACTTTAGAAACCCAATAATATTTTAAAAAAAAAATAAATAGGCTTTCTATGGCCCACTGAATGAGAGGGAGAGAGGTGGCACACCCAGGAGTCAAGACTGGCACACAAGCTGAAAGGGCAATATTACTCTCCCACTGTTTTTTTAGTTTTTTTTTTTTTTTTTCAGGGAGACTTTAGAAACCAAATAATATTAAAAAAAAAATAAAAATAAATATGCTTTCTATAGCCCACTGAATGAGAGATAGCACACACAGCAGTGGCACACAAGCCCTGACTGAGGCCAATATTTTTCTCCCACTGATTGATGTAGTGTTTTTGTGTTGAGGTAGAATTTAGAACACAAATCACGGAAAAAATAAATAGGCTTTCTATGGCCCACTGAATGAAAGGGAGAGAGGTGGCACACCCAGGAGTCAAGACTGGCACACAAGCTGAAAGGGCAATATTACTCTCCCACTGTTTTTTTATGTATTTTTTGTTTTTTAAGGGAGACTTTAGAAACCCAATAATATTTAAAAAAATAAATAAATAGGCTTTCTATGGCCCACTGAATGAGAGGGAGAGAGGTGGCACACCCAGGAGTCAAGACTGGCACACAAGCTGAAAGGGCAATATTACTCTCCCACTGTTTTTTTATGTATTTTTTGTTTTTTAAGGGAGACTTTAGAAACCCAATAATATTTAAAAAAAAAATAAATAGGCTTTCTATGGCCCACTGAATGAGAGGGAGAGAGGTGGCACACCCAGGAGTCAAGACTGGCACACAAGCTGAAAGGGCAATATTACTCTCCCACTGTTTTTTTATGTATTTTTTGTTTTTTAAGGGAGACTTTAGAAACCCAATAATATTTAAAAAAATAAATAAATAGGCTTTCTATGGCCCACTGAATGAAAGGGAGAGAGGTGGCACACCCAGGAGTCAAGACTGGCACACAAGCTGAAAGGGCAATATTACTCTCCCACTGTTTTTTGTATGTTTTTTTTTTTTTTCAGGGAGACTTTAGAAACCAAATAATATTAAAAAAACCAAAAAAAAAAATAGCCTTTCTATGGCCCACTGAATGAGAGAGAGAGGTGGCACACCCAGGAGTCAAGACTGGCACACAAGCTGAAAGGGCAATATTACTCTCCCACTGTTTTTTTATGTATTTTTTGTTTTTTAAGGGAGACTTTAGAAACCCAATAATATTTAAAAAAATAAATAAATAGGCTTTCTATGGCCCACTGAATGAAAGGGAGAGAGGTGGCACACCCAGGAGTCAAGACTGGCACACAAGCTGAAAGGGCAATATTACTCTCCCACTGTTTTTTGTATGTTTTTTTTTTTTTTTTCAGGGAGACTTTAGAAACCAAATAATATTAAAAAAACCAAAAAAAAAATAGCCTTTCTATGGCCCACTGAATGAGAGATAGCACACACAGCAGTGGCACACAAGCCCTGACTGAGGCCAATATTTTTCTCCCACTGATTGATGTAGTGTTTTTGTGTTGAGGTAGAATTTAGAACACAAATCACGGAAAAAATAAATAGGCTTTCTATGGCCCACTGAATGAAAGGGAGAGAGGTGGCACACCCAGGAGTCAAGACTGGCACACAAGCTGAAAGGGCAATATTACTCTCCCACTGTTTTTTTATGTATTTTTTGTTTTTTAAGGGAGACTTTAGAAACCCAATAATATTTAAAAAAAAAATAAATAGGCTTTCTATGGCCCACTGAATGAGAGGGAGAGAGGTGGCACACCCAGGAGTCAAGACTGGCACACAAGCTGAAAGGGCAATATTACTCTCCCACTGTTTTTTTAGGTTTTTTTTTTTTTTTCAGGGAGACTTTAGAAACCAAATAATATTAAAAAAAAAAAAAAAAAAATAGGCTTGCTATAGCCCACTGAATGAGAGATAGCACACACAGCAGTGGCACACAAACCCTGACTGAGGCCAATATTTTTCTCCCACTGATTGATGTAGTGTTTTTGTGTTGAGGTAGATTTTAGAACACAAATCACGGAAAAAATAAATAGGCTTTCTATGGCCCACTCAGTGAGAGATGGCACACACAGGGATGGCACTGTAGCAGAAATGCCAATCTTAATCTCCCACAAAAAAAAACAAAAAAAACAAAAAAACTGTCCTACAATTACTATCTCCCTGCAGTAATGTAAGCCAGGTATGGCAGGCAGCAATAGGAGTGGACTGATGCACAAATTAAATAAAAAGTGTGGACAAACAAAAAAGATAGCTGTGCAGAAAGGAAGGAACAAGAGGATATGTGCTTTGAAAAAAGCAGTTGGTTTCCACAGTGGCGTACACACAGCAATACAGCTATCACGGAGCCTTCTAGGGCAGCCCAATGAGCTACAGCGCTGAGGGGAAAAAAAATAAAAAATAGCTTCCACAGTCCCTGCACACCGAAGGTGGTGTTGGACAGTGGAAATCGCTGCAGCACAAGCGGTTTGGTGGTTAGTGGACCCTGCCTAACGCTCTCCCTGCTTCTGACGAAGCGGCAGCAACCTGTCCCTAAGCTCAGATCAGCAGCAGTAAGATGGCGGTCGGCGGGAACGCCCCTTTATAGCCCCTGTGACGCCGCAGACAGCAAGCCAATCACTGCAATGCCCTTCTCTAAGATGGTGGGGACCAGGATCTATGTCATCACGCTGCCCACACTCTGCGTTCACCTTCATTGGCTGAGAAATGGCGCTTTTCGCGTCATTGAAACGCGACTTTGGCGCGAAAGTCGCGTACCGCATGGCCGACAAGCACAGGGGTCGGATCGGGTTTCATGAGACGCCGACTTAGCCAAAAGTCGGCGACTTTTGAAAATGATCGACCCGTTTCGCTCAACCCTAATCCTGAGAGTTGGATGTGGCTCTGACTCCTATAATAAAAAAAAGTTGGGGCCACTTTAACTTATATTGTTTCCATGACTATGTTTGACTAGATGGTGGCCCGATTCTAACGCATCGGGTATTCTAGAATATGTATGTAGTTTATTTATGAAGATTTCAGAATAATGCAATGAATACACAGGATTCGGCCGGCCGGGCACGACCAATTATCGAAGCGTGGTTCAAATCCCGCCCAATTCGCGGCCGGACTGCGTCTGTCTCTGATTGTTCGCGGCCGGCCGTGCGCAACTAATTAGTGAAACCAGGGCCAGTTCCAGGTTTTTGAGGGCCCCGGATGAAAGAGTTTCACAACCCACGTAGCATATAACACAGCCACATAGTATATAGCACAGCCACGTAGTATATTGCACAGCCACATAGTATATTGCACAGCCACGTAGTATATAGCACAGCCACGTAGTATTTACCACAGCCCATGCAGTATATAACACAGCCCACGCAGTATATAACACAGCCCACATAGTGTATAGCACAGCCCATGCAGTATATAACACAGCCCACATAGTATATAACACAGCCACGTAGTATATAGCACAGCCACATAGTATATTGCACAGCCACGTAGTATATAGCACAGCCCACGTAGTATATAGCACAGCGACATAGTATATAACACAGCCCACGCAGTATATAACACAGCCCACGCAGTATATAACACAGCCCACGTAGTATATAACACAGCCCACATAGTATATAGCAATGTGGGCACCATATCCCTGTTAAAAAAAGAATTAAAATAAAAAATAGTTATATACTCACCTTCCAGCGGCCCCCGAATCCAGCCCAGGCCTTTAGCGATGTTCCTCGCGATGCTCCGTTCCCCGTAATGCCTTGCGGAAATAACATGTGATGATGTAGCGGTCTCGCAAGACCGCTACGTCATCTGGGGTCATTGCCGCAATGCATTCTTGGGATCAGAGCGTCGCGAGCAGCGGGAAAGGCTGCCACGGTCGCCAGAAGGTGAGAATATAATGATTTTTTTATCATTATTTTTAACATTATATGTTTTTACTATTGAAATAGCATCAATAGTAAAAAGTTGGTCACACTTACAGGGTTAATGGTAGCGTTAATGGACTGCGTTACACCGTGTAATGCCGCGGTGTAACGCAGTCCATTTAACCCTCCGTCAGGGGCAACTGACCTGACAGGCGCAGCTCACTTAGTTTCATTTCTCTATTTTCAGTGGTTTGTCTGGGGAAACACCCTCCTCCCAGTACCTTCCTAACTTTAAAGGCTGTGTGAAACCTGAGAAGCCTCTTGTGCTGCAGAGCTGCAGGATATCAGATATCAGTGTTTTGGCTTCTCCAGCTCATTGCCCCTGAATGCGTCACACCTTTGACGGTTAGAATTTGCTGTTTTTATTCATCCTAATTGTTTTTTTAGCTTGTTTTACGAATATCTAGTGCTAAATTTGTGGATTTGTCATAGAAGGTTTTGTTAGAAATAAGAGTGTGTTTCTCAGGCACATTGCGCCCTAACACATATTCTCTCTCTTGCTTCAGCTTTTCTTCTGAAATGGCGAGGAGAATATTTGACTTGTCCAATGCCCTTCATGTTGAGCAAGTGCAAAATATACTGCTTGATGATGAGACAGACCAGTTATAGCTAGAAGATTTAGGGGAAGAAAGTGACATTGTGTCAGGACATTTTTTACCTTTTGTGCATTACTGCCCTTTTCCAAGATGGGCTCTTTGGTCTCACGTGCACTGTGTCTTCCTGCTGTAAAATTCCACCCCAGCCTTCAGTCTGTGCTAGAGTATTGCCTTGCCTTGCATCCAGCTCCTGACCTCTGGTGACTCCCTGGCTATATACCTGCTCCTGTGAACCTGTGTGGTGATCCTGCTGCTCTGCTCTGAGTTCCTGCTGCATACACCAGTTCCCAGTAATCCTCCATCTGCTGCTCGTGTTTACTTCCATCTCATTTGCTGGACATGTAAGCTGTTTCTGCTCTGCAAAAACCTGAGACTATTAACCAGGCCTCCCTGGTTAATAATAATAATAATAATTTTTATGTATATAGCACCAACATATTCCGCAGCGCTTTACAACTTATAGAGCTAAGAGCTGGTTGAGCTAAGATATGATTTGAACTGCCTTATAAGCATATCTATCTGTGTTTTGGACTAAGCAAGGATTTATTTGTGTCAAGTATCCTCAAGAATAACTGTGCTTCATAGACTTTCTGCTTGATTGCATTTTCCTCTGAAGTTTCCTATAGACTGCTAAGCTGCGTTTATTATTTGCACCAACTGTTGTGGACTTGAGTTTCTCTCTGCACCTGTTTGAATCACCGTGTGATAATATAGACTTTACCACTTATAAAACTGTGTCCTGTAGTTGTCTTGTTCCACGCAAAGAGTCTCCTGAGTTATACCCTATAATTATTACAGGATACTCTAGCCATAAAAAAAAAGGAGACTGCTGGAACAATGACTGCAGAAAGCAGATTAGAGCAGGTGTTTTCCATAATTAGATCACTGCAGAAAGATGTGGAAGGTCTGCAAAAGAAGTTTGGAAGCTTTGAACTCAATCAACAAGTGTTTGGACAGACTTTGCAGGACTTGAGCAACCGCATGGCAGCCCAGGAAAACAAACTTGCTGGCATAGAGTACCAGTATGGACGGGCTTTTCAGGACATAAGCACGCAATAGCTGCACAAGTGACTTTACCCTCTGGGCAACCACCACCAGCTAGCCCACCTAAGTTGCCCCCATTCAGATTTAATGGTGATCGTGACAAATTTCGTGGCTTTGTGAATCAATGTATGCTATATTTTGATGTGCATGCTGACCGTTTTCCTACTGATAGATCCAAAGTATTGTGTGTAATAATGCTACTGACCTCACGAGCGCTCGCCTGGGCGAATCGATGATTGAGTCTCGTGACCCACGGTTAAATGTCTTGGATGATTTCTTGGCCGCTATGGCATTAATGTTTGATGACCCTAATCGCCGTGCAATTGCTGAATCTGCTTTATTGTCTTTACGCCAGGCTAAACGTTCTGTTATTGAGTATGCCACTGAATTCAGGAGATTGGCGTTAGATACAAATTGGGACAGTTATGCACAATTGCCTATTTTTAAAAGGGGTCTGTCTAGTATTGTAAAAGATGAACTAGCCCGCTCTGAGTCACCACAAGAGCTAGAGACATTTATACAGCATTGTGTGCGCATAGACATTCACCTTACTGAGCGTAGGAAGGAGAAATTTGCTGCATATAACCGTGTGTCTAACTTTTCCCTTCCTTCCTAAGAGCCTGCAGGTAAAACCTCTCGGGAGGTGGAGGAGGTGCCCATGCAAATTGATTCCGTTCAGAGGCACGAGATCAATAAGCGCCGGGAGCATCGCCTTCGTGAAAGTCTATGTTTCTACTGCGGGCAGACTGACCACTTCTTGATCAATTGTCCTAAGTGTCCTAGACGGCCTAACAAGGTGCTAGCAGCAATAGGGGAGTATGACAACTTAAGATTATCTTCCCAACAAGGAGCAACTCAGCGTTAACAGACGCTGTCCCTGAGTCCACAACTACGGAACCACATGTACAGGTATTTTCTTTACCTCCAGCTTATAAAGAGTTCTCTGACATCTGTGACAAGAAAAATGCAGATCAGCTTCCTCCACACAGGCATTATGACTGTCCCATTGAGCGGCTTCCCGGGGCAGCCATTCCTTTTGGTAACGTTTACCCCTTTGGCGGCACCTGAGCTTCAAGCCTTAAAAGAGTATATTGATGAAAATCTGGCCAAAGGCTTCATACGTCCTTCTTCCTCACCAGCAGGGGCACCTATCTTTTTTGTAAGGAAGAAGGATGGGACCCTGAGACCCTGTGTTGACTATTGAGAACTCAATAAGGTAACCGTACGAAACCGTTACCCTTTGCCTCTGATTCCCGAATTACTGGAAAGAGTCCACCATGCTAAGGTGTTCTCTAAACTGGATCTTCGTGGGGCTTATAATTTGGTGCGTATTCGTCCAGGGGATGAGTGGAAGACAGCATTCAGATGCCGGTATGGACACTTTGAATCTCTTGTGATGCCATTCGGGCTTTGTAATGCTCCTGCAACTTTTCAACACCTTGCTAATGACATTTTAAGAGATTTGTTGGACCAGTTTGTGGTGATCTATTTGGACGATATACTAATCTTTTCTGACTCTCTACAGGAACATGAAGAATATGTCAAAACTGTTTTAAGACATCTGAAAGAGAACCTTCTGTATGTTAAGCCGGAGAAATGCGAGTTCCATCGTTCTGAGATACAGTTCTTAGGTTATATCATCTCTCCCCAGGGGCTGAACATGGAATCTGGTAAGATTCAGGCTATCCTTGACTGGCCGGTACCCAAGAACGTTAAGGAGGTCCAACGTTTTATTGGTTTTGCACATTTCTACAGACGCTTCATTCGAAATTTTTCTGATATTGTCCGTCCCATTACTTCCTTGACAAAGAAGGAAACGCCCTTTAAGTTGTCATCACAGGCTCAAGAAGCTTTTGATCGGCTTAAGATATGTTTCACATCAGCACCGTTGTTGATACACCCAGATCCATCACTTCCTTTCATTGTGGAGGTGGACGCTTCTGATAATGCTTTGGGGGCTATTCTCTCCCAAAGAACTGGAGAGAAGGGTCTGCTACATCCTTGCGCTTTCTTTTCCCGTAGACTAACCTCAGCAGAGAAGAATTACGATGTGGGAGACAAGGAATTGCTGGCTATTATTGCGGCTTTCAAGGAATGGAGGCATCATCTGCAAGGAGCTGCACAACAGATCATAGTGCTAACTGACCATCGCAATCTAGAGTTCCTTAGATCCGCTAGATGTCTTTCTCCTCATCAGGCTCATTGGAACTTATTTTTAAATCAATTTAACTTTGTTATATCGTACCGTCCAGGTTCTCGTAATGGGAAGGCTGATGCTTTATCCCGAATCCATGCTGCGGATTCCGTACCTGGAGCCCCGTCCAAGACCATTTTATCTGATGCCAATTTCATCTGAGTTATCCACGATCAGGACTTGTGGAAGGAGTGCAGGGAGGCCTATGAAGGTGATGTATTTCTGGCCAACCCACCTGTGGATATTAATCTTGTCTTTAAGGGTGGCATGTGGTTCAGAGATCGACATATCTACGTCCCGGAGGTCGTCCGTCTGCAGATCCTCAAGTTGGTACATGACTCCAAGTTGGCTGGTCACAGGGGGGTACAGAAGACACAAGAGTTCCTGAGCCGATTCTTCTGGTGGCCAACTTGCATGAAGGATACGAAGGACTATGTTCTCTCTTGCGAGGTATGTGCCCGTTACAAGACTCCTCATGTGGCACCTACGGGTCTTCTACAACCATTACCTGTTCCTTCCCACCCTTGGGGGTCTATATCAATGGACTTTATTGTGGAGCTACCTACATCAGGGGGCATGAATACAATCATGGTGGTAGTTGATCGCCTGACTAAAGCTGCTCATTTTGTTCCGTGCACCGGCCTCCCCTCAGCTAAAGATATAGTGAACTTGGTTATACAGAATGTCTTTCGGTTGCATGAGGTTCCGGATGAGATCATCTCTGACCGTGGAGTACAGTTCACTTCAAGATTCTGGAAGGGGTTTTGCTCTGCACTCAATATTAATGTCTGTCTCTCTTCTGCTTACCATCCCCAGACAAATGGTCAGACTGAGCGTACCAACCAGATGCTGGAACAATATCTAAGATGCTATGTCAGCCATCTCCAGGATGATTGGTTGGAGTTATTGCCGTTAGCCGAATTTTCATATAATAATTCTCAGAGCGCCTCCAGTAAATTTACACCTTTCTTTGCCAATCTGGGTTATCATCCGTGAATTTTACCTAGGTCTCCAATTAATTCTCCGGTTCCGGCAGTGGAGGAAAGGCTGACTGCGATGAGACAAAATCTGGAGGTTCTGAAGGAATCCCTGACCACAGCTCAAGAACGTTTTAAGAGATCGGCTGATAGATTCCGTAAACCTGCACCCATGTTCAAGGTAGGAGATTCCGTCTGGTTAGCAACTAAGAATCTGAAGTTAAACGTTCCTTCATAAAAACTTGGACAGAAATTCATTGGCCCTTTCAAGATCAACGGTATTGTGAGCTCTGTGGCCTGCCGGCTGAAGCTGCCTAGGACAATGAAGGTACACACCCAGTTTTTCATGTATCTTTACTAAGGCCTGTATCTCCTAATACCTTCCAGGGACGTGTTGTGCCACCTCTGCAGCCTGTGGTGATTGATGGGCAAGAACAATTTGTGGTGGAGGAAATTATTGATTCCAGGATTCTCAGGAATCGGCTCCAATATCTGATAAGATGGCAGGGATATCCCCCTGAGTTTCTCTCTGCACCTGTTTGAATCACCGTGTGATAATATAGACTTTACCACTTATAAAACTGTGTCCTGTAGTTGTCTTGTTCCATGCAAAGAGTCTCCTGAGTTATCCCCTATAATTATTACAGTGCCAGAGCCCCCGATGTGTGGAAACAACCAACGGTCCCCAGTCATCACGTTGGTGTATGGGCAGGCAAGATTTGAACAAATTGTGTGAAAAGTGTCTCATTATTTTTGCCTAGTATTCAAAAGCCGTATTGCTATTCATATTTCATATATTTCACATTGATATGCTTTAGCACGATAGAGTGCAAACTTTTTTGTATATTCTGTATGGAGGTGGCTGCTCCCGGCATGCACCTATTCATGCTAGTTTGGATATGCCAGTCAGTCTTTTGTTATTTCTATGTTAGCTTAGTGACCAAGCACTCCACCCTTCAACATGTGGTTCCTACCTACCCATAAATGCAGGCATTACTGAGAGAGGTGTCCACATTCACCCAGGAATTCAGACATCAGCCTAAGAGAGGTATCCATATAGATAGGGACCGATCAGTCTTTTGAGATCACCTTGACGTTGGTTGATGGGCAGGCATGATTTGGCCAAATTGTGTGCAAAGTATCTCATTCATTTTTTCCTAGTATTCAAAACCCATAATACTATTCATATTTCATATATTTCACATTGACATGCTTTAGCAATGTAGAGTGCAACCTTTTTTTGTATATTTAATAGAAGAGAACAAAGGAAGCTTTCTCAAATATATAAAAGCGATAAATTTATTAGTTACAAAAAACACTCATACAAAAAAGACCAATAAAATAGACATGATACAAAAACACATGAACACGTTATCTGTAAATACCCGTGTACAGAACACAAGAGTGTAAAGAAAGACACCAGGATTAATAGAGGAGCGTACCACATAAACCATTAGCTGTACATGTTCTTAATGTGGACCATAACTAAGGTGCTACCAAGCCAAAATCTCCATGTGTAACTATGAATAAAATACTATGTCTATCACCCTCTGTGTGTCCTATGCCATATGGACACGAGTGGTGAAAGAGCTATAGACCATGCGTTATGTGCACCCTAAGGTCCTAGACACAAAAACCTTGTGGACCCTGGAAACGCTAGTGGTCCTGAAAAAACGGTTATCATATTGAACACATGGGAGGCTGGTCTCACCTGGTATGCGGACGCTCCAGCACGCACCCCGACGCACGTTTCGCTACCTGTAAGTACTTGCTTTATCAAGGGGAATAGTGTGGATTGAGAATGGTTTTCAGGACCTTATATCGTCCTGACAACGGTCATGTGACCATCATGTGATGGTAACCACCCCCCGGCCGTGTTGGACGGCGCACGCCCACATCACTGCAGTCATCTCCCCGCCCCCGCCCGGACCTGCCCAGCCACACATAGGAGCAGGCACCGATAGGTCCCGATCCCATGCGCAGATGGGCGCCGCCGGACGAGAGCGGGTGACCGACCCCAGTAACACTGTTAGTGCGCACCACGGCCAGGGTGTATATAAGGTGACCATATGCTAGATAAAAACTAAAAAATACATGTGTGACACATAAATAAACGATAGAGGTTCTCCCATATAGCAGGGGGTCCAAACTTTTGCAAAAATTCTCCCAATATATTGGTATTGTCCGATCTTGTGTTCCAAATAACCATATAGATCTTTTGCTGCTTGTAGCATATATGGGACTAAGTCATATTGCAGTTCACTATGGAAGACACCTGCATCATGTAGAACTAAAAAATGTATCCATGTGTGGCACATAAGTATACGGTGGAGGCTCTCCCATGCGACAGGGGGTCCAGACTTTTGCAATTGTTCTCCAATATGATGGTATTGTCCAATCTTATGTTCTCAAGTGACCATATAGATCTTATGCTGCTTGTAGCATATGCGGAACTTAGTCATATTGCTATATTCACTGCTCACTATGGAAAAACCTGCATCATGTGAAACAACAACAAATAAAAAAAGTGTGATTAAAACCAGACACAAAAACACATACAAATAAAATACAGGATGGTAAAGGGGAAAAACAATAATATATTGGATGGGGAGATAATTCTACAAAAATGCAGCGAAATTCAGGGATTCATTTAGCCCAGCCGGTTTCATAGTTCCCAATGTTACAATCCATTGCAATTCACGTTGCGCTAACAGCTTTTTAACATCCCCCCCTCTAATGCCAGTGTGTATGACATCTATACCTCTTACAAAAAAATTTTTTGGATTGCAATTATGTACCATACGGAAGTGCCTCGGTATTGTTTTGAGGGATGACACATCTTCTACTGTTGCCGCAGCCTCAATGTCACGCACGTGCTCTCTAATGCGTACTCTTAACTCCCTAGATGTTAACCCGATATATATAAGAGGGCAACCACAAGTAGCGTAGTAAATTACATTCTGTGTACTACACGAGATATACTCCCCTATTTTCTACTCTTTATGATCCACTGACGCAAAAGATGACGTTTGGCATGTATTACTGCATGCCAGACAGTGACCACATTTGAAAAATCCTTTTCTGGGTTGTGTGTTGCCAAAATACTTTTTAGTTGGGGCCACATAGTGGCTCCTGACCAATAGGTCTCCAAGATTTTTTGCGCGTCGGGAAGTCATAAGAGGTCTGTCTGACAGAAAGGGTCTCAGGGAGGATTCCGCCCCAAGCACAGGCCAGTATCTAGTCAATATGTCTCTCATGCTGTCCCACTCATGGTTATATGTCGAAATAAATCGTATGTTGTCATCCTTTTTCTTATGCTTTTTTTGATACAACAGAGAGGTGCGGGACACTGACTTGGCCTTATTATACCCGTGCTTAATGCACCTCCGACTATAACCTCGATGTTGAAACCGTTCTCTCAAGTCTGAAGCCTGCATTTCGAATCTCTGGTCTGTCGAGCAGATCCGCCGCATCCTCAGGAACTGTCCAACCGGGACGGCCCTTACTGTAGACTGGTTGTGCGCAGTCGTGGCGTGAATCAGTGAGTTGACAGACGTTTCTTTGCGAAAGACATCAGTCTGGATGGTGGATGTGTGGTCCACCTCCAGGCTAATGTCCAGAAAGTCAATTTTGGTCCTGTTATATTTGTATGTCAACTTGATGTTATAATCATTTCTATTCAGATCCGCCATGAACTCCTCCAGCTGCTGCACTGTCCCCCGCCAAAACATCAAGATGTCATCAATATAGCGTAACCAGCACAGCACATGGTCCGCGGCCCCCGACCCGGCGTCACCGAAAACCAACCTCTCCCAGAAACCCAAAAAGAGGTTAGCGTACGCCGGGGCACAGGCCGCGCCCATGGCTGTGCCGCGCTTTTGTTGATAAAACTGATCTTTAAAGGTGAAGAAGTTGTGCGTGAGGACAAAGTGCAGCAGCTCAAGAATGAGCTCACACAGGGGGCCGTCCAAGTTGGAGGTCCCGAGGAAGAAGCGGACCGCCCGAATACCATCATCATGGTTAATGCAGGTATACAAGGTTTCTACATCAGCTGTTACTAGAATAATATCACGACCCACAAAGGCACCGTCAACCCTCGTGAGGACATCCGTCGTGTCCTTAACATAAGAAGGTAAGGTCTCTACAATTGTTTTTAAATAATAATCAACAAATTTACAAATGGGGTCACACAGACCACCTATTCCTGACACGATCGGACGTCCCGGAGGATTGACGGCGTCCTTGTGCACCTTTGGGAGTAAGTAAAAGGTAGGTATCTTTGGGAATTTGACACTGAGGCCCTCAAAAACTTTTTTGTCAATGACCCCCGAATCTAAAGCTCTCAGTAAGATTTTTTAGAGTCGTGCAGAGAAGGACACCACTGGGTTATATCCTATTTTTGTATACACATCATTATTACGTAACTGTCGATAGGCCTCCTGTTCATATTTGGCCACTGGCCAGATCACAATATTCCCTCCCTTGTCAGCCGCTTTAAATACAACATCATCCATGGATTGTAACTGGCGGATGCTATCTCTCTCTGCATGGGTCAAATTGTCGTACCGGCGGTAAGTAGACAGTTTCTTCAAATCATTGCTCACTAATTTAGTGAAAACATCTACCGCCGGGCAGAGTGACAAGGGAGGGAAACTTGTAGATCTGGGAAGAATATCTCTGGGGAACCTACCTTCCGTAGTTGGAATCTGTTCCTCCAATAATTCCTCCAAAATTCTTATGGTGTCTCTCTCTGCAGCACTCCAACCTTCCAGGTCATTACCACCTTTGCTGTGCAATTTTTTTAGAATAAGCTTCCGCGAAAATAATTGAAGATCTTTCAAAGCTGTAAAATAATCATATTTATTAGTGGGAGAGAATGAGAGGCCCCTACTCAACACCCGCAACTGTGTATGGGTCAATTGGTGGTCGGACAGATTGATTACCTGCAGACCCGCCTGAGACCCCTTCTCAGACTGTTTTGCCTCGTTTCTTTTTTTGGTATTCTGCCGAGTATTAGCCTTGTGAAAAGAATCACTTGTGGAGGCCTTGTCATTTTCTACCTCCATACGATTTTTCTTTGTCTGTTGCAAAGAAAAATGGCACATAAGTATACGGTGGAGGCTCTCCCATGCGACAGGGGGTCCAGACTTTTGCAATTGTTCTCCAATATGATGGTATTGTCCAATCTTATGTTCTCAAGTGACCATATAGATCTTATGCTGCTTGTAGCATATGCGGAACTTAATCATATTGCTATATTCACTGCTCACTATGGAAAAACCTGCATCATGTGAAACAACAACAAATAAAAAAAAAAAAATTAAAAGATCTCACAAGAAAAAGAACCAAAATTTGGTGGAATCACGCTTTTCTGGATAAATATTTACAAAGGGAATTAATTCCTAGGGGACTAAGAGTTCAAATATTTCCCTCATTCCCAGTAGAAAATTTAGAAATACGTGAAAAATGGGAAAAACATGCTAATAACTGTTCTGCCGGTTTCATGGAGATACTGAAAGAAATGAATACTGAATCCCTGTCCAATATAGAAAAAGAAATGGATGAATTACAGAACTCAATTAAAAAAGAGATGTCATTGGAAGCTCTAAAAAAATTGAATTCTGAAATACAAGAGGAAGCACAAAAATGGGCAGAGGATATTCAGCAAACTAAGGCGAAAAAATTCCAACGTGATGTCCTAGACAAACAACAAAATAAGATGTATAAGTGGAGGAATCCCAATGAACGATCCCGTTCCTATTATAGGAATGAATCCCAATCACGCTCAAGGTCGGCTTCCACTCGATCTTATAGGGGAGAGATGCAACAGACAAAGAAAAATCGTATGGAGGTAGAAAATGACAAGGCCTCCACAAGTGATTCTTTTCACAAGGCTAATACTCGGCAGAATACCAAAAAAAGAAACGAGGCAAAACAGTCTGAGAAGGGGTCTCAGGCGGGTCTGCAGGTAATCAATCTGTCCGACCACCAATTGACCCATACACAGTTGCGGGTGTTGAGTAGGGGCCTCTCATTCTCTCCCACTAATAAATATGATTATTTTACAGCTTTGAAAGATCTTCAATTATTTTCGCGGAAGCTTATTCTAAAAAAATTGCACAGCAAAGGTGGTAATGACCTGGAAGGTTGGAGTGCTGCAGAGAGAGACACCATAAGAATTTTGGAGGAATTATTGGAGGAACAGATTCCAACTACAGAAGGTAGGTTCCCCAGAGATATTCTTCCCAGATCTACAAGTTTCCCTCCCTTGTCACTCTGCCCGGCGGTAGATGTTTTCACTAAATTAGTGAGCAATGATTTGAAGAAACTGTCTACTTACCGCCGGTACGACAATTTGACCCATGCAGAGAGAGATAGCATCCGCCAGTTACAATCCATGGATGATGTTGTATTTAAAGCGGCTGACAAGGGAGGGAATATTGTGATCTGGCCAGTGGCCAAATATGAACAGGAGGCCTATCGACAGTTACGTAATAATGATGTGTATACAAAAATAGGATATAACCCAGTGGTGTCCTTCTCTGCACGACTCTAAAAAATCTTACTGAGAGCTTTAGATTCGGGGGTCATTGACAAAAAAGTTTTTGAGGGCCTCAGTGTCAAATTCCCAAAGATACCTACCTTTTACTTACTCCCAAAGGTGCACAAGGACGCCGTCAATCCTCCGGGACGTCCGATCGTGTCAGGAATAGGTGGTCTGTGTGACCCCATTTGTAAATTTGTTGATTATTATTTAAAAACAATTGTAGAGACCTTACCTTCTTATGTTAAGGACACGACGGATGTCCTCACGAGGGTTGACGGTGCCTTTGTGGGTCGTGATATTATTCTAGTAACAGCTGATGTAGAAACCTTGTATACCTGCATTAACCATGATGATGGTATTCGGGCGGTCCGCTTCTTCCTCGGGACCTCCAACTTGGACGGCCCCCTGTGTGAGCTCATTCTTGAGCTGCTGCACTTTGTCCTCACGCACAACTTCTTCACCTTTAAAGATCAGTTTTATCAACAAAAGCGCGGCGCAGCCATGGGCGCGGCCTGTGCCCCGGCGTACGCTAACCTCTTTTTGGGTTTCTGGGAGAGGTTGGTTTTCGGTGACGCCGGGTCGGGGGCCGCGGACCATGTGCTGTGCTGGTTACGCTATATTGATGACATCTTGATGTTTTGGCGGGGGACAGTGCAGCAGCTGGAGGAGTTCATGGCGGATCTGAATAGAAATGATTATAACATCAAGTTGACATACAAATATAACAGGACCAAAATTGACTTTCTGGACATTAGCCTGGAGGTGGACCACACATCCACCATCCAGACTGATGTCTTTCGCAAAGAAACGTCTGTCAACTCACTGATTCACGCCACGACTGCGCACAACCAGTCTACAGTAAGGGCCGTCCCGGTTGGACAGTTCCTGAGGATGCGGCGGATCTGCTCGACAGACCAGAGATTCGAAATGCAGGCTTCAGACTTGAGAGAACGGTTTCAACATCGAGGTTATAGTCGGAGGTGCATTAAGCACGGGTATAATAAGGCCAAGTCAGTGTCCCGCACCTCTCTGTTGTATCAAAAAAAGCATAAGAAAAAGGATGACAACATACGATTTATTTCGACATATAACCATGAGTGGGACAGCATGAGAGACATATTGACTAGATACTGGCCTGTGCTTGGGGCGGAATCCTCCCTGAGACCCTTTCTGTCAGACAGACCTCTTATGACTTCCCGACGCGCAAAAAATCTTGGAGACCTATTGGTCAGGAGCCACTATGTGGCCCCAACTAAAAAGTATTTTGGCAACACACAACCCAGAAAAGGATTTTTCAAATGTGGTCACTGTCTGGCATGCAGTAATACATGCCAAACGTCATCTTTTGCGTCAGTGGATCATAAAGAGTACAAAATAGGGGAGTATATCTCGTGTAGTACACAGAATGTAATTTACTACGCTACTTGTGGTTGCCCTCTTATATATATCGGGTTAACATCTAGGGAGTTAAGAGTACGCATTAGAGAGCACGTGCGTGACATTGAGGCTGCGGCAACAGTAGAAGATGTGTCATCCCTCAAAACAATACCGAGGCACTTCCGTATGGTACATAATTGCAATCCAAAAAATTTTTTTGTAAGAGGTATAGATGTCATACACACTGGCATTAGAGGGGGGGATGTTAAAAAGCTGTTAGCGCAACGTGAATTGCAATGGATTGTAACATTGGGAACTATGAAACCGGCTGGGCTAAATGAATCCCTGAATTTCGCTGCATTTTTGTAGAATTATCTCCCCATCCAATATATTATTGTTTTTCCCCTTTACCATCCTGTATTTTATTTGTATGTGTTTTTGTGTCTGGTTTTAATCACACTTTTTTTATTTGTTGTTGTTTCACATGATGCAGGTTTTTCCATAGTGAGCAGTGAATATAGCAATATGACTAAGTTCCGCATATGCTACAAGCAGCATAAGATCTATATGGTCACTTGAGAACATAAGATTGGACAATACCATCATATTGGAGAACAATTGCAAAAGTCTGGACCCCCTGTCGCATGGGAGAGCCTCCACCGTATACTTATGTGCCACACATGGATACATTTTTTAGTTCTACATGATGCAGGTGTCTTCCATAGTGAACTGCAATATGACTTAGTCCCATATATGCTACAAGCAGCAAAAGATCTATATGGTTATTTGGAACACAAGATCGGACAATACCAATATATTGGGAGAATTTTTGCAAAAGTTTGGACCCCCTGCTATATGGGAGAACCTCTATCGTTTATTTATGTGTCACACATGTATTTTTTAGTTTTTATCTAGCATATGGTCACCTTATATACACCCTGGCCGTGGTGCGCACTAACAGTGTTACTGGGGTCGGTCACCCGCTCTCGTCCGGCGGCGCCCATCTGCGCATGGGATCGGGACCTATCGGTGCCTGCTCCTATGTGTGGCTGGGCAGGTCCGGGCGGGGGCGGGGAGATGACTGCAGTGATGTGGGCGTGCGCCGTCCAACACGGCCGGGGGGTGGTTACCATCACATGATGGTCACATGACCGTTGTCAGGACGATATAAGGTCCTGAAAACCATTCTCAATCCACACTATTCCCCTTGATAAAGCAAGTACTTACAGGTAGCGAAACGTGCGTCGGGGTGCGTGCTGGAGCGTCCGCATACCAGGTGAGACCAGCCTCCCATGTGTTCAATATGATAACCGTTTTTTCAGGACCACTAGCGTTTCCAGGGTCCACAAGGTTTTTGTGTCTAGGACCTTAGGGTGCACATAACGCATGGTCTATAGCTCTTTCACCACTCGTGTCCATATGGCATAGGACACACAGAGGGTGATAGACATAGTATTTTATTCATAGTTACACATGGAGATTTTGGCTTGGTAGCACCTTAGTTATGGTCCACATTAAGAACATGTACAGCTAATGGTTTATGTGGTACGCTCCTCTATTAATCCTGGTGTCTTTCTTTACACTCTTGTGTTCTGTACACGGGTATTTACAGATAATGTGTTCATGTGTTTTTGTATCATGTCTATTTTATTGGTCTTTTTTGTATGAGTGTTTTTTGTAACTAATAAATTTATCGCTTTTATATATTTGAGAAAGCTTCCTTTGTTCTCTTCTATTAACTATGATCTATAAGGAGGATGTTTATGGTTTTTTGTGACATATGGGGGTCACAATGATGTTTCTGGAAAATTGGTTAACTTTTTTTGTATATTGTATATGGAGGTAGCTACTTCTGGTATGCACCTATTCAGACTAGTTTGGATGTGACAGTCAGTCTTTTGTTATCACTTGCACCATCATCTTCTCCCACATAGGAAGTGGGGAACCTAAAGGATAGTCTGATCTCTCGGTGGTGGTAGCCCCAGCTCAAGCCGATTCGAGGAACTTCTTCACCTTGGCCCAATAATTTCACAAGAAGGGTTCATCCTGCTCCCTTCTTTCTCGGATCACATCCATCGCATACCAGCAATGTCATCCCTCCATTTTGAGGAACGTGACCCTGTTTCCAGCTGTCAGCTCTTACAGCCTTCGAGGCAAGTGGTCAGCCTCTACTGTTCACTGGTTGAACAAGATGTGATGTCGTACATACAACTTCCCCCGGGATGCCAGATCTCGGTACCTTGCGGTGAGGGGGCCCACTAGCATGTCTCCAGCATTGGTCCTTTCTCATCTCCTTCTCTCTTCTGACCTCTCTAGGCCCCACAATCTGCTCACCAGTTGCTGCATCCTGGCTCTCCCATCCACAGTCCTGGGTTTTGGCCTGGGTGGTTCCAGGAAATCAGCCAATTGTAGACCACAGGCTCCTGTCCCCTCTGCTGCTGTGAAAGCTTGGTCTGGTTCCGACATTCCTCCGATTGCTCACTTTGGAGTTTTGCGGGATTCTGCCATCTTTGTTGCCCTCTAAGCATGTTACACTGTATGGATTACTAATTCAATCCAGAAAAAAATGTTGCATTTTTTGGATGTTTATATACCAAAGTGTATAACTAACCATGTTAAACTTTATGGATGACTAACTGAATCCACAAAAATTTGTGAACTCTTTTTTGTGATGTTATATACCATTGAAATGAAACACAAAATAACATAATACTCTATGGATAACAATATAATCAATATTTTACCCCCAAAAAAGACTGTGATATGTGCAGCAGCTATATATGGAGCAATGGGCTGCAAAGCCTTAAGCCTTGCCTAGAGGCTGAATGAATGTATACTGTATAGAGGCTGCGATGTGGCCATGCATAGTGGGCCGCGGGTTGGCGGGGCCCGCTCATCCTGCCGCCCGCCCGCTCATCTGGCCATAGGCCCTTTTTTCCAGCCGCCGGCTCTTTAAATCTGTGGGCACGGCAGTTCTAGCGCCAAACGCACGCAGCGTTCAATGCTTAACTGCTGCGATGCACATAGGGTTAAGAACGTGCTGACAGTGGCAGGATGTTCTTTGTGGGATGAGAGAGCGCGCTCTGCTCTCCCACCCCTGTAATGGAGGCTGCAGCTGTTGGACAAGCTCTGCAGCACGAGAGAACGAATCAGAGATAGGGAGCTCCTACCCACGGGCCTGTTCTCGGCTGCTTCCTGCTTCTATTTCAGTCTGGGTGAGCGTTCCCAGCCAATAAACAAGTTTAAATGAAAATATTTTATGATTCCCTTTTCCCTTTCCTGGTCCAGAACTGGCTACAGGCTGTCAACTGTACTGTAACAAGCTGTGCACCTATGTGTTCTATTACATGACCAGGACAGATTTTTATTCCCAGCAAGTGATCAGTTATGGTTTCTATTGTATGACAGCAAGTAGAAATATTGAAAACACAGTATTCCTACAAAGTCTATTGGAAAAATGCATATATTTTAATGCAGTAAATATTGCTTACCTGCGAAAACTAAATACCCTTTTAATACAGGTGCATTAAGTTTGTTTTGTTTTATCTACACTAAGCATCTGCCATCTTTGCTTTACTTCTGTGCAACTTTGTTAATCTGTAAATGGGTTATTTGTATGTTACTTTTCTTGTTATCACTACAGTGAAGTGCTAAAATAAACTGTTGAATACACATTGTGAATTCGTCAGTGATTAACCTATAAAAGCTTTCTTTTTATTTAAATGCAAGCTGCCATTTTTTTAACCTATTAGGATAAACCAATCAAGTACTTTAAATTTATGGTACCTAGTCTCAGGCTTTAACCCCTTAACAACCGCCAATACACCTTTTAACGGCAGCAGTCAAGGGTACTTGTTCCTTAGCGCCGCTTTTTAACGCTACAGAAGGAGATGGCGCAGTCAGTGGTGATACAGGGGTAAAGGAGCTCAGGGTGACACAGGGGAAGAGGGTTCAGCAGGGGTGATACAGGGGGAGGGAACAGTTATTCATTGGTAATACAGTAGGAGAGGTGGCACAGCCAGGGGTGATATAGGAGGAGGGGCGCAGCCAGGGGTGATAAAGGGGAAGGGGGTGCATTGGGGGGTGATATAATGATCAAGGGCTCAGTCAGGGTGATATAGCAAGAGGGGGCTCAGTCAAGGTGATACAGGGGGAGAGGGCTCAGTCAGGGGTGATACAGGGGAGGGGGTGGAGTCAGGGTTGATACAAGAGAGGGGGTTCAGTCAGGGGTGATATAGTGAGCGAGGGCTCAGTTAGGGGTGATAAAGAGGGAGGAAGCTCAGTCAAGGGTTTTTCAGGTGTAAGGGGGTGTGCAGGCAGCTGGTTTGAGCTCTGCATTCCTGTGCATGCCTACCTAATGAAACTGGGTACTTTTTGTGTTTGCTGTGTGCCCTGTGTAGTTTATGATATTTGACACTGTTTAATATGATAATGGCTGACACTGTTCTGATATCTGTGTGTTAGGGACATGAATAGGGACAGTCATTGGCAGTGGTAGGTCAGCATTGGTAAGGGTTATGGCAGTGTAGTTACAGGTTAGTGTTAAGGGGGAGTAGGAGATTAGATTGTGTTGAGAACTGGTTTCAGTCAGAGTAGTGACAGTTGAGAAAGGGGCGGAGCCAGTGTAGTGGCAGGGAGAGTACCTTCCTGAGGTAATTTTCAGTTAGTGGGAGGAGCTAAAGCTGTGTGAGGAGAAGAATTGTTCTAGAAGAAGTTGTGACAGAAAGCTGAACAGAGCAACAGTGTAGAGTTAAGGGAGCAAGGCAGCCTGGAAGAATCAGTGGCTAGTCTGTGGGTTACCTCCCGTGACGTCCGGGACTTACGGTCCGAACAGAAATTGTGGAGGCAACCTGAATTTTCACCCAAGATGGGGAAAGTGGATGGGGAGTACTCAGTATCAGCTAGCTGGATGGTTCAGGAAGCTGCGGGCCTGGGAGCCATGGTGCAGGAAGAAAAGCTGAGGGAGCAGACCAGGGAAAATGCAGGAAATGGATTACTCATGTATTGGGAAAATGGATGGACTGTAACTGTTATGAAGATGCACGAGTTAAGAAAAGTTTTATTGAAAATGAATTGGGACTTTGATAACATTTGTGTGTGTCTGCGACGGATTAGAGCCATATATGCTGTGAAGGATTCTGACTCACAGGTGGGTGAACTACTTGACACACACAGCACACCACAAAATGGACATGATATTTCTGTAGCGGAGCGTCAGGGTGTGATGAGGAAGCAGCAGCAATCCCTCGGTACGGCCACCACCCTGGCCCCCATTACAAAGTGGCGTAGTCGGCAGGATCCAGATGCCTTGCATTTGGAAAATGGAGAAACTCCTGAAATGGCAAAGATGTTGGCTGTTAAAGACTTCAAAATGGCGGATGATGGTGCAGAACCAGGAGATAGCTCCGTCCATCGTGAGCATTCTAAACTGAGAATTGTGCAAAAATCTGTGGTGCAGAGACTGTGGCCTGAGGCCAGAGTAGATCCCCCTGTGAGCGGTGCCCGCCCGCGGTGGGCGCAGCGAAAAAAAAAGAAACCTCATCCCCAGCTGCAGATTCCTGGAGAATAGGAGGATGATCCATCAGCAGCAGCTCTGGAGTCACCGTTGACCGCTGGAGCACAGGCATGGAGCCCTTTAGATGATGTACGGGACTGGAGGGGAAGTGCAGCAGAGGCTAGTGGACACTCCTCCAGTATCCCCTTTGATGATAAGTGGGGACAGTAACTGTAACTGCACCCCAGATCAGAAAGTTGTGCTAGTTGAACCAGATGTGAAAAAGTGGGACTGTTCTGTGTCCCTCAGGGCAAGAGCCCTGTAATGCTGTGAGGGACTGTTCTGCGTCACGTGGGCAGGAGCCCAGAAGACAGTGTAGTGAGAATAGCTGCTGTTAAAGAATTGTTTTGAACTGTTTTCCCCCCTCCAAGTTTTGTTGCGCCTGTTGCACCCCTTCTGCTGGATTGCTGGACACAGACCTTATGAAGAGACGGTGCCCTATGGATTGTTGCTGAACTGTGTGTAGCTGCTCTGGAGACTGTGATAAGATCTGTGAAATGTCGTTGTTTAACCTGAATTTTGTTTGCAGGAGGTAAACTGAGCAGCACACATGTTTTCAAGGGACCGTGGTCTGTAAATAGTAGGGAGGGGGGGAAACATATGCAGGATGACCTGATGAGTGAGCCGGGTCAGAAGAGAATGGGACTGCATTCTCCTGAATGGTTGGAGCTGTAGTAATTTGGCCATGTGGGCCATGAAGAAGATTGTGGACATTCAAGTCAGTTTAGGATTGGTCAGTGGACCTGGAGAGTCCTATGGAGAACTGTCTGTCTGTCCGGGTCTCAGGAAGAGAAGACTGGGTCAAATGGATCCATATTGGAGTCTGGAGAACCCGAGGGTCGTGTCGGGTTATGCCAGGATTGTGCTCACATGATGGTGAGTTGGTGAGAAAAGAACTGAACTATTTGTTCCAGGGTCCCAACCAAGTGGGACCGGTACCAGTCCTGACCTGAAATTGGTCAAACGTGGTGGACTGGAGCAAAGTTCTTTTATTGTAATGTATAATAGTTGTTATTAAAGTTATTGATGTTTTAATAACATGCTATTACATTGTGCTTATTGTGATCTGTATATTCTGCCGTTACCGTATGGTCGGGGACGACCATGGTTTTAGGAGGGAGGTATGTAAGGGGGTGTGCAGGCAGCTGGTTTGAGCCCTGCATTCCTGTGCATGCCTACCTAATGAAACTGGGTACTTTTTGCGTTTGCTGTGTGCCCTGTGTAGTTTATGATATATGACACTGTTTAATATGATAATGGCTGACAGTGTTCTGATATCTGTGTATTAGGGACAGGAATAGGGACAGTCAGTGGCAGAGGTAGGTCAGCATTAGTAAGGGTTATGGCAGTGTAGTTACAGGTTAGTGTTAAGGGGGCACTGTAGAGTAGGAGATTAGATTGTGTTGACAACTGGTTTCAGTCAGAGTAGTGACAGTTGAGAAAGGGGCAGAGCCAGTGTAGTGGCAGGGAGAGTGCCTTCCTGAGATAATTTTCAGTTAGTGGGAGGAGCTAAAGCTGTGTGAGGAGAATTGTTCTAGAAGGAGTTGTGACAGAAAGCTGAACAGAGCAACAGTGTAGAGTTAAGAGAGCGAGGCAGCCTGGAAGAATCAGTGGCTAGTCTGTGTGTCACCTCTCATGATGTCCGGGACTTACGGTCCAAACAGGAATTGCGGAGGCAACCTGAATTTTCACCCAAGATGGGGAAAGTGGACGGGGAGCACTCAGTATCAGCTAGCTGGATGGTTCAGGAAGCTGCGGGCCTGGGAGCCATGGTGCAGAAAGAAAAACTGAGGGAGCAGACCAGGGAAAAAGGAGATGGATTACTCATGTATTGGGAAAATGGATGGACTGTAACTGTTATGAAGATGCACGAGTCAAGTAAAGTTTTATTGAAAATGAATCGGGACTTTGATAACATTTGTGTGTGTCTGCGATGGATTGGAACCCTGTATGCTGTGAAGGATTCTGACTCACAGGTGGGTGAACTACTTGACACACACACAGCACACCACAAAATGGACATGATATTTCTGTAGCGGAGCATCGTGGCGTGATGAGGAAGCAGCAGCAATCCCTCGGTACGGCTACCACCCTGGCCCCCATTACAGAGGGAAGGGTGTTCAGTCAGAGGTGATGTAAGGGAAGGGGGTGCAGTCAGTCAGGGGTGAAAGGAGAGATGATTTAATGGGGCCCTCATTCATCCCTACGTAACTTAGCCCCTCCCCCTCTCTCATACCAGACTAAAGGCCCCCCATTTACACTTACTTTTAGGCTGGCAGGGGAACCCTCGTCCAACCATTGCAGCTGTTGCAGGGAGTCCTCTATCTCCCTCTGATGCTTACACTGTGGGGGAGGGGAGCACACATTATAGATGACAGCACAGCTTATGAGCTGTGCTGTACAGCCGGGGAGAAGAGGACACAAACAAAGCTAACGCTTATTGGCTGCGCTGCAGCCAATCAGTGTTGGCCTTATCAATAGCTGCACCACTCTCCCTGCTTGTTCATCGCAGGGAAGAACAGTGACATAAAAAGCTATCAGGGTGCAATAACGCTCTTGTTACTTACAAATAGTGCGCTGCAGTCTGCAGCAGTTGAGCGTGTCAGCTGCGGTATCAGTAGTGACGTACACGCTGGGAGGACATCGTGCTCGCGGCTCCTCCCAGAGTTACTCAGAGAGCAGTGCAGGCATCACTGATAACACAGCTGACACGATCGCCTGCTGCAGATGGCGACGCACTATTAGTAAGTAACAGAGCATTCTTGCGTTCTGATGACTTTCTATGTCACTGCTCTGCACAGTAAGACAAGAGGGTAGAGCGGTCGCTATACACAGATCTGGCACATGTGACTTATGTTCACTGTGCCAGCAGATGTCAGTGCCTGGGCCCACCGGAGAATCCTCCGGTCCCCCGGTGGGCCTGTCCGACCCTGCATCCAAGTGAAGGCACGATATGACTGGAGGTGACAGCAGCATTCTGGTAAATTGCAGTAGGGCCAGGATGGCTCATATTAGTCTTTCTTAGTCTCCAAGCATTCATTCTAGAGTAATATAGTAAGTAGTGTGCAGGAAGGAGGGGGATGCAGCTGCAGCTTCTTTTGAGGGACAGCAAATATATCATTTTTAACTGTACACACAAATCAGTTCTTACCTGGGATCAGAAAGATGCAAACTACTCAGTCGGTAGCAAGGGAGAAATTTCACAGATCTGAATGTAAATGCATGGGTGGAAGACCTTGAAATACAGGTTAAATGTACAATTCCTAATTTGGTTACACTTAAATAAATTTACTAAGTAAAGAACCATTAATCTGAATGGAGCCTTTCTTGGACATTAAGCAGACCAATCACAAGATGTCAGAATTTTATAAATCTTTTAATTGTGGAAGTCAGGGGAGCTCCAAAGCCATTTCACAATGTACTCAATTTCATCGGATTTCCCCTTTAAATGAAGTTTTCCACTTTTTATCAGAACTTATTCTCTTTTATCTAATGCTGCATTTCAAGCTTAATGCGATTACCCAGCGTTACGTTGCTTCCTGCCCTTTTAACTTTCCGTTACATGGAGCAAATGCTTCTGTATGGCATTAGAGCCTCTGTTATCCTTCTTCCATTCCTGCCTTAAGTGAATCTCCACGGGGAACAGGGGATGCGCAAAGACGACTGCCTGAAAACAGCAGGCAAACTTTCCATCTACAGCAACACAGTAAAGTGAACTGGAGAAGCAGCAAAGCTCACGTCCTTGTCTCGCTGCTGCTCGATTTTATCATTTGCATGTAGGTGAAAGAAATGAAATTGTCACATTGTTTGTTAATGCAGTTGCAGATAAATGAGCAGCATTCTTTTACCCTTTGATTGTACTCAGTTCAAGCATGAAATGTCAGCCATATCCTACAAAGCGCCACTTCTCCCGCATCTCACGGATTTGTTTTGGATTTTTAAATTAATGATTTTTAAAAAAAAATAAAATAAAACAAAAAGAAATAATGTATCAAGTCGAAATTTTACATCTCCGAAGCATCAAAGTGAACCTAGAGGCAAATTCTGTTCTCATTGTATGCCTTAACTTATAGTTTGACAAGTTCATTGGCTCTCGGCTTGGGAAGCTGTTGTGAATTCTGTTCTCGAACTCCCTCCTGTGGTTATGAATGGTACTTCGGCGAGTTCTGTCCATGGACTCCCTCTGGTGGCTGTGAGTGGAGCTGCTGGTTCTGAGGTTCCTTCTCCAGCTGATCTCGTTTAGGCCTTGGCTGGCTGCTCTATTTATCTCCACTCAGATCGTTATTTGGTGCCAGCTGTCAATGTCCTAGTACTGGTTCAGTTCTCTAGGATCTTTCAGATTGCCTGTCTACTTCAGCAAAAGCGAAGTCTCTGCTAGCTTATTTGTTACCACTGTTTTTTGTCCAGCTTGCTATCATGATTTTGTTCTGTTAGCTGGAAGCTCTGGGATGCAGAGTGGCACCACCGCGCCGTGAGTCGGTGCGGTGGTTTCTTTTGCACACTCTGCGTGGTTTTTTGTTAGTTTTTTATGCTGACCGCAAAGATACCTTTTCTATCCTCAGTCTGTTTAGTTAAGTCTGGCCTCCTATGCTGAAACCTATTTCATTCCTGTGTTTGTGATGTCCATCTTAACTCACAGTCAATATATGTGGGGGGCTGCCTATTTCTTTGGGGAATTTCTCTGAGGCAAGGTAGGCTGTATTTTCTATCTTTAGGGGTAGTTAGCTCTTAGGCTGTGAAGAGGAGTCTAGGCAGAGGCAGGAATGCTCCACGGCTATTTCTAGTTGTGATTGGATTAGGGCTTGCGGTCAGCAGAGCTCCCACTTCCCAGAGCTCGTCCTGTATTACTGGTTTGCTCATCTGGTCATTTCTAGTGCTCCTAACCACCAGTTCAATCATAACAGTACAGCTGGCCCATAAAGTGTTAATGCATCTCAATAGAGGGATAAGAGAAGTTCTGAGACCATTTTTTTTTTCCTCTGCAGTGTGTTTTTTTTTCTCTTTTCCCCTAAATCTCTGGGTGGTTCAGGACACAGGTGTAGATATGGACATTCAAGGTCTGTCCTCTTGTGTGGATCAACTCACTGCAAGGGTACAAGGCATTCAAGATTATGTAGTTCAGAACCCGATGTTAGAACCCAGAATTCCAATTCCTGATTTGTTTTCTGGGGATAGATCTAAGTTCCTGAATTTCAAAAATAATTGTAGACTGTTTTTTGCTTTGAAACCCCGCTCCTCTGGTGACCCCATTCAGCAAGTAAAGATCATTATTTCTTTGCTGCGTGGCGACCCTCAAGACTGGGCATTTTCCCTTGCGCCAGGAGATCCTGCATTGCGTAATGTAGGTGCGTTTTTTCTGGCGCTTGGATTGCTTTATGATGAACCAGATTCAGTGGATCAGGCAGAGAAAATTTTGCTGGCTTTATGTCAGGGTCAGGATGAAGCGGAGGTATATTGTCAGAAGTTTAGAAAGTGGTCTGTGCTTACTCAGTGGAATGAATGTGCCCTGGCGGCAATTTTCAGGAAGGGTCTTTCTGAAGCCCTTAAGGATGTTATGGTGGGATTCCCCACGCCTGCTGGTCTGAATGAGTCTATGTCCTTGGCCATCCAGATCGATCGACGCTTACGTGAGCGCAAAAATGTGCACCATTTGGCGGTGTTTTCTGAGTAGAGGCCTGAGCCTATGCAATGTGACAAGACCTTGACCAGAGCTGAACGGCAAAAGTACAGACGTCAGAATGGGCTGTGTTTTTACTGTGGTGACTCCACTCATGCTATCTCTGATTGTCCTAAGCGCACTAAACGGTTCGCTAGGTCTGCCACCATTGGTACTGTACAGCCAAAATTTCTTTTGTCCGTTACTCTGATTTGCTCTTTGTCGTCCTATTCTGTTATGGCATTTGTGGATTCAGGCGCTGCCCTGAATTTGATGGTCTTGGAGTTTGCTAGGCGCTGTGGTTTTTCCTTGGAGCCCTTACAGTATCCTATTCCATTGAGAGGAATTGATGCTACACCTTTGGCCAAGAATAAGCCTCAGTATTGGACTCAATTGACCATGTGCATGGCTCCTGCACATCAGGAGGATATTCGCTTTTTGGTGTTGCATAATCTGCATGATGTGGTCATTTTGGGTTTGCCATGGCTACAGGTCCATAATCCAGTATTGGATTGGAAATCAATGTCTGTATCCAGTTGGGGTTGTCAAGGGGTACATGGGGATGTCCCATTGTTGTCTATTTCGTCTTCCCATCCGTCTGAAGTCCCTGAGTTCTTGTCAGATTACCGGGATGTATTTGATGAGCCCAAATCCAGTGCCCTACCTCCTCATAGGGATTGCGATTGTGCTATTAATTTGATTCCTGGTAGTAAGTTTCCGAAGGGCCGACTGTTCAATTTATCTGTGCCAGAACACGCTGCAATGCGGAGTTATATAAAGGAGTCCTTGGAGAAAGGGCATATTCGCCCGTCGTCGTCACCGTTGGGAGCAGGGTTCTTTTTTGTGGCCAAGAAGGATGGTTCTCTGAGACCTTGTATAGATTACCGCCTTCTCAATAAAATCACCGTCAAATTTCAGTACCCTTTGCCGCTACTGTCTGATTTGTTTGCTCGGATTAAGGGGGCTAGCTGGTTCACCAAGATAGATCTTCGAGTGGCGTATAATCTTGTGCGTATTAAACAGGGCGACGAATGGAAAACAGCATTTAATACGCCCGAGGGCCATTTTGAGTACTTGGTGATGCCATTTGGGCTTTCTAATGCTCCATCTGTGTTTCAGTCCTTTATGCATGACATCTTCCGAAAGTACCTGGATAGATTCATGATTGTATATTTGGATGATATTTTGGTCTTTTCGGACGATTGGGAGTCTCATGTGAAGCAGGTCAGAATGGTGTTCCAGGTCCTTCGTGCTAATTCCTTGTTTGTGAAGGGCTCTAAAGGTCTCTTTGGAGTTCAGAAGGTTTCATTTTTGGGCTTCATTTTTTCCCCTTCTACTATCGAGATGGACCCTGTTAAAGTTCAGGCCATTTATGATTGGACTCAGCCTACTTCTGTGAAGAGCCTTCAGAAATTCCTGGGCTTTGCTAATTTTTACCATCGCTTCATCGCTAATTTTTCTAGTGTTGTTAAACCATTGACTGATTTGACCAAGAAAGGTGCTGATGTGGTCAATTGGTCCTCTGCGGCCGTTGAGGCTTTTCAGGAGCTGAAGCGTCGTTTTTCTTCTTCCCCTGTGTTGTGTCAGCCAGATGTTTTGCTCACGTTTCAGGTCGAGGTGGATGCTTCTGAGATTGGAGCAGGGGCTGTTTTGTCTCAGAGAGGTTCTGATGGCTCTGTGATGAAACCATGTGCTTTCTTTTCTAGAAAGTTTTCACCTGCTGAGCGCAATTATGATGTGGGCAATCGAGAGTTGTTGGCTATGAAGTGGGCGTTTGAGGAGTGGCGACATTGGCTTGAAGGAGCCAAGCATCGCGTGGTGGTCTTGATGGATGACAAGAATCTGACTTATCTCGAGTCTGCCAAGCGGTTGAATCCTAGACAGGCTCGATGGTTGCTGTTTTTCTCCCGCTTCAATTTTGTGGTTTCGTACCTTCCGGGTTCTAAGAATGTGAAGGCTGATGCCCTTTCATGGAGTTTTGTGCCTGATTCTCCGGGAGTTCCTGAGCCGGCTGGTATTCTCAAAGAGGGGGTAGTTTTGTCTGCCATCTCCCCTGATTTGCGGCGGGTGCTGCAGGAGTTTCAGGCTGATAGACCTGACCATTGCCCAGCGGAGAAGCTGTTTGTCCCTGATAGATGGACTAGTAGAGTTATCTCTGAGGTTCATTGTTCGGTGTTGGCTGGTCATCCTGGAATCTTTGGTACCAGAGATTTGGTGGCTAGATCCTTTTGGTGGCCTTCCATGTCATGAGATGTCCGTTCCTTTGTGCAGTCCTGTGGGACTTGTGCTCGGGCTAAGCCCTGCTGTTCTCATGCCAGTGGGTTGCTTTTGCCCTTGCCGGTCCCGAAAAGGCCCTGGACGCATATTTCCATGGATTTTATTTCAGATCTCCCTGTCTCTCAGAGGATGTCAGTTATCTGGGTGGTTTGTGATCGCTTCTCTAAGATGGTCAATTTGGTACCTTTGCCTAAATTGCCTTCCTCCTCTGATTTGGTTCCATTGTTTTTCCAGCATGTGGTTCGTTTGCATGGCACTCCGGAGAACATCGTATCGGACAGAGGGTCCCAGTTTGTTTCAAGATTTTGGCGGTCCTTTTGTGCTAAGATGGCCAAACCGAACGAACCAATCAGACTTTGGAAACATATCTGAGATGCTTTGTTTCTGCAGATCAGGATGATTGGGTGTCCTTCTTGCCTTTGGCTGAGTTCACCCTTAATAATCGGGCCAGCTCGGCCACTTTGGTTTCGCCCTTTTTCTGTAATTCTGGTTTCCACCCTCGCTTTTCTTCAGGGCAGGTTGAGCCTTCGGACTGTCCTGGTGTGGATTCTGTGGTGGACAGGTTGCAGCAAATTTGGACTCATGTAGTGGACAATTTGACATTGTCACAGGAGAAGGCTCAACGTTTCGCTAACCGCCGTTGCTGTGTTGGTCCCCGACTTCGTGTTGGGGATTTGGTTTGGTTGTCGTCTCGTTATGTTCCTATGAAGGTTTCGTCTCCTAAGTTTAAGCCTCGTTTCATTGGTCCTTATTAGGGTTGAGCGAAACGGGTCGTTCATTTTCAAAAGTCGCCGACTTTTGGCAAAGTCGGGATTCATGAAACCCGATCCGACCCCTGTGCGGGGTCGGCCATGCGGTACGCGACTTTCGCGCCAAAGTCGCGTTTCAATGACGCGAAAAGCGCCATTTCTCAGCCAATGAAGGTGAACGCAGAGTGTGGTGTCATGATTCCCAATGGCAGGGAAACATCAAAACACAAAGATAACGGACGAGCTCTGGGTGATGGAATCTCGAGCTGACCGTGAGCTAAATCTACCACACAACTAATAGTAGCCAGGGAGCATACCTGATTAACCCTAGATGCCACGCGCCAGCCGGAGGACTAACTACCCCTGGTAGAGGAAGGAACAGACCTGGCTTACCTCTAGGGAAATACCCCAAAAGATGATAGCAGCCCCCCACATGTAATGACGGTGAGTTTAGAGGAAAAGACATACACAGTATGAAGGTAGATTTAGCAAAGAGAGGTCCACTTACTAGATAGCAGAAGGATACAAAAGAGGACTTCACGGTCAACTGAAAACCCTATCAAAAAACCATCCTGAAATTACTTTAAGACTCCTGTGTCAACTCATGACACAGGAGTGGCAATTTCAGCCCACAAGAGCTTCCAGCTACAGAGAATAACAAAACTGCAAACTGGACAAAAGATACAAAACAAAAGGACAAAGTCCACTTAGCTGATCAGCAGACTAGTAGCAGGAACATGCAACCGAAGGCTCTGGTTACAATGATGACCGGCAAGGAAATGACTGGAGAGCAAGGCTAAATAGGAAACTCCCAAACACTGATGGGAGCAGGTGAACTGAGACAGCAAAGACACACAAGTCACCAGTACCACCAGCAACCACCAGGGGAGCCCAAAAGAGGATTCACAACAGTGTGGGCAGCGTGATGACATAGGTCCTGGTCCCCACCATCTTAGAGAAGGGCATTGCAGTGATTGGCTTGCTGTCTGCGGCGTCACAGGGGCTATAAAGGGGCGTTCCCGCCGACCGCCATCTCACTGCTGCTGATCTGAGCTTAGGGAGAGGTTGCTGCCGCTTCGTCAGAAGCAGGGAGAGCGTTAGGCAGGGTCCATTAACCACCAAACCGCTTGTGCTGTAGCGATTTCCACTGTCCAACACCACCTTCGGTGTGCAGGGACAGAGGAAGCTACATTTTTTTTCTCTCAGCGCTGTAGCTCATTGGGCTGCCCTAGAAGGCTCCCTGATAGCTGCATTGCTGTGTGTACGCCACTGTGCAAACCAACTGCTTTTTTCAAAGCACATATCCTCTTGTTCCTTCCTTTCTGCACAGCTATCTTTTTTTTTTGTCCACACTTTTTATTTAATTTGTGCATCAGTCCCCTCCTTATTGCTGCCTGCCATACCTGGCTGAGATTACTGCAGGGAGATAGTAATTGTAGGACAGTCCCTGTTTTTTTTTTTTTGTGGGAGATTAAGATTGGCATTTCTGCTAGAGTGCCATCCCTGTGTGTGCCATCTCTCACTCAGTGGGCCCTAGAAAGCCTATTTATTTATTTATTTTTATTATTTGGTTTCTAAATTGTCCCTGAAAAAAACATTTTATCTTATTTGGTTTCTAAAGTCTCCCTGAAAGAAAATAAAAAAATAAAAAAACAGTGGGAGATTAATATTGCCCTTTCTGCTTGTGTGCCAGTCTTGACTCCTGGGTGTGCCATCTCTCTCTCTCAAATTGTGGGCCATAGAAAGCCTATTTATTTTTTTGCTTGATTTGGGTTCTAAAATCTACCTGAAAAAAAATCACTACATCAATCAGTGGGAGAAAAATATTGGCCTCAGTCAGGGCTTGTGTGCCACTCCTGACTCCTGTGTGTGCCATCTCTCACTCAGTGGGCCATAGATAGCCTATTTATTTTTTTGCTTGATTTGGGTTCTAAAATCTACCTGAAAAAAAATCACTACATCAATCAGTGGGAGAAAAATATTGGCCTCAGTAAGGGCTTGTGTGCCACTCCTGACTCCTGTGTGTGCCATCTCTCACTCAGTGGGCCATAGAAAGCCTATTTATTTTTTTGCTTGATTTGGGTTCTAAAATCTACCTGAAAAAAAATCACTACATCAATCAGTGGGAGAAAAATATTGGCATCAGTCAGGGCTTGTGTGCCACTCCTGACTCCTGTGTGTGCCATCTCTCACTCAGTGGGCCATAGAAAGCCTTTTTTTTTTTATTATTTGGTTTCTAAATTGTCCCTGAAAAAAACATTTTATCTTATTTGGTTTCTAAAGTCTCCCTGAAAAAAAATAAAAAAATAAAAAAACAGTGGGAGATTAATATTGCCCTTTCTGCTTGTGTGCCAGTCTTGACTCCTGGGTGTGCCATCTCTCTCTCTCAAATTGTGGGCCATAGAAAGCCTATTTATTTTTTTTGCTTGATTTGGGTTCTAAAATCTACCTGAAAAAAAATCACTACATCAATCAGTGGGAGAAAAATATTGGCCTCAGTCAGGGCTTGTGTGCCACTCCTGACTCCTGTGTGTGCCATCTCTCACTCAGTGGGCCATAGAAAGCCATTTTTTTTTTTTTATTTTTTTTTTTATTATTTGGTTTCTAAATTGTCCCTGAAAAAAACATTTTATCTTATTTGGTTTCTAAAGTCTCCCTGAAAGAAAATAAAAAAATAAAAAAACAGTGGGAGATTAATATTGCCCTTTCTGCTTGTGTGCCAGTCTTGACTCCTGGGTGTGCCATCTCTCTCTCTCAAATTGTAGGCCATAGAAAGCCTATTTATTTTTTTGCTTGATTTGGGTTCTAAAATCTACCTGAAAAAAAATCACTACATCAATCAGTGGGAGAAAAATATTGGCCTCAGTCAGGGCTTGTGTGCCACTCCTGACTCCTGTGTGTGCCATCTCTCACTCAGTGGGCCATAGATAGCCTATTTATTTTTTTGCTTGATTTGGGTTCTAAAATCTACCTGAAAAAAAATCAATACATCAATCAGTGGGAGAAAAATATTGGCCTCAGTAAGGGCTTGTGTGCCACTCCTGACTCCTGTGTGTGCCATCTCTCACTCAGTGGGCCATAGAAAGCCTATTTATTTTTTTGCTTGATTTGGGTTCTAAAATCTACCTGAAAAAAAATCACTACATCAATCAGTGGGAGAAAAATATTGGCCTCAGTCAGGGCTTGTGTGCCACTCCTGACTCCTGTGTGTGCCATCTCTCACTCAGTGGGCCATAGAAAGCCTATTTATTTTTTTGCTTGATTTGGGTTCTAAAATCTACCTGAAAAAAAATCACTACATCAATCAGTGGGAGAAAAATATTGGCCTCAGTCAGGGCTTGTGTGCCACTCCTGACTCCTGTGTGTGCCATCTCTCACTCAGTGGGCCATAGAAAGCCTATTTATTTTTTTGCTTGATTTGGGTTCTAAAATCTACCTGAAAAAAAATCACTATATCAATCAGTGGGAGAAAAATATTGGCCTCAGTCAGGGCTTGTGTGCCACTCCTGACTCCTGTGTGTGCCATCTCTCACTCAGTGGGCCATAGAAAGCCTATTTATTTTTTTGCTTGATTTGGGTTCTAAAATCTACCTGAAAAAAAATCACTACATCAATCAGTGGGAGAAAAATATAGGCCTCAGTCAGGGCTTGTGTGCCACTCCTGACTCCTGTGTGTGCCATCTCTCACTCAGTGGGCCATAGAAAGCCTTTTTTTTTTTTTTTTTTTTTATTATTATTTGGTTTCTAAATAGTCCCTGAAAAAAACATTTTATCTTATTTGGTTTCTAAAGTCTCCCTGAAAAAAAATAAAAAAACAGTGGGAGATTAATATTGCCCTTTCTGCTTGTGTGCCAGTCTTGACTCCTGGGTGTGCCATCTCTCTCTCTCAAATTGTGGGCCATAGAAAGCCTATTTATTTTTTGCTTGATTTGGGTTCTAAAATCTACCTGAAAAAAAATCACTACATCAAACAGTGGGAGAAAAATATTGGCCTCAGTCAGGGCTTGTGTGCCACTCCTGACTCCTGTGTGTGCCATCTCTCACTCAGTGGGCCATAGAAAGCCTTTTTTTTTTTTTTTTTTTTATTATTTGGTTTCTAAATTGTCCCTGAAAAAAACATTTTATCTTATTTGGTTTCTAAAGTCTCCCTGAGAAAAAAAAAAAAAAATAGGTGGGAGATTAATATTGACATTTGTGCTTGAGTGACAGTCCTGCGTGTGTGGCATCTCTGTGACTTGGTGCCACAGAAAACAGAGTGTGTAACATTGTGCCTGATTTTCCTTGTGGTCTTACCAACCTGTTAAGGGATATTGAAATCATACTGAAGTTATAGCTCACCGTGTAAGTTGTTTGACAGCAACAAATAAAGTTACTTTGGTTAAGTTTTTAAAACAATGAGGAAGTCTGGTGCAAGAGGTCGTGGTCGTGGGCGTTCATTGTCAGCTGGTAATGATGGTAGTGGTAGTGGAGCATCAGGTGGTCGTGGGGATAAAAATATTCCACCTAAATCTGGAGCTGTGGAGCCAGTTTCGTCGTCTGGCTACACAAGGCCTCGAAAGCTCTCTTTTCTGGGAGTAGGAAAACCGCTTTTAAAGCCGGAGCAGCAACAGCAAGTTTTGGCTTACATTGCAGACTCAGCCTCTAGCTCTTTTGCCTCCTCTTCTGAAACTGGTAAATGTAAAAGCAGCGCGTCGCTTGTGGATGTTCACGGTCAGGGACAAGTCGCTTCCTTGTCCTCTTCAGCAAAAACTACAACAAGAGAGAAGGATGCAGCAGGCGACACAACGGGTTACTCCATGGAGCTCTTTACACATACCGTCCCTGGCTTAGAAAGTGAAACACTTAACAGGCCATGCCCATTACAAGTAGATTCTGACGTGGAGTGCACAGATGCACAGCCACAGCCAGAGTAGTATGCTGCTCCTTTGACTCAGACCACAACATTGCCCTCTAAGGGTACTGATCCACAATCAGACCCTGATGAGACTATGTTGCCCCGCCACGAACGCTATACCACCGACCGACACAGTGACACAGACACAGACAGTTGCACACGAGCTCAAAGCGGAGGTAATAGATGACCCAGTTGTTGACCCCGATTGGCAGCCATTGGGGGAACAGGGTGCAGGCGGCAGTAGTTCAGAAGCGGAGGTGGAGGAGGGGCCGCAGCAGGCATCAACATCGCAACAGGTTCCATCTGCCGGGCCCGTATCTGGCCCAAAACGCGTGTCAAAGCCAAAACCTGTTGGAGGACAGCGTGGCCATCCGGTTAAAGCTCAGTCTGCAATCCCTGAAAAGGGATCCGATGCTAGGAAGAGTGCAGTCTGGCATTTTTTTAAACAACATCCAATTGATCAGCGCAAAGTCATCTGTCAAAAATGTTCAACTAGCTTAAGCAGAGGTCAGAATCTGAAAAGTCTCAATACTAGTTGCATGCATAGACACTTAACCACCATGCATTTTCAAGCCTGGACTAACTACCAAACGTCCCTTAAGGTTGTAGCACCCTCGGCCAATGAAGCTAGTCAGCAACGCAACATCCCTTCCGTCACTGTAAGGCCACTATTTTCCGCACCACCGGCAGTATCTGTGCAGGTTTCTTTGCCAGCCAAAAGCAGTCAGGGTCAGGGAATCACCAGTTTTGTAGGAGGAAATATTGCATCTAGGGCACCGGCGGAAACAATACCGTCTCCAACCGTCTCTCAGTCTGCCATGTCCACCGGCACACCCGAAAGTTCCACGATCTCCAGCTCTCCAGTCCAGCTCACACTACATGAGACTCTGGTTAGAAAAAGGAAGTACTTATCCTCGCATCCGCGTACACAGGGTTTTAACGCCCACATAGCTAGACTAATCTCGTTAGAGATGATGCCCTACCGGTTAGTTGAAAGCGAAGCTTTCAAAGCCCTGATGGAGTATGCTGAACCACGATACGAGCTACCCAGTCGACACTTTTTTTCCAGAAAAGCCATCCCAGCCCTGCACCAGCATGTGAAACAGCGCATCGTCCATGCACTCAGGCAATCTGTGAGTACAAAGGTGCACCTGACTACAGATGCATGGACCAGTAGGCATGGCCAGGGACGTTATGTGTCCATCACGGCACACTGGGTGAATGTGGTGGATGCAGGGTCCACAGGGGACATCAATTTTGGGACATTTGTGCCTAGCCCACGGTCTAGGAAACAGTTGGCTGTAGGCGTTCGCACCCCCTCCTCCTCCTCCTCGTCCTCCTGCAGAAGCTACAGCTCTTCCACAGACCGCAGTCGGCCAACCACTCCATCGGCAGATGACACTGTTGCACACCAGTTGTCCCATTATGGGCCAGCTACTGGCAAGCGTCAGCAGGCTGTATTGGCTATGAAGTGTTTGGGCGACAATAGACACACCGCGGAAGTTCTGTCCGAGTTCTTGCAACAAGAAACGCAGTCGTGGCTGGGCACAGTAGATCTTGAGGCAGGCAAGGTAGTGAGTGATAACGGAAGGAATTTCATGGCTGCCATCTCCCTTTCCCAACTGAAACACATTCCTTGCCTGGCTCACACCTTAAACCTGGTGGTGCAGTGCTTATTGAAAACTTATCCTGGGTTCTCCGACCTGCTCCTCAAAGTGCGTGGACTTTGCTCACATATCCGACGTTCGCCTGTACACGCCAGCCGTATGCAGACCTATCAGCGGTCTTTGAACCTTCCCCAGCATCGCCTAATCATAGACGTTGCAACAAGGTGGAACTCAACACTGCACATGCTTCAGAGACTGTGCCAACAGAGGCGGGCTGTTATGTTTTTGTGGGAGGATACACATACACGGGCAGGCAGTAGGATGGCAGACATGGAGTTGTCAGGTGTGCAGTGGTCGAAGATACAAGACATGTGTCAAGTCCTTCAGTGTTTTGAGGAATGCATACGGCTGGTTAGTGCAGACAACGCCATAATAAGCATGAGCATCCCCCTAATGTGTCTGCTGATGCAAAGTTTGACACACATAAAGGATCAGGCATCTGCACCAGAGGAAGAGGAAAGCCTTGATGACAGTCAGCCATTGTCTGGTCAGGGCAGTGTACAGGACGAGGTAGCGGGCGAAGAGGAGGTGGAGGACGAGGAGGATGATGGGGATGAGTATATTTTTAATGCGGAGGCTTTCCCGGGGGCACTGCAAATTGGTTGCGTGGCAAGGCCGGGTTCTGGTTTTTTGAGGGACACAAGTGACGTAGATTTGCCTGAAACTGCCCCTCAACCAATCACAACCGGAGATTTGACAACTGGAACTTTGGCCCACATGGCGGATTATGCCTTACGTATCCTAAAAAGGGACACACGCATTACGAAAATGATGAACGATGACGATTACTGGTTGGCCTGCCTCCTTGATCCACGCTATAAAGGCAAATTGCAAAATATTATGCCACATGAGAACTTGGAACTAATATTAGCAACCAAACAATCAACTCTTGTTGACCGTTTGTTTCAGGCATTCCCAGCACACAGCGCACGTGATCGTTCTCACACGAGCTCCAGGGGGCAGCAGACTAGGAGTGTTAGGGGTGCACACATCAGAAGTGGCGTTGGACAGAGGGGTTTTCTGACCAGGTTGTGGAGTGATTTTGCTATGACCGCAGACAGGACAGGTACTGCTGCATCAATTGAAAGTGACAGGAGACAACATTTGTCCAGTATGGTTACTAACTATTTTTCATCCCTTATCGATGTTCTCCCTCAACCGTCATTCCCATTTGATTACTGGGTATCAAAATTAGACACCTGGCCAGAATTGGCAGAATATGCATTGCAGGAGCTTGCTTGCCCGGCAGCAAGTGTCCTATCAGAAAGAGTATTCAGTGCTGCAGGTTCAATATTAACCGAAAAAAGGACTCGTCTGGCTACCCAAAATGTTGATGATCTAACATTCATTAAAATGAACCACAACTGGATTTCGAAATCTTTTGCCCCACCTTGCCCGGCCGACACCTAGCTTTCCTATGAAAAGCTCTTGCCTGTGGACTACTGTGAATTACTTTTCTAATGTCTAATTTGCTGCAGCTGATTGTCCAGCATACGACATGTTTACACCTCCCTAAATGGCCAAACTCACCACACGGGGCCGTGGTATCGCGACTTGGCGCAAGCACCCGTGAGACTGCTGTTTGTCTGAAGAGGTGGGTGTGCTCGCTTTTGGTCGACGGCATTGCTACTGGGTCCCTCATAGTACAATAAAGTGTCTCTGGCGGTGGTGGTGCGCACCCAACGTCAGACACACTGTTGTAACATGAGGGGCCCTGAGCCTGTACCGCCGGCCACAAGAGAGTTCACCCACCCCCAGGTCAAACATTGCTGTAACACTTCCACAGTTATCTCTCACACTTCCACCAATGTTTTGTCTATGCGCTGACATCCTTCCATACCTGCCACTGACAATACCATTGTGTTGACATGTATGATGGTACTTAACATAGTCAGGGGCAGTGTCCTCTATTTACCACAGTAAATACTTTGCGCTAAATTAGTAGGTCTGAAACAACGCAGAGGATCCCACCCCTGAACCTAATGATTGCACCCTTTAGTGTTTTTGTTTTGTTTTAATGCGAGACATTCACATTTATTTGTTGTTTTTTGACTACTAACTGGCAGACACTCATATTACAATCGGCCTCCGTTGACCAGACCACTGCTGCCCGTGTACCTCTGGAACCAATTATAAAGTGCCTACAGCCAGCCCATTTTAGTATGTTAGGCCTTCGAAGCCTGTCTGCGGTCCCTCCTTCCACTAGGCCTCCACTGACCTGACCACTGCTGCCCGTGTACCCCTGGAACCAATTATAAAGTGCCTACAGCCAGCCCATTTTATAATGTTAGGCCTTCGAAGCCTGTCTGCGGTCCCTCCTTCCACTAGGCCTCCACTGACCTGACCACTGCTGCCCGTGTACCCCTGGAACCAATTATAAAGTGCCTACAGCCAGCCCATTTTAGTATGTTAGGCCTTCGAAGCCTGTCTGCGGTCCCTCCTTCCACTAGGCCTCCACTCACCTGACCACTGCTGCCCGTGTACCCCTGGAACCTATGTTACAGTGCCTACAGCCAGCCCATTTTATTATGTTAGGCCTTCGAAGCCTGTCTGCGGTCCCTCCTTCCACTAGGCCTCCACTCACCTGACCACTGCTGCCCGTGTACCCCTGGAACCTATGTTACAGTGCCTACAGCCAGCCCATTTTAGTATGTTAGTGCAGCGCCCCAGAGTCCTGGTCGTTGCAGTACTGTGGCTCCGCCACTATGGGGAGCTATGGTACGTCTGATTGCACTATAGGAGTTTCTCTGATCAGGTAACACCTCACTACACTTCACACTCCGGCCACCAGGGGGGGTGGTCCTATCTAGTAGGCCACTCCTCACACTCTGGTAAAACTGGGGGTTGGACAGGAAGACAGGGAGAAGTAGCTGGGAAGAGCTAGTGAGAGGACCTGTCAGGGATGGGATCCTGGCAGACTCCTCGGAGCAGAACTAACCAGTGCACAAAGGGAATACAGTAAAGAGGAATTGGGACCAGAAGGAGTCGTGCTGTTAGACCGAGGCAACATCCTTCTGAGGCGCAAACAGTCGGTGGCCGGAACGCCGAGCAAGTAAGAGACTTTAAGTACTACTGCAAACCACGGCAGGACAGCCAATTATAGGTTGGCTGTCTCACACAAATCACCTAAGCAGACAACGGAGGCAGCTGTGGGAGAGGGGCGACTCTAGGGTCCCGGAAGAACTCCAGGCCTACCCCGTCATACGGGTGCGTCCTACCATATCATCTGGAGGACGGAGAGAACGAACATCAGAGATAGACAGGACTATCCCGGGAGCTCAGCAGGGAAGAACTACAACACCCAGCGCTAGAAGGTAGACACTGATTCCCACCTGTAAAGAGAACTCCCGATGTGTCTTTGGACCGGCCGGTCTCTGACAGCCCTGGTAACAGCGCTCTGGACTGAGGACTCTTAAACCTTCAGTAAAGAGGTAAAGAGACTGCAACCTGGTGTCCTCGTTATTTACTGCACCCCACAACTGCACCACCATCACCACCACTCCATACCTATCTACTGTGCGCCCCACGGCAGGGTCACGGACCGGGGCCTAGCCACCGTGATAACCCCAGAGCAGAGACTCAGAGGCCCGGTACCGGGTACCCCTCGGCCCTGCGGCGGTGGGGGCGCTACAACTTGGCGTCACGAACAGGATGTACTTAAGCCTGAAGAATCAGGTCATGTGTGCCTTGGAACTGTGATTTATTGTGCTTGGACTGTACTTTATTGCAAAGACTGTGCTGTGCCACTTACCGCCAAAAATTCGCCATTGCCGCGCACGGAGGGAGGAGCCTTAGCTTCGTGGGCGGAACCAGCCAAAAGAAGCGCGGAACGGAAAGCGCAGTAAGGCGCCAATCCCGGAAGAGGAACTCCAACCTCCAGCAGGTTAGTGGGAGGAAGGGATAGCCATGTCCGAGTCGGGAGGAGAGGAGGTGGCGGCCGCAGCCGCGGACGCAGGGGCAGCTCCGGTCCCCGCAGCGAGTGAAGCCGCGGCCCTAATACCACCACCGGTTGCCGCAGAACCCGCTGTTCCCCTCAGCCAGTCGGACACTGCCGCTAACACAAAAGCCATAATGCCCTTCTCCATGCCATACCTGCCCGGAGCGGCCTGGCTCCCACGATACTCTGGGGAGTCGCATACATTCACTGACTTTAAAGAAGGGCTCTGCAGCCTGATCGAGTTCTATCCCCTGACAGAGCCTCAGAAGGTTCATATTATAACCGGCCAACTCTTTGGGGCGGCTCTGAGAGAATTGAAGTCCTGGCCCGCCGAGGATAAGGGAACTGCACAACAGATTTTTGCAAAGCTTAAAGCCACCTTCGATACTCGCACTGCTACAGAAATTAAACTGACTTTCTATGGATGCAAACAAAGGCCGCAGGATAGCTTACGGGACTATGCCCTTAATCTCCAGGAGGCGATGCGGGCCATTAAGCAGAGTGACCCCGGCAGCATGCAAGATGAGGATAAACTTCTGAAGGAGCGGTTCATTGAGGGGCTCCTGTGCAGTCACCAGCGGAGCCAATTGCACTTCCTGGCCATGCAAAATCCAGACTTGACATTTGCGCAATTTAAAGATAAGGCTATCCAGGCATTGCAGGAGCGACAGCCCAGCCGCGCAATACCACCCAGACGCCCCGCTCTCACATACCACCAGGAGGTGGCATCGGATACCCCAGTTGCCGCGGAGGCCGACGCCCAGAGCTTCGAGGACGACTCCCCTGCAGGACTTCGCCTCCAGATGCAAGAGCTAACCAAGAGCGTTGCTGCCCTAGCCCGGACGGTGCAGTCCCTACAGGAGGCCCCCAAAGAAAAGATCCAGCCAGCCTCCGGACCAGAAGATGTCCCCTGGACGCGACAGAAGAGGACCCCACTGACCAGAGGCCGGGACAGCGATCGCTTCCATCAGGACGGACGACCCATCTGCCACCGATGTCACCAGGTGGGCCACCTTGCAAGGTACTGTCCTTTAAACGAGCAACCCCTGGGGCAAAGGGCCAACCCCCAGGAGTAGGACGGTCAGGCCCGCAGCATTGGAGAACCAAGTATATTGGAGGACGACCAGTTCTCCCTGTAGTGATTGATGGAATCCCCTTGAACGCTTTGCTGGACACCGGTTCTCAGGTGACGACTATACCTTACGTGCTTTATAAACAGTATTGGGAGGATGCTGATATTACTCGTGGCCCTGACGATGATTTCACCATAATAGCCAGTAATGGTCAGCCGTTGCCACAAGTGGGGTATAAGGAGGTCACCATCAAGGTGGGGTGGGTGGAATTGAAAGCCCAAGGGATTGTGATTGTTGATATTGATCGTCGAGAATGTAATCCCATGATGACTCTTGGTACTAATGTTATAGAAAATTGTCTTGCAGAAGTTATTGTTTTGTTGCAACAGGTGGCAGAAACCGCTGGCCACAGTGAGCAACGTGCCCTGCAGAAGGAAATCAGAGCTCTGATGCAGAGACAGCAGGTAGAGCTGACTGGTGGTGAGATTGGTCGTGTCACTGTGAGTGATTCAAACCCCATCGCGATACCCCCAGGAGTGAAATGTTAATATGGTGTCGGGCAGCCATAGGCCTCAGGGGAAAGGACTACCAGGCCTTGGTAGAACCCGTATATTCAGACAATAGGCCTACTATTCTGACAGCCCGGGGGGTGGTCGACGTTCGCCAGGGGAGAGTGCCCGTACGTGTCCTCAATTGTGGGGAGGAAGAGGTTCACCTCACCAAGTATACCACGCTCGCCAAACTGTTCACTGTCAATAATAGTGTGATACAGACACCTGAACCCTTGGTCCCGTCAAATGTGGCGGAGAACAAAGGTTCTGCAGAGCACTCGAAAGACTGGTGTCGGGAATTGCATGTGGGCACTGACTCTACCCCATCCCAGCAAAAACAGGGGGCCTACAGGGTGGTACACGAGTACGAGCAGGTATTCAGCAAACACCCCTTAGATTTTGGGCAGGTGAAAGGGATCCAACATCACATCCCCACGGGAGATCACCGACCCATAAAAGAGAGATATCGCCCTGTGCCCCCAGCTCATTACCAGTGTGCCAAGGACATGTTGCGGGAAATGAAGGAGGCTGGGGTGGTGAGAGACAGCTGTAGCCACTGGGCAGCTCCGTTAGTCCTTGTTAAAAAGAAGGATGGTACAATGAGGATGTGTGTTGATTACAGGCAGTTGAATCGCATTACACATAAGGATGCATACCCACTGCCCAGGATAGAGGAGTCTCTGGCTGCCTTAAAATCTGCTAACTACTTCTCTACCTTAGATCTCACCAGTGGGTACTGGCAGGTTCCTGTAGCGGAGGCGGACAAAGAGAAGACGGCCTTCACGACACCAATGGGTCTCTGCGAGTTCAACTACATGCCCTTCGGATTGTGCAATGCTCCCGGGACATTCCAGAGGATGATGGAGTGCTGCCTAGGACACATGAACTTTGAAACTGTGCTGCTGTATTTGGATGATGTCATTGTCTTCTCTAAGACCTACGAAGACCATCTGAAGCACCTGGCTGAGGTGTTTGAAGCCCTGTCCAACTTCGGCTTAAAGGTGAAACCGTCCAAGTGTCATCTGCTGAAACCTAAAGTGCAGTACCTGGGCCATGTGGTGAGCGCTGAAGGAGTGGCCCCAGACCCCGACAAGGTCACAGTGATCAAGGACTGGCCAAAGCCCTGTGACCTCCATGAAGTCCGGCAGTTCCTCGGGCTGGTAGGCTATTACCGGAGGTTCATTAAGGACTTCACCAAGAAGGCCGCACCCTTGCAAAACCTGTTGGTGGGCCAACCAAAGAAGACCAAGGGGAGGAACACCCCCTTTGATTGGAACGAGGAGCTGGAGGAATCCTTCACCTGTTTGAAGTCGGCACTGACGGGAGAAGAGGTACTGGCTTACCCCGAATACGACCAACCGTTTGTGCTGTACACAGATGCTAGCAATGTGGGATTAGGAGCCGTGCTGTCTCAGGTCCAGAAAGGCAAAGAAAGGGTGATCGCTTACGCCAGCAGGAAACTCCGTCCCACGGAGAGGAACCCTGACAACTACAGTTCCTTTAAGCTGGAATTCCTTGCCCTTGTCTGGGCAGTGAAAGAGAGGTTCAAACACTACCTGGCCTCCGCGAAATTCACCGTCTTCACGGACAACAATCCGCTAACGCATCTGGATACTGCCAAACTCGGGGCCTTGGAACAGCGATGGATGGCCCGGCTGTCCAATTACGATTTCACCATCAAGTACCGGGCAGGACACGAGAATGCCAATGCCGATGCCTTGTCCCGAATGCCCAATTTGCCAGAAGCGGGAGAAGACCCGGAGGCACTTGAAGAGGTGGAGCTGCCTGCATTCCATCGCCCCAAAGCCACTCAGAACTCTCATCATGTGAAGAACAGGCACAAGAACCAACCGGATGCCACGCTGAATCCCCTGCCCCATCACGGGTGGGCGGAAACCCAGGATGGTGACCCCGCGGTCCGTCGGGTGAAAGAGCTCTTGACGCAGGCAGGGTTGCACCCCGGCCCAGATGACCCACAAGAAACCCAACAGCTGTGGAAGGGGAGAAGCAAACTGTTTATCCATGATGGCAAGTTGTGCAGGAGGAGCATCGACCCACGTACTCATGAATTGGTGTGGCAGATAGTGGTGCCAAGGCGAGATGCGCCCATGGTTCTGGGAGCCTATCATGATGGAGCCGGACACTTCGGATGGAGGAAGCTAGAAAGGCTACTCCGAGGGAGGTTCTATTGGATTGGCATGAAGAGAACCATTGAGAAGTGGTGTCGGGAGTGTGGTCCATGTAGTCTGCGCAGGAAGGACCGTGACAGTCAACGGGCTCCCCTGCGGCCTATCATCACCAAACGGCCGCTCGAACTGGTCGCGCTGGATCATGTGAAGCTGACACCTAGCTGGTCGGGCTATATCTACGCCCTTACCATCGTGGACCACTACTCCAGGTTTTTGGTGGTTGTACCTGTCAAGGATCTAACGGCCAGGACTGCCGCCAGGGCCTTCCAGCAGCACTTTTGTAGGCCCCATGGCTACCCAGAGAAGGTACTGACTGATCAGGGACCTGCATTCGAAGCAGAAGTGTTCCAAGAATTCTGTCAACTGTACGGGTGTAAGAAGATCAGAACCACACCGTACCATCCTCAAACCAACGGGATGTGTGAGAAGATGAACCAGGTGGTAATCGATTTATTGAAGACCTTGCCTGTGGAGGAACGGAACCTGTGGCCGATAAAGTTGCCTGACTTGGTGGATATGTACAATCACATCCCAGTAAGTTCCACCAACTGTACCCCAGCGTACCTGATGCGAGGAAGATCTAGTCGGTTACCCGTTGATCTGGACATGGGGGTCCTAGTACCCGAAGATACCTCGCCGGATGCCGATTGGGATGCAGAAAGGCAGCGAAGGTACCGCGAGGTACAGGAGTGTGTAGAAAGAAGTCTTGCCCAGGCTAGGCAGAAACAAGAAAGGGACTACAACCAACACGCTCCTGCGATTCCCCTGTCCCCTGGTGAACAAGTACTTAAACGAAAGAGGAGATTACACAAGCTCGATAACCAATGGGAAGCGGAACCGTATACCATCCTGCCATCCGACTTTGATAACACGAAGGTCTGTCTCATCAGCAAGGACAGAGGTGAGACTTCGACAGCGGTATCCAGGGATCACCTTAAGGTCTGCCCCGATAAGTTGAGAGAGAGGGACATGGCCCCAGAAATCTCCCCGCCGGTGGAAAAGGAGAAGATGATCCATACCGTCCTTGGTGACTTTCCCCAGTCCTGGACTCAGATAAATCAAGCCATCGTGGTACCTGTTCTAATGTTTCAACAGCCGGACCCACCAGAAACAATGGTGGTACCAGATCATCCGGTCCCGCAACCTCAACAAGCCTTACCTGAAGATGCCATGCTGACCGTTGAACCGGCAAATCCTCCCTCTGCTATCGGTGAACCTGCTGTACCCACTGTTGATAGCAGCAGCTCTGAGAGCCCCAACCTGCCAGTGCTACCCAGACTCACTAGAAGTGTAGCTAGAAGACAGTGCACTACACCAGCGGTAGCAAGCATAGCGGGCCCTGTTAGGCCAATAGCAACCCCTGCGCTGCGAAGGTCCACACGCAGCACTCAAAATCAAACTCCCCTCCGCTACAAAACTTGGAGGTATTAATAAGGGCTGCTATTCAGTTGACGTTGTTTGTGTGCATATCTTTTGTTACAGGTTTTAAAATGGACAATAGAGTAATGGACGGTGAATTGCTCAAAAACTTTCAAAAAAAAGAAAAACCCCTTTGTTTACCCGGGGTCCCCGCTGTTTCAATCACTGAACTGAGAGTCATAAACTGTGTATGACCTAATTTTCGCAACGTTCAAGAGTTCTCACCTCCCATAAAGGGAAGCGCTGTTATGTTTAATTGTTTATGCTATTTCAAAATTTTGTGTGTTCACTGTTAACATGTATTGTTGTTCTTGTTTTCCCAGTCCCGGAGTACTGGATTTAACCGGGGGGGGAGTGCAGCGCCCCAGAGTCCTGGTCATTGCAGTACTGTGGCTCCGCCACTATGGGGAGCTATGGTATGTCTGATTGCACTATAGGAGTTTCTCTGATCAGGTAACACCTCACTACACTTCACACTCCGGCCACCAGGGGGGGTGGTCCTATCTAGTAGGCCACTCCTCACACTCTGGTAAAACTGGGGGTTGGACAGGAAGACAGGGAGAAGTAGCTGGGAAGAGCTAGTGAGAGGACCTGTCAGGGATGGGATCCTGGCAGACTCCTAAGAGCAGAACTAACCAGTGCACAAAGGGAATACAGTAAAGAGGAATTGGGACCAGAAGGAGTCGTGCTGTTAGACCGAGGCAACATCCTTCTGAGGCGCAAACAGTCGGTGGCCGGAATGCCGAGCAAGTAAGAGACTTTAAGTACTACTGCAAACCACGGCAGGACAGCCAATTATAGGTTGGCTGTCTCACACAAATCACCTAAGCAGACAACGGAGGCAGCTGTGGGAGAGGGGCGACTCTAGGGTCCCGGAAGAACTCCAGGCCTACCCCGTCATACGGGTGCGTCCTACCATATCATCTGGAGGACGGAGAGAACGAACATCAGAGATAGACAGAACCAGTTGTGAGGACTATCCCGGGAGCTCAGCAGGGAAGAACTACAACACCCAGCGCTAGAAGGTAGACACTGATTCCCACCTGTAAAGAGAACTCCCGATGTGTCTTTGGACCGGCCGGTCTCTGACAGCCCTGGTAACAGCGCTCTGGACTGAGGACTCTTAAACCTTCAGTAAAGAGGTAAAGAGACTGCAACCTGGTGTCCTCGTTATTTACTGCACCCCACAACTGCACCACCATCACCACCACTCCATACCTATCTACTGTGCGCCCCACGGCAGGGTCACGGACCGGGGCCTAGCCACCGTGATAACCCCAGAGCAGAGACTCAGAGGCCCGGTACCGGATACCCCTCGGCCCTGCGGCGGTGGGGGTGCTACATTAGGCCTTCGAAGCCTGTCTGCGGTCCCTCCTTCCACTAGGCCTCCACTCACCTGACCACTGCTGCCCGTGTACCCCTGGAACCTATGTTACAGTGCCTACAGCCAGCCCATTTTATTATGTTAGGCCTTCGAAGCCTGTCTGCGGTCCCTCCTTCCACTAGGCCTCCACTCACCTGACCACTGCTGCCCGTGTACCCCTGGAAGCTATGTTACAGTGCCTACAGCCAGCCCATTTTAGTATGTTAGGCCTTCGAAGCCTGTCTGCGGCCCCTCCTTCCACTAGGCCTCCACTCACCTGACCACTGCTGCCCGTGTACCCCTGGAAGCTATGTTACAGTGCCTACAGCCAGCCCATTTTAGTATGTTAGGCCTTCGAAGCCTGTCTGCGGCCCCTCCTTCCACTAGGCCTCCACTCACCTGACCACTGCTGCCCGTGTACCCCTGGAACCTATGTTACAGTGCCTACAGCCAGCCCATTTTATTATGTTAGGCCTTCGAAGCCTGTCTGCGGTCCCTCCTTCCACTAGGCCTCCACTGACCAGACCACTGCTGCCCGTGTACCCCTGGAACCTATGTTACAGTGCCTACAGCCAGCCCATTTCATTATGTTAGGCCTTCGAAGCCTGTCTGCGGTCCCTCCTTCCACTAGGCCTCCACTGACCAGACCACTGCTGCCCGTGTACCCCTGGAACCTATTTTACAGTGCATAGAGCCTATTTTTTTATTTTATTTAATATTAATAAAGCCATGATGGACTACGCTGTACCACGCTATGAGCTACCCAGTTGACAATTCTTTTGCGAGAAAAGCCATCCCACCCCTCCACCAGCATGTTAAAGACCACATTGTCCTTTCATTCTGTCAATCTGTGTCCAAAGGTACACCTGACAACAGACACATGGAGCGGTAGGCATGGCCACGGAAGGTTACGTGTCCTTTGTGGCGCAATGGGTTAATGTATTGGATGCATGGTCCACACAGGGGACAGCCTGGTAAGTCTGTCTGCAGTCCCTAATTCAAGTTGTCCTCAACTGAATAAAGCTGAGCTTCTACCTTCTGGCTCTGATTATTTTTTTTTGTTTTTGTTTTTGTTTTTAATTGCTGGATGGGGCCTAATACCTCTGTTTGCTGCTCCCTGGTGTTTGTCCTCAACTGAATAAAGCTGAGCTTCTACCTTCTGGCTTTGATTAACTGCTATTTTTTAAAAAATTGGTGGTTCGGGCCTACTAACGGTGTCTGCCCCTGCCTGGTGTTGTCCTCAACTGAATAAAGCTGAGCTTCTACCTTCTGGCTCTGATTAACTGCTGTTTTTTAAAAAATTGGTGTTTCCGGCCTACTAGCGGTGTCTGCCCCTGCCTGGTGTTGTCCTCAACTGAATAAAGCTGAGCTTCTACCTTCTGGCTCTCATTAAGTGCTGTTTTTTAAAAGATTGGTGGTTCCGGCCTACTAACGGTGTCTGCCCCTGCCTGGTGTTGTCCTCAACTGAATAAAGCTGAGCTTCTACCTTCTGGCTCTCATTAAGTGCTGTTTTTTAAAAATTGGTGGTTCCGGCCTACTAACGGTGTCTGCCCCTGCCTGGAGTTGTCCTCAACTGAATAAAGCTGAGCTTCTACCTTCTGGCTCTCTTTAAGTGCTGTGTTTTTAAAAATTGGTGGTTCCGGCCTACTAACGGTGTCTGCCCCTGCCTGGTGTTGTCCTCAACTGAATAAAGCTGAGCTTCTACCTTCTGGCTCTCATTAAGTGCTGTGTTTTTAAAAATTGGTGGTTCCGGCCTACTAACGGTGTCTGCCCCTGCCTGGTGTTGTCCTCAACTGAATAAAGCTGAGCTTCTACCTTCTGGCTCTCATTAAGTGCTGTGTTTTTAAAAATTGGTGGTTCCGGCCTACTAACGGTGTCTGCCCCTGCCTGGTGTTGTCCTCAACTGAATAAAGCTGAGCTTCTACCTTCTGGCTTTGATTAACTGCTATTTTTTAAAAAATTGGTGGTTCCGGCGTACTAACGGTGTCTGCCCCTGCCTGGTGTTGTCCTCAACTGAATAAAGCTGAGCTTCTACCTTCTGGCTCTGATTAACTGCTGTGTTTTTAAAAATTGGTGGTTCCGGCCTACTAACGGTGTCTGCCCCTGCCTGGTGTTGTCCTCAACTGAATAAAGCTGAGCTTCTACCTTCTGGCTCTGATTAACTGCTGTTTTTTAAAAAATTGGTGTTTCTGGCCTACTAACGGTGTCTGCCCCTGCCTGGTGTTGTCCTCAACTGAATAAAGCTGAGCTTCTACCTTCTGGCTCTGATTAACTGCTGTTTTTTAAAAAATTGGTGGTTCCGGCCTACTAACGGTGTCTGCCCCTGCCTGGTGTTGTCCTCAACTGAATAAAGCTGAGCTTCTACCTTCTGGCTCTGATTAACTGCTGTTTTTTAAAAAATTGGTGGTTCCGGCCTACTAACAGTGTCTGCCCCTGCCTGGTGTTGTCCTCAACTGAATAAAGCTGAGCTTCTACCTTCTGGCTCTGATTAACTGCTGTTTTTTAAAAAATATGTGGTTCCGGCCTACTAACGGTGTCTGCCCCTGCCTGGTGTTGTCCTCAACTGAATAAAGCTGAGCTTCTACCTTCTGGCTCTGATTAACTGCTGTTTTTTAAAAAATTGGTGGTTCCGGCCTACTAACAGTGTCTGCCCCTGCCTGGTGTTGTCCTCAACTGAATAAAGCTGAGCTTCTACCTTCTGGCTCTGATTAACTGCTGTTTTTTAAAAAATATGTGGTTCCGGCCTACTAACGGTGTCTGCCCCTGCCTGGTGTTGTCCTCAACTGAATAAAGCTGAGCTTCTACCTTCTGGCTTTGATTAACTGCTATTTTTTTTAAAATTGGTGGTTCCGGCCTACTAACGGTGTCTGCCCCTGCCTGATGTTGTCCTCAACTGAATAAAGCTGAGCTTCTACCTTCTGGCTCTGATTAACTGCTGTTTTTTAAAAAATTGGTGGTTCCGGCCTACTAACGGTGTCTGCCCCTCCCTGGTGTTGTCCTCAACTGAACAAAGCTGAGCTTCCACATTCTGGCTTTCGGCCTATACTATCAGATATTAAACTGCATTTGGCCTACTAGTGTGGTTGGGCCCTTGAAACAGTGTCTGCTGCTCTTGGGTTTGCTACCCCACTGAACAAAGCAATGCCGCCTGTTTAGTCCTGTTACCAATTTTGAACTGCATTTAGCCTACTTTATTCTTTGGCCCTATATCTGTTTCCTCCTCATCCTGCCCATTGCCCAGCCACTGCTAGATGAGTCTGCTAGTACATTGACCTAGACCACTACATTCCCCTTGCACTCTACACAGCCAGAATCTGACCCTGCTGAAAGGAAGGTTCCCCTTCCCGCATGTTATACCACCTTACACAGGGACAAAGAGGAAGGTGCAGATGAAAGTGCAGGTTCCTTCATCAGGTGGGGGGGGGGCATACTCGTTGGCGACGTCACTGGCACAGGGCCCCTCAGAGTACGCAAAAGTGTTGCTGCTGGTGGGAGGCGCCCCCGCCATGCAAACACACCGCCGTACTTTGAGGGGCCCTGTGCCAGTGCCAATGCGAACGAGTGGGCCCCCCCTGCTTGCTCAGGATCACAGCACTTGCAACGTTGAAATACTTACCTCTCCCTGCTCCACCGCCGTGACGTAGTCCGCATTTCCTGGGCCCACGAAAAACTTGAGCCAGCCCTACTCCCCCCACAACTTTTGCCAAATGACCCCCAATTTCCTATGCCCAACTATTATTATAAAGTTAATTAAGATTGACAAGCTTCAGAAACAAGAATGGATGTTTTTTGCATTAAAATGGGCACTGTAGGTGTTTTCCTGGCCTCCACTCACTGCCGACTATGCTTCCCCATTGACTTGCATTGGGTTTCGTGTTTCGGTTGATCCCCGACTTTTAGCGATAATCGGCCGACTGCACTCGACTCGACTCTGGACAAAGTCGGGTTTCACAAAACCAGACTCGATCTTAAAAAAATGAAAGTCGCTCAACCCTAGTCCTTATAAGATTTCTGAAATTCTTAATCCTGTGTCATTTCGTTTGGACCTTCCAGCTTCTTTCGCCATCCATAATGTGTTCCATAGGTCATTATTGCGGAGATATGTGGCTCCTATGGTTCCCTCCGTTGATCCTCCTGCCCCGGTGTTGGTTGAGGGGGAGTTGGAGTATGTGGTGGAGAAGATTTTGGATTCTCGTGTTTCGAGACGGAAACTTCAGTACCTAGTCAAGTGGAAAGGTTATGGTCAGGAGGATAATTCCTGGGTGGATGCCTCTGATGTTCATGCTGCCGATCTTGTTCGTGCCTTTCATTTGGCTTGTCCAGATCGGCCTGGAGGCTCTGGTGAGGGTTCGGTGACCCCTCCTCAAGGGGGGGGGGTACTGTTGTGAATTCTGTTCTCGAACTCCCTCCTGTGGTTATAAATGGTAGTTCGGCGAGTTCTGTCCATGGACTCCCTCTGGTGGCTGTGAGTGGAGCTGCTGGTTCTGAGGTTCCTTCTCCAGCTGATCTCGTGTAGGCCTTGGCTGGCTGCTCTATTTAACTCCACTCAGATCGTTATTTGGTGCCAGCTGTCAATGTCCTAGTACTGGTTCAGTTCTCTAGGATCTTTCAGATTGCCTGTCTACTTCAGCAAAAGCTAAGTCTCTGCTAGCTTATTTGTTACCACTGTTTTTTGTCCAGCTTGCTATCATGATTTTGTTCTGTTAGCTGGAAGCTCTGGGATGCAGAGTGGCACCACCGTGCCGTGAGTCGGTGCGGTGGTTTCTTTTGCACACTCTGCGTGTTTTTTTGATAGTTTTTTATGTTGACCACAAAGATACCTTTTCTATTCTCAGTCTGTTTAGTTAAGTCTGGCCTCCTATGCTGAAACCTATTTCATTCCTGTGTTTGTGACTTCCATCTTAACTCACAGTCAATATATGTGGGGGGCTGCCTATTTCTTCGGGGAATTTCTCTGAGGCAAGGTAGGCTGTATTTTCTATCTTTAGGGGTAGTTAGCTCTTAGGCTGTGAAGAGGTATCTAGGCAGAGTCAGGAACGCTCCACGGCTATTTCTAGTTGTTGTGATAGGATTAGGGCTTGCGGTCAGCAGAGCTCCCACTTCCGAGAGCTCGTCCTGTATTACTAGTTTGCTCATCTGGTCATTTCTAGTGCTCCTAACCACCAGTTCAATCATAACAGGAAGCCTTTCAATGAGCACAACATACAGAGAACTTAAAGGGTTCTAAACTTTGGAAAATTTACTACGGCTCCTTGACCATAAAGTGTTTCTCCCTTGTGGTACTTTCAGTGATCAGTTGTGATCTGTGGTGAAATTGAATATTAAGAGTTCACTTTCCCTGCAGCGCTCCAACAGGGGAAATGAGGCATTACACAATATATCATATCACTGGGCTGGTTCTGTGATGGAGAACAGGGCAGGACCTCCTGCGAGAGGAACCCTGTTTCTTCTCACTGTCCACTTTTAATCTGTAGGAGGAGGAGATGCTGATGAGTTGTTAATCATCTAACGATGCAGCACCAGAAGTATTTTGCTTTGGCACTAAAGTGCATGTCTAAATGTGTGCTTGGTGTGTATTAAATGCATGAAAAACAGACAGTCACTGTCCGATCTGGGTCCAGTCAGCTAATTAGAAGCATGTGCAGCGCCCCAGAGTCCTGGTCGTTGCAGTACTGTGGCTCCGCCGCTGAGGAGGGCTATGGTACGTCTGATGGCACTGAAGGAGTTCAACTGATCAGGTATCACAGACACCAATGCATTTCATAGTCGGGCCTCCGGGGGGAGCTAAGGGTTCTATTCACTAGGCCACTCCCCACCATTGTGGATAAACTGGGGGTCAGGCAGGAAGTTAGATCAGAAAGCTGACTGGGTTGGAACCAGGCAACACCTTGTGGCAGAGGGTGTTGCGGGGGAAGATACAGTAGGGTCTCTGTCAGGGGTGGGATCCTGACAGAGGCTTGGCAACTTGAGCGAACGTAACGGGACCGTGCCTGCTCAGGATAGCGGCGGTGCCCAAGGAAGGACGAGAAGCGAGATAGATTGTGCTGAGTGAGAAACGAGATCAAGCAATAAGGAGAATACCAGTAGGAGTCGTGCTGTAAGACCGAGGCAACATCCTACTGAGGCGCACAACCGGTGGCCGGAACGCCGAGAGAGTATCACAATATCTAGCTTCAAGCAATACTCTAAACAGTGGCAGGACAGTCAGTCTAAGGCGGGCTGTCTCACTTAAATCACCTATGCAGTCTTGGGGGGCAACTTGTGGAGAGGGGCGACTCTAGGGTCCCGGAAGAGCTCCGAGCCTACCCGTCAAACGGGTGCCGTCCCAACCAGAACATCAGGGAGGGACGGAGGATTAGCAGAACATCATCTAATCGAGTTGTGAGGGAACTTAAGAAACAGACACAACAGTTGTGGGGACTTTCTGTAAGCACAGCAGGGAAGGACCACAACACATAGCGCTAGAGGGAAGGCACAGATTTCCACCTGTGAAGAGAACTCTGGAGGTGCCATTGGACCGGCCGGACTTGCGCAGCCTGGTGAACCGTATTCTGGACTGAGGACCCAGAGATCATCAGTAAAGAGGTAAAGAGACTGCAACCTGGTGTCCTCATTATTTACCGCACCGCACCACTACAGCCTCACCCCCACCACCATCTGTCATACCTATCACCGTACGCCCCACGGCAGGGTCACGGACCGGGGCCTAGCCACCGTGACAACCCCAGAGCAGAGACTCAGAGGCCCGGTACCGGGTACCCCTCGGCCCTGCGGCAGTGGGGGCGCTTCAACTTGGCGTCACGAACAGGATCTACTTAAGCCTGAAGAATCAGGTCATGTGTGCCTTGGAACTGTGATTTATTGTGCTTGGACTGTACTTTATTGCAAGGACTGTGCTGCGCCATTTGCCGCCAAAATCCGCCGCCATTACAGCGCTGAGGAGAGCGCAAGAAGAGAGAAGGGGCGTGGAGTAGGCGTAGACGAGCTGAAGAGCGCGAAGGGCAATGGCCGCCCAGTCTAAATATTTCTGTGTCCTGAGGACGTGTCCGTCAACAGCCGAGGTCCGCCTCCTGATCTTGTTCGGAGGGTGGAGACCATGGAGACGGGGCCACCCACGAAAGAGACCGCGGGAAGGAGACGCGGAAGAAGAGGAAAAGATGGCGACGCCAGGAGCACCGCATGGGGATGACCTGCCTCGGTTTAGAGCCGCATCACCAGACACAGCCTCGGAGACGCCATCGTTGAGGGGCCTGACCCTTGCGGAACCACTGCTGGGTCGACCCAACTGGCCGCCGTCCGAGGAGTGTGTGGCCGCAGCCGAAGCACGGCAGATAGCGCGCCGCCTGGAAGCGGATGCCCGTGTGCTTGCGCGGCTGGGCCAGCCCACGGAGGTCCACCTGTCGGCGGTGTCCCCCGCTCCTCCCAACCCGGCCGCGGCTGAAGCTGCGCTGCGGACGCAGGGCCTGAAGATTATGCCAGAGGCCGAACACTTGCGGCGCTTGATGGCTACATGGCGAGACCGACCACAACCGGCAACCTGTTGTGGATTCTGTTTGTGGGCTCCCTCTGGTGGTTACTGCTGGTACTGGGTGACTTTGGTGGGTTGCCGCCTTTGGTTTCCACCTGTCCATCAGAGGCTGGGTGTTTCCTATTTTACCTGGCCTTTCTGTCATTCCCTTGCCGGCTATCAATGTATTCAGATGTGCTCTGTTTGGTTCCTGCCTACCTGCTCCCAGATCTTTCAGGATAAGCTAAGTGCTGATTTTCAGTTGTTTGGTTTTTTGTCCAGCTTGCTTATTATGTCTCTATGCTAGCTGGTAGCTCTAGTGGACTGAGGTTCTCCCCATGTGCCATGAGTTGGCACATGGGTTCTTGTAATCTCAGGATGGTTTTTTTGATTAGGGTTTTTTGCTGACCGCTCAGTCCCCTTTTGTATCGTTCTGCTTTCTAGTTTACAGCGGGCCTCAATTTGCTAAAACTATATATATCATCTCTATGTGTGTGCCTTCCTCTCATTTCACCGTCAATACATGTGAGGGGGCAACTATATCTTTTGGGGTTCATTCCTCTGGAGGCAAGTGAGGTCTTTATTTTCTCTGCAGTACTAGTTAGCTCTTAGGCTGGTGCGTGGCGTCTAGAACCAACGTAGGCACGCTCCCTGGCTATCTCTAGTTGCGTTTGTCAGGCGTAGGGCAGCGGTCAGCCCAGGTTCCATCACCCTAGAGCTCGTCCGTTATCTATTTGTACTTTGCTTGTCCTGTGCTATCCCTAGCCATTGGGGATTCATGACAGTATAGCCGGCCCACAAAGTGTTAATTGTTTGGGCTGCAGCAGGAGAAAAAGAACTGTTTAAGGGAATTTTTTTTTTTTTTTTTCCCTGCAGAGTTTTGCTGCCTAGCCCTTAATTGCTGTCTAGCTGCTTCTTACCTCCTCTTAACCCTTGAATGGCTCTGATCTTAGCTGTTTAACATGGATGTCCAGAGTTTGGCTTCCAGCCTGAGTAATCTCGCGGCAAAAGTTCAAAACATACAGGATTTTGTTGTTCACACTCCCATGTCTGAACCTAGAATTCCTATTCCAGAGTTCTTTTCTGGAGATAGATCTACCTTCCTGAATTTAAGGAACAATTGTAAATTGTTTCTTTCTTTAAAATCTCGCTCCTCTGGAGACCCTGCTCAACAGGTCAAGATTGTAATATCTTTCCTGCGGGGCGACCCTCAGAATTGGGCATTTGCATTGGCACCAGGGGATCCTGCATTGCTCAGTGTGGATGCGTTTTTTCTGGCATTGGGATTGCTCTATGAGGAACCTAACCTAGAGATTCAGGCTGAAAAGGCTTTATTAACCCTCTCTCAGGGGCATGATGAAGCGGAAATATATTGTCAAAAATTTCGGAAATGGTCGGTGCTTACTCAGTGGAATGAGTGCGCCCTGGCTGCAAACTTCAGAAATGGTCTTTCTGAGGCCATTAAGGATATTATGGTGGGGTTCCCTACGCCTACAGGTCTGAATGAGTCTATGGCTATGGCCATTCAGATTGATCGGCGTTTACGGGAGCGCAAACCCGTGCACCAGTTGGCGGTGTCTTCTGAACAGGCACCTGAGACTATGCAATGTGACAGAATTCAGTCCAGAAGTGAACGGCAAAATTATAGGCGGAAAAATGGATTGTGTTTTTATTGTGGTGATTCAGCTCATGTTATATCAGCATGCTCTAAACGCACAAAAAGGGTTGATAAATCTTTTGCCATTGGTACTCTGCAGCCTAAGTTCATTTTGTCAGTGACTCTGATTTTTTCACTGTCTTCCATTTCCGTCGATGCCTATGTGGATTCGGGCGCTGCCCTGAGTCTTATGGATTGGTCATTTGCTAAACGCTGCGGTTTTAGTCTGGAGCCTCTGGAAGTTCCTATTCCTCTGAAGGGAATTGACTCTACACCATTGGCTATGAATAAACCGCAGTATTGGACACAAGTGACCATGCGCATGACTCCCGTTCATCAGGAGGTGATTCGCTTCCTTGTACTGTATAATTTACATGATGTACTAGTGCTTGGTCTGCCATGGTTACAAACTCATAATCCTGTCCTGGACTGGAAAACAATGTCTGTGTTAAGCTGGGGATGTCAGGGGGTTCATGATTATGCACCTCCGATTTCAATCGCTTCATCTACTCCTTCTGAGATCCCTGCGTTTTTGTCTGACTATAGGGATGTTTTTGAGGAGCCTAAGCTCAATTCGCTCCCTCCTCATAGAGAGTGTGACTGTGCTATAGAATTGATTCCTGGCAGTAAGTTCCCTAAGGGTCGTTTATTTAATCTGTCACTGCCAGAGCATACTGCTATGCGGAATTATATTAAGGAGTCCTTGGAAAAGGGACATATTCGTCCATCTTCGTCCCCTCTGGGAGCAGGTTTCTTTTTCGTGGCTAAAAAAGATGGTTCCCTGAGGCCTTGTATAGATTATCGCCTTCTGAGTAAGATTACGGTCAAATACCAGTATCCATTGCCATTATTAACTGATTTGTTTGCTCGCATTAAGGGGGCTAGGTGGTTCACTAAGATAGATCTTCGCGGTGCGTATAATCTGGTGCGGATAAAACAGGGTGATGAGTGGAAAACCGCATTTAATACGCCTGAGGGCCATTTTGAGTATTTGGTAATGCCTTTTGGACTCTCCAATGCTCCGTCAGTCTTTCAGTCCTTTATGCACAATATTTTCCGTGAATATCTGGATAAGTTTATGATTGTGTATTTGGATGATATTTTGGTGTTTTCTGATGACTGGGAGTCTCATGTTCTACAGGTCAGGAAGGTGTTTCAGGTTCTGCGGGCCAATTCTCTGTTTGTGAAGGGTTCAAAGTGTCTCTTCGGAGTCCAGAAGATTTCTTTTTTGGGGTACATTTTTTCTCCTTCTACTATTGAGATGGATCCCGTCAAGGTTCAGGCTATTTGTGACTGGACACAACCTACATCTGTTAAGAGCCTTCAGAAGTTCTTGGGGTTTGCTAATTTTTATCGTCGGTTCATTGCTAATTTTTCCAGTATTGTCAAACCATTGACTGATTTGACTAAAAAGGGTGCTGATGTTGCTGATTGGTCTCCTGCGGCCGTGGAGGCCTTTCAGGAACTTAAGCGCCGGTTTTCTTCTGCTCCTGTGTTGTGTCAACCAGATGTTTCACTTCCTTTTCAGGTTGAGGTTGATGCTTCCGAGATTGGAGCGGGGGTGGTTTTGTCACAGAGAAGTTCTAATGGCTCGGTGATGAAGCCATGTGCATTCTTCTCTAGAAAATTCTCGCCCGCCGAGCGCAATTATGATGTGGGTAATCGGGAGCTTTTGGCCATGAAGTGGGCATTTGAGGAGTGGCGTCATTGGCTTGAGGGTGCTAAACATCGTGTGGTGGTCTTGACTGATCACAAGAATCTCATTTACCTTGAGTCTGCCAGGCGTTTGAATCCTAGACAGGCTCGTTGGTCGTTGTTTTTTTCTCGTTTCAATTTCGTGGTTTCATACCTGCCAGGTTCAAAGAATGTGAAGGCAGATGCTCTTTCCAGGAGTTTTGTGCCTGACTCTCCTGGAGACTCTGGGCCTACTGGTATCCTTAGGGATGGGGTAATATTGTCCGCCGTATCCCCAGAATTGCGACGTGCATTGCAGGAGTTTCAGGTGGATAAACCGGATCGTTGTCCACCAGAAAGACTGTTTGTTCCGGATGATTGGACCAGTAGAGTCATCTCCGAGGTCCATTCTTCTGTGTTGGCTGGTCATCCTGGAATATTTGGTACTAGAGACTTGGTGGCCAGGTCTTTTTGGTGGCCTTCCTTGTCTAGGGATGTGCGTACCTTTGTGCAGTCTTGTGAAGTGTGTGCTCGAGCTAAGCCTTGCTGTTCTCGGGCCAGTGGGTTGTTGTTGTCCTTGCCCATCCCGAAGAGGCCTTGGACGCACATTTCCATGGATTTTATTTCTGATCTTCCGGTTTCACAGAAAATGTCCGTTATCTGGGATGTGTGTGACCGCTTTTCTAAGATGGTTCATTTGGTGCCCTTGCCTAAGTTGCCCTCCTCCTCTGAGTTGGTCCCTTTATTTTTTCAGAACGTGGTCCGTTTGCATGGGATTCCGGAGAATATCGTTTCTGACAGGGGATCCCAGTTTGTGTCTAGATTTTGGCGGACGTTTTGTGCCAAGATAGGCATTGATTTGTCTTTCTCGTCTGCATTCCATCCTCAGACGAATGGCCAGACGGAGCGAACTAATCAGACCTTGGAAACTTATTTGAGGTGTTTTGTTTCTGCTGATCAAGATGACTGGGTTGCTTTTTTGCCACTGGCCGAATTTGCTCTTAATAATCGGGCTAGTTCTGCCACGTTGGTCTCTCCTTTTTTTTGTAATTCGGGGTTTCATCCTCGTTTTTCCTCTGGTCAGGTGGAGTCTTCGGATTGTCCTGGAGTGGACGTGGTGGTGGACAGGCTACATCAGATTTGGAATCAGGTGGTGGACAATTTGAAGTTATCTCAGGAGAAGACTCAGCAGTTTGCTAATCGCCGTCGCCGCGTGGGTCCCCGACTTCTTGTTGGGGATTTGGTGTGGTTGTCTTCTCATTTTGTCCCTATGAAGGTCTCTTCTCCTAAGTTCAAGCCTCGGTTCATCGGTCCTTATAGGATCTCGGAGATTCTTAACCCTGTATCTTTTCGTTTGGATCTCCCAGCATCGTTTGCTATTCATAATGTGTTCCATCGGTCATTGTTGCGGAGGTATGAGGTGCCCATTGTTCCTTCGGTTGAGCCTCCTGCTCCGGTGCTGGTGGAGGGAGAATTGGAGTATGTTGTTGAGAAGATCTTGGATTCTCGTGTTTCCAGACGCAAACTCCAGTATTTGGTTAAGTGGAAGGGTTATGGTCAGGAGGATAATTCCTGGGTGGTCGCCTCCGATGTTCATGCGACTGATTTGGTCCGCGCCTTCCATAGAGCTCACGCTGATCGCCCTGGGGGTTCTCGTGAGGGTTCGGTGACCCCTCCTCAAGGGGGGGGTACTGTTGTGGATTCTGTTTGTGGGCTCCCTCTGGTGGTTACTGCTGGTACTGGGTGACTTTGGTGGGTTGCGGCCTTTGGTTTCCACCTGTCCATCAGAGGCTGGGTGTTTCCTATTTTACCTGGCCTTTCTGTCATTCCCTTGCCGGCTATCAATGTATTCAGATGTGCTCTGTTTGGTTCCTGCCTACCTGCTCCCAGATCTTTCAGGATAAGCTAAGTGCTGATTTTCAGTTGTTTGGTTTTTTGTCCAGCTTGCTTATTATGTCTCTATGCTAGCTGGTAGCTCTAGTGGAATGAGGTTCTCCCCATGTGCCATGAGTTGGCACATGGGTTCTTGTAATCTCAGGATGGTTTTTTTGATTAGGGTTTTTTGCTGACCGCTCAGTCCCCTTTTGTATCGTTCTGCTTTCTAGTTTACAGCGGGCCTCAATTTGCTAAAACTATATATATCATCTCTATGTGTGTGCCTTCCTCTCATTTCACCGTCAATACATGTGAGGGGGCAACTATATCTTTTGGGGTTCATTCCTCTGGAGGCAAGTGAGGTCTTTATTTTCTCTGCAGTACTAGTTAGCTCTTAGGCTGGTGCGTGGCGTCTAGAACCAACGTAGGCACGCTCCCTGGCTATCTCTAGTTGCGTTTGTCAGGCGTAGGGCAGCGGTCAGCCCAGGTTCCATCACCCTAGAGCTCGTCCGTTATCTATTTGTACTTTGCTTGTCCTGTGCTATCCCTAGCCATTGGGGATTCATGACAGCAACCCAGGTTGATCTGACCAGCGTCGCAGAGGTCCCATCGTCCCACTGGGGTGTAGTGGTCTCCTTCAACTCCCGACATGGAAGGGGAGTTATACAAGAGATCGGGGAGCCCTTGCAAGTTCTTGTGGACCGGGAGGAAGTAGAGCCCTGCGGAGGAAGGTTCGCCCGCGACCTGGAGCCAGGTGACGCTGTGACCTACACCAGGTGGAGGAGGGAAACCGGTGAGGCCGGCTGGGTAGCTCGGGGCGTCCAGCGGTGCGTCGCACTCCAAGCCGCTGCTGGGGCATCAGAGGATGAACCCCCTGCTGCAAAAGCCACAGAATCTGTCCCTGCGGAGCAGCGGGGACCCCGGACCCACCATGTACCTTGGGGGCGTGCTGGTTCATCAGTGAGAAGAACATCACGGCGAGGGATCCTGTCGTTGCTGGGGCGGGACCCGCTCCTTGAATCAGCAGCGCGACCCGTTGGTCTGGTGAGGCCCGGGAGGAAACCACCTTCTGTACCAAAAGATGAGTAAGGAAATACTACTCTTGATCATGTAAATAGTTCTTTAACTGTTTGTTCGTTCCTGATTTTTGCTGCTGAACCCGTTCAGGGTTAACTTTTAAAGGGGATCCCTTTGTTGACCCGGGATCCCTATTGTTTTGTTTATTTTTCTGAGTTTTTTATACAAAGTTTCCAGAACTGCCGCAATCATGAACAGTGCATGATACAAACTTTTTGTAAATAGTTTGCACCTTATTAAAGGTGCTCCCTACTGGTTTTACTTCAAAAAGGACTCTTTGTGAAGATACCACACTGGAACCTTTGCTGAGTACGGACTGGTAGCTTGAGAAGATATGCTACCTCATAGAGACTTGGTCCCCTCTTAAAGGGGATGTTCATGTGTTGCACTTAAAAGAATCGTATTGCTTTAAAACTGAGAGATAGCAATAATGCTTTGATAAAAGAGAAAGTGATGATAGGGTTTGCATGAGAAAGTTATATGTATCCAACTAGTTAATTGTAGAGAAATGCTGATGATGTTCCCTGAAAGAAAGTGAAAGCTGGAAGAAGGATGCAGTGGGCCCGTAGGGGTAGACGTGGTGTCCAGCATGCATGTTAGTGAGAAAAATAATGAGAAGGTTTAATGTTTTATAGAAAATGTTTGATAATGTTGATGGATAATGAGGATAGAAGGTGAACCCTGAGTCCTCCTAGGAGCCATATAGAGATGGCTCAGTGCTCTTAAACTGAAAGTAATGTTATGTTCTATACTGTGAATAGTAGTTGAAAGACAGAAGGCTTGGGCTGAAAGGAGCGGTCCTGTGGGAAAGGAGAGGCAGTAGGTCTGGTGCCGATAGGACAGGCGGTCCTGCAGATTTAAAGAAGGAGAATGTAAAAGTTAAATTGCCTTATAATGTGATTATAAGAAGGTCTTTAAAGGATTTAGAGTGTACATCCTTAAGGGCAATGTTAAATTATTGTTCAACAAATTTTGCACTTAGTAGAATACCCGGTTGGGTAACAGGAGTTATTTATAGCCTGTAATTTATAATGTTAACCATGTTTGTAACGTTCAAGTGTCCTCACCTCCCATAAAGGGAAGCTCTGTTCAAATATGCTTATTATTATTGCACTCAACAAAATTGTATGTCTTTTTGCTAACCTGTATTGTTGTTTTCTTCCCAGTCCCGGAGTACTGTGTTTAACCAGGGGGGAGTGCAGCGCCCCAGAGTCCTGGTCGTTGCAGTACTGTGGCTCCGCCGCTGAGGGGGGCTATGGTACGTCTGATGGCACTGAAGGAGTTCAACTGATCAGGTATCACAGACACCAATACATTTCATAGTCGGGCCTCCGGGGGGAGCTAAGGGTTCTATTCACTAGGCCACTCCCCACCATTGTGGATAAACTGGGGGTCAGGCAGGAAGTTAGATCAGAAAGCTGACTGGGTTGGAACCAGGCAACACCTTGTGGCAGAGGGTGTTGCGGGGGAAGATACAGTAGGGTCTCTGTCAGGGGTGGGATCCTGACAGAGGCTTGGCAACTTGAGCGAACGTAACGGGACCGTGCCTGCTCAGGATAGCGGCGGTGCCCAAGGAAGGACGAGAAGCGAGATAGATTGTGCTGAGTGAGAAACGAGATCAAGCAATAAGGAGAATACCAGTAGGTGTCGTGCTGTAAGACCGAGGCAACATCCTACTGAGGCGCACAACCGGTGGCCGGAACGCCGAGAGAGTATCACAATATCTAGCTTCAAGCAATACTCTAAACAGCGGCAGGACAGTCAGTCTAAGGCGGGCTGTCTCACTTAAATCACCTATGCAGTCTTGGGGGGGGCAACTTGTGGAGAGGGGCGACTCTAGGGTCCCGGAAGAGCTCCGAGCCTACCCGTCAAACGGGTGCCGTCCCAACCAGAACATCAGGGAGGGACGGAGGATTAGCAGAACATCATGTATTCGAGTTGTGAGGGAACTTAAGAAACAGACACAACAGTTGTGGGGACTTTCTGTAAGCACAGCAGGGAAGGACCACAACACAGCGCTAGAGGGAAGGCACAGATTTCCACCTGTGAAGAGAACTCTGGAGGTGCCATTGGACCGGCCGGACTTGCGCAGCCTGGTGAACCGTATTCTGGACTGAGGACCCAGAGATCATCAGTAAAGATGTAAAGAGACTGCAACCTGGTGTCCTCGTTATTTACCGCACCGCACCACTACAGCCTCACCCCCACCACCATCCGTCATACCTATCACCGTACGCCCCACGGCAGGGTCACGGACCGGGGCCTAGCCACCGTGACAACCCCAGAGCAGAGACTCAGAGGCCCGGTACCAGGTACCCCTCGGCCCTGCGGCAGTGGGGGCGCTTCACATGTAGTCCAGATTACAGAGAGGCTGGGATTGACTAAACTCTGCAACAGAGTAAAGCCAAGAAAGAGAAAGAGAACTCCAAAGGCTGGTGAGTCAGTAGATAACGCTTAGAACATCATAGAAGCCTAGACAAGTTCAGCAAAGTATCATAGACTAGTTGCCCTTGTAACAAGCATGACCTTGCTGTTGTCATCATTTACAATAAGTTAAAACTACTTTTGGGACAAAGATCAGTCAAATAAGCTTAGGAACTATCCCAATTTTAATGTTTTATACCTTACAATACACTCTTTTTAAGTTGGTAGTTATTCTAAATCAACTTTCTAACAGCACTATAAGAACTGGAACCTCCATGCTCTGAAAATCTCCCTCTCTATTATGCCTCTAAAGAGTTTGACAGGAGAGAAAACAAGGAGAAAAAGCCCCAACCCTACTTCACTTAGTTAGACTACAACCAGCCATACTTCCTGTAGAGAGACTAAATCCAGCCACACACCCTGGAGAAAGAGTAAAACCCAATCCTACTTCCTGTACTGAAACTAAGACCTGACCCCACTTCCTGTAGAAAGAATAAAACCGACCAACGCTTTCTGTGAAGAGACTAAAACCCGCCCCTACTTCTTATAGAGAGAATAAGACCTGCCCCCACTTCCTGTAGAGAGAATAAAAGCCACCCCTACTTCCTGTATAGAGACTAAGACCTGACCCCACTTCCTATATAGAAAGTAAGACCCGCCCCTTCTTCCTCCATAGAGACTAAGATCTGCCCCCATTTCCTGTAGAGAGAAAAACCCGATCCTACTTCCTGTATTGAGACTAAGACCTGCCCCCGCTTCCTCTAGAGAGAATAAGATTCACCAGTACTTATTGTAATCTTTCTCAGTTTTACCAAGTAGATGCCTTCATATATTTTATCAATTGTTATCTTTACTTTTACTTTATTTTTTTACTACTTATCTCGGTGACTTTTGTGGCTGCCACCATGGGAAGGTGAAAACAAAAAAAGTCTTTAGGGGCGTCAGACTTTCTAACAGTAAAAGGATTGAAGTGCAAACTGACTAGAAGAGGATCTCCGAAGAGTATTGTTTCTCCGAACAATTTTATTAACATTTTCAACCAAAACAAGACATAGAGAGAGCAAGGTTAACATAAATGCAATGGCATGAAACATTCATGAAGCATAAAAGTAAAAATATAATAAAATAACAAAACAAAACAATAAAAACAGTAAATTCTTATGGAAATATTTCCAGCCAGCGAGACCATTTTTTCAAAAAGGAAGGAACGCAGCCATTCAGTAACGCCAATTTTTGTTCATAGGATTTATGCAAAGCCAGTTTGTCAATAATTTCTTGGGATCTGAGTATTTTAGAAGATTTCCAAAAAAAAGCAATAACATTCTTAGAAACTAAAAGCAGATGTAAAACAAGTTTCCTAAAAGGTTGAGTCAATTGATCTGCGTTCAACGAAAGCAGGGCCAACTGAGGAGACAGGGAAAAATCTGAATGTTTTAATATAATAAAAATAAGAGAAGACATTTTTTCCCAAAAAGGTCTAATGCGTGGACAAAACCAAAACAAATGGGAAAGGCTACCATAATGTCCACAATTACTCCAGCAGAGAGGGGAATTGGAAGGATTAATAAATGCTAAGACTCATGAAGAGCCATGCACATGGTGGCAGAATAAGTCAAGGACATGGCCAGTTCCCAATCATCTAGAGCTACAGAAAGATTCAAAGTAGATTCCCATTTGCTCATGTATGGGGATTTTATAATTTTGAAATTGTTATTAAACCACTGGTAGATATATTGAGTAGACCAAAATATGTTATGACCGGAGTTGCATAAAATATTAATCACCGGCTCCGATAAAAGAGGGCGACCAGTCACCAGTGGCCTCAAAAAATCCTTTATAATAATAAACTGCATAAAAGCCGATGAGGGAACACCAAACCTATCTTTAAGGTGGGTAAATGAAACAAACTTGTTACCATCAAAGATGTCATGTAGTTTAGAGATTCCCCAGTCAGCCCAACTTGAATGCAGATCAAACGAGAAAACAGTAGCCAAAAAAGAGAGGGGAAATCTCAGCATAAGTTCCATCCTAGTGAAACCACTTTTAATTTTGAGAAATTTCCACCATGCCACAAGAACAGCTACAAATATCGGATATCGGATGATCAGACCGAAGCAAAGACTTAGAGGTGAATAAATTGATAATAATATTACAAGGTGGAGAATTTCTATTAAAATATAATTCCAATTCCATCGATGAAGGTGTATGATCTGCAGACCACCAATATAGACTCTGTTTAATTAAATTAGAGAAATAATAGGCCGAATCATTAGGTAGACACATACCCCCACGCAATTTATGTTTATACATTTGACTAGAAGCTATACGAGCTCTCTTGTTGCCCCCAAAAAACAGATTGGGGTGTGCCTGCAAACTGGTCAAATAGGAAGTAGAAACAAGTAAAGGAAGGGACCTGAAGATATAGAGGATCTTGGGAAGAATTATTGATTTTACAATAAGGCACCACGATAATACTTTATCATCATAAAATCTAAGCTCTTTAGAAATGGAAGCAATAAGAGAATCCAATAAGGGAATCAAGGAGCTAAGGTTTCTATCCGAAGAGTATTGTATCTCTAAAGTTTGAGTACCACTTAAAGAGACAGTAACTAAAGAGTTTTGTGTTTCTTCTTGTGAGAAGAAAAGGATTTCTGCACCAATTGTCTTTGACATTCCCCAACGGGAGCAGTCCAAGATTAATTAATATATGCAGCCCTATAAGTGTAACAAATTTTGCTTGCTGTTGGTTTTGAGATTTTCTTTTCATTCAATGCATAAAATAGACTGGAAAAATGTTATTGACCTACATGTTAAAAACTAAGATAATAATTAACAAAGACTACAATAAGATCTGTAGTCAGCAGTAATGCAGCCGGCAGATGGTCTACAGGTTTGCACAAAGTGGATTGGAAAATGTAGAATATTTCTCTCCAGTGGATACAAAATATTTCTAATTTTTGTAATCCCAAATTATATTTTGTGGAACATTTTTCCCAACTATCTACATCCTGTGTATTAATAATGAACACTTCCTGGTATTTCCGTCAGTGCGATTACATAATGAATGAATACTTCTCTTCTGGCTAAAGTTGCTTTCATGTTAAGAGAGCTCTGTTATTTTTAGAGACAACGTGGAATCAATTGCAAAGTGCCGTCATGTTCATTCTCCTTTATCTCCCTATGACTTTTTACAGATAAAATGCCGGACTTTCTGCACTTAATTAAAAGCCCTTTTTTTTCTTCTTTACTCTTTAAATGAAACTTAGTTTCAAAACATTTCTCAACAATCGGTGGGATACGCTTGTGCTTTCTAAAGCAGCGTTATGTTCCGTTTTATTCTTTCTGCTTAAAAGATGCAAGTCTTGTGAATTTTATGTTTTAGAATTAAATATAAAAAAAGAAATTATGATGATGAAATCTGACAATTTTCTATGTGGCATTAACTTTGACCTCAAAACTATTACAATATTATTGTAGCATAATTTGTAGCAATAAACAAATTTCCAAAATCTGAATTCTGCATTTTGCTCAAATTTTTTCAGGAAATAAAATTCACATCAATATTATGAGATGAAAATGTTCCCTCTTGTGCTGTGGAATCCAGACCAGAGATTAAAAAGCATAGGGTGGAAAAAATAATACTCACTTTGCGGCTCACTTGTTCCACTGGAATGTCCCTGAAGTTCTGTCTGGTCTCTCCTTCAGTGCACGATATCCAATGTCTTCATGTGCCGGCAAGCCTCTGAGTTCACAACACAAATCACGATGTCACATTGTATTGGCCGACTCCTAGTCAGCACTTCAGTCAAGACATGTCATGAGTCATGACATGATGACTAGGGTTGAGCGACTTTTACTTTTTTGGGGTCGAGTTGGGTTTTGCGAAACCCGACTATCTCAAAAGTCGAGTCGAGTGTAATCGGCCGATTATCGCGAAAAGTCGGGGATCGACCGAAACACGAAACCTAATGCAAGTCAATGGGGAAGCATAGTCGGCAGTGAGTGGGTGCCAGGAAAACACCTACAGTGCCCATTTTAATGGCAACAACATTCATTCTTGTTACTGAAGCTTGTCAATCTTAATTAACTTTATAATAATAGTTAGGCATTGGAAATTGGGGGTCATTTGGCTAAAGTTGTGGGGGTAGGGCTGGTTCAAGTTTTTAGTGGGCCCAGGAAACGTGGACTACATCACGGCGGTGGAGCAGTGAGAGGTAAGTATTTCAAGTTTGCAAGTGCTGTGATCCTGAGCAATCAGGGGGGACCCACTCGTTCGCATTGGCACTGGCACAGGGCCCCTCAAAGTACGGCGGTATGTTTGCACAGCGGGTGCGCCTCCCACCGGCAGCGACACTTTTGCGTACTTTGAGGGGCCCTGTGCCTGTGACGTCGCCAACAAGTATGCCCCCTCACCTGATGAAGGAACCTGCACTTTCATCTGCACCTTCCTCTTTGTCCCTGTGTAAGGTGGTATAGTATGCAAAAAGGGGAACCTGACTTTCAGCAGGGTCAGATGGTGGCTGTGTAGCATGCAAGGGGAATGTAGTGGTCTGGGTCAATGTACCACAAGACTCATCTAGCACTGGCTGGGCAATGGGCAGAATGAGGATGAAACACAGATATAGGCCCAAATAATAAAGTGGGCTAAATGCAGTTCAAAATTGGTAACAGGACTAACCAGGCGGCATTGGTTTGTTCAGTGGAGTAGAAAACCCAGGAGCGGCAGACACCGTTTTAAGGGCCCAACCACACTAGTAGGCCCAATGCAGTTTAATATTACAAATAAAGGCCGAAAGCCTGAAGATTGAAGCTCGGGAAAACAAAACAGGAGAAAACCCAGGAGCGGCAGACACCGTTTTAACGGCCCAACCACACTAGTAGGCCCAATGCAGTTTAATATTACAAATATAGCCCGAAAGCCTGAAGATTGAAGCTCTGGAAAATAACACAGGACAACACCAAGGTGCGGCAGACACCGTTACTAGGCCAAACCAAAATAGTAAACCAACTGCAGTGTTATATAAACAACAACTTAATGAGAGCCTGAAGATTGAAGCTCAGCTCTGTTCAGTGGAGAACAGAAAGCAGCGGCAGACACCGTTTGCAGGGCCCAACCAGACAAGTAGGCCAAATGCAGTTAAATATCTGATACTATAGGCCGAAAGCCTGAAGACTGAAGCTCAGCTTTGTACAGTGGAGGACAACACCAGGGAGCGGCAGACACCGTTAGTAGGCCCCAACCAAACTAGTAGGCCAAATGCAGTTTAATATCTGATACTATAGGCCGAAAGCCTGAAGACTGAAGCTCAGCTTTGTACAGTGAAGGACAACACAAGGGAGCGGCAGACACCGTTAGTAGGCCCCAAACAAACTAGTAGGCCAACTGCACTGTTATATTAACAACAACTACTTAATGAGAGCCTGAAGATTGAAGCTCAGGCAAGTAAACCTGGAGAACACCTTGTAGCGGCAGACACCGTTAGTAGGCCCCAATCACACTAGTAGGCCAACAGCAGTGTTATATTAACAACAAATACTTAATTAGAGCCTGAAGATTGAAGCTCAGGCAAGTAAACCTGGAGAACACCTTGGAGCGGCAGACACCGTTAGTAGGCCCCAACCAAACATATTAACAACTACTTAATGAGAGCCTGAAGATTGAAGCTCAGCTTTGTGCAGTGGAGGACAATACCAGGGAGCGGCAGACACCGTTAGTAGGCCCCAACCAAAATAGTAGGCCAACTGCACTGTTATATTAACAACAACTACTTAACCCCTTAAGCCCCGAGGGTGGTTTGCACGTTAATGACCGGGCCAATTTTTACAATTCTGACCACTGTCCCTTTATGAGGCTATAACTCTGGAACGCTTTGACGGATCTTGGCGATTCTGACATTGTTTTCTCGTGACATATTGTACTTTATGTTAGTGGTAAAATTTATTCGATATAACTTGCGTTTATTTGTGAAAAAAATGGAAATTTGGCGAAAATTTTGAAAATTTTGCAATTTTCCAACTTTGAATTTTTATGCCCTTAAATCACAGACATATGTCATCCAAAATACTTAATAAGTAACATTTCCCACATGTCTACTTTACATCAGTACAATTTTGGAACCAAAATTTTTTTTTGTGACGGAGTTATAAGGGTTAAAAGTTGACCAGCAATTTCCCATTTTTACAACACCATTTTTTTTTAGGGACCACATCTCATTTGAAGTCATTTTGAGGGGTCTATATGATAGAAAATACTCAAGTGTGACACCATTCTAAAAACTGCACCCCTCAAGGTGCTCAAAACCACATTCAAGAAGTTTATTGACTCTTCAGGTGTTTCACAGGAATTTTTGGAATGTTTAAATAAAAATGAACGTTTAACTTTTTTTCACACAAAATTTATTTCAGCTCCAATTTGTTTTATTTTACCAAGGGTAACAGGAGAAAATGGACCCCCAAAGTTGTTGTACAATTTGTCCTGAGTACGCTGATACCCCATATGTGGGGGTAAACGACTGTTTGGGCGTATGGCAGAGCTCGGAAGGAAAGGAGCGCCATTTGACTTTTCAATGCAAAATTGACTGGAATTGAGATGGGACGCCATGTTGCGTTTGGAGAGCCCCTGATGTACCTAAACACTGAAACCCCCTACAAGTGACACCATTTTGGAAAGTAGACCCCCTAAGGAACTTATCTTGATGTGTGGTGAGCACTTTGACCCACCAAGTGCTTCACAGAAGTTTATAATGCAGAGCCATAAAAATAAAAAATCATATTTTTTCACAAAAATGATCTTTTCGCCACCAATTTTTTATTTTCCCAAGGGTAAGAGAAGAAATGGGACCCCACAAAATGTTGTGCAATTTGTCCTGAGTACGCTGATACCCCATATGTGGGTGTAAACCATTGTTTGGGCGCATGGCAGAGCTTGGAAGGGAAGGAGCGCCATTTGACTTTTCAATGCAAAATTGACTGGAATTGAGATGGGACGCCATGTTGCGTTTGGAGAGCCACTGATGTGCCTAAACATTGAAACTCCCTACAAGTGACACCATTTTGGAAAGTAGACCCCCTAAGGAACTTATCTTGATGTGTGGTGAGCACTTTGACCCACCAAGTGCTTCACAGAAGTTTATAATGCAGAGCCGTAAAAATAAAAAATCATATTTTTTCACAAAAATGATCTTTTCGCCACCAATTTTTTATTTTCCCAAGGGTAAGAGAAGAAATTGGACCCCAAAAAATGTTGTGCAATTTGTCCTGAGTACGCTGATACCCCATATGTGGGTGTAAACCATTGTTTGGGCGCATGGCAGAGCTTGGAAGGGAAGGAGCGCCATTTGACTTTTCAATGCAAAATTGACTGGAATTGAGATGGGACGCCATGTTGCGTTTGGAGAGCCACTGATGTGCCTAAACATTGAAACTCCCTACAAGTGACACCATTTTGGAAAGTAGACCCCCTAAGGAACTTATCTAGATGTGTGGTGAGCACTTTGACCCACCAAGTGCTTCACAGAAGTTTATAATGCAGAGCCGTAAAAATAAAAAATCATATTTTTTCACAAAAATGATCTTTTCGCCACCAATTTTTTATTTTCCCAAGGGTAAGAGAAGAAATTGGACCCCAAAAAATGTTGTGCAATTTGTCCTGAGTACGCTGATACCCCATATGTGGGTGTAAACCATTGTTTGGGCGCATGGCAGAGCTTGGAAGGGAAGGAGCGCCATTTGACTTTTCAATGCAAAATTGACTGGAATTGAGATGGGACGCCATGTTGCGTTTGGAGAGCCACTGATGTGCCTAAACATTGAAACTCCCTACAAGTGACACCATTTTGGAAAGTAGACCCCCTAAGGAACTTATCTAGATGTGTGGTGAGCACTTTGACCCACCAAGTGCTTCACAGAAGTTTATAATGCAGAGCCGTAAAAATAAAAAATCATATTTTTTCACAAAAATGATCTTTTCGCCACCAATTTTTTATTTTCCCAAGGGTAAGAGAAGAAATTGGACCCCACAAAATGTTGTGCAATTTGTCCTGAGTACGCTGATACCCCATATGTGGGTGTAAACCATTGTTTGGGCGCAAGGCAGAGCTTGGAAGGGAAGGAGCGCCATTTGACTTTTCAATGCAAAATTGACTGGAATTGAGATGGGACGCCATGTTGCGTTTGGAGAGCCACTGATGTGCCTAAACATTGAAACTCCCTACAAGTGACACCATTTTGGAAAGTAGACCCCCTAAGGAACTTATCTTGATGTGTGGTGAGCACTTTGACCCACCAAGTGCTTCACAGAAGTTTATAATGCAGAGCCGTAAAAATAAAAAATCATATTTTTTCACAAAAATGATCTTTTCGCCCCCAATTTTTTATTTTCCCAAGGGTAAGAGAAGAAATTGGACCCCACAAAATGTTGTGCAATTTGTCCTGAGTACGCTGATACCCCATATGTGGGTGTAAACCATTGTTTGGGCGCATGGCAGAGCTTGGAAGGGAAGGAGCGCCATTTGACTTTTCAATGCAAAATTGACTGGAATTGAGATGGGACGCCATGTTGCGTTTGGAGAGCCACTGATGTGCCTAAACATTGAAACTCCCTACAAATGACACCATTTTGGAAAGTAGACCCCCTAAGGAACTTATCTAGATGTGTGGTGAGCACTTTGACCCACCAAGTGCTTCACAGAAGTTTATAATGCAGAGCCGTAAAAATAAAAAATCATATTTTTTCACAAAAATGATCTTTTTGCCCCCAATTTTTTATTTTTCCAAGGGTAAGAGAAGAAATTGGACCCCAAAAAATGTTGTGCAATTTGTGCTGAGTACGCTGATACCCCATATGTGGGTGTAAACCATTGTTTGGGCGCATGGCAGAGCTTGGAAGGGAAGGAGCGCCATTTGACTTTTCAATGCAAAATTGACTGGAATTGAGATGGGACGCCATGTTGCGTTTGAAGAGCCCCTGATGTGCCTAAACATTGAAACCCCCCACAAGTGACACCATTTTGGAAAGTAGACCCCCTAAGGAACTTATCTAGATGTGTTTTGAGAGCTTTGAACCCCCAAGTGTTTCACTACAGATTATAACGCAGAGCCGTGAAAATAATTTTTTTTTTTCTCAAAAATGATTTTTTAGCCCCCAGCTTTGTATTTTTACAAGGGTAACAGAATAAATTGGACCCCAAAATTTGTTTTCCAATTTGTCCTGAGTACGCTGATACCCCATATGTGGGGGGGAACCACTGTTTGGGCGCATGACAGAGCTCGGAAGGGAAGGAGCGCCATTTGGAATGCAGACTTAAATGGATTGGTCAGCAGCCGTCACGTTGCATTTGCAGAGCCCCTGATGTACCCAAACAGTACAAACCCCCCACAAGTGACCCCATATTGGAAACTAGACCTCCCAAGGAACTTATCTAGATGTGTTTTGAGAACTTTGAACCCCCAAGTGTTTCACTAAAGTTTAGAGCGCAAAGCCGTGAAAATAAAACATCTTTTTTTTTCCCACAAAAATGGTTTTTAGCCCCCCAAATTTTTATTTTCCTAAGGATAACAAGAGAACTTGGACCCCAGAAGTTGTTGTTCAATTTGTCCCGAGTACGCTGATAACACATATGTTGGGGTAAACCCCTTTTTGGGCGCACGGGAGAGCTTGGAAGGGAAGGAGCACTGTTTACTTTTTCAACGCAGAATTGACTGGAATTGAGATTGGACGCCATGTCGCGCTTGGAGAGCCCCTGATGTGCCTGGACAGTGGAAACTCCCCAATTCTACCTGAAACCCTAACCCAAACACACCCCTAACCCTAATCCCAACGGTAACCCTAACCACACCCCTAGCCCTGACACACCCATAATTCTAATCCCAACCCTAATCCAAACCGTAAATGTAATCCAAACCCCAACCCTAACTTTAGCCCCAACCCTAACTTTAGCCCCAACCCTAACTTTACCTCCAACCCTAGCCCTAACCCTAACCCTAACCCTACCCCTAACCCTAAACGTGACTGAAATACGTGGCACTGAAATACGTGGCACTGAAATACGTGGCACTGAAATACGTGGCACTGAAATACATGGCACTGAAATACGTGGCACTGAAACACGTGGCACTGAAATACGTGATACGTGGCACTGAAATACGTGGCACTGAAATACGTGGCACTGAAATACGTGGCACTGAAATACGTGGCACTGAAATGCGTGATACGTGGCACTTAAATACGTGGCACTGAAACACGTGGCACTGAAATACGTGATACGTGGCACTGAAATACGTGGCACTGAAATACGTGGCACTGAAATACGTGCAACTGAAATACGTGGTACTAAAATATGTGGCACTGAAATACGTGATACGTGGCACTGAAATACGTGATACGTGGCACTTAAATACGTGGCACTGAAACACGTGGCACAGAAATACGTGATACGTGGCTCTGAAATACGTGGCACTGAAATACGTGGCACTGAAATACGTGGCACTGAAATACGTGGCACTTAAATACGTGGCACTTAAATACGTGGCACTATGACTGTCAGAAAATGTTCATTAAACGGTTAGGGGTGAGGTTAGGGGTAGAGTTAGGGTTAGGGTTTGGATCCCTTTATCACCTTGATGGTGGTGGGTGGCTTTTCAGTGTGTTTTCTGTTTTTTTTTCGATAAAAACGCATGCGTTTTTAACACAAACAAACGCATGTGCTTAAAAACCAAGAAAATACTGCAGGTTGTATTTCTGAAAATGAACGCATGCAGAAAAAAACCGCATGCGTTTGAAAACGCGACCAAACGCGTACAAAAAAACGCATGCGTTTTCAATGTTAAATATAGGGAAAAAACGCATGCGTTTTTTTGTGCAAAAAACGCTGCAGACAAAAACGCAAGTGTGAAACCAGCGACGCTTTTTATAGCAAAAAAGTTTTTGCGTCTCCACATTTTGAGACCTATAATTTTTCCACATTTTGCTCCACAGAGTCATGTGAGGTCTTGTTTTTTGCGGGACGAGTTGACGTTTTTATTGGTAACATTTTCGGACACGTGACTGTTTTTGATCACTTTTTATTCCGATTTTTGTGAGGCAGAATGACCAAAAACCTGCTATTCATGAATTTCTTTTGGGAGAGGCGTTTATACCGTTCCGCGTTTGGTAAAATTGATAAAGCAGTTTTATTCGTCGGGTCAGTACGATTACAGCGATGTCTCATTTATATCATTTTTTTATGTTTTGGCGCTTTTATACGATAAAAACTATTTTATAGAAAAAATAATTATTTTGGTATCGCTTTATTCTGAGGACTATAACTTTTTTATTTTTTTGCTGATGATGCTGTGTGGTGGCTTGTTTTTAGTGGGACAAGATGACGTTTTCAGCGGTACCATGGATATTTATATCAGTCTTTTTGATCGCGTGTTATTCCACTTTTTGTTCAGCGGTATGGTAATAAAGCGTTGTTTTTTGCCTCGTTTTTTTTTTTTCTTTTTCTTACGGTGTTTACTGAAGGGGTTAACTAGTGGGGCAGTTTTATAGGTTGGGTCTTTACGGACGCGGCGATACTAAATATGTGTACTTTTATTGTTTTTTTTTATTATTTAGATAAAGAAATGTATTTATGGGAATAATATATTTTTTTTTTTATTATTTATTTAGGAATTTTTTTATTTATTTTTTTACACATGTGGAAAATTTTTTTTTTTACTTTTTTACTTTGTCCCAGGGGGGGACATCACAGATCGATGATCTGATAGTGTGCACAGCACTCTATCAGATCACCGATCTCACTTACATCGGTGCAGGCTTACCAGCGTCTGCTCTGAGCAGACACTCGGTAAGCCACCTCCTTCCCTGCAGGACCCGGATGCCGCGGCCATCTTGGATCCGGGACCTGCAGCCAGGAAGGAGGTAGGAGACCCTCGCAGCAACACGATCACATCGCGTTGCTCCGGGGGTCTCAGGGAAGCCCGCAGGGAGCCCCCTCCCTGCGCGATGCTTCCCTATACCGCCGGTACACCGCGATCATGTTTGATCGCGGTGTGCCGGGGGTTAATGTGCCGGGGGCGGTCCGTGACCGCTCCTGGCACATAGTGCCGGATGTCAGCTGCGATAGGCAGCTGACACCCGGCCGCGATCGGCCGCTCTCCCCCCGTGAGCGCGGCCGATCGCGTATGACGTACTATCCCGTCACCCGGAATTAAGTCCCAGGTCACCTTGACGGGATAGTACGTCATACGGGATTAAGGGGTTAATGAGAGCCTGAAGATTGCAGCTCAGGCAAGTAAACCAGGAGAACACCTTGGAGTGGCAGACAACGTTAGTAGGCCCCAACCACACATATTAGCAACAACTACTTAATGAAAGCCTGAAGATTGAAGCTCAGCTTTGTGCAGTGGAGGACAACACCAGGGAGCGGCAGACACCGTTAGTAGGCCCCAACCAAAATAGTAGGCCAACTGCACTGTTATATTAACAACAACTACTTAATGAGAGCCTGAAGATTGAAGCTCAGGCAAGTAAACCAGGAGAACACCTTGGAGCGGCAGACACCGTTAGTAGGCCCCAACCACACATATTAGCAACAACTACTTAATGAGAGCCTGAAGATTGAAGCTCAGCTTTGTGCAGTGGAGGACAACACCAGGGAGCGGCAGACACCGTTAGTAGGCCCCAACCAAAATAGTAGGCCAACTGCACTGTTATATTAACAACAATTACTTAATGAGAGCCTGAAGATTTAAGCTCAGGCACGTAAACCTGGAGAACACCTTGGAGCGGCAGACACCGTTAGTAGGCCCCAACCACACATATTAACAACAACTACTGAATGAGAGCCTGAAGATTGAAGCTCAAGAAAACCAAACAGGAGAAAACCCAGGAGCGGCAGACACCGTTAGTAGGGCCCAACCAGACAAGTAGGCCAAATGCAGTTTAATATCTGATAATATAGGCCAAAAGCCTGAAGACTGAAGCTCAGCTTTGTACAGTGGAGGACAACTGTAATGGGAGACAGACACAATAAGTAGGCCTAAATAAGTAATTAGGCAAAATGCAGTTCAAAATTGGTAAGTGGAGTACACTTGCAGCATAGCGTGGTTCAGCAGAGGAGGGCATGTGAAATTAGTGGCTCTGACACACGAAGTAGGCCTAAAATAAAAAGGAAGGCTATATTCAGTTCAAAATTGGTAAAAGGAGTACACAAGTGGCATAGCTGGGTTCTGTGGTGGAGGACAACTGTTATGAGAGGCTTACACAGTTACTAGGCACAAATAAGTAAGTTTGGATAAATGCAGTTCAAAATTGGTAACAGGAGTACACAGGTGGCATAGCTTTGTTCAGTGGAGGACAACTGTAAGGAGTGGACTGGCCGAGACAGACACATGTAGTAGGCCTACAATAGAAAGTAGGCTCTATGCAGTTTAAAGCAGGCTACAGGGGTACACAGGCAGTATTGTTGTGGTCAGCGGAGGACAATTTCAAGGAGGGATCGCAGACAGACTTCCTAGGCCTAAAATAATAAAGCAGGCTCGATGCAGTTTAAATTAGGCTACAGGGGTACACAGGCAGCATTGCTGTGGTCATCGGAGGACGATTGCAAGGAGGGACCGCAGACAGACTTCCTAGGCCTAAAATAATAAAGCAGGCTCGATGTGGTTTAAATTAGGCTACAGGGGTACACAGGCAGAATTGCTGTGGTCATCGGAGGACGATTGCAAGGAGGGACCGCAGACAGACTTCCTAGGCCTAAAATAATAAAGCAGGCTCGATGCGGTTTAAATTAGGCTACAGGGGTACACAGGCAGCATTGCTGTGGTCATCGGAGGACGATTGCAAGGAGGGACCGCAGACAGACTTCCTAGGCCTAAAATAATAAAGCAGGCTCGATGCGGTTTAAATTAGGCTACAGGGGTACACAGGCAGCATTGCTGTGGTCATCGGAGGACGATTGCAAGGAGGGACCGCAGACAGACTTCCTAGGCCTAAAATAATAAAGCAGGCTCGATGCGGTTTAAATTAGGCTACAGGGGTACACAGGCAGCATTGCTGTGGTCATCGGAGGACGATTGCAAGGAGGGACCGGAGACAGACTTCCTAGGCCTAAAATAATAAAGCAGGCTCGATGCGGTTTAAATTAGGCTACAGGGGTACACAGGCAGCATTGCTGTGGTCATCGGAGGACGATTGCAAGGAGGGACCGCAGACAGACTTCCTAGGCCTAAAATAATAAAGCAGGCTCGATGCGGTTTAAATTAGGCTACAGGGGTACACAGGCAGCATTGCTGTGGTCATCGGAGGACGATTGCAAGGAGGGACCGCAGACAGACTTCCTAGGCCTAAAATAATAAAGCAGGCTCGATGCGGTTTAAATTAGGCTACAGGGGTACACAGGAAGCATTGGTGTGGTCAGCGGAGGACAATTGGAAGGAGGGACCGCAGACAGACATAGTAGGCCTAAAATGACAAAATAGGCTCTATGCAGCTTCCATTATGTGGCAGGGGTACACAGGCAGCATTGGTGTGGTCAGCGGAGGACAATTGGAAGAAGGGACCGCAGACAGACTTAGTAGGCCTAAAATAACAAAATAGGCTCTATGCAGCTTCCATTATGTGGCAGGGGCACACAGGCAGCATTGGTGTGGTCAGCGGAGGACAATTAGAAGGAGGGACCGCAGACAGACTTAGTAGGCCTAAAATAACAAAATAGGCTCTATGCAGCTTCCATTATGTGGCAGGGGTACACAGGCAGCATTGATGTGGTCAGCGGAGGACAATTGGAAGGAGGGACCGCAGACAGACTTAGTAGGCCTAAAATAACAAAATAGGCTCTATGCAGCTTCCATTATGTGGTAGGGGTACACAGGCAGCATTGGTGTGGTCAGCGGAGGACAATTGGAAGGAGGGACCGCAGACAGACTTAGTAGGCCTAAAATAACAAAATAGGCTGTATGCAGCTTCCATTATGTGGCAGGGGTACACAGGCAGCATTGGTGTGGTAAGCGGAGGACAATTGGAAGGAGGGACCGCAGACAGACTTAGTAGGCCTAAAATAACAAAATAGTCTCTATGCAGCTTCCATTATGTGGCAGGGGTACACAGGCAGCATTGGTGTGGTCAGCGGAGGACAATTGGAAGGAGGGACCGCAGACAGACTTAGTAGGCCTAAAATAACAAAATAGGCTCTATGCAGCTTCCATTATGTGGCAGGGGTACACAGGCAGCATTGGTGCGGTCAGCGGAGGACAATTGGAAGGAGGGACCGCAGACAGACTTAGTATGCCTAAAATAACAAAATAGTCTCTATGCAGCTTCCATTATGTGGCAGGAGTACACAGGCAGCATTGGTGTGGTCAGCGGAGGACAATTGGAAAGAGGGACCGCAGACAGTAAGTACTCCCAAAAACTAAATAGATGTTAATGTCTCGCAAAAAAAAAAAAAAAAAAAAAGGGTGGCATACTTAGGTACAGGGGTGGGCTCCTATGCTGACTTTCAGACATTGTAATTTGGCGCAAAGTATTTACTGGTGTAAATGTAGGACAGGGCCCCTGCCTATTTTAACTTTAGCATCATACATGTCAACAAATTGTTATTGTCAGTGCCAGGCATTGAAGGATTTCAGCGCATAGACTAAACAGTGGTGGAGCAGTAAGAAATAATTTTGCAAGTGGTAGAGCACTGTTTGAGCTGGGGGGGGACACTCTCTCGTGGCCGGCAGTACAGGCCCAGGGCCCCTCATGTTACAACGGTGTGTCTGACATTGGGTGCGCGCCACCACCGCCAGAGATACTTCATTGTACTATGAGGGACCCAGTGGCAGTGCCGTCGACCAAAAGTGGGCACACCCACCTCTTCAGACAAACGACAGTCTGACGGGTGCTTGCACCAAGTGGCGAGACCACGGCCCCGTGGGGGGAGTTAGGCCATTTAGGGAGGTGTAAACATGTCGTATGCTGTACAAACAGCAGCTGCAAATTAAGAGATTGGAACAGTCAGTAACACCAGTCCCAAAGCAAGACCTTTTTTCTGGAAAGCTAGGTGTCAGCCGGGAAAGGTGGGGCAAAATAATTAGAAATCCATGAGTGGTTCATTTTAATGAAGGTTAGATCATCAACATTTTGGGTAGCCAGACGAGTCCTTTTTTCGGTCAGTATCGAACCAGCAGCACTGAATACTCTTTCTTATAGCACACTAGCTGCTGGGCAATCAAGCTCCTGCAATGCATATTCGGCCAATTCAGGCCAGGTGTCTATTTTGGATGCCCAGTAATCAAAGGGGAATGACGGTTGAGGGAGAACATCGATAATGGAGGAAAAATAGTTAGTAACCATACTGGACAAATGTTGTCTCCTGTCACTTTGAATTGATGCTGCAGTACGTGTCGTGTCTGCGGTCATTGTGAAATCACTCCACAACCTGGTCAGAAAGCCCCTCTGTCCAACTCCACTTCTGATTTGTGCACCTCTAACACCTCTGCCCTGTTGCCCCCTGCAGCTCGTGTGAGAACCATCACCGGCGCTGTGTGCTGGGAATGCCTGAATCAAACGGTCTACAAGAGTTGCTTGTTTGGTTGCCAATATTTGTTCAAGGTTCTCATGTGGCATGATATTTTGCAATTTGTCTTTATAGCGAGGATCAAGGAGGCAGGCCAACCAGTAATCGTCATCGGTCATCATTTTTATAATGCGTGGGTCCCTTTTGAGGATACGCAAGGCATAATCCGCCATGTGGGCCAATGTTCCAGTTGTCAAATCAGTGCATGTGCTGGGTTGAGGAGCAATTTCGGGCAAATCAACGTCACTTGTCTCCCTCAAAAACCCTGAACCCGGCCTTGCAACGCCAGCAGTTTCTATTGCCCCCTGAGAAGCTTCCTCATCCAAAAAATACTCATCCCCATCATCCTCCTTGTCCTCCTCCTCCTCTTCGCCCACCACCTTGTCCTGTAGACTTCCGTGAGCAGACAATGGCTGACTGTCATCAAGGCTTCCTTCGTCAGACGCCTGCTCCTTTATGTGCGTCAAACTTTGCATCAGCAGACGCATTAGGGGGATGCTCATGCTTATTATGGCGTTGTCTGCACTAACCAGCCGTGTGCATTCCTCAAAACACTGAAGGACTTGACACAGGTCTTGTAGCTTCGACCACTGCACACCTGACAACTCCATGTCTGCCATCCAACTGCCTACCCTTGTATGTGCATCCTCCCACAAATACATAACAGCACGCCTCTGTTCGCACAGTCTCTGAAGCATGTGCAGTGTGGAGTTCCACCTTGTTGCAACGTTGATGATTAGGCGATGCTGGGGAAGTTTCAAAGACCGCTGATGGTTTTGCATATGGCTGGAGTGTACGGGCGAATGGCGGATGTGCGAGCAACGTCTGCGCACTTTCAGGAGCAGGTCGGGTAACCCCGGATAACTTTTCAGGAAGCACTGCACCACCAGGTTTAAGGTGTGAGCCAGGCAAGGAATGTGTTTCAGCTGTGAAAGGGCTATGGCAGTCATAAAATTCCTTCCGTTATCACTCACTACCTTGCCTGCCTCAAGATGTACAGTGCCCAGCCATGACTGAGTTTCTTGCTGCAAGAACTCGGACAGAACTTCCACGGTGTGTCTTTTGTCGACCAAACACTTCATTGCCAATAAAGCCTGCTGACGCTTGCCACTAGCTGTTCCATAATGGGACACATCGTGTGCAAGAGTGGCAGCTGCGGATGGAGTGGTCGTGCGACTGCGGTCTGTGGACGAGCTCTCGCTTCTGCTGGAGGATGAGGAGGAGGAGGGGGGACGAACGCCTACAGCCAACTGTTTACTAGACCATGGGCTAGGCAGAACTGTCCCAATATTGCTGTCCTCTGTGGACCCTGCATCCACCACATTAACCCAGTGTGCCGTGATGGAGACGTAACGCCCCTGGCCATGCCTACTGGTCCATGCATATGTTGTCAGGTGCACCTTTCTACTCACAGATTGCCTGAGTGCATGGACAATGCGGTCTTTTACATGCTGGTGGAGGGCTGGGATGGCTTTTCTCAAAAAGAAGTGTTGACTGGGTAGCTCGTAGCGTGGTACAGCGTAGTCCATCAGGGCTTTGAAAGCTTCGCTTTCAACTAACCGGTAGGGCATCATCTCTAACGAGATTAGTCTAGCAATGTGGGCGTTCAAACCCTGTGTATGCGGATGCGAGGATGAGTACTTCCTTTTCCTAACGAGAGTCTCATGTAGGGTGAGCTGGACTGGAGAGCTGCATAGGGTGGAACTAGCGGGGGTGCCGGTGGACATGGGTGACTGAGAGAGGGTTGGTGATGGTATTCTTGCTGTTGCCCTACATACAGTGTTTCCTACCACGAACCTGGTGATTCCCTGACTGCTTTGGCCTTGAGACGAAACTGCCACATTTACTGCAGGTGGTGTGGTAAACGGTGGGCTTACAGTGAGGGAAGGGATGTAGCGTTGCTGACTAGCTTCATTGTGAGAGGGTGCTACAACGTTAAGGGACGTTTGGTAGTTAGTCCAGGCTTGCAAGTGCATGGTGGATAAATGTCTACGCATGCAACTTTTATTTAGATTTTTAACATTCTGACCTCTGCTGAAGGTCCTTGAGCATTTCTTACAGATGACTTTGCACTGATCATTTGGATCTTGGTTAAAAAAATTCCAGACTGCACTCTTCCTACTATCGGATACCTTTTCAGGCATTGCACACTGAGCTACTTTGGCCACGCTGTCCTACAACTTGTTTTGGTTTTGCCACACGTTTTTGGCCAGATACGGGCCTGCCAGATGGAACCTGTTGCGATGTTGATGCCTGCTGCTGCTCCTCCTCCTCCGCTTCAGAGCTACTGCCACCTGCACCCTGTTCCCCCAATGGCTGCCAATTGGGGTCAACAACTGGGTCATCTATGACCTCCTCTTTTATGTCCTGTGCACCTTCCTCTGGGTCACCGTGTAAGCCGGTGCTATAGCGTTCGTGACGGGGCTCCATAGTCTCATCAGGGTCAGATTCTGGATCAGTACACTGCGAGGGCAATGTTTTGATCTGAGTCAAAGGAACAGCATAATAATCTGGCTGTGGCTGTGCATCTGTGCACTCCATGTCCGATTAATCTTGTAATGGGCATGGCCTGTTAACAATTTCCCTTTCTAACCCAGGAACGGTATGTGTAAAGAGCTCCATGAAGTAACCCGTTGTGTCGCCTGATGCATCCTTCTCTGTTGTTCTTGGTGAAGAACACAAGGAAGCGACTTGTCCCTGACCGGGAACATCCACTGATGGCGCACTGCTTTTACATTTTGCACTTTCCGAGGAGGAGGCGAAAGAGCTAGAGGCAGAGTCTACAAGGAAAGCCAAAACTTGTTCCTGCTGCTCCGGCTTTAAAAGCAGTTTTCCTACTCCCAGAAAAGGGAGCGTTCGAGGCCTTGTGTAGCCAGACGATGACGCTGGCTCAACAACTCGAGACTTAGGGGCTATATTGGTTTTCCCATGACCACCTGATGCTCCACGACCACCACCACTACCATCATTACCAGCTGGCAATGACCGCCCACGGCCACGACCTCTTCCACCAGACTTCCTCATTCTTGGAAAAATGTAACCAAACTAACAACTGTTATATGGTCCTGTAAAACCAGGTAGAAGGTGTCCGTAAACTTGTTGTGAATTTAAATCTCCCCTTTTTATATGTGGGAGAATGCAGGAAAAAATCAGGCCCACTGTATTACACTACACAGTTTGATTGGCAGAAAGAAGCTGGCAGATATGCCACTAACAGGACTGACGCACGCAGATGCACACACTGACAATAGAAATCTCCCTCTTTGTGTGTGGGAGAATGCAGGAAAAAATCAGGCCCACTGTATTACACTACACAGTTTGATTGGCAGAAAGAGGCTGGCAGATATGCCACTAACAGGACTGACGCACGCAGATGCACACACTGGCAATAGAAATCTCCCTCTTTATGTGTGGGAGAATGCAGGGAAAAATCAGGCCCACTTTATTACACTACACAGTTTGATTGGCAGAAAGAGGCTGGCAGATATGCCACTAACAGGAGTGATGCAGATGCACACACTGGCAATAGAAATCTCCCTCTTTATGTGTGGGAGAATGCAGGGAAAAATCAGGCCCACTGTATTACACTATACAGTTTAATTGGCAGAAAGAGGCTGGCAGATATGCCACTAACAGGACTGATGCACGCAGATGCACACACTGGCAATAGAAATCTCCCTCTTTATGTGTGGGAGAATGCAGGGAAAAATCAGGCCCACTATATCACAGTATAGTTTCTGTGGCACAAAATGACTGACAGATACCACAGACAGCACTGGCACAGATGCACAGATTTGGCAAGATTATTCTCCCTTTATTTTATATATATTTTTTGATATGGGAGACAAATGAATAAATCAGGCCCACTATATCACAGTATAGTTTCTGTGGCACAAAATGAATGACAGATACCACAGACAGCACTGGCACAGATAGACAGCACTGGCACAGATGCACAGATATGGCAAGATTATTCTCCCTTTATTTTAATTTTTTTTTTGATATGGGAGACAAGTGAATAAATCAGGCCCACTATATCACAGTATAGTTTCTGTGGCACAAAATGAATGACAGATACCACAGACAGCACTGGCCCAGATGCACAGATTTGGCAAGATTATTCTCCCTTTATTTATTTTTTTTTTTATATGGGAGACAAGTGAATAAATCAGGCCCACTATATCACAGTATAGTTTCTGTGGCACAAAATGAATGACCGATACCACAGACAGCACTGGCACAGATTCACAGATTTGGCAAGATTATTCTCCCTTTAATTTTTTTTTTATATATGGGAGACAAGTGATTTAATCAGGCCCACTATATCACAGTATAGTTTCTGTGGCACAAAATGAATGACAGATACCACAGACAGCACTGGCACAGATGCACAGATTTGGCAAGATTATTCTCCCTTTATTTTAATTTTTTTTTTATATTGGAGACAAGTGATTTAATCAGGCCCACTATATCACAGTATAGTTTCTGTGGCACAAAATGAATGACAGATACCACAGACAGCACTGGCACAGATGCACAGATTTGGCAAGATTATTCACCCTTTATTTATTTTTTATTTTTTTATATGGGAGACAAGTGATTTAATCAGGCCCACTATATCACAGTATAGTTTCTGTGGCACAAAATGACTGACAGAGATACCACAGACAGCACTGGCACAGATGCACTGATTGGCAATATAAATCTCCCTTCTTATGTGTGGGACAGTGCAGAAAAATACAGGCCCACTGTTTGACACTACACAGTTTCAGGGGCTGAAAGTGGCTGGAGGATATTAAAAAAAAGGGACTGTACTACAATTACTATCTCCCTACAATAATCTCTGAAAAGTATGGCAGGCAGCAATAAAAAGGACTGCTGCACACAAAAAATGAGGACAAACAAACAAGATAGCTGTGCAGAAAGGAAGGAGCAACAGGATTTTTGCTTTTAAAAAAGCAGTTGGTTTGCACAGCGGCGTACACACAGCAATGCAGCTATCAGGGAGCCTTCTAGGGCAGCCCAATAAGCTACAGAGCTGTTGCACAGAAATCTAGCCTCCACTGTCCCTGCAAACAAAAGGTGGTGTTGGACAGTGGAAATCGCTACAGCACAAGCGGTTTGGGGGTTAATTTACCCTGCCTAATGCTATCCCTGCTTCTGACGAAGCGGCAGCAACCTCTCCCTATGCTCAGATCAGCAGCAGTAACATGGCGATCGGCGGGAACGCCCCTTTATAGCCCCTGTGACGCCGCAGAAAGCAAGCCAATCACTGCCATGCCCTTCTCTAAGATGGTGGGGACCAGGACCTATGTCATCACGCTGCCCACACTCTGCGTCCACCTTCATTGGCTGAGAAAAGGCGCTGAAAGCGTCATATGAAAGGCGACTTTGGCGCGAAGATCGTGTACCGCATGGCCGATCCCACGCTGGGATCGGGTCGGGTTTCATTAAACCCGACTTTGCCAAAAGTCGGCGACTTATGAAAATGACCGATCCGTTTCGCTCAACCCTAATGATGACCTACATCAAGACGTTTAAAGTTTACTCAGCACCAGAATCATCTGGTACAACATGACGTTATGAAAGAGGCTTCACAGAAGAGCAGATGGGGGAATGCCAGGGCAGGAAAGGTGATCAGTAAGATAAGTATCATTTTTTTATTTTAAACCCATTCCCAACCGGACACAATTTTGCTGAATTTTTACAAAGCAAATCCCAAAAAAATTCAGGAGAATCTGAATGTTCTTGTAAAATTTGAGGCAAATTTCAGTGGACTTGAACCAATTTGCTCATGTCTAATAGATAAACAAATGTCTATGCATCAAATGATTAAATGTATACTCTGTTGTAAAACCATACAAGTGGCTCCTCAGCTAGAATCCAGTAAGGATGAAAGGAGCAAAATGTAGACGTTGATGCACTCGATGCCTTCATCACTAAACAATGTTCACTGTTTAGCTCATAGAGGATTGCCTAGAATGGATACAAATATAGTAAAACCCTCAGCTCAACTATTAAATTCTGCATATAAATAAAAATATCCCCATTGTCTGACACAAGAAGACAGTCTGAGAATGGTAAGGAATCAACATAAAACAAGTTAATAACAAAGTCAGTTATTCAAAAAGTATTGTTTCTCCTTGCGGAGATCGACATGCTAAGCATGCCGAGATGAGGAGACTTAAAGCTGCAATGCTCCTCTGGGTAATATGCTAATTATGCAAATTGTCTCTTCACACAGCCAAACCAGATCTCCACTTTGCACTGACGAGGGGCAGTACCCCGAAACACAGTGTCTGCAAATTGAGATTCTGGTTTGGCTATTATCCTAAGTCATGTGACAAGGCTCGTTAAAGGGTCAACATTGACTTGTGGGATTGCTACCTTCCAATAGGAGGCACTAGAGTTCTAGCTCTCTTCCTCTTTGAAGAGACAATTTGCATAATTAACAAAGCCAGCGACATGCGCCGTACATGTACTGCGCATGTCGGGTCCCCTGCTTTGATGTGCGCTCCGGCGGTGAGCGCACATCAAAGTCGCGACATGTCAGCTGTTTTGTACAGCTGACATGTGCGCGCAATAGCGGCAGGTGAAATCGCTATTCACCCGCCGCTATTAACCTGTTAAATGCCGCTGTCAAATGCAGACAGCGGCATTTAACTACCGCATCTGGCCGGGCGGCCGGAAATGACGTCATCGCCGACCCCCGTCACATGATCGGGGGTCGGCGATGCATCAGGAAGGTAACCATAGAGGTCCTTGAGACCTCTATGGTTACTGATCGCTGGTGGCTGTGAGCGCCCCCCTGTGGTCGGCGCTCACAGCACACCTGCATTTCAGCTACATAACAGCGATCTGATGATCGCTGTTATGTAGCAGAGCCGATCGGGCTATGCCTGCTTCTAGCCTCCCTTGGAGGCTATTGAAGCATGGCAAAAGTGAAAAAAAAAGTTTTTAAAAATGTGAAAAAAATATTAAAAATATAAAAGTTTAAATCACCCCCCTTTCGCCCCATCCTAAATAAAACAATAAAAATAAAAAAAAACCTACACATATTTGGTATCGCCGCGTTCAGAATCGCCCAATCTATCAATTAAAAAAAAGCATTAACCTGATCGCTAAACAGCGTAGCGAGAAAAAAATCCGAAACGCCAGAATTACGTTTTTTTGGTCGCCGCAACATTGCGTTAAAATGCAATACCGGGCGATCAAAAAAACGTATCTGCGCCGAAATGGTATCACTAAAAACATCAGCTCGGCACGCAAAAAATAAGCCCTCACCCGACCCCAGATCACGAAAATTGGAGACGCTACGGGTATCAGAAAATTGCACTTTTTTTTTTTTTTTTTTTTTTTTTTTTTAAGCAAAGTTTGGAATTTTTTTTCACCACTTGGATAAAAAATAACCTAGACATGTTAGGTGTCTATGAACTCGTAATGACCTAGAGAATCATAATGGCAGGTCAGTTTTAGCATTTATTTAACCTAGCAAAAAAGCCAAACAAAAAACATGTGTGGGATTGCACTTTTTTTGCAATTTCACCGCACTTGGAATTTTTTTCCCGTTTTCTAGTACATGACATGGTAAAACCAATGATGTCGTTCAAAAGTACAACTCGTCCCGCAAAAAATAAGCCCCCACATGGCCATATTGACGGAAAAATAAAAAAGTTATGGCTCTGGGAAGGAGGGGAGCGAAAAACGAAAACACAAAAACGAAAAAGGGCCGCGACTTGAAGGGGTTAATAGTTAGGAAATTTTATTATTACAGTCACATTTCATTGTAAGATGACTCGATGACGACTTCTTGCCCATCTGCATGGGCCAGTGATCTCATCACCACTAGGGTTTCGCTTCCTCCATTTTTAAGAAGACACAAGGCTATGTTTTATTTTATGTCTTCAACTACAGTCTACTTCTTGCGTCATGAATGGTCAGTTAGGATTGTAGAGAAGTTCCTCGATTTGCAAGAGATAAAAGAGGGATCGAGGGCAAGGAAATATTCTTTTGGTGCCTAAATCAGGGGTTTCACATTGTGCTACTCCACCCTCCGTTCTAAAAGGTTTAGCATCGTAGCTGTTGGAGTCCTCCATTTACTCTTATTTTTCTTCATACCTACTCCTCATATCCCTCACACACTTTCAGAGCTGTCCACCATACTACTTAATGGAGTCCATTTGCTCTGGTAGCATCTACCCCAGTTCTGTCCCTCACCTCTCCAATCATATTGACCTGTGCTATTCCTTTATAAATGCACTTACAGTAATATCAGTCACCCCTATCATTGGTGTCCCAGGTGGCTGCTTACTTTCCTAGCCCCTGTCTTATATCTCACAATGACTACATCTCTACATAATTTTAGACCTGGCTTCATCTAGCTGTCCATTCAAATGCTATGAACAGAAATGATCCCATTTTCTGTCATAATAGCAGCTATTCTTAGTAAATTGTCGCTGTTATAGAGCACCTTGTGAATCATCCGTTTTAATTAGTGTGCAGGTCTCCAAATGTTTTGCGTTGTTGGAGTAATATAGGATTGTGCTAATTAGCATAAATGGACTAGAAATGAACATCATTACCGCTGCTTTATGCAATGTTAACACAAAACGACCTATAGAAGAGATTCTAATTAACTGAGAAGGCGACAGGACAAACTAAGGAAAGACGTGTCAGGAAAAAAGTCCTAATAGGTAAAGAATGGAGGAGTCCTACAGTGAAGGATTCCACCAACCCTCACAGATATTATACCTGGCTGTATCAGGGCTGTAACTGGGAGGATTATTTGCAATTTTTTTGTGTTTGTAGATGTACTTATTACTAGGTTATAATACTTTGAATGATAAAAGTGGAGCGCCCCCACACCGCCGCCGGGCCGAGGGGTACCCGGTACCGGGCCTCTGAGTCTCTGCTCTGGGGGTTGTCACGGTGGCTAGACCCGGTCCGTGGCCCTGCCGGTCAGTGGGGGACGTCCGGTGCAATGAGTGATGATAATGGTGCAGTGCAGGTCGTAGTAAATAACGAGGACACCAGGTTGCAGTCTCTTTACCTCTTTACTGAAGGTTTTAGAGTCCTCAGTCCAGAGTGCTGTCAACAGGGCTGTCAGAGACCGGCCGGTCCAAAGGCACATCAGGAGTTCTCTTTACAGGTGGGAATCAGTGTCTACCTTCTAGCGCTGTGTGTTGTAGTCCTTCCCTGCTGAGCTCCCGGGATAGTCCTCACAACTGATTCTGTCTGTCTCTGATGTTCGTTCTCTCCGTCCCCCAGGTGATATGGTAGGACGCACCCGTATGATGGGGTAGGCCTGGAGTTCTTCCGGGACCCTAGAGTCGCCCCTCTCCCACAGCTGCCTCCGTTGTCTGCTTAGGTGTTAAGTGAGACAGCCAACCTTTAATTGGCTGTCCTGCCGTGGTTTGCAGTAGTACTTAAAGTCTCTTACTTGCTCGGCGTTCCGGCCACCGACTGTTTGCGCCTCAGAAGGATGTTGCCTCGGTCTAACAGCACGACACCTTCTGGTCCTAATGCCTCTTTTCTGTATTCCCGTTGTTCACTGGTTAGTTCTGCTCTTAGGAGTCTGCCAGGATCCCATCCCTGACAGGTCCTCTCACTAGCTCTTCCCAGTTACTTCTCCCTGTCTTCCTGTCCAACCCCCAGTTTTACCAGAGTGTGAGGAGTGGCCTACTAGATAGGACCACCCCCCCTGGTGGCCGGAGTGTGAAGTGTTGTGAGGTGTTACCTGGTCAGAGAAACTCCTTTAGTGCAATCAGATGTACCATAGCTCCCCATAGTGGCGGAGCCACAGTACTGCAACGACCAGGACTCTGGGGCGCTGCACTCCCCCCCGGTTAAATCCAGTACTCCCGGACTGGGAAAACAAGAACAACAATACATGTTAACAGGAAACACACAAAATTTTTGAAATAGCATAACAATTAAACATAACAGTGCTTCCCTTTATGGGAGGTGAGAACTCTTGAACGTTGCAAAAGTTAGGTCATGCACAGTTTATGACTCTCAGTTCAATGGTTGAAACAGTGGGGACCCCGGGTAAACAAAGGGGTCCCCCTTTTGAAAGTTTTTGAGCAATTCACTGTCCATTACTCTATTGTCCATTTTAAAACCTGTAACAAAAGATATACACACAAACATTTTCAACTGAATAGCAGCCCTTATTAATACCTCCAAGTTTTGTAGCGGAGGGGAGTTTGATTTTGTGTGCTGCGTGTGGACCTTCGCAGCGCAGGGGTTGCTATTGGCCTAACAGGGCCCGCTATGCTTGCTACCGCTGGTGTAGTGCACTGTCTTCTAGCTACACTTCTAGTGAGTCTGGGTAGCACTGGCAGGTTGGGGCTCTCAGAGCTGCTGCTATCAACAGTGGGTACAGCAGGTTCACCGACAGCAGAGGGAGGATTTGCCTGTTCAACTGTTGGCATGGCATCTTCAGGTAAGGCTTGTTGAGGTTGCGGGACTGGATGATCTGGTACCACCATTGTTTCTTGTGGGTCCGGCTGTTGAAACATTAGAACAGGTACCACGATGGCTTGATTTATCTGAGTCCAGGACTGGGGAAAGTCACCAAGGACGATATGGATCATCTTCTCCTTTTCCACCGGCGGGGAGATTTCTGGGGCCATGTCCCTCTCTCTCAACTTATCGGGGCAGACCTTAAGGTGATCCCTGGATACCGCTGTCGAAGTCTCCCCTTTGTCCTTGCTGATGAGACAGACCTTCGTGTTATCGAAGTCGGATGGCAGGATGGTATACGGTTCCGCTTCCCATTGGTCATCGAGCTTGTGTAATCTCCTCTTTCGTTTAAGTACTTGTTCACCAGGGGACAGGGGAATCGCAGGAGCGTGTTGGTTGTAGTCCCTTTCTTGTTTCTGCCTAGCCTGGGCGAGACTTCTTTCTACACACTCCTGTACCTCGCGGTACCTTCGCTGCCTTTCTGCATCCCAATCGGCATCCGGCGAGGCATCTTCGGGTACTAGGACCCCCATGTCCAGATCAACGGGTAACCGACTAGATCTTCCTCGCATCAGGTACGCTGGAGTACAGTTGGTGGAACTTACTGGGATGTGATTGTACATATCCACCAAGTCAGGCAACTTTATCGGCCACAGGTTCCGTTCCTCCACAGGCAAGGTCTTCAATAAATCGATTACCACTTGGTTCATCTTCTCACACATCCCGTTGGTTTGAGGATGGTACGGTGTGGTTCTGATCTTCTTACACCCGTACAGTTGTCAGAATTCTTGGAACACTTCCGCTTTGAATGCAGGTCCCTGATCAGTCAGTACCTTCTCTGGGTAGCCATGGGGCCTACAAAAGTGCTGCTGGAAGGCCCTGGCGGCAGTCCTGGCCGTTAGATCCTTGACAGGTACAACCACCAAAAACCTGGAGTAGTGGTCCACGATGGTAAGGGCGTAGATATAGCCCGACCGGCTAGGTGTCAGCTTCACATGATCCAGCGCGACCAGTTCGAGCGGCCGTTTGGTGATGATAGGCCGCAGGGGAGCCCGTTGACTATCACGGTCCTTCCTGCGCAGACTACATGGACCACACTCCCGACACCACTTCTCAATGGTTCTCTTCATGCCAATCCAATAGAACCTCCCTCGGAGTAGCCTTTCTAGCTTCCTCCATCCGAAGTGTCCGGCTCCATCATGGTAGGCTCCCAGAACCATGGGCGCATCTCGCCTTGGCACCACTATCTGCCACACCAATTCATGAGTACGTGGGTCGATGCTCCTCCTGCACAACTTGCCATCATGGATAAACAGTTTGCTTCTCCCCTTCCACAGCTGTTGGGTTTCTTGTGGGTCATCTGGGCCAGGGTGCAACCCTGCCTGCGTCAAGAGCTCTTTCACCCGACGGACCGCGGGGTCACCATCCTGGGTTTCCGCCCACCCGTGATGGGGCAGGGGATTCAGCGTGGCATCCGGTTGGTTCTTGTGCCTGTTCTTCACATGATGAGAGTTCTGAGTGGCTTTGGGGCGATGGAATGCAGGCAGCTCCACTTCTTCAAGTGCCTCCGCGTCTTCTCCCGCTTCTGGCAAATTGGGCATTTGGGACAAGGCATCGGCATTAGCATTCTCGTGTCCTGCCCAGTACTTGATGGTGAAATCGTAGTTGGACAGCCGGGCCATCCATCGCTGTTCCAAGGCCCCGAGTTTGGCAGTATCCAGATGCGTTAGCTGATTGTTGTCCGTGAAGACGGTGAATTTCGCGGAGGCCAGGTAGTGTTTGAACCTCTCTGTCACTGCCCAGACAAGGGCAAGGAATTCCAGATTAAAGGAACTGTAGTTGTCAGGGTTCCTTTCCGTGGGACGGAGTTTCCTGCTGGCGTAAGTGATCACCCTTTCTTTGCCTTTCTGGACCTGAGACAGCACGGCTCCTAATCCCACATTGCTGGCATCTGTGTACAGCACAAACGGTTGGTCGTATTCGGGGTAAGCCAGTACCTCTTCTCCTGTCAGTGCCGACTTCAAACAGGTGAAGGATTCCTCCAGCTCCTCGTTCCAATCAAAGGGGGTGTTCTTCCCCTTTGTCTTCTTTGGTTGGCCCACCAACAGGTTTTGCAAGGGTGCGGCCTTCTTGGTGAAGTCCTTAATGAACCTCCGGTAATAGCCTACCAGCCCGAGGAACTGCCGGACTTCATGGAGGTCACTGGGCTTTGGCCAGTCCTTGATCACTGTGACCTTGTCGGGGTCTGGGGCCACTCCTTCAGCGCTCACCACATGGCCCAGGTACTGCACTTTAGGTTTCAGCAGATGACACTTGGACGGTTTCACCTTTAAGCCGAAGTTGGACAGGGCTTCAAACACCTCGGCCAGGTGCTTCAGATGGTCTTCGTAGGTCTTAGAGAAGACAATGACATCATCCAAATACAGCAGCACAGTTTCAAAGTTCATGTGTCCTAGGCAGCACTCCATCATCCTCTGGAACGTCCCGGGAGCATTGCACAATCCGAAGGGCATGTAATTGAACTCGCAGAGACCCATTGGTGTCGTGAAGGCCGTCTTCTCTTTGTCCGCCTCCGCTACAGGAACCTGCCAGTACCCACTGGTGAGATCTAAGGTAGAGAAGTAGTTAGCAGATTTTAAGGCAGCCAGAGACTCCTCTATCCTGGGCAGTGGGTATGCGTCCTTATGTGTAATGCGATTCAACTGCCTGTAATCAACACATATCCTCGTTGTACCATCTTTCTTTTTAACAAGGGCTAACGGAGCTGCCCAGGGGCTACAGCTGTCTCTCACCACCCCAGCCTCCTTCATTTCCCGCAACATGTCCTTGGCACACTGGTAATGAGCTGGGGGTACAGGGCGATATCTCTCTTTTATGGGTCGGTGATCTCCCGTGGGGATGTGATGTTGGATCCCTTTCACCTGCCCAAAATCTAAGGGGTGTTTGCTGAATACCTGCTCGTACTCGTGTACCACCCTGTAGGCTCCCTGTTTTTGATGGGATGGCGTAGAGTCAGTGCCCACATGCAATTCCCGACACCAGTCTTTCAAGTGCTCTGCAGAACCTTTGTTCTCCGCCACGTTTGACGGGACCAAGGGTTCAGGTGTCTGTATCACACTATTATTGACAGTGAACAGTTTGGCGAGCGTGGTATACTTGGTGAGTTGAACCTCTTCCTCCCCACAATTGAGGACACGTACGGGCACTCTCCCCTGGCGGACGTCGACCACCCCCCAGGCTGTCAGAACAGTAGGCCTATTGTCTGAATATACAGGTTCTACCAAGGCCTGGTAGTCCTTACCCCTGAGGCCTATGGCTGCCCGACACCATATTAACATCTCACTCCTGGGGGGTATCGCGATGGGGTTTGAATCACTCACAGTGACACGACCAATCTCACCACCAGTCAGCTCTACCTGCTGTCTCTGCATCAGAGCTCTGATTTCCTTCTGCAGGGCACGTTGCTCACTGTGGCCAGCGGTTTCTGCCACCTGTTGCAACAAAACAATAACTTCTGCAAGACAATTTTCTATAACATTAGTACCAAGAGTCATCATGGGATTACATTCTCGACGATCAATATCAACAATCACAATCCCTTGAGCTTTCAATTCCACCCGCCCCACCTTGATGGTGACCTCCTTATACCCCACTTGTGGCAACGGCTGACCATTACTGGCTATTATGGTGAAATCATCGTCAGGGCCACGAGTAATATCAGTGTCCTCCCAATACCGTTTATAAAGCACGTAAGGTATAGTCATCACCTGAGAACCGGTGTCCAGCAAAGCGTTCAAGGGGATTCCATCAATCACTACAGGGAGAACTGGTCGTCCTCCAATATACTTGGTTCTCCAATGCTGCGGGCCTGACCGTCCTACTCCTGGGGGTTGGCCCTTTGCCCCAGGGGTTGCTCGTTTAAAGGACAGTACCTTGCAAGGTGGCCCACCTGGTGACAGTGGCGGCAGATGGGTCGTCCGTCCTGATGGAAGCGATCGCTGTCCCGGCCTCTGGTCGGTGGGGTCCTCTTCTGTCGCGTCCAGGGGACATCTTCTGGTCTGGAGGCTAGCTGGATCTTTTCCTTGGGGGCCTCCTGTAGGGACTGCACCGTTCGGGCTAGGGCAGCAACGCTCTTGGTCAGCTCCTGCATCTGAAGACGGAGTCCTGCAGGGGAGTCGTCCTCGAAGCTCTGGGCGTCGGCCTCCGCAGCAACTGGGGTATCCGATGCCACCTCCTGGTGGTATGTGAGAGCGGGGCGCCTGGGTGGTACTGCGCGGCTGGGCTGTCGCTCCTGCAATGCCTGGTGTTGTGTATCCGCTTTTTGGGCTCCCCTGGTGGTTGCTGGTGGTACTGGTGACTTGTTTGCACTTTGCTGCTTCTGTTCACCTGCTTCCATCAGTGTTTGGGAGTTTCCTATTTAGCCTTGCTCTCCAGTCATTTCCTTGCCGGTCATCATTGTAACCAGAGTCTTTCGGTTGCATGTTCCTGCTACTAGTCTGCTGATCAGCTAAGTGGACTTATTGTCCTTATCGTTTTTGTATTTTTGTCCAGTGTACAGTTTTGTCATTTTCTGTTGCTGGAAGCTCTTGTGGTCTGATATTGCCACTCCTGTGTGATGAGTTGACACAGGAGTCTTAAAGTAATTTCAGGATGGTTTTTTGAAAGGGTTTTCAGTTGACCGTGAAGTCCTCTTTTGTATCCTTCTGCTATCTAGTAAGTGGACCTCTCTTTGCTAAATCTACTTTCATACTGTGTATGTCTTTTCCCCTGAAATCACCGTTAATATATGTGGGGGCTGCTATCATCTTTGGGGAATTTCACTAGAGGTAAGCCAGGTCTGTTTCTTCCTCTACCAGGCGTAGTTAGTCCTCCGGCTGGCGTGTGGCATTTAGGAAGCCGTAGGTATGCTCCCTGGCTACTATTAGTTGTGTGGTAGATTTAGCTCACGGTCAACTCGAGTTTCCATCACCCGAGAGCTCGTTCGTTATTTATATGTTTCTTACGTTCCCTTGCCATTGGGAACCATGACAGTATGACCGGCCCGTGTTAAACTTATTGGCAGAAGAAAGGAGAGAAAAAAGAAGTCTGTAAATTTTTTTTTTTCTTTTTCCCTATGCTTGCTCCATAGTTGGATCAGTTGTATTTCAGCTCTAATTACAGCCTTTGCCTTTCTCTCCTTATAATCCTTGAATGGCTCTGAGCTCACCTGTTTAAAGATGGATCCCCAGAGTTTGGCTGCAGGTTTAAATAATCTTGCTACGAAGGTTCAAAATTTACAAGATTTTGTTATGCATACTCCTATTTCTGAACCTAAAATCCCTACACCAGAGGTGTTTTCCGGAGATAGATCTCGGTTTCTGAATTTCAAATATAATTGTAAATTATTCCTTTCTCTCAGACCTCACTCCTCAGGAGATCCTGTTCAGCAGGTTAAGATTGTAATTTCTTTGCTGCGAGGTGACCCTCAAAATTGGGCATTTTCATTGGCACCAGGGGATCCTGCGTTGCTCAATGTGGATGCGTTTTTCCTGGCTTTAGGGTTGCTTTATGAGGAACCTAATTTAGAGATTCAAGCTGAAAAAGCTTTGATAGCCCTATCTCAAGGGCAAGATGAAGCTGAGATATACTGCCAAAAATTTCGTAAATGGTCTGTGCTTACTCAGTGGAATGAGTGCGCCTTAGCGGCAAATTTCAGAGAGGGCCTTTCTGATGCCGTTAAAGATGTTATGGTCGGGTTCCCTGCGCCTACGGGTCTGAATGAGTCCATGACAATGGCTATTCAGATTGATCGGCGTTTGCGGGAGCGCAAACCCGTGCACCATTTGGCGGTATCTTCTGAAGAGACGCCAGAGAAAATGCAATGTGACAGAATTATGTCCAGAAGCGAGCGGCAGAATTATAGGCGTAAAAATGGGTTATGCTTCTATTGTGGTGATTCTGCTCATGTTATATCGGCATGCTCTAAACGTACTAGGAAGGTTGACAAGTCTATTTCAATTGGCACTTTACAGTCCAAATTTATTTTGTCTGTAACCTTGATTTGTTCATTATCAGTTATTACCGTGGATGCCTATGTGGACTCTGGCGCCGCTCTGAGTCTTATGGACTGGTCCTTTGCCAGGCGCTGTGGGTTTGATTTAGAGCCTCTGGAAGTCCCTATACCTCTGAAGGGTATTGATTCTACACCTTTGGCTTGTAATAAACCACAGTTCTGGACGCAAGTGACTATGCGTATGACTCCAGACCATCAGGAGGTGATTCGCTTCCTTGTGTTGTACAATTTACATGATGTTTTGGTGCTTGGATTACCATGGTTACAGTCTCATAACCCAGTCCTTGACTGGAAAGCTATGTCTGTGTTAAGCTGGGGATGTCGGGGGGCTCATGGGGACACTCCTTTGGTGTCCATTTCGTCATCTATTCCATCTGAGATTCCGGCATTTTTGTCTGATTATCGTGATATTTTTGAAGAGCCTAAAATTGGTTCACTCCCTCCTCACAGGGATTGTGATTGCGCCATAGATCTGATTCCTGGCAGTAAATTTCCAAAGGGTCGTTTGTTTAACCTATCTGTACCTGAACATGCTGCTATGCGCGAGTATATTAAGGAGTCCCTGGAAAAGGGACATATTCGTCCTTCTTCATCACCTTTAGGAGCCGTTTTTTTCTTTGTCTCTAAAAAGGATGGCTCTCTGAGGCCTTGTATTGATTATCGACTCCTGAATAAAATTACAGTCAAATATCAGTATCCGTTGCCTTTGCTGACTGATTTGTTTGCTCGCATAAGGGGGGCTAAATGGTTCTCTAAGATTGATCTTCGTGGGGCGTTTAATTTGGTGCGAATTAAGCAGGGGGATGAGTGGAAAACCGCATTTAATACGCCTGAGGGCCATTTTGAGTATTTGGTAATGCCTTTCGGCCTTTCTAATGCACCTTCGGTCTTTCAGTCCTTAATGCATGATATTTTCCGTGAATATTTGGATAAATTTATGATTGTGTACTTGGATGATATTTTGATTTTTTCTGATGACTGGGAGTCTCATGTTCAGCAGGTCAGGAGAGTTTTTCAGGTTTTGCGGGAGAATTCTTTGTGTGTAAAGGGTTCAAAGTGTGTTTTTGGGGTTCAAAAAATTTCCTTTTTGGGGTACATTTTTTCCCCTTCTTCTATTGAGATGGACCCTGTCAAGGTTCGGGCTATTTACGACTGGACGCAGCCTACTTCTCTGAAGAGTCTTCAGAAATTCTTGGGCTTTGCTAATTTTTATCATCGATTTATATCTGGTTTTTCTGGCGTTGCTAAACCTCTGACGGATTTGACTAAAAAGGGTGCTGATGTTGCCAATTGGTCCCCTGCTGCTGTGGAGGCCTTTCGGGAGCTTAAGCGCCGCTTTTTGTCTGCCCCTGTGTTGCGCCAGCCTGATGTTTCTCTTCCCTTTCAGGTTGAGGTCGATGCTTCCGAGATCGGAGCGGGGGCGGTTTTGTCGCAGAAAAGTTCCGACTGCTCAGTGATGAGACCTTGTGCGTTCTTTTCGCGAAAATTTTCGGCCGCCGAGCGAAACTATGATGTGGGTAATCGGGAGCTTTTGGCCATGAAGTGGGCATTTGAGGAGTGGCGTCATTGGCTTGAGGGTGCCAGACATCAGGTGGTAGTTTTGACTGATCACAAGAATTTAATTTATTTGGAGTCTGCCAGGCGCCTGAATCCTAGACAGGCACGTTGGTCGTTGTTCTTTTCCCGGTTTGATTTTGTGGTCTCGTACTTACCGGGTTCTAGGAATGTGAAGGCAGATGCTCTTTCTAGGAGTTTTGAGTCTGACTCTCCTGGGAATTCTGAACCTGCTGGTGTCCTTACGGATGGGGTGGTTTTGTCTGCTGTCTCTCCAGATCTGCGACGTGCTTTGCAAGAATTTCAGGCGGATAGACCTGATCGTTGTCCGTCTGGTAGACTGTTTGTTCCTGACGATTGGACCACTAGAGTCATCTCGGAAGTTCATTCTTCTACTCTGGCAGGTCATCCGGGAATTTTTGGCACCAGAGATTTGGTGGCTAGATCCTTCTGGTGGCCTTCCCTGTCTCGAGATGTGCGTGTTTTTGTGCAGTCTTGCGATGTGTGTGCTCGGGCCAAGCCTTGTTGTTCTAGGGCTAGTGGGTTGTTGTTGCCCTTGCCTATTCCTAAGAGGCCTTGGACGCACATCTCTATGGACTTTATCTCGGATCTCCCTGTTTCTCAGAAGATGTCTGTCATCTGGGTGGTGTGTGACCGTTTTTCTAAAATGGTTCATTTGGTGCCATTGCCTAAGTTGCCTTCCTCATCTGAGTTGGTCCCTCTGTTTTTTCAAAATGTGGTTCGCTTGCATGGAATTCCGGAAAACATCGTTTCTGACAGGGGTACCCAGTTCGTGTCTAGATTTTGGCGGGCAGTCTGTGCCAGGTTGGGCATTGATTTGTCCTTTTCGTCTGCATTCCATCCTCAGACCAATGGCCAGACGGAGCGAACTAATCAAACTTTGGAGACTTATTTGAGGTGTTTTGTGTCTGCGGATCAGGATGATTGGGTTGCCTTTCTGCCGTTGGCGGAGTTTGCTCTTAATAATCGGGCTAGTTCTGCCACTTTGGTTTCTCCTTTCTTTTGCAATTCAGGGTTTCATCCGCGTTTTTCATCTGGTCAGGTTGAATCTTCGGATTGTCCTGGAGTGGATGCGGTAGTGGATCGGTTGCATCGGATTTGGGGACAAGTGGTGGGTAATTTGGAATTGTCCCAGGAGAGGACTCAGCAGTTTGCTAACCGTCGTCGTCGTGTTGGTCCCCACCTTCGCGTTGGGGACTTGGTGTGGTTGTCTTCCCGTTTTGTCCCTATGAGGGTTTCTTCTCCCAAATTTAAGCCTCGGTTCATCGGTCCTTATAGGATTTTGGAGATTCTTAACCCTGTTTCCTTTCGTTTGGACCTCCCGGCATCTTTCGCTATCCATAATGTGTTCCATCGGTCGTTGTTGCGGAGATATGAGGTACCGGTGGTTCCTTCTACTGAACCTCCTGCTCCTGTGCTGGTGGAGGGTGAATTGGAGTACGTCGTAGAGAAGATCTTGGACTCCCGTATTTCCAGACGGAGACTTCAATATCTGGTTAAATGGAAAGGCTATGGTCAGGAAGATAATTCTTGGGTAACTGCCTCTGATGTTCATGCCTCGGATTTGGTTCGTGCCTTTCATAGGGCTCATCCAGATCGCCCTGGCGGTTCTTGTGAGGGTTCGGTGCCCCCTCCTTAAGGGGAGGGTACTGTTGTGTATCCGCTTTTTGGGCTCCCCTGGTGGTTGCTGGTGGTACTGGTGACTTGTTTGCACTTTGCTGCTTCTGTTCACCTGCTTCCATCAGTGTTTGGGAGTTTCCTATTTAGCCTTGCTCTCCAGTCATTTCCTTGCCGGTCATCATTGTAACCAGAGTCTTTCGGTTGCATGTTCCTGCTACTAGTCTGCTGATCAGCTAAGTGGACTTATTGTCCTTATCGTTTTTGTATTTTTGTCCAGTGTACAGTTTTGTCATTTTCTGTTGCTGGAAGCTCTTGTGGTCTGATATTGCCACTCCTGTGTGATGAGTTGACACAGGAGTCTTAAAGTAATTTCAGGATGGTTTTTTGAAAGGGTTTTCAGTTGACCGTGAAGTCCTCTTTTGTATCCTTCTGCTATCTAGTAAGTGGACCTCTCTTTGCTAAATCTACTTTCATACTGTGTATGTCTTTTCCCCTGAAATCACCGTTAATATATGTGGGGGCTGCTATCATCTTTGGGGAATTTCACTAGAGGTAAGCCAGGTCTGTTTCTTCCTCTACCAGGCGTAGTTAGTCCTCCGGCTGGCGCGTGGCATTTAGGAAGCCGTAGGTATGCTCCCTGGCTACTATTAGTTGTGTGGTAGATTTAGCTCACGGTCAACTCGAGTTTCCATCACCCGAGAGCTCGTTCGTTATTTATATGTTTCTTACGTTCCCTTGCCATTGGGAACCATGACAGCCTGGATAGCTTTATCTTTGAATTGCGCAAAAGTCAAGTCTGGATTTTGCATGGCCAGGAAGTGCAATTGGCCCCGCTGGTGACTGCACAGGAGCCCCTCAATGAACCACTCCTTCAGGAGTTTATCCTCATCCTGCATGCTGCCGGGGTCACTCTGCTTAATGGCCCGCATCGCCTCCTGGAGATTAAGGGCATAGTCCCGTAAGCTATCCTGCGGTCTCTGTTTGCATCCATAGAAAGTCAGTTTAATTTCTGTAGCAGTGCGAGTATCGAAGGTGGCTTTAAGCTTTGCAAAAATCTGCTGTGCAGGTCCCTTATCCTCGGCGGGCCAGGACTTCAATTCTCTCAGAGCCGCCCCAAAGAGTTGGCCAGTTATCATATGAACCTTCTGCGGCTCTGTCAGGGGATAGAACTCGAGCAGGCTGCAGAGCCCTTCCTTAAAGTCAGTGAATGTATGCGACTCCCCAGAGTATCGTGGGAGCCAGGCCGCTCCGGGCAGGTACGGCATAGAGAAGGGCATTATGGCTTTTGTGTTAGCGGCAGCGTCCGACTGGCTGAGGGGAACAGCGGGTTCTGCGGCAACCGGTGGTGGTATAAGGGCCGCGGCTTCGCCCCCGCTGCGGGGACCGGAGCTGCCCCTGCGTCTGCGGCTGCGGCCGCCACCTCCTCTCCTCCCGACTCGGACATGGCTGTCCCTTCCTCCCACTAACCTGCTGGAGGTCGGAGTTCCTCTTCCGGGATTGGCGCCTTACCGCGCTTTCCGTTCCGCGCTTCTTTTGGCCGGTTCCGCCCACGAAGCTGAGGCTCCTCCCTCCGTGCGCGGCAATGGCGAATTTTGGCGGTAAATGGCAATACACAGTCCAAGCACAATAAATCACAGTTCCAAAGCACACATGACCTGATTCTTCAGGCTTAAGTAGATCCTGTTCGTGACGCCAAGTTGGAGTGCCCCCACACCGCCGCCGGGCCGAGGGGTACCCGGTACCGGGCCTCTGAGTCTCTGCTCTGGGGGTTGTCATGGTGGCTAGACCCGGTCCGTGGCCCTGCCGGTCAGTGGGGGACGTCCGGTGCAATGAGTGATGATAATGGTGCAGTGCAGGTCGTAGTAAATAACGAGGACACCAGGTTGCAGTCTCTTTACCTCTTTACTGAAGGTTTTAGAGTCCTCAGTCCAGAGTGCTGTCAACAGGGCTGTCAGAGACCGGCCGGTCCAAAGGCACATCAGGAGTTCTCTTTACAGGTGGGAATCAGTGTCTACCTTCTAGCGCTGTGTGTTGTAGTCCTTCCCTGCTGAGCTCCCGGGATAGTCCTCACAACTGATTCTGTCTGTCTCTGATGTTCGTTCTCTCCGTCCCCCAGGTGATATGGTAGGACGCACCCATATGACGGGGTAGGCCTGGAGTTCTTCCGGGACCCTAGAGTCGCCCCTCTCCCACAGCTGCCTCCGTTGTCTGCTTAGGTGTTAAGTGAGACAGCCAACCTTTAATTGGCTGTCCTGCCGTGGTTTGCAGTAGTACTTAAAGTCTCTTACTTGCTCGGCGTTCCGGCCACCGACTGTTTGCGCCTCAGAAGGATGTTGCCTCGGTCTAACAGCACGACTCCTTCTGGTCCTAATGCCTCTTTTCTGTATTCCCGTTGTTCACTGGTTAGTTCTGCTCTTAGGAGTCTGCCAGGATCCCATCCCTGACAGGTCCTCTCACTAGCTCTTCCCAGTTACTTCTCCCTGTCTTCCTGTTCAACCCCCAGTTTTACCAGAGTGTGAGGAGTGGCCTACTAGATAGGACCACCCCCCTGGTGGCCGGAGTGTGAAGTGTAGTGAGGTGTTACCTGGTCAGAGAAACTCCTTTAGTGCAATCAGACGTACCATAGCTCCCCATAGTGGCGGAGCCACAGTACTGCAACGACCAGGACTCTGGGGCGCTGCAAAAGTATGCTACTGTAAGTGTAGATCAAGAAGTCTGTGCACAGATGTGCTGTTCAGGTTATCCTGATAGACTTTCAGCCATACATGGACATTTATGTAATGGTAATATACTTAGTTCTATCCTCTATTGTATTTGTTATACTTTGCTGCCATCTACTGACCATTGCTGTATTACACTGTAATATTTTGTTATGGTACTTTCTCATAATACCTCTCTGTCTATAGCTCCTCCTATCTTTTTCCTTCTCTTCCTGTTTTTGTACTCCGTGCCATCTTAGAACACACATGTGCTGCAGAGCTGGATTCTCTTGTTACCTCTAACCTGGAGCTTCTATTATCTCTAATCTGATGCTTCTATAACAGCTCTAACCTACAGTCCTCACTTCTACCTCATCTTCATTCCTTCATCTTCCCTGACATCTCATCTCATCAAGGTACTGTAACTAAAGTCTGTTGAATTCATCACTGCATCATCCTTCTGGACCACCACGCGCAGCTGATAAGGACTAGGAGCACAGGTTGGCGAGTAATGGTATCCACCATTGTTTATACAGATTCATGATCATATCCCTCAGACACATCTCAGACACATCTCATCCATGTATATCGGTGGCAGAATAACAGAAACAAACCTAACAGTAACAAGAGACCTAAGTCTACAGTGTCTGTGTGCATATGCATTGTCTGCTAGCAAGTCTTAACTGTCCGCCATCTTAGCTAAAACATGCCCACAAAAGGCTCCGTGGACCCATCTGCAAGTGAAGCACATCAGGTTCCCGACACCACAGATGCTGCAGGAGCAGAGTCCACACTTACTGCAGAGCAAGACGTACGACCCAGACGTGTAACCAAGCCGACACAAAGGCCAGAGAGAACTTTGAGACTACTAGAGACGAGTTCCATGATAACCTAGAACATTTATGGGGCAGAGTTGATCACTATTTAGCAGCTCTTCCATGCTCTCACAGTAACTCCGCAGATTTAACCGCCACATTGAAGAGTTTATCTGCCGCCCATGATCGCTACCAGAGACTGTCTGCAAGGTACATCACATTCCTGAGTAACTGTGACATGGAAGATGCCCCAGCAGAACTAGCTGAAAGGGAAACTCTTCTCCAAGAAAAGACCTCATTAGTATGAGATGCCCAGGATAAAGCAGAACTCCGCATCGCTCACGTCCAAGAGGTTAGGTCACATCGCACAACATCGACCAAAATCACATCTCCGTCTTCCAGATTATCTCACTCCAGGAAGTCAACTGTTGTGAACTCTATTTTTGGGCTCCCTCTAGTGGTCACAAGCGGTACTGTGTAGTGTTGTCTTTCTGCAGGTTGCAGCATCAGCTGGTTCGTTATCCTTGTTGGTTTCCTATTTAGCTCACCTGGATACTCAGTTCCTTGCCTGCTATCAATGTATTCAGTGCTCTTCAGATTCCTTGTGACTACCTTGCTCCCAGTCTCTCCAAGACAAGCTAAGTTTTTGTTTGTTCATTTTTGATTATCAGCATTCATCATGTTTCTTGTCCAGCTTGCTAAAATGTGATTTCCTCTGGTTGCTTGCTGGTTGCTCTAGGGGACTGAGTTTCTCCCCCCACACCGTTAGTTGGTGCGGGGGTTCTTGAAATCTCAGTGTGGATATTTTGTAAGGGTTTTTTACTGACCGCATAGACCCCTTTTCTATTCTCTGCTATCTAGTATTAGTGGGCCTCATTTGCTGAATCTGTTTTCACCCCTGTGTATGTGCCTTCCTCTTACCTCACCGTTATTATTTGTTGGGGGCTTCTATATCTTTGGGGATTATTTCTCTGGAGGCAAGAGAGGTCTTTCTTTCTCTCTAGGGGTAGTTAGTTCCTTAGGCTATCTCGAGACGTCTAGGATTTTTAGGCACGTTCACCGGCTAATTCTAGTGTGTTTGGATAGGTTCAGATTTGCGGTCAGTCCAGTTTGCCACCTCCCTAGAGCTAGTCCTATGTTTGTTACTTAGCTGGAGTAATTTGTGATCCTCAACCACTAAGGATCATAACAGTATAGCAGGCCAAAAAAGTGTTTAATGCATCGCAGAAGTGGGATAAAAAGAAGACTTGAGTACTTTTTTTTTTTTTTTTTTTCTCCTCCTGCTCTTCCTTTGCTGCAGTCTGTTTAGCTTCTTTCATCCCCTTGAACTCTGGGTGGTTTTGAGCTCAGCTGCAGACATGAATGTTCAGACTCTGACTTCTAGTGTGGATCATCTTACTGCACGGGTGCAAAGTATTCAGGATTTTGTTATTCGTAGCCCTATGTCAGAACCAAAGATACCCATTCCTGAGTTGTTTTCTGGAGATAGATCTAGGTTTCAAAATTTTAAGAATAATTGTAAGTTATTTCTATCTCTGAGACCTCGTTCCTCTGGTGATTCCGCTCAGCAAGTTAAAATTGTTATCTCCTTGTTGCGTGGCGACCCGCAAGATTGGGCTTTCTCTCTGGCGCCAGGAGATCCTGTATTGCTTAATGTTGATGCATTTTTTCTGGCTCTTGGATTGCTTTATGAGGAGCCTAATCTTGAGAATCAGGCAGAATAAGTGTTGCTGGCTATTTCTCAAGGTCAGGATGAAGCAGAGGTGTATTGTCAAAAATTTCGGAAATGGTCGGTGCTTACTCAATGGAATGAGTGTGCCCTGGCTGCAAATTTCAGAGAAGGTCTTTCTGAGGCCGTTAAGAATGTTATGGTGGGGTTTCCCACCCCTACAAGTCTGAGTGATTCTATGGCTTTAGCCATTCAGGTTGATCGGCGTTTGCGGGAGCGCAAATCTGCTCATCCTTTGGCGGTATTTTCTGGACAGAGACCTGAGTCTATGCAATGTGACCGAACTCTGACCAGAATTGAGCGACAAAATCAATGACGTCAAAATGAGTTGTGCTTTTACTGTGGTGATTCTACTCATGTTATCTCAGCATGCTCTAAACGCTTAAAAAAAATCGCTAAACCTGTCACCATTGGTACTATACAGCCTAAATTTATTTTGTCTGTTACTTTGATTTGTTCTTTGTCGTCCTACCCGGTTATGGCTTTTGTGGATTCGGGTGCTGCCCTGAATCTGATGGATTTGTCGTTTGCCAGGCGCTGTGGTTTTGTCCTGGAGCCTTTGGAATTTCCTATTCCTCTGAGGGGAATTGATGCTACGCCATTGGCTGAGAATAAGCCTCAGTATTGGACGCAAATGACCATGTGCATGACTCCCGTACATCAGGAGGTGATTCGCTTTCTCGTTCTGCATAATTTGCATGATGTTGTCGTTTTGGGTCTGCCATGGCTGCAAGCTCATAATCCAGTTTTAGATTGGAAAGCTATGTCTGTGTCAAGTTGGGGTTGTCAGGGAATTCATGGCGATACTCCGTTGGTGTCTATTGCTTCTTCCACTCCTTCTGAGGTCCCTGAGTTTTTGTCTGACTACCAGGATGTATTTGATGAGCCCAGGTCCAGTGCCCTGCCCCCTCATAGGGATTGTGACTGTGCTATAAATTTAATTCCTGGTAGTAAATTCCCTAAGGGACGACTTTTTAATTTGTCTATACCAGAGCATGCCGCGATGCGGAGTTATATAAAGGAGTCTTTGGAGAAGGGACATATTCGCCCATCCTCTTCCCCTCTTGGTGCAGGATTTTTTTTGTGGCCAAGAAGGACGGTTCTTTGAGACCTTGTATAGATTATCGTCTTCTGAATAAAATTACAGTCAAATTTCAGTATCCTTTGCCACTATTGTCTGATTTGTTTGCTCGGATTAAGGGTGCCAGTTGGTTCACCAAGATAGATCTCCGTGGTGCGTATAACCTTGTGCGCATTAAGCAGGGAGATGAATGGAAAACAGCATTTAATACGCCCGAAGGCCATTTTGAGTACTTAGTGATGCCTTTTGGACTCTCTAATGCTCCTTCTGTGTTTCAGTCCTTCATGCATGACATCTTCCGAGAATATCTGGATAAATTTATGATTGTTTATTTGGATGACATTTTGGTCTTTTCTGATGATTGGGAGTCCCATGTGAAGCAGGTCAGGATGGTGTTTCAGGTCCTGCGTGCTAATGCTTTATTTGTGAAGGGCTCAAAATGCCTCTTCGGAGTACAGAAGGTCTCCTTTTTGGGTTTTATTTTTTCTCCTTCTACTGTGGAGATGGACCCAGTCAAGGTCCAGGCTATTCATGACTGGACTCAGTCCACGTCTGTTAAGAGTCTTCAGAAGTTCTTGGGTTTTGCTAATTTTTACCGTCGTTTCATCGCTAATTTTTCTAGCGTGGTTAAACCTTTGACGGATTTGACCAAGAAGGGTTCTGATGTGACTAATTGGTCTCCTGCGGCCGTGGAGGCCTTTCGGGAGCTGAAGCACCGGTTTTCTTCAGCTCCAGTCTTATGTCAGCCAGATTTCTCTCTTCCCTTCCAGGTCGAGGTTGATGCTTCTGAGATTGGAGCAGGGGCTGTCTTGTCGCAGAGAAGCTCTGATGGCTCTGTGATGAAGCCATGTGCTTTCTTTTCAAGAAAGTTTTCGCCTGCCGAGCGGAATTATGATGTTGGTAATCAGGAGTTGTTGGCTATGAAGTGGGCATTTGAGGAGTGGCGACATTGGCTCGAAGGAGCTAAACATCGTGTGGTGGTCTTGACTGATCACAAAAATCTGATTTACCTTGAATCTGCCAAGCGCCTGAATCCTAGACAGGCTCGTTGGTCGTTGTTTTTCTCCCGTTTCAACTTCGTGGTCTCATACCTGCCTGGTTCGAAGAACGTGAAGGCTGATGCTCTTTCTAGGAGTTTTGTGCCTGACTCTCCGGGAGTTTCTGAGCCGGCTGGTATTCTCAGAGAGGGAGTGATTTTGTCTGCCATTTCCCCAGATTTGTGATGAGTGCTGCAGAAATTTCAGGGGGATAGACCTGACCGTTGTCCACCAGAGAGACTGTTTGTCCCGGATAGATGGACCAGCAGAGTTATTTCCGAGGTTCATTCTTCAGTGTTGGCGGGTCATCCTGGGATTTTTGGTACCAGAGATTTGGTGGCTAGGTCCTTCTGGTGGCCTTCCTTGTCGCGGGATGTGCGTTCCTTTGTGCAGTCTTGTGGGATTTGTGCTCGGTCTAAGCCTTGCTGTTCTCGTGCCAGCGGTTTGCTTTTGCCTTTGCCTGTTCCGAAAAGGCCTTGGACGCACATTTCCATGGATTTTATTTCGGATCTTCCAGTATGTCAGAAAATGTCTGTCATCTGGGTGGTGTGTGATCGTTTTTCCAAGATGGTCCATTTGGTGCCCTTGCCTAAGTTGCCTTCTTCCTCCGATTTGGTTCCTCTATTTTTTCAGAATGTGGTTCGCTTGCACGGCATTCCTGAAAATATTGTGTCTGATAGAGGATCCCAGTTTGTGTCCAGGTTTTGGCGGACTTTTTGTGCTAAGATGGGAATTGATTTGTCTTTTTCGTCGGCCTTCCATCCTCAGACTAATGGCCAAACCGAGCGAACTAATCAGACGTTGGAAACTTATTTGAGATGTTTTGTTTCTGCTAATCAGGATGATTGGGTGACTTTTTTGCCTTTGGCCGAGTTTGCCCTTAATAATCGGGCTAGTTCTGCTACTTTGGTTTCGCCTTTTTTCTGCAATTCTGGTTTCCATCCTCGTTTTTCCTCGGGTCAGGTTGAGTCTTCTGACTGTCCTGGGGTGGATTCTGTGGTGGTTAGGTTGCAGCAGATTTGGAACCATGTGGTGGACAATTTGAGGTTGTCACAGGAGAAGGCTCAGCGCTTTGCCAACCGCCGCCGCGGTGTGGGTCCCCGACTTCGTGTTGGGGATTTGGTGTGGCTGTCTTCTCGGTATGTTCCTATGAAGGTCTCCTCTCCTAAATTCAAGCCTCGCTTCATCGGTCCTTATAAGATCTTGGAAATCCTTAACCCGGTGTCTTTTCGTTTGGATCTCCCAGCATCGTTTGCCATTCATAATGTGTTCCATAGGTCTTTGTTGCGGAGGTATGTGGTACCTGTGGTTCCTTCTGTTGAGCCTCCTGCTCCGGTGCTGGTTGAGGGCGAATTGGAGTACGTGGTGGAGAAGATTTTGGATTCTCATATCTCTAGACGGAGGCTTCAGTATTTGGTTAAGTGGAAGGGCTATGGTCAGGAGGATAATTCCTGGGTTGTCGCCTCTGATGTTCATGCGGCCGATTTGGTTCGTGCCTTCCACGCGGCTCATCCTGATCGCCCTGGGGGTCTTGATGAGGGTTCGGTGACCCCTCCTCAAGGGGGGGTACTGTTGTGAACTCTATTTTTGGGCTCCCTCTAGTGGTCACAAGCGGTACTGTGTAGTGTTGTCTTTCTGCAGGTTGCAGCATCAGCTGGTTCGTTATCCTTGGTTGGTTTCCTATTTAGCTCACCTGGATACTCAGTTCCTTGCCTGCTATCAATGTATTCAGTGCTCTTCAGATTCCTTGTGACTACCTTGCTCCCAGTCTCTCCAAGACAAGCTAAGTTTTTGTTTGTTCATTTTTGATTATCAGCATTCATCATGTTTCTTGTCCAGCTTGCTAAAATGTGATTTCCTCGCTTGCTGGTTGCTCTAGGGGACTGAGTTTCTCCCCCCACACCGTTAGTTGGTGCGGGGGTTCTTGAAATCTCAGTGTGGATATTTTGTAAGGGTTTTTTACTGACCGCATAGACCCCTTTTCTATTCTCTGCTATCTAGTATTAGTGGGCCTCATTTGCTGAATCTGTTTTCACCCCTGTGTATGTGCCTTCCTCTTACCTCACCGTTATTATTTGTTGGGGGCTTCTATATCTTTGGGGATTATTTCTCTGGAGGCAAGAGAGGTCTTTCTTTCTCTCTAGGGGTAGTTAGTTCCTTAGGCTGGCTCGAGACGTCTAGGATTTTTAGGCACGTTCACCGGCTACTTCTAGTGTGTTTGGATAGGTTCAGATTTGCGGTCAGTCCAGTTTGCCACCTCCCTAGAGCTTGTCCTATGTTTGTTACTTAGCTGGAGTAATTTGTGATCCTCAACCACTAAGGATCATAACAGTCAACATTGTGCGACAAGCTACTGGAGATCCGTTCGGTTGCAGAGGAATCTAGAGTAGAAAGCTCCTTTGCTAAGAGGGAGGCTGAAGTGGAAGTAAAAGCCCAAATGGAAGCTCAAAGAAACAAAATGGAAGCTCAAAGAAATGAGATGGAGGCTCAAAGAAACAAAATGGAAGCTCAAAGGAAATTAAAAATGCTCCAAGCAGAAAGGGAAGAAGCAACAGCCTTTGAAGGTCCTTGAACAAGCATTGGGACAAGAAGATAATTCGGACTGTCTTACTCCAGAAGAAATGGAGGACTCAGCTGATCGCACTTCTGACTACGGGCTAAGACATTTAACATCTGCACCAGCACCACCTCCAGTGTCTAACATTGATGCGCCCGCAAGTCAAGAAATGTCGCCACCTACTGCTGACAAGGTAACTTACATCCCCTATGGATACCACAAGTTCATCCTGCAACAATGACAGGGAGATCGGACATGCCTGACTTCGCCAGATACATGATTCGCCGAGAGTTAATAAACATTAGTCTCTCAAAGTTTGATGATCGTGCCGAGAATTATAGAGACTGGAAATCGACCTTTCAAGCAGTGATCCAAGATCTTAATCTCACTGGCAAGGAACAACTGGATTTGCTTGTTGACTGGTTAGGCCCTGAATCAGCAGAGCGCATAAAGACAATAAGGGCAGTTCATGTGGACTATTCAGTTGCAGGTCTTATTGCAGCCTGGGAGAGACTGGAACAAACCTACGGCAGCTCAGAAGCCATAGAAAATGCCTTATTTAAAAGACTGCAAACCTTCCCAAAGATAACTAACAAGGACAATAGAAAACTTCAAGATCTGAGCGACCTGCTAAAGGAAATAGAATTGGCAAAATTAGACCCACATCTCTCAGGACTGAGCTACCTGGAAACTGCTCATGGCATTAATCCAATAGTGTCTAAGCTGCCACATGGCCTGCAGGATAAATGGGCAGACCACGGCTCATGGTATAAAAGACAGCATGATGTGTCCTTTCCCCTCTTTTCACATTTTTCCAGGTTCATCAGTGACCAAGCTCGGAAGAAGAATGATCCCCGCTTCAACTTCACTGAGCCTACTCCACCAGCATCATCATCATCTGCAAGGTATGATAACATTGCCAAACGTAGAGATTCAAGGAACACAGTATCCGTGAGAAAGACTGACGTTCCACTTACTACACCTGCCTTCAATAAAACAAATAATGTTGCTCCTAAAGTCATGGACTGTAACTGCATGTGCCCCATCCACAAAAGGCCTCACCCACTTAAAGAATGCAGTGGATTCAGAGCAAGGACTTTGCAGGAGGGTAAGGATACCCTCAATGAGCTTGGGATAAGTTATAAGTGTTGCGACTCCTCAGACCACCTTGCTAAGGACTGTAAGGCCGCCATTAAGTGCACTGAATGCAGCAGTGATAAACACGTCACAGCCATGTATCCCACGCCAGCTCCACACAACTCACAACCTTCTGCAGCATCCAATCCTGCTCAAAAGCATGGCGGGGAGCCACAAGTTCCTGACCCAACTGCAACTGCTGTTTCCTCCTCATGTATTGAGGTATGTGGATAAGGGACTGTTCCTAAATGCTGTGCCAATGTATGTCTGGTTAAGGTCTATCCAGAAGGACAACCCGACAAGGCCTCCAAAATGTATGCCATAATAGATGAGCAAAGTAACCGATCTCTAGCAAGGCCCAAATTCTTTGAGATCTTCAACATAAAGGGACAAATGACTCCATACACCCTCAACACCTGCTCTGGTCGTATTGAGACTTCTGGCAGGAGAGCCTCTGTGTACATAGTCTCTTCAATCAAGGGAAACGTGCATATACCCTTGCCAACCCTAATTGAATGTGACCAGATACCTGATAACAGGGAGGAGATTCCCACTCCGGAAGCCGTGCTTCATCATCACCACTTGAGGCACCTGACTAATGAAATTCCTCCTCTGGACACGAATGCTGATATTCTAATCCTACTCGAGAGGGACATTCTGAAGGTCCACAAGGTGCGCCAACAATGCAACCACCCAGATGATGCTCCATACACCCAAAGACTCGACCTAGGCTGGGTAATCGTGGGCGATGTATGTCTGGATATGAGTCACAAGGCATCCAAAGTCAAAGCCTGGAAAACGTATGTGCTCCAAAATGGTCACGCAACTCACTTTAAGCCATGCCCTCATCACTACGAAGTGAAAGAAAGGTTCTCTGATTACATCCAGGAGCCTGACATCATTCCCACTCCCTATGGTGATGACTTAGGGAGAACAGTGTTTCAAACAACAAAAGATGACAACAAAGTCACCTTATCCATAGAAGACAAGGAGTTTCTTAAAATGATGGACAGTGGATTCTTCAAAAATGAATCTGACCGCTGGGTTGCTCCCTTACCCTTCAAGGCTTCAAGGACCAGGCTTCCTAACAACAGAAAACAGGCCTTATCTAGATTCATCTCACTGCAGAGAACATTAAGGAACAAGCCTGAAATGAAGGAACATTTTATAGCCTTTATGGACAAGATATTTCGCAATGACCATGCAGAGCCAGCTCCACCATTGTGAGCTGATGAATAATGCTGGTATCTACCTTCCTTTGGAGTATATCATCCAAGAAAGCCAAAACAAATCAGAGTGGTGTTCGATTCAAGTGCCAAACATGACGGTGTATCTCTGAATGATGTCCTCCTCACTGGTCCGAACCTGACTAATAACCTGGTGGGAGTGCTCATGAGATTCAGAAAGGAACCGGTCGCCATTACCGCCGACATTGAACAAATGTTCCATTGTTTCATTGTGCAACAAGATCACAGAAATTATCTCCGCTTTCTATGGCACCGAGACAACGACACCAACAAGGAAATGGTCGAATACCGCATGAAGGTGCACGTGTTCGGAAACAGTCCTTCTCCTGCAGTCGCTACATACGGCCTACGTAGGGCTGCCTCCAATGGCGCAGCAGAGTTCAGGAAGGATGCCCAACAGTTCGTTAAAAAGGACTTCTACGTGGACGACGGTCTTAAATCCCTGCCCACAGCGGAAGAAGCCATAGATCTGCTCAAACGGACACAAGGTATGCTTTCTAAAGCTCATTTAAGATTGCATAAAATTGCCTCCAATAGTGCTGTTGTCATGAAGGCCTTTCACCCTAATGATCATGCCGCAGAATTTAGGGACTTGAATCTAGGCCCAGACAATCGACCAGTACAGAGAAGCCTAGGCCTGAGGTGGAACTTGATAAAGGACTCCTTCAGCTTTCAGGTTAGTGGTGCAGAAAAACCATTTACTAAGCGTGGTGTTCTGTCAGTGGTGAACAGTCTATATGATCCACTTGGGTTTGTCGCACCCCTGACTATACAAGGCAAGTTCCTGCTGAGACAACTCTCAGAGTACATTAAGGACTGGGATATACCACTCCCTGCGGACAAACAACTAAGGTGGAAGTCGTGGGGAGAATCTCTTTGCACCTTGGATAAGGTCCACATACCACATTGTTACACTCCGGCATCCCTAGCTATGAGTCAAAGGAAGGAGATTCATGTATTCGCTGATGCTTCCACTGAAGCTATTGCCACTGTCGCTTACTTGAAGGTTGTAGACTCTAATAATGAAGCCCATGTTGGATTTCTGTTTGGAAAGGCTAATCTGGCTCCTAAACCCGAGCACACCATATCCAGACTCGAGCTCTGTGGGGCTGTACTAGCCATAGAGATTGCAGACTTCATACAGAGCGAACTAGCTATTTGCATGGATGACACAAAATTCTACACAGACAGTAAGGTAGTTCTGGGCTACATATATAACCAGAAGAAACGCTTCTATGTCTATGTCAGTAACCGCGTGGAAAGGATCAGGAAATCCTCTAAACCCCAGCAATGGCAGTGTGTCCCATCCCATCTTAACCCTGCGGACCTTGCTACTAGACCAGTGTCTATTGGTGCCTTTGCAAGCTCTTCTTGGTTAACAGGACCAGAGTTCTTCACGACCAATGCAAAGAGACTGCCGTTGAAGACAGCTTCAACCTTCAGGATCCAGATGTCTACCCAGAGATCCGTCCTGATGTCAGCACCTTCATCACCAAATTCAAGGAGAAGGTTGGCTTGGACTGTTGGCGTTTTGATCGCTTCTCAAGATGAACGAGGCTGGTTCGTGCAATTGCAAGGTTAGTACACATTGTACAATGCTATCGCAATAAAGACAGTAACACTGATTGTCACGGTTGTCATATCTGCCATAAGCCTCTCTCTGCAGAAGACATTGCTCTGAGTGAACTCTTTGTGATATGCAATGTGCAGCAGAATGTTTTTCACAAGGAACTGGAATGTATACGTAAAAAACAAGACGTTCCTAAAAACAGCCTCATTGTCAAGTTAAACCCAGTAATAGACGAGAGGTGTTTATTAAGAGTTGGTGGTCGTTTAAATAAAGCTAAATTGGGTGAGGCAGAAAAGAATCCTCTAATTATTACTGGTCATCACCATATCACCACTCTACTAATATGACATTACCATGAAAAAATCAAACATCAAGGCAGACACTTCACTGAAGGAGCCTTAAGAGCAGGCCTCTGGATTGTGGAAGCAAAGAGACCGGTTTCCCATTTAATTCATCATTGTGTTCAGTGTCGTAAGACAAGAGGAAAACTGCAACAACAGATGTCTGATTTGCCTGACAATAGGACAAGCACAGAGCCTCCATTTACCTATGTTGGCTTGGACATTTTTGGCCCATGGGCAGTCGCTGCACGTCGGACCAGAGGCGGACATGTGGAAAGTAAATGTTGGGCAGTGTTGTTCACGTGCATGAGTGTACGAGCAATACACATAGAAGTGATAGAGTCCATGGATTCCTCCAGTTTCATCAATGCCCTAAGACGATTCTTCTCCATCAGAGGACCAGTAAAATAATTAAGATAGATTGTGGAACAAACTTTGTAGGTGCCTGTCGAGAACTACAACTGAATTTAACACCAGTCCAGAAATTCTTGACAACCAATGGCTGTTCTTGTGTCTTCAATCCTCCTCATGCTTCCCATATGGGCGGATCATGGGAAAGAATGATAGGCATTACTCGTCAGATACTGGAATCTATGCTGATGGACTCAAATCTTTCAAGACTCACTCACGAGACCTTGACCACTTTCTTAGCAGAAGTCTCTGTCATAGTAAACTCAAGACCTTTTGTACCCATATCTATGGATCCAGAATCTCCTACTATTCTCACTCCGGCAACTCACCTCACCCAGAAACTTGGAACTGTTCCTAACCCGTCTGAAGACTCTGTGTCCGGTAACAAATATCAGAAACGGTGGAAACATGTGCAACATCTGGCTAATTGTTTCTGGAATAGATGGAAGAGGGAGTACCTGACACTTCTCCAAAAATGAAGAAAATGGCAACAAGTAAAGCCAAATTTACAAGTAGGAGATATTATCCTCATGAAAGACCAGAAGAAGGAAAGAAATGCATGGCCTATGGGACTTATATCTAAAACCTTTCCAAGTAACGATGGCAAGGTACGCAAAGTAGAAGTGACAGTTACTGAGCAAGGTGACCCCAAATCTTTCATTAGGCCTATATCAGAGATTATCTTACTCATACCAGTTGAGGATTGATTATCCATCCAATCAATAGGAACTCTTTCAAGGAACGTGAACCTTTGGATTACAAATGGGTTGGAAACAGTTTGGCCTAGTGCGGCTACTCCAATCCAAAGATGGGTTATCCTTTGGATTACTTCAGAAACTCGTTATAGACATTCGTCTATCTTGTTATATAATATGTTATTGTTGCATTGTATGTGTTGTTTTTATCTTACAGGTTGAGGTAGCCCTCCATGCACTTCAGGTAAACACTCCCAATTCGAGACTGTTGGTATAGTGAAATCAAAGGATTTCGGACGGGGAGTGTGCTGTTCAGTTTATCCTGATAGACTTTCAGCCATACATGGACATTTATGTAATGGTAATGTCAGGACTCTGAACATTTTGATTGCATTTTGTGCATTACTGCCCTTTTCCAAGATGGCGTCTTTTGTCTCATGTGCACTGTGTCTTCCTGCTATATAACTCCACCCCAGCCTTTAGTCTGTGCTAGAGTATTCTACCTTGCATCCAGCTCCTGATGACTCCCTGGCTTTGCACCGGCACCTGCTCCTGTGAACCTGTGTGGAGATCCTGCTACTTAGCTCTGAGTTTCTGCTGCATACATCGGTTTCCAGTAATCCTCCATCTGGCTACTTGTGTTTGTTTCCATCTGCATTTGCTGGACATGTAAGCTGTTGCTGCTCTGCTTAAACCTGAGACTTTTACCCAGGCCTCCCTGGTTGTGCTAAGATATTATTTGAACTGCCTTATAAGCATATCTATCTGTGTTTGGACTACCAAGGACTTATTCGTGTCAAGTATCCTCAAGAATAATTGTGCTTCATAGACTTTCTGCGTGATTGCATTTTCCTCTTAAGTTTCCTATAGACTGTTAAGCTGCGTTTAATATTTACACCAAGTGTTGTGGACTTGAGTTTTTCTCTGCACCTGTTTGAATCACCGTGTGATAATATAGACTTTACCACTTATAAAACTGTGTCCTGTAGTTGTCTTGTTCCATGCAAAGAGTCTCCTGAGTTATCCCTTATAATCTTTACAGGTAATATACTTAGTTCTGTCCTCTATTGTATTTGTTATACTTTGCTGCCATCTACTGGCCATTGCTGTATTACACTGTAATAGTTTGTTATGGTACTTTCCCATAATACCTCTCTGTCTATAGCTCCTCCTATCTTTTTCCTTCTCTTCCTGTTTTTGTACTCCGTGCCATCTTAGAACACACATGTGCTGCAGAGCTGGAGAAAGGATTCTCTTGTTACCTCTAACCTGGAGCTTCTATTATCTCTAATCTGTGCTTCTATAACAGCTCTAACCTACAGTCCTCACTTCTACCTCATCTTCATTCCTTCATCTTCCTTGACATCTCATCTCTTCAAGGTACTGTGCAGTAAATAAAGTCTGTTGAATTCATCACTGCATTATCCTTCCGGACCACCACGTGCAGCTGATAAGGACTAGGAGAACAGGTTGGCGAGTAACGCTATCCGCCATTGTTTATACAGAGATTCGTGATCACATCCCTAAGACACATCTCATCCACGTATAACGGTGCCAGAATAACAGAAACAAACCTTTACGCTATTAATTCCCTTGAACGCTTTTGAATCAAGAAAAGGAACAATTGGGGCAAATTTTGCAGCAGACACCAGTGTAACGCCCATGCTCTGTACTGCAGCCACCAAGCTGTTTGCTTCCTAATGTAATTTCCACGCTCTGTGTTTCCACCCAGATATTTGCCTGTTATTTCTGTTGCTTCCAGCAATATAACTGCCAAGTTTTTAGCCTCCTATCAACATAATCTCCGTGTTTTGTGCCTTTTGTTAGTATAACTATCAAGTCCTGTGGCTTCTAGTAATGTAACTATCAAGTTCTATGCCTGATATTGATGTAACCATTAAAAATTATGTGCCTGCTAGTAATACAACTATAATGTATGTGCCTTCTAGTAGTAGAACTACTAAGTTCTGTGCGTGCTGGAAGAATGACAATCAAGGTCTGTGCTTGCTAAATATGTAACTATCAATTTATGTGCCTGTTAGCAGTATATCTACAAAGTTATGCGTCTGCTAGTAGTATAACTATCAAATTATATGCCTGCTAGTAATGTAACTATTAAATTATATGACTGCTATAATATAACTAAAATGCATGTGCCTGCTAGTAGTATAACTATCAAGTTCTGTGTCTGCTAGTAGTATAACTATCAAGTTCTGTGTCTGATAGTAGTATATCAAGTTCTGTGCCTGCTAAAGATTCTAACTACTAAGTTCTGTGCCTGCAAGTAACATAACTGCCAGGTTCTGTGACTGCAAGTAATAGAGCTACCATATTCTGTGTCTGCTAGTATTATAACTATCAAGTTCTGTGCCTTTGAGTAATGTAACTAGCAAGTTATGTTCCTGTTAATAGTATAACAGTCGAGTACTATACCTACTAGTAGAATAACTACCAAGCTGTGCTATGACTAGTAGCATAACTAACAATCCCTGCACCTCCAAGTAGCATAAGTGCCAAGGTGTAGGCCCCCTAGTAGTGCAACTGACAAGTTTTGGGCATGCCTTATTAGTATAACCATTAAGCTATGTGCCTGCTAGTATTGTAGCCAACAAGCTCTGTACCTCTTAGTATAAAAGCCACATTTTGTGGCACCTAGTAATAAAACTGTCATAAAAACTGTGTCGGGACCACACTCAGTCGGAGCAGCCTTTGGAAGTGGGGAATCACCAGAAATAATACACAAGACACGTCTCGTATAGTATATCACTGAGAAGCCTCTGAAGCACGCCTGCCTTCAAGGTGCTATCCCCTCTTTATATAGTTGTACAGGTAGTTTCAGTGGTTATACAAGTTTTGCTTGTTTAAACAAAGAGAGAAAAGAGAAGACAAAAAAAACAGTTTCGGCTATGTGATAGTTTCACAACAAACAAAACAGTACAGTTTCGCCTAAGTGGCAGTTTCACAAACAAAAAATAGGATTTCACACTATAGCTAAAATGTCCTTGAATGGACAGGTCAATATTGATCACAAATTCTTTTTGGTTCATTGAGGTAACCATTTTTGTTCCGCTCTTCACAATCCCCCCTTTGACATATTCCATTCAAAACCTTGTCATATAGACGATTATTTTAGTCATTCTTTTTGTGATATTACAAAAAAAAACTTTATATTCTCGCATCCATTACACAAAATTTATTTGTGCATACCGAGATACCCTTGAGTACAACCTTGAATAATACATATATAATTACAATAACTATAACTGTATGTATTAGGCTTTGCATAATCCCGGTAACCCACCCTGAACCAATTGGCCGGGTTAAGAAAAGAAAAGGTATCTGACCACCAGCTATCCTTATTTTGGTCATTGTCTTTGTCATACTGATCCCTGAGTCGTTGTACGTCTTCTAATTTAAATCTCATACTCATAGTACTATTCGGGTCTATATAATGACAGCAGGTGGGTCCGATGATTTGACACATACTCCCTTGTGAGGCAGTTAGGTAATCCAATACCAGGGTATGTTGGTTAGTGACTATTATAAGCTGATTCTGTACAGCTATACTAGTATTTAATATGTCCAATATATCCCAAATCTGGTCATCTAGATAATCCGTGGCTCTAACTAATTTATCCCACATCTGTGTTAACATAGGATAAATAAAAATGGTACTAGCAATTTTGTTGGGAATTCCCATTTGTACTATATGTGGCCTCCCCGAGGGACGTGGTGAGTTATCTGCAGCTCTTTTATACAGTGTGTGCTTGGGCACGGCTTGCATATTCACTTGTTTGTTCGAAATTATGAAAGTAGCCGGGGTTAGGCGTCCTAATGTACAAGTACCCTTTATACCTACGGGAAGCCATTTATATGCTCCTTCTCCGCATATCCAAAATGTACCCTCAGGCAGATCCCACAAAGCTGAGTGCTGCAATACCAATCTGTGAGCCAAATCCACAAAACTAGATACATTCTGAAGCATACACCAAGAGGGTTTTTGTCCCAAGGGGCTACAGTACCCGGCTGCGGGATTCCCACATACATGCATTCCGTTGACATACTCATCGGATTCATTACAAACCAGGTTCCCCGGCTTACTTGTACAACTGTTTGCATCACCTTGGGGGAACAACTCGGAATGTTCCCATTTTCTATTATGTATGTACCTTTCCAATACTGTAGGTTTGAAAGCATCAGAGGAAGGGGTGGTTGTACTGAAACTGAGCTGTAGATTTTCAGTGGGGACCTGTCCTAAATCAGTTAATCCAGTCTTATTCCTAGGTACCCATGCTCCTCCTCTGAGTGCTAAATATTGTAAGTTGCCTATTTTTCCTGTAAGATTGCCCTGCCACCAAGGAAATTCTACCCATCCCACAACTGGTATGGCGATTGTAGTATTCCATAGTCTAGTATTGCCAGGTTGGTTGTTGGCCAGGTTGTCTGAACAATTAGGCCAAGCGAATATTTCTTCAGCTGACACGGGAACTGCTAGAAAAGGTATACTTGTGGCTGATACTGGTGAATGGGTACAGATCCAACAATCTGCCAGGGGTTGCGTATTATTTAACAAATCATGCACTAATTTTCTATGATGTTGTACGAATCTATTGTTCAAAGGGGCTAGAGAATTCAATCTTTCCCATGCCTCCGTTGAGGTTAACATTATTAACATCAATATCATGAGTCTTATACTGCTTTTTTGCAATGGCTTGCATGTGTCCATGATGCCTTTCCTTCAAGCTTGACTGCTGTTGGAGTTGTTAACAGGACTTGGAAAGGTCCGTCAAATCTCGGTTCCAGAGTCTTTCTGGTGTGTCTTTTCACGTAGATTTGATCACCAGGTTCCAACTTGTGGCCTCCTTCGAGATTTTCTGGATCTGGAAGGGAAGCAAAAACTTGCGAATGCACTTTAGTTAAACGTTTTTGTTATTCTTGTACATAAGCAGTTAAAGTCTCAGTATTCAACATCAGTTGTTGTGGAAAATAACAACCCAAATTTGCTGCTCTACCAAAAAGAATCTCATGTGGTGACAGCTTAGCCTTCCCCCTTGGGGCGTTTCGGATGGAATACAGGGCAAGTGGTAGACACTCGGTCCAAGGCTTTCCTGTTTCTGCCATGGCCTTCTGGATTTTTAATTTTATTGTTCCATTTAATCTTTCCACTTTACCTGAACTCTGTGGGTGATACGGAGTGTGAAACTGGTTTTCTACTCCCAACATTTTCATAACATTCTGGAATATTTCTCCAGTAAAATGGGTACCCCTATCTGACTCGATCACCTCAGGCATGCCGTAACGGGGTATCAGTTCATGTGCTATTTTAATGGCAGTAGTTTTTGCTGAGGCTTTACGAACTGGATAAGCCTCTGGCCACCCTGAGAACATGTCCACACACACAAGCACATATTCGTATCCATTGTACCTAGGAAGCTGGATGTAGTCGATCTGGAGTCTTTGAAAGGGATACAGTGGTCTTACATGATGCTTGGTTGGGGTTTTAATGGTCTGACCTGGATTGTGTGCCAGGCATATAGCGCATGCAGCACACATGTTCCGAGCGAAATTACCAAAGCCTGGAGCCAACCACTTTTCTTTTACCTTGAGCGTCATACCGTTTGCCGATACATGCGTAGGTAGGTGGAGGTCACTCGCCACTGCGGGGTACCAGGCTCTGGGTAAACACAACAAAGTTCCTTTTTTCCATAATCCTTGCTGATCTTCTGCCCCTTTTTTCTGCCACTGCCCTCGTTCTTCGTCGTCTACCTGTTTCTGAGCTTCCTTCAATCTCTCCTCATCATCTTCAGAGCTATCTAGTGTGTGGGCATGATGTAAGGGTTTACGTGCTGCCTGTTTTGCTGCTTTGTCGGCTTTATCGTTACCCCTGGCTTCCTCGGTGTCAAGTCTCACATGTGCAGCTACCTTTATCACCGCTATTTCTTTAGTTTCTTGTGCTGCCTCCAGAATCTGTCTAATGAGGGAGGCATGTTTAACAGGTTGGCCTGAAGCAGTCATATAACCTCTGGCTCTCCATATTACGCCAAAATCGAAAATAATGCCATGTGCATATCTAGAATCAGTGTATATGTTTGCTGTCTGATCTTTGGCTATTTTTAGAGCTTCAACTAATGCCGTAAGTTCTGCTTCTTGTGCAGACTGATTAGCAGGGAGAGGTTCTGCTTTCAGCACTTCATGCTGAGTTACTACCGCATAACCTGTATGAAATTGTCCATTCATATCTGCATATCTACTGCCATCTATGAAAAGTTCAAATGTAGCATTACAGAGTGGCTTGTCACGTACATTACGTAAGCCCTGAGTCTCTTGTTCCATTAATTGTACACAATCATGCATTGACTCTGATGGGTCAAAGGAGTTGGAGAGTGCAGTTTCCTCAGGTATGGCACCCCCCTCAGACTCTAAAGGGAGCAAAGACGCGAGATTAAGAGTCTGAACCCTGGCAAAGGAAATGTTGGGCGGCAGTAGTAGGGAACATTGGAGACGGAGGTGTCTGGCCATTGAAATATGTTTAGGTTGGACCTGGTTAAGAATGCCATGTACATCATAAGTGGTCTGAACTAGAAGTGGGTGATCAAGAACAATCTCAGAAGCTTTATCTAATAACAGTGAAATTGCGGCTACTAGTCTTACACAAGAAGGTGCGGCTCTAGCTACAGGGTCCAGATGAGCTGATATGTATGCCACAGGTCTCTGTTTGTTTCCATGTTTTTGTGTGAGCACCCCTGTAGCATGTGAGGATATCTCAGCTGCCATCAATTGAAAAGGTTTAGTGTAGTCTGGGAGTCCCAAAGCCGGAGCTGATACCAGTGCTGTTTTCAAAGAGGAAAATGACTGTTTAGCCTCTTCACTGAGTGAATATGGCGTGTTGGCAATACAGTCATATAAAGACTGCATGAGTTGACTTGCATGTATGATCCACTGTCTACAGTGTGAAACAATACCCAGGAAAGCACGCAGCTGTTTGTGATTCCTGGGTTCAAGCATGTTACGTATGGCTTCCGTACGTTGAGGTGTGAGGTGTCTGATGCCCTGTGATATGCAGTGACCTAAGAACACAACTGTTTGTTGACAAGCCTGGAGTTTCTGTCTATTTACTTTACAGCCTTCTTGCGCTAGGAAAATTAAGAAATTAACAGTTGAGGTAACTGCCGTCTGCTCATCAGGGCAACAAATAAGTAAGTCATCTACATACTGTAGAATGACTACTCCTGGTTCTGGGGTGAAATTTTTCAGCACGGTCTGCATTGCTTCAGAGTACAAAGTTGGTGAGTGTACCATACCTTGTGGCAATCTTGTCCATGCTAATTGTTTACCCTTGAATGTAAAGGCAAACAAATGCCAACAGTTCTTATGTAGTGGCACAGAAAAAAATGCGTTTGATAAGTCAATTACCGTAAAATATGCAGCAGTGCTGGGAATTTGAGACAGTAAGGTATGAGGATTCGGTACCACAGGGGTGACCGGTGCCAAAACCTTATTGATTTCCCGTAGGTCGTGCACCATGCGATATTTCACCATAGTTTCTTTGGAGGAAACTTTCTTTTTAACAGGATATAAGGGTGTATTGGCGGGTGACCTGATTTCTACCAAAACACCTTGTAACACATAATCCTGAATTTGTTGAGAAATCGCCAGTTCTTGCTGGGCGCTGATGGGGTATTGCCTAAGCTGAGGTAAAATGGTTCCCGGGGCAGTTTCTAACAGTATAGGAGCTACTGATAAGAATCCTACATCAGTGTCTCCTTTTGCCCATAGGCTGTCAGGAACCCGAGACAAGTCAATTTTTGCTTGTTGAGTGTAAATTTCGGGAAAATCCTCCATTGCCTGTATTCTAACATATTGTTCCAGAGTTTCTGCATCTTCAGGGATGGTCAGCATAACTGTGCCATTTTCTCTAAAATGGATGTTTGCGTGCATTTTACTTAAGACATCAGTACCCAGCAAGCAGGTAGGTGCACCTTTAGCAAATAAAAATTTGGATACAAAGGTTTTAGGGCCAAAGCTCACATTTAAAGGTTTTGTAAAGGGCAACGCCTGAATTTTACCATCATACCCTTCTGCATATGTTACCTTTGAGGATATATTGTCAGGATATGGTAAAAAGTCTTGATTTAAAATGGAGGATGTTGCTCCCGTATCTATCAGAAAAGGTACATTTTTACCCTCAACCTCAACTTGTATTATTGGTCTTCTAGAAGGAAGAGAGACCTGCATAACCTTCAGTCATTCTGAGCTGTCTGTTTGATCAGGCGCTGGGTTATTTATCCTATTTTTGGGTACAAAGGTTCCTGAATCTATATCTGCTTTTCTCTTCCTACATTCCCTTTGGAAATGTCCTGGCTTCTTACAGTAATGACAAGTAAACTTTTGATTAGCAGAGCCAGTATTAGCCTGTGCAATTCTTACTGGCTTAGAATTTTCTCTTAAGTCCATTTCTATCCCTACAGCTTTCTGTCTAGCCAGGTGTGGGTCTTCCAAGGTTCTCCAATCAGGGGTTGCGGCCTTAAGCTTTTCCTTCACTTTTGGAGACAATCCATCTATAAAGGTTTTTGTAACTAACCTCATCATTCCTGAAGCGGTTAGATCCATGCCTTCATCTCTGAAATTATTTTCTACACTTAGATAATATTCGTCTACTGATTGTCCAGATTTCTGAGCCACCACTCCCGTTGTTCCTCTCTGCCTCTGTTTTTCCCTCATAAAAACCATTAAGTGATCTACAAATTGCGTACCTGATTCTATCGTTTGTAAGGCACCATCTCCTGCCTGGGGCCTATGTACCTGTAGATTTGCTAATAGCTCCTGGAAGAGTCCAGGAGTCATTTTCATTCTACATAATTCTTCTCCATCTGCCCAAACTCCAGCGTGAGTCTGCATAATTTGCTGTATATATTGTGCAAATCTAACTGGACACTGGGTGGGATCTGGTGCGTTATGCAAGAGAGACATGCCTTCAGCGGGGGACCAAGGGAAATATTGTCGAGTTTGGTGATATCGAATTCCATCCGTATCATGAATAGCTCTCATGAGCAATGAAACAGAAAACACACTTTTAACTATATAAAAAATTCAATCTTTTTATTAAATATATTTAAAAAATCAATTACAACCAAATATTATATAAAAAAAGTATCTCAAAGTGTAAGGGACCGACAGGCTACTAAATCAACCACAGCAGGTACGTAAAGACAAAAATCTAAATGAACTGCACATGCAGTGTTTACAAGTTCCCTCCAATATCACCAGTGCTAGATAGCATCTTATAGATAGGGGAAACTGTATCTAGTGCTTTAGCTCATTATATAGATATTCAAGTTACCACAGTCCACATCATAGTAGTGTAACTAACCCATACAATAATCATATGGGTTTGCTATGTGCTGTGGATTTCAATATCTAATGTCACTGATAAGATACGCTGGTATCGTACTTACACGGCTGTGTGAAGAGTGCCCGGTCCCTCTTACCCCGACGCGCGTTTCGTGCCACAACTTCTTCAGGGGGCGTGTCGGGGAAGAGGGAGATGGAATCTATTATAGTACCCTGCAACCAATAATAAGTCTGCTTAAGCTCCATGTGATCGCTAGTTGTCATAATATAACGGCGCGCTGTGACGTTTCCCCGCCGCTACTTCATGACTCATCTCCCTCGGTCAGGCGAGCAGCCGATGACGCAAGCTAGAGCTATCATAGCTCACGTGCCCATCAGCTGATTCTGAAGACCGAGGGTTTCCGAGTCTGCGGCCGACAGGACCCTATCCAGCGCGCACCACATGACCACCACCGAGAACAGGATTAGGGACTACGAAGCATCGTACAAGCTAACAGTCTATAATCCATAAAATCTCACAAATCCTGTCGTTGTAATTACCAGCAGTATAACTAGTAATAATAATAATATACACATAATCAATTATAAGGTAGTTATTAGTGGGATAATTAGAATCTAAAAACAGTGAAATATTTTAATAAATTAATATACTAATTATATCATATAAAAATCAAGTAACACACTAATTATACTCATAAATAATAGTGAAAGATTATATTGCAAAAAACTACCTGTACCAATTACTTAAATCAGTATTTATAAAGTGACAATAGTGCTAATTACTACATAGTACGTTAGTTGGTGACAAATTCATTATTATAAATAAGTGAAAAAATCATTTATATAAATAATCCACAGATCGTGTGTACAGTGACCAATATTATAAAAACAATACTAACCCCTAGGAGACTAATTACCCACCGATATAATTATTAAAACAACTATAAATTAACTATATATATATTACAGTCAGTGTAATGATTATATAACGAAACAGTCTGTGATAATGAAATCACATCTACATCATGAATATAGACGTCCTTGCAGGATTCCCTTTAGCTTTAGTCGATCTATGTTGTCCATATTGGTCACATCCTGTAGACGGTGTCACGAACAATTAAGTAGACATATTCTTCACAATTAAATAGAGCAAATTCTATTCTACAAAAAAACTGAGAAAATTAGAATTAATATATTTAAAAACACCCTCAACCCCTAAAAACAATGTACAAGAACCAGACAATAAATATATATATATATAAATATATAAGGTGGATTAGAGGAAAGCACTAAAGCCAAAGCTTTCATTAAGTCCCTCCGGAGCTACTGTACCTAATCTAAAGATCCACTTACATTCAAGTTTGGCCAAAGTTTTGGCCAGATCTCCGCCTCTCGGGCCCATTTGTACTATATCTATGCCCTTCACTTTAAGGAGGCTGGAGTCATTATTATGGTATTTATGGAAGTGCCGAGGTATGGTTTTGAGCTGAGTTGGGTCTTCACATACCTTTGCTTTTTCTATATCCCTCACATGTTCTCTGACACGTATGCGCAATTCCCTGGTCGTCAATCCAATATATAATTTGCCACAGGGGCATTGTGCACTATACACGACTCCTTTTGTGGAGCACGTAATAAAGTGTCTTATCGTATAAGTGCGACTGCCATTTGCATTCAGAAATTCCTTACTTTTAGCTATATTGGCACACCCTTTGCAGTGTCCACATGGGAAGTAACCTTTAGTTTCCAACCACGTTTTACTTGTCTTTGTTGGGGGTTCGTAATAGCTGTGTACCAATAGATCTTTTAGGTTTTTTGATCTGCGGGCTGTAATCAATGGGGAAGGTGGCAGACATCTTCTCAGGGTGGTATCCGACAACAAAATAGGCCAATGTTTGTTAATTATTTCTTTAAATTCTGCCCACTGGCTATTGTATGTTGAAATGAGTCTAATTTGACCACCATCCTGATCTCTTTTTATTTTATTTTTATACAACAATTCATTTCTCGGGGTATGTTTTGCCCGATGGTAGCTGTTTCTTATCATTTTTTTGCCATATCCCCTCTCCCTAAATCTTTCCCTCAAGACTTTGGCTTGATCCTCGAAGGAATGGTCATCCGAACAGATTCTTTAAAGTCTCAAAAACTGGCCTGTAGGTATGCCTCTTATTGTGGAGCTTGGGTGGGATGATGTCGCATGCAACAGAGTGTTGGTCGATGTTGGTTTTCTGTAAACTTCCGTGGTCAAATTGCCACTCGTAGTAGTTCTTATTTGGATATCCAGGAATTCCAATTCCCGTCCCACTTTATACGTAAGTCTTATATTTTTATCATTGGCATTGAGCCGGGTCATAAGGGCATCCAGATCCTGTCTTGGGCCCTCCCAAATGAACCATATATCATCGATATATCTTATCCATTGGTGTATGTTTTCGGTGCCCAAGACAGGATTACTGGAAAAGATTTCCCTTTCCCAGGCCCCTAGAAATAGGTTTGCATATGAGGGCGCACAGGACGCCCCCATTGCAGTACCCTGTTTCTGCAAAAATATTTTCTTATCAAATATGAAGCTATTGTGGGTAAGGATAAACTCCAATAGAACAACCAAAAGGTCCACCAACCGTGCATCCAAGCTACTCATCCTGAGGAACCATGTGGCCGCTGCTATCCCATCTTTATGTCTAATAGATGTATATAGGGACTCCACGTCTGCTGTTACCATAACCATATCATTGGTCAGATACATATTATCAAGTCTTTGTAAAGCAGACGTGGTGTCCCTAATAAAAGATGGTAAGCTAGTAACCAAAGGCTTCAGGTAAAAGTCAAGAGTGTCACAGATGATTTCACACAATCCGTCATTCCCTGCCACTATTGGTCTTCCTGGTGGATTGATTGAATCCTTATGGATCTTGGGAATAATGTAGAAGGTAGGCAGTTTAGGTTCCAACTTGCTAACTATTTCAAGCAACCGTTTAGGGATAGTACCCTCATAAACTGCCTCCTCCAAAATGGCGACTAATTCGGCCTGGTAAGTAGGGAGCGGACTGGACGGCAACCTGCGATAGCAATTTATATCATTAAGCAATTTGTACGCTTGTGTCTCATATTGTACATTAGGCCATATCACCAGGTTGCCACCCTTATCCGCCGCCTTAATTACAACATCATCCCATCCCTGAATTTCTTTAAGGGCTTTTTTTTGGTTAAAAGTTAGGTTGGATCTCTTATGTTTGTTGGTTGAGAGCTTTTCAATGTATCCCGAAACCATTTTCGTAAAGAATTCAACCGCCGCCTTTAAATTCTTGTCCGGCGGTTGAATTCTTTACGAAAATGGTTTCGGGGGACATTGAAAAGCTCTCAACCAACAAACATAAGAGATCTAACCTAACTTTTAACCAAAAAAAAGCCCTTAAAGAAATTCAGGGATGGGATGATGTTGTAATTAAGGCGGCGGATAAGGGTGGCAACCTGGTGATATGGCCTAATGTACAATATGAGACACAAGCGTACAAATTGCTTAATGATATAAATTGCTATCGCAGGTTGCCGTCCAGTCCGCTCCCTACTTACCAGGCCGAATTAGTCGCCATTTTGGAGGAGGCAGTTTATGAGGGTACTATCCCTAAACGGTTGCTTGAAATAGTTAGCAAGTTGGAACCTAAACTGCCTACCTTCTACATTATTCCCAAGATCCATAAGGATTCAATCAATCCACCAGGAAGACCAATAGTGGCAGGGAATGACGGATTGTGTGAAATCATCTGTGACACTCTTGACTTTTACCTGAAGCCTTTGGTTACTAGCTTACCATCTTTTATTAGGGACACCACGTCTGCTTTACAAAGACTTGATAATATGTATCTGACCAATGATATGGTTATGGTAACAGCAGACGTGGAGTCCCTATATACATCTATTAGACATAAAGATGGGATAGCAGCAGCCACATGGTTCCTCAGGATGAGTAGCTTGGATGCACGGTTGGTGGACCTTTTGGTTGTTCTATTGGAGTTTATCCTTACCCACAATAGCTTCATATTTGATAAGAAAATATTTTTGCAGAAACAGGGTACTGCAATGGGGGCGTCCTGTGCGCCCTCATATGCAAACCTATTTCTAGGGGCCTGAGAAAGGGAAATCTTTTCCAGTAATCCTGTCTTGGGCACCGAAAACATACACCAATGGATAAGATATATCGATGATATATGGTTCATATGGGAGGGCCCAAGACAGGATCTGGATGCCCTTATGACCCGGCTCAATGCCAATGATAAAAATATAAGACTTACGTATAAAGTGGGACGGGAATTGGAATTCCTGGATATCCAAATAAGAACTACTACCAGTGGCAATTTGACCACGGAAGTTTACAGAAAACCAACATCGACCAACACTCTGTTGCATGCGACATCATCCCACCCAAGCTCCACAATAAGAGGCATACCTACAGGCCAGTTTTTGAGACTTAAAAGAATCTGTTCGGATGACCATTCCTTCGAGGATCAAGCCAAAGTCTTGAGGGAAAGATTTAGGGACAGGGGATATGGCAAAAAAATGATAAGAAACAGCTACCATCGGGCAAAACATACCCCGAGAAATGAATTGTTGTATAAAAATAAAATAAAAAGAGATCAGGATGGTGGTCAAATTAGACTCATTTCAACATACAATAGCCAGTGGGCAGAATTTAAAGAAATAATTAACAAACATTGGCCTATTTTGTTGTCGGATACCACCCTGAGAAGATGTCTGCCACCTTCCCCATTGATTACAGCCCGCAGATCAAAAAACCTAAAAGATCTATTGGTACACAGCTATTACGAACCCCCAACAAAGACAAGTAAAACGTGGTTGGAAACTAAAGGTTGCTTCCCATGTGGACACTGCAAAGGGTGTGCCAATATAGCTAAAAGTAAGGAATTTCTGAATGCAAATGGCAGTCGCACTTATACGATAAGACACTTTATTACGTGCTCCACAAAAGGAGTCGTGTATAGTGCACAATGCCCCTGTGGCAAATTATATATTGGATTGACGACCAGGGAATTGCGCATACGTGTCAGAGAACATGTGAGGGATATAGAAAAAGCAAAGGTATGTGAAGACCCAACTCAGCTCAAAACCATACCTCGGCACTTCCATAAATACCATAATAATGACTCCAGCCTCCTTAAAGTGAAGGGCATAGATATAGTACAAATGGGCCCGAGAGGCGGAGATCTGGCCAAAACTTTGGCCAAACTTGAATGTAAGTGGATCTTTAGATTAGGTACAGTAGCTCCGGAGGGACTTAATGAAAGCTTTGGCTTTAGTGCTTTCCTCTAATCCACCTTATATATTTATATATATATATTTATTGTCTGGTTCTTGTACATTGTTTTTAGGGGTTGAGGGTGTTTTTAAATATATTAATTCTAATTTTCTCAGTTTTTTTGTAGAATAGAATTTGCTCTATTTAATTGTGAAGAATATGTCTACATAATTGTTCGTGACACCGTCTACAGGATGTGACCAATATGGAGAACATAGATCGACTAAAGCTAAAGGGAATCCTGCAAGGACGTCTATATTCATGATGTAGATGTGATTTCATTATCACAGACTGTTTCGTTATATAATCATTACACTGACTGTAATATATATATAGTTAATTTATAGTTGTTTTAATAATGATATCGGTGGGTAATTAGTCTCCTAGGGGTTAGTATTGTTTTTATAATATTGATCACTGTACACACGATCTGTGGATTATTTATATAAATGATTTTTTCACTTATTTATAATAATGAATTTGTCACCAACTAACGTACTATGTAGTAATTAGCACTATTGTCACTTTATAAATACTGATTTAAGTAATTGGTACAGGTAGTTTTTTGCAATATAATCTTTCACTATTATTTATGAGTATAATTAGTGTGTTACTTGATTTTTATATTATATAATTAGTATATTAATTTATTAAAATATTTCACTGTTTTTAGATTCTAATTATCCCACTAATAACTACCTTATAATTGATTATGTGTATATTATTATTATTACTAGTTATACTGCTGGTAATTACAACGACAGGATTTGTGAGATTTTATGGATTATAGACTGTTAGCTTGTACGATGCTTCGTAGTCCCTAATCCTGTTCTCGGTGGTGGTCATGTGGTGCGCGCTGGATAGGGTCCTGTCGGCCGCAGACTCGGAAACCCTCGGTCTTCAGAATCAGCTGATGGGCACGTGAGCTATGATAGCTCTAGCTTGCGTCATCGGCTGCTCGCCTGACCGAGGGAGATGAGTCATGAAGTAGCGGCGGGGAAACGTCACAGCGCGCCGTTATATTATGACAACTAGCGATCACATGGAGCTTAAGCAGACTTATTATTGGTTGCAGGGTACTATAATAGATTCCATCTCCCTCTTCCCCGACACGCCCCCTGAAGAAGTTGTGGCACGAAACGCGCGTCGGGGTAAGAGGGACTGGGCACTCTTCACACAGCCGTGTAAGTACGATACCAGCGTATCTTATCAGTGACATTAGATATTGAAATCCACAGCACATAGCAAACCCATATGATTATTGTATGGGTTAGTTACACTACTATGATGTGGACTGTGGTAACTTGAATATCTATATAATGAGCTAAAGCACTAGATACAGTTTCCCCTATCTATAAGATGCTATCTAGCACTGGTGATATTGGAGGGAACTTGTAAACACTGCATGTGCAGTTCATTTAGATTTTTGTCTTTACGTACCTGCTGTGGTTGATTTAGTAGCCTGTCGGTCCCTTACACTTTGAGATACTTTTTTGATATAATATTTGGTTGTAATTGATTTTTTAAATATATTTAATAAAAAGATTGAATTTTTTATATAGTTAAAAGTGTGTTTTCTGTTTCATTGCTCATGAGAGCTATTCATGATACGGATGGAATTCGATATTGTTATTAGCATACTTATACTGGGGACCACTAATAGTTGATTATAAATTCTGCTTCTCTGTTTATGATAGACGGTCTATAAATCTGCAAGATGGATATGAAGGCTAGAGAAACACTCTGGCGTACCAAAGCAAGTGATATTTTTAAAACGAGTATCTCAGGTGTTTTTAATGACATTGTTTGTACACATAAAGACCTTATAAGACAATACAAAAATTTGTTGATCCGTAAAACTAAAATATGGTGGACTAAAACCTCTTTGGATAAATATGTTGAATTGAAAATAATACCGAGAGGTCTACGGGTTCAACTATTTCCAACATTTGATCTGAACAATGATGATCTGCTGAGGAAATGGATAGAGGCAGCCAATACTTGTTCGATAACCTTTATGCAAATCATTATTGAGCATAACAACTTGAGCTTGAAAAAACTTGATGAGGAAATCGATTCTCTATTGGCTACGATACAAAAGGAGATTCAAGGTGATGCATTAAGTCGCTGCCTACAAGATATCGAAAAAGAGCTAGAAAAATGTGAGAAAAACATTAGCGATGGCAAAAAGAGAAAATTTGCAAGGGATGTGGGAGATTTCGAAATGAAGAAAATATTTCGTTGGCAAAATGTAGATCGTAATTCTAAACTTCCCCCGGCTAGAAGTGAATCCATGAGCTCACTTGCTTCATCAGTGGGAGCACAAGGATCTGCGAGCGATAGAGAAATGCCTTCAAGGTCGGGACCAACTACCAGGTTTAGAAATCAAAAGAAGACATTTCAGACTTCTAAAAATTACAGGAGGGAAAGGGATGCGGATAGAGATAGAAACAAGGTAATCAATCTCTCTACACATATACTTACTACTCCACAGATAGAAGTATTGGAAAAGGGGCTGACATTTTCCCCATCCTGTTCCCTAGATCCATTTCTAGCCATCAAAGACATACATTTGTTTGCTCGAAAAATTATACTTAAAAAATTTCATCACAGAAATGTATTATTGGATGGCCCCAACATGGAGGAGGAGCAGGAAACATTGGATATTTTATTATCCCTGGCCGAAGAAAATGAGAATCCACCGGAGGTAGGTAACTTTCCTAATGAGTTGTTGAAAAAAACAAAAAAATTCCCGCCTTTAAATTCTTGTCCGGCGGTTGAATTCTTTACGAAAATGGTTTCGGGGGACATTGAAAAGCTCTCAACCAACAAACATAAGAGATCCAACCTAACTTTTAACCAAAAAAAAGCCCTTAAAGAAATTCAGGGATGGGATGATGTTGTAATTAAGGCGGCGGATAAGGGTGGCAACCTGGTGATATGGCCTAATGTACAATATGAGACACAAGCGTACAAATTGCTTAATGATATAAATTGCTATCGCAGGTTGCCGTCCAGTCCGCTCCCTACTTACCAGGCCGAATTAGTCGCCATTTTGGAGGAGGCAGTTTATGAGGGTACTATCCCTAAACGGTTGCTTGAAATAGTTAGCAAGTTGGAACCTAAACTGCCTACCTTCTACATTATTCCCAAGATCCATAAGGATTCAATCAATCCACCAGGAAGACCAATAGTGGCAGGGAATGACGGATTGTGTGAAATCATCTGTGACACTCTTGACTTTTACCTGAAGCCTTTGGTTACTAGCTTACCATCTTTTATTAGGGACACCACGTCTGCTTTACAAAGACTTGATAATATGTATCTGACCAATGATATGGTTATGGTAACAGCAGACGTGGAGTCCCTATATACATCTATTAGACATAAAGATGGGATAGCAGCGGCCACATGGTTCCTCAGGATGAGTAGCTTGGATGCACGGTTGGTGGACCTTTTGGTTGTTCTATTGGAGTTTATCCTTACCCACAATAGCTTCATATTTGATAAGAAAATATTTTTGCAGAAACAGGGTACTGCAATGGGGGCGTCCTGTGCGCCCTCATATGCAAACCTATTTCTAGGGGCCTGGGAAAGGGAAATCTTTTCCAGTAATCCTGTCTTGGGCACCGAAAACATACACCAATGGATACGATATATCGATGATATATGGTTCATTTGGGAGGGCCCAAGACAGGATCTGGATGCCCTTATGACCCGGCTCAATGCCAATGATAAAAATATAAGACTTACGTATAAAGTGGGACGGGAATTGGAATTCCTGGATATCCAAATAAGAACTACTACGAGTGGCAATTTGACCACGGAAGTTTACAGAAAACCAACATCGACCAACACTCTGTTGCATGCGACATCATCCCACCCAAGCTCCACAATAAGAGGCATACCTACAGGCCAGTTTTTGAGACTTAAAAGAATCTGTTCGGATGACCATTCCTTCGAGGATCAAGCCAAAGTCTTGAGGGAAAGATTTAGGGAGAGGGGATATGGCAAAAAAATGATAAGAAACAGCTACCATCGGGCAAAACATACCCCGAGAAATGAATTGTTGTATAAAAATAAAATAAAAAGAGATCAGGATGGTGGTCAAATTAGACTCATTTCAACATACAATAGCCAGTGGGCAGAATTTAAAGAAATAATTAACAAACATTGGCCTATTTTGTTGTCGGATACCACCCTGAGAAGATGTCTGCCACCTTCCCCATTGATTACAGCCCGCAGATCAAAAAACCTAAAAGATCTATTGGTACACAGCTATTACGAACCCCCAACAAAGACAAGTAAAACGTGGTTGGAAACTAAAGGTTGCTTCCCATGTGGACACTGCAAAGGGTGTGCCAATATAGCTAAAAGTAAGGAATTTCTGAATGCAAATGGCAGTCGCACTTATACGATAAGACACTTTATTACGTGCTCCACAAAAGGAGTCGTGTATAGTGCACAATGCCCCTGTGGCAAATTATATATTGGATTGACGACCAGGGAATTGCGCATACGTGTCAGAGAACATGTGAGGGATATAGAAAAAGCAAAGGTATGTGAAGACCCAACTCAGCTCAAAACCATACCTCGGCACTTCCATAAATACCATAATAATGACTCCAGCCTCCTTAAAGTGAAGGGCATAGATATAGTACAAATGGGCCCGAGAGGCGGAGATCTGGCCAAAACTTTGGCCAAACTTGAATGTAAGTGGATCTTTAGATTAGGTACAGTAGCTCCGGAGGGACTTAATGAAAGCTTTGGCTTTAGTGCTTTCCTCTAATCCACCTTATATATTTATATATATATATATTTATTGTCTGGTTCTTGTACATTGTTTTTAGGGGTTGAGGGTGTTTTTAAATATATTAATTCTAATTTTCTCAGTTTTTTTGTAGAATAGAATTTGCTCTATTTAATTGTGAAGAATATGTCTACTTAATTGTTCGTGACACCGTCTACAGGATGTGACCAATATGGACAACATAGATCGACTAAAGCTAAAGGGAATCCTGCAAGGACGTCTATATTCATGATGTAGATGTGATTTCATTATCACAGACTGTTTCGTTATATAATCATTACACTGACTGTAATATATATATAGTTAATTTATAGTTGTTTTAATAATTATATCGGTGGGTAATTAGTCTCCTAGGGGTTAGTATTGTTTTTATAATATTGGTCACTGTACACACGATCTGTGGATTATTTATATAAATGATTTTTTCACTTATTTATAATAATGAATTTGTCACCAACTAACGTACTATGTAGTAATTAGCACTATTGTCACTTTATAAATACTGATTTAAGTAATTGGTACAGGTAGTTTTTTGCAATATAATCTTTCACTATTATTTATGAGTATAATTAGTGTGTTACTTGATTTTTATATGATATAATTAGTATATTAATTTATTAAAATATTTCACTGTTTTTAGATTCTAATTATCCCACTAATAACTACCTTATAATTGATTATGTGTATATTATTATTATTACTAGTTATACTGCTGGTAATTACAACGACAGGATTTGTGAGATTTTATGGATTATAGACTGTTAGCTTGTACGATGCTTCGTAGTCCCTAATCCTGTTCTCGGTGGTGGTCATGTGGTGCGCGCTGGATAGGGTCCTGTCGGCCGCAGACTCGGAAACCCTCGGTCTTCAGAATCAGCTGATGGGCACGTGAGCTATGATAGCTCTAGCTTGCGTCATCGGCTGCTCGCCTGACCGAGGGAGATGAGTCATGAAGTAGCGGTGGGGAAACGTCACAGCGCGCCGTTATATTATGACAACTAGCGATCACATGGAGCTTAAGCAGACTTATTATTGGTTGCAGGGTACTATAATAGATTCCATCTCCCTCTTCCCCGACACGCCCCCTGAAGTTGTGGCACGAAACGCGCGTCGGGGTAAGAGGGACCGGGCACTCTTCACACAGCCGTGTAAGTACGATACCAGCGTATCTTATCAGTGACATTAGATATTGAAATCCACAGCACATAGCAAACCCATATGATTATTGTATGGGTTAGTTACACTACTATGATGTGGACTGTGGTAACTTGAATATCTATATAATGAGCTAAAGCACTAGATACAGTTTCCCCTATCTATAAGATGCTATCTAGCACTGGTGATATTGGAGGGAACTTGTAAACACTGCATGTGCAGTTCATTTAGATTTTTGTCTTTACGTACCTGCTGTGGTTGATTTAGTAGCCTGTCGGTCCCTTACACTTTGAGATACTTTTTTGATATAATATTTGGTTGTAATTGATTTTTTAAATATATTTAATAAAAAGATTGAATTTTTTATATAGTTAAAAGTGTGTTTTCTGTTTCATTGCTCATGAGAGCTATTCATGATACGGATGGAATTCGATATTGTTATTAGCATACTTATACTGGGGACCACTAATAGTTGATTATAGAGTTTGGTGATATCTAGTTCCCATTACTCCGTCAGCACCAGGTTCCCTAAAGGGTCTTGGTACTACCCTAACAGGGGCAAGTACAGCGCCATGTCTAGGTGTACCACAGGCTAGGCAATCATTTCTCCAGTCTGGATTTTGTTGTCCACAGTGCGGACATACCCATCCTCCTGGTCCGGCTAAACTTTGAGGTGGTGTTTGGAGAAAAGATGGGGCATGTGGGTTAAGGTATGGGGGTGGGGTGTTCTTATATTCCACATTTTGTTTTTCTCCATAGCCTGCGGGTCTAATACACCACTTTTTATTCTGTTGATTATATGTCCATCCCTCTTTTTCTGCTACCCTAGAGACATCAATCAACGCTTGGATCTGATCTATCCATTTCTTGTCTCTGATTATGCCTTTTTTTTTTTTTTCCTGAATTCCTTCCCATTTTTTTCTACTAAAGGCTTCTGCCTTAGTAACTCCAAACTTACTAAAAATCTTTCTCAGCCCCTTAGTGGCATCTTCACCACTTCTCTCCTTTATGATAGTATAGATATCTAATTCTTCTGGTTCCGACTTTGTTTGCTTATTCCCCATTTTCTTATCCTGAGCTTTTTTCTTTTCTTGCCCTAGGTGGCGTTTGGGTATAAGAATACCTCGTTACCTTCTTCCTAAGGAGCTAGGATGTTTAACGGCTTCTGCGTACCGTGTTGATGTAAGAAAATCCTGATTCCTACACCTATAGCAAACAACACAAATGCAACCAGACAGAGGATCAAAATACAACGTATCTTGTCCCAGGCTAATTTATCTGTCCTGGGCTCATACTATCATACACTTATCCGTCACCAGGTTTTCGTCAAAGACAGGATCAGAGATTGAACATAGGCGCGGAGGTCTCCCCGAAAGGACGCAACCACGTTGCCCAGTGGGACAGTCACTTCTTCTGTTTCAACACCCTGGGGGCTTATAGGGCTATTCCCAACTTCCACACACCTTCTATTCACATTCACTCTCATTCAATGCCGTACTCCGTGAGGTGGTCAATTCCTAAGTAGTTTAAGAACCCGAGCTATAGGTATCCTCCTCTACTAGAACTACCCGCTAAAGGACACGACACAGAAAATCTTACGGACAGTGCAGGGCAGATATAAGAGATCTAACAGTGTCTCTTACCTGGCCAGGTTTTTATTCATCTGCCGTCCATTATCCCAGATTCTCTTTTCGTTCGTATTCTGCCGGTGTTCTTGAAGGAGTACACAGACCTCGGGTCCCTGTTCAGGCGCCAGGAAATGTCGGGACCACACTCAGTCGGAGCAGCCTTTGGAAGTGGGGAATCACCAGAAATAATACACAAGACACGTCTCGTATAGTATATCACTGGGAAGCCTCTGAAGCACGCCTGCCTTCAAGGTGCTATCCCCTCTTTATATAGTTGTACAGGTAGTTTCAGTGGTTATACAAGTTTTGCTTGTTTAAACAAAGAGAGAAAAGAGAAGACAAAAAAAAACAGTTTCGGCTATGTGATAGTTTCACAACAAACAAAACAGTACAGTTTCGCCTAAGTGGCAGTTTCACAAACAAAAAATAGGATTTCACACTATAGCTAAAATGTCCTTGAATGGACAGGTCAATATTGATCACAAATTCTTTTTGGTTCATTGAGGTAACCATTTTTGTTCCGCTCTTCACAATTGTTACTGTTATTGTGTAACTTCCAAGCTTAGTGCCTTAAAGTGAACCCTCCAAGCACTGAGACAACATTGTTGCATATCCATTAAGTCTGTATACTTCCTGAGATTCTTTACAAATTATGTGGCAGGTAAGCATAGCTGGTAAACTTGCTTCAAGTTAACCTACCACTGTGCCATCCTCAAGCAGTCATGTTTGGATTCAAAGGCTAACATAAACTTTATTACAGGTTTATAGGGTTTCTAAACCAGACATCCCCTTTAAGGCCATTTTAAAGCTCTGCATGCCTGTTCATTATTGATGGTGACCACGAGTAAATGAGCGGTTAATACTACATTAATTAATTTGTATTATGACCTCAAAACCTTCTTCTGGATTAGCTGCCCTTCCCATCATGCTTTCCCCTAACTTTCTCTGGCATCTGCATGCATCCAATGCACCATTTATTAGAAAATAAAATAAAATGCAGTCAGAGTGGAAAGATTTGTTTCCCCAGGGTGAGAATGACCAGTCAGGAGTGAAGTGGGAATTTTCTTACACAATTTAAGATTAAACGCAGATCAGAATGGCTGTTGTGATCCTTTCAATGCCTGAGATGTGTCATGCCCCATTAATATTCTATTCAAAGTAAATAGTAATGGTACATGTAAATAATATAGGGTAATTAGTTATCGCTTTTTTGATTTTAAAAAAGTGAATAAAAGCCATTCTATTGTGACAAGGTGTACCCATCGGGATGGTCCTAACCTGCCTAGTATTAAAACCTTACCGTGTGTCATACGATGTTAATGTTACTAAAGGAAGAGCCGGAGAGGGGAAGCTATAAAGATGAAATGCCTAGCTCAAAAATGGTGGGCTACAACTCTTGTCTGTAGAAAGTGTAAGGCCGGCGTCACACTCGGCGTAAGACAATAGTCTGTATTTTACGGCCGTAATACTGCCGTAATACGGAGAAATGTTCCCAAAATAGTGATCCTTAGGCAGGGTGTGTCAGCGTATTTTGCGCATGGCATCCTCCGTATGTAATCCGTATGGCATCCGTACTGCGATATTTTCTCGCAGGCTTGCAAAACCGACATCTAATGGATTTATGTGCTCAAATGTTCTGGAAAACATATATACAGTATATATTGTATATGTCATTGAGACACATATATATATATATATAGTCTGTATTTATATTTACTACAGCGCGATATCTGTGAAAAGCCGGTAATTCAATTGCCGGCTTTTCATTTCTCCTTCCCAAATCCGACAGGATATGAGACATGGTTTACATACAGTAAACCATCTCATAATCCCAATTTTTTTGCATATTCCACACTACTAATGTTAGTAGTGTGTGTATGCAAAATTTGGGCGCTGTGGCTGCAAAAATAAAGGGTTAAATGGCGGAAAAAATTGGCGTGGGCTCCCGCGCAATTTTCTCCGCCAGAGTGGTAAAGCCAGTGACTGAGGGCAGATATTCAGATATTAATAGCCAGGAGAGGGTCCATGGTTATTGGCCCCCCCGTGGCTACAAACATCTGCCCCCAGCCACCCCAGAAAAGGCACATCTGGAAGATGCGTCTATTCTGGCACTTGACCACTCTCTTCCCATTCCCGTGTAGCGGTGGGATATGGGGTAATGAAGGGTTAATGCCACCTTGCTATTGTAAGGTGACATTAAGCCAGATTAATAATGGAGAGGCGTCAATTATGACACCTATCCATTATTAATCCAATTGTTTGAAAGGGTTAAAAAACACACACACACACACACACACACACACACACATGATTTAAAAGTATTTTAATGAAATAAACACAGCAGTTGTTTTAATATTTTATTGCTCTCTCAATCCATTTGCAGACCCTCGCTTGGCAAAACAATAAACCCACAATATACATACCTTCTGCTGACCCGTCACGTCCCACGAGGTAATCCATCTGAAGGGGTTAAAATAATTTACAAGCAGGAGCCCTGCAAATGCAGCTGTGCTCATGCTTGTAATTCCCCGGCGAATGAAGGAAATGTAGGTCATTGACCTACATTTCCTTCAGTCGCGGTGATGCGCCCCCTGGTGGATGTCCTCATATGACCTGGAGCGTGGGAAAAAGTTCCCAGGCTGCAGTTCATGAGAACATCCAGCAGGGGCGCATCACCGCGACTGAAGGAAATGTAGGTTAATGACCTACATTTCCTTCATTCGCCGGGGAATTACAAGCACGAGCACAGCTGCATTTGCAGGGCTCCTGCTTGTAAATTATTTTAACCCCTTCAGATGGATTACCTCGTGGGACGTGACGGGTCAGCAGAAGGTATGTATATTGTGGGTTTATTGTTTTGCCAAGCGAGGGTCTGCAAATGGATTGAGAGAGCAATAAAATATTAAAACAACCGCTGTGTTTATTTCATTAAAATACTTTTAAATCATGTGTGTGTGTGTTTTTTAACCATTTCATACAATTGGATTAATAATGTATGGGTGTCATAATTGACGCCTCTCCATTATTAATCTGGCTTAATGTCACCTTACAATAGCAAGGTGGCATTAACCCTTCATTACCCCATATCCCACCGCTACACGGGAATGGGAAGAGAGTGGCCAAGTGCCAGAATAGGCGCATCTTCCAGATGTGCCTTTTCTGGGGTGGCTGGGGGCAGATGTTTTTAGCCACGGGGGGGCCAATAACCATGGACCCTCTCTAGGCTATTAATATCTGCCGTCAGTCACTGGCTTTACCACTCTGGCGGAGAAAATTGCGCGGGAGCCCACGCCAATTTTTTCTGCCATTTAACCCTTTATTTTAGCAACTACAGCGCTGAAATTTTGCACATACACACTACTAACATTAGTAGTGTGGAATATGCAAAAAAAAGGGGATATGAGATGGTTTACTGTATGTAAACCATGTCTCATATCCTGTCGGGTTTAGGCAGGAGAAATGAAAAGCCGGCAATTGAATTACCGACTTTTCACTAACACCGCTGCGTATTTCTCGCAAGTCACACTGCTGGTCCGTGTGGAATCCGTATTTTTCTCGCCCCCATAGACTTTCATTGGCGATTTTTTTGCGCAATACGCTGACAAACGCAGCATGCTGCGATTTTGTACGACCGTAGAAAGCCGTATAATACTGAACCGTAATATACGGCTGATAGGAGCAGCCCCATTGAGAATAATTGTGCCATTTATTTTGTGAGTTTTACGGATGTATTTTCTGCGCTCTTACGTCCGTAAAACTCGCCAGTGTGACGCCGGCCTAAGAGATTACTGCAAAACCAAAGAAATGAGCAGGAGCATAAGCTGCTACACCTGCAAAGTGTAAGAGTATGTTCACATTGTGGCCATTTCACAGACAAACCCCAAGAAACAAAACCAAAATGAGCATATACCCTACTGCAAGTGCCCTTATTCACATTGACATTGTATGATACTCGGCAGGGTTTTAAAACTAGAGACAAGATAGGACTATCCCGTTGAGTACACATTGTAGCGGTTGGATGGTTTTTATGCGTTTTTGATAAAAATAGTGTTAACTAAATCCCCTATGTTATCTACATGTGCTACTATGATTTACTGATTTACTTATTGTAGTGAATATGCTCATTTTGTTTTTATTCTTGGGTTTTATACTGTACATTATGTCAATGATATTGTGGGCACTTATACCAAAAGCACATGGGCGCTTTACTACCGAGTTCCTGAGTCTATGGGACTGCATATTGTATTTGCTGCTAAAAATTAAACTAGATTGGATAAACATGTCTGCCTTCTTCTTCCAGAACCAGCGCTAATCCTGTCCATAAGTTGATGTTGCAGTCCAGCTTCTTTGAAGTGACCTAGACAAGCCCTTTAAGCACTGCATTTACTACCTGATCACAGGGGTCTGGGCCCTGTTGTACAGCTTGGTCTCTAGATCTTGGTACTGCATTTACTGCTGCTTTATTGGAGACTGATGCTATGTTTTCTGCTGGTTTTATTTGTACTGGGCGCTGCATTTATTGCTGGTTCATTGTAGACTGGGTGGTAGTTCAACTCATGTGGCAGTATACAGAGATAGAAAAATAGGAACATAGTCTCTTTAAATCTTGGGTTGGTTTATTATTATGCGCCATAAACCATCAAGAAGGGAAAATAAACACAGCCTTTCAGGCTAAAACAGGAAAACAAAAGAACAAAAATGCTGAAACACAGTCCATACTTATGAGGGTAACTTCTCCCTCTGGAGCAACACGGGTTCAGTCTTTCTTCAGAACACAAAACCACTGGAGAAACCTCTCTTTCCATCATGTGACTGACATGTGCGTCAAGCAGCTCGAACGTCAAGAACCCCTTAGAGGCATGGGGAACTTCCCTGATAGAGAACAACAGGTACAGCAGTAGGCAATCCCAGTCTTGGCCATCTTTCTCCATGACCTGCTTAAGCATAGACTTCAAAGATTTGTTGAATCTCGCCACCATGCTGTTCTACTGTGGCTGGTACACTGACATGCAGAGAGCCTTACACAACTCCCTCATCACTTTAGACATAAATGGAGTTCCTTGGTCTGTCAGGATCTCTTTTGGCAGGCCTGTCTGAGAAAAGATATGGACTAACTCCTGGGTGATGGTCCTGGCAGAGGAGTTTCTGAGGGGTTCCACTTTGGGGTACTGTGTGGCATAGTCCTTAGTATGAACTATGCCATACAGGCATACAGGCTAGGATGTATTGTGCCCTCTGGCGGACTTAGCTAGGGGGGCCCTACAAGGTCCATGGCAATCCGGTCAAGCGCGAACTCTATAGTGGGTAGTGGCACTAGGGGACTTTAGAAATGGGACACGGGAGCAATAAGCTGGCAAGTAGGGCAGGATCGGCAGTAGTTAATTTCTCTGTGATATCCAGGCCAGTAGAATCTCCTAAGTACCCATTCATGAGTGTTGTCTTCTCACAGATGTCCACCGAAATCATGAGAATGGGCCAGGTCTAACACCCTACGCCTATAGGGACCTGGGACTAACCACTACCTGGTGTCAGCCCCCGGAACTTGGGCAACCTCCTTTAGCCTTGACTCTTTCCATCAAGTGACTGACCACATGATTGTGACCTCACACGCAGTACACAGCGGTGCAGGTGGAGATAAGGTGGACATCTTCCCACCCACTCTATAAATGTCAACAAAAAAAACAGTCCCTGTTTGAAACTTTAACTTAACCCTCACAACACATAGTATGCTAGAGGAAATTACTCCATGACTGATACCATTAAGCGCAGTGACACAAATCTCCCCTCTATTACATTACAAGTGACTTTATCACAACTGGTACTTTACTTACAGTCAGAGCATTGTATATTTAGCACTGTATTTACTGCTAGTCCATTGGAGACTGTCACTATATTGACAACTGTACCACTTGAAACTGGCACTATAATAACACCTGACCATTGGAAACTGGCACTGTAATAATAAACCATTGACCACTGTAGACTCGTACTGCAATAACCACTGGACCACTGTAGACTAGTACTGTAATAACACCTAGACCACTGGAGATTTGCACTGTAGTAACACCTGGACCACAAGAGACTGGCATTTTAATAACCCCTTGACCACTGGAAACGGGTACTGTAATAACACCTGGACCACTGGAGACTGGTACTGTAATAACACCTGGACCACTGGAGACTGGTACTGTAATAACACCTGGACCACTTGAGACTAGAAATGCAATAACCCCTAGACCTCTGGACATTGGCATTGTATTTACTGCTAGTCCATTGGAGACTGACACACTATTTACAGCTGGTTTGCTTCTTTTTGGCATTCAATTTTAGCTAGACTATAAAATAGTGAGCACTGTATATACTGCTGATTCTCTGGTGATGAACACTGTATTTTCAGCTGGATCACTGCTGTACTGACTGAGCACTGTAATTACTTATGGCATCCTGTAGGCAGGCATTATTTTTTTATGCAGTCTAACTGGAGTTTGGGCATAGAGCTAACAGCTGGTTCAATTTGAATTGAGCAAAGAGTAAACTGCTGGGTCCCTGGCATATTGTGTACTGTACAAACCACTGGCCAGATGAGATTGTGCTCTTTGTAATACTGGGAACTGCACATAATTTTGGGTTACTAGAGACTAGTGTTGAGCGATACCGTCCGATACTTGAAAGTATCGTATCGGAAAGTATCGGCCGATACCGGCAAAGTATCGGATCTAATCCGATACCGATACCCGATACCAATACAAGTCAATGAGACACCAAGTATCGGACGGTATCCTGTATGGTTCCCAGGGTCTGAAGGAGAGGAAACTCTCCTTCAGGCCCTGGGATCCATATCAATGTGTAAAAGAAAGAATTAAAATAAAAAATAGGGATATACTCACCCTCTGACGCGCCCTGGACTTTACCGCCGTAACCGGGAGCCGTTGTACCTAAGAATGCGCGCTTGAAGGGCCGTAGATGACGTCACGGCGCTCTGATTGGTCCGTAGCGGTCGCGTGACCGCTACGCGACCAATCACAAAGCCGTGACGTCACCTAAGGTCTTTCAAGCGCTTGAAATACCTTAGAAGACGTCCGCAGCTTCTGATTGGTCGCGTAGCGGTCGCGTGACCGCTACGCGACCAATCACAAAGCCGTGACGTCACCTAAGGTCTTTCAAGCGCTTGATAGACCTTAGGTGACGTCACCGCTTTGTGATTGGTCGCGTAGCGGTCACGCGACCGCTACGGACCAATCAGAGCGCCGTGACGTCATCTAAGGCCCTTCAAGCGCGCATTCTTAGGTACAACGGCTCCCGGTTACGGCGGTAAAGTCCAGGGGCCGCCGGAGAGGTGAGTATATCCCTATTTTTTATTTTAATTCTTTCTTTTACACATTGATATTAATCCCGATACCGATTCCCGATACCACAAAAGTATCGGATCTCGGTATCGGAATTCCGATACTGCAACTATCGGCCGATACCCGATACTTGTGGTATCGGAATGCTCAACACTACTAGAGACTCAACTCAGTCACTGAGGAATAGGGCACAGAATACAGTAGTGAGCCAGCTGTAGATACAGTGCTAGCCTCCAAGGAACCAGAAGAAGAAGATACAGTGCTCAATAATTTATGGTCTAGCTATATATCCAGTGCCAAAATTCCCATTTTTACTTTTCTCCGATGCAGGAAATTATTCATGGTCCATTAATCATATTAAAACAAAAGTACTCCAGAAAGTCTCAGAAAGCTGTTGTCCGCTTCGCGTTAATCATCCTTTTCATAGTTGACCCAATGAATTAACGGAGATCACTCAAAGCCTGGAATATAGAAGCTCTCATTGCCTGTAGATTCTAAAAATAAAAAATGCTTATTTGGAATTTATTCTTAATTTTTTTTTTTTTTTGCTCTTCCAGAGAAGATGGAATATAAAAAAATATGCAAGGAACACCAGAAGTCTCAAGAAAAAGTTTAGCAGCTCTGGTGGGAGGTTCAATGAGAACTGTCTGCCCTTTGATGATGCGTGAATCTGTAAAGACATCGGCTTCAAGATAGGTGAGATCATGTGAGAAGAAGAATCTCAAAGGATTGATCCTCAACACCTGCTAAAATCCCAGAAGCTTTGACACTCCTCGACCTCTTCTCTTTCTCATTCATTACCTCTTCAAAACCTCACATCTCTTTGTCATGTCTAAACAATGTAACTTTAAATTGACATGCTAGAATGTCTTCCCGAGCTACAACGTGGTTCATTATAAAGTTTACTTCCTCAAGAAACAGTGGCGAAGTTGCCCAGGAGCAGACAGGTAGAGCCATGTTATTACCAGAAAAGATACTTTGTTGCAAAGCGACAAAATGTAAAAACTTTTCTCTGCGGTTTACTCACTGTTGTTTTACATATTGTTCCATCTTTAAAAAGATACTAAAAAAGCATCATTTCTACATGAAGGATACATGGAAAATAAAGGAGAACACATTTTTCCAAATTCAATTAGGGCAGATTCGTTCAATTCAGGGTTAAAATTTTATTCAAATCATATAAATCCAGCACAAATCGAATTTCAAAACAAAGAACTATCTTATTCTCAGCTCTCCTTCACCCTCTTTGTATCTGTTCCTCTTCCTTCTTCCAATTAGCTCCTTTTCCTTCTTCCTCTACAGCCAGTTACCCTGCAGTGCCTCCGCAGGGAAAAAACAGTATTGCACATGGTGGGTCCTACAGAGTCAGAGAATTGTAAATACTCTCTGCTGTAACTAATAGGGTTCTCAATTTGGAGCCAACATAAGAGCGCTTAATTCATGGATGAGGTAAACATGTGGAAGATAGACTGACATGTTAGGGTACTGTCACACAGTCACACTTTGATCGCTACGACCGTACGATCCGTGACGTTCCAGCGATATCCATACGATATCGCTGTGTCTGACACGCAGCAGCGATCAGGGATCCTGCTGAGAATCGTACGTCGTAGCAGATCGTATGGAACTTTCTTTCGTCGCTTGATCACCCGCTGACATCGCTGGATCGTTGTGTGTGACAGCGATCCAGCGATGTGTTCGCTTGTAACCAGGGTAAACATCAGGTAACTAAGCGCAGGGCCGCGCTTAGTAACCCGATGTTTACCCTGGTTACCAGCGTAAACGTAAAAAAAACAAACAGTACATACTTACATTCCGGTGTCTGTCCTCCGGCGTCTCAGCTTCTCTGCACTGTGAGCGCCGGCCAGCCAGAAAGCGAGCACAGCGGTGACGTCTGATGTCACCGCTCTGCTTTCCGGCCGCTGTGCTTACACAGTGCAGAGAAGCCGAGACGCCGGGGGACAGGCACCGGAATGTAAGTATGTACTGGTTTTTTTTTTACGTTTACGCTGGTAACCAGGGTAAACATCGGGTTACTAAGCGCGGCCCTGCGCTTAGTAACCCGATGTTTACCCTGGTTACCCGGGGACCTCGGCATCGCTCCAGCGCCGTGATTGCAACGTGTGACCGCAGTCTACGACGCTGGAGCGATAATCATACGATCGCTGCGACGTCACGGATCGTGCCGTCGTAGCGATCAAAATGGCACTGTGTGACGGTACCTTTAGACATATGCTCATTCTACACTTCGACTTGCAGCTTCCTTGCATGTTTGCTAATATTTTCTATTCTTTAACTGGCTTCTTTTCATTAATCTCGTAATTTGTGGCAATTTTGTGTAAGTTTTCAGAAATGCAAATGTATATGCAAAAAAAGTAAAATAAAATGCAATATGGTAGTAGAGAGAGGTACCATATGGTGGCATACAGAGCTCCTGCAGATTATCTATAAACTCCATGCATTTCATTCATAAAGCTTTAGACATATTTCTATTCTGTACTCTGTTATTTTTTGCCCAAATTTTGGCTTCCATCCATCAATTTGACGAGGTTTTTTTTAGAGTTTTTGTTTACCAGTTCAATTATTGGTTTTGTTTTCTTGAACATCATGTAATTTGGACTAATTTGACATACAGCATTTTCTGTAGTTCATTGATGGTTATGCACCCACACATTGTACAATCACTGACATTGTCTGGTCTCTATTAGAGACTTACGGTAATAGTGGGACAGGTTCCTGCTGCAACAAGTCGCTTTGTATACAGCAAATTTACTAATCTGATTTTATATCATGACTCTAAACTCCAGTTTAAGAACATTCCTTGTGTCTCCTTTAGGCTAAGTTCACATTTGCATATGTGTCTGCAGCGTATCGTCTGCATGCGCAAATGCATGCAAAAACACATACAAACGCATGTGTACACATCGTTTTTATCCCAATGGGCGTGGCTTATGGGTTTTCTATATATAGAGACACTGCAAAGTAGAAATTCGCTCCTTTGGATGCTGCTGCTGCAAGATGGAGAGTGTGGAGAGCTTCAGTATGAAAATGGATTTATCTTTGAAATTGGTTTTTGCTTTCGTTGTGGCTTGTGAGGAAGAAAGGAGAAGAGAAAGACAGAGAAGACGTTGTTGTAGCTTTTGGCAACACCCCATTGTTGAACTCCGACAGAGCCGTGGAACCTACCACTCATTGTACACAGAGCTTCGTGAAAACCCAGCAAAGATTTTGGACTACACCACGACTACACCATGATGTCGCAACACAGCTTCGATGATTTGCTGCAACGTGTCCGAAGATACATCAGCAGGCAGGACACCCAACTACTTACTGCAATCCCTGCAGAGGAACATCTGTTCCGTAGATTCCTGGATACCGGAGAGACCTTAAGATCTCTACATTTTCATTTTCAAATTGGACTGGGATTGTTGGAGACACCTGCCGTGCATTGTGTGACGTTCTGAGTGCCAACTTCCTCCCCCAACCCACAGCTGATCTCTGGATGAAAAATGCAGCAAAATTCAATGAAGTGTGTAATTTTCCTAACTGTGTGGGGGCTGTGGATGGCAAACATATTCGGATTCTGAAACCTGCAGGAAGTGGATCTGAGTACTTCAATTATAAAAAATACTTTTCCATTGTTCTGATGGCAATTGCGGATGCTGAATGTCGATTTGTTGCTATTGACGTGGGATTATTTGGATGAGGAAATGGCTCACAGACTTTCAAAAACTCGGACATGAGACGATTGTATGGGAATGCTCTTAATTTTCCCCCTCCACAACCTCTTCCTAACACTGAACGACCGCCAATGCCATTTGTTATTGTTGGTGATGAGGTCTTTCAAATGTCTGCCAACCTCCTAAAACCTTACTCAAGTTGGGACTTAAGTCACAGAAAAAGGATTTTTAACTACGACTGACAAGGGCATGAAGAACTGTGGAGTGTGCCTTTATTTTGCTGGCATCTAAATGGCGCATTTTGGGCACAGCCATCAATCTAAAAAGAGACAATTGATGATGTTGTGAAAGCATGTGTTGTTCTGCATAACTAGATCCTGTTAATACCACATTGCAGGATTACCAACATCACCCTCTCAGGACTACAGTTGAAGTTGCCCAAATGAGGGATAAATTTGCAGCCTATTTTGTTTCTGATAGTGGGCTTGTATCATGGCAAGATGAAATGGTTTAACCTGTAAATAAAATGTACCTTTAATGTTACGTACTTTTAATGTTATGTACCTGCAATGTTTTCTGACTCTAATATTAAAACCTTGAATCTAACTTGTATAATAAACACCTTAACTGTTACACCTGTTCACACTTCACTCAAGAATACACACATGGTTAACTAAAGAGATAAGGAAAACACAATAAGACCGGTATTGTGAATCAAAACAATTTTTACAAACAGAAATTAAAATTTTTCATTTTTTTTTAAAAAGGAAAAATGATTAATTACTTTCAGGGTCTGTGGGAGGGAGTAACATGGTGGACCAGGTGAGTGACGGGCTGTGATGGTAGGTTAGTAGTGGTTGGGGAAGTTGTTACAAGGGAAGTGTAAGACAATTGGAGGATTGGGTCAGACACATTGGGGGAAGACACATTGGGGGAGAAGACACATTAAGAGTGGAAAACAAGTTGGAAGAGATTGACACATTAGAAGGGAAAGAACGAAGTGAAGGTGTGGACAGACTAGAAAACACAGACACATTAGGAGGTGAGGGTTGAGGGGGTGTATGTAATATTTTTTTCCCATTTTTTCTCCTCCGGGACTTAGTTTTTGCTGCTTTTTTGCCCTGGTGCTGCCTTGGGGTTGGAGACTTGTGGGGTGGCACAGGATGGCTGGGCTGCTGCACTCTCGGCTGCGTGGTGGTGGATGTGGATGGCAGGGCTGCTGCACTTGGATGTGAGTCGCCCGCCAGGGCCTAGGGGTACTCAGTAGGGTTGAGCGAAACGGGTCGGCCATTTTCAGAAGTCGCCGACTTTTGGCAAAGTCGGGTTTCATGAAACCCGACCCGACCCCTGTGTGGGGTCAGCCATGAGGTCGGCGATCTTCTGAATCTGGTATCGGAATTCCGATACCGAGTTCCGATATGTTTGCGATATCGGGAATCGGTATCGGAATCCATATTTAAGTGTTAAATAAAGAATCAAAATAAAAAATATTGATATACTCACTCTCGGACGCGCCCTGGTACTAAACGGCAGCCTTCCTTCCTAAGAATGAGCGCGTGAGTGTCCTGCGGTGAAGTCGCGGCTTGTGATTGGTCGCGAGTAGGGTTGAGCGACCTTTACTTTTATAGGATTGGGTCAGGTTTCACGAAAACCCGACTTTTTCAAAAGTCGGGTCGAATGAAATCGGCCGATCCTATAAAAAAGTCGGGGTCGGGGTCAGCCGAAACTCGAAACCCAATGCAGTGCATTGGGTTTCCAATGGTTCCCAGGGTCTGAAGGAGCGGAAACTCTCCTTCAGGCCCTGGGATCCATATTTAAGTGTAAAATAAAGAATTAAAATAAAAAATATCGCTATACTTACCATCTGACGGGCCCTGGTACTAACCGGGAACCTTCCTTCCTTAGAATCAGCCTTCCAGGACCTCGCGGTGACGTCACGGTGACGTTGCGGCTTGTGATTGGTCGCGCGGCCGCCCATGTGACCACTCGCGCGACCAATCACATGCCGCGACGTCACCGTGATGTCACCGAAGGTCCTGGAAGGGCTGATTCTTAGGAAGGAAGGCTGCCGGAACGAAGCCGAGGGTGAGTATATTCCTATTAGGTATATACTCACCCTCGGACATGCCCTGCTTCGTTCCGGCAGCCTTCCTTCCTAAGAATCAGCCCTTCCAGGACCTTCGGTGACGTCACGGTGACGTCGCGGCTTGTGATTGGTCGCGCGAGCGGTCACATGGGCGGCCGCGCGACCAATCACAAGCCGCGACGTCACCGTGACGTCACCGCGAGGTCCTGGAAGGCTGATTCTAAGGAAGGAAGGTTCCCGGTTAGTACCAGGGCCCGTCAGATGGTAAGTATAGCGATATTTTTTATTTTAATTCTTTATTTTACACTTAAATCTGAATTCCGATACCAATTCCCGATATCTTAAACATATCGGGAATCGGTTTCGGAATTCCGATTCCAGATTCAGAAGATCGCCGACTTCATGGCCGACCCCACACAGGGGTCGGGTCGGGTTTCATGAAACCCGACTTTGCCAAAAGTCGGCGACTTCTGAAAATTGCCGACCCGTTTCGCTCAACCCTAGTCGCGAGAGGTCACATGGGCGGTCACGCGACCAATCACAAGCCGCGACGTCATCTAAGGTCCTTCACGCGCTCATTCTTAGGAAGGAAGGCTGCCGGAAAGAAGCAGGGCGCGTCTGAGATTGAGTATATTCCTATTAGGTATATACTCACCCTCGGACGCGCCCTGCTTCTTTCCGGCAGCCTTCCTTCCTAAGAATGAGCGTGTGAAGGACCTTAGATGATGTCGCGGCTTGTGATTGGTCGCGTGACCACCCATGTGACCGCTCGCGACCAATCACAAGCCGCGACGTCACCGCAGGTCATTCACGCGCTCATTCTTAGGAAGGAAGGCTGCCGTTTAGTACCAGGGCGCGTCCGAGGGTGAGTATATCAATATTTTTTATTTTGATTCTTTATTTTACACATTAATATGGATCCCAGGGCCTGAAGGAGAGTTTCCTCTCCTTCAGACCCTGGGAACCATAGTATCCCATTGCACTGCATTGGGTTTCGTGTTTCGGCAGACCCCGACCCCGACTTTTTTATAGGATCGGCCGATTTCACTCGACCCGACTTTTGAGAAAGTCGGGTTTCGTGAAACCCGACCCCATCCTATAAAAATAAAAGTCGCTCAACCCTAGTACTCAGTATTGGGTCCGGTACTTAAGGGGATGTGTCATGGTTGCGGCGACCCGGTCCATGGCCCTGGGCGCCCAAATAAAGGGAATGTCCTTAAATGGGTAAACCAGGTAAAGAGACTGCAAACCTGTGCCCTCCTTTTCTTTATACAATAGCCACCATCACCAGCTACACACCGGGAGCCATGGGGACCCAACTACACATGTGGGAAGTTATACCATCTAACTGCCATAACATCACCCCAGAGAACCCCTTTAAGCAGCATCGGTCCCCATTGATCGAATACCACAGGTGGCGTCACGAACATAAACTCTATCCCTTTAAAGACCTTTCCCTTTTACATGAACGTCCCAGGGCCATGGACCGAGTCAGCCACCGTGACATCCCCCTGAGAACCTAAGGACCCGGTACCGAGTACCCCACGGCCCCATGGGTGCGCTCCAAACAATTACATTACAGGCAGTAGTCCAAGCACACAGCGGGCAGGCACCATACAACTGGAATCGCAGCACAGCACCAGGACGGACTGAAGAACAGCACTAGGACAGCAGCATCAGGACCAAGGCAGCAGCATTGGGACCAAGAGAGCAGCACCAGCACCAAGACAGCAGCACCTGTTGTGAATTTGGTTTCTGGGCTCCCCCGGTGGTTTCTGGTGGTACTGCACTTGTGTGCTTCATCTCCTCTGTTCACCTGTTTCCATCAGGATGTGGGAGTTTTCTATTTAACCTTGCTCCTCAGTCATTTCTATGCCGGCCACCAATGTTACCAGAAGCCTTTCTGTTGCATGTTCCTGCTCCTAGACTACTATCAGCTAAGTTGGACTTGTAGTCCTAAGTTTGTTTTTCATTTTTGTTCCAGTTCTCTGTGATTGATTATTTCTGAGGCTGGAAGCTCTTGTGAGCTGAAATTGCCACTCTGGTGTCATGAGTTGATATTAGAGTCTTAAAGTAATTTCAGGATAGTGTTTTGAAAGGGTTTTCAGCTGGCTGTGAAGTTCCCTTTTCTGTCTTCCTACTATCTAGTAAGCGGACCTCAATTTGCTAAACCTATCTTCATACTTCGTATGTCAATTTCCTCTGAAATCACCGACAATATATGTGGGGGCTACTGTCTGCCTTTTGGGGAAAATTTCTCTAGAGGTAAGCCAGGTCTGTATTTTCCTCTGCTAGGGTCAGTCAGTTCTCCGGCTGGCGCTGGGCATCTAGGGATAAAACATAGGCACGCTACCCGGCCACTGTTAGTTGTGCGGTAGGTTTAGCTCACAGTCAGCTCGAGTTCCCATCTTCCAAGAGCTAGTCCTTTTTGTATGCTTTACTATGTTCTCTTGCCATTGAGAACCATGACAGTTTGGCCGGCCAAGGGTTAAAATAATTGGCAGAAGAAAGGAGAGAAAAGAACCCTGCAGAGAATTTTTTTTTTTTTTTTTTTCCTGAGTTTGCTCATTAGTTGATTCACTTGCATCTCTGCTTACTGCAGCCTTCGTCTCTCTCTCCTTCTAATCCTTGAATGGTTCTGATTTCACCTGATTAATATGGATCCTCAGAGTTTAGCTACAGGTTTGGATAATCTCGCTGTGAAGGTTCAAAGTTTACAGGATTTTGTTATTCATGCTCCTATATCTGAACCTAGAATTCCTTTACCTGAATTTTTCTCCGGGGATAGATCTCGCTTCCAGAATTTCAAAGATAATTGTAAATTATTTTTGTCTCTGAGATCTCGCTCTGCTGGAGATCCTGCACAGCAGGTCAGGATTGTAATTTCCTTGCTCCGGGGCGACCCTCAGGACTGGGCATTTGCTTTGGCACCAGGGGATCCTGCGTTGCTCAATGTGGATGCGTTTTTCCTGGCTTTGGGGTTGCTTTATGAGGAACCTCATTTGGAGATTCAGGCTGAAAAAGCCTTAATGGCCCTGTCTCAAGGGCAGGATGAGGCTGAAATATACTGCCAAAAATTTCGTAAGTGGTCTGTGCTTACTCAGTGGAATGAGTGCGCCCTGGCGGCGAATTTCAGAGAGGGTCTCTCTGATGCCATTAAGGATGTTATGGTGGGGTTCCCTGTGCCTACAGGTCTGAATGAGTCCATGACAATGGCTATTCAGATTGATCGGCGTTTGCGGGAGCGCAAACCTGTGCACCATTTGGCAGTGTCTACTGAGAAGGCGCCAGAGATTATGCAATGTGATAGAATTCTGTCCAGAAGCGAACGACAGAATTTTAGGCGAAAAAATGGGTTATGCTTCTATTGTGGTGATTCAACTCATGTTATATCAGCATGCTCTAAACGTACTAAGAAGGTTGATAAGTCTGTTTCAATTGGCACTTTACAGTCTAAGTTTATTCTATCTGTGACCCTGATTTGCTCTCTATCGTCTATTACCGCGGACGCCTATGTCGACTCTGGCGCCGCTTTGAGTCTTATGGATTGGTCCTTTGCCAAACGCTGTGGGTTTGATTTAGAGCCTCTGGAAGTTCCTATACCTCTGAAGGGTATTGACTCCACGCCATTGGCTAGTAATAAACCACAATACTGGACACAAGTAAATATGCGTATTAATCCGGATCACCAGGAGATTATTCGCTTCCTTGTGTTGTATAATCTACATGATGTGTTGGTGCTTGGATTGCCATGGCTGCAATCTCATAACCCAGTCCTCGACTGGAAAGCAATGTCTGTGTTAAGCTGGGGATGTCAGGGGACTCATGGGGACGTACCTTTGGTTTCCATTTCGTCATCTATTCCCTCTGAGATTCCGGAATTTTTATCTGATTATCGTGACGTTTTTGAGGAGCCTAAAATTGGTTCACTACCTCCGCACAGAGAGTGCGATTGTACTATAGATCTGATTCCGGGCAGTAAGTTTCCAAAGGGTCGTTTATTTAATCTATCTGTGCCTGAACATGCTGCCATGCGGGAATATATTAAGGAGTCCTTGGAAAAGGGACATATTCGTCCTTCGTCATCTCCCTTAGGAGCCGTTTTTTTCTTTGTATCTAAAAAAGATGGCTCTTTGAGGCCGTGTATTGATTATCGGCTTTTGAATAAAATCACGGTTAAATATCAGTATCCTTTGCCACTGCTTACTGATTTGTTTGCTCGAATAAAGGGGGCCAAGTGGTTCTCTAAGATTGATCTTCGTGGGGCGTATAATTTAGTGCGAATTAAGCAGGGGGATGAGTGGAAAACCGCATTTAATACGCCTGAGGGCCATTTTGAGTATTTAGTAATGCCTTTTGGTCTTTCAAATGCCCCTTCAGTCTTTCAGTCCTTTATGCATGACATTTTCCGTGAATATTTGGATAAATTTTTGATTGTGTATCTGGATGATATTTTGATTTTTTCGGATGACTGGGACTCTCATGTCCAACAGGTCAGGAGGGTTTTTCAGGTTTTGCACTCTAATTCCTTGTGTGTAAAGGGTTCTAAGTGCATTTTTGGGGTTCAAAAGATTTCATTTTTGGGGTACATTTTTTCCCCCTCTTCCATTGAGATGGACCCTGTCAAGGTTCAGGCTATTTGTGATTGGACGCAACCCTCTTCTCTTAAGAGCCTTCAGAAGTTTTTGGGCTTTGCTAATTTTTATCGTCGATTTATAACTGGTTTTTCTGATGTCGCTAAACCGTTGACTGATTTGACTAAGAAGGGTGCTGATGTTGCTGAGTGGTCCCCTGCTGCTGTGGAGGCCTTTCGGGAGCTTAAGCACCGCTTTTCTTCCGCCCCTGTATTGCGTCAGCCTGATGTTACTCTTCCTTTTCAGGTTGAGGTCGACGCTTCAGAAATCGGAGCTGGGGCGGTTTTGTCGCAGAAAAGTTCCGACTGCTCCGTGATGAGACCTTGTGCGTTCTTTTCTCGTAAGTTTTCGCCCGCTGAGCGAAATTATGATATTGGTAATCGGGAGCTCTTGGCTATGAAGTGGGCTTTTGAGGAGTGGCGTCATTGGCTTGAGGGGGCTAGACATCAGGTGGTGGTATTGACCGACCACAAGAATTTGATTTATCTTGAGTCCGCCAGGCGCCTGAATCCTAGACAGGCGCGCTGGTCGTTATTTTTCTCTCGGTTTAATTTTGTGGTTTCTTACCTACCGGGTTCTAAAAATGTGAAGGCGGATGCCCTTTCTAGGAGTTTTGAGCCTGATTCCCCTGGTAATTCTGAACCTACAGGTATCCTTAAGGATGGAGTGATATTATCTGCTGTTTCCCCAGATTTGCGACGGGTCTTGCAGGAGTTTCAGGCGGATAGACCTGATCGTTGCCCGCCTGGTAGATTGTTTGTTCCTGATGATTGGACCAGTAGAGTCATCTCGGAGGTCCATTCTTCTGCGTTAGCAGGTCATCCTGGAATCTTTGGTACCAGGGATTTGGTGGCTAGGTCCTTCTGGTGGCCTTCCCTGTCGCGAGATGTGCGAGGTTTTGTGCAGTCTTGTGATGTTTGTGCTCGGGCCAAGCCTTGTTGTTCTCGGGCTAGTGGATTGTTGTTATCCTTGCCTATTCCGAAGAGGCCTTGGACTCACATCTCCATGGATTTTATTTCTGATCTCCCTGTTTCTCAGAAGATGTCTGTCATCTGGGTGGTGTGTGACCGTTTCTCTAAGATGGTCCATTTGGTTCCCTTGCCTAAATTGCCTTCTTCATCCGAGCTGGTTCCTCTGTTTTTTCAAAATGTGGTGCGCTTGCATGGTATTCCGGAGAATATCGTTTCTGACAGGGGAACCCAATTCGTGTCTAGATTTTGGCGAGCGTTCTGTGCTAGGATGGGCATTGATTTGTCTTTTTCGTCTGCTTTCCACCCTCAGACTAATGGCCAGACCGAGCGAACTAATCAGACCTTGGAGACTTATTTGAGGTGTTTTGTGTCTGCGGATCAGGATGATTGGGTTGCCTTTTTGCCCTTGGCGGAGTTTGCCCTCAATAATCGGGCTAGTTCTGCCACCTTGGTTTCTCCTTTCTTCTGTAATTCGGGGTTTCATCCTCGTTTCTCTTCCGGTCAGGTGGAGTCTTCGGATTGTCCTGGAGTGGATGCTGTGGTGGAGAGGTTGCATCAGATTTGGGGGCATGTGGTGGACAATTTGAAGTTGTCCCAGGAGAAGACTCAGCATTTTGCCAACCGCCGTCGTCGTGTTGGTCCTCGTCTTTGTGTTGGGGACTTGGTGTGGTTATCTTCTCGTTTTGTCCCTATGAAGGTTTCTTCTCCTAAGTTTAAGCCTCGGTTCATCGGCCCGTACAAGATATTGGAGATTCTTAACCCTGTGTCATTTCGTTTGGACCTCCCTGCATCTTTTTCTATTCATAATGTCTTCCATCGGTCATTGTTGCGCAGGTATGAGGTACCGGTTGTGCCTTCCGTTGAGCCTCCTGCTCCGGTGTTGGTTGAGGGTGAGTTGGAGTACGTTGTCGAGAAGATCTTGGACTCCCATGTTTCCAGACGGAGACTTCAGTATCTGGTCAAGTGGAAGGGCTACGGTCAGGAGGATAACTCTTGGGTGACAGCCTCTGATGTTCATGCCTCCGATTTGGTCCGTGCCTTTCATAGGGCTCATCCTGATCGCCCTGGTGGTTCTGGTGAGGGTTCGGTGCCCCCTCCTTGAGGGGGGGGGTACTGTTGTGAATTTGGTTTCTGGGCTCCCCCGGTGGTTTCTGGTGGTACTGCACTTGTGTGCTTCATCTCCTCTGTTCACCTGTTTCCATCAGGATGTGGGAGTTTTCTATTTAACCTTGCTCCTCAGTCATTTCTATGCCGGCCACCAATGTTACCAGAAGCCTTTCTGTTGCATGTTCCTGCTCCTAGACTACTATCAGCTAAGTTGGACTTGTAGTCCTAAGTTTGTTTTGCATTTTTGTTCCAGTTCTCTGTGATTGATTATTTCTGAGGCTGGAAGCTCTTGTGAGCTGAAATTGCCACTCTGGTGTCATGAGTTGATATTAGAGTCTTAAAGTAATTTCAGGATGGTGTTTTGAAAGAGTTTTCAGCTGACTGTGAAGTTCCCTTTTCTGTCTTCCTACTATCTAGTAAGCGGACCTCAATTTGCTAAACCTATCTTCATACTTCGTATGTCAATTTCCTCTGAAATCACCGACAATATATGTGGGGGCTACTGTCTGCCTTTTGGGGAAAATTTCTCTAGAGGTAAGCCAGGTCTGTATTTTCCTCTGCTAGGGTCAGTCAGTTCTCCGGCTGGCGCTGGGCGTCTAGGGATAAAACGTAGGCACGCTACCCGGCCACTGTTAGTTGTGCGGTAGGTTTAGCTCACAGTCAGCTCGAGTTCCCATCTTCCAAGAGCTAGTCCTTTTTGTATGCTTTACTATGTTCTCTTGCCATTGAGAACCATGATAAGCACCTAATCTACAGGGAATGGAAAAAAAAATTCTGTATAGAGTACAGAGTGCAAAGACATTTTTAAAGCTTCTATACTTACATTGATGGCAGCACCGGGACCAAGACATCAGCACCAGGAACAGGACGGCAGCACTGGGACCAAGGTGGCGGTACTGGGACCAAGACGGCATGACTGGGATCAAGACAGAGGCACTGGGATCAAGACAGCGGTACTGTGACCAAGACGGAGGCACTGGGACCAAGATGGAGGCACTGGGACCAGGACGGCGGTACTGAGACCAGGACAGCAGCACCTAATCTCCAAGGAATGGGAAAAAAGTACTCTGTATGGGATACAGAGTACAAAGACAGAAAGATATGTTCACATCTTCTATACTTACATATAGACGGCACCACTGGGACCAAGACGGCGGCACTGGTACCAAGACAGAGGCACTGGGACCAAGACGATGGTACTGGGACCAAGACAGCAGCACCTAAACTAAAAGGAATGGAACAAAAAATTTGTACGGTGTACAGAGTGCAAAGACAGAAAGACATTTTCACATTTTCTATACTTACATATAGACGGCACCACTGGGACCAAGACGGCGGCACTGGGACAAAGACAGCGGTACTGGGACCAAGACAGCAGCACCTAATCTACAAGGAATGGAAAATAATATCTGTATGGAGTACAGAGTGCAAAGACAGAAAGACATTTTCATATTATCTATACTTACATATAGACAGCACCACTGGGAACAAAACGGCAGCACTGGGACCAAGACAGCGACACTGGGATGGCAGCAACAAACAGTCTAGAAGCAACAGAAAAAAAACATACTGTACGTACACAGTACAGAATGCAGTGAGAGACATACAGACCTTTACAAAGCTTCTATACTTACATCCAGAGTCTTCTGTCTTCATCCAATGTCCTGTGCCCGCATCCTGAGTCTTCTGCCTTCTTCCAATGTCCTGTGGCCTGTTGTGAATTTGCGTTTTGCTCCCTCTAGTGGTCATTAGTGATTTGACTCTGGAGCTTCTGTCTTCTCCTATATGCTCACCTGGGCCGTTAGTTCAGGGGCGTTGCTATATAAGCTCCCTGGACCTTCAGTTCAATGCCTGGCATCGTTGAAATCAGAGCTAATCTGTTGTGCTCTAGACTACTGGATCCTGGTTCCTGCTTTTTAAAGCTAAGTCTGCTTCCTTGCTTTTTGCTTTTGTTTTGTTTTGTATTTTTGTCCAGCTTGTTCCAATCTGTATCCTGACCTTTGCTGGAAGCTCTAGGGGGCTGGTGTTCTCCCCCCGGACCGTTAGACGGTTCGGGGGTTCTTGAATCTCCAGCATGGATTTTTATAGGGTTTTTGTTGACCAAATAAGTTATCTTGCTTTATTCTGCTATTAGTAAGCTGGCCTCTCTTTGCTGAACCTGGTTCATTTCTGTGTTTGTCTTTTCCTCTTACCTCACCGTTATTATTTGTGGGGGGCTTGTATCTTGCTTTGGGGTCCCTTTCTCTGGAGGCAAGAGAGGTCTTTGTTTTCTTCTCCTAGGGGTAGTTAGATTCTCCGGCTGGCGCGAGTCATCTAGCGATCACCGTAGGCATGATCCCCGGCTACTTCTAGTGTTGGCGTTAGGAGTAGATATTTGGTCAACCCAGTTACCACTGCCCTATGAGCTGGATTTTTGTATCTCGCAGACTTACACGTATCTCTGAGACCCTGTCCACTGGGGTCATAACAGTGGCCACATCGAGAGTCTTGAGAGTAATGGACTTCCTGTCTCCAGGCCCCATTTTATACTGCTGGCAATTTTCAGTTGGTTACATCATTTCCAAGGCAAAATTAATCAGAACTACGCATGCGTCTGGAACGCAAGCGTATGCATTTCTTTGTGTATCAATGTGTTCCCATAGACAATATTGCAGTTTATTTACACAATCACTCGCAATCGCATGCATGCAGACGATTAAGCAATTCTTGCTGCCTCAAAAAATGCAACATGTTGCGTTTGCCGGAACCCGCCGCACAACTCCAAATGACACATGCGTACGCATCCACAAGCTAACGCATGCAAAAACATGTCACTGCGTACACAATGTTAAAGATATGTACACATGGCACATGCATATCGATGCGGATCGTATGCTCTGCACACAGACGCAAATATGAACCCAGCCTTAGTCACCAGGTACTACTCATCCCATCAGATTCCCAATGACGGAGCTCTGACACCATTGTGTTTGTATTTTTTCACTCATTTATAATAACCAGTTTTGAGACATTGATAGACAATAAAATAAAGGACAGAGCAATCTTGCTGCTCTTGATCACCTCACCTCCTTCTAGAGGACGTAATCAGTGACTATACAAAGCCAAGAGCAGATATCATCAATCCTCATAACCCCAATAGACAGAGCGAGGCATTTGTCATGGCCAACAGCCTCGAATCACAGTGACTACACCAGCAGAATAGTGAATGCAGCTCTGGGATATAATAAAGGATGTAACTCAGGATCAGTAATGTAATGTTTGCACACAGTGACTGCACCAGCAGAATAGTGAGTGCAGCTGTGGAGTATAATACAGGATGTAACTCAGGATCAGTAATGTAATGTTTGCACACAGTGACTGCACCAGCAGAATAGTGAGTGCAGCTATGGAGTATAATACAGGATGTAACTCAGGATCAGTAATGTAATGTTAGCACACAGTGATTTCACCAGTAGAATAGTGAGTGCAGCTCTGGAGTATAATACAGGATGTAACTCAGGATCAGTAATGTAATGTTTGCACACAGTGACTGCACCAGCAGAATAGTGAGTGCAGATCTGGGATATAATACAGGATGTAACTCGGGATCAGTAATGTAATGTATGTACACAGTGACTCCACCAGCAGAATAGTGAGTGCAGCTCTGCTCAGCTGCTGCTCATTGTGGTAATTGTGGGTGCGGTCGCCACTGACCCTGCTGAGTGCTCCTGAGCTCTGAGAACCACCACCTGTCCACCCAGGGACCTTCTCTCTCTCCTACCCAGGGAAGGAGTGAGTTTCCTGGGATGAGTGAATGAGCCAAGTCCCAGTCTTGTGCTTCTCGGACCAGGCTGGCAGGGGGGCTGAAGGAACCAGCAACCAGCCTGCACATCAGAGGACTCGGGGGTGAGATGCTCCACCAGGAGTTGCAGCAATGTGGCTCCTACTTCCCCATATCTGCAGAGACCCCAAGAAGCTGCAAGGCTTCCAACATGGAGGAGAAGCCTGCTAGCGTGCAAGATGGCAGTCCTGCCGGAGGAAAGCTGAGTGCTCACGAGGTGAGGCCGACCTCACTGAGGAGGGTTGGGCACTGCAGAGTCCCCGGGAGTCTGTGTCCACCTATGCCTCCCGGGTCATGAGTCACCTCCGTGAGAATGAAGAGGCAAGTAAGACCCTGAGGAAGCTCCGGGAGGAGCTGCGTTGCACAAGCGCTAAAGCTTGATGCACCGCCAAACCCAGGAAGACGCAATTCCAGGTGGAGGTAAAGAGGCTGAAGCTTGAAATTAATGAGCTGGAGGTAAGAAAAGCATTTATTAGAGAAAAAAGTGGACCTTTTAAAAATAATTGCAGAATGAAGACCGATTCAGAGAAATGGCTGATAACAGACAGCAAAGGCAGATGGGGCTGAAGCCTAAGAGCTAGGTGGATGATGATGAGGAGGAGGAAGATGATGACCAGCAAAGAGCCCCACCTGGCAGCCTGCAAAGTCACGCGCAGGCCACGTGCAGCAAGCTCCCTGTAGGAAAGGTGACATTGACATCTGGGAGCAGTTCTGCTGGCTCTGGGGAGGACAGTGACAACAGCGGCCAGGGAGGAGTGCTAATAGCAGAGATCAAGCTCCTGGAGTCCCCAGTGTGCCTTCAGAGCTTCCATCTTGGTTATGATTTACCAGAGGAGGCACCTGGGGGCCAGAAGAAAAAGACAAAGAAATCCAACAAGCCAAAGCTGCAGGAAGGGGTAAGCTATGTGTATGCCACCCTCCCTGTACCCCCTGAGTCGGCTGCAGGGTCAGCTCACTGTATAAGCACTGCTGCCCATCCCAGGTTCTGCTGTGGATCCGGTGCAAAGGTGCGTGGAGATTACAAAGTGCAGAGCTCCGTCTCTTCTTGTAATAGCGGGGACGAAGCAGCAGGTGCATCAGCCGAGAGGCTGGACAGTGAGGGCGGCCCAGCGGTGGGCAAATGGTCAGGCCACGATACTTTGATGCACTCCTCAGTGGGAGGGGGGAGCAGCCTAGTGTCGGGGGCAGCTCTGGTAGCCTCGGTGCCCCTGAATGCTGTTGCCGCTGATCACTTAGGTGAGAAGCGGCGCCAGTGTGAGGGGGTTGCTGGGGCTGGGAGTTCCAGTCCTCCCACCAAAGTCCTGTTCTGTGTTGGTGCCGCTGGTCAACAAGATGCTGATATAAAGGATCAGCTGCACCCCCCAGCGGCAAAAGATCAGCGGTGCCTGGTATCAACAGTAAAGCAGTGGAAAATATCAACTGATGCTGCAGAGGGCACACGTAAGACCAGGGGTGAGGTCGCCTCCAGTTCTGTGGAGGAGACTCAGCCCCTTGTGCCTGATGATGCTAAGGTCAAAATGTCACCGCCTGTTGTCACTGGTCCAGCAGGAGTGAATGTGGTGGTCGGTATGGATGAGGAAAATTCTTTGTTTAGTAGAGTGGTTGCTGGTTTGGTAGAGGGTGAGGGGTTTATGGAGGTGGTAATAGTGATGCTGTTGGTGTGTATGTGGTCACTGGTCCGGTTGCCCCCCCAGTGGTGGCAGCACCCATCAGGAGTTAGGCCGCTGTCACCCCCAGGGGAAATAGGGCGTCCTCCTCATCTCCTGGAGGCTTTAAAGAAGGGGGAGAGATCACTAATGGTAGAGGGTCGAGAGGTTGATCTATCCTTCTGGATAGAGAGGCATGGCCTCTGGGCCTTCCGAGAGCAAAGAGGGGGGATACAGTGTTGTTCCTCCTGTGATGCAGCGGTATGACCATACACAGTGAAACGGCAGTGACCCAAACAAGTTAACAAGTTCAAACAAAATGTTCTTTTATTGTGTTACTTCACACAGTCAATATAGTATACGGCTTCTTCATACAGTCCATTAATAATGCATAGCTATATGACGCAGTCAATACACAGGCCGAACTTCCCTTTGTCCAGTTTCCCTGGGTGACCGCATGCCAATAACAAGTCTCTGTACTCACTCAGCGCACTGCACTCTTTATCCTCTGGAGTGCAGCTGGGTACACATAAGACAGCCCAAGATGCAGGGTGTCAGTCTCTCTGGTTCCATTAGCCTCTGTGCTGCTCCACACAGAGAGAGCTCTGCAGACAACTGCCCTGTCTGCTTCCAAGAACACACTGACACACCTCCCCCACTACTACAGGGCTTTTTAATCAGTCACTGCTTCATTATTCTAGTTACAGCCACACCTGTGTCTGTAGTACAGCCTCATGGCCTCACTACTAGTGTTGAGCGATACCGTCCGATACTTGAAAGTATCGGTATCGGAAAGTATTGGCCGATACCGGCAAAGTATCGGATCTAATCCGATACCGATACCCGATACCAATACAAGTCAATGGGACTCAAGTATCGGACGGTATCCCTGATGGTTCCCAGGGTCTGAAGGAGAGGAAACTCTCCTTCAGGCCCTGGGATCCATATTAATGTGTAAAATAAAGAATTAAAATAAAAAATATTGCTATACTCACCTCTCCGACGCAGCCTGGACCTCACCGAAGGAACCGGCAGCGTTCTTTGCTTAAAATGCGCGCGTTTACTTCCTTCCGTGACGTCACGGCTTGTGATTGGTCGCGTGCCGCCCATGTGGCCGCGACGTGACCTATCACAGCAAGCCGTGACGTAATTTTCAGGTCCTAAATGCCTAATTATAGGCATTCAGGATTTTAAAATTACGTTCCGGCTTGTGATTGGTCGCGTCGCGGTCACATGGGCGACGCGACCAATCACAAGCCGTGACGTCACGGGAGGCAGGAAATGCGCGCATTTTAAAATTACGTCACGGCTTGTGATTGGTTGCGTGCCGCCCATGTGACCGCGACGCGACCAATCACAGCAAGCCTGTTATGATCCCAATGGCAAGGATCTCAGAGATTACAGCAAAAGTCTGCAAACATAAATACCAGCTCATAGGGACGTGGTAACTAGGCTGACCATATGCCTGATCCTAGCACAAACACTAACAGTAGCCGGGGAACGTGCCTACGTTGATCCTAGACGTCTCGCGCCAGCCGGAGAACTAACTAACCCTATCAGGGAAAATAAGACCTCTCTTGCCTCCAGAGAAAAGACCCCAAAGTAATACAAGCCCCCAACAAATAATAAGGGTGAGGTAAGAAGAAAAGACAAACGTAAGAATGAACTAGATTTTAGCAAAGAGAGGCCCACTGACTAATAGCAGAAAATAGTAAGATGACTTATATGGTCAGCAAAAAACCCTGCAAAATATCCACGCTGAATATCCAAGAACCCCCAAACCGACTAACGGTGAGGGGGAAGAATATCAGCCCCCTAGAGCTTCCAGCAATATCAGGAATCACATTTTGTACAAGCTGGACAAAAATAAGAACAAACAAAATAACAAAAAATAAGAAAGCAGGACTTAGCTTATCTTGCAAAGAACCAGGACCTGAAGACAGGAGCAAACAGAAATGAACTGATTACAACGATGCCAGGCACTGGACTGAGAATCCAGGAAGTTTAAATAGCAACACCCCAGGCCTAACGAAGCAGGTGAGTACCAACCTGGTAAAAGACAATCCAAGTGCCAAATCACTAGTGACCACAAGAGGGAGCCAAGAAGTATAGTTCACAACAGTACCCCCCCTTTAAGGAGGGGTCACCGAACCCTCACCAAGACCACCAGGGCGACCAGGATGAGCAGCGTGGAAGGCACGAACCAAATCGGCCGCATGAACATCAGAGGCGGCCACCCAGGAAGTATCCTCCTGACCATAGCCCTTCCATTTGACCAAATACTGAAGCCTCCGTCTAGAGAGACGAGAATCCAAGATCTTCTCTACCATGTACTCCAACTCGCCCTCAACCAACACCGGAGCAGGAGGCTCAACAGCAGGAACCACAGGCACAACGTACCGCCGCAACAAAGACCTATGGAACACGTTGTGAATGGCAAACAACACCGGAAGATCCAAACGAAAAGAAACCGGGTTAAGAACTTCCAAAATTTTATAAGGACCAATAAAGCGAGGCTTAAACTTAGGAGAGGAAACCTTCAGAGGGACATACCGAGAAGACAACCAAACCAAATCCCCAACACGAAGTCGGGGGCCCACACCGCGGCGGCGGTTGGCAAAACGCTGAGCCTTCTCCTGTGACAACTTCAAGTTGTCCACCACATGATTCCAAATCCGCTGCAACCTATCCACCACGGAATCCACCCCAGGACAGTCAGAAGACTCAACATGACCCGAGGAGAAACGAGGATGAAAACCAGAGTTGCAGAAGAATGGCGAAACCAAAGTAGCGGAACTAGCCCGATTATTAAGGGCAAACTCCGCCAATGGCAAGAAGGTCACCCAATCATCCTGGTCCACAGAAACAAAACATCTCAAATAAGCCTCCAGTGTCTGATTAGTTCGCTCCATTTGACCATTAGTCTGAGGATGGAAGGCAGATGAAAACGACAAATCAATGCCCATTTTAGCACAAAAAGATCGCCAGAATCTGGACACAAACTGGGATCCTCTGTCGGACACGATATTCTCCGGAATGCCGTGTAGACGAACCACATTCTGAAAAAACGAAGGAACCAGATCGGAAGAGGAAGGCAACTTAGGCAAGGGTACCAAATGGACCATCTTGGAAAAACGATCACACACCACCCAGATGACAGACATTCCCTGAGACACCGGAAGATCAGAAATGAAATCCATGGAAATGTGTGTCCAAGGCCTCTTCGGGACGGGCAAGGGCAGAAGCAACCCGCTAGCACGAGAACAACAAGGCTTAGCCCGAGCACAAGTCCCACAGGACTGCACAAATGACCGCACATCCCGTGACAAGGAAGGCCACCAAAAGGACCTAGCCACCAAATCTCGGGTACCAAAAATTCCCGGATGCCCTGCCAACACCGAGGAATGAACCTCGGAAATGACTTTGCTGGTCCATTTATCAGGAACAAACAGTCTGTCGGGTGGACAAGAGTCAGGTCTACCAGCCTGAAATCTCTGCAACACACGTCGCAAATCAGGAGATATGGCCGACACGATTACTCCCTCTTTAAGAATACCAGCTGGCTCCGAGACTCCAGGAGAGTCAGGCACAAAGCTCCTAGAAAGAGCATCAGCCTTAACATTCTTCGAACCAGGCAGGTACGAGACCACAAAGTCAAAACGAGAGAAAAACAATGACCAACGAGCCTGTCTAGGATTCAGGCGCTTAGCAGACTCGAGATACATCAGATTTTTGTGATCAGTCAAGACCACCACACGATGCTTAGCACCCTCGAGCCAATGACGCCACTCCTCAAATGCCCACTTCATGGCCAACAACTCCCGATTACCAACATCATAGTTCCGCTCAGCAGGCGAAAACTTCCTAGAGAAAAAGGCACATGGTCTCATCACAGAGCAACCAGAGCCTCTCTGCGACAAAACAGCCCCAGCACCGATCTCAGAAGCATCCACTTCAACCTGAAAGGGAAGTGAGACATCAGACTGGCAAAAAACAGGCGCCGAAGTAAACCGGCGCTTCAGCTCCTGGAAGGCCTCCACGGCTGCAGGGGCCCAATTAGCCACATCAGAACCTTTCTTGGTCATATCCGTCAAAGGTTTAACAACGCTAGAAAAATTAGCGATAAAGCGACGGTAGAAATTAGCAAACCCCAAGAACATCTGAAGACTCTTAACAGACGTGGGCTGAGTCCAATCATGAATAGCTCGGACCTTGACTGGGTCCATCTACACAGCAGAAGGGGAGAAAATAAAACCCAAAAAGGAAACCTTCTGCACTCCAAAGAGACACTTTGAGCCCTTCACAAACAAAGCATTATCACGCAAAACCTGAAACACCATCCTGACCTGCTTTACATGAGAATCCCAATCCTCCGAGAAAGCCAGAATATCATCCAGATAAACAATCATAAATTTATCCAGATACTTCCGGAAGATATCATGCATAAAGGACTGAAACACTGAAGGAGCATTAGAGAGCCCAAAGGGCATCACCAAGTATTCAAAATGACCTTCGGGCGTATTGAATGCAGTTTTCCATTCATCTCCCTGCCTAATGCGCACAAGGTTGTACGCACCACGAAGATCTATCTTGGTGAACCACTTGGCATCCTTAATCCGAGCAAACAAGTCTGACAATAGTGGCAAAGGATACTGAAACTTAACAGTGATTTTATTCAGAAGCCGATAGTCTATACAAGGTCTCAAAGACCCGTCCTTCTTGGCCACAAAAAAGAATCCTGCACCAAGAGGGGAAGAGGATGGACGAATATGCCCCTTCTCCAAAGACTCCTTGACATAAGAACGCATCGCGGCATGCTCGGGTACAGACAAATTAAATAATCGTCCCTTAGGAAATTTACTGCCAGGAATCAAATCTATAGCGCAGTCACAGTCCCTATGAGGAGGAAGATCACTGGACCTGGACTCACTGAATACATCCTGATAGTCACACAAATACTCAGGAACCTCTGAAGGAGTAGAAGTAGCAATAGACACCGGCGGAGAATCGCAATGAATTCCCTGACAACCCCAACTCGACACAGACATAGCCTTCCAATCCAAAACAGGATTATGGGTCTGTAACCATGGCAGACCTAACACGACCAAATCATTCATTTTATGCAGAACAAGAAAACGAATCACCTCCCGATGTTCAGGAGTCATGCACATGGTCACTTGTGTCCAAAACTGCGGTTTATTTTCCGCCAGTGGCGTAGCATCAATTCCTCTGAGAGGAATAGGAATTTTTAAAGGCTCCAGGACAAAACCGCAGCGCTTGGCAAACGACAAGTCCATAAGACTCAGGGCAGCACCTGAATCCACAAACGCCATAACAGGGTAGGAAGACAATGAACAAATTAAAGTCACAGACAAAATAAATTTAGGCTGCAAATTACCAATGGAGACAGGACTGACAACCTTGGTTAGGCGTTTAGAGCATGCTGATATAACATGTGTAGAATCACCACAGTAAAAACACAGCCCATTCTGTCGTCTATGATTTTGTCGTTCGGTTCTAGTCAGGATTCTATCACATTGCATTGCTGGATCGGTGTTTCTATCACATTGCATTGAAACAGGTGTCTGTTCAGACAACACCGCCAGAGGATTAGCGGATTTGCGCTCCCGCAAACGCCTATCAATCTGAATAGCCAGCGCCATAGAATCATTCAGACTTGTAGGAATTGTGAAACCCACCATCACATTCTTAATGGCTTCAGAAAGGCCATTTCTGAAATTTGCGGCCAGAGCACATTCATTCCATTGAGTAAGCACGGACCATTTCCGAAATTTTTGGCAATACACTTCGGCTTCATCTTGGCCCTGAGAGATAGCCAGTAGAGCTTTTTCTGCCTGAATTTCAAGATTAGGCTCCTCATAAAGCAATCCGAGCGCCAGAAAAAATGCATCGACATCCGCCAATGCCGGATCTCCTGGCGCTAACGAGAAAGCCCAATCCTGAGGGTCGCCACGCAAAAAGGAGATAACAATTTTAACTTGCTGAGCTGAATCTCCAGACGAACGAGGTTTCAAAGATAGAAACAATTTACAATTATTCCTAAAATTCCTAAATTTAAATCGATCTCCAGAGAACAGCTCAGGAATAGGTATCTTAGGCTCAGACATAGGACTGCTAACAACAAAATCCTGAATGCTCTGCACTCGTGCAGCAAGCTGATCCACACTAGTAATCAAGGTCTGAACATTCATGTCTGCAGCAAAGCTTACAGCCACTCTGAGAAAAAGGGGAAGGAAGAAAGAGGAGAAAAAAACAACAACTCAGAACTCCTTTTCTTTTAATCCCACTTCTGCAATGCATTTACTATTCAGGGCCTGGCATACTGTTATGATCCCAATGGCAAGGATCTCAGAGATTACAGCAAATGTCTGCAAACATAAATACCAGCTCATAGGGACGTGGTAACTAGGCTGACCATATACATGATCCTAGCACAAACACTAACAGTAGCCGGGGAACGTGCCTACGTTGATCCTAGACGTCTCGCGCCAGCCGGAGAACTAACTAACCCTATCAGGGAAAATAAGACCTCTCTTGCCTCCAGAGAAAAGACCCCAAAGTAATACAAGCCCCCAACAAATAATAACGGTGAGGTAAGAAGAAAAGACAAACGTAAGAATGAACTAGATTTTAGCAAAGAGAGGCCCACTGACTAATAGCAGAAAATAGTAAGATGACTTATATGGTCAGCAAAAAACCCTGCAAAATATCCACGCTGAATATCCAAGAACCCCCAAACCGACTAACGGTGAGGGGGAAGAATATCAGCCCCCTAGAACTTCCAGCAATATCAGGAATCACATTTTGTACAAGCTGGACAAAAATAAGAACAAAGCAAAATAACAAAAAATAAGAAAGCAGGACTTAGCTTATCTTGCAAAGAACCAGGACCTGAAGACAGGAGCAAACAGAAATGAACTGATTACAACGATGCCAGGCACTGGACTGAGAATCCAGGAAGTTTAAATAGCAACACCCCAGGCCTAACGAAGCAGGTGAGTACCAACCTGGTAAAAGACAATCCAAGTGCCAAATCACTAGTGACCACAAGAGGGAGCCAAGAAGTATAGTTCACAACACAAGCTGTGACGTAATTTCAGGTCCTGAATGCAGAATTAGGTATCAGGACCTGAAAATTACGTCACAGCTTGCTGTGATTGGTCGCGTCGCGGCCACATGGGTGGCACGCGACCAATCACAAGCCGTGACGTCACGGAAGGAAGTAAACGCGCGCATTTTAAGCAAAGAACGCTGCCGGTTCCCTCGGTGAGGTCCAGGCTGCGTCGGAGAGGTGAGTATAGCAATATTTTTTATTTTAATTCTTTATTTTACACATTAATGTTGTTTCGATACCGATACCCGATACCACAAAAGTATCGGATCTCGGTATCGGAATTCCGATACCCGCAAGTATCGGCCGATACCCGATACTTGCGGTATCGGAATGCTCAACACTAGTTACTAGCCCCATAAAAACTTAAAGAAGAATATACACAAAAGCTAAGAATAACAACTTTATTGAAAACCATTAAAAAAGTACATAAATACACAAATGAATATTTGAATAAAAACGTATGCAATGGATAAACGAAAGGCAACACTAGTGCCACGTACGTGCGTATTAAGCTTAAGAGCAAAGAGAGTTGGTATATACTCATCCCACAAAAATGTACAACAAAATACAAAGAATAGCTAATAGTATCATTAAATATCAGTGGTGACAGAACCAACCAGACATATAGTAGCATTAATACAAAAAATAGCTCACTGATAGTAAGCGGGTGCAGGGAGATGCTAAGTATGCATAATCAGAGTACAGATAAAGTGCCTAATGCAAGGTATAACACGGCGATAAAACCCTATACAATCATACTACCCTCAACACATGGGTGCACATATACCGGGAAAGTCCCATAAGCGTACATGGGTAAAGCCGTATTATACTTACTAAATGATGGCTACATACACAGAATCCCACCCTGCGGCCGTACGTGGAAGGAGGAGCCCCGACGCGCGTTTCGCAAATGCTGCTTCCTAAGCACTCCTCCACCAATTGCAACAAGTCACTTGCTTGAGACCTGGTAGACCTAGTCTCTACATAGGACCACTGGTGCACCCAATGATCGCCCCTTACCTTTGGGGTCTCTTCAGGACTCTGCTGTTCACCCCTCACATTAGAGGTCTCCACTTTATATCGTTGAAGCTGTGCTAGCTCCCTCTGCAGTGTCTCCTGCTGCCGCTGCTGCTGCTGTAAAATCTCTTGCTGGGAATGTTGAAACTGCAGCGTCTCTTGTTGAAGCCTTTGCCGACTAAGCACAACCTGCTCCAAAAGTTCCTCCATTTTTCCAGCAGACTTGCACAACAATCTGCAGCACTCTCTGGGGGTATGCCTTAGTTCACTGCCCGCATTCTCCACCATATGGGATGCAGCGGTATGACCATACACAGTGAAACGGCAGTGACCCAAACAAGTTCAAACAAATTGTTCTTTTTTTGTGTTACTTCACACAGTCGATATAGTATACGGCTTCTTCATACAGTCCATTAATAATGCATGGCTATCTGACGCAGTCAATACACAGGCCGAACTTCCCTTTGTCCAGTTTCCCTGGGTGACCGCACGCCGATAACAAGTCTCTGTACTCACTCAGTGCACTGCACTCTTTATCCTCTGGAGTGCAGCTGGGTACACATAAGACAGCCCAAGATGCAGGGTGTCAGTCTCTCTGGTTCCATTAGCCTCTGTGCTGCTCCACACAGAGAGAGCTCTGCAGACAACTGCCCTGTCTGCTTCCAATAACACACTGACACACCTCCCCCACTACTACAGGGCTTTTTAATCAGTCACTGCTTCATTATTCTAGTTACAGCCACGCCTGTGTCTGTAGTACGGCCTCATGGCCTCACTACGCTTCCATGCACATTCTGCAGAGCACATACAGCGCCCCCTAGCAGTAACAGGGGTCACTGCCTCACACTCCCAACAGCCGGGCTGGGTAGTGTGCATAGGAATGTGGTCCATCTTCGGTGCCAAGGTGTCCAAGGTCGAAGTTTGGGCTTCAAGGTGATTGACAACTACACCTGGAAACATCCCTATTCCACGCCTGAGTTATATGTCAGCTTTTTTTCATCCAGAGGGGCTTGAGCTCTTCTGGTCGAACTATGAGTAGGCAAAAAATGAGCCCGGCTGGCGAGACTTTGCCGTTCAGGTGGTGTCTCGCCAAAACCAACTCAAGAAAGTGACCATGATGATTTGTAAGGAGTCGCTTTCTTGTTATGACATCATCACATGGCTTGGCCGGTATGGAGAGGTGGTGGAAATGCCAAAGAAAAACCGTGACGAATTTGGTATCTGGTCAGGAGCCTGGATGTTTATGGTAAAACTTAGGCATTCATGTGGTACGGTTGCCCACATACCATCATCTGCCTTCCTGGGTAGGGATCATATCCTGGTCTTCTACCAGGGGCAACCGAAGCTCTGTCACAAGTGCGGCATCCCCACACACTTCAGCGCAAACTGCACTGTGCAGAAATGTGCATTGTGTGGGGATATCGGCCATCTTGCTGCATCTTGTGTGGAGATTAGGTGCCACCTGTGTGGTGAGTTAGGTCACCCATTCAGCCGTTGTCCTCGCTCGTTCGCTAATGCATTTGTGACCCCGGTGGGAGAAAGCCATGAGGCTGATTCTGTTGGGGAAGGGACTAGCAGGAAGGAGGGAGCTGAGGAGCCAAGGAGGAAAGGCAATAAAAAGACGCCTGCCCAGCTGAGGCATTTAGACAAGCGCAGACAGGATATTGAGCAGGGCAAGCCCCGAGCTACTGGGGCAGCCCCTGTTCTGGATGCCAGTCTTGTGTTGTGTATCCGCTTTTTGGGCTCCCCTGGTGGTTGCTGGTGGTACTGGTGACTTGTTTGCACTTTGCTGCTTCTGTTCACCTGCTTCCATCAGTGTTTGGGAGTTTCCTATTTAGCCTTGCTCTCCAGTCATTTCCTTGCCGGTCATCATTGTAACCAGAGCCTTCGGTTGCATGTTCCTGCTACTAGTCTGCTGATCAGCTAAGTGGACTTTGTCCTTTTGTTTTGTACCTTTTGTCCAGTTTGCAGTTTTTGTAATTCTCTGTAGCTGGAAGCTCTTGCGGGCTGAAATTGCCACTCCTGTGTCATGAGTTGACACAGGAGTCTTAAAGTAATTTCAGGATGGTTTTTGAAAGGGTTTTCAGTTGACCGTGAAGTCCTCTTTTGTATCCTTCTGCTATCTAGTAAGTGGACCTCTCTTTGCTAAATCTACTTTCATACTGTGTATGTCTTTTCCTCTTAATTCACCGTTATTACATGTGGGGGGCTGCTATCATCTTTTGGGGGATTTCCCTAGAGGTAAGCCAGGTCTGTTTCTTCCTCTACCAGGCGTAGTTAGTCCTCCGGCTGGCGCGTGGCATATAGGAAGCCGTAGGTATGCTCCCTGGCTACTGTTAGTTGTGTGGTAGATTTAGCTCACGGTCAACTCGAGTTTCCATCACCCGAGAGCTCGTTCGTTACTTATATGTTTCTTACATTCCCTTGCCATTGGGAACCTTGACAGTCTTGCTGCTGAAGCCCCAAGGGATGATGAGTTGGATGAGGAGGTCAGGAGGATCCACAGGGAGGAAAGTGCCACTGCCTCCGAGTCCTCCCATTATGAAAGTATGGATGAGGAAAATAGGCAGTGGCTAGAGGAGAAGCGTAAGCTCGGCACCAAAAAGAAGAGAAAGAAAGGAGATAAAACATCTCCTGCTCTGACCAAGGTACGTAAGGAAGGAAAAACCGACTCCCTTATGGTTGGTCTTTCTAACTGGTTCCAAGCTCTTGAAAACAACTCTTCCTCTGAGGAGGAAGCTGAGGGTGAGGTTCTGGTTTCAGCGGAACTCACAGGGGGCACCGAGTCTCCTTCGTCTGGGAATGTAAGGTCCTTGGAGGGAAGGACTGGCCCAGAGTCTGGAGACGAGCACGATAAAAAGAAAAAAAATGTGGGAATGGATACCTCTATGTCATTAAAGAGGGGGAAGGATTCCTCCTCTGAGGCAGAGGATAAGGGGAGTGGGAAGAAGAAAGCCATCTAACTTAATCACCAATGATGGCGGTACCCACTCCGTTGACGCTGGCGTCCATTATTGTCGCCAGCATAAAGTCAAATACAGCTAGATTTGCGGCTTTTGATTTTCTCAGCCGGGTTGAAGCTGACATTTTCTTTTTGCAAGAGACCAGGCTGCCAAACATTGGTAGACGTGTTTAAAGCTAAGAGGGAGTGGAGATGGAGACTCGGGCCCTCATATTGGTCTCTTGCGGCTGAGCAGTGTAGCGGAGTGGCGGTCCTTTTTACCACATGGGTGGAATGCCGACGGGTTATTGAGTTAGAAATGGGGAGGTGCCTGATCTTAGATGTCCTCATGAAGGGACAAGAGCTCCGGCTCATTTACACCTATGGTCCCCAATCTAAGTGGGACTGGAAGTGTCTCTTTATGAGGATCAAGCTCTACCTATTTTAGTCGGCCGGTTGTCTTTGGAGGGGATTTCAATACTGTCACGAGGCCCCGAGATAGAGGAGGTTCTAGAGACAAGCTCACATGATAGCGTCGCCCTTAATAGTATAGCTAGTGAGGCTCACGTGGTGGATGTCCACATTCGGCACACACCAGGCCACGAGGGGTTCACCTATCATAGAGGTAACTGTAGGTGTAGGATAGATAGGTTGTATTCAAAGGAGGAAGCTGTCTCTTCAGCAGTGTCTGTTGTTGAGTTGGAGTTCTCCGACCACTGTTTAATTTTGTTTTCTTTGAATGTTACAGAGACCCTCCGGATGGGAAGAGGCATTTGGAGGCTCAATTTGTCTCTCTTGGAAGAAGCGGAGACAAGACAGTCCTCTGAGGATTTTCTTCAGAGGCAGGTACCCTTACTGGATCTTTGTAGTAGTAAGTCAGAGTGGTGGGAGATGTTAAAGGAAAGGGTGGCGAGATTCTTCCGCCAGCTCTCGCACCTCAGGAGTCTGAGCAGGTACTGCCTGTATTAGGGTCTGAGGAGGAAACTCGAGCATCTTGTCTCAACTGGAGGTAGCCGTGAGAAGATCTCCAGAGTGAAATCTTTGGTTATAATGTGTCAGGACAATAGACACGCATCTTTGGTTTTTGAGAGGGATTACGGGAAGTGCCGCTCGCCTGACCCTTACAGAAACTGCAAGATGTCAGTGAATAGTAAAGTGGTTACAGGACTGGTTGACACTACTGGGTCCCTGAGGACATCCGGATCAGGGATCCTGGAGATTGTCAGATCCTTCTTCTCACACCTCTTGGGGAAGAGGGATCTTGATTGGGATGAGATGTCGGCTTTCCTGGCTGAAGCCGTCCCCGAATCAGGGGTAGACCCCTCTCTTGACGTTTTGACAGAAATGATCAGGGAAGAGGAAGTTGGCGATTGAAGGGCTTGCCAAAAAAAAATCGCCTAGCCCAGATGGCTTAACAGCTGAATTCTAAAAGACCTTTAAGGACATTTTGGTTCCCCTCTTGACTGAGGTATACAATGAGTGTCTTTCCTCGGGCACTCTGCTGAAGTCAATGAGGTCTGCCCTGATCATCTTGTCAAAGGGTAAAGACCCATCTTGCATTGAGAATTGGTGTCCGATGGTGCTTTTCAATGCAGACAGGAAGGTTCTGGCAAAGGTGCTGTTTAATCGGCTGGTGAAATTTGCACCCCGACACCTTTCGGAGGCCCAGCATTGCTCTGTTCCAGGCCAAAGCACATTTAGTGCTGTGCTCTGTTTCCGAGAGGCAGTGGAACAGGGTAGGGCTGGTCACTGGAAAGGGTACATGCTGTCACTGGACCAAGAAAAAGCGTTTGATCAGGTTAATCATGAGTACATCCGGTCCGTCCTTCTGAGATATGGCCTTCCAGGGGGGGTTGTTAGTTCGCTTAAGACCTTGTACAATGGGGCAGAGAGTTTCCCGCTTGTGAAAGGTTGGATTGACAGCTCTTTTGAGGTTTGGTCTGGTGTTCGCCAGGGTTGTTTCTTGAGCCCGCTGCTGTATGTGTTTGTGATTGACCCACTTCTTAGAAGGGTGGAGCATGGACCATTGGCCAGGATCGGAATGGACCGGGCAGCACCGGAAGGCACGCTGAGGGTGGTGGCATATGCCGATGATGTCACTGTGTTTGTTTCCTCTCAAGAGGAGGTAGGGTGGCTGATGTCAGAGGTTGATCGCTACTAGGAGGCATCCGGGTCCAAGATCAACCGGGATAAGTTTGAGTGTCTCTGGCTGGGAAGAGGAGATCTTGGTTTTGATCTCCCGGACACCCTTCCAGGACCCGAAGTCTCTGCAAAAGTCTTTGGCACTGAATTTGGTCAGAGGGATTACCCCAAACAAAATTGGGACAGCAGGCTAGAGATCGCCACTCAGAAGGTGAACCAATGGAAGGGTTGGTCTTTAACCCTAAGGGAAAGGGTAAACCTGATCAAAACTTACCTGGTCCCTTTACTGATTTATCTAGGCAGTGTGTGCATCTGCCGGAATCTCTCTGGACTCGGGTCTACAGTTTGTTCTTCCAACTGTTATGGGGAAATACACTGAACCTGGTCAAGAGGGAGGTTACTTACCATACGAGGAGACTAGAAGGGTTGGGTATAGTCAACCCTGTGGTATTCCTTGTGGATACCTTCATTAAGATCAATATTGCAAACCTCTGGAAACAGAGGCCTCCTCCGTGTGTAGTCTCCTGTATGGGATGGTTTCAGCCTTTCTTCCAGGAATGGGAGACAGTAGGGCAAGTGAAGGATCTTCGCACATTGCATGGACATCTTCTGACTTACGCTACCTTGGTTCTGAAGGTAATTTGCTGATGGGGTCTGGGAATGTGGGAGATCAGGACTCTGCCAAGGAAACTCCTTGACAATAAGGTTCTGTTGACCCATTTCAAGAAGCATCTGGCGCTCAGGGACTGCCCAAGTCCGGATCTTGTGGTGAGTTTGCATGCTTTGAATTCTGTCAGAATCCCCTCGAAGTTTTGGGACTTAGCTTGGCGCTGCTTCCATGGGAAACTGTGTGTGAGGGACAATCTGAATTGTAGGAGCTCTGAGGACAGGAACTGTCCTTGGGAGCATTGTGGTACCTAGCTGGAAAGCATGGACCACTTCCTGCTTCATTGTCCCTTCAACACAGAGGTGTACAACAGGGTGGGAGCCTCCATTGGCTGGTCTTGGCTGGCTGGTCTCTCCTATGCGGAATGGGCCTATGGAGCATTCGGAGACCTTGGTGGTCAGGACCACTGCACCTTATTTCTAGTTAGTGCATTGGTTAGGTATCACACGTGGAACGCACGGTGCTTAGTATCGACGTAACTGAAAATCCTCCCAGTGGATGATGTATTTAGGACCATACTCGGTGACCTGGTGAAGGTGTGCTCTCTGGAGTATGGGAGACTGGGCGCACGTAAGGCCGCTGTCCTCTGGATGGGCTTTTCTTTTAGTGTGCCCTAGTCTGGTCATCTCCTTTCCTGGTGGTGGGCTGCTGCTGACACTGTAGATTTTTTTTTGTTTGATCATTACACAGTGATGTAGGGCTGCAGGTGCCGAACTTGGGCTTTGTGATTTGTTTTTATTGTGGTGTGTGCTGCAGTACATATTGTATATAGGGATATAAATGTGGGTGTAGGTGTTAGGTTGGGTGGTGGGAAGGGGGGAGGTGGGTTTATCTTGTGGGACTATGGGACACTTGAGTGTTCGGGGGAAAACTGGCACTGCCTGATCTGGCCTATGGACGTTGGACATGGACTGAGGCATGAGATGCAGGACCAGCTCTCAGGTCAGTGCGGGGGTTGGGAATGGTGGGCTTGAGTGTGGGATGGTGGTTAGTTTAGTCTTGTATATATTTGTTTAATTTGTGGTTATTTTATTTAAAAAATAAAATAAAAAAACTAAAAAACAAGGGAAAAAAAGTTTATGTATATAGTTTTTGTTTGCCATTGTTTATTTTATTTGTTTGTTATTATTTTGTTTGTCAACTGGACCAGAAGGTGAAAGTATTTATTATTAGTTATTATTCTGTATATTTAATATGTGATACAGGAAAGATATATATCTTGGTACCGTGTTAGCCAGTAGATAGAAAAATATTTAGAATTGAGAGTCCTCAGTGGTTGATACCTTTGATACCTTTGATACCTTTGATTCCTTTTTGAAGAAAGCAAACAGACAACTTAAGGTACTGTCACATTAAGCGACGCTGCAGCGATATCGACAACGATGCCGATCGCTGCAGCGTCGCTGTGTGGTCGCTGGAGAGCTGTCACAAAGACAGCTCTCCAGCGACCAACGATGCCGAAGTCCCCGGGTAACCAGGGTAAACATCGGGTTACTAAGCGCAGGGCCGCGCTTAGTAACCCGATGTTTACCCTGGTTACCAGTGTAAATGTAAAAAAAAACAAACACTACATACTCACATTGCCGTGTCTGTCGCGTCCCTCGCCTTCAGCTTCCCTGCACTGTGTAAGCGCCGGCCCTAAAGCACAGCAGTGACGTCACCGCTGTGCTTTGCTTTACGGCCGGCACTGACACATTCAGTGCAGGAAGCTCTGAGCAGCAGCGCGGACGCCGGGGGACGTGACAGACATCAGAGGGTGAGTATGTAGTGTTTTCTTTTTTACTTTTACAATGGTAACCAGGGTAAATATCGGGTTACTAAGCGCGGCCCTGCGCTTAGTAACCCGATATTTACCCTGGTTACCATTGTAAAACATTGCTGGCATCGTTGCTTTTGCTGTCAAACACGACGATACACGCCGATCTGACGACCAAATAAACTTCTGGACTTTCAGCAGTGACCAGCGATATCACAGCGGGATCCAGATCGCTGCTGCGTGTCAACACAACGATATCGCTATCCAGGATGCTGCAACGTCACGGATCGTTGTCGTTCTCGTTGCAAAGTCGTTTAGTGTGAAGGTACCTTTATGGACACACGCTACTACAAAAAATTGGAGTCGGATTCTACACAGGACTATTACAAGGAACTATACAAGTTGGTATATTGTCTGCCCGACTAATCCATAAGAGCCAATGAAATGATACCAGAAGGTCCAAGAACAGGGATATTCTGCATGCTTCCCAAAATCCACAAATCTGGAAATCCAGGAAGACCAATTATTTCATGTGTGGGCACCCTTACTGTGCAGCTATCTGGATGGGTAGAGAGTATTCTTAAACTCCTGGTAAAGGATACACCCAGCTTCATTCAGGACACAACTGACCTATTGAATAAACTATCAGCAATAGGTCCTCTACCAGAAGGAACCATCCTGGCCACCATGGATGTGGAATCTTTGTACTCCAATATCCCACACCAGGATGGATTAAATGCCTGCAAATTCTTCCTGGAAAACACAGGGACTGATGCAAATTCTGTGGTGAAACTTATAAAATTCCTCCTCACCCACAATTACTTTGAATTTGATAAGAAGATCTATCTACAGGAGACTGGCATGGCAATGGGAAGTAAAATAGCCCCACAGTAGGCAAATCTTTTCATGGCCAAGCTTGAAAGCGACTTATTGTCCTCATGTTTCATCAAGCCTCTGGCCTACTACCGCTACATTGATGACATTCAGTGGCGTAACTACAAAGTTATGGGCCCCGGTGCGAACTTCCAAATGGGCCCCCCCCCCCGCAGCCCTGCCATACAACTCAAGGTAACCCCCATAGAATACAACGCAGCCCCCCTCATAGTGCTCCATACCGTTGATTATTGCCCCATAGATGCTCCATATAAAGCTGCCCCATATATAATGCTCTGCACCATTCATTATGGCCCCATAGATGCTCCATGGAAAGCTGTGCCATGTATTATGCTCTGCACCGGTCATTATGGCCCCATAGATGCTCCATAGAAAGCTGTGCCATATATAATGCTCTGCACCGTTCATTATGGCCCCATAAGATGCTCCGCACAGCCACTTGCCCCTTATAGTGCTGCACAAGCGTTATGGCCCCATAAGATGCTCCGCACAGCCACTGCCCCTTATAGTGCTGCACAAGTGTTATGGCCCCATAAGATGCTCCGCACAGTCACTGCCCCTTATAGTGCTGCACAAGCGTTATGGCCCCGTAAGATGCTCCGCACAGTCACTGCCCCTTATAGTGCTGCACAAGCGTTATGGCCCCGTAAGATGCTCCGCACAGTCACTGCCCCTTATAGTGCTGCACAAGTGTTATGGCCACATAAGATGCTCCGCACAGCCACTTGCCCCATATAGTGCTGCACAATTGTTATGGCCCCATAAGATGCTCCGCACAGCCACTTGCCCCATATAGTGCTGCACAATTGTTATGGCCCCATAAGATGCTCCGCACAGCCACTGCCCCTCATAGTGCTGGCGCTGCACAAGTGTTATGGCCCCATAAAATGCTCCGTATAGCCACTGCCCCTTATAGTGCTGCACAAGTGTTATGGCCCCGTAAGATGCTCCGCACAGCCACTGCCCCTTATAGTGCTGCACAAGTGTTATGGCCCCATAAGATGCTCCGCACAGTCACTGCCCCTTATAGTGCTGCACAAGCGTTATGGCCCCATAAGATGCTCCGCACAGCCACTGCCCCTTATAGTGCTGCACAAGTGTTATGGCCCCATAAGATGCTCCGCACAGTCACTGCCCCTTATAGTGCTGCACAAGCGTTATGGCCCCGTAAGATGCTCCGCACAGTCACTGCCCCTTATAGTGCTGCACAAGCGTTATGGCCCCGTAAGATGCTCCGCACAGTCACTGCCCCTTATAGTGCTGCACAAGTGTTATGGCCACATAAGATGCTCCGCACAGCCACTTGCCCCATATAGTGCTGCACAATTGTTATGGCCCCATAAGATGCTCCGCACAGCCACTTGCCCCATATAGTGCTGCACAATTGTTATGGCCCCATAAGATGCTCCGCACAGCCACTGCCCCTCATAGTGCTGGCGCTGCACAAGTGTTATGGCCCCATAAAATGCTCCGTATAGCCACTGCCCCTTATAGTGCTGCACAAGTGTTATGGCCCCGTAAGATGCTCCGCACAGTCACTGCCCCTTATAGTGCTGCACAAGTGTTATGGCGCCATAAGATGCTCCGCACAGTCACTGCCCCTTATAGTGCTGCACAAGTGTTATGGCCCCATAAGATGCTCCGCACAGCCACTGCCCCTTATAGTGCTGGCGCTGCACAAGTGTTATGGCCCCATAAAATGCTCCGTATAGCCACTGCCCTTTATAGTGCTGCACAAGTGTTATGGCCCCGTAAGATGCTCCGTACAGTCACTGCCCCTTATAGTGCTGCACAAGCGTTATGGCCCCGTAAGATGCTCCGCACAGTCACTGCCCCTTATAGTGCTGCACAAGTGTTATGGCCCCATAAGATGCTCCGCACAGTCACTGCCCCTTATAGTGCTGGCGCTGCACAAGCGTTATGGCCCCATAAAATGCTCCGTACAGTCACTTGCCCCTTATGCTTTTGCTGCCATAAAAAAAATAAATCACTTACTCACCTCACCTCTCTCTCTGTGCTCAGGACCCCCGGCACTTTCAATATTTACCTGGCTGCTCCTCGTGCGGCTCCGTCTTCAGCACTGACGTTCAGCAGAGGGCGCGCACTGACTACGTCACCGCGCCCTCTGACCTGAGCGTCACTGCCAGAGGAAGCTGATGACAGAGCCGCACCAGAACGAGGAGCGGTAAATATTGCGCAGCGCTGTATACTCACCTACTCCCGGCACGGTCCCTGGACGTCCCTGCTTCTTCCAGCGCTGCAGATTCTTCCTGTATTGAGCGGTCACAGTTACCGTTCAATACAGAAATGAATATGCGGCTCCATCCCTATGGGAGGTGGAGCCGCATATTCATTTCTGTAATGAGCGGGACCATGTGGCCGCTCAGTGCAGGAAGAATCTGCAGCGCTGGAAGAAGCAGGGACGTCCAGGGACCGTGCCGGGAGTAGGTAAGTATAATTAGAGAGCGGTGACGGCTCCCTGCTGCGGGTCACTCACAAATGTGGGTCATCATCAATCATGGGTCATTTCATTCTCCTTCACTCCTGTCCATGGGGCCCCTAAGTAGTCTGGGCCCCGTCGCAGCTGCGACCGCTGCGACCGCGGTAGTTATGCCCCTGATGACATTTTAATCATTTAGATGGAGTCTGAGTCACAGCTAAAGACGTTCCATGAACAGTTTAATCAATTTCATCCTACCATCAACTTGACACTCAACTACTCCTGTACTGAAATTAACTTTTTGGACACCATCATTAAGCTGCAGAACAATAAAATAGAGACATCCCTGTATCAGAAACCAATCGACCGTCCAACATACCTTAAATGGGACAGTTTCCATCCAAAACACATAAAAAACGCCATTGTCTACAGCCAAGCCATCAGATACAATCGTATATGTTCCAACCCAACGGACAGGGATGAACACCTTGGTCGCCTCAGAAAGACCTTTTTGAATCAGGGCTACCATCCAAGAACAATTGAAAACCAGATTACAAGAGCCACCAGAATATCAAGGAATCACCTGCTACATTACAAAGCTAAAGAACAAAATAACTGGTACCTCTAGTAGTTACCTACAATCCAAATCTGGAGGCGCTAAGGGGAGCTGCACGGAAATTACAACCTTTACTGCAAAAAGATGCCCGATTACAATCCATTTTTCCAGAGCCCCCACTACTGTGTTTTAGGCAGCCCCCAAATCTAAGAAGCATCATTGTCAAGAGCTCCCTGTCCTCTCCAACAGCTGCAGGTACCTTTCCTTGCAATCAGAAAAAATGTAAAACCTGTCCATTTATAATGACCACGGACAAGATAAAGATCCCCAATTCACATCAGGACTACAAGATACCAGATACTTTCAGCTGCATCACATCTAATGTGGTGTACCTAATTATTTGTACTAAATGTCCAACTGGGGGTCTATATGTGGGGGAGACAGGGCAAAAGCTTAGAACAAGAATGAATTCTCACCGCCACACAATAAGAGAAAAAAGAATGGATCTACCTGTGGCAATACATTTTTGTCTCCCAAATCATAACATTATGGACATGAAATTACTTGTGTTAAAAGGTAGCTTCAAAACTCAGAGAGACAGAAGAGTCTGGGAATATAAGCTGATGACGACCTTTGACAGTCTCACTGCAGGAATGAATGTGTGCATGGATTTATGTCTCTTTACATCAACTAAGGAACTTTCCCCTCAGACCATGTGGGGTCATCACAACAGAACCAACCCCAATCAGAGGCCAATAAAACAATCCTTATCTAAGAACTGGCCCAACATTTATGGACATAACTGTTTATCACTCATGGTAATTCTGCTTCATGTCACCTATTTTATCCATGGTTTTTTCTTTTTTTTTTTTTTTTCTGTGCTATGTTGTGCATAAATATGTGATTCTTCAGAATTTCTTTTAGTCTTTGCCTGATGAAGAGACCTGTGTAGTCTCGAAAGCTTGCAATTTGTTACCATCTTTTCAGTTAGCCATTATCATTATTATTATTATAAGGTATCAACCACTGAGGACTCTCAATTCTAAATATTTTTCTATATAATACGTGTGAGAGAATAGAATGAGTGGCTGGACCAGTGTTCAGTATACTGATTATGTTCTAGCTAATATTTTTGTTATGTTTCTGTTATTATTATTGTTATGTTTTTCATTTTCATAGTAAAAGATCTACAGGATGTAACTCAGGGAGGATCACTACAGGATCAGTAATGTAATGACTGCACCACCAGAGTGCAGCTCTGAAGTATAATACAGCACGTAACTGAGGATCAGTAATGTAATGTGTTTTCACCAAAGACACAATATTTATGTGAATGATATCTGCATAATAACAGTTCTTCAGTGCATGGATGCACATGGGCTTATCACTGGTCACTTTAAGTACTCCAGTGACTTATTCCCGCTTCTTTCCTTGGAGATCACTCTTGTACATATTTGCCTTTATGACTAATTGTAATTTCTGTCACCAATCCCTAGACAAAGCAGAACTTGAACATGCAATAAATTTCAAAAGCTTAAAAACAGCAGTAAAATATAAACTTTCCTCTTGGTTACCTCGGAAACTAGAAACTTCTTTTTTATATATATATTTCAGTCCTTATGCAAAAAAATGAAATAATTTCTGTGCAAATCTCTGCCAGCAGGTAAAAGCTGGAATGCATTATGTAGAAAAACTTTCAAGGATATTTAAAGAGTTCCTGAGATTTCAATAACAGTAAATATTTGCCAAACAACTGCTATTTGTGGAAAAGGAATAGTTCAAATTCTTCAGGATTTGTGAATAGCAAAAATGTCAGCACTGGTTAGTGATCGTGGAGCTCAAGGGCCGGTGAATAAGGAAATTGACGCGTTGCACAGCAGTTGTACCTCAATGGAAAAGAAAATGGTGCAAAACTAACGTTTGTGCGACATTTCCGTGAGTTTCGGACCAGAAAGATCCTTTAAAAATAAATTAATAAACAAAATATATTTTTTAAGAGGTTTATTTCATGAAACAATGTAGCCAAAAAACTTACTCCTGGGGGTCGTGCTGAGCATGTCACTGGGCGCTACTCTCTTTCCACAACTTCATGCTGCAGACAATCATTTTTCACTCATCTTGGATTAAGAGATGAAAGAATGTTGCAAATGATCTTGATAGAAATTCTGTTTTGTGTCTGCATTTATAGGCAGACTGAGTCATCCCCACACTTAACCCTTAGTCAGCTACACTTACCGGGGAAAGTGAATCTATAGTATACATTTTTTGCCATAGACGTTTGCAGCAAAATACGCCAAAGTAATCTGCTCTGATTATTGTGTTTTTTCAGTGGGATTTACCTACGTTTTCCCCTTTTTTGATGCATTTTTGGAGCCGACTTGATGAATTTTTTGAATATGGGATTCTGCACTACAAAGCACTTTTTTATTGTTACACGTGTATTTCTTTGGCTTCCTGTAGAAGCCGACAAAGAAAAAATGTATTAAAAAAATGCAAACGTTTCCACCGTGTCTTATATGTGCAGTGGGCATGATCCTACATGAAATCATGCTTGGACAGTTAAATCCTTCTCTTACTGTAACAGAAGCTGTGTCTTGATAATTCCTGCTGGTCTTTTACTAATGTGCAGCAGCCAAACTAAAGAAGGAGAGCTGCAGTATACCAATAACCTAATCCTGTAACAGACCGGATTTCCTAAGTCTCCAACTGACAATATAGCCAAGTTTTAGAGTCACCCATCACAATTGTTTCCCAAGGTAGAAGAGATGAAAGGAGCTCAACTGCATCCCCATAGAATCAGTGGTGAACGTTGACCGTCCTTCCTAACATATTGTTACAGGGTTGTGCATGCAAACAACCTCCTTCTTCCATAAAAATTGGTCTGCTATGAAATACTATTATCACTTTTAGGAACATATAGGCAGAAATTAATAATGCTAACCATATTTAGTGCATGCTGTAATTTGTAGCTCTGCAACAGCCACAAATTGCAGCCCGATGCTTCGAGGATTTGTCCAATGACTTAGATATTGATGACCTATCCTTATTATTGTTAATCAATATCAGATCATTGCGGATATGACACCTGGTACTCAGGGCCATATTTGGTGTTCATGCTGCCCTAAACACACCCTCCTTATATACTATGGCCTCCACCCCCCTTATATATTATGACCTCCACACTGCCCCCCTTTATATACTATGACCTCCACACTGCCCCCTTTATATACTATGACCTCCACACTGCCCCCTCTTTATATACTATGACCTCCACACTGCCCACCCTTTATATACTGTGACCTCCACACTGCCCCTCTTTATATACTATAACCTCCAAACTGCCCCACCTTTATATACTATGACCTCCACACTGCCCCCTCTTTATATAGTATGATCTCCACACTGCCCACCCTTTATATACTATGACCTCCACACTGCCCCCTCTTTATATACTATGACCTCCAAACTGCCTCCCTTTATATACTATGACGTCCACACTGCCCCCTCTTTATATACTATGACCTCCACACTGCCCCCTTTATATACTATGACCTCCACACTGCCCCCATTATATACTATGACCTCCACACTGCCCCCTCTTTATATACTTTGACCTCCACACTGCCCACCCTTTATATACTATGACCTCCACACTGCCCACCCTTTATATACTATGACCTCCACTGTTGTGAATTTGGATTCTGGGCTCCCCCGGTGGCTACTGGTGGAATTGAACTGGTGTCTTCATCTTCTCTGTTCACCTGTTCCCATCAAGATGTGGGAGTCGCTATATAACCTTGCTGCTCTGTTAGTTGCTTGCCGGTCAACAATGTTATCAGAAGCCTCTCTGTGCTTGTTCCTGCTTCTAGACAACTACTAGATAAGTTGGACTCTTGTCCATGTTTGTTTTTGCATTTTTGTTCCAGTTCACAGCTGTAGTTTCGTTACTGTGTCTGGAAAGCTCTTGTGAACAGGAATTGCCACTCTGGTGTTATGAGTTAATGCCAGAGTTTTAAAGTAATTTCTGGATGGTGTTTTTGATAGGGTTTTCAGCTGACCATGAAAGTGTCCTTTCTGTCTTCTGCTATGTAGTAAGTGGACCTCAAATTTGCTAAACCTATTTTCATACTACGTTTGTTATTTCATCTCAACTCACCGCCAATACATGTGGGGGGCCTCTGTCTCCTTTCGGGGTATTTCTCTAGAGGTGAGCTAGGACTAATATTTTCCTCTGCTAGCTTTATTTAGTCCTCCGGCTGGTGCTGGGCATCTAGAATCAACGTAGGCATGCTACCCGGCCACTGCTAGTTGTGCGTTAGGTTTAGTTCATGGTCAGCTCAGTTCCCATCTTCCAAGAGCTAGTTCCTATATATGCTTATGCTATGTTCTCTTGCCATTGAGATCATGACAGTTTGACCGGCCCTCAAAGTGTTAATTGTTTGGGCTGAAGCAGGAGAAAAAGAAGTGTTGAAGGGAAATTTTTTTTTTTTTTTTTTCCCCCTCAGAGTTTTGCTGCCTAGCCCTTAATTGCTGTCTAGCTGCTTCTTACCTCCTCTTAACCCTTGAATGGCTCTGTGTCCACCTGTTTGTAATGGATCTTCAGAGTGTAACTGCAGGTTTGAATAATCTCGCCACGAAGGTACAAAATTTGCAAGATTTTGTTTGTCATGCACCTGTATCTGAGCCGAGAATTCCTTTGCCGGAATTTTTCTCGGGGAATAGATCCGGGTTTCAGAATTTTCGAAATAATTGCAAATTATTTTTGTCCCTGAAATCTCGCTCTGCCGGAGACCCTGCACAGCAGGTCAGGATTGTGATTTCCTTGCTCCGGGGCGACCCTCAAGACTGGGCTTTTTCATTGACACCAGGGGATCCTGCGTTGCTCAATGTGGATGCGTTTTTTCTGGCCTTGGGGTTGCTTTATGACGAACCTCATTTGGAGCTTCAGGCAGAAAAAACTTTGATGTCCCTATCTCAGGGGCAAGATGAAGCGGAAATTTACTGCCAAAGATTCCGTAAATGGTCTGTGCTTACTCAGTGGAATGAGTGCGCCCTGGCGGCGACTTTCAGAGAGGGTCTCTCTGATGCCATTAAGGATGTTATGGTGGGGTTCCCTGTGCCTGCGGGTCTGAATGAGTCCATGACAATGGCTATTCAGATCGATAGGCGTTTGCGGGAGCGCAAACCAGTGCACCATCTGGCGGTGTCCACTGAGAAGTCGCCAGAGAGTATGCAGTGTGATAGAATTCTGTCCCGAAGCGAGCGGCAGAATTTTAGACGGAAAAATGGGTTGTGTTTCTATTGTGGTGATTCTACTCATGTTATATCAGCATGCTCTAAGCGCACTAAAAAGCTTGGTAAATCTGTTTCCATTTGCACCTTACCGTCTAAATTTATTCTATCTGTGACCCTGATTTGCTCTTTGTCATCTATTACCACGGACGCCTATGTCGACTCTGGTGCCGCTTTGAGTCTTATGGATTGGTCCTTTGCCAAACGCTGTGGGTATGATTTAGAGCCTTTGGAGACTCCTATTCCTCTGAAGGGGATTGACTCCACCCCATTGGCTAATAATAAACCACAATACTGGACACAAGTAACTATGCGTATTAATCCGGATCACCAGGAGATTATTCGCTTTCTGGTGCTGTATAATCTACATGATGATTTGGTGCTAGGATTGCCTTGGCTGCAATCTCACAACCCAGTCCTCGACTGGAGAGCTATGTCTGTGTTGAGCTGGGGATGTAAGGGGGCTCATGGGGATGTACCTGTGGTTTCCATTTCATCATCTATTCCCTCTGAAATTCCTGAGTTCCTGTCTGACTATCGTGACGTCTTTGAAGAATCCAAGCTTGGTTCGTTACCTCCGCACCGAGAGTGCGATTGTGCCATAGATTTAATCCCGGGTAGTAAATACCCAAAGGGTCGTTTATTTAATCTGTCTGTGCCTGAACATGCTGCTATGCGAGAATATATAAAGGAGTCCTTGGAAAAGGGACATATTCGTCCATCGTCATCTCCCTTAGGAGCCGGTTTTTTCTTTGTGTCAAAAAAAGACGGCTCTTTGAGACCATGTATTGATTATCGGCTTTTGAATAAAATCACTGTTAAATATCAATACCCATTGCCGTTGCTGACTGATTTGTTTGCTCGCATAAAGGGGGCCAAGTGGTTCTCTAAGATTGACCTTCGTGGGGCGTATAATTTGGTGCGAATCAGGCAGGGGGATGAGTGGAAAACCGCATTTAATACGCCCGAGGGCCACTTTGAGTATTTAGTGATGCCTTTTGGTCTTTCTAATGCTCCGTCAGTTTTCCAGTCCTTTATGCATGATATTTTTCGCGATTATTTGGATAAATTTATGATTGTGTATCTGGATGATATTCTGATTTTTTCGGATGACTGGGACTCTCATGTCCAGCAAGTCAGGAGGGTTTTTCAGGTTTTGCGGTCTAATTCTTTGTGTGTGAAGGGTTCTAAGTGTGTTTTTGGGGTACAGAGGATTTCCTTTTTGGGATATATTTTTTCCCCCTCTTCCATTGAAATGGATCCTGTCAAGGTTCAAGCTATTTGTGATTGGACGCAGCCCTCTTCTCTTAAGAGTCTTCAGAAATTTTTGGGCTTTGCTAACTTTTATCGTCGATTTATTGCTGGTTTTTCGGATATTGCTAAGCCATTGACCGATTTGACTAAGAAGGGTGCTGATGTTGCTGATTGGTCCCCTGATGCTGTGGAGGCCTTTCGGGAGCTTAAGCGCCGTTTTTCCTCTGCCCCTGTGTTGCGTCAGCCTGATGTTGCTCTACCTTTTCAGGTTGAGGTCGACGCTTCTGAGATCGGAGCTGGGGCAGTGTTGTCGCAGAAAAGTTCTGACTGCTCCGTGATGAGGCCTTGTGCCTTCTTTTCCCGTAAATTTTCGCCCGCTGAGCGGAATTATGATGTTGGGAATCGGGAGCTTTTGGCCATGAAGTGGGCTTTTGAGGAGTGGCGCCATTGGCTTGAGGGGGCCAGACATCAGGTGGTGGTATTGACTGACCACAAAAATTTGATTTATCTTGAGACCGCCAGGCGCCTGAATCCTAGACAGGCGCGCTGGTCATTATTTTTCTCTCGGTTTAATTTTGTGGTGTCATACCTACCGGGTTCTAAGAATGTTAAGGCGGATGCCCTTTCTAGGAGTTTTGAGCCTGACTCGCCTGGTAACTCTGAGCCCACAGGTATCCTTAAGGATGGAGTGGTATTGTCAGCCGTTTCTCCAGACCTGCGGCGGGCCTTGCAGGAGTTTCAGGCGGATAGACCTGATCGTTGCCCACCTGATAAACTGTTTGTTCCTGATGATTGGACCAGTAGAGTCATCTCTGAGGTTCATTCTTCTGCGTTGGCAGGTCATCCTGGCATTTTTGGTACCAGGGATTTGGTGGCAAGGTCCTTCTGGTGGCCTTCCCTGTCACGAGATGTGCGAGGCTTTGTGCAGTCTTGTGACGTTTGTGCTCGGGCCAAGCCTTGTTGTTCTCGGGCTAGTGGATTATTGTTGCCCTTGCCTATTCCTAAGAGGCCTTGGACGCACATCTCGATGGATTTTATTTCAGATCTGCCTGTTTCTCAGAAGATGTCTGTCATCTGGGTGGTGTGTGACCGTTTTTCCAAGATGGTCCATTTGGTTCCTCTGCCCAAGTTACCTTCTTCTTCCGAGTTGGTTCCTCTGTTTTTTCAAAATGTTGTTCGTTTGCATGGTATTCCTGAGAATATCGTTTCTGACAGAGGGACCCAATTCGTGTCTAGATTTTGGCGGGCATTCTGTGCTAGGATGGGCATAGATTTGTCTTTTTCGTCCGCTTTCCATCCTCAGACGAATGGCCAGACCGAGCGGATTAATCAGACCCTGGAGACATATCTGAGGTGTTTTGTGTCTGCTGACCAGGATGATTGGGTTGCTTTTTTGCCATTGGCGGAGTTCGCTCTCAATAATCGGGCCAGCTCTGCCACTTTGGTGTCCCCGTTTTTCTGTAATTCGGGGTTTCATCCTCGATTTTCCTCTGGTCAGGTGGAATCTTCGGATTGTCCTGGAGTGGATGCTGTGGTGGAGAGATTGCATCAGATCTGGGGGCAGGTGGTGGACAATTTGAGGTTGTCCCAGGAGAAGACTCAGCTTTTTGCCAACCGCCACCGTCGTGTTGGTCCTCGGCTTTCTGTTGGGGATTTGGTGTGGTTGTCTTCTCGTTTTGTCCCTATGAGGGTCTCTTCTCCTAAGTTTAAGCCTCGGTTTATCGGCCCGTATAAGATATTGGAGATTCTTAACCCTGTTTCCTTCCGTTTGGACCTCCCTGCATCCTTTTCTATTCATAACGTTTTTCATCGGTCATTATTGCGCAGGTATGAGGTACCGGTTGTGCCTTCCGTTGAGCCTCCTGCTCCGGTGTTGGTTGAGGGTGAGTTGGAGTACGTTGTGGAGAAAATCTTAGACTCTCGTGTTTCCAGACGGAGACTCCAGTATCTGGTCAAGTGGAAGGGATACGGCCAGGAGGATAATTCTTGGGTGAATGCATCTGATGTTCATGCCTCCGATCTGGTTCGTGCCTTTCATAGGGCCCATCCTGATCGCCCTGGTGGTTCTGGTGAGGGTTCGGTGCCCCCTCCTTGAGGGGGGGGTACTGTTGTGAATTTGGATTCTGGGCTCCCCCGGTGGCTACTGGTGGAATTGAACTGGTGTCTTCATCTTCTCTGTTCACCTGTTCCCATCAAGATGTGGGAGTCGCTATATAACCTTGCTGCTCTGTTAGTTGCGTGCCGGTCAACAATGTTATCAGAAGCCTCTCTGTGCTTGTTCCTGCTTCTAGACAACTACTAGATAAGTTGGACTCTTGTCCATGTTTGTTTTTGCATTTTTGTTCCAGTTCACAGCTGTAGTTTCGTTACTGTGTCTGGAAAGCTCTTGTGAACAGGAATTGCCACTCTGGTGTTATGAGTTAATGCCAGAGTTTTAAAGTAATTTCTGGATGGTGTTTTTGATAGGGTTTTCAGCTGACCATGAAAGTGTCCTTTCTGTCTTCTGCTATGTAGTAAGTGGACCTCAAATTTGCTAAACCTATTTTCATACTACGTTTGTTATTTCATCTCAACTCACCGCCAATACATGTGGGGGGCCTCTGTCTCCTTTCGGGGTATTTCTCTAGAGGTGAGCTAGGACTAATATTTTCCTCTGCTAGCTTTATTTAGTCCTCCGGCTGGTGCTGGGCATCTAGAATCAACGTAGGCATGCTACCCGGCCACTGCTAGTTGTGCGTTAGGTTTAGTTCATGGTCAGCTCAGTTCCCATCTTCCAAGAGCTAGTTCCTATATATGCTTATGCTATGTTCTCTTGCCATTGAGATCATGACACTCCACACTGCCCTCTCTTTATATACTATGACCTCCAAACTGCCCCCTTTATATACTATGACCTCCACACTGCTTCCCCTTTATATACTTTGACCTCCACACTGCCCCTTTATATACTATGACTTCCACATTGTTCACCCTTACATACTATGACCTCCACACCATCCACCCTTATATACTACAACATCCCACTGTCCTGCTTTATATACCATGACCTCCAGACCTCCCCCTTATATACTATAGCCTCTACACTGTCCCCATTTATATACCATGACCACCACACCATCCCTCTTTATTTATTAGAACCTCCAGACCTTCCTCCTTATATTCTATGACCTCCACACCGCCCCCTTATATACTACGGCCTTCACACATTCCCCCTTTATATACCATGACCACCACACCATCCCCTTGCATACTATGACCTTCACACCATCCCCCCTTATATGCTATGAGCAAACCCACCATCCCCCTAAACATACAATGACCACCACATCGTCCCCCTTATGAATTATACCCACCTCACCCTCCTTACCTATGAACTACAATCTCCACACAGTCCCCACTTCATGCTACCCCCTCCTCTTAGTGTCTCCCTCATATTACCCTTCTCCATACTGAACTATGTTGCCCATTCTCCATAATGAGCTCACATTGCCCTTTCTCCATTTTGAGCCCCCATGCTACCCCTTTTTCATACTGATACCACCCCACAATGCCACTTTTTCTATTCTGAGCCCACCTCACACTGCTCGCTTTTTCATACTGAGCCCACCCCACGCTGCCCCCTTTTCCACAGAGTTCACCCAACACTGCCCCCTTTTCCATACCAAGGACACCCCATCCTGCCTCTTTTTTCATAGTGATCCCACACCACACTACCACGTTTTCCATACTGAGAACCCAACACACTGTCCCCATTTCCATTCAGGTTTTCTTCTAGAGTCTGGGGGAGGGGATTTTTTTTTTATAAAGCGGAGCTGCAGTACCAAGAGCAGCCACTACACGGCGTGCAGAAATATGCAGCTTTGTTTACAGTTGGTCATTGCAGGTTCGGCAAACATCTGTGTCAGACCTCGATATAGCTGATCTTAAAGTCTTATCCAAAGCAAATCAATTCTAAAATTATTCCTTTAAGAGACTGACTCGTAGATTTACCTGGTCCTGAATACAAATAAGGAAATATATTGTTATACAAGTAGCCACCAAAACGTTTAGTAACTCCTAATTAATGAGTAACCACGGTTTTATTTATTTCTCATAAATCAATAACCTACATGAAAATAAGAAAGTTTGTAAAATGTGATTCTTTCTCCTCCTGCACTGATTTTTCACCATTAAAAATCTCAGTTCATGGGTTAAATTTGTCTTCAGTGAACACAGACTTTCCCATTAGTGAGATGTGAGATGACAGTTGGTGCTTATAAAGTTCTATGGAGAAGTAACCGTTGTATCAGGAGAACTTGCAACAGAATGTATCCATCCTTCACCCTTCTCCATAGATTCTTATAAGCACTAACTCATCCCTTATCTCAGTAATGGGAAATATTTCCTTACTGAATATAGAATTTACCCTGTATTGAAGATCAGTCCAGAGGAGAAAGAAGCAGAGTTCTAGTTGTTCATTTTCATGTATACTATTGATTTATGGAATAAAAATTAAAATATTGGTTAAAAAAAAATAAACCAAGGAGATATATATTTTATAGATAGTCTGGCCCCTTGCTTTATTGTTGTTACAGCAGTCTCCAGACACCACGCCCACTTGGCAAATTTTGATTTATCAGCTGAGATGCAGATTATGGCATAAATGATGCAGATTATTTCTGCCTGTTGGACACTCTTTGCTTTTTTATATTGCAGCATTGTTCTCTCATATAGCAAGGTTTTTCTCGGCAGCCCGGACACTTTCCCGGAATTTGTATCTCCAGGATTACACCTGACTCTGCTCTCTGCGAAGAATCAGTAAAGTTGCTGATTTTCTCTCCGGTTTGGTCTCTTCCACTTTCTAGAACGGATGATGGATCGAGCGCCATTATCTTACCACAACAAAGCCGTTAACCGTCCAAATCACCATAAATCCTCTCCTTTACTAGAGATGAGTCTTATATTGTTCCCTCCGCTTTCTAGTTAGTGCGAAATGTAAAAATCCAAGGTAATAGATAGAGAACAATAAAAAAGGATAAACCTGCGGTTGCTCAAAAAGAGCATAAAACGCTGCTTTCCGAAGAGCAATTTAGCCCCGCATTTATGTTACAGGTAAAAACTATACAAGATGCTCAGCAGCAGGAGATTTGCTGTCATGCCTGGAGATTAGATAAAAAGGTGGATAAAAAGCAAGAAAACATGTAAACCAAACATAAAATCTGCCCGTGTGCGTATAAAATAATCCAGACATAAAGCATGTTCTACACTACACTGCTGTGCAGTGCCCTGGTATGAAGCTATGACATTCAGCGCATGAGTAATTAGCAAGCGGCAGGCAGTCTGTCACTCGCTCATTAGCGGGAGATTTATGCTACATTGTTGCACTTTGCATTATGCAGTGTTTCACCTGGGGTGGTAAATATTAAGTCCTCACGCCCATGAGCGTGTTTAGAATTCATTTTACTCAGTTATACATCGCCAATGTAAGTCACTAAGGCTATGAGCATGCTCCGATATTTGCATGTTCGCATTCCTGTACGGATCCTACATAATTCACATGTAAAAGAAAACGGAATCTACGCTCTCACAACCTATTTCATGAAAAAGTGACCCACGTGCAAATTGCATATAACTTAAAAGACAATCAGAATAACTGTCCTGTGTGCACATGAGCACTAAAACTATTTCTGGCTGTTATATGTCTTGCATTCTGCATTTTTCATCACTTTTCTTCTTTTCATCATCCTTCTCTGATTGTCAGTTGTCTCTGAGCTGGTGGGTGGAGACGATCTGCTCTGATGTCTCCCATACACAGAACGCACAGAGATGATGGTTTCCTGCTCTCCTGTCTCTGTGAAGGCAGAATAGCTCAAAATCAGCTTTTAAATTCAATTTGCACTGATTTAAATCAATGTTAATCAAGACTACCGGAAGGGGTTCATAAAGAATCATACTAACCTCTCCTCTGTCTTCCGCGTACTTTTACAGGCTTCTACCTCTTCTTCAATTAGCTCCTCCGTCTTCCATCTTTCTACTTCATTCCGCTATCTTCTTAGTTTCACACTTCCAGAGCTTCCCCTCTTTGCTAGACCCCATGCAGTGGAGCCGAAATCATTGCCGCTATCCCCATATGGATATGTGCGGCACTATGCATGGATTGACATCAATGATGGGCATCACGTCACAGTATAGAGCTTAATAAAGAATAGCAGCGCTGGAAGCCCCGAAAGAATACAGGCGAAGATAAAAGACAGAAGAGAAAAGATAGAAACAGAGGAAGCAATCAAAGAAGCATTGGTTGTGGTATATGTGTGGGGAGGTCTGAGGAGGGGCGAGTAGCAAATATTTTTATTCAACTCCTAGTTTTCATAGTCCAGCACCTAACCTTTGTTTTTCTGGAATTCGCATGAATCGAATTGTTAAAAATTAGGATTCTGGTGAATTTTACTTTTAGGAACATACATTGCAATTTTAATTATTCACAGTTAATTTACTCATCTCTAATATCACATGGTCATGAAGAAAAAACAACATAGAGGCAATTGTACAGAGTGGTTGTGAATTCATCTCTTGGCCAAGATAAACACTTTATTTTATTTATATTATTAACATTTTATTACAGTACTGAGCAGCAGCTATAAATTCAGCTCTGGGGGTAAGAAAAACACTAGTAACAGCAACATGGAGAACTGTTGTGAACTCTGTTTTTGGGCTCCCTCTTGTGGTCACAACTGGTACTGTGTGAGTGTTGTCTTTGGGCTCCCTCTGGTGGCTCTTTGTGTCATTCTGCAGGTCTGAGGCTTGATCAGCTGTCTCGTTATCTGTTAGCTGGTTTCCTATTTAGTTCACCTGGACTCTCAGTTGTTGCCTGCTGTCAATGTCTTCAATGCTATTTTGGAGCTCTCCTGCAGTCCTTCGTTATCAGTCTCTTCAAGAGAAGCTAAGTTTTGCTTGGTTCATTTTTTGACCATCAGTGGTCATATGTTTCTTGGTTTATTTTTGTTTCTTGTCCAGCTTGCTAATATGTGATTTCCTTGCTTGCTGGTAGCTCTAGGGGGCTGAGTTTCTCCCCTCACACCGTTAGTTGGTGTGGGGGTTCTTGTATTCTCAGCGTGGATATTTTGCATAGGGTTTTTTTACTGACCGCACAGTTCCCTGTCTGTCTTCTGCTATCTAGTATTAGCGGGCCTCATTTGCTGTATCTGTTTTCATTTCTACGTTTGTGTTTTCCCCTTACCTCACCGTTATTATTTGTTGGGGGCTTCCTATATCTTTGGGGTGATTTCTCTTGAGGCAAGTGAGGTTTTACTTTCCCTCCAGGAGTAGATAGTTTCTCAGGCTGCGTCGAGATGTCCAGGATTTTAGGCACGTTCACTGGCTACCTTTAGTGTGTTGGTTAGGATCAGGTTTGCGGTCAGTCCAGTTACCACCTCCCTAGAGCTCGTGTCTATGTTCATAAACTTAGCTAGTCCGTTTTGTGATCCTCAGCCACTAGGATCATAACAGTACAGCAGGCCGAAAAGTGTTTAATGCATCGCAGAAGTGGGATAAGAGAAGCCCTGAGTACAATTTTTTTTTTTCAGCTCTATCTTTGCTGCATTCTGTCCAGCTTCTCTCATCCCCTTAATCTCTGGGTGGTTTTGTGTTCAGCTGCAGACATGGATATTCAGAGTCTGACTTCTAGTGTGGATCATCTTGCTGCAAGGGTGCAAAGCATTCAGGATTTTGTTGTTCACAGTCCTATGTCAGAGCCTAAAATACCTATTCCTGAGTTGTTTTCTGGAGATAGATCTAGGTTTCTGAATTTTAAGAATAATTGTAAATTATTTCTATCTTTGAGACCCTCGTTCCTCTGGTGATTCCGCTCAGCAAGTTAAAATTGTTATCTCCTTGTTACGTGGCGACCCTCAAGATTGGGCTTTCTCTCTGGTGCCAGGAGATCCTGCATTGCTGAATGTGGATGCGTTTTTTCTGGCGCTTGGACTGCTTTATGAGGAACCTAATCTTGAGAACCAGGCAGAAAAGGCCTTGCTGGCTCTTTCTCAGGGCCAGGATGAAGCTGAGGTGTATTGTCTTCTCGGTATGTTCCTATGAAGGTTTCCTCTCCTAAATTCAAGCCTCGCTTCATCGGTCCTTATAAGATTTTGGAAATCCTTAACCCGGTGTCATTTCGTTTGGACCTCCCAGCGTCGTTTGCCATTCATAACGTGTTCCATAGGTCTTTGTTGCGGAGGTATGTGGTGCCTGTGGTTCCTTCTGTTGAACCCCCTGCCCCGATGCTGGTTGAGGGCGAATTGGAGTACGTGGTGGAGAAGATCTTGGATTCTCGTATTTCTAGACGCAGGCTTCAGTATTTGGTTAAGTGGAAAGGCTATGGTCAGGAGGATAATTCCTGGGTTGTCGCCTCTGATGTTCATGCAGCCGATTTGGTTCATGCCTTCCATGTGGCTCATCCTGATCGCCCTGGGGTTTTTGATGAGGGTTCGGTGACCCCTCCTCAAGGGGGGGTACTGTTGTGAACTCTGTTTTTGGGCTCCCTCTTGTGGTCACAACTGGTACTGTGTGAGTGTTGTCTTTGGGCTCCCTCTGGTGGCTCTTTGTGTCATTCTGCAGGTCTGAGGCTTGATCAGCTGTCTCGTTATCTGTTAGCTGGTTTCCTATTTAGTTCACCTGGACTCTCAGTTGTTGCCTGCTGTCAATGTCTTCAGTGCTATTTTGGAGCTCTCCTGCAGTCCTTCGTTATCAGTCTCTTCAAGAGAAGCTAAGTTTTGCTTGGTTCATTTTTTGACCATCAGTGGTCATATGTTTCTTGGTTTATTTTTGTTTCTTGTCCAGCTTGCTAATATGTGATTTCCTTGCTTGCTGGTAGCTCTAGGGGGCTGAGTTTCTCCCCTCACACCGTTAGTTGGTGTGGGGGTTCTTGTATTCTCAGCGTGGATATTTTGCATAGGGTTTTTTTACTGACCGCACAGTTCCCTGTCTGTCTTCTGCTATCTAGTATTAGCGGGCCTCATTTGCTGTATCTGTTTTCATTTCTACGTTTGTGTTTTCCCCTTACCTCACCATTATTATTTGTTGGGGGCTTCCTATATCTTTGGGGTGATTTCTCTTGAGGCAAGTGAGGTTTTACTTTCCCTCCAGGAGTAGATAGTTTCTCAGGCTGCGTCAAGATGTCCAGGATTTTAGGCACGTTCACTGGCTACCTTTAGTGTGTTGGTTAGGATCAGGTTTGCGGTCAGTCCAGTTACCACCTCCCTAGAGCTCGTGTCTATGTTCATAAACTTAGCTAGTCCGTTTTGTGATCCTCAGCCACTAGGATCATAACAGTACAGCAGGCCGAAAAGTGTTTAATGCATCGCAGAAGTGGGATAAGAGAAGCCCTGAGTACAATTTTTTTTTTTTCCGCTCTATCTTTGCTGCATTCTGTCCAGCTTCTCTCATCCCCTTAATCTCTGGGTGGTTTTGTGTTCAGCTGCAGACATGGATATTCAGAGTCTGACTTCTAGTGTGGATCATCTTGCTGCAAGGGTGCAAAGCATTCAGGATTTTGTTGTTCACAGTCCTATGTCAGAGCCTAAAATACCTATTCCTGAGTTGTTTTCTGGAGATAGATCTAGGTTTCTGAATTTTAAGAATAATTGTAAATTATTTCTATCTTTGAGACCTCGTTCCTCTGGTGATTCCGCTCAGCAAGTTAAAATTGTTATCTCCTTGTTACGTGGCGACCCTCAAGATTGGGCTTTCTCTCTGGTGCCAGGAGATCCTGCATTGCTGAATGTGGATGCATTTTTTCTGGCGCTTGGACTGCTTTATGAGGAACCTAATCTTTAGAACCAGGCAGAAAAGGCCTTGCTGGCTCTTTCTCAGGGCCAGGATGAAGCTGAGGTGTATTGTCTTCTCGGTATGTTCCTATGAAGGTTTCCTCTCCTAAATTCAAGCCTCGCTTCATCGGTCCTTATAAGATTTTGGAAATCCTTAACCCGGTGTCATTTCATTTGGACCTCCCAGCGTCGTTTGCCATTCATAACGTGTTCCATAGGTCTTTGTTGCGGAGGTATGTGGTGCCTGTGGTTCCTTCTGTTGAACCCCCTGCCCCGATGCTGGTTGAGGGCGAATTGGAGTACGTGGTGGAGAAGATCTTGGATTCTCGTATTTCTAGACGCAGGCTTCAGTATTTGGTTAAGTGGAAGGGCTATGGTCAGGAGGATAATTCCTGGGTTGTCGCCTCTGATGTTCATGCAGCTGATTTGGTTCATGCCTTCCATGTGGCTCATCCTGATCGCCCTGGGGGTTTTGATGAGGGTTCGGTGACCCCTCCTCAAGGGGGGGGTACTGTTGTGAACTCTGTTTTTGGGCTCCCTCTTGTGGTCACAACTGGTACTGTGTGAGTGTTGTCTTTGGGCTCCCTCTGGTGGCTCTTTGTGTCATTCTGCAGGTCTGAGGCTTGATCAGCTGTCTCGTTATCTGTTAGCTGGTTTCCTATTTAGTTCACCTGGACTCTCAGTTGTTGCCTGCTGTCAATGTCTTCAGTGCTATTTTGGAGCTCTCCTGCAGTCCTTCGTTATCAGTCTCTTCAAGAGAAGCTAAGTTTTGCTTGGTTCATTTTTTGACCATCAGTGGTCATATGTTTCTTGGTTTATTTTTGTTTCTTGTCCAGCTTGCTAATATGTGATTTCCTTGCTTGCTGGTAGCTCTAGGGGGCTGAGTTTCTCCCCTCAAACCGGTAGTTGGTGTGGGGGTTCTTGTATTCTCAGCGTGGATATTTTGCATAGGGTTTTTTCACTGACCGCACAGTTCCCTGTCTGTCTTCTGCTATCTAGTATTAGCGGGCCTCATTTGCTGTATCTGTTTTCATTTCTACGTTTGTGTTTTCCCCTTACCTCACCGTTATTATTTGTTGGGGGCTTCCTATATCTTTGGGGTGATTTCTCTTGAGGCAAGTGAGGTCTTACTTTCCCTCCAGGAGTAGATAGTTTCTCAGGCTGCGTCCAGATGTCCAGGATTTTAGGCACGTTCACCGGCTACGTTTAGTGTGTTGGTTAGGATCATGTTTGCGGTCAGTCCAGTTACCAGTCAAGAAACAAAGAAAAAAGGAGGCATGTACAAGTTGGGGATCACCACATCCAAGATCATATAAATATAATAAATTTTATTAAATATAGCAAGCACAAAACACTGCACAAAACTTTAAAAACACATAAAACCACCAAAAAACATGGTAAATACAAAGACCCATAATAGGGTCTATAACCCTGGTTCAAAACACATCCCCATATATAAATAACGTATTCACCACCTAGTAAAGTGCACTGAATATAGGTATACTATGCAGTCCCAAAGGCTAAGATAATAATGCAGGCGTACACTTACATATAAACAAGGAATACCCCGTCCAGTGCAAGCCTGAGCCCCGATCCCTACAACATGTCAAGGGATTCTAGGGACAAGCAAAAAAAGGGGGGTAGAGAACCAGGGCATGAAACCACCCAACGCGTGTCGCCAGAGAGATCTGGCTTCCTCAGGGGCATTGAATGCAGAGAGGTGCCCGTGTTATAAATACCTGTTGATTGTAAAAGGCTAGAGACAGCTGGTGCCTAGTATGCAGGATGTAGAGCATGGCGCCGGTACTGAGCGAGGAAAGCCGGAAGTTGCTGAAGACGCCGGCGTCTGCGCAGTATAGCGATATTACTAGGATGAGGAGTTCCCTGATTGTGGGCCGCCCAAAGCTGCGCATGCGCCCATCGGTGATAGAGAGAGTCGGCGACTGCGCAATGCAGCAAAGCTGCGAAAGAGGGGAGAAGGTTCTCCTATTGCGGATTGCTGGCAAGTGCGCCGGCGCCGGTCGGCGCCTGCGCACTATATGCCAGAAGACCGCATATGGACTCTCGGCCGAGAGTATTGAAAGGAAAAGGACCTCTAAGGGATACAAAGGATCCGGAGTGAAACAATTGTATATATTACACAAGGGACGCTGGGCAGGGACTTGTCTGCCCAAGGAAACAAGAAGGAAGATCATTTGGGGGATAAGATTTTTATGTGTGTGTATATGTATACATATATACACTAAATGATGGCTCTGAGGGGTATATGCAGAAAGTACACCAGTAATGCATAACAGTAAATAAACAAGAATAGGATAATAAGCAGAAATAATAAATAAAAATAATAAAAATAAAAATAAATATAAAAGTAAATGTAAAGATAAAGAAATAATATCCACAAAATAATAAATATAAGCAAAATTAGAAGTGAAAATCAATACACAAAAAAAAAAAAAAAAAAAAAAAAAAAAAATTAAATATACACACATATACATATATATATATATATATATATACATATATACACATATATATACATACATACATACACACACACACAAAAATAAAAATAATAATAAGAAAGAAAAAATGTGATAATAATAATAAGGAGACTAAGACTGTTTGTAATATCCCGAAAATAAAAGTTCCTCATTGAGTCCATGTGGGGCGAGGCTTTGAAGATCATGGATCCATCTTGATTCACATCGCAGTAATTTTCTAACTCTATCTCCACCTCTGATGTTAAGTGGAACCAACTCTAGTCCCATAACTTTTAAGCCCTTGGTACGGCCAAGATGGACATCCAGAAAATGTGTCGCTACTGATGAAATGTTTTTGCCTTTCTCTCGATCCTTGTGAGCCATGGCGATATTCGATAGGTGCTGTTGAGTCCTCCTTCTTAATTCTTGGGTTGTTTGTCCCACATAGACTTTGGGACAGTCACATATTAAGGCATAGACCAATGAGCGGCTTTTACAATTGAAGAAAGACCTCCTGGGTTTGATCTGGAAAGGAGAAATAGATAATGACAGACCATCCTGGGCTACGGTGTATTGGCAAACATTGCAGCCTCCACATGGGTAGGTGCCAATAGTCCTAATACCCCTGTTGAGTCTGATAGTGGGACGGACAAAGTGACTATGGCATAGCAAGTCCTTCAAATTGCTGGCCCTCCTAGCTATCAATTTAGGTGTTTCTGAGATATGAGGCTTTAGCTTGGGTTCACTGAGTAAGATTCCCCAGCTATGGTCCAGGATTTTGTAGATGTCCCCCCACTGATTGTTAAATGTAGTAACAATACCCATGGGCCTAGAGGACTCACGTGCTTGTCTTTGGAATAATCCCATCCGTTCACTATTTTTCGCTCTCTGGTAAGCCGAGGAAATAACAGTCTTAGGATATCCCCGATGTTTAAAACGATTAGTCAATTTCCGAGCCTCCACATCAAAGTCGGTCCTCTCACTGCAATTTCTCCTTAGTCGAAGAAATTGACCAGTTGGTATACCGTTCTTTAAGGACCTAGGGTGGAAACTAGAGTAATGCAGCAGGCTATTTGTCGCTGTCGGTTTACGGTGGAGGGTGGTAACAATATACGAACCATCAAGGGTAAGCTTCAAATCAAGGAAATCCACTGACGTCCGTGAGAGATGTGAAGTGAGCCGGATGTTGAAAGGGTTATTGTTAAGTTCAGTGAGAAAAAGATGGTATTCCTTCTCCGTACCTGTCCAAAAAATTATGACATCATCAATGAAGCGGAGCCATTTCTGGCAAAATTTCTTGTAGGCTCCATGTTCAAAGACCACCGATTCCTCCCACCACCCCAAAAAGAGATTTGCGTAAGATGGTGCGCATCGTGCCCCCATGGCCGTGCCTTTTACTTGTCTATAGAATATTCCATCAAAGACAAAGTAGTTTTTGTCAAGGACAAAAAACAAGAGGTCTAAGATGAATTGGTCATGTTTTCTGTCTCCTGTACTGCTATGTTCCAAAAAGAATGAAACAGCTCTTAGGCCTATATCATGGTCAATACTTGTGTACAGGGACTCGACATCCAGTGTAATTAGGAGAGTGCCAGGTGGTAAAGCAAACTCCCGAAGAAGCTGGATCAAGTGTGTCGAATCCCTGATAAATGATTTTAGTGACATAGCCATAGGCTGTAGGAAAAAGTCCAAATACATACATGGTTTCTCAAACAGACCACTTATGCCGGATACGATTGGCCTACCTGGAGGGTTTTCTTTTTCTCACTGAACTTAACAATAACCCTTTCAACATCCGGCTCACTTCACATCTCTCACGGACGTCAGTGGATTTCCTTGATTTGAAGCTTACCCTTGATGGTTCGTATATTGTTACCACCCTCCACCGTAAACCGACAGCGACAAATAGCCTGCTGCATTACTCTAGTTTCCACCCTAGGTCCTTAAAGAACGGTATACCAACTGGTCAATTTCTTCGACTAAGGAGAAATTGCAGTGAGAGGACCGACTTTGATGTGGAGGCTCGGAAATTGACTAATCGTTTTAAACATCGGGGATATCCTAAGACTGTTATTTCCTCGGCTTACCAGAGAGCGAAAAATAGTGAACGGATGGGATTATTCCAAAGACAAGCACGTGAGTCCTCTAGGCCCATGGGTATTGTTACTACATTTAACAATCAGTGGGGGGACATCTACAAAATCCTGGACCATAGCTGGGGAATCTTACTCAGTGAACCCAAGCTAAAGCCTCATATCTCAGAAACACCTAAATTGATAGCTAGGAGGGCCAGCAATTTGAAGGACTTGCTATGCCATAGTCACTTTGTCCGTCCCACTATCAGACTCAACAGGGGTATTAGGACTATTGGCACCTACCCATGTGGAGGCTGCAATGTTTGCCAATACACCGTAGCCCAGGATGGTCTGTCATTATCTATTTCTCCTTTCCAGATCAAACCCAGGAGGTCTTTCTTCAATTGTAAAAGCCGCTCATTGGTCTATGCCTTAATATGTGACTGTCCCAAAGTCTATGTGGGACAAACAACCCAAGAATTAAGAAGGAGGACTCAACAGCACCTATCGAATATCGCCATGGCTCACAAGGATCGAGAGAAAGGCAAAAACATTTCATCAGTAGCGACACATTTTCTGGATGTCCATCTTGGCCGTACCAAGGGCTTAAAAGTTATGGGACTAGAGTTGGTTCCACTTAACATCAGAGGTGGAGATAGAGTTAGAAAATTACTGCGATGTGAATCAAGATGGATCCATGATCTTCAAAGCCTCGCCCCACATGGACTCAATGAGGAACTTTTATTTTCGGGATATTACAAACAGTCTTAGTCTCCTTATTATTATTATCACATTTTTTCTTTCTTATTATTATTTTTATTTTTGTGTGTGTGTGTATGTATGTATGTATATATATGTGTATATATGTATATATATATATATATATATATATATGTATATGTGTGTATATTTAATTTTTTTTTTTTTTTTTTTTTTTTGTGTATTGATTTTCACTTCTAATTTTGCTTATATTTATTATTTTGTGGATATTATTTCTTTATCTTTACATTTACTTTTATATTTATTTTTATTTTTATTATTTTTATTTATTATTTCTGCTTATTATCCTATTCTTGTTTATTTACTGTTATGCATTACTGGTGTACTTTCTGCATATACCCCTCAGAGCCATCATTTAGTGTATATATGTATACATATACACACACATAAAAATCTTATCCCCCAAATGATCTTCCTTCTTGTTTCCTTGGGCAGACAAGTCCCTGCCCAGCGTCCCTTGTGTAATATATACAATTGTTTCACTCCGGATCCTTTGTATCCCTTAGAGGTCCTTTTCCTTTCAATACTCTCGGCCGAGAGTCCATATGCGGTCTTCTGGCATATAGTGCGCAGGCGCCGACCGGCGCCGGCGCACTTGCCAGCAATCCGCAATAGGAGAACCTTCTCCCCTCTTTCGCAGCTTTGCTGCATTGCGCAGTCGCCGACTCTCTCTATCACCGATGGGCGCATGCGCAGCTTTGGGCGGCCCACAATCAGGGAACTCCTCATCCTAGTAATATCGCTATACTGCGCAGACGCCGGCGTCTTCAGCAACTTCCGGCTTTCCTCGCTCAGTACCGGCGCCATGCTCTACATCCTGCATACTAGGCACCAGCTGTCTCTAGCCTTTTACAATCAACAGGTATTTATAACACGGGCACCTCTCTGCATTCAATGCCCCTGAGGAAGCCAGATCTCTCTGGCGACACGCGTTGGGTGGTTTCATGCCCTGGTTCTCTACCCCCCTTTTTTTGCTTGTCCCTAGAATCCCTTGACATGTTGTAGGGATCGGGGCTCAGGCTTGCACTGGACGGGGTATTCCTTGTTTATATGTAAGTGTACGCCTGCATTATTATCTTAGCCTTTGGGACTGCATAGTATACCTATATTCAGTGCACTTTACTAGGTGGTGAATACGTTATTTATATATGGGGATGTGTTTTGAACCAGGGTTATAGACCCTATTATGGGTCTTTGTATTTACCATGTTTTTTGGTGGTTTTATGTGTTTTTAAAGTTTTGTGCAGTGTTTTGTGCTTGCTATATTTAATAAAATTTATTATATTTATATGATCTTGGATGTGGTGATCCCCAACTTGTACATGCCTCCTTTTTTCTTTGTTTCTTGACTTATATATATTTGTGGCATGTGATGGGAGATCCCATGTAGTGGTGCCCGCCTGTCTTTATTTTTACAAGTTGTTTTCAGGGGGTTTGGAAACCTCTTTTTCCCTTGTTCCCCTTTTTCTTGGAGTGTGGCACACTACGGTAGTTGATATTATTGACGGTTACTATGGATTTACAGGCTAGAGAGACAGCCTGGAGCCAGAAGGCTAAAGGTATTTTTGAAACTGGTGGTGACGATAGTACTGTTATTACTAATGAGGATGGAGGTTTCTCTAAACTTACAAATGAATTGACCAATTTACACAAATCTTTAACAAAAGTGTGGTGGAATTTGAGAAGCCTGGAACAATATAAGGTGTCTGGTTTTGTCCCTCGTGGACTTAGGGTCCAGATTTTCCCTGCTTGGGAGGTAGATGATTGTTTCCGTCAGAACTGGGAAAGTGGCTTATTGAAATGTTCGGTGATACTCATAGATATGTTGATCACCCATGATCAGGCCCTCCTAAATAAATTAAAGCAGGATATAAAAGTAAGAGAGACCAAATTAGCCAGTTTTGATGCATCACAGGTATCCTCTTTTAAACAGCAACTCAAGACTATTATCGAGAAATATGAAGGAGAGATTTCGTTTGGCAAGAAACGTAAATTTCAAAGAGATAAAACCGACTTTTCTAGTGGACAGGCCTATAAATGGGGCCATCGAGGCAATAAAAGGGCGGTATCCTTTGATTCTAAAAACTCAAGGGATACTAATACGAGACATGAGGCCTCGTCTAGTGATTTTTTGTCATCAGACCCCAGCGACCTCGACGGGGCCATAGGCGGGGTCGACGCAAGACTCGGAGGGGTAAAAAAGAGGAAAACCAGAGGCTACAGAAACTCTCCACCATCTTACAAAAGGGAGACGAGGTTCAATCGCAGGAACCAACAACACTGATGTCATCATGCTTAACTGTACATCAAGACACGGAAGACCTAGACCAAGGTAACCTGCAAATTATCAATCTTTCCACATATGTTTTGACACCAGCAGAAAACTCGGTCTTGATTAAGGGCTTGTCGTTTGCCCCCATGAACACCCTCGACAAGTTCACCCTTGTCAAGGATGTATATCTATTTTGTCGTCAACTAACTTTTAAACTTCTGTACCATCATCCTTCTTTAGCAGATCAACTTCCACACGATGAAAGACAAGTCCTTAGGGATCTCATGGACTTGCTTAATGAAAATGATATGGATGTTACCAGGAGACGGTTTTCCGGAAGATTACCATCACAGGCCACTCCATCTCTTTCCCTCTTTCCGGCAGTTCAAATTTTTTTCAACAATACCTGTAGAGAGATACAGACCCTACGTGTGGACGGTAATAAAAATAGAAATCTAAGCCCACTTGAACAGAGGGCCCTCCTTGGTCTACAAAAGAACAAGGAATTTTTGGTCCGCGAGGCTGATAAGGGGGGTAACATTGTTTTATGGCCTAATTCCCTCTATTTACAGGAAGTTAAACGACAATTAGGAGACTCTACATGCTATAGACGCCTACCTGGAGATCCTACTGACATCTTTAAAGGGAAACTGGATCGTCTGTTTGAATCAGCACTACAACATGGCACCTTGAACAAAAAGGAAGTGACGTTCTTGACAACAGACCATCCTGTGGTACCGACGTTTTATTTGCTCCCTAAGGTGCACAAGTCGTTGGAAAACCCTCCAGGTAGGCCAATCGTATCCGGCATAAGTGGTCTGTTTGAGAAACCATGTATGTATTTGGACTTTTTCCTACAGCCTATGGCTATGTCACTAAAATCATTTATCAGGGATTCGACACACTTGATCCAGCTTCTTCGGGAGTTTGCTTTACCACCTGGCACTCTCCTAATTACACTGGATGTCGAGTCCCTGTACACAAGTATTGACCATGATATAGGCCTAAGAGCTGTTTCATTCTTTTTGGAACATAGCAGTACAGGAGACAGAAAACATGACCAATTCATCTTAGACCTCTTGTTTTTTGTCCTTGACAAAAACTACTTTGTCTTTGATGGAATATTCTATAGACAAGTAAAAGGCACGGCCATGGGGGCACGATGCGCACCATCTTACGCAAATCTCTTTTTGGGGTGGTGGGAGGAATCGGTGGTCTTTGAACATGGAGCCTACAAGAAATTTTGCCAGAAATGGCTCCGCTTCATTGATGATGTCATAATTTTTTGGACAGGTACGGAGAAGGAATACCATCTTTTTCTCACTGAACTTAACAATAACCCTTTCAACATCCGGCTCACTTCACATCTCTCACGGACGTCAGTGGATTTCCTTGATTTGAAGCTTACCCTTGATGGTTCGTATATTGTTACCACCCTCCACCGTAAACCGACAGCGACAAATAGCCTGCTGCATTACTCTAGTTTCCACCCTAGGTCCTTAAAGAACGGTATACCAACTGGTCAATTTCTTCGACTAAGGAGAAATTGCAGTGAGAGGACCGACTTTGATGTGGAGGCTCGGAAATTGACTAATCGTTTTAAACATCGGGGATATCCTAAGACTGTTATTTCCTCGGCTTACCAGAGAGCGAAAAATAGTGAACGGATGGGATTATTCCAAAGACAAGCACGTGAGTCCTCTAGGCCCATGGGTATTGTTACTACATTTAACAATCAGTGGGGGGACATCTACAAAATCCTGGACCATAGCTGGGGAATCTTACTCAGTGAACCCAAGCTAAAGCCTCATATCTCAGAAACACCTAAATTGATAGCTAGGAGGGCCAGCAATTTGAAGGACTTGCTATGCCATAGTCACTTTGTCCGTCCCACTATCAGACTCAACAGGGGTATTAGGACTATTGGCACCTACCCATGTGGAGGCTGCAATGTTTGCCAATACACCGTAGCCCAGGATGGTCTGTCATTATCTATTTCTCCTTTCCAGATCAAACCCAGGAGGTCTTTCTTCAATTGTAAAAGCCGCTCATTGGTCTATGCCTTAATATGTGACTGTCCCAAAGTCTATGTGGGACAAACAACCCAAGAATTAAGAAGGAGGACTCAACAGCACCTATCGAATATCGCCATGGCTCACAAGGATCGAGAGAAAGGCAAAAACATTTCATCAGTAGCGACACATTTTCTGGATGTCCATCTTGGCCGTACCAAGGGCTTAAAAGTTATGGGACTAGAGTTGGTTCCACTTAACATCAGAGGTGGAGATAGAGTTAGAAAATTACTGCGATGTGAATCAAGATGGATCCATGATCTTCAAAGCCTCGCCCCACATGGACTCAATGAGGAACTTTTATTTTCGGGATATTACAAACAGTCTTAGTCTCCTTATTATTATTATCACATTTTTTCTTTCTTATTATTATTTTTATTTTTGTGTGTGTGTGTATGTATGTATGTATATATATGTGTATATATGTATATATATATATATATATATATATATGTATATGTGTGTATATTTAATTTTTTTTTTTTTTTTTTTTTTTTGTGTATTGATTTTCACTTCTAATTTTGCTTATATTTATTATTTTGTGGATATTATTTCTTTATCTTTACATTTACTTTTATATTTATTTTTATTTTTATTATTTTTATTTATTATTTCTGCTTATTATCCTATTCTTGTTTATTTACTGTTATGCATTACTGGTGTACTTTCTGCATATACCCCTCAGAGCCATCATTTAGTGTATATATGTATACATATACACACACATAAAAATCTTATCCCCCAAATGATCTTCCTTCTTGTTTCCTTGGGCAGACAAGTCCCTGCCCAGCGTCCCTTGTGTAATATATACAATTGTTTCACTCCGGATCCTTTGTATCCCTTAGAGGTCCTTTTCCTTTCAATACTCTCGGCCGAGAGTCCATATGCGGTCTTCTGGCATATAGTGCGCAGGCGCCGACCGGCGCCGGCGCACTTGCCAGCAATCCGCAATAGGAGAACCTTCTCCCCTCTTTCGCAGCTTTGCTGCATTGCGCAGTCGCCGACTCTCTCTATCACCGATGGGCGCATGCGCAGCTTTGGGCGGCCCACAATCAGGGAACTCCTCATCCTAGTAATATCGCTATACTGCGCAGACGCCGGCGTCTTCAGCAACTTCCGGCTTTCCTCGCTCAGTACCGGCGCCATGCTCTACATCCTGCATACTAGGCACCAGCTGTCTCTAGCCTTTTACAATCAACAGGTATTTATAACACGGGCACCTCTCTGCATTCAATGCCCCTGAGGAAGCCAGATCTCTCTGGCGACACGCGTTGGGTGGTTTCATGCCCTGGTTCTCTACCCCCCTTTTTTTGCTTGTCCCTAGAATCCCTTGACATGTTGTAGGGATCGGGGCTCAGGCTTGCACTGGACGGGGTATTCCTTGTTTATATGTAAGTGTACGCCTGCATTATTATCTTAGCCTTTGGGACTGCATAGTATACCTATATTCAGTGCACTTTACTAGGTGGTGAATACGTTATTTATATATGGGGATGTGTTTTGAACCAGGGTTATAGACCCTATTATGGGTCTTTGTATTTACCATGTTTTTTGGTGGTTTTATGTGTTTTTAAAGTTTTGTGCAGTGTTTTGTGCTTGCTATATTTAATAAAATTTATTATATTTATATGATCTTGGATGTGGTGATCCCCAACTTGTACATGCCTCCTTTTTTCTTTGTTTCTTGACTTATATATATTTGTGGCATGTGATGGGAGATCCCATGTAGTGGTGCCCGCCTGTCTTTATTTTTACAGTCCAGTTACCACCTCCCTAGAGCTCGTGTCTATGTTCATAAACTTAGCTAGGCCGTTTTGTGATCCTCAGCCACTAGGATCATAACAGAGAACATTAAACAGCTGTATTGAGAAGTGTAGCTGTGAATCCAGTTCTGGACTGAGATAAACACTAGGAGTGGCAGCAGCATGGAGAACATTTCACAACAGCACTGAGCAGCGCAGCTGTGAATTTAGCTATTTGGGTAAGAGAAACACTTACCATGAGTAGCAGCTGCTTGGTGGACATTAAACAGAAGTACTGAGCAGTGAAGCAGTCATTTCAGCAGTCATGTAAGATAAACACTTACTAAGGGAAGCAGCATCATGAAGTACATAATGCAGCAGTACTGAGCAGTAAAAGCATATAGACAAAAGCGTATATTGAACAATAAAAATAGGAAAAACTTTGTTAAATACATTAAAAGGTGTGAATCATAAAAAACTAACCAATGGTGCTTACTAATGAGCCAAGAAGTTAAAGGGGCACCACCGAAATGGCATTCAAGATTACATTATATGAATAATAGAGAAATATGCAATTTAGAGCATAAACAGGTAAGCATAACAAATCCAAATATTCAATACAGGAACACTATTATATATTATATTATGTCAAGTCATTTGGAACATCTAGAGTGCCCATAATCCATAAACTATATACCAATAAAGCCTAAATGCTGCACCTATATTGCCCTCATAAGCAGATAATCATAGTAGACCTATCTTTCCAGTGCCCTAGCGATGGTGCCACTACCCCTACGTGCATTTCGGCAGCGGGGAGTGGCACCATAGCCTCAATTTGCTCCTTATAAGCCTGGGATAACCAATTGTATTGTATCTAACACATATTCACGTGTCTGCGACAAGCAGGAAGTAGAAAGACAGAATGCCGGTACATGTAGTTTAGTGTAAGGTGCTGCGCGCATGTACTGTATATTAGTGAAATAACTGTTAAATGGCCGAAAGTCTTCGCATGCAGCACCGACATATCCGGGTCAGATGTTGCCAACGTGGGCGTCACGATGGGTGGTACTGAGCAGTGTAGCTGTGACTACATCTCTGGGCCGAGATAAACACTTACTAAGAGTTACAGCATCATGGAGGACATTATGCAGCAGCACTGAGAAGTGTAGCTATAAATCTACCTTTGGAAGGGAAATAAACACACACAAAATCCACAGGAGGAGCTCATGTGTGCCCAGGCTTGGAGTGGCCCACCGGAGGATTCTCCGGTGGGCCCAGGCACTGACACCTGCTGGCATACTCGCCAGCAGCTTCCTCGGGCCCCCCACTGCTTCAGGGGCCCCCAGCCAGTGGCTATGAGACCCCTGAGTCCCTGGCCCATCCTGTGCCAGCGTAGCAGCAGCTGGAGACAGGATCCTGTTCCCGCTGCTAAAGTCAAATGAATATTCACGCTTCCCCATGCCCCTATGGGCGTGGAGAGATGTGAATATCATTTCTCTTTAATAGCGAGCAGCGTTAGCCGCTGGCTGCAGCTAACACTGCCCGATGTGAAGCACCACATACACACACGCAGGCACACACACAGCGCAGCTCACCTCCCGGCATCCTGCTTCCTGTCTGAGACAGCCCAGCTGAATGACGTCATCATCCAGCGCGCTGTATCAGACAGAGCTGCCGGCGAGGAAGAGACTGCAGGATATGCTGCTGCTGCGGTGAGCTGTGCTGTGTGTGTGTGTGTGTGTGTGTGTGTGGTGAAGGACAATGATACTGGTGGGGGGAGACAATAATGGAGGTGATGGGCAATGATGGTGGTGGGGAGACAATGATGGAGGTGAGGGGAGTTAATGATGGAAGTGATGGCAATGATGGTGGGAGAGACAATGATGGAGGTGATGAGCAATGATGATGAGGGAGGCAATGATGGATATGATGGGCAATGAGGGTGAGGGGAGGCAATGATGGAAGTGATGGGCAATGATGGTGGGGGAAGCAATGATGGTGGAGAGGCAATGATGGAGGTGATAGGCAATGATAGTGAGGAGGCAGTGATGGAGGTGATGGGCAATGATGGCAGTGGGGGGAGGCAATGATGGAGGTGGTGATGAGGACAATGATGGGGTAGAGAGGGGCTGCATTATACTTTATGAGGGGGCTACAGTATATTCTGTGGGGGGACTGCATTAATCTCCGGGGACTACATTATATTATGGGGGGCTACATCATACGATATGAGGGGGCTACAGTATACTCTATGGTGGGCTGCATTATTCTCTCAGGGGACTACATTATATTCTGGGGGGCTACATATTACTATATGAGGGTCTACAGTATACTCTATGGTGGTTCCAGTATATTCTGTAGTAGGGCTGCATTCTCTCAGGGGACTACATTATATTTTGGGGGGCTACATCATACTATATGAGGGCAGCAGCATTATGCCCTATGAGGTGGCTACAGTATACTCTACGGGGGGCTGCATTATACTCTATGAGGGTGCTACATTATATTCTATGGTGAGGACTGCATTATATTTTGTGGGGTGCTGCATTATATTCTATGAGAGGGGGCTGCATTGTATGTTATGAGGGGGCTATATTATATTCTATCAGGGGGCGACATTATGTTCTATGAGGGGGCTACCCCAACCCTTGCTACATAATTAAGACGTGTACTATCTTATATTATACTATGATATTACCGCTTTTTACCGCACAATTGGTGGTCTTGTATCTATTTCTATGTAGCTACATAGTGGGCCCTAAGAATGATTTTCTCTGGTGGGCCTAAGTTGCTCCAGTCCGACGCTGTGTGTGCCTGTGCCTCTATCACTATGCATTGACTTCAAAAGGCAACTAAGATATGTTTGATGAATGACATCATACAAATTTCTTATGTTCACTTGTATTACTGACAGTGACCGTGTAAAGTTTATCACAAGAGAATACGCATTCTTCGGTAATTCTCTAACAGCGGGAAATATTTCCAATTCCTTCTAAGGTTCCAGCTACTTAAGAAATTTCCGAAGATGCAGCAATTCTCTCCTCCGAGGCTTGCAAGTAGGTAAAACTCATAAAACTGTGGCAGATTAAGTAAAGAAAAAGCCAAGGGATGATATTGACACTAATTTATAAGACCAAGATTAGAAAATCTCTAATAAATAGTGGATGAGGATGATCGGAGGCAGTAATTATTCTCCTGTTTGTTCAGTTTATTTGCTCAGATATCCAGTTCATTAGCCCATTAGAAATGAAATAACTTAGGCTTTATAAGGGGGCAGAAACTTAACCCGATCAGAAGAAATTAGATTTTATTATTGTACAGCCATTTACTTGACAAAGTAACGCAGCGTTCATCAAGACTTGGGTTGTACATGTCAGGGGGGCAACGGCTTTGACCAATTTGTTACATTCCTGAACTCTAATTTGTGGCAATGGCCAACAAAACCATGGAGCAGAATGTGAAACATGTGAGCGAGATATTATCTATTGCAGGGGCGGGCATACAGGAGAAAATGGCAGTGGAGTGGAGCTGCAGGTATCTGTCCTCCGCTTCCTGCCCGCGCTTCCTTTCTGACACAGCAGCGCAGCTGGATGGCATCAGTATTGTGTATGTGTGTGTGTGTGTGTGTTTGTGTGTGTGTGTGTAAGGAGCAGGACCGGGCGCACCTTTTCCGTGATGGATCCGGAACTATCGGGGCTTTCGCTCATGTTGTACAGGGGAAAGCTTAAAACCCCAGACCGACCTTTGCACTCAGTGGTAGGGGGCACGGCTAAGCTTAAATAGCCACAGCGCATGGGAAACCAGAGAGACTTGGTTGGAATGTGCAACGCATAGACAGTCGGTTTGGGTGCTACGTCCTCTGAGCGTCCAGACGGAGCATATCCACACCACAGGGGCCTAATATCCTCACACAGAGACTGTCAATAGAGACTTGTTAAGTGCCCGCTGGCACCCGTGACCGGGACTGACGAAATCCCCAGTCAGAGATTAGACGCGCGCGTGCTGAGACAAAGAACCCGGGTGACCCGCTGTGAACTGTATCCTGATTCACCCATGTACAGCTGCCTAGTAACATTAAGCCCTGGCAGAGCCAGAGACTATCCACGTTCCTGCACAGCAGCTGCTGTACCCAGGACTCCCTTCAGTGCACCGAGGACTCTCCGCCACCAGGAAACGGATCCCCATCTGCTACAGAACCACGCCGGAGCCTTCACGCACCACTGCCTTGGCGCCACCATTTGAACCTGGGAATCCACATTCTGGACGTTGTTGGACTGATAAGTTTATCATTACTGAACTCTTCTATAAAATTCCCTACTCCTGTTGTACCCATTTTGCATAATCCATTACACTCTTGTGTTACATTACCCTCTCCCTGCATCGAGTATTCCCTGTTATAGTAAATCACCCATTAACCCTAACTCTGCCTCCTGTCCGTTACTGCCTCTTGCCACGTGTGTGTGTGTGTGTGTGTGTGTGTGTGTGTGTGTGCGCGTGTGCGCGTGTGTGTGTGTCACAGACATGGCACACAACTAAAGTCATTTCAAATGGCAACTTTCTGGCTTTAAGAAACATTGAAAGAAATCAAGAACAAAAAATGTGGTAGTCAGTAATGGTTACTTTTTGTAACCAACATAGGATAAAAATTATGGAGTCACTCAATTATGAGGGAAAAAATTATAGAATCACCCTGTAAAATTTTCATTCCCAAAACTAACACCTACATCAAATTAGATCTGCTCATTAGTCTGCATCTAAAAAGGAGTGATCACACCTTGGAGAGCTGTTGCACCAAGTGGACTGACATGAATCATGGCTGCAACACAAGAGATGTCAATTGAAACAAAGGAGAGGATTATCATACTCTTAAAAGAGGGTAAATCATCATGCAATGTTGCAAAAGATATTGGTTGTTCACAGTCAGCTGTGTCTAAAATCTGGACCAAATACAAACAACATGGGAAGGTTGTTAAAGGCAAAAATACTGGTAGACCAAGAAAGACATCAAAGCGTCAAGACCGGAAACTTAAAGCAATATGTCTCCAAAACAGGAAATGCACCACAAGACAAATGAGGAACGAATGGGTGGAAACTGGAGTCAACATCTGTGACCAAACTGTAAGAAACCGCCTAAAGGAAATGCGATTTACATACAGAAAAGCTAAACGAAAGCCATTATTAACACCTAAAAAATAAAAAAACAAGGTTATAATAGCCTAAGGAAAAGCAATTGTGGACTGTGGATGACTGGATGAAAGTGAACTTTTGTTTGGTGCCATTCCAATGAGATTTATAAAGATGACTGCCTGAAGAGAACATGCAAATTTCCACAGTCATTGATGATATGGGGCTGCATGTCAGGTAAAGGTACTGGGGAGATGGCTGTCATTACATCTTCAATAAATGCACAAGTTTATGTTGATATTTTGGACACTTTTCTTATCCCATCAATTGAAAGGATGTTTGGGGATGATGAAATCATTTTTCAAGATGACAATGCATCCTGCCATAGAGCAAAAACTGTGAAAACATTCCTTGAAAAAAGACACATAAGGTCAATGTCATGGCCTGCAAATAGTCCAGATCTCAATCCAATTGAAAATCTTTGGTGGAAGTTGAAGAAAATGGTCCATGACAAGGCTCCAACCTGCAAAGCTGGTCTGGCAACAGCAATCAGAGAAAGTTGGAGCCAGATTGATGAAGAGTACTGTTTGACACTCATTAAGACCATGCCTCAGAGACTGCAAGCTGTTATCAAAGCCAGAGGTGGCGCAACAAAATACTAGTGATGTTTTGGAGTGTTTTTTTGTTTGTTTGTTTTTCATGATTCTGTATTTTCATGACTATGAAAATTGTAAATTCAGACTGAAGGCATCAAAACTATGAATTAACACATGTGGATTAGGACATCCACAATCAATAACACTGGTCTACAAAAAAAAAGATTTCTGGCATGGACTTTAACCCCTTCCTGACATGCGCTGTACTAGTACTGCTCTGCGGGAACTCACAGTGAGCGCCGTTGTGATCGCGTGTGGGTGTCAGCTGTGTTGTGAATTCTGCTCTTGGGTTCCCTCCGGTGGTTGTTGGCAGTAATACAGTTGTCCCTGGGTTGCAATCCTGAGCAGGTGTCCCTGCTGATTGCAGCTCTCCCTGGGTATTTAGGTTTGCAGGATCCATTAGCCCTTGCCAGTTGTTCATTGTTCTTGGAGGTCTTACATCTCTGTCTGGTTCCTCCTGCCCTGCTGCCAAATCAGCCAAGATAAGTGTCTGGGTTTTGTTTCTGCAGCACACATGCTGTGTGCTTTACTATTCAGTACTATTCATTGTTTTTTCTTGTCCAGCTTAGACTGTGTTTGGATTTTTTCAGTCATGTTGGATTCTCAGGAGATGCAGATATACATTCCATGTCTTTAGTTAGATGTGGAATTTTTGTATTATCTGCTGTGGATATTTTTAGGGTTTTAATACTGACCGCTTAGTATTCTATCCTATCCTTTTCTATTTAGCTAGAGTGGCCTCTTTTGCTAAATCCTGTTTTCTGACTGCGTGTGTCTTTCCTCTAATACTCACAGTCAATATTTGTGGGGGGCTACCTATCCTTTGGGGTTCTGCTCTGAGGCCAGATAGAATTCCCATTTCCATCTATAGGAGTATTTAATTCTCCGGCTGTGTCGAGGTGTCTAGGATGTGTTAGGTACACCCCACGGCTACTTCTAGTTGCGTTGTCAGTTTAGGGTTTGCGGTCAGTACAGGTTCCACCTACTCCAGAGAAAGTCTCATGTGGCTCCAAGGTCACCGGATCATAACAGTACAACTGGCCAGACCGAGCGAACTAATCAGACTTTGGAAACTTATTTGAGATGCTTTGTGTCTGCTGATCAGGATGATTGGGTGGCTTTCTTGCCATTGGCTGAGTTTGCCCTTAATAATCGGGCTAGTTCGGCTACCTTGGTTTCGCCCTTCTTTTGTAATTTTGGTTTTCATCCTCATTTTTCTTCGGGGCAGGTTGAGCCTTCTGACTGTCCTGGTGTGAATTCTGTGGTTGACAGGTTGCAGCAGATTTGGGCTCATGTGGTGGACAATTTGGTGTTGTCTCAGGAGGAGGCTCAATGTTTTGCTAACCGTCGTCGGTGTGTTGGTTCCCGGCTTCGGGTTGGGGATCTGGTCTGGTCGTCTTCCCGTCTTGTTCCTATGAAGGTTTCTTCCCCTAAGTTTAAGCCTCGGTTTATTGGTCCTTATAGGATTTCTGAGATTATTAGTAAGGTGTCTTTTCGATTGGCCCTTCCGGCCTCTTTTGCTATCCATAATGTCTTCCATAGATCTTTATTGCGGAAATATATGGTGCCCGTGGTTCCCTCTGTTGATCCTCCGGCCCCTGTGTTGGTTGATGGGGAGTTGGAGTATGTGGTTGAGAAGATTTTGGATTCTCACTTTTCTAGGCGGAAGCTTCAGTACCTTGTCAAATGGAAGGGTTATGGCCAGGAGGATAATTCTTGGGTTTTTTCCTCTGATGTCCATGCTGCTGATCTGGTCCGTGCCTTTCATCTGGCTCGTCCTGATCGGCCTGGGGGCTCTGGTGAGGGTTCGGTTACCCCTCCGCAAGGGGGGTACTGTTGTGAATTCTGCTCTTGGGTTCCCTCGGGTGGTTGTTGGCGGTAATACAGTTGTCCCTGGGTTGCAATCCTGAGCAGGTGTCCCTGCTGATTGCAGCTCTCTCTGGGTATTTAGGTTTGCAGGATCCATTAGCCCTTGCCAGTTGTCCATTGTTCTTGGAGGTCTTACATCTCTGTCTGGTTCCTCCTGCCCTGCTGCCAAATCAGCCAAGATAAGTGTCTGGGTTTTGTTTCTGCAGCACACATGCTGTGTGCTTTACTATTCAGTACTATTCATTGTTTTTTCTTGTCCAGCTTAGACTGTGTTTGGATTTTTTCAGTCATGTTGGATTCTCAGGAGATGCAGATATACATTCCATGTCTTTAGTTAGATGTGGAATTTTTGTATTATCTGCTATGGATATTTTTAGGGTTTTAATACTGACCGCTTAGTATTCTATCCTATCCTTTTCTATTTAGCTAGAGTGGCCTCTTTTGCTAAATCCTGTTTTCTGCCTGCGTGTGTCTTTCCTCTAATACTCACAGTCAATATTTGTGGGGGGCTACCTATCCTTTGGGGTTCTGCTCTGAGGCAAGATAGAATTCCCATTTCCATCTATAGGGGTATTTAGTTCTCCGGCTGTGTCGAGGTGTCTAGGATGTGTTAGGTTCACCCCACGGCTACTTCTAGTTGCGGTGTCAGTTTAGGGTTTGCGGTCAGTACAGGTTCCACCTACTCCAGAGAAAGTCTCATGCGGCTCCAAGGTCACCGGATCATAACACAGCTGTATATGACAGCTGACACCCCGCAGCAATGCCCACGATCGGTGCTAGCGCCGATCGTTGGCATTTAACCCATCTGATGCTGCTGTCAGTAGTGACAGCGACATAGAAGGGCATAGCGCAGGCACGGGGGCTCCCTGCGCTCTCCCACCGGAACAACGCAATGCGATCGCGTTGTTCCGGTGTTCCGGAAGGAGTCGCTGGATCCAAGATGGCCGCGGGGCTCCTTCTGGGTCCTGAAGTGAGGTGGCTAGCCGGCGCCTGCTCAGAGGAGGCGCCGGAAACCCTTCTGCACTGCCTGTCAGATCGCTGATCTGACACAGTGCTATGCACAGTGTCAGATCAGCGATCTAATCTAATATAGTGATGTCCCACCCTGGGACAATGTTACAAAGGAAAAAAAAAATAGAATGTGCAAAAAAAATAAAAAAAATCCCCAAATAAAGAAAAAATATTTCCCAATAAATCCATTTATTTATGTAAATTAAAAAAAAACAATAAAAGTACACATATTTGTTATTGCCGCATCCGTAACGGCCCACTCTATAAAACTATCCCACTAGTAAACCCTTTCAGTGAACACAGCAAAATAAATAAAAAACGAGGCAAAACACAACGCTTTATTATCATACCGGCGAACAAAAAGTGGAATAACACGCGATCAAAAAGACGGATATAAATAAACATGGTACCGCTGAAAACGTCATCTTGTCCCACAAAAAAAAAAAGCCACCATACAGCATCATCAGCAGAAAAATAAAAAAGTTATAGCTCTCAGAATAAAGCGATGCAAAAACAATTATTTTTTATATAAAATAATTTTTATTGTGTAAAAGCACCAAAACATAAAAAAAATATAAATGAGGTATCGCTGTAATCGTACTGACCTAAATAATAAAGCTGCTTTATCAATTTTAGCACACGTGGAACGGTATAAATGCCCCCCCCCAAAAGAAATTCAGGAATTGCTGGTTTTTGTTCATTCTGCCTCCAAAAATCGGAAAAAAAATCGATAAAAAATTGTCATGTGCCTGAAAATGGTACCAATAAAAACGTCAACTCGTCCTGCAAAAAACAAGACCTCACATGACTCTGTGGGCCAAAATATGGATAAATTATAGCTCTCAAAATGTGGTGATGCAAAAACTATTTTTTGCAATAAAAAGCATCTTTTAGTGTATGACTGCTGCCAATCATAAAAATCCACCAAAAAAATGCTATAAAAGTAAATCAAACCCCCCTTCATCAGCCCCTTAGTTAGGGAAAAATAATAAAATTTTAAAAAATTTATTTATTTCCATTTTCCATTAGGGTTAGGGCTAGGGTTATGGCTAGGGTTAGGGCTAGGGTTAGGGCTAGGGTTAGCGCTAGGGTTAGAGTTGGGGTTGGGGTTAGGGTTGGGGTTAGGGTTGGGGCTAAAGTTAGGGTTAGGGTTTGGGCTAAAGTTAGGGTTTGGATTACATTTACGGTTGGGATTAGGGTTGGGATTAGGGTTAGGGGTGTGGTTAGGGTTATGGTTGGGATTAGGTTTAGGGGTGTGTTTTGGTTAGGGTTTCAGTTAGAATAAGGGTGTTTCCACTGTTTAGGCACATCAGGTGCTCTCCAAACATGACATGGCGTCCGATCTCAATTCCAGTCAATTCTGCGTTGAAAAACTAAAACAGTGCTCCTTCCCTTCCGAGCTCTCCCATGCACCAAAACAGGGGTTTACCCCACATATGGAGTATCAGCATACTCTGGACAAATTGGACAACACATATTTTGGTGTCCAATTTCTCCTGTTACCCTTGGAAAAATACAAAACCGGTTGCTAAAATATAATTTTTGTGAAAAAAAGTTTTTTTCATGGCTCTATAAACTGTAGTGAAACACTTGGGGGTTCAAAGTTCTCACAACACATATAGATAAGTTCCTAGGGGTGTCTAGTTTCCAATATGGGGTCACTTGTGGGGGGTTTCTACTGTTTAGGTACATCAGGGGCTCTGCAAATGCAACGTGACGCCTGCAGACCAATTCATCTAAGTCTGCATTCCAAACGGCGCTCCTTCCCTTCCGAGCTCTGCCGTGCGCCCAAACAGTGGTTCCCCCCATATATGGGGTATCAGCATACTCAGGACAAATTGAACAACAACTTTTGGGGTCCAATTTGTCCTGTTACCCTTTGGAAAAAAATGGGGTCACTTTTGGGGGGGTTTCCACTGTTTAGGCACATCAGGGGCTCTCCAAACGTGACATGGGTTCCGATCTCAATTCCAGCCAATTTTGCATTGAAAAGTCAAACGGCGCTCCTTCCCTTCCGAGCTCTGCTATGTACTCAAACAGCGGTTTACCCTCATATATGGGGTATCAGCGTACTCATGACTAGTGTTGAGCATTCCGATACCGAGTTCCGATATTTTTGTGATATCGGAAGTCGGAATCGGAAGTTCCCAGTGTATGGTTCCCAGGGTCTGGAGGAGAGGAGACTCTCCTTCATGCCCTGGGATCCATATTAATGTAAAAAATAAAGAATTAAAATAATAAATATGGATATACTCACCCGTCCGGTGGCTCCTGGACCTTACCGCTGTTAACCGGCAGCCTCCGTTCCTAAGAATGAGGAGTTTAGGACCTGCGATGACGTCGCGGCTTTTGATTGGTCGCGTGAGCGGTCACATGAGCGGTCACGCGACCAATCACAAGCCGCGACTTCAGCCGCGACGTCATCGAAGGTCCTAAACTCCTCATTCTTAGGAACGGAGGCTGCCGGTTAACAGCGGTAAGATCCAGGGGCCGCCGGACGGGTGAGTATATCCATATTTATTATTTTAATTCTTTATTTTTTACATTAATATGGATCCCAGGGCCTGAAGGAGAGTTTCCTCTCCTTCAGACCCTGGGAACCATCCAGGATACCTTCCGATACTTGAGTCCCATTGACTTGTATTGGTATCGGGTATCGGTATCGGCGATATCCGATATTTTTTGGGTATCGGCCGATACTATTCGATACCGATACTTTCAAGTATCGGAAGGTATCGCTCAACACTACTCATGACAAATTGAGCAACAACTTTTGGGGTCCAATTTGTCCTGTTACCCTTGGGAAAATAAAAAATTTGGGTCCAAAAGATCATTTTTGTGAAAAAAGATTTTTTTTTTTACTGCTCTACATTATAAACTTCTGTGAAGTACTTGGGGGTTCAAAGTGCTCACGACACATCTAGATTAGTAATATAAAACAAATTGGACCTGAAGTAAAAATTTTGTGAAAAAAAGTTAAATGTTCATTTTTTTTAAACATTCCAAAAATTCCTGTGAAGCACCTGAAGGGTTAATAAACTTTTTGAATGTGGTTTTGAGTACCTTGAGGGGTGCAGTTTTTAGAATGGTGTCACTTTTGGGCATTTTCTGTCATATAGATCCCTCAAAGTCACTTCAAGTGTGAGGTGGTCCCTACAAAAAATGGTTTTGCAAATTTTGCTGTAAAAATGAGAAATCGCTGGTCAATTTTTAACCCTTATAACTTCCTAACAAAAAAAATTATGCTTCCAAAATTGTGGTAATGTAAAGCAGACATGTGGGTAATGTTATTTATTAACTATTTTGTATGATATAACTCTCTAATTTAAGGGCATAAAAACTAAAAGTTTAAAAATTGCAACTTTTTCAAACTTTTCGCCAAATTTCCATTTTTTTCACAAATAAATAAAAGTCAAAGCGCAGAAATTTTACCACCATCATAAAGTACTATATGTCACGAGAAATCTGTCTCAGAATCACCAGGATCCGTTGAAGCGTTTCAGAGTTATGACCTCATAAAGTGACAGTGGTCGGAATTGAAAAAAATGGCCTGGTCAGGAAGTTGAAAACAGGCTTCGGGGGGGGGGAAGGGGTTAAGAACAGTTTTAAACTAAATTGAGGGTGCTGAATTCAAATCTGAGCTTATAATTTCTCACATTTTTGCGCTATAGGTATATAGCTCATTTTCATGAATTCCATGATAAATATAAATAGTGTATGAAAAGTGCCGGTTTATACGGTTCACTAAGGTAAATTTAGTTTTCATTTAGTCTCCCAAAAAATGTGAGAATATCTTTGTTTTCTTTGCTTCGCACTGACGAGGGCCAACAGCCCGAAACACCGTGTCTGCGAATTGAGATACTGATTTGGCTTTTATCCTAAGTCATATTGCACGACTCGTTAAAGGGTTGATTGTGACTTGTAGGATCGCTACTTCCAACAGGTGGCGCTATAGAGTTAAGTCCTCTTTTTCTCAGAAGAGGCAATTTGCATATTTAATTTCCCAGAGGAGCATTGCATGGCGAATAAGCCTCCTTACCTTGACAAGCCAGATGGTATGTCACTCTCCATAAGGAGAAACATTACCCCTTAGACCTTTGTTTTCTTTGAACATGCATAATTCCCATTTGTTATGATAAGAAAGTAAACAAACAGTTTTCAATGTACACAACAGTCGTGTGCAGGTACTGTTTTGTTGATTGAAATTTTCAATGAATTTTGATATTTATTGTTTTTATCCTGCTGTCTTTCTGTTTTTTGTTTGTGAATCAATACCTAAGGTGTGGGGCGGGGGGGGACAGAAATTCAATGAACAACTCAGGTAGCTAACAACTTATATCTTGTATTTCTCTGCAGGATGTTTTGCTGATCTAACAATGGCCTCTACATTTCGCAGAAGACAGTGCTCAAATGATCCAAATATTTTTTGTTACATCTGTGGAAACTTTACTGTGAAGACTCATTGCTGACTTTGTTAAGAGGGTGTATTTTGCGTACTTCAAAGTAAAACTTGGAGACCAAGACAAGCATTGGGCTCCTCACAAAGTGTGCAAAACCTGTATTGAGAGCTTGAGATCATGGTCTCAAGGAAAGAATGCTTAACTTCAGTTTGGGGTTCCTATGGTTTGGAGAAAACCAAGCAATCATTTAGAAGACTGCTATTTCTGCCTTGTCGATGTAAAAGGTTTCAATAAGAAAAACAAACAATATTTGCAATACCCGAGTATCCCTTCAGCTATTCAACCAGTTGCCCATAGTGAAGACATACCTGTTCCAAAATTTACCGCGCTTCCAGAAAACGTTGACACAGAACTCTCCTCACATTGTTATACTGATGAAGAAGACAGTCCAGATACTTTTCAGCCATGTGATGAAGATTGTGACAAACCAATTCTGTTTACTCAGTCTGCTTTGAATGATCTGGTTAGAGATCTTTATCTGCCAAAAGAGTCTGCTGAACTATTGGCTTCAAGACTACAAGAGAATCGAATGTTGAAACCCGGTACAAAGTGTCTCATTTTATCATAACAGGGAAGCGGAACTGCGTGAATACTTCCATTCAGATGGCCAGCTTGTCTTTTGTACTGATGTTGAAGGGCTACATCTCTTTATGGGACTTCCAGCATGATTGAAAGGGATTGGAGGCTTTTTATTGATAGTTCCAAAAGAAGTTTAAATGTGTTCTGTTGCACAATGGAAATAAGTATGGCTCTGTACCAATAGGTCACTCTGTAAAACTTAAAGAAGAATATAAAAACATCAAGATTGTTCTAGAGAGGTTACAATATAATGTTCATGGGTGGTTAATTTGTGTTGATTTGAAAATGGTTAAGTTTCTTTTGGGTCTGCAAGGAGGGTACACAAAACACCCTTGTTTTCTGTGCTACTGGGACAGTAGAGCTACAGCAGAGCATTGGGTGAAAACTGAATGGCCTCAGTGACAGAGTTTGTCATCTGGCGATAAGAATGTCATCCACGATACTCTAGTGGATAGGAAGAACATTGTCTTTCCTCACTTACACATAAAACTTGGATTGATGAAGCAGTTCATCAAAGCTCTCAATCACAGTGGAGAATGCTTTAACTATATATGTTCAACTTTTCCTGGTTTTAGTGAAGAGAAGAAAAAGGCTGGAATATTTGATTTACCTCAAATAAGAATACTTATGAGAGACCCAAATTTTATCACATCAATGAATGAGACAGAAGAAAGAGCTGGAATGCATTTTGTAATGTGGTGCAGAATTTTCTAGGGAATAAGAAAGCAGACAACTATGAAGAGATTGTGGAAGAGCTACTAATGAGTCTGCGAAATCTTGGATGTAGAATGAGTATCAAGATTCACTATTTACACAGCCATTTGGACTTTTTTTTCCAGAGAACCTTGGGGATGTGAGCGAGGAACAATGGGAGCGTTTTCATCAAGACATTAAAACAATGGAAGAACAGTATCAAGGCCGGTGGGACTCACATATGATGGCTGACTATTGCTGGAGCTTGATGAGAGACAACCCAGAAGCTGTACATCACAGATCAGCCAAGAAAAGAAAGTTCAAATAACTGCCATTTGTCATTCATTTGTGTGCCATATATATGTGTTTTTATATTTTGTAGTTTAATTCTGTAAGTAAATTTGATTTGCTGTACATAGTCTTTGTAATCTTTGTTATTCCTTGATTAAAAATATACAAATTGTAGTACCGAAAATCATGTGTTTTTATGATAAAACATTAGATAGTAGTAATTTTCATCAAAAATTGAAAATATCTCGAAATCCTGATGTGATAGCCAAAATCAGAGTTCATATTCGTAATCAGCAGCCAAAATTGACTTAAAATAGGTTTTAAAACCTTTTGCCAGAAAAATTGCGTTGACCAGTGCAATCAATTGATTATGACGTCATCAAAATGATTATGACATCAATTGATTATAACATTATCAAAATGATTATGACATCATCAAGATGATTATGATATCATCAATTGATTATGACATCATAAAAATGATTATGACATCATCAAGTGATTATGACATCAAAATGATTATGACATAATCAAAATTACAATGACATCATTATTTGATTATGCCATCATCAGTACATTATCACATCATCAAAATGAGTATGGCATCATCAGTTCATTATGACGTCATCAAATTGATTATGACATCATTAATTGATTATAACATCTTCAGTTCATTATGACATCATCAAAATGATTATGACATCAAATGATTATGATGTCATCAGTTGATTATGACATCATCAGTTGATTATGACAACAAATGATTATGACATCATCAGTTGATTACGACATCATCAAAATGATTATGACATCAATTGATTATGATGTCATCAAAATGATTATGACATCATCGAAATGATTATGACATCAAATGATTATGACGTCATCAGTTGATTATGACATCAAAATGATTATGATATCATCAGTTCATTATGACATTATCAAAATGATTATGACATCAAATGTTTAAGACATCAAAATTATTATGACATCATCAAATGATTGACATCATCAGTTGATTATGACATCATCAATTGATTGTGACATCATTAGTTCATTATGACATCATCAAAATGATCATGACATCAACAGTTGATTATGACATCAAAAAGATTAAGATCATCAGTTCATTATTACATCAAAATGAATATAATAATAATAATCTTTATTTTTATATAGCGCTAACATATTCAGCAGCGCTTTACAGTTTTGCACACACTGTCCCCAATGGGGCTCACAATCTAAATTTCCTATCAGTATGTCTTTGGAATGTGGGAGGAAACCGGAGTACCCGGAGAAAACCCACGCAAACACGGGGAGAACATACAAACTCCTTGCAGATGTTGTCCTTGGAACCAAGGACTCCAGCGCTGCAAGGCTGCAGTGCTATCCACTGAGCCACCGTGCTGCCCATTATTATGGAGACAAGAAGAATGTCATCCTATGAAGATGGGAGGCCCCAGACCGGACCGCGATGCCAGTCGGATCTGACCGCCCGCGTGAGTATAATCTAACCTCTTTTTCTCATCATTCGGGATACAACGGGGGCTTATCTACAGCATTCCAGAATGCTGCAGATAAGCCACTGATGCCAGTGGACTTAGCTCATCTTCCATTTTGGGGGTGACAGGTTCCCTTTAACAAAAAAGAGTGAAACAACTGAAAATATGTCTTATTTTCTAGGTTCTTCAAAGTAGCCACCTTTTGCTTTAATGACTGCTTGGCACACTCTTGGCATTCTCTTGATGAGCTTCAAGAGGTAGTCACCGGAAATGGTTTTAACTTCACAGGTGTGCTCTATCAAGTTTAATAAGTGGGATTTCTTGCCTTATAAATGGGGTTGGGACCATCAGTTTGGTTGAGCAGAAGTCTGGTGGATACACAGCTGATAGTCCTACTGAATAGACTGTTAGAATTTGTATTGCGGCAAGAAAAAAGCAGCTAAGTAAAGAAAAACGAGTGGCCATCATTACTTTAAGAAATGAAGGTCAGTCAGTCCGAACAATTGGGAAAACTTTGAAAGTGTTCCCAAGTGCAGTTGCAAAAACCATCAAGCACTACAAAGAAACTGACTCACATGAGGACCGCCCCAGGAAAGGAATACCAAGAGTCACCTCTGCTTCTGAGGATAAGTTTATCCGAGTCACCAGCCTCAGAAATCGCAGGTTAACAGCAGCTCAGATTAGAGACCAGGTCAATGCGACACAGTTCTAGCAGCAGACACATCTCTACAACAACTGTTAAGAGGAGAATTTTTGCAGCAGGCCTTCATGGTAAAATAGCTGCTAGGAAACCACTGCTAAGGACAGGCAACAAGCAGAAGAGACTTGTCTGGGCTAAAAAACACAAGGAATGGACATTAGACCAGTGGAAATCTGTGCTTTGGTCTGATGAGTCCAAATTTGAGATCTTTGGTTCCAACCACCGTGTCTTTGTGCGACGCAGAAAAGGTGAACGGATGGACTCTACATGCCTGGTTCCCACTGTGAAGCATGGAGGAGGAGGTGTGATGGTGTGGGGGTGCTTTGCTGGTGACACTGTTGGGGATTTATTCAAAATTGAAGGCATACTGAACCAGCATGGCTACCACAGCATCTTGCAGCGGCATGCAGGGGCGCCGCTATCATGGGGCAAGTTGAGCCCTTTGCTTCAGGCAGCAGTCGTCACTGAAAGACAGGGGGCAGCAGAGCGGCGGTCAGAACACCTGGTGCCGACTCTCCATAATCCCTGACATTTGGTATCACTAGTGCGGTGTGCGCACCCCTGCTCACAACCCATGATGTGCAATATCAGCCGGTCATCCCTGCACCCGCAGAGCAGCACACCACATATTGGCTGCTCTGTGCAAACAGGACCTGTGATGAGGTCACAGGAGGGGGGAGTCAGGGGTCACATGATCAGGAGCTCTATGGATTGCAGGACTCTGCTGTGCTGGTTGCCATGGTGTGTGTATGAGGTGTACGGAGTGGAGCCGTGTGTGTATAAGGTGTATGGAGCGGAGCTGTGTGTGTATGAGGTGTATGGAGCGGAGCTGAATGTGTATGAGGTGTACGGAGCAAGGCCGTGTGTGTATGAGGTGTATGGAGCGGAGCCGTGTGTGTATGAGGTGTATGGAGCGGAGCTGAATGTGTACAAGGTGTATGGAGCAGAACAGTGTGTGTATGAGGTGTATGGAGCGGAGCCGTGTGTATATGAGATGTATGGAGTGGAGCCGTGTGTGTATGAGGTATATGGAGCGGAGCTGAATGTGTATGAGGTGCATGGAGCAGACCCATGTGTGTATAAGGTGTACGGAGCGGAGCCGTGTGTGTATGAGGTGTATGGAGCAGAGCTGAATGTGCATGAGGTGTACAGATCGGAGCCGTGTGTGTATGAGGTTTATGGAGCAGAGCCGTGTGTGTATGAGGTGTACGGAGCGGAGCCGTGTGTGTATGAGGTGTACGGAGCGGAGCTGTGTGTGTATGAGGTGTGTTGTGAATTTACCTTTTGGCTCCCTCTAGTGGCTACTAGTGTTTTTACTCTGGGTATGTCTATCATCCCTTGTATGCTCACCTGGGTCGTTAGGTCAGGGGTGTTGCTATATTAGCTCCCTGGACCTTCAGTTCAATGCCTGGCAACGTTGATATCAGAGCTAATCTGTAGTGCTCTTGTCTACTGATCCTGGTTCCTGCTTGATTAAGCTAAGTCTGCTTTCTTGCTTTTTGCTATTGTTTTTGTTTTGCATTTTTGTCCAGCTTGTACATAATCTGTATCCTATCCTTGCTGGAAGCTCTAGGGAGGCTGGAGTTCTCCCCCCGGGCCGTTAGACGGTTCGGGGGTTCTTGAATCTCCAGTGTGGATTTTTGTTAGGGTTTTTGTTGACCATATAAGTTATCTTCCTACATTCTGCTATTAGTGAGTGGGCCTCTCTTTGCTAAACCTAGTTCATCTCTGTGTTTGTCATTTCCTCTTACCTCACCGTTATTATTTGTGGGGGGCTTGTATCCAACTTTTGGGGTCTATTCTCTGGAGGCAAGAGAGGTCTTTGTTTTCCTCTTCTAGGGGTAGTTAGTCCTCCGGCTGGCGCGAGACATCTAGCGACCAACGTAGGCATGTTCCCCGGCTACTTCTAGTGTTGGCGTTAGGAGTAGATATATGGTCAACCCAGTTACCACTGCCCTATGAGCTGGATTTTTGTACTTTGCAGACTTGCTGATATCTCTGAGACCCTCGCCATTGGGGTCATAACAGTTTGCCAGGCCAGTATTAAATGTTAAATGCATTGCAGAAGCGGGATTATAAGAAAGAAAGTTCTGAGTTTTTTTTTCTCTCATTTTTTTTTCTTTTCCCCTTTACCTCTGAGTGGCTTGTGATTGCTGCAGACATGAATGTCCAGACCTTGATTACAAGTGTGGACCATCTTGCTGCTCGTGTGCAGGGCATACAAGATTATGTTACCAGAAATCCTATGTCAGAACCTAAGATACCGATTCCTGAACTGTTTTCCGGAGACCGATTTAAGTTTAGAAATTTCAGGAATAATTGTAAATTGTTTTTGTCCCTGAGACCCTGTTCTTCTGGAGACTCCGCTCAGCAAGTGAAAATTGTTATTTCTTTTTTACGGGGCGACCCTCAGGATTGGGCTTTCTCGCTGGCGCCAGGAGATCCGGCATTGGCTGATATTGATGCGTTTTTTCTGGCGCTCGGTTTGCTTTATGAGGAACCCAATCTTGAGATTCAGGCAGAAAAAGCCTTGCTGGCTATGTCTCAGGGCCAGGACGAGGCTGAAGTGTATTGCCAAAAATTTCGGAAATGGTCCGTGCTGACCCAGTGGAACGAGTGTGCATTGGCTGCAAATTTTAGAAATGGTCTTTCTGAAGCCATTAAGAATGTGATGGTGGGTTTTCCCATTCCCACAGGTCTGAATGATTCTATGGCCCTGGCTATTCAAATCGACCGGCGGTTGCGGGAGCGCAAAACCGCAAATTCCCTCATGGTGTTGTCTGAACAGGCACCTGAATTAATGCAATGTGATAGAATCCTGACTAGAAATGAGCGGAAAATTCATAGACGCCAGAATGGCTTGTGTTACTACTGTGGTGATTCTACACATGTTATCTCAGCATGCTCTAAACGTCTTACTAAGGTTGTTAGTCCGGTCGTCATTGGTAATTTGCAACCTAAATTTATTCTATCTGTAACTTTGATTTGCTCACTGTCATCGTATCCTGTCATGGCGTTTGTGGACTCAGGTGCGGCCCTGAGCCTTATGGATCTGTCATTCGCCAAGCGCTGCGGATTTGTTCTTGAGCCATTGGAAAATCCTATCCCTCTTAGGGGTATTGATTCTACGCCATTGGCAAAAAATAAACCGCAGTTTTGGACACAGGTTACCATGTGCATGACTCCCGAACATCGGGAGGTAATACGTTTTCTTGTTCTGCATAAAATGCATGATTTGGTTGTTTTGGGTTTGCCATGGTTACAGACCCATAATCCAGTCTTGGACTGGAAGGCTATGTCAGTGTCAAGTTGGGGCTGCCATGGAATTCATGGAGATTCCCTGCCCTTGTCTATTGCTTCTTCTACGCCTTCGGAAGTTCCGGCGTATTTGTCTGATTATCAGGATGTCTTCAGCGAGTCTAAGTCCAGTGCACTGCCTCCTCATAGGGAATGTGACTGTGCAATAGATTTGATCCCTGGCAGTAAGTTTCCTAAGGGGAGACTGTTTAATCTGTCGGTACCTGAACATACCGCGATGCGTTCATATATCAAGGAGTCTCTTGAGAAGGGGCATATCCGTCCTTCTTCTTCCCCTCTTGGTGCAGGATTCTTTTTTGTGGCCAAAAAGGACGGATCTTTGAGGCCTTGTATTGACTATCGGCTTTTAAATAAGATCACTGTCAAATTTCAGTATCCTTTGCCGTTGTTGTCAGATTTGTTTGCCCGGATTAAAGGTGCCAAGTGGTTCACCAAGATAGACCTTCGTGGTGCGTACAACCTTGTGCGCATTAGGCAGGGCGATGAATGGAAAACCGCATTCAATACGCCCGAAGGTCATTTTGAGTACTTGGTGATGCCATTTGGGCTCTCTAATGCACCTTCAGTTTTTCAGTCCTTCATGCATGACATTTTCCGGAAGTATCTGGATAAATTTTTGATTGTTTATCTGGATGATATTCTGTTTTTTTCTGATGATTGGGACTCGCATGTGGAGCAGGTCAGGATGGTTTTTGAGATTTTGCGTGAAAATTCTTTGTTTGTAAAAGGCTCAAAGTGTCTCTTTGGTGTACAGAAGGTTCCCTTTTTGGGGTTCATTTTTTCCCCTTCTGCTGTGGAGATGGATCCAGTCAAGGTCCGAGCTATTCATGATTGGACTCAACCCTCGTCAGTTAAGAGTCTTCAGAAGGTCTTGGGTTTTGCTAACTTCTACCGTCGTTTTATCGCAAATTTCTCTAGCGTTCTTAAACCGCTGACGGATATGACCAAGAAAGGCTCTGATGTAGCTAACTGGGCTCCTGCTGCCATGGAGGCTTTCCAGGAGTTGAAACGCCGGTTTACTTCGGCGCCTGTTTTGTGCCAGCCTGACGTCTCACTTCCCTTTCAGGTTGAGGTGGATGCTTCGGAGATTGGGGCAGGGGCCGTTTTGTCGCAGAGAGGCCCTGGTTGCTCTACTATGAGACCTTGTGCCTTTTTCTCTAGGAAGTTTTCGCCGGCAGAGCGAAATTATGATGTGGGCAATCGGGAGTTATTGGCCATGAAGTGGGCATTTGAGGAGTGGCGTCATTGGCTCGAGGGTGCTAAGCATCGGGTGGTGGTCTTGACTGATCACAAAAATTTGATGTATCTCGAGTCTGCTAAACGCCTGAATCCTAGACAGGCCCGCTGGTCATTGTTTTTCTCCCGTTTTGACTTTGTGGTCTCGTATTTACCAGGTTCTAAGAATGTGAAGGCCGATGCTCTGTCTAGGAGCTTTGGGCCTGATGCTCCTGGAGTCGCTGAACCTGAGAGTATTCTTAAGGAAGGAGTTATCTTGTCAGCGATTTCTCCAGATCTGCGACGTGTGTTGCAGAGATTTCAGGCTGGTAGGCCTGACTCTTGTCCACCTGACAGATTGTTTGTGCCTGCTAAATGGACCAGCAGAGTCATTTCCGAGGTTCATTCCTCAGTGTTGGCAGGGCACCCGGGAATTTTTGGCACCAGAGATCTGGTGGCCAGGTCCTTTTGGTGGCCTTCCTTGTCAAGGGATGTGCGGTCATTTGTGCAGTCCTGCGGTACTTGTGCTCGAGCTAAGCCTTGCTGTTCTCGTGCCAGCGGGTTGCTCTTGCCCTTGCCTGTCCCGAAGAGACCTTGGACACACATCTCTATGGATTTCATTTCGGATCTCCCGGTGTCTCAGGGCATGTCTGTCATCTGGGTGATATGTGATCGTTTCTCCAAGATGGTCCATCTGGTTCCTTTGCCTAAGCTGCCTTCCTCTGCTGATCTGGTTCCTGTGTTCTTCCAGAACGTGGTTCGTTTGCACGGCATTCCTGAGAATATTGTGTCGGACAGAGGATCCCAGTTTGTTTCCAGGTTCTAGCGATCCTTTTGTGGTAGGATGGGCATTGATTTGTCGTTTTCGTCCGCTTTTCATCCACAGACTAACGGACAAACGGAATGAACTAATCAGACTCTGGAGGCGTATTTGAGGTGTTTTGTCTCTTCTGATCAGGATGATTGGGTGACCTTCTTGCCGTTGGCTGAATTTGCCCTTAATAATCGGGCTAGTTCTGCCACCTTGGTTTCGCCATTTTTCTGCAACTCCGGTTTCCATCCTCGTTTTTCCTCGGGACATGTGGAGCCTTCTGACTGTCCTGGAGTGGATTCTGTGGTGGATAGGTTGCAGCGGATCTGGAATCATGTGGTTGACAACTTGAAGTTGTCACAGGAGAAGGCTCAGCGTTTTGCCAATCGCCGCCGCGGTGTGGGTCCCCGACTTCGTGTTGGGGATTTGGTATGGCTGTCTTCTCGATTTGTTCCTATGAAGGTCTCCTCTCCCAAATTTAAGCCTCGATTCATTGGTCCTTACAAGATATTGGAGATCCTTAATCCTGTATCCTTTCGCCTGGATCTTCCGGTGTCGTTTGCCATTCACAACGTATTTCATAGGTCCTTGTTGCGGCGGTACGTTGTGCCTGTGGTTCCTTCTGCTGAGCCTCCTGCTCCGGTGTTGGTTGAGGGCGAGTTGGAGTACGTGGTGGAGAAGATCTTAGATTCTCGTCTCTCCAGGCGGAGGCTTCAGTACCTGGTCAAGTGGAAGGGCTATGGTCAGGAGGATAATTCCTGGGTGGTCGCCTCTGATGTGCATGCGGCCGATTTAGTTCGCGCCTTTCACGCCGCTCATCCTGATCGCCCTGGTGGTCTTGGTGAGGGTTCGGTGACCCCTCACTAAGGGGGGGGTACTGTTGTGAATTTACCTTTTGGCTCCCTCTAGTGGCTACTAGTGTTTTTACTCTGGGTATGTCTATCATCCCTTGTATGCTCACCTGGGTCGTTAGGTCAGGGGTGTTGCTATATTAGCTCCCTGGACCTTCAGTTCAATGCCTGGCAACGTTGATATCAGAGCTAATCTGTAGTGCTCTTGTCTACTGATCCTGGTTCCTGCTTGATTAAGCTAAGTCTGCTTTCTTGCTTTTTGCTATTGTTTTTGTTTTGCATTTTTGTCCAGCTTGTACATAATCTGTATCCTATCCTTGCTGGAAGCTCTAGGGAGGCTGGAGTTCTCCCCCGGGCCGTTAGACGGTTCGGGGGTTCTTGAATCTCCAGTGTGGATTTTTGTTAGGGTTTTTGTTGACCATATAAGTTATCTTCCTACATTCTGCTATTAGTGAGTGGGCCTCTCTTTGCTAAACCTAGTTCATCTCTGTGTTTGTCATTTCCTCTTACCTCACCGTTATTATTTGTGGGGGGCTTGTATCCAACTTTTGGGGTCTATTCTCTGGAGGCAAGAGAGGTCTTTGTTTTCCTCTTCTAGGGGTAGTTAGTCCTCCGGCTGGCGCGAGACATCTAGCGACCAACGTAGGCATGTTCCCCGGCTACTTCTAGTGTTGGCGTTAGGAGTAGATATATGGTCAACCCAGTTACCACTGCCCTATGAGCTGGATTTTTGTACTTTGCAGACTTGCTGATATCTCTGAGACCCTCGCCATTGGGGTCATAACAGAGGTGTATAAAGCAGAGTCATGTGTGTATGAGGTGTATGGAGCAGAACCGCTGGTGTATGATGTGTACGGAGTGGAGCCGGGTGTGTATTCAGTGTACGGAGCAGAGCTGCATGTGTATGAGGTGTATGGAGCAGAGCCGGGTGTGCATGAGGTGTATGGAGCGGAGCCAGGTGTGTATGAGGTGTATGGAGCAGAGCCAGGTGTGTGTGTGAGGTGTATGAAGCGGAGCCGCGTGAGTATGGAGTGGAGCCGTGTACATGAGCAAGGTGTACGGAGTGCAGCCGCATGTGTGGGAGTAACTATGTGTGGCCATTATACAGTATGGAGCATCATGTGGGCCCATTATACAGTATGGAGCATCATGTGTGGCCATTATACAGTATGGAGCATCATGTGTGGCCATTATACAGTATGGAGCACTGTGTGGCCATTATACAGTATGGAGCACTGTGTAGCCATTATACAGTATGGTGCATCATGTGTGGCCATTATACAGTATGGAGCACTGTGTGGCCATTATACAGTATGGAGCACTGTGTGGCCATTATACAGTATGGAGCATCATGTGTGACCATTATACAGTATGGAGCACTGTGTGGCCATTATACAGTATGGAGCATCATGTGTGGCCATTATACAGTATGGAGCACTGTGTGGCCATTATACAGTATGGAGCATCATGTGTGACCATTATACAGTATGGAGCATTATGTGTGCCCATTATACAGTATGGAGCACTATGTGGCAATTATACAGTAAGGAGCACTGTGTGGCCATTATACAGTATGGAGCATCATGTGTGGCCATTATACAGTATGGAGCATCATGTGTGGCCATTATACAGTATGGTGCACTGTGTGGCTATTATAGAGTATGGAGCATCATGTGTGGCCATTATACACTATGGAGCACTGTGTGGCCATTATACAGTATGGAGCATCATGTGGGGCTCATTATACTGTATGGAGCAATATATGGGGCTCATTATACTGTATGAAGCAATATATGGGGCTCATTCTGTAAGGAGCACTGTGGTGCCCAGAATACTGTATGGAGGACTATACTGTCTGATGTATTACCTATTGTAGAATGTACAATAGTTATCACTCATGTAATGTATAGGGGGACTGTATATGAGATGGGAGACCTATAGGGGGGCTGTACTGTATATGTGTTTGGGGGGGCGCCATTTTGAAGTTCACCATAGGCAGCAGTGTGGCTAGGTTCACCCCTGTCGGCATGCTATTCCATCCGGTTTGCGTTTAGTTGGACCATCATTTATTTTTCAACAGGACAATGACCCCAAACACACCTCCAGGCTGTGTAAGGGCTATTTGAACAAGAAGGAGAGTGATGGGGTGCTACGCCAGATGACCGGGCCTCAACAGTCACCAGACCTGAACCCAGTCGAGATGGTTTTGGGTGAGCTGGACCGCAGAGTGAAGGCAAAAGGGCCAACAAGTGCTAAGCATCTCTGGGAACTCCTTCAAGATTGTTGGAAGACCATTTCCGTGACTACCTCTTGAAGCTCATCAAGAGAATGCCAAGAGTGTGCAAAGCAGTCATCAAAGCAAAAGGTGGCTACTTTGAAGAACCTAGAATATAACAAATATTTTCAGTTGCTGCACACTTTTTTTAAGTATATAATTCCACATGTGTTAATTCATAATTTTGATGCCTTCAGTGTGAATTTAAAATTTTCATAGTCATGAATATACAGAAAAATCTTTAAATGAGAAGGTGTGTCCAAACTTTTGGTCTGTAGTGTGTATATATATATATATATATACACATATACATATATACATACACACACACACACACACATATATACACACAGTGTTCCAAATTATTATGCAAATAATATTTCCTCATATTTTCTCTAAATTACCTATCTAATCATTGTTATTTTCCAGTCATCTACTATTCTAGTATAATTGCAATGTTTTGGAA